>NW_025763667.1:1365483-2730966 GCF_020744475.1 Fusarium redolens | reverse complement strand
ATTTAACTAATTATTTAATTCTTTATCTTATAATAAAGACCCTATCTTAATTAAACCTAACTAGTAGTCTATACTTAGCTTATAGTTAAGAAGTATTAGAAGATATTATCTTATACTGTTGTTTCTTTATTATTGCTTTTTACCTTTAAACTAGATAGCCTTTTATAAGGTTAAAAGTAAGGGGAATAAAAAAGTTAATATATTAATATTAATTTATTATAATCCTTAATAAGTAATACTTTAGTTTTTTTTTAAATTATATTTATAAATAGCTTTCTTTTATAAGAGAAAACTTAATAACTTTATTAAAAGCCTTATAATATATTTAAAGCTTAAAAAGAATATATATATAATATTATTTTTAATAAATATATATATAAAGGTTATAAAAGAAAAGGCTATATAAGGAAAGAAGAAGATGCTAAAGATATAGAAATATAATAAATTTACTTATAAATAAAATTAATTATATTTATAAAGGCATACTTTCTAATTACCTAGCTTATAGAGGCTATAAGTAAGGGCAGCTTTAACTATTTAAAAGAAAAAGGGAAAAAGAAGGCTATTTATAGCTAATATTAAGAAATAAATAAAAGATATAAACTTAATATAGTTATAAAGTATATAACCCCTGTTTATATTAATAATATATTAATATTATAGCTAATTTACTTATTTAGTTATATAATCTATCTTATAACCTATTTTATCCTCTTTTGCTACTAATGCTAAATTTATAACTTTAGGTCTTTAACTTTAAGAAACTAAATATATATAAAACTTAATATATTTCTTTTATTTTCCTTATTTAACTTTATAATTACCCTATTTCTATTTATATTATAATATACTATCCCCTTATCTTTATTAGCTATTAATTAACTTTAAAGCCTTTATTAGCTATATAAACTATTTCTTTATATTATTAAGTTATTATTTATATAAAATATTTATTAAAATCCGTAATTTAAGGTCTTTAATAAATCCCTTATTATTTACTTTTATAAGCCTTTTTATTATAAGGGATTATATTTATAATAGTTAAGGTTTCTAAATAAGTAAACTAGTCTATAATAGGTTTTATATTTTTAAAGTTATAAAGTATTATACTAAGTAGTAATAAAGTATTATATCTTTAAATAGTTAATAATATAATTTAAGCATATTAAGGTAAAGAAGTTTTATTAATAGCTAATAAGCTAAGTTTTATAAAAATACTAATAAATATATTTTATATATTAGAGATAATTATAAAGGAATAATATAATATAAGGTTATAATTAATTTTAGAATAATATAGCCCTAAAGTATTATTATTTTTATACTTATTAGTCCTTTCCTAGTTAATTAATAAGGTAAAGTTCTTATAAGGTATATATAATATAATTACTAAGATTTTAATATAATCTTTCCCTTTCTAATAGTCTTACTTTTAAGGCTTATTATCTTAATTAATATTATTTTTCTTTTAGTAAGATCTAACTTAAACCTTTTATTATTATATCTTATAATATCTAACTATATATTTAAGTAATTATCTTATAAGGATTATAAAATCTAAATACTTATACTTTGTATTAAGTTTATTAATAAAAAGCTAATATACCTTATATTTAATATTTTTAAGTATATAAGAAGTATTTATTATTTACTAATTCTACTTATTATAATAAATATATTTAAGCTAAAAAATCTTATAATAATATTTATATTATATCTTTTTATAAGTTATTATATATTACTTTTATTACTTTTATTAACTTTACTAATTATAATGTTAATAAAATAAGAAATAAAATTAAAAAGTAATAAAAATAAAATAATTAAATATTTTCTTAAATTTTATAAAGAAATAATAGTATTATAATCTTATTTAGCTCTAGCTATTAGTTATTTATTAAGGATTTATAAAATCTATAATTATATAAAAAAAAGCATTTAAAGGCTACTTATTATAGCCTTTAAGAAATAAATTAATAAGATATAATTTTATTTAGGCTAAATATATATAAAATATCTTAAGTATTATTTTACTATATTTATTATTACTATTATATTTTATAACCTAATTTAATTTATTATTAATTAGCTAAGCTAGTCTTAATCTATTAACCTTTATAGTTTTTTTCTTAAATATTAAAACCTTTATTTCTTAATTTAACTTTTTTCTTTCTTTTTCCCTTTATTTCCCTTTCTTTATCTTATAATTATCTTTATTTCTTATAATAAAATATTTATATTTTTAATTTATTTAACTAAACCTTACTTTTTAACTTATTAAATTATATTAAATATATAATATTATTACTAGCTAATATAATACTATTAATAAAGGCTTATTATTATAATAATATACTTATACCTTTCTTTAATTAATTAATTAGGCCTTTTAATACCTTTTTTTAATATTTAATAAATTTAATAAAATAAATATCTTATATAATACCTTTAATTAATACCTAGTAATTAGAGATAATAAAATTAACTTATTATATTAATTATAATTTATTAATATAAGGTAAGTATTTACTTATAATTTTATAATAATAAAGGTTAAAATATAAGCTTTAAATCTTTATAATATAAATATTATTAATATTAATTAATTAAGTAATTATATATTTATTAATTACTTTAATTAAATAATTATAACTAGGTTAATTATTATTAATAATAAGTATATAATAATATATCTAAAATAATAAGAATTATAATTTTAGGCTTATTTTCTTATAAAGCTTTATAATTATTATAATAATAATAATTATATTAAGAGGTTAATAATAAAAGAGAATTTAGTTTATTATTAATAAGGGAAATATCTTCTTTATATTTATAAATTAAGGCTACTTATTTAGTTAGATTTTAAGGTTTAAGGTAATAATTATATAATCTATTTACTTAATATTAAGGTTATTAAATTTTTTTTTAATATAATATATAATACCTTATATTATATATTAATAGAAAAGTAATACTATAGCTATATATAAAGTAATATAATAATAGTATTTTCTTTTTAATATAAATATAATATAAGGCATTATATACTATATTAAAAAAAATATATATATAATAACCTTAATATTAAGTTAATAAATTATATAGCTACTGCCTTAAACCTTAAGATTTAACTAAATAAGTAGCCTTAATTTATAAATATAAAGAAGATATTTCCCTTATTAATAATAAATAAATTCTCTTTCTATTATTAACCTTTTAATATAATTATTATTATTATAATAATTATAAAGCTTTATAAGAAAATAAGCTTAAAACTATAATCTTATTATTTAGATATATTATTATATATTATTATTAATAATAATTAACTATTATAATTATTTAATTAAGTATTAATAAATATATAATTATTAATTAATTAATATTAATAATATTTATATTATAAAGATTTAAAGCTTATATTTTAACCTTTATTATTATAAAATTATAAGTAAATACTTACCTTATATTAATAAATTATAATTAATATAATAATTAATTTATTATCTTAATTATAGGTATTAATTAAAGGTATTATATAAATATTATTTATTAAATTTATTAATATTAAAAAAGGTATTAAAAGGCCTAATTAATTATTAAAGAAGGTATAATATATTATTATAATAATAAGCCTTTATTAATAGTATTATATTAGCTAGTAATAATATATATATTAATATAATTTAATAATTAAAAAGTAAGGTTAGTTAATTAAATTAAAAGTATAAATATTTTATTATAAGAAATAAGGGTAATTATAAAGTAAAGGAGGGGAAGTAAGGGGGAAAAGAGAAGGAAGAAGTTAAATTAAGAAATAAAGGTTTTAGTATTTAGAAAAAAAACTATAAAGGCTGGTTAGTAGACCGAGACTGGCTTAGCTAGTTAGTAATAAATTAGATCAGGTTATAAGATAAAGCAGTAATAATAAACATAGTAAAATAACACTTAAGATATTATATATATATTAAAAAAAGAAAAATACTATTATTATTTATAGTATTACTTCTCTCTTAATATAAAGATATATTACTTTAAGACTGTTAAGTAAAATATATTCTTAATAATATTAATTAGTTTATTTTAAGTTTAAGTAATAATTTTTATAATATATCTTTTTTATTTAAGGTTAGTAAAAGTTTTTTAGAAGTTATTAAGTATTTATAAGGTATTTTATTTATTTTTATATATTTTTACTTTATAAGTAGTTTTTTATTTAATTAAGTATATCTTTTATTTATTAATTTTCTATATATCCCTAATTACTATTACTTTATAAACTTCTAATTTTATAATTTATTATAATTTATTATTAGTTTTTATATATATTATATTAATAGCTAATTTAAGTATTAAAATATAATAAATTATATATTATTTAATATTTAAAAATATATCTAATTTATATTTTTTTTCTTTATCTTTTATTTAATTTTAATTAGCCTTAAATACTTATAATTTAGTTTATAGCTTAGTTAATTTATTTTAATATTTTTAATAAATAAGTATATTATATCTCTTTTTATAAAAGTTAATCCCTTTAACTTTTTAAGGTTATAATATCTTTATATCCTTTTTTTAATAAATTCTAGCTTAATTTTAAGTTTATTATATATTTCCTTTAGCTTATTACTTATAATAATAATTATAAGGTTTATGTTCTTAAGTTTTCTAGTATTATAATATATATTAAATATAATTTTAATATTTATATTAAATAGTATAAGTTTTATACTTTTATTATAAGCAGTACTCTAGGCTAGCTAGGCACTTAGTAGTTTCTTAACTTAATTATCTTATTTATAATTAATATAATATTAAAGGGATTATTTTAATACTTAATTTATTTATTTTATCTAGCTATTAGCTTATAATCTAAAGGCTATTATAAGTTAGTAATTAACTCCTATAAGTATTATAAGTAATTATTTATCAGTAAGTGTGACCAACAGTCAGGTCGGGTAACGTACTTTGGAAGTATGATGGTTGAATCAGGCGTGGTATTCCTTTAGGTGTGTTGAAAGATGAAGGTTGATCCAGCTGCTGAGAGGTAAACCTGCAGCTGGTATTTGTACTGCTTGGTTAAGGCAGCAATCGCGTTATTGAGGCAGATAAACCTTATCTGATATTGATTTCTGTTATGATAGCCTGCTATAGAGGTCTCTTTGTTTATGTTACTAATAAAAAAGCTAAAAAGCTAGATGGCCTCTTATAAGGTTAAAAGTAAGTAAAAAAAAAATAAGTAATTGTTAAAGTTTAAAGGTAAATATTAATCCTTTATTTATTAGGATTTCTCTTAATAATCCTTATTTCCTTATTATCCTATTATAAAATATATAAGTTATGCCTTTTATATTTATTACCTTTTTATAAGGTAAGTAAATTAAAAATTTTATTAATTTATTTATAATAACTATAATACTATTATAAAAGATTTATTTAAAGGTTCTTTTATTAATAATAATTTAGTTATAAAATTTATTATAATTAAACTTTATAATTATTTTATAACTTTTATTAATTATAATTCTCTATAAGGTTTATATTATTATATTTTTATTTTTATATAGGTTATATTATTTAATTATTTTTTCTATTTCCCTTTTTTAAATCTTATATCCTTATTATAATAATTTCTTAAGGGTTTTAATAACTTCTTAATATTTATATAAAGGATGTAAGTAAAATTGATTTAAGAAGTTATATATTTTATTTTCTATAATCTCCTTTACTTTTATTATTTATATTTAACTTAAGGTCTATATTTACTAAGTAAATCTATATTCCCCTTTATTATTTCTTTTTAGTACTTATTTATTTACTTCTATAATACTAATATTATAATTTAATCTTCTACTAATTATATTTACTTTTTTAGTATTAGATCCTTTTTATAAATAATTATAAAATCAAATTTATATAGGTAATTTATATAATATATTTATTATTAACTAAGTTTATATATTATAGTAAAATAAAAGATATTTTATTAATTTATATATACTTTTATTTAATACTTATTTCCTATAAGGTAATATTTATATTCTTTAAAGTAATTTATTAGTATTAAGAACTTTTTATTATAAATTAAGTAGTTAAGTTTTATATTATATAATTTATATAAGTAAAATATAATATAGTATAATTTTCCTTATTTATCTTATTAATTAATTTATTTTCTTAATATAAAGTTTAATAAATCTATTTTTAACTTAATTTCTTTTTTAAGTTAAATATAATTAAAATAGGTTTATTAAAAATAGCTTACTTAAGTTATTTAAAGGCTTATTAAGCTTTATTATTTAGATAAATAGTTAATCTTTTTTAATTAATTTTATTAATAGATTTATAACTTTACTAAAGTCTTTAATAAATTATTAATAATAATTAATAAATCCTAAAAATACTTAAGTTTTTTTAATATTATTAAGTTCTTTTTATTTTATTATTATTATAATCTTCTTTTATTTTATTTTAATTTCTTTAAAGGTAATAATATATCTTAAAAAGTCTATCTTTTATATATAAAAATAGCTCTTTTTTAATTTAATTAATAACTTAATATCTTATATAGCTTATAAAACTATATAAATATATTTTTATATTCTTTTTTAATATTTAAAAAGATTAAATTATTATTAAGGTAATATATATTAAATATATTAAGGTATTATTTTAATATATTATTGATTATTTATTAAAATATTATTAATATATTAATAAAATTAAAAGGTAGTATTAAGTATTTAAATACTTTAAATTTAATCTTAAATATTATTTTTTATTTATTATTTTCTTTAATATAAATAAGGTTATATATACCTTTAAGGTTTAAAATAATAAAGATCTTTTTCCCTTATAATTAATCTTTTAATTTTATAATTAATAAAAATAAGGTTTAATCCTTAATAGTTTATATATTAATCTTTTTATAATTAATAATAAGTTATAGTTTTTTATTTTTCTTTAATATAAAAAATATAACTAATCTTATTAATAATATTTAAATATCTTTATTTTTAATTCTTTTTTAAAAATAGCTTATTATATATCTAGTATTCTTTTAATATATTTTTAAATCTATTTTAGCTAGTTTATATTATTTCTTTCTTTTATAAACCTTATTTATTAAAAATACCTAAGATATTTATTTTTTATTTTTAAAGGATAATATTAAATTTAATTTTTTAATTATATTTTAATAAAAACCTTAAGGTAATTAATATCTTAATTTATTATATTATTATTATAATTAAAAGGTTTTCTTTTTATATTAATTAGTAAGTAAGGATTTACTTTTTATTTTTATAATAATTATAACTTTCTAATAACTTCTAGCTTAATAAAGTTTTATTTTATTTTATTATTAATTTATATATTTAGTTATTTTGCCTTAATTTAAACTTATAATATTAGGTAGTTTATTATTAAGTCTATTATCTATATAACTCTTAAAGTATTTTATAATTTAAGTTATCCTTAACCTTACTTTTTATATACTTATAGCTTTATTATAGGTAATATATAACTTTTCCTAAGCTTATATAATAAAGTAGTTTATATTTTTTATTATTATAAATAACTCTTTTATAATAATCTTTAATATATTTTTTATTATTATATTAATTTATTTATTTTTCTTTAATCTTTTATTAATAATAAGTATTATAAGCTTATTCTTAATTATTAAACTATTATTTTTATTTTTTATTTTTTTATTCCTTATATCCTTTATAATTATAAGAATATCTTAAGTTTATATATATATTAAAGTCTGTTAGTTTATATATTTTAAATTTAAATAGTTCTTTATTAACCTTTTTTTTATCTTTAATATAATTAAAATTAAATAAGTTAATATATATTTATATTCCCTTATTAATTATTAAGTTTATTTATTTATATTCTCTTTTTGCTTTTTTAATTATTTTTTAAGATTATTAAATCTCTTTATAAAGCTTTTTTATTTTATAGATTTATTAATAATAAGGCAGATTAAACTATAGTTCTATTACTATAAGGCTTTTATATTAATAGTATATTAAGTATCTTTTTATTTCTATCCTTAATAAGGTTTATTATTAAATATATTAAGGATTATAATTAAAAAGTAATTATTACTTTTTTTATTTTATTTATATACTTTATATTAATAGTATTTATATAATAATTATAATAATTCTTAATATTTTAAATAAATAAGAAATATCTTTATATTATCTTTAATACTAAACTTTAATTCTTTATAATAAGGGTTTATAATATTTAATATATATATATATATATATTTTTTCCTTTACCTTTAGCTTTATATAAGGCTATTAAGCTTTTTAGCTTTTTTATTAATAGTTTAAATAATAAGACCCCTATAACAGGCTATTATTATAAAAGTTAAAATTAAATAAGGTTTATCTGCCTTAATAATATAATTACTACCTTAACTAAGTAATACTAATACTAATTATATCTTAATAGCTAGATTAACCTTCTTTCTTTAACTTATTTAAAAAAAACCTTAATTAACCTTTATAATATATTATACTTAATTTATTTATTATAAAGTATATTAATTAACCTAACTTTTCTTTTTAACCCTTTTTATTAATAATATAATAGCTATATTGCCTTAATACTTATTATATAAAATAGCTTATAATTATATAATTATATTTATTATATAACTAATTATAATCTTAATCTAGCTATTAGGCCTACCCTAAAGGTAATTAATAAAGAAAAACTTTATATAATATATATAATAATTATTATTATTATAAAGAACTTCTTATTAAAAGGCAAATCTAACCTTATTAAAATAGCTATTTTTAATTATAGCTTAATTTAATAAATTAATTATATAAAAAAGAAGTATTATATTAATTTAATTAATTTAAATTAAATTAATAATAAGCTATTAGGTCTTAAAGACCTAGAAATAGCCTTAAAGAAAGGTTATCTTTTTAATTAAATAAAGCAGTTTTCCTTACTGCCTTTATAAGCCTAAACTTAGCTATATATAAAGAGTGGCTTCTTAATATATCTATAAGGGCAGCTAATATTGCCAGAGAGCTGCTCTTAAATTAGTAAAGAGTTTTAGGATAAATATAAAATAAAGGCAAGGTTTAGAAATTCTATTAAAGTTAGAATTAAAGGAATTATATTAAGTTTACTTTATATAAGTTAGTTAATAAAAGTTAAATTAACCTTAATTAATTAAATATATATAATAAGGTATATAACTAATTAACTTTATATATAAAAATAAATAAAGTAAAATTAATAATAAAGTAATAATTTAAACTAGGGAAAATATTATATAACTCCTTTATTTTAAGAAAAGTAGCTCCTTTAATTAAAATACCTTATTAATTAGGATTTAGTAATTTAATAATATAGCTATTATATTATTAATAAGAAGGGTTAAAAAGGAAAGTTAAGTTAAAAAATATACTTATAAGTTTATAACTTAATCTCTTACTTAATTAGGCTTTAACTATCCTTTACGTAAAAATATAATAAATATATTAAATATAATATTCCTTTAAATAAGTTAAAGAAAAAGGTTAATTTAATTATTAAGATATAAAACTATAGCTAGTATTAGTATTACTTAATTAAAGTAATAATTATATTATTAAGGTAAATAAACCTTATTTAATTTTAACTTTTATAATAATAGCCTATTATAAGGGTTTTATTATTTAAATTATTAATAAAAAAACTAAAAAGCTTAATAGCCTTATATAAGTTTAAAAATAAATAGAAAAAATAACTTAATTTAATTAATTAATTATATAAAAAAGAAATATTATATTAATTTATTTAATTTAAATTAAGTTAATAATAAGTTATTTAATTTTAAAAACTTTAAAAAAGTTTTAAAAATAAGTTATATTTTTTAATTAGCTAAAATAGCCTTTTTAATTACTTTTATAAGTTTAAAATTAATTATATATAAAAAGTTAAATTTACTTAAAGTTATAATTAGCTTAATTAATTAAAATATATATAATAGGGCATATAACTAATTAACCTTATATATAAGAATAAATAAAGTAAAATTAGTACAAAAGCAGTAGTTTAAACTGAGGTTATTACCCTATAACTTAGAAAATACACCCTTACAAGCACCCTTACCAAGCTGTACTAATGTGCTCTTCGTCCTCATATATGCAGCTATGCCCTCATGGCCGTTTTCCAATCCTATTCCGCTCATCTTCCAGCCGCCTACAGGCATTTCAGCAGGTGACTCGCCCCATGTGTTGATCCAAGTAATTCCAGCATCGAGCTTCTGCACAACCTCATGTGCCAGTCCCACATCGGATGACACAACACCAGCAGCAAGTCCCATGGGGGTATCGTTCGCTCGGGCAATGAGCTCAGATACCCATTGTTGATGAGGACGTTCTTGGGTCTTATATGGCATGATGCACATGACTGGACCGAAGATCTCTTCCCTGACAACGCGCATATTGTCTGTGCAGTTTGTGAAGACAACAGGGTGAACCCAGAAACCATCAGGGGTTGGCTGTGCCATGTTGGGCTCCTCGGAGCCATCGAAAAGAACCTTCGCCTTATCCACTGTACGTCCGTGTTGGATGTACATCTTGACTTTCTCTTGCTGTGCGGCGCTGACCATGGGTCCAAAGTTGGTCTCGCCGTTCTGAGGCAGACCCATGCGAATTCCCTCTCGACAACGCTGCACAATAGCTTGCTCAACCTGGCTCAAGAGAGTGTCGGGGACAAAGACACGTGTACCGTTGGTACACACCTGTCCAGTGGAAAAGAAGTTGGCTACCATGGCAGTGTCGGCTGCTTCCTCGACATCGGCATCAGGGAGAATAACAAGTGGGCTCTTGCCACCCAGTTCCATGGTGACACCCTTCATATCCTTGACAGCTTGGCTGGCAACTTTGCTGCCTGTGCTGACTTGACCAGTGAAGCTGACTTTGGCGATACTGCTATGGGCGACAAGAGGGGCTCCAACAGCGATACCGTCACCGTAGACAACATTGAAGACACCAGGGGGGACACCGGCCTCAATGTAGATCTGAGCGAGGGTCTGGGCATGCAGAGGAGTGACTTCACTAGGCTTGTACACCATACAGTTGCCAGCAGCCAAGCATGGAGCTGACTTCCAGAGAGCAATCTGGATAGGATAGTTCCATGCACCAATACCGGCACAAACACCCAAAGGCTCATGGGTAGTGAGAACGAAAGCGTCAGCACGAAGACGAGTATTTTGACCAGGGAAGCTGCCAGCAGCGATATGTGCGTAATACTCGAGAACGTCGGCTCCAGTTGCAACGTCAACGGTTGAGGTTTCCGACCAAGGCTTGCCAGTATCAAGTGTCTCGGTCAGCGCAATTTCGTCGTTGCGCTCGCGAAGTATAGCGGCTGCCTTCAGAAGAATGGCAGCTCGGCGAGGTGCTGGTGTTTGTGACCATGTTGGAAAAGCGGCCTGGGCCGCTGCAATGGTCTCATTGAGCTGTTCTGGCGTGGTAGTGTAGATAGTAGCAAGCGGCTTTGCATTGCTTGGATCGACGGATACAAAGGTGCTGGTTTTTGAGGAGGACTCGGGCTGTGGCCGACCTGAGTGGAAAGTGTGAATCTCAGATGAGAAAGTCATTGTATTTTAGTTGGTATGAGAGAAGGAGCATGCAACAGGGTATGTAGAGAGAGATTGAAACAAAGCAGAGTACAACGCGGTAGGCAGATAGATAGGTAGGTATTCTAAATTGTTTGAGAAGATGCTCTGTTGCTTACATGTGGGGAGTTGACTGTAAGTAAGGTAGGATACCATAATAAAGCTTGTGAGGATCAATATGAAGCACAGTCAAGACGGGATGGCAATTGCCCCACAATTGACTGATGCCGGGTACCTTCCTCTTCTAGCAAGATACAATGACGTGGGGCCAAGCCATACTGTGTCATCACAGTAGAATTGGCCAACCAGTGAGAGTCCACCAAAGTATCAACCATGCAGCCAACTTTCAATGGCAAGCAATACGAGCAAGAACTCAATTTACCAAGCTATGGTCATTCAGAGACAAGTCTCAAACGGAACTGATAGCGACTTTCGGCTGTGAAGCCCTTGTCTGTGACGTGGTGAGATCAGCAGACCTGGGGAAGGATTACACCCATCATGACTCGAGCAGATCTGAAGAGATACGGATAGTCAGTTGTGAAAACAGGGAGTTGTCAGTGACCATTGTGAGAGTGTGTCTTGAACGCCTCAGCGTTGCATCGATGCGGAGAGTAGCGGCTCTGCATTGTTAGAATAAAGCCGCAAATTATCAGACCACTTTTCACTTAGCGAAAGATAATGAACCTGAGGAAGAAGGGAAAAAATGGTTTCGTTTTGCAATTGATAGCTTGTCCAACCAATGGATGCATGAATCTGGACTGTACTGTGCTTTTGCGGGCTGATGAATAACAGCCCGGAAGGCTTGGAAAACTGGACCCACCAGCCCCGCCCTCGTTCCGAAAAAAATGCAGCAGACAATTTCTGGTGCAAGTCCCTGCAAAAAAGTCCAGTTTTCTTTGTAGGCAGCCTTGCATCGCCCAGTCCTCAGCCCAGCTACAGAATCCCAGTCTCAACAATGCCGAAGAACGCTAAGCCTGAGTGGCTGGTCGAGGGGAAACACAAGAGTGGACATGCCAACGTCATTGCTGAGCTTCGAGCTGTCCACCTGCCACCCCCAGAGCTTTGCATCCAGTCCGAGGTTCTTGACCGTTGAACTGTGAAGAAAGCGGGACGCTTGATTGTTATTTCGCAACGATGGGCAGAACTATGCTCTAGGTAATGCAAGCGATTTATCTATCAGTCCAGTTACACGATTATTCTGCCAATAATTCGAGCGGGTTCTAGTGGTAGAAAAGTGACCATTAAAAAACTTGAAAACAAGAAAAGCAAAAAATGAAGGGATTATCCAACTCAGCTGGGGCGCACTGTCCAATTACCACACCTCAAAAAATCGATCTTGGAGATAATCGATCTGACGGCCAGGTACCCCAACTACGCTTTACCTGATCAGTATGCTAAGCAACATTTCAAACTTGGCATCCTCCACGGCACATGGCAATATGGGGTTCCAGTGGTGCAAGACACTGTCCCTGCAGATTGTCCAATGCGGTCCGGATGAAGCGAATGTGATAGCACAGCACGCGAAACCCGAACAGGTATTTCCTGTACATCAGGAATCCTACAATCATACACTCCAACTCAACACTCGACATATCCTCTGCGGAGAGCGGCGACCCTGCGCCGTGTTACCGTGTTTTAAGCCTCGTAATCAAACAGCGACATGGCTGGTTTACCGGTCCAGCAAGCTCGCGATGTCACCAGTTTTCGTCTGACCGTCCGTAGACGGATCATAGATTCCAAAAATGGAGTGGATTTTTTGAATAGTTATTTTACTTGACATAGAACGTATCAAAAGAACTTGCCATCATGCCCAACCAGCAATCAATTTTGAGTATTATGTTTCCGTCGGAGGCTTCGTGGACCCGGATCCGGCCAGCGGAGTTCCTTGAACTCCATCTTTTCGCCGTCAGACGGCCCCACAACCACCGTTCAACACCGAACAGTTATCAAACAGTCGCCGCGTCAACCATCGTTCTCTGCGCGGTTGCAGCGGCCAGGGGGAACAAAGAAATGGCACACGTCTTTGCATGTGTTAGTAGCATGATAATGAATGAAGCAGGGACACCGTAGACAGGCCTCCTAGCGAATTGATTGCCCACATGTTCTTGCCGCCTAGAATTCGCGCCTTTTCACATGGTGAGTCCCCTGGTCTAACTCTGAGATCTCAGCTACTCTGCCTGCCACTTCCATTATCTACAAAGATATCAGCCAAGTCGCTGATAACGAAACCGTTAACGTCATGTAAGTTCGGGACACTGGCTTAAGATATCTAAAACTTCGGTAACGCCGAAAAATATTCCCGGAGTCGGTGAAGAGCTTTTTGCCGTTCAAACCCCCGCCAAGGCCCCGCTCTTGCTAGGTTCGTGGCTTGCTTGATGCTTCAACCAGTTCTCTCCCTGGTTAGCTCTCGCCGCCGCCGCCGCCCGTCTTGGGAGTTTTGATCCACCCACCAGCCTTGCTCGATGTTGGTAGCTCTGGCCAATCAGAATCCTTTACTGGTCACTAGAGGGTACTTGGAGCAGTCAGAACACTACATCGAGTCAAGGCTGGACACCAGTAGCAAGAACTCACCCGCACTGTACGATGCTTCCAAGGACCCTTCCATGATCCAGGACCCCACTTTGAGCTGATGTCCGTCCATTTCAGGAAGATCTTGATCGTCTCGATGCTCGAGTACAAGAGCTCTCAATCTCCTGGACCTCGAGTCGCTTCATTCCTCCTCACTTCTCCCTCAAAACCATTCATTGATACCCCTGGAGCCCATCCGACTGCGATATCGTGCAAGAATCCTCACCTATCCCTCTCTTGTTCAACTTCCCTCCCGTTCAACTTTATCTTCAACATGACTACTGAGTATCTTCCTGCTTCTGCCAGCTCCGCCTACGACTATATCATCGTAGGTGGTGGCACGGCTGGATGTGTTTTGGCTTCCCGACTGTCCTCCTACCTTCCTGAGCGCAAGGTTCTCATGATTGAGGCTGGCCCTTCAGACTTCGGCCTCAATAATGTCCTGAATCTTCGGGAGTGGCTGTCTCTCCTTGGTGGTGATCTTGACTACGATTATCCCACAACTGAGCAGCCCAATGGCAACAGCCACATTCGACATTCACGTGCAAAGGTTCTGGGTGGATGCTCCTCTCACAACACTCTCATCTCCTTCCGTCCCTTCCGCCACGATATGGATCGCTGGGTCGCCAAGGGCTGCAAGGGCTGGGACTTCGAAACCGTTATGCGCAATGTTGACAACTTGCGCAACCAGCTGAACCCCGTTCACCCCCGTCACCGTAACCAGCTCACCAAGGACTGGGTCAAGGCCTGCTCTGAGGCCATGGGTATTCCCATTATCCACGACTTCAACCACGAGATTTCCGAGAAGGGACAGTTGACCCAGGGCGCTGGATTCTTCTCTGTCTCATATAACCCCGATACCGGCCACCGCAGCAGTGCTTCGGTCGCCTACATCCACCCTATCCTTCGTGGCGATGAGCGACGACCCAACTTGACTGTCCTCACTGAGGCTCATGTCTCAAAGGTCATTGTCGAGAACGACGTTGCCACTGGCATTGATGTCACTCTCAAGTCCGGCGAGAAGCATACTCTTAACGCCCGCAAGGAGATCATATTGTCTGCTGGTGCTGTCGATACCCCCAGACTTCTCCTTCACTCTGGTATTGGTCCCAAGGCCCAGCTTGAGGATCTCAAGATTCCTGTTGTCAAGGACATTCCAGGCGTCGGCGAGAACCTCCTAGACCATCCCGAGACCATCATCATGTGGGAGCTCAACAAACCCGTTCCTGCTAACCAGACCACCATGGATTCCGACGCTGGTATTTTCCTGCGACGCGAGCCCAAGAACGCCGCTGGTAACGATGGCGACGCAGCTGATGTTATGATGCATTGCTACCAGATTCCCTTCCACCTTAACACCGAGCGTCTAGGGTATCCTATCATCAAGGATGGTTATGCCTTCTGCATGACCCCAAACATTCCTCGTCCTCGCTCTCGTGGCCGCATCTACTTGACTTCAGCCGACCCTACTGTCAAGCCTGCTCTCGATTTCCGTTACTTCACCGACCCCGAGGGTTACGATGCCGCCACCCTGGTTCACGGCATCAAGGCTGCCCGAAAGATTGCGCAGCAGAGCCCCTTCAAGGACTGGCTCAAGGGAGAAGTTGCCCCTGGTCCCAAGATCCAAACGGATGAGGAGATCAGCGAATATGCTCGCCGGGTTGCTCACACTGTCTACCATCCTGCCGGCACTACTAAGATGGGTGACGTTGAGCGTGATGAGATGGCTGTTGTCGACCCCGAGCTCAAGGTTCGTGGAATCAGCAAGCTCCGCATTGTTGACGCTGGTATCTTCCCCGAGATGCCAACAATCAACCCCATGGTGACTGTGCTCGCTGTTGGTGAGCGAGCTGCCGAGCTCATTGCTCAAGAGGAGGGCTGGAAGCCCAAGCACTCCCGACTGTAAGCATCATTCGGGCAATGTTTCAAATATCAGCCCGTGGGGGTAAATGGGGGAAAACCACTGTTTTTGGATATCTGTATGATTAAATGATTAGCGTATGATTGCATTATCGTAGCGAGTATGACATACCTTGGGTAGTTAGGAAAATTTGAAGTTCGTTTATCAAATACGACTCTCGGGGGCTTGTGGCCCGATTTGCCGTTGTTCTTCCAGTTGCTTGGGCCGGTGCCGGGTCGTATTTCCCCGACGAGGTCCTTGGCCCAGCTTCTTGACCACTTCATATTTTGCCGCGACGGCTCAGTAAAACAGGCACAGCGGGCCGGCAACTTTCCACCACTAAACCACCCGGATCGCTCAGTTTAATGTGTCTCATAATGCCCGGAAGACTAGATGATATTTCCATGATGAAACGAAAGTTCGAAATGCGCCGATGTTCCAGCACCAATCGGCGTTTCCGAGGCGCTATGCAGGACATTCGATCTTGGATGTGTTCTCGGCGGCTGAGATAAGGTGATAGTAAGCTGTGGCAAGATGCCAGAAGATCGATATAGCATTGCGCGTTATTATTATGCATATTGTATCTTGCTGGGCCTCGGGTGGCCAGCTGATAACCATTCCGACAACTCACATTGTTACCTGACTTTTCTCGGCGGGTGCACTGGTATCCATTTAGACGGGTTATGGCCCGTGGAGCCGTGCATCCATCAGCTGCTCCAAAAGGAAAAGTGTGGGGTATGGCCGGGGTTTCGGGACGGAGCGTTGAGCTTGAAGTGGGTGGTTCAACGGATGACAGGGCCGAAACGTGCTTGTGAGATCCATTCACGTCGGCCGTTGCGCCGCCGTGCAGGGTCCCTCAATCGAGGACCCTCTACTCCTCCATGGGGATATCACAGAGTATCTTCCGGAACGACAGGTGAGATGGTCCTAGCAGAGCCCCGGTCCGGCCAGCCGCCTGCTTAAGAGGTCTCGATCGGTAGGGGCCATCCCTTCGTTTTAATTCAGGTTTATAGAAGAAGCAATGCAAGCTGAATAACAACAGATGCTTTTGTTGACTTCGCTCTGTTCTTGAACCTTTGCAATTTGATGCATGAAACCATCTAACGGATTACTGTGTCCCTATGGCTGAGATATTCAGGTTGCAGCAGGTTTTTATTGTGTTTTTGAAGCATTAACAAGCAAAGGCGACAGATAACCGATCCAAGAGCTTTCAATCGGCTGTCAGCGGCTGCACCCCAGAAATCCCCAACCTCAAAGCGCGACTCTAGGTTGAGAAAGATGGCTACACCAACGATCGACTTACCACCATCAACGTGTGAAGAAGAGGTCACCGCGCCCATACTGGACAACGCTCAAGGACTAGCCTCTGCAATTGGAGCAGCAGCAGTGGCGGCTGTAGCTGTCGGGGATGGTCTAACACACGGGCTTGGGAGAGTCGCATATGGAAAACCATACGATGGTCACATTTCGGAAGAAGATGGTCAGTTCCACGATGTAGATCACAAAGGCGCACGTGAGGCGAAACAACAGAAAAGCCTTAGGGAGGCCCAAGAGAAGTGGGATGCTGCAACCATGGGACCGGTAACAAGGGTCGAAACAGTTATAGCGGCGGAAGGTGGAGGAGGAGATGGAAGAGGAGAGCGGGAGGTATGGGAGGGAGGAGGAGGAGGAGTAACTATAGTTGGGGGAACAGGAGCAGCAGAAGGGGTGCACTTGCCGCCTAGAAAAGGCGCTGATGTGGCAGGCCAACAGGTCAGAGCTGCTCTTTCCCGCTCCCGTCTTGGTCGTTCAAACCCCTCCAGCTCCAGCTCCAGCTCCAGCTCAGGCTCACTATCAGGCACATCCCCTTACAACGCTACCCATACTGCTGTTGCTGCTACTGCTTCTGACAACAGTACCAATAACCTCAACTTCACACAAACCGGTCGCGTCACCAAATCTCGCCATCGCTCTTCTCTTTCAGCACCAATCGCAGCGTCGCTTGTGAATGCTGCTGCCACGGAGAGTGCAAGATTATCCTACGAGGCAAAGCTCACCGCGGCACTGGCTGCTAACATCGCCGGCACAATGACGGGTAGCCAGTCAAGCACAACAACGACAGCTCTGCCCTCGCTAAAACCGAACGGCCTCTCCTCGCTGTCGCAAAAGCCCAAAACAAATGGAACAACACCGACGCTCAACACCGCCTCTTCTATGGACAAAGATGCTCCCGTGATTTCCTTTTGGGGCCCTGAGCCAATTGCTCTGCCCTCCCGCTTCGCCCGCATCAAGCGCAACCTCATCCGTGGCCACGAAGCTGAGCTCGAAGCTAGTTGGGCCCGCCTCATAACTGCGCTTCGCAAAGAGGTCAGTCATATAGAGGACCTTGGGGCTCACCTAATTCCTTCGATTGAGTTTGGCGACCTAGATGACTCTGTCCAGACTGCGCGCTTTGGACATGATCTTAGGCGCTACGGTGTCGGCGTCGTCCGTAAGGTCGTACCAAGAGCAGACACGGATACTGCAGTTCGCGAAACAGTTGACTACCTCGATAGCAAACGTCACATCAAGGCACTCCAGCAGCATGATCCAGCTTGTTTCGACTTCTTTTGGACTCCAGCTCAGGTCCGCTCGAGAGCGCACCCCAATGTTCTCAGCGCCCAACGATTTATGATGAGCCTATGGGAGACCAATCCAGACGATCAGCTTGTCACAAGACTCCCTATCACCTACGTCGATCGCATACGCGTACACGGAAATGGAGAGAACCAGTCTAACAGCCTAAATGTGCCGCCGCTCGAGCCGCCACAATCCGCCGATGACTGGATTCAGGCACTACAATCATCTGCGGGTATCACAGCACAAGTTGACAACGGGTCCTTGGAGCGCTGGGAGCCCGACGGTTATCAACGTGCCGGCACCTACAACCACATCTTTCATGGTCAATGGGAAGATTACGATCCATGGAAATGTACCAGTCGCACTTCTGTGACAACTGATCTTTACAATGGCTACGGTGCCTGCACCATTTTCCGCATGTTTCAGGGCATCTTAGCGCTCTCTACTGTCGAACCTGGTATGGTTCGCCTCTTGCCTTCACCAAAGCTTGCAACAGCTTATTACCTTCTCCGACCCTTTTTCACAACTAAGAATCCTCCACCAGAAAATCGCACTGGACCCGAATGGGAGGCATATCTTGCTCCCGACAATTGGAAGCTGCAAACAGAGCCTGATTCCATCATTCACGGAGCTGTCCCCGGACACGCTCAAAGAATTACTGAAACATGGCACCCCCATCTGCATCTACGAAATAGCATGATTACATTGCCAACGCTACAGCCTGGAGACTACATATTCTGGCACCCGGACCTTCCATATTACCTCTCCAGTAACAACTATGGTCTCAAAACACCCAGTGGCAGCAAGAGTGAAGTCAGCATGCTCGTGTACATTCCAGCAGCGCCACTTACACAAACAAACGCACTCTATCTTGCGCGCCAAAGGAAGGCATTCCAGAGGGGTCATCCCGGCCCAGACTTCGATTCGACAGGAAGAGGAATTGTTGAAGAGGACGCTGAAACACGGCCTGGCGAAAAGGAAATCGCCGAAGTCGGGGGTCCCTCTTCATTACAGGCTATGGGTCTTGCACCATGGGAAGTTGCAGGCACTCGCTCTGGATCACCACCCTCGGAAAAGTCCAAGTCTAAGACTGATGAGGATGTTGAGATGGAGGGAGACGGAGATGCCAAGAGCCTTACAAGCACATCGTCGATTTCCCGCGCCGAGGCTGAGGTTGTGCGTTTAGCCAATATTATCCTCTTTCCAGATCGCTCGATGCTGGGATACTCGGTATAAACGAAGCATAAAATTGCTGGTCGGGGCTCTGTCTTTCATCTCCTGCTTAGTTGGACATCACACTTCTTATCTCTTTTGGACTCCTTGTGACATTTTTATGGGTATGTGGTCCAACGATATACAGGAGATCAATGAGATGCATCATGAAGGAGTCAGGCGTTCACCTAAGGATTGAAATTAGACAGAAATTATTGTCATTTACTTGCATAAATCAAGAAATACATTTCTTATGCTCAAAACATGATGTCTAGCTCTAGATCCCGAAACGCCAATGTTAACAAGATGAATGCCGCCTTATTTCCGCCACCATGATCATTCAGTGGCATGTCTCAAAATATCCGCGATACTGGAGGCTACGAGCACAGCCTCTTCATGAGAGATCTGCTGCTGCGAGCCGAAAATGCCGATGGCAAGACGCCCCTTATCAACGGAAGCCTCAACATCAACAGCCAGCTGTGACAATAAGGTTAGTAGTCATTTCTAGCTGGAAGGGTAGTAACTTACGGGAATGTTATTAACCAAAAAGCTTTCTTGAAGAGCCGTCTCAAATTGAGCTGGAACGCGATCGTGATACGAGTTGTCGACTATCTCTTCTGATACAACTGTGACCGAGTTCTCTGCTGGACCAGTATCGTTGGAGAGGCTCAGAAAGTTGACGAACGAATTCACTTGTACGCCTGTCCATTGATCAATTTCCCAGAGACCGACGTCTGATCGTCCGTCTGATGTAATCTGGTGAATGTCTCTCTGGATATTTCTTGCAACGGAAGACAAAGGGAGTTCTATGGGGGAGTCAACCTTCAAAGGAACGAGGTTCAGAGTGGGGTAGACCTGAGGGAGACCATCGCTGGCGGCGGCTCGGTTGGCAAGATACATGCCAAACACCACTGACCTATTGTCTGGTGTGTTGTTTTGTGTGGCGAGGACTCTAGCATACGCTGCAAGGAACCAAGACTGAAAGGAAATGCCAGACTGGGTAGAAATAGCCTGCATCTGACTGACATCTGAAATCGCTGATTCATTCAAGTGCGAGATTCGATTCTTCACGTCCGTTTGTGATTCGGCACCAATTGAACTGGAGGAGGTGCCATACAAGTAGGCTGTCCAGAAAGCTCGCCTATCTTTCTGGACTGCTTCCTTAGCCTGGCGAATTGTAAAGTTTTTCCACTGAGCAAACCCATTGTTCTCAATGGTGACAGAGCCATCCAGTAGTTGAGAGAATCGTCGCAATAGGGCTGGAAGACTGACTCCATCGTACAGAGCGTGGTGGATCTGAAGACCGAATGACCAGATGCAGTCTTCCTGGAGCGTGATGTGCGCTCTAACAAGTGGTTGGGCAGCCTGATTTGACTTTTCTCCAGGGGGGTTCTGGGTTAGGGAAAGCTTGTGGGATTTGAGAACGACCTGCAAAACTGGAATGGTTGGAGATTGGGTTGGAATGAAACATGTGCGTAGGAGAGGCACTTCAGACACAAGTTTATCCCAGGCGGTCTGAATGCCGTTTACATCAACTGAAGTCTTGATTTGACATGGAAACTCGGGGAAGAATACAGAGCCCTCTGCCTTTTGCCATGCGCCAAGCATGTAGACTTGCATTGGCAATGCAGGCAGTACTTCGGCATCTTCTTTTGCTATGCCATGAGCGCGAAGTAGAACTTCAACATTGATGTCTTTGGGTGGAACCCATTCTTCGATCGTTTCCAGAGTCTCCGAAGGTATGGCTTGGGTTTGCGTGGCCCGTTGAGCCATTTCTGCGATGCTTGAGGATTTAACAAGATCTTGGGGACGGAGGTTTATCTCGATCTTTCGCAAGAGGGACGACACTTTGATGGCACTAATCGAATCGAGACCAAGGTGGTAGAGGTTGTCGGATATCTTGATTGAGGTAACGGGAACATACGAGACCTGATGAAGAATGTTTCGAATTTCGGCTTCGACATGGGACCACTCCCGATCCTCTTCTGATGATAGATCTGTAGAAGCAACTGAGACAGAACTGCTTCCATCGCCCAGTATGACAGGAGTCATGCCGCAGATGGACACGCCACGCTCTTCGAAAGATAGAATCTCCGAGGAGCCCGAGTGTATCAGGTAGCTCATGACAGTATCCAAAGTCTCCAAAATATTTTCAGGTCCTCCATCCCAGATACACTGAGGCTGAAGAGCGAGTCGCCAGAAGAGAGTGTTAGACATGGCCTCGGCTTCCACGCAAAGAGGATACTCAGTGGCTGAAGATCCTTCAACAGATGTCAATAGCGGGCGTTCCGATGAGTCAGATGTTGGAGACTTCTGAAGAATGAACAAGGTATTGAACAAATATTGTCCGTTGAGCTTTGTTGCTGATTGGGCTTTTCGCAATGGGTAATGCTGGGAGTCTCTGATGTCGCTCAGGTTCTCCTCAAGATATCGTAGGAACTCGGATACTGAGCCATGCAAGATACATCGCAGGGCAATTGTATTCATTGTTGGGAACACAATATCGTCTGCCCCTTCAAAATCCCGGCCCGACAAGACTGTGCCAAAGAGGACATCGAGCTTCTTGGTTTGACGTGCCAGTGTGATAGCCCAACAGGCTTGACAGAGTACCTGCAAGCTAACGGAAAGCCTTTTGCAGGCTGTTTCGATTTCAGGGAGGCTAATCTTTGAAGCGGACTCGAACCTACGCAAGGTGTTCTCAGTTGGGCCCCCCCTCGTTTCACTTGTAGGAATGATCGATGGCGAAGCATCTTCCAAGTACTGCGTCCAGAAGTCCTTCGCCTTATGGTTCGTGGATCCCAGTATTTTCATAAGGAATGGTTCTACTGGAGAACGGGTAACCAGCCTTCCTTCGAACAGTGCCTGGAGATCCTGGAAGAGCAAACTCAGGGACCATCCATCGTAAAGAGCGTGTGCCATGGAAAGGACCATGTATCGATGAGAGCCTACATTCGCCATTTTCAACTGCACCAAGTGCCTAAATCCTGCTCCTTCCTTAGCTTTTGCAGTTGCTGCTGCGGTGATTTGCTGCAGCTCATCTAAGTTCTGAAATGTCGCAATTTCAATGTCGGTGTCAAAAGATTCTGCAACGACTTGGCAATATGTCATATCCAGGTCCTGATGAGCGACTTGTACAAACCCTGTCCGCAGGATAGGTGTACGCTGAATTAATTCCTTCCAAGCGTTGATCAGTTTCGTAGTGTCAACATGGTCGGACACTTGGAGTATGTCGTGATTGAAGTAGGATTCAAAATCAGATTGAATCATTCCAGCCACCATTGACTCTTGAAGATGGGTAAGTGGAAGAACAGATTCGACGGGACCCAGGTCCATGCCGATACTCTCAAGGTATTCGCGCAGCCTAGCCTTGACCTGCAGCAGCGAAGAATCGTCGGCCGAAGTTGACGGATTGAGAGAAAGATCACTTGATTCGGCCAGTATATTGGCAATCGTCTGGTGGCGCATGATATGCGAAGGGGACAGCTGAATGCCTTTCCTCCTGAGTGTGGCAGAAAGCTTTATTACATCAATGCTGTCGAGACCGAGTTCCAAAATCGATACATTTTCATCAAGACCGGGTGAGGCAGCATCCGCCAAGAAAGCAACTTCATCCCGGATCATTTGAGCTTCTTGACTCCATTCGAAATTGCTCCGGTTGTGCATTTGGGTGCACTCATTATTGCCGTCAGTGGTGTAGTTTTGCTCGGTTTCTGGAACGGGCACCTCGCTCTCTGGTGAGCTTGCAGCCAAGTTTGCAAAGCGCTCAATGTCATCAAGAATTCTACTCAACACTTGTGAGGATGCAACATGTTCCTGTGCGACAAGAGTGAGTCGAAGATTACCCGAATGAGTGTAGACGGCTTCAAGCGCAAGAGGGTAGTCAGGCGTTGCTTGACTGTCAATAGTATCAAAAAGGAGGCTGCCCCCACTGGCAGTAGTGGCCTCCTCGATCTGGAAGGTGAAGAGATTGTCAAATAAGGCTTTGCCCTTAGAGCACCACTTCTGGATGTCCTTCAGAGGAACATGTTGGAAATCGAGGACTGATGCGTTAAAGTCATGGCAGCGTCGGAGAAGGGACTGCCAACTTTCGTGATGGATCACTCGACAATAGAAAGGTACGGTGTTGAAAAGAGGGCCGATGGTGTTCTCGATCCCAGGGAGGTCGATAGCTCGTCCAGATACAACGATACCAACGGTGGGTTGCTGCTGAGTGAAATTTTGTAAAACAGAGGTCCATAATGCCATGATAACAGCTTGGAGCGTAACATTTTGAGAAGAACGAATAACCTCAAGACTTTTAGTGGACATCTCACGCTCAGCAACTGCAACAGCATCGGGGTCACCATTCCCATGTGTCTGAATTGAAACAGGAACCCAACCTTCTAGTTGTTTCTCCCAGAAACCTCTGCAGTTGTCATGTTTTGCCAGAGGACCGTAGCTAAGAGCTTCAAAGAATGACGGAGCATCAGGTGCTTCAATACCATTATAATTCGCCACGACCCGCTTCATCATGAGATCAAAGCTGTTACCATCATACAGTGCATGGAAAATATGAACGGTAAGCAGTCTGGATGTCGGTGTCTCAACATAGGTGAACAGCAAAGGTTGTATGATAGAAGACTCGTTCCGCTGAATCCAGCGCTCCTTCTGCTCTGCAAGATATGCAGGAATCGATTCATCCGATTGCATAGTATGGGTTTCCCAAGCCAAGGTAGATTTTCGCACAGCAGCTTGTAAGAAACCATTCGGAGTAGGCACAAAGACAGTTCTCAGAATGCTTTCTGCCTGTATTAAATCGGTCCATGCTTTTTGCAATCTGGTAATGGACGTGGACTCATGGAGCTTCAACTCAAAAGTATTGAAGTAAGCACCGGGCTCACTGCTGGTCAACGACCGTGATATGATACCTTCTTGTAATGGTGAGCATGGTGCAACATATTCAACATCAGCTGGTTTAACATCGAGAAGGTGGCAGATCATGCCACGGTGTCGATGGCCATATGCCTGGATAGACTGCTTAACCTCTCGCACAAGTTTCTCTTGTCGAGTGGAGGTATTCTTGGCCAAAGAGTTTGCAAGATCGCCAATGACGGGATTTTTAAGCAACAAGGCAGGGGATGCTGCCTTGAGACCGCGAGATTTGAGGAGTGAGGAGAGTCTGAGGGCTGTGATTGAGTCCACTCCAACATCGAAGATGCTTGTAGATGACGACAGATCATGTTTGTTGATATTGCCGAACTGCGCAATACTTTCAAGTAACTGACCAATTATCTTCTGGGCCCCCTGTGAAACAGGCGCTGTTGTGGCATGAGAAAGCTCTAGGAGCTTTTCTGGTGGAAGTTCGCTGAAAAGTCTCTTCAGATCCTTGATTTCTGCCTTGTTATTTGAGGAAAGGGGGATGTATGGAAGTGACAGAATATATGTCGGTACCATGTAGCCTGGAAGTTTGGCACGGCAGGCTTCTTTCGCTTGCGCAGCCAGACCCTCCTGATCTATCATAATTTCAAGAGGACCTTTTTTAGACTTCTGGCCGACGACAAATGTTACCAGAACGTCCTTTCCACTAGTTCCATGGCGAGCCACAATTGTTGCGGCGTCGTGAATATCAGCAACATTGGTACGGATGATATGATTAATCTCGGCAATCTCAAGTCGCTGACCGCGAAGCTTGACTTGGTCGTCAGCCCGACCGAGAAAGTCAAAGCATCCATCATGGAGCACACGGACGAGATCACCTGTCCTGTATACTCTCTCATTGAACTCTGCAAGTGTAGGGAACCGCTCTTCTGTAAGCTCGGGTCTGTTGAGGTAACCCTTGCCTACTAATTTACCTGACACGCAAAGCTCTCCAACACCGCCGCGGAAGACTGGCGTGTTAGTGTTTTGTTTGAACACAAATGAACCAACATTGGGGAACTGCTTTCCGATGTTGCTGGGGCGGCCATTTCTGGGCACACGCTGAAACATAGTGACACCGATAGTGGCCTCAGTAGGGCCGTATGCGTTGTAAATGACAGCTTTCGGTCCCCAAACGTCAAGAATCTCCTGTTTGAGCTGTTCGCCACCTGTAATGAACACACCACGACAGAGGCTGGGAACTTCATCAGGATGTGTCAGTCGCGCAAGACTTGGAGTTAAGTCAATGTGTGTGATGCCGAGCCTATTGATGGCTGCTGTCAGGTCATCCAGAATGAGGTCTTTGGGTGCAGCAACGACGGACATCCCCACGGACCAGCTCCAATACTGTTCGAGGACAGAAACGTCAAAGTGTAGAGCAGCGAACTGAAGCCAGCGTGAATCCTCATCCCAGTGACCCCTGAAAAGTTCCTGGAATGCCATCATTGCCTGAACAGCATTATCGTGAGTGATCTCGCAGCCCTTTGGCGTTCCTGTTGTCCCCGATGTATACAGACAATAACAAGTATCTGATGGAGAGATATTGGGGTGGAAAATGACATGCTCCTCGCTCACGTCGTTCAAAGCTTGTGTCTCTATTTCAATAACCGTGGTTTTTGTTTCGAAGTCAAGATCCTTCGAGCACCTTGTTAGCAGGCAAGGCGCTTTGGAATCTTCAATGATGAACTCCTTTCTCGCCCTCGGCGCAGATGGATCAAGTGCGACAAACGAACATCCAGCTTTCAGAATGCCCAGGATTGAGAAATATGCCTCGGGGCATTTGTCGAAGTGTACTGCAACAATGGCACCCGGTGAGACTTTATTTCGGAGCATGTTGTTTACTTTGTTACCCATGCAGTCAAGCTGATGATAGTTCCATTGTTGCTTGACACATGCATCTCCTTCGAACGCTGATACAAACTCGAGAGCAATTTTTTCTGGATGGGAAACTGCTCCCTTCTCGACAAATTGGTGTAACAGCTGAACGGGAGTGTCCAGTAATGGGGCAGATGCAGGAAGTATCGAATACAGGGATAGAGAATTTTCCATCACTTCATCTTCAAAACCAGCAGCATTGCAGGAGATGTGGGTTAGTGAAGCGTCAAATTGCTTCATCAACAGCTGTGCTTGTTCACGGGGAAGAATGTCGCTGTAGTACGTTATGCACAAGCGGATCTGGTCCTTGTCCGTGGGTTCAATCTCCAATGAGACCGGATATTCGACTTTTGCCTCGTCGTTGACCAGCTTCCACGGTACAAGCGAAGAGTTATCTTCTGGCATTTTCTGGTACGCAATGAGAGTATCAAATACGGGGCCTGCGGGGTGGCCTAGCCATTTCTGCACTTGACTGAGCGGCGAGAATTGGTATTTGTGAAGATTCTGGTTGTAGCTCATCATATATCTGACTAGGTCAGCATTAGACGGAACATTGCTTGCCACAATAGGCACTGTGTTGAGGCATGGGAACGCGACATCCTTTGTCTCATCGATGGTTCTTCCAGACAGCGCAACACCAAAGATAACCGAGTCCTCTCCCAAATAAGATGCCAGCACTCGTGTCCAAGCGGCTTGGATTGCCGCTTGTATGGTGACATTTGAAGCTTGAGTCGCTGTCCTGAGCTTTGTGAAGGATAGTGATCCAACCATTGAGTCAACCAACACATGCCGCTCTTCAACTCGTAAAGGCGTCATTATTGGGAACTTGTTAACAACAATCTTGCTGGCTTTAGCCTCCCAGAATTCCTTCTCTATAGATTTGTCATTTAGTGCGATGCCCAGAATGGCCGATACTGCAGGCTCAATTGTCGTAACCCGAGGTAGTTGATTGCCTTTGACTAGTTGTGAAAGCTCATCAAGCATCAGATGAAGTGCGGGAGCGTCGTATAGAGCATGATGCATGATGAGGTTCATTGAAATGGCTTGGGAGGTTTGAGCCAGAATTACACTCCAAGGGGGGTGGTGCAGCGAAGAAAGCATCGATTTGCTGGCATCAGCCTTCATCTGAATGAGGTCGGCCGGTTCGTCTCCAACCAAATGCAGACTGTTCAGAGGTGTCCCTATTGATCCTGCTTCATACCTTACCATAGCAAACGAGGAGTCTGCATGTTGCACGGGGACAAAACCGGTTCTCAGCATGGGATGTCGTTGTTGGAGCAGCTGCCAGGCCCTTTCGAGGTTCGCTATGGGAACATGTTCCGTCACCACATACCTCACTGCGTTGAGGTAGTTCTCACCTCCAGACTGAATGAAGGATGCCAGCATGGCAGACTGGACAGGCGTGCATGGCAGTACTGCCTCGATTTTGACTGATTCGGGTAGTTGATCAACAACCTCCGTGAGGACTTGTCGTGAAAATCGATCAAGATCGTACTTCTGTACATGCCCGGCATCTGCTCTCGACGCATTTTCCAGTAATTTGGCGGCTATCTTAGAGCAGCTCGGGCATTCAATCACATCAGAGGCTGATACGACGAAGCCGCGCTGGCGGAGAACTGAAGCCACCTGCACAGCGTTGATGCTGTCAAGGCCCAACTGAAAAATGGTTGTGCGGCGTTGTATATTTTGATCGCTCACCCCTGAAAGAGTGGCCAGGACATGTCGAACTTGCAATTCAAGTTCGCTCCATTCTTCTTTTTTATTGGGAAATGTCACTACTGTGTTGTCTTTTTCGGTTCGGGGTACGAGCTGGTCTATTATTGACCCCAGGTTGTCGGGAAGATCCTTCTTGTTCAATGAACTTGCATGGGGGGTTGTCAGAATGGCTCGCAATGTAAGTTTGAAAACATCAGCCATGGCTGTGGCAACTTCCTCAGTGACAATACTCATGTCCCTATGAATATTGACAACTAGTGAGTTCAATCCAGGGCAAGGGACAATTTCGCACACCAGGGGGATATCCATATCTCCAGAATCTCCTTCAAGTGTCCAGACGTTCTTGTCGATGTCCTGCAATGGCTTTTGCAGCAGTAGGAGCGTATCAAATATATGTTTCCCGGTGCGATTGATGCTACGCTGGATAAGCCTCAGCGGAGTAAACTGATACGCAATAAGCTCTGTGTTCATCTTCTGTAGATGCTTCACCAGATCAATATTACTTGACGCTTCTGGGAAGTCGACGCGCACAGGGATCGTATTGAAACAGGGTGCAACGAGTCTTTCAAGGCCTTCGATGTCAAGAGTACGGCCGCTGACAACGTTTCCAAAACACACGTCTGTACGTCTATATGCGGCTGCAAGGACAGTGGCCCAGCTTGCTTGGCAAACTGAAAGGAGGGTTGACCCGAGATCTCGTATACGCGACTGCAAATCGCTGAGAGGGATATCCATAGATGTGGTGCAGGTGCTCTGGTCAACTTCACTCGTGGTTGTCTGGGGGAAGATCGCAGATGGTTTGTAATTCTCAAAATGACGTTGCCAAAATTGTTCTGTATCGTCGGGCAAATGGGTGGATAGTTTCAGAAACTGATTGTAGGGCACCGGCGGTGGTAGTTCCTCACCAATAGCCAATGCTTCCACCTCTTTGAGAAGTCGCTCCATTGCCACACCATCGTAAAGTGCGTGGTGGCAGATAAATGACAGAAACTCTGATCTACGGTATCTTAGTAGCGCTAGAGATACCGGCGGTGTTCTTGAATCGACTGGATCAGGGAGAGACTTGAGATGCTGTTCAATCGCTCCATCGAAAGACAATTCACTAACATCGAACGTCTTCCATGGTATTTCCCAGCCCTCAAGGACGATCTGAGCAATGGCACGTCGGGAATCTGTCGTTGCCGCAAAACAGGTCCGAAGAATATCATGTCTATGGGACATGGTTTTCCAGTATGATCTCATGGCTCCAGATCCAGTTGTCAGGCGTAAGAGCACCTTGTTGTAGTAACCCCTTTGGCCACGAGAAAGCATCGCCTCTTGTAAGGGAGTGCAAGGCAAAATCTCCTTAATAGTCTTAGACTCTTTAGCAAACTCTTTTTCCTTTGAGTCAACGAAGGAGGCAGAGAAAAAGTCTTGAAAACCGTCGACCGGTGTTTCCTCTTGTTTTGGTGCCTTTCCATCCAAACATCTCGCCAACTGCGCAACAGTAGGGTAGCGTAGAATCTCAGACACAGCAACTCGAGATCCAAATTTTAAGCTGAGAGTGCGAGCGAGATCGATGGCAGATATAGAGTCTATTCCGAGCAGAGCAAAGGGTGTCCATCGACCAAAGTCATTCCTAGATACCTTGGCAGACTCTATGAGAGTCTCTGCGATCTTCAAGTCTGACTGGTTCCAATCACCCTCATCTTGAGTGCCCAGGGACATTCTTGAGGCTTCTTCGAGATACTCCACATTCACCCTGTCAAAGCAGTCACGAAGCCGGCGCTTGTCTATCTTTCCACTCGAAGTCATGGGTATTGATGAGATCGGGATGAGATAACTGGGAACCATGTAGCTAGGCAATCGTGATTTCAGGTGTGCGACGAGGGACTGGTGGGTTTCGCTGTTGATCTCCACCACATGGAAGCTGGAAGGGTCATGATCCGGAACGAAGAAGAGACACAGTTGCTGGGGGGAAGTTTCTCCGCGCTGTACCAACAGTGTAGCAGCTGAGGATGCCAGGCCGCTCGAAGTCGCCATACTGTTGATCTCACCAATTTCGATTCGCTGACCTCTTAATTTCACTTGATCATCGATGCGGCCAAGTATCAGGAGGGAACCGTCGGGAAGCATGCGACCCATGTCTCCAGATCTATAAAGCCTTCCGTACTGGGGATGTTGAATGAACTTTTGGGATGTGAGCTCTGGCATGTTGAGGTAACCTTGAGCGACCTGGGCACCGCCAAAGCAGAACTCGCCGACCCAGTTAAGGGGCACTGTGTCAGAACTTTCTGGGGATAGTACCACAACAGATGTATTGGGAAACACGTGCCCTAAGTGCTCAATATGGTCATCTGCTGTCATTTTCTTTACTGTGCAGATGTTTGTAGTTTCTGATGGTCCGTATCCCTGCCACAACTGGCGTTGCCATTTCTCATGTACGGACTGTGTCATGGGTTCTCCGGCAGTCACAAGAAACTCCACGCCCGGAACGTTAGAAGGATTGACGAAGGTGGCAACAGTTGGTGTCATGCTGAGGTGGGTGATACCAAGGTCGCGTATCGAGCGCTCGATGTCCTCCAAAATTGTGTCATTCGTTCCTGAGCATAAACACATCCCTGCGCACCATGTATAAAATATCTCAAAGACTGACACATCGAATGCTTGAGAGCATGCTTGCAAGAGGCGACCCTGTGACTTGAGATACTTGGGATACAACGCCTCAAGATGCTCAATGTTTGCAGCAATACTCTGTTGCTGAATTGCAACACCCTTTGGAGTTCCTGTCGTGCCGGACGTGTAAATCACGTACGCGAGTCGAGTCCCATCAACACCAACGTCCAAATTGTCCGTGGAAATGTCATGAAGCGAGTTGGTATCGACTATTATTGTATAAAGTCCAGACAGAGATGGACATTGGCCAAGAGACACGTTATCGACCAAGCAATGCTCAGAATGAGCCTGTTGCAAGATCTCACGAATTCGAGCAGGAGGGGTTGAAGGAAGAATTGGGAGATACCCACAGCCACTCTTGATGATGCCCAGGATTGATGCATACAATGTTGGTGACTTTTCCATCACAATAGCCACTACATCGCCAACTCCGACACCGCAGCAATGTAGATATCTCGCGATGCGATTTGCCAATGCGTTGAGCTCTTGAAATGTCCATTTCGTCTGGAGGCCGCCTTCCAAAGAGTGAGCAAATAATAGAGCATCCGCATCTGGACTTCGAAGTACAACTTCTTCAAAAAGTCGCGCCAAATCAGGAGTTTTCTGCGGCATGGTGGGCCGGATGTTGTGAATGGAGGGGCTGCAGCTGACCTCCTTCAGTGTCGCTTTGACCTTGGTGGTAGGATTCTCCAGCATGGAGATAACCAATGACTCAAGCTGATTCACCATGAGTTCCACCGTCTTTGTAGGCACGAATTCTTCCTGATATGTAACTTGAACGTCAAATCTGTCTTCTCTTGGCTCAACTTCAAACACAATCGGTGTCTCCAGGCGATCCAGATGACTGGTCTCTCTCACCACGTTCTGCGTCCGCTCTGAGCTGGTGAGAGATTCCTGGTATACAAAAAGCACATCGTAGAGGCTTTCGCCGGGCTGTAATGCGACCAGCTTTTTCAGCTCTGACAATGAAAGTGTGCAATGTTGCATAATCGCTCTGTTGCTCGAGTGGATGCTGTTGAGCAGGTCGAGACATACGGATACGTTGTCTAAGTCAACTCGAACAGGGAGGGAGGCAATGCATGGTCCAATTACTTGCTCAATGCCTGCTAAAGGAATCGTCCTTCCAGAAGTTACTAAGCCAATCGTGATATCACGCATTCCTGTGATCCCAGACCACAGCAGAGCTAGTGAGGCCTGGAATATCACTTGAGGACTACAGCCAAGCTTCTGCATTGCTGCATCAACCCTATTCCGAGAGAGGGACAACCGCCTCCTGCTTGATAGGCTTTGGTTTGAATGCATCATCTTATCGCGTAGCCTGGGCAACGGTGACCGTTTCCATCCTGCGAGGTGTTCCGTCCAAAATACTCGTGTGGCATCGCCTGTTTGCATGCCATGATGAAATCTGACAACTTCCCGGAATGAAGGATGTTGTGATACTTGTTGTCGCAGGAGCAGTTTAGACCAATCAGAAAGAAGGATATCCATAGACCATCCATCATATAGTGAATGATGCAATTGCAAACGAACGCGAACCCTGTCCGCTACAGGACTTCGCTGGATCTGGAGTATCAAGGGGGATATGAAGTCCTGAGGTGATGAGAGGGACAGTCTTTTTTGGAGCTGGTCAACCACGCAGATCTGTTCGGGTCGGAGTTCTCGCGGAAAGATCATAACGAAGTTACCCTTTGCAGCTGCGAACCCCGCACGTAGAATTTCATTCTGCTGCGAAAGTTCTCTGAAAGTCTCTGATATATGATCGATGCCATAGCCAAGCGGAATACTGAGCTCAAGCTCATTGCAATAAGTTGTTGGGTTCCGAGCAGTCTCGGCTAGCATGGCCGCTTGAAGAGGCGTGCACGGTAGCACGTCCTCGATTGAGTCACGAATCCTAGCTAGAGTGGCGTCTTGTCGTACAATATCCTCAAGGTCTAATGAGAGATCTGTTGAACGTTGCTGGGGGTTGGCTAGATCGTGTTGCAGCTGCCTCCGGATGGCAGAAAGAATTTCAGACGCGGTTTTCATTGTGAGAAGAGCAGATGAGTCTATACCAAACCCTGAAGTTCGAAGGGCGGAGGCTAACTTGATTGCTTTGAGGGAGTCCATCCCAACCGAGGCGAGAGACGTCGACTTATCGACTTTGAAATTCAAACTCCGAGACAACACTGCCAGAAGCTCTGATTCCATTTTGTCAATTGGCTCGGAGTCCAAGATGCCCTCTGACATGTCTGCTTTGCGTTGTTCGTACTCTTCTTTGAGCCTCTTCCGATCAACTTTGCCACTGGGTAGTCTTGGAAATTCTGATATCAAGACAACTTCTCCAGGAACCATGTACTGTGGCAGCCAATCTTTGCAATGCTTCAAAATAGTAACTTCAGTCACTCCTTCGTCAACAGCACAGAACACTATCAGAATAGATTGCACTATTGCTGCCACGGTGCTGTGACATCCCGAGGTTCGAAGAACGGCCTGTTCTACTTCTCCCAACTCCAAACGTTGTCCTCTAAGCTTCACTTGGCCATCTGATATTCGGCCGAAGCATTCAAGTTTTCCATTTGGAAGTAAACGAGCTTTGTCACCCGTACGATAGATGCGACCAAATGGTGAATCAACGAAGACTGAATTTGTTTGCTCGGGTCTGTTGATGTAGCCAGCAGCTAACTGGTAGCCACCCACAGCCAACTCTCCGACCTCTCCTTGAGGAAGAATTTTAATTTCAGATTCGTGGCTATCTGACTCTGGAATCTCGATAACGAAACACGAGACTGTATCGAGCGGTACACCAATATTACCCGTCGAAGAATCAGACGAGAATGCAGTTTGAAGAGTACTAACATTTTATTAGAGCCAGGGGACTGCCCAGAAATAGGTAGGAATCTTACCAGTGAATTGTGGCTTCAGTTGGGCCATACATTGCCCAGAGCATGCTCGGCCTTTCATCGTCCCCTCCAAATTCGTCAACTACTGGGGCGTTGAGCATTTCTCCAATAGTCAAAAGCAACTTCAGGTCTGGCGCATTTTCTCTTCGGCGCAACAGGCTTCCAGCGACTGTTGGTGTGAGTTCACAGGCATCTACTCTCATAGAGCGTAGAACACCAGGAAGGTCGTCCAACATCTCAACCCGCCGAACACTCACGAGAGTAGCACCTCGAAAGAATGGGAAGAATATTTCAAAGACTGAGACATCGAATGTCGGTGCTGCAAACTGCAGAAAGCGGGAGAACGATGGGATATGTCTATCATGGGCAATAAGAGCTTGCGATGCAGCATCGTGGGAAATTCCCACGCCTTTGGGAGTTCCTGTTGATCCCGATGTATACATGACATAGGCCAGATCTTCTGGCTGGGGGGCTCTATGGTTGAGTTCGACTGTTGAAGATTGAGAAGAGCCTTGATATTCTTCATTCTCATCAACGATGATGATAGTTGCACCGGTATCGTTGGGTATTTCAGATGCCAGTTCTTTCGTGACCAACACCACTGTCGCTGCAACATCGCTAAGAATGAATTTTACACGTTCTGGCGGCGCATCAATATTGAGAGGACAGAAAGCCCCTCCAGCCTTTAAAATGGCCAAGAGCGAGATATATAGTAAAGGGGATTGGTGAATGAGTACAGGGACAACAAACTGTCCTGTGACATTGCCTGATGCTGTTGTTATGCGAGCCGCAATGGACGCTGCCGCTTCATGAAGTTCGCTGTAGGTCAATGTAGATTGCCGGCCGTTACACATATAATCCAGGGCTACGTGTTGGCCCGAAGCCTTCACCAACTGGTGGAGGAGGTTTGGTCCCGGAAGCCTGGAAGGCCGAGCATTAAGGATGGAGAGTCCTGTCAAGTCCATAGTGTTCAAATTACACCTCTGGTGGTTGGTGGTCTGAAAGTGTGTTAGTCAGAACAATGGCGTTGCCGAGCAATCAAGGTAATGGATAGTGATGATGAGGTGGTGGTCTCGATAAGCAAACGGCACCGGTAACAATCAGGGCCGGCGACAATACCGGCGATGTTGAAGGTGTGCACTCGTAGTAGAAGATATGGCCCTTTTAGGGAACGCACTGGTCAGCCAAAAGCCTCATCCCGGGGCAGTAATTACAGGCCAACATGCTATTAGCTAAAAATGGGTGGACTAACATCAGGCTGCTTTGGTCGCTTCACGACCACGCGGAACCAAGTCTCGGAGGATGTGGACGCCAGCCGGGGTCCCAAAGACGGGAGCTGCGAATTGGAATGACGGTAAAGCAAACGGACGCATGCCGTATTAGAATCGGCGTCGCAACGATTCGTCAAAGGCAAGCTCGAGGCGTGAGCGGTTGTACAAAGTGGTTCACCTGGTCCAAGGGGGGCGTGCGGAAGAAGCTGCAATTCAGCCTGTCAGCGTCGAGTAATTACTCATCGGCTCGTGAAAATGACAGGGACAAGTAAGACCCGGCTGAGTGCTCTCGGTGGGTGGGTAGTTGACAGCTATTATTTGAAAGGGTGGGCAGGCAAGACAATCCCCAGGGCAGGAAAAACCCGCGGCCCATAGTTGATGATGTGGTGCAACGAGGGTTGAAGGGCAATGGTGTGAGCCGAGATACCAGATTGCCTTTTTGGGCACCTATATGGTGGACCTCTAGCCGTGGCTGGCGTGGGGAGCAACACAACCTCGTTGGTCTTATGCTAAAAACCGCACCAGGATATGGCGCGGGTGCGTGGGATAGTGGTGCTTTATTGAAACGGCGTGATGTCTCACAGGATGCCTGAGTTTCGACGTCAAATGAGCAGTGGAGCAGCCGCTCAGAATAGATTGCGTCACGACTGGGTTGATCTGAACTTGCTCCTCTTATTGTGATGATAAAAGTTCACTTGAACATCAACAACAGACCTGTTCAACCTCCGGTTTAATAAGAACACAGGCTTATGTATAACCTCAGGCGAGGGGGATTTTCCTGCCAAGAGACATTTCTCATGGACATTGTGGCTTATAAAAACCATTGATCCATATTGGGTAACTTGATTGATCACACTGCGAATTAGATCGGCAAACCAGCCCCCACAAGGGAAAGGCTAGTTCCTCTTGGCACCTGAGGAGGCTCGATGTAAGGTTCAACAGCCCCAGGACGCCTGGCAAACCGTTATGTGAAGGCTTATGGCGGTTATAAGGTAAAATAAATTGCTGCATGTGATATGCTGCACTAGAGCAATTTTCGAAGCTAGGCATACGTAGAGATTGGGGCTGACAAGAGCAACTCGAAGGACGGCATGCGGGTTGAGGGTCGATATCGGGGTTGCTTTTGGTTATGCAGACAAGGGATCCTCGACGGGTCGACCCGAGATAAAAGGGGAGCCTCAATTTGACAAGTGACTTTCGGTCCTATTAACCAGTGTCCATTGTCTAACCGCATTGTCTAAGTCATAGACTCGTCCGGGTGACTGGCATGGGAGCTTGAACGCTGGCTGGTCCAGGTATCCGTCTTCCTACGCAAGCTATCACCCACAAAGTATCTTGTCAACCCCCTGGTTGCTAAGTAGGCTCATGCAGGCTGAGTCACAGGGTGACGAGATCAGGCAGGATCGAAGCCAGTATGTGGAGGGCATATCCAATACCTAAGGGCAGTGGGGGAGGAAAGGAACTACGCGTGGGATGACATTGATCAAGACACCATGATAGTGAAACGATATTAGTCAACGTGGGAGGTTTCCAGTGACATTGATGTTTCCCAGTCTAAGAGGGTAAGTAGGACTAGCGAGAGGGGTTGTGAAAGGTATGGCATGTGGATTGATTGGGGTTAGGAGAACGCTGTATGTCATTTTACCTTGTCTACGAGATGAAGGTTGAGTTGGTGAGGATGAGGGAACCATCAACACAGCGTGAGTGTGCCGTGCAAGGCATCAGATGAGAAAGGTTGTGACGACTGGTCAGATGAAGTGATAGAATAAGGTCAGAACATCTAGGGGGGAAGCGCTGTGCTTCTGGTTCAGAGGAAGCAAAGGTGAGCAAAGTTGGAACTGAAAACAGGAAAAGAGGCACTCCATGAGGGCAAACCCCAAACTGACTGGATGGGAGAAGGCATATTCGGTCGGCGCAGGCTCGGATTCCCGAGGGGATAACGGGCCGGGAGAGAGCGTAGCTAATAATGGCAGCAGCACAACGCTGAAACGAAGAAAGCGGAAAAGAGCTGTGCGGACACCGAGCCGAGATTATGGAGAAAGGCCAGGCCAGCCAGGTCAACATGACCTTCCAAAATGTTGCCTGTGATTCTGACAGGTCGACGGCTGCCTCCGAGAGCACAGCACAAGCGACAGGCTTGCTGTCGAGTCAGAATCGTCACAGGCGGAATGAATGATCCCGTTGCGGCTCCAGCGAAGCAAACGGGCAACGTTGAGGGTGATGATGCGATGCCCGATGAAGCGGACAGTGGTGATGATGGTGGATTTTCTGACCCTGGCGTTTGATGATGCAAGGTGCAGGGTGGGGAATTGGAAGGGAGGGTGTGTGTGGGCTATGACCAACCACTAATGTTAGTCGGCCTTGGTCAGTGCACTCATCATTCATCGAGGAGCTTGCTACCCTGAAATAATAATAATTCTCAAAGATCAGGTCTCAGCATCAATTCTGTTGTGATATTCCAATTTGAGTGAGACAGAATTGGGTTGATACTGTTTCTTCTATATGACTGCGTAGTGTCAGTTCCCCGTTCATGCTCGGCAGAAGTTTCCAAGTGTCTTGACAGATGCGGCTTGCTTTCAAGCATCAAGTGCTACAAGCTCGCCGATCTTCAAAGTCCGGATCTAATCAGATAATCTAATGTACACGTAATTGAAAATGATGTACTCTCCCCCGGCCGCCCATGTACCTGTTCTCGTCGCTCGCTTCGAAAACTTCCAGTCAATTCTAGGATTTACCCAGCAAGAAAGCGGTACTCATGCCCGCCCAATTGATATGTAATTTAATTGCATTTCAAGAAATCAAGAATGTTCAGTCAGTATTTTTCGTCAAGTGGAAAATACGGGACCTCTTGTAAGGTAAAAAGCCACCCGAAACATTGGTAACAGCCATAAACTTTTCGAGCAACCTGTGACGTAGGTGTAATGCTCCTGGTCAACTTTAGGGGTGGCCAAGATTATGGTACGAAACCAAACACACTCATTGTGCAGAAAGTCACCATTCGAATTTGACCGAACCTCATATGCTTCATATGCATGCATTCATTCCCATGTTCAAGTTTCAGCTAAGTATAACTTGTATTATAGCCTGATTTCGGCAAGACAAAGCGGCTTCTGTTGCTGTCCTGAACAGTGCTTTCGCCCGTAAATTTCTGCTTTTCCTCATGAACAAACTTTGCCTCTCACGTGCATGGTGACAGAAGCGCTTAAGGTCCCTGACTGTGTTTCTACTGACGATTGCTGGGATAATTTGACGGTCTGAGGGAGGCTACTGTAGGTACTACTTGGACCCTCAGACACGGGATCGCAAACGGGTACGACATCCTTTGATGTACGAACCAACTGTGCGACCAGGTACTGCCGGAGCGTTGGCTTGGTGTTCTAGATCGCAGCACGGAAAGGTATCACGAAAGCAGGGGTCCAACAGGACGAAGAAAAAGCAACATCGTCACCCGCAATTGGCATCATCTTACGGTTTTGCTGATCATATCGAGCCATACCACGGGTATTTCCAGAGTTGTGTCGTCCCATGGCTGCATATTTGCTCTCCATGATTTCTGTCATTGCAACATCAACGCTGGCGTATCCTTGCTGTATGGATTATACCGGAAGCACCGTTATCGGTCTGAGATGTCTTCTCCGGCGCATTTACATCTAATCAATCAGTCAATCGATGGCCCTCTGCAAAATCATTACCCGCTAGCCCGATTAACTCCCTGAGGCGTAGGACCCTGTTAGTAAATGCAGCTCTAGACAGCTCATCAATCCATGGAGATTCAACGCTGAGTGCTTGCGCTCATAGGTCAAGACACCTCTGCCTTGTTCCAACAGGGATAAGCTTCAGTTCACCAGGGAAGAAAATTTTTCTTCCATTCACAATTGCCCTCCGCTCGCTGGCGTTCATTCGATCGGTACCTGTCCCCAAGAAGAAAAAACACAGCAAATTGTTGCAGGGGTTGTGAGCACCAGCACCAGGGGCCATCTAGTGCTAAAAGACCCCTGGGCCGCTCGGAGGTCGGTAACCAGTCAACTCGAGCTTGGTGTGTGACGCTACTGTAAGTTGGCTAATTAGATCTTATCAGATCCGGTTTATCAGATCATCAGATAATTCCCTCATCTCCACAATGGAGCCCAAGATATTCGCCGCCCATCAACACTCCAATCATCAACATTTTGCCAACCCCTCCCTCTTTGCTCTGCGGGACTGCCCCTCCTTTTCCTCGAACGACATTGCGAGACTCGAGTGATCGGCTCTTCTGGCGTCGACACCGTCAAACCAAAGCCGTTCTTCGCCGCACTCTGTGCGTTCCTGTGCCTGTGCTTGTCAAGTTTTTCGCTGCCCCCAACCCATGGTTTGACGTCGTGTCTGAACGGTGTGAAAGGGCTTAGGTGGCGGGGCTGCAGAAAGCCGTCATCGGCCCAGACGAGACTGGACGTTTCGAACCCATGCCACGATCCCACGGAACAAAATGCGTAGCGTCTTCAAGGGTCTGCATCGGCCCAGTTGGCAAGCATTGAACTGGACTTTGAACTGCGGCTGCTTCCACCTTTTGTGACGCCAGCTGGGATGGCAAGCATATTTCCAGTAGTAAGACCGTCTGGCCCTTGCTCGGCGGCGTCAAGGTTTGCAGAGTTCGCCAAGCTTGCTCGCTGTTTTGCCATGTCTATCTTATCTGATCTTTTACCAAAGATCGTCGCCGACGTCGCATCATATTCGTCCGCACTTACGCTTCTTTACTGGGGAGCCTTGGTTAGTTTCCTCGTAATTCAGGAACCTCCACTTCCTCCTGCCACCGTCTTGAGACGCAAGTGGCTATAAACACCCCGCTTGTGGAGATGAAGCTGAAGAAAAACATCGGGTTGAAGCTTGTAGAAGTCGAGGGTTTGGGGGAGATCATGGGTCAAAGAGTAGTTAGAGTCCATAGGCTTTGGAAGAGGTCATATTAGGGGGCTCAAGCTGAGGAGATGGCATATCACACTCTTGATTTAAAGATGTCAACGTACATCGATCGCCATTCGCGAAAGGCCTAAGCTTTTACGGCATACGTCCATATAGGAAGGTTCCAATAGCGATCGCCATCGTCCGTCAATAAACTAAAAACAAACTTTGCTTGAGCTTCATCCACGAGTATGGGTATCCTGTTAACATGCCTCGACCCTTGCTCATGGTCTTTTTCTCTGCCCATTTGATGCTCATCGTTTCCTCATTCAACATCGAGTGCCGGACTCAACCCACGCCGCCACGCATCCCTGGAGGGTCCCTCCACGCTGGGGGCTTGCGACGGGTTGGGAAGCTCTCGTTAGACCCGCAAGCCAGCGTGATACTGCTCGGAGATGATGAGTGGGCAGTGGCGCCTCGAAGTTCACTCATGCGCTACGGAACTTCACGGCGTTGATGAAGTCCCACGAGGAGGGTCCACGAGGTACGCCGCGGCCATGGACGTGGAGGAGTAGGCCACAGAGTCTTTGACTGCGCGACATTTTCCATCCATTTTTCATCCCTTGCAGTCCGATGACTGGCCTAGTCTGTCGTCTTGATGTATCGTGTCGCCCATCATGCAGCGGCTGACAGAGCCTTAGAAGTTTTGACACAACCATCAGAACCCATCCCAGACGGGGCCTGCATGAGGCAATACCTTAACCATGCTGTGTCTATGTCTTTGGAACACTCTTAACATCATCGCTACTTCAGATGATCGAGGGTCAACATAAGTTCTGGGAGTTACGGTGAGTTTATCGCAGGATTGGTATGTGAGCGCTATGCTCATTCTCCCACTTCACGAGATTCAACACAGACAAAACTTCAGCAGAGAAACTGAAATAGTCACGAAAATAAAATATAGAAGCCCAAAATAGCTTACAAGAACCCTCCGAGCTAAAGCTCGAAAAGGTTGGTGTTTTCTCTGCAGCAGGGCACTCAGCCCACCCCCACCATTTCCCGATCCCACCCTCTCTACAGGGCCTAGGCTTGGGCTTAGTCCTGGTCTCATTCACTGCCTACTAACCAAAGTCTCGTTGACTGACGTTAACTGCAATGGATTCCGTCACCATTCTCGTTCACATTCTGCTGTATTTCTGGCCTGACCCGGCTTCCACTCTGCCGTTCGCTATGCTTTTTGCTTGCTTGGCAACCGCGGCTCCACGCCTTGGCTTGGCCGCCGTGCTCGGCCCAGCCCAGCCCAGGATGACCAGCACTGAGAGCAAAAGCCCAGTCTCTAGTGGGCTAGCTAGCTGTGTTCTTCCCGGCTCAGTATAGTAGTGTCTCCATCATGGATGGTTTTTGATGTATCATGGCTCCATCACAAATGTACTTTCCCAAGTATGTACGTACGAGCTTGACGAGGTTGTATTAGCCATGGAGAACTTCCATGTACTCGTATCCGCCTCCTCCATGTACCTAATGAGGCGTGTCCAGCGCCGGCAAGCGTCTCGTCATGTAATGCAGTGTACCTCGCTCGACTATAGCTTCGCCGGAGCTTGTATGTACTGTACTTTCTTGCTTGCTTCTTTTGAGGGTCTGCAGCTTAGTTTGGCTCCGAATAAGAGTATGGGCACGCAATATGGGACCGAAGCAAAAGCTTGTAGATCCCATCCCCGTCTGAACTACAAAATGCCATATCTCCCCCGTCTTTCGGAACTACTCCGTTCTTCTGTTCTTTCTATCTTCATTGACGAAGCTTCTCTCAAGCCTCGGTGGCACTACCTAAAGCTCTTTAACATATCTCGTCAGAGTTAGACCCTAATTGTGTCACTCTTGTTGCCTACCCCAATCCGGACATTGAAGCTTCATTCGACCTTTCATCTTGTTATATGAAGCTCATCTGCATCATTTTGTAAATCTGTTCATCATACTGACCAGATTGAGTAATACCCGACTTAAGAGAAGGAATAAGAGCTTCTGCAAACCGGTTTTATACCTCGCAGCCTCCCATTCACTTGGTGGACCTCTTCCCGGCTTCTCCCACGTCACGACTTGCAATACGCCAACTTTCATAGACACGAATTGTGTGCTATAAAATCTGGCCTGCATTTAAGGACTTTGTTGCAATTTTAGATATATACCCCTCTTCAACAGCAATCAGTCATCATGTCACCCCACAGCGAGGTTTCATTCAACGGCTCCGAGGCCCCGGTCACCAACGGTACCACCAACGGTCACAACGGTACAAATGGCACCAACGGTACTACTAACGGCCACAACGGTCATGTCAACGGCAACGGCGTTGCTCCTACTGCCCGCCATGGACCCCGCGTTCACAAGGAGAGATCTCCTTATCTCGAGTCCGCGGGAGCGGACTCTGAGTTTGACCTCATCTGTGCTGGCTTCGGCCCCGCATCTCTGGCTGTAGCCGTCGCTATGCACGATGCCATCGCCGAGGGCAAGAAGCTTCGCCCTGATGGCGCAGCTCCCAAGGTGCTTTTCCTCGAGAAGCAGACCAAGTTCGCTTGGCACGCCGGTATGCTGCTCCCTGGAGCCAAGATGCAAATCTCCTTCATCAAGGATCTGGCCACTCTTCGCAACCCCCGATCTGAGTTTACTTTCCTTAACTACCTCCACCGTCAGGGTCGTCTCGTTGACTTCACCAACCTGAGCACTTTCCTCCCTGCCCGTACTGAGTACGAGGACTACCTCCGCTGGTGCTCTTCTTGGTTCGACCATGTTGTGAGCTACAACAACGAGGTTCTCTCTATCTCCCCCGAGAGCAAGGAGGCTGGTGCCGTCAAGACCTTCACTGTCCAGGCTCGCAACGGCAAGACTGGTCAGGTTCAGTCTTTCCGCAGCCGTCACGTTCTTGTTGCTGCTGGTGGCCAGCCTTCTCTCCCCAAGAGCCTCCCTGCCAAGCACCCTCGTGTCCTGCACTCTTCTCAATTCGCCAACTACGCCCCTCAAATCCTAGCCAAGCAGAACGCTCCTTACCGAGTTGCTGTTATCGGTGCTGGCCAGAGTGCCGCCGAGATCTTCAACAACGTCCAAAACCTGTACCCCAACTCCAAGACCTACCTCATCATGCGTCAGGAGTTCCTGCGCCCCAGTGATGATTCTCCATTGTAAGTTGTGCACAATTGCCCATTATAGGAACCCCTGCTGACGATGACGTACAGCGTCAACTCCATCTTCAACCCCGAATACATTGACAACCTGTGGCCACGATCTGTCAAGGCTCGTGAGACTCTTCTGACTGAGGCTCGCGCCACCAACTATGGTGTTGTTCGCCTGGAGCTCATTGAGCACCTCTTCGAGAAGATGTACGACCAGAAGCGCGAGATTAGCGACGATGAGACCCAATGGCCCCACAGAATCCTTTCTGGCCGTGAGATTGCCAGCGTCGACACCAAGGGCGACGCTCTTGAGATCAAGGTCCAGCGCGTGAACGAAGGTCCTCTCGATGGTTTCGTCGACCAGGAGACTTTCGAAGTTGATCTGATCGTTGCTGCCACCGGTTACAAGCGAAGCGCTCACGTCGACATGCTCAAGGACGCCTGGACAATGCTTCCCAAGACCGTATCAGGACGCAACGAGTCCCCCAAGGGTGTCAACGGCTGGAACGTCGAGACACAGGATGGCGAGCGTAAGCTGGCCGTCGGAAGGGATTACCGAGTCAAGTTCTCCCCTGGCACTGTTGCCGACGAATCTGGCGTCTGGCTGCAGGGCTGCTGCGAGGGTACTCACGGGGTAAGTGATCCACCATGAATTGTTTGCTATTAGCCCGATACTAACATTTCCTCTCTAGCTGAGCGACACCCTTCTCTCCGTCCTGGGCACTCGTTCAGGCGAGATTGTTCAATCTATTTTCAAGCAATAAATGTTACGACAGCATGAATGAATGGATACCTACGTTTGTAATGGGTTTGCAAGGGCAGCGAAAATAGCTGACTGGACTGAAATGAATAGTCTTGCAGCTTAAGTCTTTTTTTTTTTTTTTTTCACTATATCCTCTGTTATTTATTATCTTCATCGTCATTTACAGTACATACTGCAAGTTAGCAGATAAAAGTTGGATTTCAGTTATCTTTCTTGGTGTTCTGTAGATTTTGTTAGAGCCCCACCACGGCATTGAAAAAAAATGTTTAGAATCTCCAATTTCCATTCTCTGTGTATCATACATGTCACATCTCAGTATCGCGGTTATTGTTGACAGGTCGCAACTCTTCAAATTAATGTGTCTCCTTAAGCTTATTCAATTTGCCACATTTCCAACGGACTGTTACGGGCCGCTTCTCGGGTACTGCGCCTAATATCAAGGTCTTAACACCACCCTATAGAAGTCGGCATTTGGTTGCATGTCGCCCATTTCACCAACTCTAGTCCATCGACTGCCCGTTTTGTGTTTTTTTATTCCAGTGATACTCCCTCGTGGGCTAGTTGCCGTAAGACTCGATCCTTGAGATGACTTCATAGTCTTGGCCAACTCTGCACCAAGTGTTGTTATTGACCATTAAACGTAGTATCTCCGTTACACCAAACGGAGCGAGCCTCTGGAATTGGCAATAACTATGAGAATCGCCCGGCCGGCAATGTCATCTTTTAGGCAGAGCTGTGAGGACTGTATGGCAGCGCATGACATGCTTGTGCTTGAACGGGCCTCTTACAATTTGCTCCGGCCAACAGCGAGGCCCCCCATGCTTTCACTTGAAATTGACTCGCTGGTGTTGAGTCATTATTTCATATCTCGGAAGGACCGCTGTAAAAGTTTCACGCTGCCGAGATGCGATGCAAAGGCGGTCCGGTCATCCCAGCATTGCGCTACACACCCACTTGCTGAGAAACATATCATCTTTCTTTCTGGTCTATACCCACTGATGCAGGACAGACTAACAATGTAAAGAAACTGCAAAGAACATGCCAAGATCTTTTCTAACAAGGGCTGTCTTTTTTTTTTTTTTTTTTTTTTTTGCACGCATAAAAAGGCCTGAGCATGGTCTGTATGCAAGAAAGGCCTAGCCCAACAACATCACTGCCATTGACCCTCAACGAGTTCCCCTATTGAGTTTTGTGCAGGAGGTAAAGAGCTTTGCTTGTGTAAGCAATCAACGGTCGAGTCTCGAGATGAAGCTGACAAGGTTGCAAGCCCTTGTCAAGCGACGTTGTTCCGTCTTATTCCATGCAGGTTAAAGAGTACTACCTCGGCTTAGCGTTGGAGTTGTCAAACAGAGATCGACCATGTGTCAGCGTGCACATTGATAATACACACAGCAGCATACCAACTGAGAGTCTGAGAGTGTCTTTCTTTGCAGGGAGAAGCCGTGAATAGAACTTAAAATCAGAGTAAAGTCTGTGCAGGTCTTGTTGCTTGGGCCTTTACCGTAGGCAGAGCAGAGCGGAGCGCAACAGTCGAAATACAGGGTTCAACGAACCATGCCGCAAGCGAGGCGATCCAGGTCGAGGTGATATTTTTGGTGATATGAATTCTCCATAATTGATTGGCTGATTCCGGCTTCCCTCCCAAATTTCCGCACCAACAGTTGAACATCTTTGCTCGGACAGGATTATGAGAATCCTTTCGGGTGGGGGACATGCAATCTTTTCTAAGCGGCCCCAAACGCGGTACTAACCTAGCACTGGTAGCACTCTTGGTAGGTTCTTAGCAGGCAGGGGCTGACTGGTTCTCAGTCTCTGAGAGCAAACGACGAGTGCTCTCCTCTTGGAAACGGAAACTCACGAACTACTAAGCCATGAAGCAGCCCGACGACTCTGGCCCAACTGCGACTACGAATGCAACTGGACCACAATCGGCTCGGCCTCGGGCCTCTGTTTCTGTTTCTGCCTCTGCCTCCCATACTCCGCGTCGGCTTCCTGTCAATCCCCGCCGGCACAAGGTTGCTCCCGAGCATCGCAAGCGTGTCGCTACAGCGTAAGTTGATTAGTTTCCCTGTGTCTACCGGTCTACAGTACCACACCACTGTAGCTATTCAATCGATATTATCCTGCAATGGGTTTGTTTATATCGATCTTCTTTTATGTACCATCTATCGATGTATCAGTTCCACTTCAATTGTACTCAATTCTTCCTGCGTTTCGGCAGATGTCAAGCTTGACTGAGGTTCCCCCCTCAAGTCACTTATCAATCATATCATCACAGAATCCCATGTCTTTATCTAACACACTTCTCGCTGAAAAGGTGCAATGCTTGCAATGTGAGAAGAGTAAGATGCTCTGGTGAGCACCCGTGTCGCCAATGCCAATCCTCTTCACGCGACTGCATATATCCTCTGCCTGTTGAGAAGGTGAGCATCACGCGCTCAGAGCTCGAGGAATTGAAACACAAGGTCGATGTCTATGAACGTGTTCTTCGAGACACAGTCCCAGCAGCTGTATCAAACGCCGTCCCAGATTCTGCAAGCCGCCAAGAACTCTCAGATTTGCCTAGTTGGACCGCCTCTAACCATGACATTGGATCATCGGCCGTTAGTCTAGCGGCACAGACGCCAACGATAGATGCAACAGCGCATATTGGGCGAGTGCCGTCTGAGCTTCCTCAACTTCAATATCCCAGTATACATAGACAATTCCAGCAACAGCAACAGCCTCATCCTCATCCTCATTCTCATCTTCAAGCTCAGCTCTCAGATACTCGAATACAGGAACCCAGCTATGGACTACCACGGTCACATTCTATCCAGCTACCACATCCTGGAGCGACGCCTCATAACAGACAGGATGATGAAGAGAACTTGGTCTCAACCGAAGGTCGTCTGTTACATGACCCTGACGGCTATGCTCGTTTTCTGGGTGAGACGAGTGGCGCAACTTTCCTCGACTATTTGAAGGAATTCATGACTACAGTTCTGCCTCTTGCATATCAAAATCTGCGTCCAGGTTCTGACGGAAGTGCATTTTTGTCAAGTCTTGGTCGTTACCAGACCTACGACTCTCGACCTTTGCATGATCGAGATGTTGACCCGACATGGTTTCCTGCACCCCCAGAGATGGACTCAATGCTATCCGAGCTTCGTTATTTCATCCAAGACGGTAACTGCCACTGGCCAAGTGGAGGCATCTACTGGTGGGGGAATCTCTCTTCAGCACCGACAATCCCTTCCATGGAACGAGACTCGGCAAACTTGCGTCTCGCCAAGTGCCGTCATTTGGCTTTCTACCAGACAGCATTTGCTGTGGTATCTCAAGCTATGATCATGCCGCCCCAGGATATCTCTATAGACCCGCATCTCAGCGAGAACTACTTCAGCCGGGCCCGTATGCTCCTAGGGAACCCGCTTGACATTACACGCTTTACGCCCAACGAAGTATCGGTGTTGACATTGATGGGATTCTACCTGATAGAGATGAATCGCCGTGACGCCGCATATATCTGTGTAAGCAACGCTATGCATATCAGCATCATGCATGGCGCACATAGGGGCTGGCTCGACGAGAGTGGCAAACGCGTATTCTGGACGCTTTATGTATTGGATCGCTACTTAAGCTGCCTCATGGGGAGACCCCCGACCATCATGGATGACGCGATTCGGTTACCGCTTCCTTGCGATGCTCCGTAGGTATACCCCTATCTATGCCCTTTCGCTCTGACTAACCTCATTCGATAGGTCTATGCCTCCTGCAGATGGTCTCAAAGCTCATGTCGAGCTTTCGCGGATTTCATGCCATATCGTATGTAATACATATCGTATTTCCCCTTCAGAAGACGCTGCAAGACCTGTGAGAAGCCTCGAAGGGGAGATAAGTATGCTCGACGAGTGGTGTCTAAAACTACCACCTACGGTGCAACTCGCAAGCAATGGGTTGAGCGATGACCCAGCTACTTGCTTGCTGCACATGCACTATAACCAGGTATTTTCTCCACTTCTCAATATCTGTTACCATTGGGCTAACTCTCTCCTTTAGTTAATAATCTTGACTATCCGCCCCGTTTTCTTCGCCTTGGTTAAGAAAGCATTCGCGGAAAAGCTGGTCTCACGACAATGTTCCTTGAGTTCACATCCACAACTCCCTCTACTCAAGCGATGCATAGCGTCAGCAGAACACAACATACGGCTCGCTCGACAGATCCTGCTTGTCAACCATCCTCGAAAGCTGCTCCAAGCCGGCCTTCACTTCATCTTCAACGCTGCCATAGTGCTGATGTTACAGCAGCTGGTAGAGGATCTGTGCCCGTCTTCTCGAAGTGAAAAGGCTCGGTCACTTGACCTCGACTTTGTGATTGGGAGGTTCGAGGATGAGAGCCGTGTTGGTAGCAACTACGGTCGGGACTGTGCCACGGTACTTCGAGATCTTCGCGTTCTTGTGCAGCGTCTTCCTATCCCTGTTGACATGAGCACTGCAACACGTTCCGTCAACATGACACAGACTACGACTACCTACGATCCGATCGCAAATCGAACAACAGTTGACATGGGACAGCAATGGTCAGACAAGCTGACATCAGAGGCACTTCAGCAGCCTATCCTTGTTGATCAAGGTCACATTTTATATAATGAGTTGGTTTCGTGGATTGATGTCGATTGGCAATCTAATAATGGGTATCTCATTTGAGTTGGAGTTGGGCGCCCTGTGAGCAACAAAAGTTGGCGATTGACATTGGGTTTTTCTTTACAGAACAAAAGTTGATTCTTTTTTGGGTTTTTATTCTAATGGGTATTTGGGAAACTGTTGAAAGGGCAAGCGAATGTAGGATACGTAGTTACGATGTTTAAAGTGTATATGGACAATTAAATGTCCTCTAATGGTGAATGGCGAACGAACTATCGGCCCAAGCGTGGCTCAGATTGGGTTTTCCCCCATGAATATGATCGGATTCAAACGTGGAAATAAGAGAGACAAGGATATTCCTGGTAACTCAAATCATGATTATCGCTTCTGTCTTGATGTAATTAAGAGGAAAGTGACGTGTGACAGTCATGTGATGAAGCATGTGGTATTCTCGCAACCTTCCTTCCTCCCTTGGGTTTCCATGCCGTAAGGTACCAATTGTCTCACCCACGAAAATCCTACTCAGCATCCCAAAGTCTCATCTTTTCCCTTCCCAAACGACACACGGCATGCACTTGGTCTCACATCGCCATCTTTGACTGTCCAAGATCTGCAGGCTTTCGTCACAAATGGCACCTCTCAAACATAGAGACGTCGCGACGAGCTTCATCTTCAGATTCCCCGCTGACGGTGAGGCCAAGAAACCGCAGGTCGCTCTCTTCCGCCGGAGCGGTCACGTAAACACATACCAGTAAGCAAAGTATATTATATTACCTTATCAGTGAACCGTGCTTACATACTAAGGCACAAATATGCAGGCATTTCTGGAAGTGTAGATGACACTGACGCGGATCCTCTTGCCACAGCCTGGAGGGAACTTGCTGAGGAAACAACTCTTACACATGACTCCTTACGTCTTTTTCGCAAGGGCAAACCATTCTCGTTCGCTGATGAATCTATTGGCAGAGAGTGGACCGTCAACCCTTTCGGTTTCGTTCTCAAATCGGAGAGCGACGGTGGCCGCGGTGAGGCTGATATCAAAATTGACTGGGAGCATGAGGGGTACGAATGGTTCGATCCAGATGCGATCAACGACTCAGATGACTTCGAGGGCGTTCCGCGCATCCTAGAGAGTCTTCGAAGGGTGTGGTTCAACGTTGACTTGGGCGAGGACGCTGGCAACACGCTTAACCGGGGCTTGGTCGCTCTGCAGAAAGATCACGAAAGCGGAGCGCGCCAATTAGCAACTAAGGCTCTCGACACCTACATCGATGTTATTAACAGACTCGATTTCACTGATCAAGTTCAGTGGTGGAAGAATGTCAGGTTCGCGGGATGGCACCTGTGGAAGAACGGGCGAGAAAGTATGGGCGCATCTATCTTGAACGTTGTTCTATCGGGTTTGGACATAGTTCAAGACGCACTCCCTCCCAGCGGCCCACTAGATAAGAGCTCGATCGATAATATCGTCAGATCCTTGGGCAATTACGCCCGCGACCGACAGAATACCACTTCCAGAACTGGCGCGATGTTCCAGACTCTCATAGAGCAGCATCTATCCGGGGGCGGACCACTCAAGATCCTTACCCTCTCCTCTAGCTCAACTATCACCTCGGCCATCACTCACGTTATGGGAAACACTTCGCGACCTGTGGAGGTTCATGTGCTCGAATCCCGACCACTCTTTGAAGGTGTCAAGATGGCACAGTCAATTGCTTCATGTGCCAACAATTCCAAGGCCAAGACCCGCTTGATAATCCACACTGATGCAAGTGTTGGCGTTGCAGCGAAGGACATAGATATTGTGCTCATCGGAGCGGATCTGATCGACAAAACAGCCGCGGTTAGCAACAAAGTCGGTTCTCTGCCTGCTGTTCTGACAACCAAGTACGTGTCTCCAAAAGCCAAAATTGTCGTTTTGTCGGAGAAAGAGAAGGTACTCCCTTTTGCACCGCCAGGTCAGGAGGAAAACGATCCATGCGAGATTATGCAAGCTTGGGGGGACTTCAGCTCAGCTCTGAGGGAGATTCCCCACTCTCAAGTCACTGTCAAAAACGTGTACTTCGAGTGGGTGTCATCCGATTTGATCAATCACTACATCACTGAGGACGGCGTCACCGGTTGTGAGGGAATATTGAACTATGCCCAGGAAGTTGAGAAGAAGGCTGACCAATATTTTACCAATCTCTGATGCCAGAATCCGAGTAAGACGATCTTGAGCATGGTCCTTGACCCCGACAATCTGGAGAGTTACATTGCCTCTTTCACGACACAACCAATAGCAGTGGCATATGGCATTTTCGTGCCTCTTGTTGCCTTGGAACATCTGACGGAGGCTCGGATTCATATTATCAAAATGTGATAGAATCAGTACGGCTTTGGGGGTTGTCTTACATCGCCTGCACAGTTGTGAGGCTTTGATTCCTCATGCAAGCTTTCCTGCCTGGTGCATCTGTTATTGGGGAGGTTTCTCAAATTACCATCAATAAGGATGCTGGATGTGCATCTTGCCACTCACTTGAAGTGCCTGTTTCAGGCATTGGAAGCTTTACTTCAGCTCACGGGAGGGACCAACGGTTGACATGAGAATATTGTAGCCCGTTTTGGTCGAGGCGTTATTCTAGAACGTTCATTCAAGCCACCCATAAGCCCTTGCTGAAATCAAGGCGCATCTACAGAACGCCAAGTGTGGAACAACACGTTCTCAGTAAGCAGCGCGAAGGATCCTGGATTCTGGGGTATATGTCAGCCTTACAGCCCTAACGACACAGCCCACGACTTAACGAACTCGATCATGAGCAACATGATTTGCTCATCGCGGCAAACTTGGGAGTCCTTCCCTGGTTTGCGCGTAATTGTGGAGGCACTTGTCGATTCGTTCTATGAGTACCCGCTCCTTGGTAATGAGTCAAGATGGGCCTCCTTAGCTCAATTCCCGCTACTTTTCGACCCCAATACAGCCATCCATCACGTTTAACGTGCTTTCCTCAAGCTAAAGATGCGGTCAGTGTGTGTCCCGACACTCAGGCAACCTTGATCGAGGTTACAGTAGTGGCGCTGAGCATCTGCCTATTCGAGGCACTTCCTGTCAGCCTCAATCCCGAGCGTCTGGTCTGCTGTCAGATTCTTACTTCATGATAGGCCAACAGCAAACCTTGATTTATATACGACCGTGACAAACAGAATGACGTCCGGATCGGGCCTACACATGGATCACGCTTACCAGATTCTTGGGACAACTGCTGGAAGTTGGATCATTGGCCCGACCCCCAATTAATCCCTGGGCCTTAGGAATATAGGCGGAGATATCATTAAGAGCCTCCAGGTGTGTATGTTTGGGAGACCTGTGCAAGCGAGAGTTGCCTGTCAAACGCGTGCCTATATGAACCCGGCAACGACGCCAATGCACTGCTCATAGTATCTGTGCAGTGTCTCACAAGGAATTTGCCTGTCTCCTCTTTTTTCGGGAGAAAACCAAACCGTTCACATCTAAAACTGGATTAGAAGCAGCCATGTCCGATCAAGAAGCCCTCCAGCCGACCAAGTCGAGCAAGACTCCATCGAGTCAACCCGCTGCCTACTCAGTCGAGCAGAACAAACAGAGAAGTCGAGCACTCAATCAGAAGCTCGATTTTGCGTTGCTTCCACTTCTTTCACTTCTATATCTGTTCAATGGTCTAGATCGTGGCAATGTTGGCAATGCCGAAACCCAAGGTAAACAACATCTCCTAGTCCCCCTCCCTTCGTACGTGCTCGATCGGTATCTGACAGCTTGTTATCAGGTTTTACTACAGACATAGGGGCTGAGCCGGATGATTTGAATGAAGCGGTCTCTCTATTCTTTGTTACTTTTGTTGTCTTGCAACCCATTTCTGCCGCAGCTGGTCGTTATATTGGTGCTAAGCATTGGATCCCCTTTTTAATGGTGATTCAACTATGCCACAACTAAGAGTCTGAGAAGTTACTGACACATTCTACAGTTTGGCTGGGGTGCAGTGACAATTGGTCAAGCTTTCATCAAAGGACGTGGTCTGTAGCCCATCCGTCCACTTCATGTTGTCACATCTTGTCAACCCTCTTCTGACCTCACTCTAGGGGCACTTATCACCACACGTTTGCTCATTGGTGCCTTTGAAGCGGGCTTCTACCCCACGGCCGTTGCGTATTTGTCGTTCTTCTACCCACGTTACGACTTTTGTGTTAGACTCGCTCTATTTTACGGACAGTATGCCATCGCTGGAGCCTTCTCTGGCTCAATTTGTGAGTTCTGGTTGTAACAATTTTTCAAGCTGATTACTAACTCCTTCAAGCATACGGCATCTTTCATCTCCGTGGCGGTGGCCTCAAGAACTGGCAATATCTCTTCCTCATCGAGGGAGCACTGACATGCTTCTTTGCTATCATTGCTTGGCTGTGGCTACCTAAAGGTCCTGGCTCTGCTTGGTTTCTTCGTCCAGATGAACGAGAGTTTGCTGTCGAACGTATGAAGCAAGACAACGCCGAGTTTGTACAACATGAGTACAGCGAAGATGGTATCGAAGAGAACCGTTTGAGCAAGAGAGATTTCGTGGAAACGATGAAAGACTGGAAGCTGTGGACCGTCCTACTGCTCAATATCTGCGCGAGTGTCCCCAGCGGTGCCTTCTCAGTTTTCCTGCCCCTTGTTGTTCAGGGGCTGGGTTACGAGTCTATTCTTGCCAACCTGGTATGTTCTGCTTATATTGTAACCTCAAATGAACTTGACTGACTGCGAGCGATCTAGATGACAGTTCCGCCCTTCGTCTGTGGTGCTCTTGGCCTTTACGCCTTTGCTCTAAGTTCGGATCACTACAAGGAACGGGGATATCACATATTGGGTGGTTTGGTGATTGGTATCATTGGCCTGATCCTTACTGTTACAATCTCCTCGAGCACTGGGCAGTACGTTTCACTTTGTGTACTTCTATCCGGCGTATACATTTCGGCTCCTCTCACTATGGCATGGCTCAGTGGCAATACGCCTGAGCCTGGCAAGCGAGCTCTTGTGCTTGGCGTCAATGGGTTCGGTAACCTTGGAGGCGTGATCGGGGCGCAGTTGTACCGACAGCGATACAAGCCCCATTACAGATTTCCATTTTACGTCACGCTGGGCTTCCTTGCCATCGCCTTAGTCGGATATTTGTCCTATCGATTCATGCTTGCAGCAGTCAACAAACGCAAGCAGGCGATATTGAGCACAATGTCACCAGAGGAGATCGAGAGTGAGAGACTCAATGACCGCCGATACGCAGACAAGAAGTTGACTTTCATGTATGGACTGTGATTGTCTATATCGACACAACCTAACCATGGTTGGTCGCTAGAACTAGATCTGCTAGATAGATGCATATCCAGATACAAGGTGCTATTTCCCAATATCATGGTTCTTTTTCTGCGACCTTCATGCTGGCCAATTGGCTCTGCAATCCTTGTTTTCCTACCTTCATGGCCATCTCCAACTCCCTTTCTTCATCTCTCAATCGGGCTTTACTAGCCGCCACCTCTCGATCGCGCTTCCTTTTCTGTTCCTCCACCACGCGGTTTCTCTCCTCCAGTGCCTTCTCACGCTTCTCGCGGGACTCGCGCTGCTTTCGCTGCTCCTCGTCGTCCTTGGCTGCATCTAGGTCCTCTGGTGGGGGAGGCAGATTGCTCACGTAAGCCTCGATCAGAGGATCGCGGATCTTGGGCTCGAGGGATATGAAGCGAATGTCGGTGAGGACCGGGTCGGGTAAGCCGGTAGATAGCGATTTGTTGTTTAGTAAGTGCACCGGCTGGGCCTTGAGCAGGGCAGTAAGATCGGACTTGAGTTTGGACTGGGACATCTTGAGGCGACCAATGTGTTCTCGATACGCCTTCTCGCGATCCTTGTCGGTGATCTTGTGATCTTTCATGACGTCCTCTTTCTTGTATTTTCTCTTGAACTCAGGCCAGTACAGCTTCGGTGTCGCCTTTTCTTGCAGGAATGCCATGTAAGCAATACGAGGATCCCGCTTTTCCTGCCTGGCTCGTTGCTCCTTCAACTCCGCGATCTTCTCACGCGTCCACTCATCCCAGCAATCTCGACGTGCTTTCGTAGTGCTGAGTGCTGTATATCGCAAGTCATCGATGATTTTGCCTTCCTCCAGGAGTTTCTCCCACGGACTGTATGGGTTGATGTTGAAGTCGTTCAAGAGATCCTTGAACAGGTATTTCGCGTCGTCTTCGGATAGAGGCACTCCCTCGGCACCTTCAGGCCATTCTTCAGCGTTTCCATCGTCGTAATCACCTGGTTCAAGGCCGTAATCGTCTCCCATGGCCTGTAATTGAGCTGCAAAATCGGCTTCTGTGAATTCCATAGGTACTTCTTCGTCTGCATCAGGATCTGCAGTCCGTTGCCGTTTGGAGGGGCGTTCTTCATCGCCTTCACCTTCGCCTTCGTCATCCGTCACCTCGACCTCTTCATATTCGCTATCGTCGTCCAAACCCCCCACTGGGGCGTCGTTCTTTTGTGGTACTGTTTTCTTCTCCTCTTGCTTTCCATCTTGCTTATGTTCCTTTTCTTGGTTCTCTCCTGTAGCTTTCTGCCGTAGCCGCGCCTTGTCAAGCTCCAAAATGGCTGGCATCAATTTCTCCGGTATGCGCCAGTAGCTGGCATTCTTGACAGGGTTGTATACGAAGCGCCTCGAGTACTTGGTATATACGAGAATCCATGGTTCGCAACCTGGGATCGGCTCCTTTCTCCTCGGCTTGTCAACAGGCTGTGGACGCGGTCGGCCTTCGAACCCTCCACGACCTCCCCCATGCCCGCCTCGTGAACTATTGTTATGCCTTTGTCCATTATTATCTTGGTTGAATTGTGCCATATAAGCATTAGCGACGTTGGGGTCGGCTAGGTATGGTATTGAGCCATAACCAGGATATGTGGGAGCTGGTGCTTGCGCAGGCTGTGGAGGCGGCTGAACTCCTGGACGCTTGTATGTTGATTCTTTTGTTTCGGCGTTGTAATAGTATGTGTGTCCGGTCGGCGCGGTATGCTCGCTCCATCCTGGCGGAAGCGGTGCCAGAGCGGCTGCCGATGGTGTATGTGTCGATTTGAGCATCTCGCTTCGTCGCGTCGTAAACTATGACATCAGTTTGTACATTCGGAAGCTGTTCCTGAGATAGCGCTTAATGAAACTATGTATTCGCGCAGACAGAGATTCTGGGTTTGCGATTGCTGAGATTGTGTCGACAGGAGTTGTTTTGTTGGGAGGTTTATTATGGTTGAGGGAGAGCAACAAGTTTCCCTGATCGTCAACCTTCACAGAAGAAATCCGCAAAAGCTTGGGCCTAAGAAATAGTGCATGATGATTTGATGGTACTTACCCTGTAGCAGAGCAGCTCATTGAAATCGTTACCTCGACTTCTTTTCATTTCAAGGTTGGTATAAAAATTCATATTTGTAATCTTACTGAAGTAAATCATTTTAATATGCTTTTATCGTCTTGTTTTCAAAGACAGGCAGATGTTAATCTGTTATGCCTATCGACAATCGTTTCTGCGTTTAAACTTGCAGGAGTTATCATTCGTAAAGTACGAATACATGGAGCAGCAGCAATCACACAGGGGTTGAGAGATTGAAAAGTTTAATAATTCATAATGACCACTTGATCCTGACTTAGGTCACTTGAGGAATAGAAGCGAACATTGATATATGCTACCTACCTAGTTGGTGTACATTAAGTTGTCCATTTTCTGGATTCCCTCATTGATTTGGCCCCAGAAAACCAACCGAAGATCGGGGGCCCTCATTCCCGCTTCGGGCAACATATCCAACCTCAGCAAGAACCTGTCACGTCTTCTCAACAGCACAACAGCACCGACCTTATGAGCCGCGCCCCTTCAACATGACTCGGTAACAAAGCTAAACTTCCTCTTATTTGACAATACAGACATACTGCATTTCCCATTTGTTGCGATACTGCAGTCTGCCTATGTTCCGACACCTCCGCCCGTCAAACCTGATTTCAACCATCATCATCAATCATGGCTCCAGCTCATAGCTATGGCTCGTCCGGCGGACCAATCTCATTCTTGAGGAGGTATTGGAAGGTAAAGTGACTCGTCAGATCGAAGCTTGGTGTTATACTCATTACATTCAACAGACAACTCATGCGCCTGATTATGTCGGCTTCCTATTTCTCTTAACAGGTTGGATCTTGGTCTGTACTATATCGTCACTGAGAGCCCAGAACACTGGTTGACAGATTCACAGACGGTTCTATTTGTTAACCCATTTCATCGCATGTTCTTCATAAACGACTTGCAGATCTCGTATCCCTTTGCGGTCCATGAGCGTGTCCCTGTGTGTACGTCTCAAACATCAACCTCAGTTTCTGTGACCGGACTTAACAAAGACTACCAGTTATGAACTTCGTATACGCCCTTTTCATACCGCTGGGAGTTTTAATCGCTTACAACATAATCGCAAGGTCATCAGCGGCCAAGCATGAAGTCACTTACCTCTCGTTCCTCATCTCTATTGTACTCACATCCTTCATCACTGACATCATCAAGAACGCTGTTGGCAGACCTCGTCCTGATCTGCTGGACCGCTGCAAGCCCGCAGTCGGAACAAAGGCCAACACTCTTGTAACAATCGATGTCTGCACGGCAGAAGATGGCCATATACTGCAAGAGGGCTGGCGATCATTCCCTTCTGGCCACTCATCCTTCTCATTCGCTGGCCTAGGTTTTCTCAGCCTCTTCCTCGCCGGCCAACTTCACGTGTTCCGTTACTCAGCTGGCGGCCGTGATCTCAGCCGCGCGTTGGTCTGCCTGCTGCCACTCATTGGTGCAGGCCTAGTCGCCATATCTCGATGCGAGGATTATCGCCACGATGTCTACGATGTCTGCGTAGGCTCAGCTCTAGGCATGAGCATTGCGTATTGGAGCTACAGACGGCACTTTCCTCGCCTTTCAAGCACCAAATGCGACGAGCCTTATCCGCGACCAGGAGTTGATACTCAGCCGGGATGGCAACGAATCACCGATGATGAGGAGGCAGCAAGAGGGACAGATGTAGGATTCGAGATGGAAAACTTGAGAGGTTCGCGACGCTGATATTGGGGACCAGGAATAGCTTGCGTGTTTGTTCGAGATGCTCTGGCTTAGCCTGCATTGCATTACTCTTTCATCGAAGCATCATGTGTTCGGCAACACTTTTAGACTTGGTCAAGCCAGGCGTTGGATAAGTCTCGTTTTGTGGTCATTTCATGATATTATTGTACAGGGGCAGATAAGAGTGGCCCCGCATTCCTTTCTCCCCATCTATCAAGAATCTATAGCCTTGTTGCCTACTTTTCCTCTGTCTCCTCGTTCTTCGCCAAGTCATGCTCCTTCAGCAACGCCGTAATCTCGTCAGCACTCCACAGGCGGTGGTAGATCTTGCCATCCTCGGTCTGTCCTACTGTCGCGAATTCAACTAGAAGTGATGTTAGCGGGAAATCTGGTACAAATTCATAGGCGAAACATACTCTTCTCGCTGCTCAGCTTGGTAGAGTCCATTGTCTTGCTAAGAACCTTGACCGCCATGCCGCAAGCCTCCTTCAGAGTGCAGTCTTCCTTATAATCCTGCTTGAGTAGACTCTGTGCGCTTGCGTTGTTGGCACCCGCACTTGTAGCCTTCCAGCCACCGTAGTTGCCAGAGGGGTTACTGAGGTAGAGCTGGAATTGTCTACGAGGATCCCAACCAGCGTAGATGAAGGACACACCGAAGGGTCGTAGACCACCGTGTTGGGTGTATCCCTGCTTAAGATCGCAAAGTCGACGCACAAGCTGTTCGCAAGGGATGTCTTCGTTATAGGTGAGGAGGTATCGCTGAGCGGCTTGTCTGGCGTAGTTGATAAGGATGTTGGCATCGGCGGTCATTCCAGCAACGGCGCAAATCATGTTGCTAAACAAATATATTGTTAATAAATAACCTTCGACCTAGCAAAGTATGCAATGGAGGATTTGCGCACTCATTCAAGATGTAGAGCTTCTCGGCGGAAGTGTCTTGCTCCAGCAGCTTCGAGGTGACCTTTCGCTCAGCGGCCAGGACGATACCATCCTTAGCCAGGATGCCAATGGCTGTACCTGCGTGTGAGATGGCCTCTAGAGCATATTCGACCTGGTACAGACGGCCCTCTGGTGAGAAGATGGTTGTCTATAGGAGCCGGTTAGCTTGTTGGGAGAGCTTCGAGATCCTGGAGCTTCAAGGGCAACGCACTCGGGAATCGTAACGACGAGACATGATGGATACGTTGGGATGGCGATATGTGAGAGATTAAGAAGACGGGTAACCTCTCTGAAACGATTAAAAACCAGGTCGAAAGTAACAGAGAGCCGTTGTGATGGTGACAGTCTGGTTGATGGAGCTGAGGCTGTGGATTCGTTTACGTCGTTACCTGTAACGGAGCTCTAGGCCGCCGCGCCGCGTTAGCTTTCTGCTGCTTAGCTGCTTGAGACCAAGGCTGAAGAGTGTTGCCTCAGGTTGCCTAATGGGGGGTAAAGTCTAGCCAATCCACTTAAACCTTAAACTGCAAGGCTGACCTCCCTCATGACTAATCCTATTGTAGCACTTTCCATACAGTTACTGGAAAATGGAAAGTAATGGCTTGTTAATCAGGCAAACACATTGCCACAATCAGGCATCAAATACTTTCTCTTCATTGTCACGCAAAGCAATCACAAGCGTGGGTTGATCCTGGTTGGTTCCTGCCACCTGCCACCTGCCACCACAATTCAGCCGCTGTAGGGCATGGGCGAACAGGCGGAAGCTACTAGTTTTTCTACCTCCGCAATAGCTCCCTCCCCCCTCCAGTTTCGGGATCGCAACACTTCCCTTCTACATCATCATTTCGAGTGATTCACCCAGCGCCATCCTCCCCAACCAGCCCCGAGAGAATACAGCTGCTTCAAATTATCCCACAGGACATCTTAAACACTCCCCTGAACATTGATTCTCAAGTGCGCGCGTCATTCCAACCACGGCACGCGACCTACCGCATTCTACTGATACTGCATCTCCACTATCGCAAAATCGTCGCGCACCTCTCACGCAATTTGTGAGGTCGCTTCAAGGGATTGACACTTTCATCGCGTTCAGCACTTTCGAATTACAGCAAAACATATTTTTACCCTCTTGGCGCAGGCCATATTCCACCTGAGTGCCTGTGCTAGTGAGAGCACCTCTTTGCGCCAACACGGTTAGAGATTTGAAGACAAGCATCTGCGCGTGGATCAGCTGGGAAGAACCTGAATCTGTTCTTGACATAGTCGTGACTCTCAATTATTTCCCACGTAATTACCTCAATGCCTGTCTAAGGGCGCACACCATCCTGCGCTTCGTTGCAACAGTAGAAATCCCTCCCAACACCTGCAACGCCACCAAACGCCGCTCAGCATCGGTACGCGTCGCTTCATCCAAAACACCACATCACAACCATTCGCACATTCTTAATCATGTCCGGTAAGCGACAAAGACTCGCAAAGTCCCCGAAGCAATCCCAGCTCGTTGAAGACCAAGCACCCCCAAAGCGCGACCGACGCCGCGACACCAAGCATTCTGCAGCACCAACTAACAGCAACATCTCAGGCGAAGCGGAACCTCGACGATCGGTACGCGCCACTAAAGGTCAGCATACGAAATCATTCGACGAACTTGAGCCTGCGACCGTGCCGAAAAAGCGACAGACTAAGAAGACCAAGAAAGCCAAGGAGCAGGAACAAGAGCTGGAACAGGAACAACAGCAAGAACAGGAGGAAGAGGAGGAAGATGAACTGATCCGTTGTGTATGCGGCGCCACCGAACAAGATGAAGATTCAGGTGAAGCCTGGATCGCTTGCGAAACCTGCGGCGCATGGCAGCACAACGTCTGTGTAGGGGTAAGCTCATTCGATGATGAGATCCCTGAGCATTACTGGTGCGAGCAATGCCGACCGGACGATCACAAGGAGCTCCTTGATGGAATAGCTAAGGGAGAGAAACCTTGGGAAGCTCGGCGCAAAGCACATGAAGAGGAGTCCAAGAAGAAGAAGCGTGGCGGACGAAAAGGCAAAGGCAAACGTCACAGCGAAACCAAGGAGGAAGATAAGACTAAAGCGAAGTCTTCTCCTGCGCCTGCTCCGGACACAACCAAAGATAAGAAAGAAACAAAGACAGGGAAGCGAAAAGCCCGCGAAGAGTCTCATGATGCTGATGGCAAGGTATGATTTACTTACCCGTTCTCCTTAGATCATCATACTAACACGATGTGTAGTCTGCCAAGGTTCGTCGCGTATCAGAGAACGGGGCAACTCCTGTCCCTGTCTCCTATACACCACCTGATGACCTCGCCAAGTCGATACCAGATTTGCCTGGTTCTCGGACAGGCCCAGCCAAAGCACTGAGCAAGTCTATCAGCCATGTTTTAACATCGATGCAGAAGCAGGGCGAACTGGACCTTGAGGAGGGCAATACAGTTGAGTCTATGACTGAGACCTTCTCGCTTCAGATCGAGCGCGCCGTTTATGATTCTTATCCCGTGACTAAGGGACAAAAAGAATACAACCAGCAAATCAAGTCACTAAGCTTCAACCTGAAGAACAACCCGGAGTTGTGCCATGGGCTTGTTCATAAGACCCTGTCCCCCACAACTTTGGCTACTATGACATCAGAGCAGCTTGCCTCTTCGGAAATGAAGAAGCAGACTGCCGAGATGAAAGCCAAGGCCGAGAAACAGTCTATCCTCTACACTTCTGAGACAGGACCTCGCGTTCGACGAACGCATAAGGGCGAAGAGGTTGTGGACGACGAAACATTTGTCAACGACTCTGCCGTGCCCCTCCCACCGGGACCCCCTCGTCGACCAGAGCCTCAGGCCGTTAAGAAGGAACCTACAGGAGGCGACAAGGCGGACCTGACTTCACACCCACAGCAGCAGGACGATAAGCAGCGATCGCCAAGTCAACCTGATTTCGACATCAACGAAGTCTTCTCTAGTGTCAAGTCTCCCACTACAACTCAGAATCGGCGGCCTTCGGCTCTGGTAACTGGAGCCAATGGCCCGGGCGTGGATCCTGATGTAGATCGCATGCTCCAAGACGAGAACGAGTCGCCCCCTTACTCGCCCACAGAGGAGACCCAGGACCCTGATGTCATCTGGCAGGGCTCTCTTGCTATGAGCTCGATTGCTGACTTCCCAGCGACAGCCAAGTACATCGGTGGTGCCAACTTTGCTTCAGTCGGACCGTGGTCCAAGTTGATCCCTAAGAGGATGACGGTGGCTGGACGAATCCCCGAACAAAGTGCTATCGAATACCTATGTGGTCTTCGCTACAGTAACAGCACCGATGTCATTGTCGTTTCGATTTCACCGGTATCGCCCTTTTCCCATGCTGATTTTCACAACCTTCTTCACTACTTCATCAGCAAGAAGCGGTATGGTGTAGTTGGGGACAAGACAATTGGTAATGTGCGAGATACATATCTGGTACCAGTTCCTGCGGGGGAAGACAACTATCCCGAGTTTATGCTCAACCTGGTTGATAACAAAATCCCCAAGGTCCGGTCGGAACCCATGTTGTTGGCAGTCTTTGTTTATCATAACGAGCCTGACCAGCTCAAACAACTGAAGGATGGGGCTGCAAATCAACAAGATGCCAAAGCCCTGGGATCACCAGCGCCTGCAGCACATGCTCAGAGAAGCAATTCGACAACGTCCGCCGGCCCGGCATTCTCTCCGGCGACCCCACAGGCCCCCCAGGGAGGATTTCAAGGAGGTTTCCCTCAGCAATCATCTCCAGGCCAATGGCAGTCTACAACTCCTGTGCCAATTCCTCAGCCACCGTACACTCGGCCACCGGTGCCACTACAAGCTCCAACACCGACACCTGCACCTGCGCCAGCACAGATGTCAGAAGCACAAAGGCACCAGGCTCAGCAGGCAGGCGTAGCCATGGCACAGGAGCTCCTGGGACCCTGGATAACATCCCCGACCGTGCAGTTCATCTTGCCTCAAGCGTTCCAGATGGCCCGCAAGGAGTGGGAAGTCGTAAGAAGGGTTCTGGAACGTGACCCTAAAGCTCGAGATGACCTGCAGCATCTTGGTAATCTTCTAGAGAAGGAGACTACTGCAGACAAGATAGGGGGAGCTGCTGCATAATGATGTTATGGAAGAAAAGGAGTAACAAACAAGAATACATGAAATGCCAGCAAAGGGTGTGCAGGAGTTGGGCAACAAAGGCTTCCATACCGCGGATTTATTTTTTCCTTCATATGGGTGGGGCGGCATGTATGTGCCTTTCACAGAGTATGGTTAGGGACGGGTTATTGGATTTTATGATACTCTCGAGAAGCGAATGTCGTGGATTAGTGTTCTTTAATATACCTTACTTTACTTGTACTATAGTTATGACTTTCTCTTCCTATTTGTTCTAACGTTCATCCTCGATCTGCCAATCTATCGTAAATGTTTTCGAGGTCCTGAGCCATAGTTAGCCGTTTTAGATAATAGCATATATGCTGCTGACCTACAGGCGATCTTGTGGAGCTGGTAACTACCTGTGTTGAACCGTTGATTGATTGATCGAACTATCTATCTAGGACCTTTCTAATATAGCCTAGCTAATCTCTAAAAGAGAAATAAAATATTATATAATTCTTTTACTTTAAGAAAAATAATTATTTTAATTAAAATATCTTATTAATTAATACTTAATAATTTAATATTTTTTTTTAAATAATAAGATTTTATTATTATAAAATTATTATTAATTTAATTTTTTTTAAAAATTTTTTTTATTTAAAATTTTATTAATTTAATTAATTTTTTTTTCCCTTACTTTTAACCTTATAAGAGGCTATCTAGCTTTAACCTTATATTAATTATTTATAAATTAATATTTTAATTATAAGTTTTTTTTTAATTAATTATTTATTTTAAAGTTTTATATTATATTAATAATTTATAATAATATTATTAAATAATAATAATATTAATAAATTATAATAATTTAACTTTAGTTTAAATTATTACTTTTTTATTAAATTTACTTTATTTATTTTTATATATAAGGTTAATTAGTTATATACCTTACTATATATATTTAATTAATTAAGGTTAATTTAACTTTTACTAATTAACTTATATAAAATATAATAAAATTCTTTTAATTTTAACTTTAAAAAAATTTCTAAACCTTACCTTTATTTTATATTTATTTAACTCTTTATTAATTTAAAAGCAGCTCTTTAATAATATTAACTGCCCTTATAAATATATTAAAGAGCTACTTTTAATATATAAGTAAATTACTTATAAAGGTAATAAGAAAAGCTACCTTATTTAATTAAAAAAAAATAACCTTCTTTTAAGGCTATTTCTAAGTCTTTAAAACCTAATAACTTATTATTAACCTAATTTAAATTAATTAAATTAATATTATATTTCTCTTTTATATAACTAATTAATTAAATTAGGTTATAATTAAAAATAATTACTTTAATAAAGTTAGATTTACCTCTTAATAAGAAGTTCTTTATAATAATAATAATTATTATATATATTATATAAAGTTCTTTTTTATTAGCTGCCTTTAAGGCAGGCCTAATAGCTAGATTAAGATTATAATTATTTATATAATAAGTATAATTATATAGTTATAAATTATTTTATATATTAGGTATTAAGGTAATATAGTTATTATATTATTAATAAGAAGGGTTAAAAGGTTAGGTTAAATAATATACTTTATAATAAATAAATTAACTATAATATTCCTTTAAATAAGTTAAAAGAAAAAGGTTAATTTAATTACTAAGATATAATTAATATTAATATTACTTAATTAAGGTAATAATTATATTATTAAGGTAAATAAACCTTATTTAATTTTAATTTTTATAATAATAGCCTATTATAAAGGTCTTATTATTTAAATTATTAATAAAAAAGCTAAAAAGCTTAATAGCCTTATATAAGGCTAACCCTAGTTTAAACTACTGCTTTTTTACTAATTTTACTTTATTTACTTTTATATATAATATTAATTAATTATATACCTTATTATATATATTTAATTAATTAAGTTTAATTTAACTTTTACTAATTAACTTATATAAAACTTAATATAATTCCTTTAGTATATTCTAACTTTAATAAAATTTCTAAACCCTGCCTTTACCCTGTATTTATCCTAAAACTCTATATATAGACTCCCCTAGCTACGCTCTTAAAGTCTAAAACTATAACTAGCCTAGTCTTTTATATATAATAGGGAGGATATAGAGTACCTATTCTACCTTTATAATTATATTAATAAGCTACTCTTTATATTAGGCTAAGTTTAGGCTTATAAAGGCAGTAAGGAAAGCTACCTCTTTTACTATTAAAGGCTAGTTATATCTTAAGGCTTTTTCTAGCTTCTTTTATTTAAATAGCTTTTAGTTAATTTAGGCTAGAGATATTATATCTCCTAAATAACTTAAATCTATATAATTAATTAACTTAATTAGGCTATAATTAAAAATAATTATCTTAATTAAGTTAGATTTCCCCTTTAATAAGAAGTTCTATTTAATAGTTATAACTATTATATATAATATATAATAATCTCTTCTTATAGCTTACTTTAAGGCTAATTTAATTATATTAATAAGATTATAATTAATTATATAATAGCCCTAATTAGGCTATAAACTATTATAAAGTATTATAATAATAGCTATAATTAATATTAATAAGTATAACTAATAAAAGAAAAGTTAGATTAGGTAATATATTTTAAAAATATAATAAATAAATTAGATATAGTATTCCTTTAAGTAGGTTAAAGAAAGAAGGTTAATCTAGCTACTAAGAAGTAACTAGTATTTATATTATTTAATTAAAGCAGTAATTGCATTATTAAGGTAAATAAACCTTATTAATATTAACTTTTATTATAATAGCCTGATATAGAGGTCTTTTTATTTATATTATTAATAAAAAAGCTAAAAAGCTAGATAGCCTCTTATAAGATTAAAAGTAAAAGAAAAAAAAATATATAAGGCTAAAAGTAAGGGAAAAAAAATAAAAATAAAAATAAAAAGGTATAATTAAGTAAGAGAAAGAGGGTTTTTTTTAAGGCCTTTAACCTAGATAGTTTATATAATAAGTAGCTTAAGGATATTTAGTAATAGGCTAAGGAGGTATTAAAAAAACTAAAAACTTTTAATATATAAATTAGGCTAGTTATAATTTTAAACTATAAGAGCATAACTAGGATAGAAGTAAGGTAATTACAGGGTTTAAAGGAAAAATATATTAAGTTTTATATAAGTTTAAGTTACTTAAAATTAAAAACTTAAAGTTATAAATTTATAAGTAATAATAAAAAGAAAATTAAATAAATTATAAAATAGGCTATATAATTAAATAAGTAAATTAGCTATAATATTAATATATTATTAATATAAATAAAAGACTTTAAATTTATAATTTTTTTTAAACTTATAAATGTTTTTAATAAATATCTTTATAATATAAAACTATTTAAAAAAGTCTTAATTATTAAGTTTATTAAGGAAATAAGTCTTTATACTTATAATTAATACTATTTTAATTAAAAGTTATTTATTTAAATAATAATTTATTTCTTATAATTATTATTATTTTTTTAAAAATATAATTTAAGACTTTTAATTATTAAATTATTAAATTATTAATTAAATTATTTATTTAAAGCCTTTTTAATATAATCTAGCTAATTTCTAAAAAAATGGATAAATTATTATATAACTCTTCTATTTTAAGAAAAGCAGCTCCTTTGACCAAAATGCCCTGCTAATTGGCACCCGGCGGTTTAACACAAGTCATAGGAACCAGCCGATGTCGGCGGTCAATGACAGTTCGGTAAAAGTGGAGACCATTACGCTCCGTTCTGGCATACCGTTCCCCGGGTGCCGTATCGCACGCCCCGGTAGCCCGCGCTCCTCATTTCTTCCTCTCCGCCCCTCCCGGCTCAGGGACTTATTAGCATACTCCCCTCCACGTAAAAACCAGCCTTTAAAGCAGTAGTTCTCTACTACCTACAGAACTAAGCTTCCTCGGTCTTAAGACCGTGCCGTACTCCTACTTCATAGCTGGAATATCAGTAACGTCAAGCATCCCTCGAATCAAGTCCATGGGCGTCAATCTGGTCAGGTTTGGTGCTGCGAAATGTGTATATAGAGCGTAGACGTCTGGGGTTGCGTACGAACTCAAAGGCACAGTATAGTTGGTACCTTATACAGAAAAGTCAATGCAGATTCAAATATGCCTTACACAAAGCTTATCATCTAGGTTCGAGTTGTCTTAGCCAGGGGGGTGCGATGGAGGGGCATAGTGTAAGTACCCCGCCAAATCACGTGGCTGCTCTGACGCACTTGTAAAACCTCGTCACTATGTCCGGATCGTGTCTCTCTTCTTCTCTACAGACACAACGACGGCACCTACGACAGTCAAATTTGGTTCTGCGCAACATGTCTATCACTGTCATTCTTGGAGCCCAATGGGGTATGTTTCTCTCCCTTAACTGGAATATGTCCTTCCTCCGTACCCAGCCGATATCGGTTCGATCTCATTATACTAACCAGGACTTCCACAGGCGACGAAGGCGTGAGTACTCGGGGAGAACCCAACACAGCAGATGAAACCCGGGCACTAACGATACTGCGTACTCAGAAGGGCAAGTTGGTTGATGGACAGTGCCAGGAGGCGCAACTCTGTGCCCGAGCCGCGGTAAGCACAACGCAGGCAGAATCCGGTCGACCAACGGCTTCCACCGATCCCAAAAATATCCGCTGAAATACCTGCTAATCAACGTCAAGGGTGGAGCTAACGCTGGGCATCTCGTGCGGTTAGTCGAACGCTTTCTATCGATCGATATATACATATATATTGTGTTGCTAATATGTGCAAAGTGTAAACGGAGTTTCGTATAGGTGAGAACCAGCACACGTGGAAGGACTGGATGGTTGCTAACATAGAGGCAGCTTTCACCTCCTACCCTCTGGGCTGATCAACCCAAAATGGTTTGTCGAGGATAATGATTGTTCAAGCTGGCAACAGCGAGGCTGACAAGTACCATAGCATGAACTTCATTGGTTCGGGCGTAGTCTTCCACGTGTTAGTCTTCATATGGCCCTCCACCCCTAACTCGACTACCACATCAGCATCTTGTTGATGTCTCGCTTGGCTCGCGCTTTTCAACCGAATATGCCAAGAATACTGACTCTGCCCTCTAGCCCAAGTTTCTTTAGCGAGCTCCAGGCGCTCGAGGAAAACCTGACCGCGGTACATGATCGGATCCTTGTTTCTGACAGGGTCAATGTTCTCTTGGATCTGCACATCGCAGTGGATGGTCTCGAGGAGAGGGAACTTGGAGGTTCGTCCCATAGTTTCCGACATTGTCGTTGAGAAATAGCAGCTAAAGTCTACCCCAGACGCAGCTATCGGAACAACAAGACGCGGTACGCTACCCCCAGGACTCCATGCCGGATTATCCTTTTCTGCTTTTGTCACCTCATTGCAAGCATTGCCAAATCTCAATGGCGGGGAGAATCTCAGTCATTGTCGTGCTAGCGACGCTATTTAATCAACAAAGTCTAACGTCCGCCATAGGCATTGGTCCCTGCTATCAGACAAGCAGAGCGGTAAGAGATAGTCATGACAAGGGAGCGGACTGTGCGTTAACTTTCCCAGCGAACTGGCATCAAAATGACCGACGTCTTCCACCCTGACATTTTCGAGCAGAAGGTGAGGCGCTTAGCCGATGGCTATCAAAAGCGCTTCGGAGAACTGCTCGAATACGACATCGAGGCCGAGCTTGCTCGTTTCGACGAGTACAGGAAGACGCTGAAGAAGTACGTCGTGGACGGCGTGGCCTTCATGAGATCCGCACAGCAGAGCAACACGAAAATTGTGATCGAAGGCGCAAACGTAAGGTTCTCATCCTATGACTAAACGAATAGTACTGACGCATTGGTGGAACGAGCACCGTGCCCGTGGTCTCACAGTCCTCTTTCCTAGTCCCGCAAGATTCTTAGCTCGGGGCGGGACATAGTGCTCGTCTGAGCAATCACTTTGCTGGCGGAACCCAACAAGGGGTCTGCGTTGTAACAAGCTGTGTATTATGTTCGCGCCTCGGCAGAATTCGGGAGCCATACGGAGACCTGGCTTCTGCTCATCTACTTGTTGGCTATCGAGCGTGGTCAGTGGAGTTAATGACAATTCAATGTGAGGATTGCGCCCTGGATTCAACTTGGAGCAGACCCAGTTATGGCGTCTCGAGGTTAGAGCCAAGCTGTGCTCAGAAAGCCTGTCTTGAGATGATTCCGGGGCTTCATTTTCACGTCAAACCTCTGCGCCACGTGTGATGCTGGTAGATCGGCATCAGTTAAGTCTCCTGTGAAGGAAAGGGGTCCTGGGACCTGGCGCTTGTGCTTGTTCCCAATTGAACAGGCACTGATGCTAGATGTTGATTATGGCTCTTACCCAGTAAGTTTCCGTCAACTTGACCTTGTGGTTTGCACTAGTACTCATGATTAACTACAGTTCGTCACTTCCTCAAGTACTACGCTTGCTGGTATTATTGGTGGACTTACACTGAACCCAAAGAATATCACAGAGACGGTTGGAGTGGTCAAGGCTTGTATGTCGATTGCTCCAAGGCCGTTATTTACTGCTGACTGGTAACAGATACCACCCGTGTCGGGGCGGGGGCCTTCAAGACCGAAGATACCGAAGAGTGCGTCTTAATTACCATCTTGAAGCTACTCTGAAGCTGAATGATAACCTTAGGATTGGCACCAAGCTCCAGGAGATTGGACGCGAATGGGTGAGGCCACAAGCGCCCTGGAGGTTTCGAGGTTCTACCGCTGACAAGACTTAGGGAACGTCGACTGGCCGCAGACGCCGATGTGGATGGTGAGGTTTCATCATGGCTCTTAGCTGCTGATAAACTTACTGACCGTTCTCAGGCTCGGTAGACACAACCTCAAACCTTGAGTAGTAGGGAACACAACTGACAAGCACACACAGACCTTGTTGTTGTCAAGTACAGTAACTCGATCAATTACTACACCAGCCTGAATCTCACAAAGGTAGACAGTGCCCGTGGCATGCTTGTGACACGCGTCAAAACGCTCTAACACTCTGCAGCTCGACGTTTTGGATACTTTCGAAACGATCAAGATCGCCATCGCTTACAAGATCGACGGAGAGGTCAGTAATGCCAACGAGATCATGATAGATTGTGGAGACGCTAACCGTTTGGACAGGAACTGGACTCTTACCCTGCGGATCTTGACATCCTGAACCGAGCTGAGGTGGTTTACCACGAGATGCCAGGCTGGCAAAAGCCGACCACCAACGCGAGGACCTACTACGATCTCCCCAAGGCGGCCCGCGATTACGTTGAGGTGAGCATATTTATCTGGGCTAGCATAACGAACAGTGGCACTGACCACCAGCAGTACATCGAGAAGTTTGTCGGAGTCAAGGTAGGTGGACACGCATACTGACCTGCACCGCAATTGCTAAAGTTGAGCAGATCAAGTACATCGGCACCGGTCCTGACCGTGAGGCCATGATCCAGCGCGCCTGATTACGCGAGATAGAGGAGGCACCCGAGGCTTGACTTGGATCGTGCGCAAGGAGTGTTGGCTGCCGAAGCCATTCGGTGACCCGAAGAAGAGTGCGCATTTGGAGAATAGACTTGGATTCCTCACAGGTAGGCCATGCCTTAGATTTTAACTGATAGCTACTTGGGAACGTGCCTCTTTCCGTGCACGCGCCGTGGGTTGTGATGCATCCTGTGTGTGAGTATCATCGTTTCATCGCGGGCTAGTATCGATTTATGCCTTCTGGGCCTGGCTGTGCCGCTATGATCGGGCGCAAATGATCGATGCGAGGTGCTATTAGGACTACATTGGGAGAATAACAAAGGGAGAGGTAGCTCGGAAGGGGATGTCAACCTGGCATAGTCAGTTTGACTTCTGGTATCGTATAGATCGATGCCGCTCACTTCAATCAAGGTCTCTCAGGAGATAATAATTGAACCAATGCTAATGCCTTGGCTGAGATAAATCTTTGTTACCGAAGAACTAATACACTATCGCTGATAACTACATTCCGCGACCGAGAAAAGGTATCTTAATAAACCTATGACTGTCAAGACCAATGAAGAGCACTGACCAAAACGAATGATCCCCGGAATAAGAGCTAGCAAGACTGTCGTACTGACTCTCATGGTGGTGACGCATCAGTCTTATCAAGACGCGGAGCGTTGACGCGCGGTATTGGGCCATTCCACAAGGCGATATATTAGTAGCACCAACCTTGATGACACGGGGGGTCTGCTTCGCCTCATTCGGAGCTGTGAGAGCCAGCAATTCGTGACTGGCAGCAACGGTCTTGTATCGGCTCGCTTCTGATGGCCACTCATACTCATCAAGGGGGATCTCCTGTGAGCTCTGGATATCTAGGCTTTCGTTGCTTGGCGAATTAGAGCTGTCCCGAGAATGCAGAGAACTGGTCAATGTTTCTGTCTGAGAATCCTCCTGAGAGAGTCTTGGCTTGACCGCGTATATGTCCACTGTGGCAAGTGCTCGGAGTGACAGGGGTCCACGATCTTGTTTCCATGGTTGTTTGATAGCACCATAATCCGTATCGCCCCGCCAGGAAAGATCAAGTCGCGAGGTACGCCGTCAGCTATCAACTGAGTTGATGCTTGATCATATCTGAACTAGATCAGAACACTTGAAAATCGGAACGCGCGCAAATTCTGAGGTCAAAGTCGAGTGGTAATGCTCAAGGGCATTCAGTCGTGCGAAATGAAGAACAACCGCAAGGGATCGCTGATAAATGTTCTTCAGTGAGTTTGCTAGCTTCGCTGCTAAGCGCTCAGGCAGGTTTTCTAATTCTGCTTAACTTATAACCTTGAGAATGCAAGGGAGAATTGATCAGCTTACCTGTTGTCTTCTCCCAGACGTCGCGATGGAGCAATCGAGGAAGGTACACTGTCCAGAACTTTGAGCGAACTTGAGGATGCCTATAATTGGCACATCCAATTATTCTCAAAAGTTCGAGAAAATGATGCGAGGTTTTGTGACCGTTCTCGAGTCGTGGGATATGGTAGAACAGATCGTTTGAATCTATAGGGCGCGTGACTAGGTTAAGCTTCTCTAGGTGTTGCTTTACCCCGGAGACTTGAGCCCATATGCTTCTCCATCGGCTGGATTGCCTTGAAATGAAGCCCGAGTTTGGATTCTCAGCAAGCGCCTGGTACGGAGTCACCACTTCAGCCCTGGTTTCGTGCAGTCCACTGAGCCGCAATTGTGACACTAGGAAGTCGTACTGGACGCAAGTGGTACCTTTTACCCCGTGTACATACACAGTATTTTCGTGTTCTTTAACAGTCTGAATGAAGACCGCTACCTCTAAAGGAGACCAGCAAGCGCTGTACGAAACCCCTTTCAATCTTCTGCTTTGCTCGGTTCAGCCCTTCATGAAGTCTTCGAGGCACATTCCGTAGCTTCAGTGCTGCTAAACCTTCTTTGGATCCTACACGTGAGCGGTTTTCGTGGTGCTCTAATGGGCTCAGAGTGTCGAGAAGGATCACATCAATAGCCTCAGCGAGGGTGAGGATAGACAAGAAGTGAAGCAGTGTATCCTCGCCTAACTGCGGAAGCGGGAACGGAAAGAAAGAGAGCACTGCTATCTCTAGCCCAGTGATGTCAGATTTTGCAAGTCGGATGTGGACACGCAATGGTCGCTTCGCACTCTTGAGGCCGCATTTGCATGTCTTGACCGAGGTGCGGTGCTGCCCTCCTCGAAGACGGATACCAACAGCACCTGAGTCAGTGATTGACATATTCGCGGCTTGTCCAACGTAGCGGGGATCCTTGGCTGAATCTTGACAGAAAGCGCGAATTCCATGCAAAAGGTATGTGCCCACCACGTTAGGCACAGCCTTCAAGTTCTCACTTAACGGGAAGTACTCCAGTCCGGAAAGATTATCCTCGTGAGAGGTCGGCTGTTGTCCCACGGCATTCCGGCATCGACAGGATCTGACCAGTGGATGCAGCAGAAACTCTACTAAAGGAGTGCGCAGATGGTGACTGTCTTGGCACCATTGTAACATATGCCAACAAAATGGAGACTGTTCGTAGTTGTTTGCGTCGTACTTGAGCGCTGCATTAAAAATACAGTCGACAATGGCTATGTACTAGGAGTCATGTCGTCTGATATTTTCTGCTATAGCCTCAGGCATGTCGTCAGGCACTGCAATGTCAGTTATGTGTTAATAGTTTCAGATCAAGGAACAGAGAGTTCACATGTATAAACCTACAGTCGTGTTCTTCAGCTTCAGAATTGTGGGCGCATTTCACCCCAGCAATCAACGTGTCGATGACTTCGGGGCCCATTTGAAGGTAGCCTAGCATGCCATCGTCTTCGTTGTCGTTGACGCTCTCAGAATCTGAAACTTCAGAATCTACGTCGTCGAAGTCACTGAAAGTCTCCAGATCTTGTTCGCCTAGGTCGTCGTCTGTGTCCTGGCGAGGGTCCTCTGTAAAGAAAGAGGTATCTGGGTTCTTGATCTCTTCTTCTGCCATCACATCCTCAACGAAATTGTGGAGCTTGTCAAGCTCTAGTGCGAGCGTGGGTAGAGCTTTTGGGGTTGTTCTCTCCCTCTTCTGAGAACTAGCTGCGGCGCGTGTTACTGAGCGTTTCTTGCCTTCCCAGACTCTGAAGTCCTGAAAGTTGGAACCCCAAGATCTCTGCGAAGCCATCATGCTCAGTGAAGGCGCGGGGAGCGCTTCAGATGAACTAAAGCAATGTGTACCTATTAGCAGCCACAAAACTGAAAGTATGTTACACCTAACTCTAACCAAAGATGAGCCTAAAGGACGCGTAATAGCACTCCTGAATGCGGTATCACCTCATCGTGCCATAGCACAGCACGATGAAAAGGAGAAGCAAAAGCGACAGCAAGTCAGGTAGGTCGGTTGGGAAATGTGGCGGGTGCCCAGACCCAACTGTCTGGGTGGCAGAGGTGTTGAACCGATGAAGCGCCTTTGTTTTCGGTGGGAGAATAAGCTATTCGCATATATTCTTTGCAGAGATCAAGATTGCTCTATCATCAAATTTATTAGTATCAGTTGCGGATTCATGGTTGGATACTTACCTGCTCTTGCTCTGTCTGAGAAGGCGAAATATCACTTGGAGGCTGCATGTTTGCGGAGACGGTGAAAATGCTTTCTCGCAGTAGGTATAGGTAAACTCAAGGGTCGCGTGGAGATTGAGACTTCTTTAGGGGCATTTGTTATCAACTTATAAAGAAGTCGAGTGCGTATGCTATCAGAGAATCGTCACCGTGGTGTCTATGACATCAATCTCAGCAACAAACACAGGAGACAGCATTGCATTATTCGCACCCGACTTTTGAAGGCTCGACGCCCGTGGTATCTAAGCAAGTTGTAATTTCGATCTTCCTAGACACGATAAGCCACTCGATAGGTAGTACTCATGCCTGCTTTGGAGTTTGTTGAAGAAAGGGAGTCTTCCATCTGGCTCAGGCAAATATGTCAAGTACTAACTCTGCGACAAGGTATCATTTCTCAACGTATCTCTACATTTGAGAGACTTTCTTGTTCCTTAGCTATTTCTTCGGCCACATATTGGTTTCGTTCTTCTTCTGTCAACCAACTTGATATGCCACGACATGAGTCGTCGCCATCACAGTAGCCGCCCTCAGAGTTCAGCTCCGAAGAGAGAAGCAGGCTAATAATCTCTGGAAGGATATTCGGAAGACATCCTCTATCAACGCTTCATCATTGCCAGTGGCTCAAGAGAGGCTGAGTTCAAGGTGATTGCCAAGAGGAAGGGATCAAATCCAGGGTCTACACGTTGATCAACAATCCACCCCACCCTTTAAACCAATGGGTGACGCAATCATGTTACAGCTGTAGCCCAAAATAGGTCGGCATGGTCCAAGCTACAGCCCAAGCTTGAAATTCAATTCCAACTCCTACTGCAACTTGTAACCTGGAACTTCATTCTTCCAAACCCCCAATCTCACTGGCTTCATTATCGCATCGGTAAGTCAAACCAAACATACTCTTCTTCTCTATTCCCACGCATCAACTTATGGAGGTCCAAGATGAACTGTCGCTAACCCAGCTAAACTGCAGATCACCCTAAACTCTCCCCGTATCAATTCCAAACAATCTCCAAAATGGCTTGCGGTTCCTCTAAGTGTCTCTACGACCGCAGCGGTCCCGGCAGCGCTGCCACTTCGATCGCCGAGTCCATCATCAAGCCTTCCGAGGCCACGGGTACCAAAACCAAGTGTATTGAGTGTGGTGACTACGAATGCTGCTGTATCCCCTGCACCATTCTGTAAGGGGGTCGAATAACGATATGCGTTGCGAGGCAACAATGCCGGGTGTTTATTGTTTGAGAATTGAGGTTTTATAGTTCTTTGTGCGTTGCGATGCTGCTGGGAAACATAGCGCAGCTGGAGAGTGTATATTGGATCAACGACTCAGACGAATTTTATGACCGCTTTATGGCAACCGAAAGCCTAGCTTGATGCATGTGCACTTCTATGTGTATGCATGTTGAGGTTCGCTCCATATCGCATATACCTTGACCTTAGCTGTGTGGATCTTCTTTTTTGTAACTTCTCCAAGATGCCCATCATCTAAGGTTTTGTGATAAAATTCGCCTTGCTCCAAAACTCCAGCTGCGATCATCCTTCGGGACTAATTTCTGAGAACATGATATGAGAAATAGCTGCCCAATGTGGGATGACTGTCTCGTTTGTTGGGAAGTTGATCTTTGCAACTCCCTTGATTATAATCTGGCGGTGTGGACAATATCCCATGTTTGTTCCAACATCCACCCTCAAGTAAATAAGGCATCTGTGGCAGCCCACACGTCTGCTTCTCTTTGTTTTGCCAAAGCCTCCCAGTCTTCCTCCTCGGTGTTCTGCCCTAAAGCCTTGGGCACATCGGGTACGCTTAGGCTGCCCAAGCCATCGAGGACGCGGCGTGCCTTGTCTACCTGTATCCGTATGGCCATGGTCTCAGCCCGCGTGCGGTCCAGGTGCTCTTGCATGAGAGCAATGACTGATTCGCGTGCTTGATGTGGCCGGTACTCGTTAAGGATGTGATGAAAGTTGATGAAGAGTGTGCGCAAGTCTTGCACTTTTGCTTCGGCGTGCGATGGATTATGTGATAATGTTCCAGAGAGCTCAAGGAAGTTTAAAAGAAGAGATTTAGCTAGCCGTTTAAGCTCAAAGGCGCGATCAAAGCGCTTGGCATCCTTGGACTCGGACTGTGTTGATGAAGGAAGATTGGTGATCCCCTGGTCTTCCAGAGTTGGAAGCTTGTCGTCCAGCTAAATCCTCACTTAACCAACGATCTTATATAAGCAGAATCGCAGTCGTTTAACTTACCATGTACTGATCGCCAAATACACGCCAGCGTCCATCGGCTGGTTCGGCCGGAGGTTGCAGATTGACGAGATCTTCAGGAAGATCAGGCACGCGAACTGTCAAAGGGTCGCCACCATGCTCCGCGATATACGAAGCCCTGAGTTCTTGAATTCGAGAGATTTTATCTGGTGTAAAGTCTTGCCAAAAGGGAGGCGGATTGGGGAACATGGATGAGAGCGAGTGCCCCTCTTGCTGTTGTTCGGCCATCTTCCAGCCCTTGTAGTGAGATCACCTCATAAAGTAGTTTCGAATGCAGTTGTATGAGTGGAAAACAAGACGCCGCGTCAAGAATGCGGCTCAAAAGACAGAGCAAGACAAGGATGGTATGCGGTCTCTTGAAGTGGAAGTTTCCTGGTGGGGGAGTGAGACTCTGGTGGGATGGTTGGAATCCACGTGGATGCAACTGCGGTCAAAGCTTTTGGGAGCTTGGCTACCCTGGGTAAATATGGATGTATGAGCGCAGCAAGTCTCACTGATTTGAGAGGGATATTAATATTTAGAGTCGTGCCGTGTAACTGCCAAAGATGATTACCGCAAACAGTTAATGACGAGATTAGATAAAGTTAGACCCTCCAAGTGGAATCAAGTGAAGATCAGTTTGCGCCGGTTAATTGTCGGCGGTTGCTCATCTCGCACCTCTTTGTTACCCTCTTGACAACCTTGAATCTCTAACATCCAACGTCATAAGCATTTCGCTTTCTTTCTCTTCTTTTCTGACATCAGTCTTTGCTCTCCAACCCTATTCCTCATGAAGCAGCTTCTCTTGATTTCCTGAGCCCAATTGGATTCTTGAATTACAACCATCGCATATACTTCAACACCTTGTTCTCCTGTGGTAATATTCCCCTACCACATTCCTTTAACGTCACGCATTACGGTTCTTTATCTTCATCTACTTCCATGTCCGACGTACGCTCTCTTTTGCGGCAACAGCGCGCCGCTCGCCGTATCGAACACCCATATGCCGCCTATTCTGATGCAGGCAAACTTCTTTGCACCCTCTGCCACGAGCACATCAAAACCGAGTCGTTATGGGACTCACATGTCCGAGGAGAGGCACACAAAACTCGTTTAATAAAAGCTCAAACAGCAGCATCGGCCAACGCTCGAACTTCACAACAACAGACCTCACAAAAACGGAAACACGACGACAACGAGGAAGCCATCGACGATAAAGACGGAGATGTCGAAATGGATAGTGGCAGACGGAAACGAAATAAGACGGATGGAGTGGATGGAGATGGATATAAGGATAATAAGGATCAGACTTTGACACCTCCTCGGTTGACTCGAAGGACGTCGACTACACCGTCACAAGGGGTAGAGATCCATATCCCATCGAGACCAGCAACACCAGCCCATCGAGATGGTTCATCCGCTTCTACCCCTGGAGGTCAACTTAATAACTTGACCTCACAATCTGCAACTGCATCGCTCCCCTCACGCCAGGCCAGCAGTCTGACCACAGACGAACGCCTTGCATCTGCGGCGGCGGCAGCAGCAGTTGATGAAGCAGAATGGGCAGCCTTCGAGGCCGACATTGCTGCTACAACAGCCACATACGATGAAGACGCGACTATATCAGCCCCAGCCATGACGGCAGAGGAAGTTGCGGCTGCCGATGCCCAGAAGGAGGAGGAGGCCGAGAAGCGACGCGCTCAAGCTGATGTCGATCTCGAAGACGAAAAAGAGGAAGCAACCCGTGCGCTTGAGGAGGAGTTCGAAGAAATGGAAGAGCTCGAAGCTCGCGTGAGGCGGTTGAAGGACAAAAGAGAAGCCCTACGGAAACGTGGTGAAAGTTTCAGCCAAGAAAATGGCGCTGAGAAACCTACGAGCTTGGGCAAAGAGAATCTAGACACGCCAGCTATTGAAGAGAAGGACGAGGACGACGATGATGAGGACGACGAAGAAGATGATGATTGGGACGGCTTTAGGTTTCGGACAGCCTGAACCCAGGGACTTTGTGCATAGCCATGCATGATAGAAAGATACCGCTCTTGAAGGGCTCACCGATCGCCTTCACATGGCCTAGTACTCATAACGGAGTTCGTCGATTTTGTAACATCACCACAGCGTACATAATGTATCATACAAGCAATCCTGCCGATGGTACGAGAGCCACTACTACCGCTGACGTCTCCCTGCCAGAACTGTGACCAATACAGAACCGAACTATAGTGGTCCTTCAAGCATAATTGCACACGCTTCCCTACAACGATTCACCTCATAGAAGTTGATATCACTGACTTACCAAGAACTGTGTCTCCTCGCCACGACTAACTCTTTCCCAAAACCTACGGAGGCGCCACACGCGTCCTATACCGCGGCTCTCCTCCCATCTTCTCACGCCATCTTGGCGCTCTTTGACTTCACGCTTCCACCTGGATGCAATCCACTGTCGCAACCCGTCCTTGACTCTCTCTTTCTCGATTGCCTTCTTCTTGGCAACAATTGCTGGTGCCACATGCACTGACGCCATACCAGGCACGCACTCTTTGGGTAGAACAGAACGCTCAACCAGAGCCGCGGCTGAGGGCCTAGCTGCCAAGCGGCGAGAGAGTCGGATTGAGACCAAGGATCGGGCTAACTTTCGTGAAACTATGGAAGTATGTGTCATGAAGATTGAACGAGCAATGAGATCAGCCAGTGTTGGACGAGATGGTGACGATAGGCGTGATGGAAGGTTAACCCGGGCTCGCTGAAGCCGATAATGGTGTAAAATAGGGGCTTGAGAAATATCGCGAAGGAGATGGCTTGTCTAACTCTGTATCAGTCTGGGTTCCCAAGGCGTCGAGCTATCAGAACCAATCCAACAAGGTCTCGCGGATGATCCCAGAATGTCAATAGGAAAGTAGACTTTATTCTTGCTAACGGTAGGTAGTCGATACTTACTCTCGACGTTGACAGAAGGTCGTTGACGTCCAGGAAACCCATAATGTGAAACAAAACCTCGTTTGGCAGGTCCTCGAGGGAGGGAGAATGAGCGAGGGCACATTGCAGTCCGATACAACGGATAGCGCCTGTCCTAAGCGATGAGGCTGGGCAAACGTCACCAGCCGCAAAGGTCAGGCAGACTACCTCTTGCGGGACGCTGGGGGCTATCGGACTGGTTGCAGATCGGGCATCAGTGGTCACGAACATCGCAGGGTTTGATCTTTTGACATCCTCGCCTGGAGCTAAACAGCCAGGGTTCTCAAGACGGGGTGAAGCGAACGACAGCCGATGTACCTGTGAGGTGAGCTGTTCAGGCGATGTGGCAACAGGCTTCATGACGATCTAAGTAATTACCCTCGGCGCTATTTGCAACCAAGGGCACCGCGAAAGGGTGTGAGGATGGGGGTATTGGTATAATGCGTCAACCCAGCAGGCCCGAAGTCCGCGAAGGTCCGGCAAGACGGCAGAACGCAAGCAAGAGGCGAGAGGACATAGGTGTCAAGCAAGTGTTGAGTGATCGTCACATGTACAGCTAGGTTGAGGCTCCAAAGACCTAGCAGTGTTGCTGCGTGTGATTCCGACAGACAATGTGGTGGGTGATGGGCTTCCGCACAAACAAGACGAAGACGGAGAACCCGGTGGATAATCCAGAGTGGCGATGAGGCAAAACACGACGAGGGATAAACACAGCGCGTAGAAATGCGGTCGCTGATGCGGCCGGTCTGGTCAGTCGGTTGTAACCACAATATCGAGAAAGGAAACAGTAATTTAGGTAGAAAGGGCGGCGGGGCCGGCAAGATTTTGTTGTCGTCGAAGCTATTAAGCATCCGAGATGGAGGGGCTCGATGTGTTGGAGCTACGCCGTCCGTAGAAGGCGACGGTTTCAATGTTGAGGCTAGAGTATTGACTGATGACGCGTAGGGCGCTAAGAAGGGTGAACAGTTCAGCCGGTAGGTGAGCCTCGGGCTATAAACTTCGATGATACTACGCTCGAATTGGAATAATTATTGTATCATATAGCGGATATAGTATGCAGCTGTCACTTTGAGAAGGTATGATAGATGATGTGAATGTTTAAGTGACGAGACAACGTAAAGTTCGACATGAAACTTGGAGTTGAGGGGAAGTCCATCGTAGCGGAGACTGAAGGACGTATTGGGTTAGCCTGCGTGGAGGCTAAGCGCAAGCGTTTATCGAGCTGCACTAACGGCGGGAGCCTAATAGAAGGCGCATGGATAACACCCTCTATTAGTTAGCCTGTTCACAAGTCTCTCGAGGAAACAAAGAGCAGATGCAATCCGGTAACTTGAGAATAACTCCAAGATGATTAAAATATAAATTAAGAATTTAATAAGATAAATTGGTTCTTAGGATTTTACCCAGGCTTTGTGAACAGTGTCGCTTACTGTTGCAGGTGATGATATTGTTGAGACTTGGAAATCCGCTTCGCCCATTTCAATATTCGTGGGTTTTTTGGGGTCCAATCATCCGTCAAGGGTTTTCAGGAACCATGAATTCAAAAACACGAATAAGAGACCCAAGGAAGCAAGCATTTGAGTTGATGGCACAGGGAGAAACCATACTGCACAAATCCTACACAGAAACAGGCTCGATCTACCAGATATATGTCCAATTCGTCAGGCAACACATACTTACACGTACCCTAATACTTACATATATGATCTACAGAAGTCGCTGCTGAGTCTGTTAGGATTGACCTGCCTAAGGTACCTAACCTGTAGCCTAGTGGTGATTTCCACCATTCTTCTTAATGCCCTATTCCTACTTCCATTTTGCCCTCCGTACATATGGTATACCTCAATGCATCAGTAGTACCTGCCGCCTTCGCGAGAGTTCCCACCTGGCCACTTTTGGGACCATTAACTTGGCCTGCCTCTGTTGGTCTGTGTCTTGTCTTCACCGCTCTCGCCTTTACAGATCAACAAGAGAAGAAAAACACGACAGCCCAACGTCAATATCACCATTCACCCGACAACAACAATAACAAAACAGAATGTCGAGTTATCCACCTGCAAGTTACCGCAGGCACACCAGCGACACCCACTTACTTACACCCGCATACAGCACATCATACGTATCACATCACATCACATATCCGCATTCGCATGCATATGCTCATCACAGCCACCCGAAAGATCTACTCCATCTACCTTCTTTGATGAACGACTGAAGTCCGGCCCGGAACCTGGCCCTAATCCGCGCCGTGCGTCGATCAACATCTCTGCTGTGGTTGCGGCACATTTCCTCCGCCTCGGGCAGCTGCCGCCTTTTGCTAGCGATGAGTTGGCCAAGATTAACGATACATCCCCTTACTCAGTTCGTGCGGGATGAACGTGCAATGTTCATGCAACCTGCAGCTCTCGCTACCTGCCTTCAGCTCAAGCTGACGTAGGTAGTGCATGCATCCCAGACTCCCATGCGTGGGACAGTACAAGTCATTTCACACCATCGCCGACCAGGCAACTTCAAAAAAGAAACTATCGTCACCATGTCAATTGGGCTCATCAATCCTACCTTCACACCCGCGCGCTTCCTCGGCGTCGTGACGTGTTTACCAACCCACCTGAGTCTGCGACCGAATTCTAGACCCTGACAGACAGACAGAGAGAAGCAGGGGCTTCAATTTTAGACCCTGGCATCGTTCAACGGGCGGACCTACTGTAGGCGCGTCAATTGCGTCCGTCGAATCACAAAGCGCTGAATCGCAGACTCAGATCCAATTCATTGCCGCATGATGTCTCGGACCTCGCCTTTTGTCGTGTCCTGGATAGGGATTGTCGCGTTTTGCGCGCTCGTTTCCTTCCATGGATACCACACTCGGCTTTCTCTAACCATTTCCGCAATTATGCACCTTTGCGAGCTAGTCGAGGAAGCCTTATCAAGATGACATCCAAAAGAATCGTTGGAACTCCAGATTGTCAATACACCTCGCTCCACTCTGCCGTGACGCTGTCTTAAGGTTGTGGAACAGACCAAGCCCTCAGCCCACGACCTGATTATTGTCTCCCTTACTGTCTCACAGCACTCAGAACAAGATATCACCGCATTGCGGACAAATCAATGAAGGGAACTGCTCGATTTGCGACTTCTCTATCAAAATTAATGGGCAAATTCCCCTGGTCATTCAGTCTCAGCCTCATTATAGTCGTTGCAAACCTAGCAAGCATCTGTCGTTTGTATCTTGTGCCATGATAAGATCTTGGCTCCCTGGGATGGCCATGGTTTAGACCCTGCTTCCGACCAATCATTGCTCTCAATAGGCGTCCATGCGGCGACAATGGAAACATGTCTGCCGTACAGGAAGACCCATCCTAAACCGCTGATCCCTGACTGCCCCCCTGCTTGTCAGTTCTCTCTCCACATGGCTACAACGCTAGCCTTCAACATCCCCCTTCAAGCTGCTCTTTCGATCAAGACACTGCTGGAATGTAGATGGCCTGGATGACACAAAGTCAGACATAGCAGTGAACCGAGATGATGCGCCAGTCACTGTACCGTCTGCTTGAACATTGGACAATGCGAAATGCTCCAGGTCAGAACGGCATCGAGCCTGGCGAAATGCCGGCACGCACCTTCTTTTGGGCTCGCGAGATCTATTTTTTTTTTTTTCAATTGGCTCCAGGTACGATCGGACGCGCTCCCTCCCCGTTACTTGTGAAGGGGCTCCATGCAGCGCTTTTCAGACACATGATTTGCAGCAACCCAGGTGACTGGTTGAAACTCGCCAGATCTAGTTGTGGCTTTCCAGGCTCGAGGCTCATTGGGCAGTTCAGAGTCATGGAGTTACCTTGCTTAAACTCTGGTTCTACGGTCAAATTCCAGCTTCAGCGTCGCAATGGCCTGCCGAAGCTTCCTCCTGTACTTTTCTGTCCGTGTGCATGGTGATTGGGTATCATCCGGCTGTATCTTCGCAATTGCATCGCTGCTCTACCAGAGAAATCCCGTGATTAAGGTTTCTTCAGAAACCTTGCGAAATATGTTGAGTGCCTCGAAAAGGATTGGACTTGGCGTTAACTGTTTAGCAAACAAGCCCGATTTAAAGACTCGAAATATTGGAATGGAAATCCAGAGCGGGCCGGCCCGGCCGCTAAACCGGGCCGTTGTGATCATCAGGCTCAGCAAGCAGGGAATACAGTTCACCAAAAGCTACGAGGCCTGCGGATGGTCTGTGTATTTATCCCCTTGACACCAGGTTGTTTCAATAGCCAGTCTCAGGCCTACAAGTCGGCCATTCTTGATTGCCCTTCTTCTGGATCATGAGAAGTGGTGAACCCCCTGGAGCCTCGAGCTTACAGCTTGTGTCTCGCTTGGTGCATCCACCCACCAAAACGGATGCGAGTACACGCAAAGAGTCGCCGACACCCAATATACATGCGTAATGGTATATTCTTTGACACTCCCCAGCCACAGAGATCGAGAATTCGACGTGCATCCCTGCTGAGCCTAACAATGCCCAATGTTAAGGCCGAGTATCAAGCTCTTTTGACTTGGCTCCCTGTCTCCTCACGCTCCTGGTCCCATGCGGGCTGTGAAGTCATCACAGACGAGTCAGTTGTCCGAGACGCAGGCCATTCCCGAAGCAGAAGGCCAGCTCAGCAGTATTCGGATGTCTCGTCATGTTTCCCCGTAAAGAATCCTTTGTCACCGCCATATCCCATGTTCGGGGGTGCTGGAAATGCCTGTCGATGGCAGTTCTTAATGCCACTTATGCTCATCACTGGGCAAGAGCTTCCACATGCTGTTGGTGGGAGAGAACAACGAGCTTATCATCGTGACATTGGGAGTCTTACTCTTTGCTCAGTGTGCATACGTGCATGACTGAATGAGATCACGGCGAGCTCCTTCAAGTTCTTCATTCTTATGGTCCTGAACATGGGCTTCGAAGTGCTGACAGTTAGCGTTGATATAAAGCGATAGTATGAGCACTTTGTCTTCCAGACTGCTTCACGAAAGGTTTTGCAGCCTATGTCAAGGGAATCATCGCCACAGAGTGATATCGACAGGTTGCTACAACTGATACATATTAACTCACACGCCCCCTAGAATAAAGATTGCTGCTTGTCAAACGACTCTGATGTGATAGCCAGTTCTTTTTGCATGGTCACTCAAGATCCAGCGTCGATAAAAGCGAGGCGTGCGTATCATGCAAGACGTGATACACCATGAAGCCAGCACAGATGAGGCGGTAGAGGGATGACTGGATGTCTCAAGGCAATAATATACCACGGTATCTTTGTCATGTCGACAGGCATTCAATTCTCTCTTCTCCCTTCGAAGTCGATGGAATGCAATGGCTAGGCTGCAGTCTTGGCCAGAGGGATGCTGCCACGTTGTGCCTCTACATGTCTTGTGCACATCAGCATGGTTCTGAAATGACTTCTGAACTGTCGATAATGGTGTTTGACAAAGAAGCTTCTTCAATGACAAGCCAATGGTCTAGTGGCAGGACGGAACTTTAATCATTCATGTGAGCCGGCAGCCATGCACGAAAAGCATGCAAACTCCCCCCATTCTTATATGGTACTACCGAGGCGAGGACTTGCAGCAATTTACAATTACGAGCTAACTAACTCAATCCAGTTTGATCTGAATCCTTTGCGGATGCCTGCTTATTGTCCAAGAAAATATTATGGGGAGAAGAGAGGCTGAGGCTCCTGCGTTAGACCCTGGAGGAAGGACCAACAGGGAGGATTGTACTCTATCCAGGAGAAGTGAAAGGAACCCCGAAAAGATTTTCGCAGGCATGATTATGAAATTCGGTTGTTCGATGGGAAGAGCCCGCACACAAAAGTCTCTTCATGACTCTTTAGACCAGAATCTGCACTGATATGTGGGTTGGAAGACACAAGGCTATTGCGCAACAACAGAAGCAATCAGCCGAGACATACCACGAGGTTCTGTTGAACAAAAACAACCAACAGCAACAGGCGTGAATTGGGGAACACAGGCAGCATGGTTGTAGCAACCTACCAAGTCGATTGCCATGTCCCGCGGTGGCGAGATTTGCAGGCATCTCTCGTCCAGAGCTTGATTCAGAGTAATGGACATGATGCACAGGTCTTTTGGCCCAACAGAAGTCTCAAATTGGAAGTGGGAAGCCGGCAACTTCCAATGCAAGTTTTCCTGTAGAAGTAGGACGATGCGATGTCGTAAAGAGCACTCGATGCTGTAGACCATGAGAGAAAGTCCAATGGCGGATCCCTGAGCTGCATCCCTTCTTCCAATGGGCCGGCGGTGCCATCGAACTCGAGTCCGCAACGCAAGGGCTTGACGCACGGAGGAGGAGAAAAGCAGCGAATTAGATCCCTTGCCTTCACCGAATTCGTCGAGATTGCAAGCATCCAGAATTCCCTTGTTTCCTGACACTTGTCCGTCCTCGGGACGAACCATGAAGCCCCACAGCGGCCGCAGATCAAGACACCACCTTATGTGCACTCGTGCACTCGACTAGGTCAAGATTTCAAGAGGACGCGACCGAGACCTGGCCCGCAGCGGGAAAGGCACAGGACTCGTAGCAATAACATGACCGTTAATGTGGCCCGGTTGCCTCACGGCTCCGTGATCAAGGACGTGCCATGGAATGTATACGGAATGCTGAAAGAACGATTTCAACAAGTGCAGCATGTCCATGGTCGACAAGAACTGAACCAGAAAGGAAAAGCGGGTGATGAGTGAGGTAAGCCCAAGACTAAGGTCTCTGTTATGGGTCTTCGAGTCTTGCAAAACAGAGGCAGCCAAGCTATATTTACTCATCAGGTACGTTGTGCATTAGGACGACAACAAAGGCTGAAAGGCAAATTGAATCACACCAAGGGCATATGCAGCCATGCACATACTCATACACATCCCCGCGGGTTTGTCCAAGTTATTTGGTCCTCCGTCAGCCCTGCTTTCGTTGCTTTCACTGCAGCTACAACATCACGGTGAAGTGCTGTACACACAGAATACTGCAGTAGTATCTTGTGGTGTGGGGATGCCCCGTACTTCAACCCTGGTTCTCGCTGTAGTTGCTGATATTGCGAAGGGGGGGCGTGTATCGAATTTTAGGTCTTGATCAACGTGGCAAGCGACCATCGGGCTTTTGTCCTATGCCATCAAATATGGCTCTTGGGCTAAGCTATCAGAGCCTTGTCGAGTTTGGACTGACAGCCATTGTTATTGATGAGAATGGAGGCAGTCAGCTAACAAGACGGATACTTGGAGGCGTGATATGATTGATGGTTGGATGAAGACGAGACATGATGAAAAGCCAACTTGATTCTAAGACAATAGATACTTGTTGTTGGGTGGCTCCAATCATTGATAGATATGCTGCAGGGTCTTTGAGAAACGCATAGGCGCACATTGGCTGCTCCGGCACTACATTAAGACCCAGGAACCAAGTTGTTCAAGGTTAGAACTGATGGATAGTCGGGGTACGTCGTGTGGCAGCGGCAGAAGAGAATCGATGGAGTACCATATCAGAGAGGAGGAGGAGGGGTGCGTTTAAGGCACTTTTGCTGGTGGAGGATGGTGATGCGATGAGAAGAAAGGACCATATGGGGCTTTAAGTAAGGGTACCCAATCGACACATACAAGCAAGCCTCTTTATCCCGCAGGAACAAAAACAGAAGCAAATGCAGATGCAGATGCAGATGCAAATGCAGACGCAAATGCACAAGCAAAAGCAGAAGTTCAAGCTCAAGCTCATAATGGACGGCCATTAATCTGGCCCGAATTGAGGAGGGCAAGGGGTCCAAGGAACGAATGCGATTGCTTGTTGGTTGTGCCGGAGTCCCACATGTGGGTGTGGGATGCCATATACAGATACAGCAAGAAGATCGAATACGCAGAAGGACTCTTGGATCAAACAAGTATAAGTTGCCTACGACATCCACTCGGTCCGGACTACACCCCATCTTCATCATTCTGTTGCCCTTAAACAAGCCTACACACCACGTTGGTCTTTCAGTTGACCAGTTTCTTAATCATACTTTGTTCTTCCAGGCCAACTTCGACTTCATACGTTATAGAAGAGCAGCTTCAGACCCATATATCGGCTCCAAGACGCTGGATATCTTGAGATATCAACCACCTAGCACAGCAAAGCAGTCGACTGGACCAACAACCAAGACCGAGGACTACGGACTTGAAGTAAATAAACCTCACTTGATTAGCCTCAATATCAACAAGGACATCGAACACTAGCAGCTTCCAAATATTTGTTAACTCCCATAAAGCTACTGAGTTTGCTCTAGGGCCTGGCTGTACAGCCCATCTCACAGTAGTCACATTTCAAGTAAGTATGGTATATATCTTTGCTCTTTTCAAATCAAGCAAGTGCACCATCAACGCATAGATGCGCTTTATTTCCCGTCGTTGCGTCGTTCTGGTTATGTATTATCTGTCGGGACGCCACACGGCAGGAAGCCATACCAGAGGTTATGAGGATGGTGAAGACGGGACCATGATGAGATAATGTCGTGTTTACAATGAAAGGAAAGGCAACCAGTGGCATGAATATGAGTCCGACAAGTGGGAGTTTTTTGCATTGGGTAGAAACAAAATTGCCTGCCCAACGCGAAGTCGAGGCACAGATGGAATAGAGACAATAGGAGAGACCCAGTGACTAACCTGTGTATCCTAGAATTCTTCTCGACTCGATTGAACCCAACCTTTACATTGTTTGTACCGTTCCGGCTCGGCTACTGTTGGATTGCCCCAGGGTGGTTGACTTTCATCGCTTCGACACGACTCGATAAGTGTTGACTTGAACTTCGGGTTCGGCTCGAATCGACCACGAGTTCGCCTCTTGAACTCCGCTCTCCGCCTTCGGTGTTTCCGCTTCTTCTCCTCTTCTGTCGAACCAGTTAGAGATACCCTGCTTTTCCCGCCTCGACTATTTGCCACCAAGCCTCTTGTCAACTCTCAAAACCCTTGAGCCATGTGCTACTTTGACCAAACTCGCTGGGCATGCGGCTACTGGCGCTGGGGGCACTTCCGTCAGCAGTGCAACAAAGAATACCGCATGGGCGAAACTTGCGGCCTGAAGCTTGTCTACGAAACCAGGACCGAAAGAGACGTTTGCAAGCTCTGCCACGACACAGAGAAGAAGCAGCGCAGGTACGACAAGATGTATCGCGACGTTCAGCGCTGGCAGAGGGAGGGCAACCGAAATGCCACCATTGAACGAACGTGTGCTGAGATGCAAGAAGTCCTTGGTCAGATCTATCGTATGAGAGAAGAGCATGATCACAGGCTACAATCGCTTGGCCAGGTGAGTCTAAAACATGATTTTCCTTTCCTCTCCTTTCCTTTATGCCTATTCGCATTGAGTGAAGAGCCCGAGCCCGAACAAGAAGGACGGACGGAAAAAGGCAGGAAGCAGAACTGAGCCGAGAGCACAAAGAAAGGAAGGATCCCCAAGAAGAGGAAAAAGAGGGACGGGAAGACCAAAAAGGGGTGTGCGTGGTCTGTGATGGTGGTGCTGTGCTTCTTGCATATGCCGTGGGCTGTGGGTGTCGGGGCACGGGCATGGACATGGGCACGAACATTGTGTGTGGTGAGGAGGAAGAGAGAGAATATGAGTGGCTAACCCATTATTGCAGTAAAGTGACGAGATGCCAAGAGCGATATATCTTACGACGACCAAGGACGAGCTGATATACAATGCTGAAGAGACAGCATGGTTGAAGTATTAGCTTCATACAAAATTGCGGAAACCTTCCAGGGATACCGGGACATCTATAATGACGATTATGACAACCTTGTTTTATATTCGGGCGGACGAGAAACGAAAAATGTTGCGGTCGATGCCGAAAGAAGGAGCTCGGCCAAGAAGGGATGAGGAAGAGGGGCGGAGAAGAAGAGGAGACAGGGAGGTGCAAAACAAACTCTCTTGTGGACATGACTTTTGTGGTGGAATATTTTCTCATTTATCCTTACCTTTCTTCACTTCATTCGTCTGGAAGAACAGACAGTTTGCTGTTTTTTCTCTCTTCCAACAATTTCAGTATATTGGTGGATTGTCATGAGACCTGCGAGAGGGGCAAGGCAGAGACAGGATGAGGGGGCCCAAAACGAAGAAGTCCTCAGGGCCAGAGCTGGGGCATGCAGAAGGCGTTTGTGGGACGGACCCAGACGCTGCCCGGTCCATGTTTATATTCTTTCTCTATACCCACAGGTGCGAACCTTGTGGAAAATAGGTCAACGAAACGTGTGTTATCTTGAAAAAAGCCAATCTCTTTCTATGTTCCAGGTTAGTATTCAAGGCGGCGCAAAGGCCGTTAACACGAAGGCATAGCAGCATCTCTCTCTCCCTGTTGCCTTATCCTATACGGTACGGCATACAGTAGAATTGCAGAAGGGGGAGGGTCGCAGTGCCATCATCATGCATGGGCAGGCGGAGCTGGGGGGTGGGCCATGGACAAGCAATGAGAGTTTGTTTCCTTGTTACATGTTGGTCGGAGACGCCGTTACTATTTAAGTCAATGAACTGCTGTGATGACGACAATCGGAAGCCAGGAACAACTGGGGATGCTGGTTTCGACATCAAGATAGATGTTGACGGGGGGTCAGAGAGAGGATATGGACAACGTGAGGAGACAAGAGATATCGATTGAGGAAGCACAGCAGATGAGCGTAACCGCAAAAGACGCAGTCGGCTTGAAGAGGCTTCTATGCACCGAATAGGAGAATAACAAGAAATCAAAGACCACCACTGAGGTAGTGTAGCGTTAAGGAGGACCTGTTGTGTTATTTCTCTCAGGCGCTGAGAAATACCTGTGCTGTGTGAGGGACCTGGCCTATCACTGTTGACTCCCCATGCAGCGTAAACCATTCGAAGTAGGCATATACCCTTGCTTATCGGGGGTTTCAGGGCCTATGTCTTTGATAACCCCAAGCCCTTCGCCAACGAATAGGGATGAAGGTGTTCAGAAAGCAGGTGCTAGAGCACAACGCCAGAGGGATCGGGGCTCCAGCCTCCAGGTCCCTCAATGTCTCAGATGATCTGGGTTGTTTTTCCGTCCCTTAATTGTTCATTTCCGTGTGGCAGTATGGACTGTGCCTGTAGCATGGATCGTAACTTTGGTCGCTGCTTCGAACGTAGAGGATAGTAGAGCGGATGATTACAAAAGCCCCGTTATCGGGTGATCGACAGATGGAAGCTGATGGTAAGATATTGCAATCGAGGCGGAAATTGAACTGGAGCTGCGGGCGGCATCGTGGAGTCGGGCGGTGACGAAATGAGACACGGGGACGAATGTCGACGTTGCAAAAGACATAGCTGATCGTGACAGAGTTGCCAATCGTGAAGGGAATGGCTGAATTAACAAGCTTTTGTGGTTAATGCCATCGTCAGAGTCACTTTCAAGGTAACCGTACGGGGGCCTCAAAAATCAGCGAATGTTAAGCAATTATGCAGCACCCAGCATGCTCAACATTGAGCAGGATAGATTAAAGCGAATAGGTGCAAAGACGTAGTCCTGTGAACCAAAGCGAAAGGTGGAGATCATATTCTTCAGGGCTCAGGCTCAATTGACAAGCCTACTCCGTAGTTGTGCCAGAATTACAGGCATTTGGTTCGTGAATGCGGTCTGCATATTTGAGCAGGGTTGCCCACCATGGAAAGGTTCGAGAAGAGGCTGCGGTGAACAGCAGCAGCATGTGACTAATTGGTAATGCGAGCTTTGCTTGCCCGACCTGCACAAGACCTACCAACGGCATGAAGGAAAAGCCGATGAGATTGAAACTCATGAACACATTCCATGTCGTATCTGACTGGTCGAGTTCATGGCTGTCCGCCTTTCTGGTCACCTTGACCGAAATGGGGCCCCTGGTCGTCCCGGACTGACCCGCGCCGCGCCTAGCGTCTGTCAGGTTCCTCGCACACAGACAAAGACGTTTTTAAACCGTGCAGAGTATGGATATAGTACGTTGCCCTCTTCTTGGGAAATCCTTAGCATGGTCGGTCCCTGTTTGGTGAAAATCTGAGCCCTGTCTCAGACGGGCCCAGCCTCCCGTCAACGGGGTTCAGGGGCCTAACGTCTCCTGAAAGAGATGGTTATGGAGGGCTGCTTCCCGACAATATGGCTCTACTCACCCGAAAGAACGGATAAATTCCGTGGGTCCCTCTCATTTGTCTTTTTTCCCCCAGCGCACAGGTCGCTTCAAGAGCGGCTCAACATGACCCCATCTCCCCATTCGATAACCCCATGGTGTCGTGGCGGCGGGCTGGGCCATGACAGACATTTTCCCAAGCAAATCCCGAAGGCTTGGGACGTGGGCGGGATCTTGTTCAGGTTGACGAAAGAGATCCATTGAAACCTCCCCAGTGGATGGGGACCCATGCAAGCCGCCCATCAACGGTGCGAGCCGAAGCCGGAGAAAACCAGACTAAATCAAGGGCCGACGGCAAGCTAAAGGAACGGCCACCATCCTCCTTGAATCTCTGACCTTGCTCCCCTGGTCTAGCGTCTATTGCCACCCCACTGACTGCCGGGCCACCTCGAATTCGGTGTGAACCAGCGTGAGGGGAACGCACGTGTCTGATGCTTAATGGGTGTTCTCGGTTCTCGACAAGTCACGCTTCCGTTGTGGACTGATGGGTTTCGACTCTAGCTCATCGCTCGTGCTTCATATGCACGGCAGGCTGCGAGAGAATGGCCGATGGTACGAATTGATGACGAGGCGAGGGTCATAAAACTAAACCGTCTAGGGTTTCGTTCCAGGACCCAGCTCAATAAGACGAGGGGGAAATTTTCAGTAAAATTCGATTGGGTGTGTCTGCTTGTACAAAGTCCACTTCCTACCCACAACAATCAAAGAAGTTTGCGCAAAAGACGGGCGGTAAAAAAAAATCCACAAAAGAGACGAAGAGATAAAAAAGAAGTGCAATCTTGCACCGAGTGCTAAGTGCTAAGTGCTAATCAGATTCTATGCAACAACAACTCCGTTTACCGAAGGGTTCCACTGCTTCAACAAGATGAGCAGCAACCGAAAATTGGTCATAAAGACCGTATTAGTCGAAGTTAGTATTCAAAGAAAATGGGCCGGTAAATAAACGATACTTATTTCGCTCATTCTTTTCGTAGCCACTTCACCGACATGTCCAGTGAGAGTTAGACCGGGGATGAGCCTCATCCAATTTAGGCCACCAGGGGGTGATGGTTTAGATTGGGGCAACCGCAGCGGTCTTGAACACCAAAACGGACTGTGTGTATCGTCATCAGTCGTGTATCGCGAATATTTGCATTACAGTTTCATGTCGCAACTGCCGACTCCCTACTCTGAGGGCTTTCATCTCTCTACCTTCCGCATTGCTGGACAAAGGAAGGGTGCTTCGTCTGATCAACGAAGGTCGTCATTACTGCATTGCCGCTGCAGCATCTGCAAAGGTCCCCACAAGGGGTCCCTCATCGCTCTCGAGAGTCTTGATGCTAGCTGGGCCGTTCTTTTGCATCTCTATGGTCTCATCTTCTGGAAGCCAATCGACCTTAACGCCGCTCGCAGGGTTATTGTCACCCTGGTTGCTAAGTTTTGATACGAGATGTTGGTATCGTGCAAGGCGTGCGCCTTGACCAGCGTAGGCAAAAGGCGTCGTTGTTCCACGATTTGTGTTCTCTTGCGGAGCGATATCAAAGATGTCCACCATATTGCTATCCCTCTGGGTCAGCATCCTTCAAGGCCCCTTGGTCTCGCGAACGTACTCTGATGTCTTGGCTATTACTCGTTGAAGGGCCTCGTTCTCTCGCTGAGCTTCGAGCGTATCGTTCTCGCCGTTTATGGCTTGATCTCCGAAGCTACCGTATTGCATACCGTTGACATCATCGTAAAGAAGGCGGTTCTCCTCCTCCTAAGCAGGCAAATTGTTAGCAGAGGATCCTGCTGATATTGATGCGAGACCAGTGATCGCAAGTTCGCTTGAAAACACACCTCATCGTAGGTATTACTATCACCCCTTCCCAAACATGATGCGCAAGCTCCCATTATTGCGTAAGGTAATCGAAAAACTCAGGTACACATATCAGATCGTAGACAGGGTGGATGTGGTGTACTGTCGCAAAGAGTCGATGACTATCTCAAGAACATGGCCCGGAAGCGAAGAATAGAAGTGTTAAGGAGCGTGGAAGGTTGTAGTAGCTTGGTCGTACAGCCTCGTGACTTTCGTGATTGCTCTCTTCGTGAGGCGCGCCTGCTTCACGACGTACGTTACTCGCTCAGTGGGTCCTTCCTCAGGGACCCGAGGCTGCATCGGGTAAACAACGGCCCGCTCGCCACCATATCCATGCTGCTGGGACCAACAACAACGAACAACGAACTTCATTCAACAAAGACAAATAAACTTATTCTCTTGTGCTGAAGATGTGGTCAAGGTGATACACGGAGCGAGTATGGCAGTGGGGTATATTGCGAACAACCATATTTGCAACCTTGTGCAATGCCTGTTGGTACTCGTCTCTGACGCTCCCTAAATGCTCCCTTGACATTGGGTGCCCTGGGTAAGGGAACATCAATATTCATGTGTTTCATTTTTTTTCTCAATGCCTTTATTTAAGGGAATCAAGACTAGCGTCTGCCAATTCATTGTTCACTTTGCCCTGGCCAGCCCCGCTATCTATTTCACGTGCTGACAGCGAGCATCTCTCCAGTGTGTGTCCCTTCAGGTCTTGGTGTTTCAGTGAAGCCTTCTTTGAGCAAACCCTGGCCCACTTCATCCAAGGGATTCACTACACCAATGTCTGTTATATTGCCAATGTCTCTCTCTCATGGATCGACTTCACTCGAAGATCTCCTTCGATCGCAGTTATTGCCTATCTCCTTGGCAATAGTTCCTGTCAATTGTCGTCCCTTGAGGTGATACCCTCATCGCCCTGGGTTCAAGTTAAGATGTACACAGAAAATGATGACTATAAGGATGAGTCTCTTTCGCATCAAATTCACTCATTCTGATCATCATTGACACTTCCAATCTCACAGCCGACACCTTCTCCCTCCTCTCTCAGTCAAGCTTCACTCACACATAAGTCTCTTGACCTTCATTTCTCCATTTCAAAATGGTCCGCTTTAGCCCTCTAGCAACACTGGCCTTAGTGCCTCTGGCTCAGGCACGCTTCGACTGGTTGTATCCACGAGACACGATTGCCCAATGTCCTCCTTGCTCACTAGAAAGCGAGCCCAAGGATTGTTCTCACACAGTGACCATCACTAAGCCGTCTGGACCATACGAGACTGTCACGGTCTCGGATCCCAACGGTTCTTACCACACCGTTACTGTTACTGAACAAGATGGTCCCGGAAAGACTGTTACTATCACCCAGAACTACCAAAACCCTCAAACCAAGGTTGTGTACATCAGCCAGGGCGAGACGATTGAGCCAGCCATAGAGACTATCACCGTCACCCGTCCTGGAAAGACTGTCACTGTGACTGAGACGGAAACAGAGACCAGTGAGCACATCGTCACCAAGAAGATTGATAACTATCCCGGTCCCAAGACAGTTACCATCAGCAACGGCTACCCTGCTCCTAGCGCTGGTTCTCCTGACTACAATGGTGGAGTTGTCACTAAGGTTGTCGGTGGTGATGGCGACAAAGAGAAAGATCCCGACAACGCTCACACGTTTACTGTGATCAAGGATGGTCATATCCAGACTTTGACATACACCGACGTCAACTCCAACACTGTTGTTAAGACTATCACCCAAGAGAATGGTCACGAAGAGGTTGTGACCGTTACAGGCAACGATCAGTATGATGTTACCAAAACTGTAACTCTGGAGAACGGTAACAAGGTTGTCGAGACCATCACAGCTGAGAACACCAACAACTACGTTGTAACCAAGACCATCCAGCAAGGTGGCAAGTACCATACCGTCATCGTCAAGCCTGAGCCGACCGTCAGCACCATCACCAAAGAAAACGGCGACTGCATCACCACTGTTGTCGAGGTCGATCAGACCTACACCTTGACTGCTCCGGCCAAGTATGGATCCGCCACTGTAACAGATGACGACTGCGAGACCTATACAAGGACTGCCACTTACACCGGTAAGCCTGAGGTTGAGGTCATCGTTTACGATCCAGAGACCGGCGACTCAACCTGCACAAATGAGGACGGAAAGCCCTGCAACCCTGGCTACAACAACGGTGGTGATGGCAGCAAGGGCCAGTATGAGGATCCTACCAACACAAAGGGTCAAGATGGAAGTGATAACTACAACACCAACGCCCCTGTCTACACCAAGATCCGCACTTACGGCAACGGTGATGTCTACACCGAGGTCCACGGTGCCGAGCCAACTGGATGTGAATCAGCTGCAGTTTCGACGAGCATCGCTACTGTTTATAACACCGTGGTTGTGACGGTAGATGCGTCACCATCAAATGCCCCTACTGCCGAGCGCCGAGCAGCGAACAAAGTTCGCTCACCCCTGTCTGTTCGATGGTGATGAATTGATTGACTAGAGCGTATACCTTTCCTTGAGTTCAAATTTGGTGGGGAGTATCTATTTCAGGATTCAATTCAGCACATGGTGGGAAGGTTATAATGCGGGCCTGTAATCAGTATTTAATGTAGTAATTAAATTTTAGTCTTATTCATATCTAGGCTTTCTTCTTCTAGTGCTCATTGCAGTGTTGAACAACTCTGGTCTTTCTGATTTAGTGACTTGAACATCAGTCAAGCAACGTGGCGTCACATCTTGATTAAAACTCTTAAAAAGCCGCCAGTCACTCTCAAGCCTAGGCGTAACTATAGAAGTGACAGCACTGAGAGCTTAGGCATATAGATATCAAGTAACATATCGCCATGTACCATCAATGAGCACATGAACATGATATTTATGTGGGGTAGCATATATTCACATGATTCCCAGTTAAAGGACATACCCTATACATGCAGGACGGTGGCAAGGCTCGAGTTCTTAATATCGCACCGATGGAAGTAGGTATATGCAGAGTAGATACAGTGCATAGGTATTCCCACTTAAAAAGAAAAGTTCTGTTTGCTGGTAGTGAATGCTCCAAAAACAACATTGGTCTCGAACAGACAAAGCCATTGTGCTGGGATCAATACTGTGTGTATACAGTACGACCTATCTGTGTTGGTGCCAAGTATATGTAAGCACGCACAGTGCATGCTACGGTAGATATGTCGTAGCACAGTACAGCCATCACGACTGGAACGTAAATTCAATCAACTGAAACCTTCCAACCATCTATTGTTTACCAGAAGCCATATTTGATGGGAACCATACCGCAAGCCACGTGCGATAACGCAGTATGCCTGAACCAGCAAGCGATTGGAATGATGGCTTCATCTTCACGTTCCAGCGGCAACTACCTATAACCAGCTCACATCTAGAGGCTTTTCAGCTTCACCAGCCTAGAACTTCGGGACGTCTGAGACTCTGAATCAACGATTGAGACCAAGGCCCGGACCATGGAATATAAGGTCTCTTTCGGCACTTCTTGATCAATTATGGGGCTACGAGAAGCTTGTGTCTGTTAGACTGGCAGTAGCACAGTCTAGACTGAACAGCTAGTTCTCTGTTTCCTGACTTGCACATCGACAACGCGCGAGGGCCTAATTTCTATCACGGAATCCATTCGTCTTGACCTGGAACGGCTGAATGATGAAATTGACCATCGTTAAAGCTTACGAAAATGGAAGTGTTTATAAGGGGCAATGACCTTGCATTGACTGATCGGGGATGCGATCATCGCCAAAAATGTCAACAGCAAAGATCTTCCTTGCGAGTTACCGAAGTGGTTGATAATGACGACTTCCAAAAGACCCTGAATGATCGCTGCCATCTCATGCATCATATCTAGAGCTTTGGACCCCTGGAAACACCATGTTACAAGATACGACGACGTATTCGCGCCAGCCAACAGACACTCTTTCTCGCAACGCGTGCCCTCAACTCTAGGTACTGTATCCGTCTTATCAATTAAAAAAAGCCCCGCCTCGCCATCACCAATATCGTATAGCTTGTCTGACAAATTAGGTGAAATGTCTCGGATTTTACGAGCTTGGGTAACTAGCCACAAGTGTCTATTTACTGAAATGTCTCAAAGATTTGTTTCCTCCTGCCACTCATCGCGTGATGTTGAGGCTATACCATCAACGGATGATATGATATATGGCCTGCCCACAGTTACATACCTGTAGAAACCTGGAAGAGAAGATCTTGCCAAATCTTCGACTCGTTTACTATTTGAAGCTCATATGGATGGTGTAGCATGGACCTATTACTCCAGGGAGACCCAATGCAATTGGCCCTCTGATTGAAGGGGCAAGAGGTAAACAGGTGCAGTGCCAACTTATTTGACAGGAAGTTTATCTGACTAGCCTGAGTCTTTCTATCCCCTGATCTGGAGGAATTGGCTTGCCTGTAAGTCTTTCGGGCCTTAGGTTCAACCTTCGCAACTCTTCTTACCCACATTGCCATATCCGGCCTACGAATCGGATCGACGGTCATACCAACGTCAGGCGCCCGATACTCTATTCTGTTGTTCCTGGACGCCAAGAGTCCAATCATCATGAGGCGTATGGCTTTCACGACGGTTGCATACACCGAGCGATGGCTTTATCATCCAGGCTGTGCCGGTGGGCCGTGTATCGTAGAGCAACCAGCCTCATTGGGTCGAGCGTATTATCCAAATTCGATCATTGTCACCAAAGGCGTCACACCCGGCTCTGGACCCCTCGTAAGCCTTGGGGACTCGACCGTCATGGAACCTATTCTCGTCTGTTCCTTAAACGACAGGGTTCTCAAAGTCGGGACCACTGAACTTAGTTCTTGTTGGTGGTTCTCGAATCTCCATCTCTCAAGCACATGCGACCTTGCCTGACTACTTAGATATCAAACTTCCCGCACACAATGATTCACTCACACTGAGTTGTCTTACCCGATACAACCAACTCACAAGATGAAGTCATCAGACTTACCGACTTCATACTCCAGGCCTGCTTCCCGGGTGCTGAACTGCACACGTGGTCATATCGGGTTATGTGCCATTATACTGATGTTGATGATGTCGACCCTGGTATGGAGACAGAGAGATTTGGTCGCCGTCAAACTTCCTGTCATGGAGCAACGACCACCGATGACCCTCGATTCTAAAGCACCAACAATTCCCGGCATAAACGGAACCCTCGATCGTTTCTGGTCATCAAACGGAGAGAGTGTACAGGACCTGGCACACTGGTCGAAGCCCAAAGGCGTTGATAAGATCATGGGACTTGTCTTTTATGGACGACGACAATCGGTATCAATCCTTGATTGCTATCTCAAGGTACAACCTGCTCACGCCGAACTTATAACGCCAAGCTAACCCCGACAGCGCAATCTTGCTAAGAATGGCGGCTTACTCGATGGTGTCATCTTTGTGGAACGAACCAAAGACCCTCAGGACCTTGCACTCTTGAAGAAACTCTTGGAAAGTGAGAGTACATACGAAAAGTGGTCTGTTGAGATGTCGGGCGACGATAACTTTTCGAGTGGTTTTGGAAACTCCTACGACCGGGTTGAAGACCATGTCATGTATGTCAAGATTGACGACGATATAGTAAGCCTCACCGTTCGGACTTCATTTTGCGAAACAGACACTAATAATGTGCAGGTTTTCATGGAAGATACCGTTATTCCATCGATCGTTAAAAAAAGACTCGAGCATCCCGAGTACTACATCGTCTCGGCCAATGTTGTCAACCAACCACTTCTCAGTTGGGTTCACTGGAACTTGGGCGCCATCAGGCCCTATCTCCCCGAGGTCGATAGTGAAGGAAAGGCGATGCCCTCAAAAACATCTAGCCAGAAGCCACTGGACTGGAATCCCTCCAACCTACCCCCATGGAACGGTCCCGAGGGGTTCTCGCTCGACAACTGGGAGCCCAATGCCACTACTCATCGCTGGCTCCCCCTCGACAAGGGCGGTAAAGACCATATCCTCGACACAACTCCCATCGAAGCGACAGAGTATCATCCTATGGGCCGTGGCTGGACCGAGTGGAAGATTGGTGCACAAGAACACTTCAGCTTCTTCGAAAACCTATGGAAGAAGAAGCTATCCGCCTACAAGTTCGAAACATGGGACTTTCAGTACGAGCGAATGGGCATTCAGTTCGTTGCCCTATTAGGAAGGGACATCAACCGCGCCAAGCCGATCGAGGCCGATGATGAGAACCACTTCTCCTGTAACATGCCACGCGCGCTGGGACGACGTAAGTGAAGCCCCTCAACTGCATGGCTGAAGATTGTGTTAACAGACTTTACAGATGCTGTCGCCGATGGACGAGGCGTTGCCGCTCATTACAGCTTCGGAAGCCAACGCGAAGGCATGGACCGAACCGATATCATTGATCGTTACAGGTCGTTCGCACGCAACAACATTTGCACTGGACCCATGCTATGGACTCCCGGAGATGACTAGTTTTGAATACCGCATAGAAGCGATCGTATGACTGACTCTTACTGACCATTTTGCCCTTCATTTTGTAATCAACGTTGTTAGTATGAGTTAATGACTGCGACTTTATGTATTGATGTATCTAGTACACATTCACTTGCAGCCTAGTCATGGAGTTTAGGAGTCGTTGGGAAATTCGTTTTAGACTGGTACGCAGGTATACACGAGGCATGTTAGAGCGTAATATCAACGTACATGATCAAAAACACAATATACATCTTTTTGTTTGTCCAAAGGCGGATTGGAGTTCTGAGATCCATTTTTGTACACATTTTCTTGTAGGTTTCTCGACATCGCTAGCTTCTTACCTGGACTCTACGTAATCACGGCGCTTACAACGAAGTGGCATAAGATTTGAGAAGAAGAGTGATATGAAATTTAGAGAACCTAACAATGACGACATGAAAGTATGGTTTCGTTTGTTTTCTGCTTTTCAGTTCGTTGGAGATGTCGTCCATCCCTATTGCATCAGAACACGCTTGCTGGAAAAACTCCTGTCAAAGATCGCAGAGGCCGTCTCAGTACAACTAGTTTGCCTGAGCATAGCCAGAGTCGTACGAAAATTATATAGCATTGCTTCAAGCAAGCGACTTGGGGTGTGGGTAGTCCTCAAAAGTGTTGGACTCGTGCCGGATAAGGTTGGTCTCCTTCTCGACCTGGGCGAGATCGATGTGAGCAACAGCATCCTCACCATCGAAGATACGGGCGATCTCCTCGAGGGTGGGTCCCTTGGTCTCGACATAGAAGTACCAGACGAAGATGAGTTCGCAGAAGTCCCAGAGGGTGTAGAAAAGCATGAAGTTCCAGTGGTTGGGCATGTTGTTCCACGCAAGCTTGTTGGTTTGGCTGTTGTTTGTCAGCTACCGAGTTTTCATTATTAGGGGATTGGGATATAGCATACTTTCCAATGGCAAGAATGGCCTGAACAGTGATGTTCATGATCATCATGCCCTTGGCACGGAGGTGGAAGGGGAGAACCTCAAGAGCGTAGGCAACGAGCAGACCGGAGAAACCGATATCGTAGAAGATACCAAAGAGCCAGACGAAAGCAATCTGGGCATAGCCAGCACCGGTGTTGGAGTAAGCGACGCCACCATCAGGCTGGTCCTTGGTGGCAGGGGTCTTATATTGAGAGTTCTCGTAAATGCCACCGGTGATGGTCCAGAGGATGAAGGCGAAGACCATACCAGAGATGGCAGTAAGGAAAAGAGGGCGACGTCCGACCTTGTCAACAGTGAAGGCAGCACCAATGGAGATGGACAGATCAAGAATGGTCTTGCCAGCAGAGAGCTTTAGGGAGAAAAGGGTCAGTAAGGTAACAATCTAAACAGTTCGATGATAAAACTTACAGCAAGCTTCTTGTTCTGCTCCTTGATTCCAGCACCCTCGTAGATGACATCCATGTAGTTGGAGAAGAGAGCGTTACCAGAGTACTGAGAAATGATACCGAGGGAGATGACGATAGCAAGACGCCACCGATTACCACTTGTCTTCAAGAAATCGATGTATCGGGTAGACGTGACAGACTTGTCGGCCTGGATAGTCTCCTTGATTTCACGGTACTGGAACTGAACTGTGGCATTGTTCACGTCACCACCAGCATGGTGCTTGGCAAGAACCTGGAGAGCCTCCTCTGACTTGTCCTTGTTGATGAGGAAACGGGGTGACTCAGGAACCCACCAGATACCGCAAAGCTGGATGATGGAGGGGACAGCCTGGATGAAGGTGATGGAACGCCACGACCAGTGGCCGTTGATGGAAGCAGTGCCCCAGCCAACGACGGAAACGACTGAAAATGGTCAGAGAGGATGCAATTTCGTGGAAAGAATTGGTGCTTACTCAGGGAACCCAAGTTCCAGAGACAGTTGTAGACAGCGGTAAGAGGACCACGGTGCTGAGGATGGCAGATCTCGGTGAGAAGCATGGGCGAGGACATCTGAGCCAGGGAGTTACCGAAACCAAGGACGAATCGGCCACCCATGTACACTAGAGCAATGTATTAATATCCTTGCAAGAATGGTCTGGATAGGTTAAGACTTACTGCCGTATCCATTGCAGAAAGCAGAGACGAAAGAGCCAGTAATCATAATAACACAGCCAAGCATGATAGTGGGCTTTCGGCCCCAGTTATCTGCGAGGTAGGGAACGATGAAGAAGGAGACAATAGAACCAATATTGTACATGTTGATAAGGATTCCGAGCTTGCTTTCGTTCTTCTCTTCGGGGAAATACTCCTTCCACTTGTCCATCTGCTGAGAGGTGTTGACCATCATACCATCGTATCCAGTGGTGGCCGAGGCGATCAGCAGAAAGATGATGAGGAAGTAGAGCTTACGCAAGTGAGGCTCCTTGTACCAGATGACTTTCTCGAATCGGGGAGCCTCAGCTTGGGCAATATCGAGAGGCACCCGATCGCTATGGGCTGGGGCCTTGGAGCCGATAGGCTGGAGGAACTTTGGCAGAGCCATTGTGAGCTTGAAACAATTGATCAACGATGTGTTGAGTTGATTCTGAACTGGCCCAATGTATGGGGTAGTGATGGAGAGATGGTCAAGTGAAGAAGTTCAGGGTTCCCCGGGTTTGCACCGCTTCTTATAAAGACGACGTCTGGAGCAGCAGCAGCACAAACCACCCCGGTCAAGTCAACCCCATGCCTTGTCACCGTGGAGCTCCAAAGGCCGGGATGGTGTTGTCAAGCTGCCATGAGCAATCATTCGTGTATTGGGACCGGAGCACGCACCAGGCACAGTGAGGTGGAGTTATGGGCCGGAGATGGTGTGTTTGGGATCACCCGGGACGGAAAGACGGCTAAGGAGGCTTGGGTGGCTCGTTTAGGTATTGAGTCGCTTCAATGCTACTTCATCTGGGGGTGAGCTCAACTCAGGCATACAAAAATGCACCAGTGAGTAGGTTCGGTAGATCAACGCTGAGACAAGCTCATATGGGGGGCCGGGGGAGTCTGCCCAACATGGAGCAGATTGGCCAGGGGAGGAGTGCTGGATGAATGGATAGGCCGCCAATCAGAGTTGATCGAGCGCTTGTTCGAGTAATCTCGACTTTTAATTATGGCTGTAGTCTATGATGCTGGGCCGCAAGGTCGCCATTATCCTGCACGTGCCACTCTTCTCGACTGCTTTGATCAACAAGCGCGATGGTGGTCTGATTGACAGGAAATCCAAGGAATTGATCGGCCATTTCCCAATATCTTCAGGGCTGGTCCCGTAAAACAAGCATACGCCGCTGCTTCGACGGCCGCGGGGTTGAAACATGGTCGTATTTCGAGAGATTGGACCCGCAGAACGGGTTTAACACAGAGGAGCTTATAGCATCCGCCACTCCTGATACGTTGCTCGCCCTTTGCTTATTTGAACGACATACATGTATCACATAGTCGTACAAGCATCGGGATTCTGCCATAATATGGTGCTGATGTCTGTTTACCTACTCGGCCCAACTGTTGATACCCCTGAAGCATCCCAATCTGGGCAACGAGAGTTAAAAGTCTAGATTGATCGATGTAACCCTTACCGCTAGGTCAAGTTCATGTAAGTGCTGTTCATCCCTGTGGCCCACAGGGCAAGGTCTAGGGGCGATAGTGCAACCGGGAAAATAGGTTCGGTATTCATCCGTGAAGTTGTCACCAGCGAACACTTGTTGTCGCTCTTCCCCGCCAGGACCAAAAACGTGGAGGAGCGTGCAGAGAATCTGGGGCTAGGCCGGAGAATGGGTCCTGGGGTAAGCGGGTCCTGGGATCCAAGAACCAGAGTGGGCCTCGGGAATCAACGTCTTCTGGACAATAATCTGCCTGGTGTCTGGAGAAATGGCTTAATCTAACCTACCAGTTGGCAAAAGGTAGAAGACTCGGGTGTAACTCCCAGGTTGGTTTCATCCTTCACACACTTTGCTGTCACCATCCAGCGGGTTTCAGGGTCTAGCCAATGAGGTGTCGCACGACAACAGATTGTTCATGGATTATGGGCAGGATTGGGTAGGATTGTGCTTAGCACGAGGGGGCTAAAAACGCCTCTTATCGGATCTCAGGGCCGCAATGAATCACGCGTCTGTTGTTTGTCCTTTACGGTTCTGATCATCGAAGCGGACTTGATATCGAATAAACTACACGATCTTCGGTTGCTCCCGAGCCTTGGAATGCTGAGAACCCGACTATTCGGTAAATCTGGAGAAGATGCCCTGAACGCCCAGAAGAATTGAGTGAATTAGATCTCGGCAACGTACTTTCTATGGGGAATCAAGAGCCTTGGCCGAACGTGCCCTCACTTGGCGGACCCATCGATCAGCAAGCCGAGAGGCGAAGTGGTTTTCGGTTATCGGCAAATGGGCCAAGAATGAATCAAGCTTAAAGTGTATCATCAGACCAGTGGCAGATGCATTGTCAATCGTCGGTTAATTGAGAGAGCATGGTATTGTTTTTCGGCTGAGGTCGGTCTGCATTGTTGCTGCAATTAGGGACTAGCTGGATCGTGCAACACGAAAATTAACCCTTGACACGGTTGGGATGGTGTACGGAGACGCGGGAGAGCTGCCGATAAATACCGTGAAGGAGGGCCACATTCGGCGATTATTTGCTGACATGATGGCCTCTATCGGCGCCACGTAAAGTATCGTATCTTAGTTGCTCGGTTAAGGGGGCACACCGTTGTAACCTTAATCTAAACTGGTAAAATGAAGGCACACCATCCTCGAGATGCAATGCGAAATAACCGGAGTCGAGGTTAGAGCAGAGGAAAATGCTGGTAAGAGGTTCGAAGAATCCGAGTTCACCATGAAACAGGCTAAAATGGAGAAGGCGAGCTGAAAAGATCTGGAGGTCACACTCCAACATTTTAGGGAAGACCTGACCCTTAGGTTCTTTCCTATTGTTCCCATCGGTGAAGGATTGAATGACCCCCTCCTTCCTGGAGTCCCCGCGTTCTTGCCACGAGGTCAAGTGGCACCTGCGTTAGCTTGTCTGCGCCTTAAACCTTCCACCGTTGGACGGCACCCTCCAATTAATCGGTTCATCGGCTGTGGCTGGCAGTTCCATGCTTTAGCTTCATCACAATCGGTCTGTAAGCTACGGTATCTTTATTTCTATTATTATTTCCATTAGGCCGTATGAATTTAGCCTGCATCTGTCACCTCCCGGATATTGAGAGATTGCCTTCGGCTTTGTATCTCGGCCTGAAGTTCTAGATTCTCTATACCACCTTTATTTTGCCGTCCCTTGTGATGCAGCTTGATCCTCTGGACTCGGGAGTGAGACAGTCGTGAACCCCATTCCTAAATGTAATTGTCATTTGCTAATACATGGCTCTTTTGATGATATACACAGCAAACAACCGGATGAGCCAGAACTAAAGGCTCTCCCGCGAGGCCTCCCTTATCGACGTGATTGCTTGACAGAACATTTCCATTGCCTGCACACAAAAGACCCTAAGCAGCTTTCCCCATACCCATTCTCGAGTTTCTATCGACTCGTGATCAATACTTTTCCTTTCCCTAGCAAACATCGTAAGAAGGTAATAAAAAACAGTCCAGTTACACACAAACAAACCTTCTCAATGCAAACTTTTCTCCAACAGCTGCTGATGATCAACTGTAGTAAATCTTTTAAGTCCAACCACATCGGTGTCGAACCAGGTTATGTAACGACATAACGATTCAGATTTCCTCGGCGGGAAGTGCGCCGCTCATAAGGGGGACATCGACCATGTCATCGTCATCATTTTCTTCCTCCGAGAGGGTGCTGCTGCCAGCTCCGCGTTCTAGTTCCTCAATGGAGTCAAGAGCTCTGACAAACTTCTCGCGCTCCCCCCTGAGTGTTCCCCGTTTGGCTGCCGTGTCCGAATCTTCCTCCATGAGTCTTTCGTAAACACTCTTGGCATCAGCTCCAGCAATGCCTAGCTTTCGGTCGAGATGGAAGGGCAAATTGCGCTGGATATGCGGTATCATGCCATTCGTAATGTGTAACGCCACGGCATCCGCGAACCTCAGCGCTGCAAGGCGGTAGTAGCCTCTAACGTAAGCTACCACTTCCAGCTCCCGCTCGAAGGAGTCCGGCCCAAGTTTTGTCAACTCGTTTTCACGTCGCTTTTCGTCAAGCACCCGCTTCTCCTCTGTAAGACTTTCCCACGGAACAGGAGCTCGACCATCCCCATACCCTGCGGCCTGCATACGCATTTGGTGGCGATAGCGCGTTAAAAGAATCTGTTCATCCTTTTGGTATCTGCGAAATGCCTCCTGATTGACAGTGAATAGGCCGTATGTTTCGAGACGGTACACAAGATCAAGTGCCCCCGCTGTCTCTTGGCGACGATCGTTGAGATACTCTGTCAAAATTTTCCGGCACTCCCGGAAGATCAATCGCTTGTTGAGACTTGCAAAAGACTTAGCCAGTGCCTGATCAAGCATCTCATCCAACAGGCTCATAACATGATCGAGAAATGCTTTCATCGGCCCTGACCATGGTTCAATAGCTTCTCGGCACATGTCGTTGTAGACTTCTTCCGTGATGATGTCAGGTACGCCAGCTCTGGTCTTAGACTTGATCTCGTCACGAACTTGACGAAGAGTCCTGAAACCTCGTCCAACTCCACTGAAGGGAGTGAACGGGGCTGGGAAGAGTTGTCGACGAGGCGCAGGAGAGTTACCCACGCTGGCTCTACTATCTTCAGGTTGTAGCGATCGAGAGGGAGTCCCCGCTGGTGTTTGCTCCATGCGAACACGTTTAGATGGCGTAATAGGCGGCGGCATTGCCCGTCGTTTGCTAGGCGTATGTGGGTTGATGACCGGCGCTACCGATCCCGCATCTGATTCATCATCAGAGATATCAACAACAGGAATGTCACTGCTATCTCTGAGGGTAAATTTGGGCTTCATATCTAGCAGACAGTCGCGAAAGTTATCCGGGAGTGGAACGAAATATTTTGAGAACTCGGATGGCTTCAGTTGTGTTCGAGTCAGTTCACCAAACTCCATAACACTGGTCTGGACCTCGAGTTCAACATTGTCAGGTAGTTCTGGTAGCTTTTCGAGTTGCTCAACGATGTCGGTGAGGCGCTGTCTTAGCTTCTGTTTGATATGGGGTAGGCTGGTCAAAAAATGTTAGCCTCGTTCCGGATATGTTGTGAGATAGCAACTCCTTAGTTACCTTTTCGCGAATTCTTGCCCAAGCTTTTCTGACAGGAACGCCTTCAACTTTTCCACGCCGCATCGCTCCGAAAAGCCATGAAAGGTTGCAGGCCATCGTTCGAGAGAATGATCCACGAAAACTAGCTCTTCCCATTTTTTTAGCTCATCAAGATCCTTGCCCTGTGGTCGGGAAGTAATGAAATATCCCAAACCGGCAATGTGAGCTTGTCCCCTCATGATAGCAAGCCATTGCTCGTGGTTTCCACCCTCCGGTATCAGATCAGCCTTGGTCAAAACGCCGATTGTCCTGTTAAGGGCGCCCAGTCTACGGATAAGACCAAAAGTTGAAGAATTCTCTGCATCGCTGTTCATTGGCATAGAACACATGATAATGGCAGACGGGTGCTGGATATACTCCTTGGACAGATTCCTCACGACACTTACAAGATAGTCATCGCTTGCATCAGCAGGGTTCTGGAAAATACCAGGCATATCGTAGAAAGAAAGATCAGGAAGTTCTGGCCCTTTGATCTCAAGTGCAACGATATTAGGTGAAAATTTAGCGGCGACTGCTTCGGCGGCTCTGTCGATTGGGATGTTGACAGCCAGTGCACCTGAGCCAGGGACAAACAGCTCGTGACTCTTGTCGTCATTGAGAATAGCGATTTGAGCCCATCTCAAAACATCTTCAATCTCGCTGTAGTCGATCATTGTCTTGAACTCGTGAGTCGCACTGGACGGTAGTTTGCGCCAGGGGAAGAAAGGATCTCTGTCAGTGACATCCCCTTCCGAGATGCGGCCACTAGGTGGGGGCTGGTAGGAGTATGCCTTGCGCAGCGATACACGGCAAGAAGGGTCGTGACTTCGTGATACCCTGATATGGAGCGGACATCGTGTACATGTGCCCTCACTGCGCGGGAGATCGAGATTTGCGAGACCTGACATCAAGCTAGATTTTCCTGCAGACTGATCGCCAACAAGCACAAGCTCGGGAAGTGGAACATCGTGGTCAACGCCGAGCTGCTGAAGCTCCCCGAGGGTGTCATTGCACGCCTTGAGCTTCTTTCCAATGTCCTGGAAGGAGGTTTGAAAGAAGCTCCCATCTGTGGGAACATTAGTTGGGCTCTCAGCTGCTGCGTTGGGGCGCATCCTGAGTTCCCTCAAAAGAGGTTCAGGCTCAGTGATGCGTTCACTTGGAGTTGCTTTGGAGATTTTGTTAGTGTATGCGTTTGGAAGAGGAGATGAAAGAGGTACTCACGGGCATCCGATCTGTGGTGATAGAAAGCCTGATCGGGTGGAATATAGCTAGTGCTGCCACCGTAGCTAGAGGAAGCAGAAGGAGCAGTGCGAATACCGAAATTGACAGTTCCTGAATCTGGCATAGAAGGATTATCTTCTGGATCAGGTTTGACACGAGGCCCGCGGCGTCTTGATGAGTGTGACATTCTTGTGGAAGAGAGACTGTGGGTGGCGCGCGAAGACATTATTGTTGCTGCAGTGGCAGCGGCAGTGACAATGCCCCGCAAAGACAATTCGAATTAGTGATGCTTCGAAGCTCATGAATGGGCCTATTGTTTTTCTGCTTCACAGAGCAGGCTGCAAAGCTGGAGCCTGGATGGCCCGTGAGCACGCAAAACTGGCTGGAAAGAAAAACGGGAGGGTATCGAAAAGCAGTTATGAGCGAAAGAGAATAAAATAAGAAGATTCAGCGAAATCCACTGAAAAATGAAGTATCATAGACGTGGATATACAGAATAGGAGATGTTGAGCTGAAGTTTCACCAGACGCAGCTCGCAGATTGGCGGTTGGCTGCCTGGGCCTCCTATGCTTGCTTCTTTCAAGTGGCACTACCGTTGCTCTGGGGCAACACGCTGCCCCGATAATTGATGATAGAGCGCGACGGCTCTGAGAGTAATTGAAAGCGCGCAACAAATCTGAGTACGTCTAAAAAATTTTTACAGGTATGAAACAGAGTCTGGTATAAGATTCTGATATTCTTAATACCAATCAGTCTCTACTGAGAAGCTGGTATCGCAATTATCACACCCTGTCCTAACAGCAGTTATTGCTGCATGGAGTGGACAAGATGCAGCCAGGAACAGCAGATAAAATAGGAGGCTGGGACAGGGCTGCAGGCGATAACCCAAAGATAACGCGTTAGCGCGTCTGTGTTTCCCCTGAGCGGCAGTTGAAGCCTTCTTCACAATTAGACCTACCTTGGTCAGTGCGCTCCAATCAAACAATTTTATTGTCTTGCGGTATGCTCATTGAATTCATCTTGACGCGTAACCTGCCCTGAAACGATAGAGCCTCCAGTGGACGAACAGTTCCTAAGAGCGGGTAGTGGGTCTGTCACAACGTCCCGTCCCCACATTCAATCCATCCATGCATCTTATTCCCGGAACGTCACTCCGACATGCAATTAAACTTCTTCAACACTCGAACAAATGGACAATGAGATCAACGTGCGATCGACTCGAGCCCGAGCTCGAAAGCGCGAAAAGATATCCAATGCGTCAGTTTATAGCTTTTCCAATATCCTACCAATTTAATTAACGCAGAGTAGCTGTATCGGCTGCCGCAACAGCAAGACTCGCTGCTCAGGGCGCCATCCTTGTGAAAGATGCATCAGACGTAAGGAAACGTGCGTCTTTGAAGAGAAAGAAAAGAAAGTAGCTGTATCTGTAGAGTATGTGACTGGTCTGAGCAGATGAACCCTTGCTAAAGACTGATGGACTTAGTTACCTCGACCAATTACACGCTCGTATTGAGTCACTTGAGGCTCAATCACGCTCCGTCCACGGTCTAGACTCAAACACCGAGGCCCTCTCAGCGAGTTCAGTGCACCCCAATGCACGTCCTTCATCAAGGAATCCTCCAGAAAGCCCCTTGAATGAAACTGGGACGCCGTCGGTACGTATCACACAGTGAACGTTTCCATTTCTTGACTAACTCTCAAAAAGAGGTCGGAGTCGAGTTCCCTTACAAATGCTCTGGTCACTTCCGAGCCACAGATCAAGGTTCATCGTTATGGACACGCGGGTGAGCCTCCTTCTTTGTACCTTATAGTCATCGATATGCTCACCGTGTCAGCCTACCTTGGGCATAGCTCGACTCTCAGCTTCAGTCGTAATGTCCGCAACCTTCTTCAACAGTCATCCCCAATCGCAGATCCCGGAAGTGTATCTATGGAACGACAGGACATATCGTATACACGAACACTGCCGCCGATAGCTCTCGATCTGTCAAGCATCGCCCTGCCAAAACTCTCTTATGCTGAATACTTGACTAACACAGTGATTGTGCACATCGGTTCTCTTTACTCCATATTTGATGCAGACATATTTCTCCAAAGACTGAGGAGCTTCTACGATGATCGCGACAAAGGTTTGGAAGCTGATGCGAGCCTAGGGCACATTCAGATGCTACTTGTGTTAGCATTCGGCAAGTCAATACAGTCCAGAGAACACTCTGAGATGGGCCCCTCCGGAATGGCCTACTTCACACTTGCTATTGAAGCTATGCCAGATATCAGAAGGCTCTACGAAGATCCCTTGTTGTCAATTGAGGTTCTCTGTCTGGCTGCTTTGTTCATGCATGCAACCGATCTCCTGCAGGAGGCCTATGTCACGGTTGGTTTGCATATCTTCGGTATTTCGTCCAACTAATTGACCCTTAGATTGGCCAAGCCCTGCGGATTTCTGTCACCAAAGTTCTGAACAAACAATTTCCGGAAGCGTTAAGATCTTCAAACTTCGAGTACCAAAGGCGGCTCTGGTGGACAGTCTACTGTATCGATAGGAAGTGCGCAGCGATGCTAGGCAGTCCGTCTGTCATGAGAGACGACGATATCTCAATTCCGTTCCCAGGAATAAAGCCAGGAGATGAGTCGCAGAACGCATTCGCCATCCATGCGATTCTTTCTTCTCATCTCGGCAAGATCCTTGATGGTGAGCTTCATGGTCTGTATCGTGTGAATGGTCGCTTATCCAGATGTTCACAGCCATCTATGGAGTGCACGATCAACAGCGGAATTTCCTTCTTGAAGTGAAGTCCATTCTTTCTCGTATTGCGGAAACCTATGTTGTCCTTCGTGAACATCTGCCGCTAGATGTGCAGCAACCAAGCCAGCCAATTTCTCGCGAGTCTGCCACGCTCCATATTCTTCTCCATCAGGTGTGTTTTCTTATCGAGTCTACTCGCACCCGAACTAATTAGGTCTCAGTGTGTGATTTTGACTGTTAGGCCTGTTCTCTTCTCACTTCTCAAGCCCCTGCTAGCACCAATTTCTCCAGTGTCCAATGCTCGCCACTCTTCGTCGCCATTTGAGTTGATGCTGAAGATGTGCATCGAGTCTGCAGTCCAGATTCTCAAGATTATGTCAATTCTGAAGCAACAAATGATGTGTGGTGAGTTCTTCAGTCTTTCTATAACAGTTTGTTATTGACTTGAGCCCAGATATCTTCTTGCCATATGATATCGATGCGCTCTTTTCAGCGGCATTTGCCTTGATTCTAATCGACATCATCCGACCAGCAAATGAGCTTCTTTGGGACTTGCCCCAGGTTATGAACCTACTTGGCGAGTTTGTATCACGGCGCGTAGCTCCGGCGCAAGCCTATCGGTCTGATCTCGTACAAATCCTAGAACTACATACTAAGCTACGAGGTAACAACAATCGCCAGCACCAGGATGCTGGGAACATGTTCAATGTGAGCCTTGTTCCGGGTCTGGACGAATATGCTATAACCCACCCAGGCCAACTAGGCATATCACCTGACCCATTGTGGTCAAACATACGAGATGGAAACGGAGTTGGAGATCCTGCGCACCCTAGCACAATCCTATCAGTGATTGATGATCTAAATGTAGAAGGTGTCAATATCTTAGATACTGCTATGCTTGATAATGCGTGGATGTGGGATATGGACGATATGTCTGCAAACATCTAAATTAGGTGCTAGATATTATAGTGATCAATTATTGTGTCAAGATAACCTGAGAAAACCACGCCCTCAGAAATGCGTGGCAGTTTGTGAGAGTCCTTAGACCTAGCTCCGACTTATACCGGAACGCTGTTCCGTAGATCAGTACGTATAGGACGGAGCGGGATTCCGAGGCTTATTCTCGAACAATATTTAACAAAGTAAGTTCCTATGCAGAACAAGCACAAAGTTTATTTTCGATTGACATCATGATATTGGCTACGCGTCGTATTGCTCCTGTCGTGTCCACCCTACGACCAGCAGCGCATATACCTCAAACCAACATACAACCAAGAACTATCAACTACGTACATACTCGCACATTCTCGGCCTCGATTTCGTCTTACGCAACTATGGAGCACGTATTCTCTCCCAAGGCAGTCGCTCGTTCGTATCATCCTCTCGCTCTATATAAACCAAATATTGACCAGAAATGCCAGCTATTGGTCCATACACCCAAGCCATCAAAGCAAACGACATGGTCTTCCTCTCGGGCCAAATCCCCGCCGACTCGCAGGCTAAGCTCATAGAAGGAACTATTGCTGAAAAGACGCACAAGATGTGTCAGAACGCAAAGGCTGTTCTAGAGGCAGCAGGCTCCAGCCTAGATAAGGCTGTTAGGGTAACAGTGCGTTACACATTTGATATTTCCAAGGCTTTTACTGATGATTTCGTAGGTTTACTTTCAAAATATGGATGACATGAAGGAAATGAACGAGGTTTATGCTGAGTATTTTCCACACAAGCCTGCTCGAAGTGCTTGTGAATCCCCGAGACTCCCTGCTGGTGCGAGCATGGAGATGGATATTATTGCGCTGCAATAGATTTTCCAATATCCAATAGCATTGATTATTCCTAAACAGTCTGACATGAACTCTTTATTGATCCTTATTATTATCCCAAATTGGGCATTTACTATTCCTCTGTTTGGCCATCTTCTTCTTCCTCATTTCCAAACTCATCATCTGACGATAAATAAACCTTATTAAACCTCACATAGTGAAACCAGCTCTAGGGCCATAGAAGCCTGTCAGCAGGATCAGGCCAGCAGCCTTCATCACGTTGGATTGTATTCTGAGCAGTACCTCGCGCTTTGGGCTGTGACCTACCAATTTGAACTTTCTCCAGAATACGCTCCATCTCGCGTTTCTTTGTATAGTATATAGCTCTTGCATGCTATAATCCTCTTGCAAGCAAGTCGAGAACTCATTCATTAGAGTGTCCAGTCGGATAGCCCCGCCCATTTGTGTGGCACCAACAAACACACTCATCTCGATCAGAAATGCCACTCAGAGAAGTTATCAAAACTTTGGGCGATTGCCTTCTTCTATTATGCTCATCTTCCATCACGTACAGAGAGAGGAAGTAGTTGTTCCCTTGCTTACCTCGCTCAAAAAGCAAGGGTCTAGCACCATTTACAAGAAGCTTTTCGAGGCCTAGTGCCCGTTTCTGATATAGATAAGGTGTTGTGAGGCCATTGAATTTCTCGAAAACAGAATCTGGGGAATTTTCGATTTGGTGGCTTAGGTGGTAAATGGATCTTGATAATATTGCCCTGGTTATTGGAGTAATGTCTATCCCTAGGAGCAATTAGTAGACTTGAATATTTATCATAGTTGCGAACTAACATGGTGGAAAACTGGGAGTTAACCTAAAGAGTCCCGTCGTTTTCATCGATGATAAATGTAAGGTGAGGTCCTTGTCTGTACGTTGAAACTATAAATGTGTAACCTATATAGCAGCTGTTAGGTTGTAAAGACAGCTTAAACTATCCGGTTTGCCCCTTTTCCTTTAACCTTTTTGATGGCATATATAGCTGCTTAAAATGTGTCTTTTATCTTCCCTTTTAGGTCGGTCGTATTCCAGAGAAATGACCCCGACAGCGCTGCCAGCTACAGAAAGAGGATCAGACATGTCGGAGGCTTTCCATGGATTATCGTTGGCCGTGTAAGTCTTTATGAAGTTGCTCTGGCTAAGTCTACCTTCTCAGGTAAATATGTTAAAGAGCTGAAAGTCGAGCATTTTGTTGGAGAAGAAGAGGCCCATTCTTAGAGCCTACGTACCTACCTGTCAGACCAACGAGGCAACTGATGACAAAGACATGGACTCGGAACAAGACAACTGCAAAGCATATGTCTGCATCTTGCATTAAAGTACCCCTCCGTCGAGGAAAGAGACAAGGAAAGCAAGAGCATACCCAAAACGAGTGGCAAAGCGTTCGGCCATAGCAGGTTGTCGCCGAAGACTCAAGCTTCCGTAGGATCTTGAGAAAATAGCATTTGCAATGTATGAAATGCTAATAAGCTCGGCCAGGTTCTTCAAATGCTTCTACTATTAGTAATAACATGTATCTGACGCAAGTCACACGCAACGAGCCGAGTACAAATTGTAATTCCAATTCAACCGCCCGTCTTATCTATGTCACCAGGTGAGGCACCATCTTGAAGGATTCGCTTAGTGGCGTGGCGACCGAGATGATCAGGGCCTCAGGCCCTGTCATAAGTTGCAACGGAGTGTTGTTAGTGCTGACCAAAGGCCAGGATGTTTCATCTTTGAATCAGGCCCTTGTGTCTGCAGATCATTCCATGATCCAGTATTTAATGATTGAGTCTCCGCCTTGAATTATTTGTTATAAGGCCGAAGACAATTATCGATCAAACAACAGCTTTGGTGATGGCTTCAAACACGCCCAAGACGCCATCTTCTGGCGCCTCACCTGGGAGCCTTCATCGGGCTACTAACCCCGCAGCTACCGGGCGGCAAGCAGGCCACGCAACAATTCCCCATGACAGACCCGTGGCCCTAATGACTTCTGGCGCTCCTCTGCTAAATCCACGCAGTTGCGTTACTTGTCGGAGACGCAGAGTCCGATGTGACAAGACGATGCCCTGCAGCAATTGTCGACGGGCTCAATGCGATTGCATCTACCCTGCTCCAGGCCGCGCACCACGTCAGACGCGGCTTGCGCCTACAGGGCCTGGCACTGGGCAGAGTGAGCGTGAAATGGATCTCTTGGATCGATTGCGGAAGCTCGAGGGGCTTGTCTATGAGATGAGTGGTCAAGGTACAGCTAGTGAGAATGACATGGAAGTGAGCAATGGAGAATCACCAGTGGCTTCAGAGAAGAGCAAGAGTGCAAAAGACGTCGTTCAAGCAGCCACTGAGAAGGTCAAGAGAGAGTCTGAGAATACCGATTTCTCAAAGATCAACAAACAGCTTGGCCGTTTAGTACTCCATGATGGAGACTCCACGCCACGATACGTCAATAGTGGCTTCTTCGTGAAGCTCAACGATGAGGTACGATCTCCTTGACAATCTCGAGCATCATCTGACATGGACAGCTCGCTGAAATTCGCAACGAGATGGAGACTATGAACGAAGAAGAAGCCGAGTTTGAAGAGGATACAACCCCTGAGCAGTCTCCTCCACAAAACTTGGGTATTGAGCATGACCACCACAGCTTCCTTTTTGGCTACAGTTCTGCCGATGTTGATCTCACTGGCCTACATCCATTGCCCGCCCAGGGCTCTTTCCTTTGGCAGATCTATCTCGAGAATATTGAACCTCTTGTCAAGGTGTTGCACATCCCCACCATGAGCAGACTCATGACTCAAGTGAGGCGCGGAGAGCATGATCTGCGTCCTGGGGATGAAGCGCTTGTGTTTGCCATTTATTACTCGGCTGTTACTTCGATGGAGACACAAGAGGTGAGCTCTCACTTACACAAGATGTGGACGCCGTCTCACATATTCTAGGTTGAATTAAATCTCGGCGCGTCTCAATCTCACTTCATTTCTCAATTTCGCTTCGCTCTTGAACAAGCTCTAGCCAAGGCTAACCTTCTCAACACCACCAACATGGCTATGCTGCAAGCATTTGTCATCTATCTCACCGTAGTCAAATGCCATGACGATAGCAAATTCGCTTGGACTCTTACAAGTCTTTGTGTCCGAATGGCTCAAGCCCTTGGTCTCTACCGCGACGGTCAACAGCTTGGTCTGTCACCGTTCGAAGTTGAGATGCGCCGCCGTCTTTGGTGGGCCATTGTGTCTCTTGACGTCCGTTCCGCTGAGGAGATGGGGTCTGATCTGATCATAGGCGACAAGACCTTTGACACTCAACTCCCATCCAACATAAATGACGCCGATATCGACCCATCTTTTACCGAGACGCCAACTCCACGTCAAGGTCGTACGGACTCCGCCATTTGCCTCTCCCGTTACGAGATCACCGCCCTATCTCGGGGTTTGTTCGCGGCCATAGCGCAAATGCGTCCTGTTGATCCCAAAGAGGTCGAAAAAAGCCTCGAAGAGCGCGAGCGCATGCTTGTCGAAGTCTACGAACGCATGGAGGATAAGTTTCTGAAACATCTTATAAGAGAAGATGATCCTATTTTTTGGGTTGCTTCTCTCATTTCTAGAATCATGATGGCAAAGGTTGGCCTCATCATTTATCAGCCCGTGCTCTTCCCCGGAACGGGCCCGGAGGTATCATACGAGATCCGAAGCCGGCTGTGGCAGTCTTGTATTGAAATCGTTGAGTACAGCCACATTCTCAATATTGACCCCAGCTGCCGCCAGTGGCGTTGGTTGTTCAAATCTTACCGTCAATGGCACGCGATTGCATGTATGCTGCTGGAACTTTCGAAACGGCCTTGGGGTGTCACCTCGGAGCGAGCGTGGGAAGCTGCCCAAATTCTCGACTACGACCATCCAATCGATGGCAGTAATAAGACAAACCATACGGCTGCATGGATGCCTATTAAAAGGCTTTTCACAAAGGCTAAACGGCATCGTGAATCAGAGCTTGTTCGTTTACGCGCTGATCCTGAGGCAGCGAGACGTCTCGATCGTGAGGAGAGACTCAAACCTGTACTGGAACGTATTGGCCCAGCGCCCGGAATGGAGACCCGCATGTCAGAACTCCGAATCCGGTGGCGAAAGATATTTCGACCGGGAGGCTTCTCCGATGATGCTGAATACCAGAACATTCTACCCGGCGCAGATCAACCTGCGTCCCTTTCGAAAACCCAACAACAGCCCCAACAGCCACTCGACCAAATGAGTGTATTTGACCCCAATACCTGGCAAAACACGCACTCTGGCAATCCAAATATTGCGATATATTACGAAGGGGGTGATTCTGGAGCACAGAACATGGGTGGTCTTTTCCCAGGTGATAGTAGCCTCGGAAGTCTCTCAAGCATTGCATCGCCCGCCATATCAGGAACGGCATCTACACATAGGAACGACAATGATCCTCAAGCACTTGGAGGTACTCGCCTATCACCATGGCCAGGTTCAGATATGTTTCAACACACACAAGATGCAGGTGCTTTAGGTGATATCGATGAGCTTTTCCAAAACAGAGCCGGGTCCAATCGTGGTCTCGACCTAAATATGGATCCTGGCGAAGTTGATGATATTGACTGGCAGAACTGGGATGAGACTTTAAGGACTTTGAACAGGCCAGCGATGGATCAAATGGGAGCGGGTGCTGGTAGTTGGGGCGGCATGTGAGCACGGTGAGCTCTGTACCGTTGCTCAGACTTATTAAACTTTTTTATACCCACGTGGTATATCCTGACAGGCCTCCACAATGACTTTGTTGCGAATTATGCTTACTTTGACAACTTACTAAGTTTGATCATCTATCATTGCACAAGTGTATCTGTATAGCACTTTTGGCTTTGAATGAATCGTGGCTACTCATACATCTGTCTTTGTGGTCGAAGAAACTTTCAAAACACACGGTTTGATTGAAGTTCAAGTATGACTTGTTAACTCTAGTTTGTTTTGATATTTTCATGACGAGACAACCCTAGAGTTAGTCTAATGAATGATGTCCCATGCCTAAGGCCAGCAACCCTTTTTTTTTTGTATAATCTCGTGATGAGACTTTATCTACTTTCCTCAAAGTTTTGAAAAGCCAAGACCTGTACAAAGTCGGCGAAGCTTCCTTGCACATTTTGAATTAACTAGTATTATGTACTCTTCATCTGCTGTTGGCCAACTTCGATCAAACTTCAATGACAATGCATTACAAGTAAATTACTTCTGTGACCGAGTGTAATGGTGGTCTTGAGAAACTATCAGTCCATAATTTCATGTTATCTTTGAACTGAACTGCGTGATTTTCACAGAGCTAGGTTTTACACATAGGTAGCTTTCGGGATGACTCAATATACAGGATTGTATCGTGACTTTTAAAAGAAGCATTATGTGGGATATCTTTTAAATTATGTGAACCAAAAGGTTAACACGCTGTTCTCCTTTATTTAAGGACAGCTGCATCCCATCTTCGGCCTTTTTTCATTTCTACCTCTTTCATTCTTCAAACCCATTCTTTCTCCCTCCAGCCTCAGAGGGAACTACATCTTACTTCGTCTTTGATCTCAACATTAGCCTCAACAAAATGAACGGCTCCAAGCTCTGCTGGAAGAGCTATGATGACGACGGTGTTGTCAATAGCTTTTTCATAGAAAAGGGTATGCCATGTCCAAATCTGTTGAAGAAACTGGAGGGTCTTGGGACCCTTGAGAAGGTGACCCCCGACTTGTTGCAGGAGTTAAGCTCCGATAAGTTCTGGTTTGTCATCGCGTTCATTCTTTTCAACTACTTCATGATCAGAAAGCAGCTCAACCCGAAGTCAAACGACAATACCAAGGACCAAGAATCTGTCAATTCTACCACCAAGTTCAAGGCCCTGGGTTGGATTCAGCGCAATGACAGAAACCGAATTCGTGCCATCGTCTTTTCGAGCTGGATGATCTTCCTTCAGATCAGCTATGGAGCCCCTGCCTGCACAATGGTTTACATTCTGGCTCACCGAGAATATTTGGCGAACAGTGAATGGACAAAGCCCTACATCTTGAGCTTGATCTTGGTCGCTATCCGCTTTTTAATGTTCGGGCTCTCCGTTTTTGGCTCCCTACTCGTATGGGTGCATGTTTTGAAGGTGCAAGCACGATATATACGTGCTCTCATACGCCTTGAAATTCCACCCGAGCAGAACACCAAGGATGAGAGTTCGGTGCCTCAAGAATTTCCAGCATCTGCTCCTCTGGCATCTACTCCTCCAGCCTCTGTCCCAGCGACAAATTCTCAAAAGCCAGCTCTACAATTCCCTATGCCACCTACTATTAGTAGACCTGTTCTTGAGAAGCTTGCTCAGACAGCTGCTTTTCAACAGACTGGCCCAAAGACTCCCCCGGAGAGTCGCTGGGAAACCCTTCCTCAACGGCCCCAACTGGAGAGTTTTGATCAGAAGCGTGCCAAGAATATTCCCAAAAGGCACATCCCAACTCCTGTCTTTCCTCTCAAAGCTCCCGGAATCGATTGCACTCACCCAGTGACAACTGCTCAACAGCCTACCTCTACAACGAGTCAGCAGGGTTCCCAAACAACACCTCCTCACCTTTCATACAATTCCTTGACAGGAAATGCACCGCCGTCCTGTACGGATTCTACCACAAACCGCGCAAACGATATCAGCGTTCGCGATGAAGCTTTTAATGCATTATTTAGACAGTTCAAGGCATCCGCCAAGTCTCGTCAAGATCAAGGGGCTTTCAACACCACGCCTGCTTCCAGCCCCACAGGACGGGTACCAGTAGGACAAGCTTTTGAGGAAAATGCCTGGAAGCCCTCAGGGTTTCCTGCTCAATCTGCAGACTGGGAACACGTCTACCACGAAGAGGGAGAGTCGGGTTCTCAATAAGTAGCATGGAAAACAGTTTGAAGGATGTGTGCTTTCTATAGACAAACGGATGATAATAGAAATTTAATGCTTTTGACCTATCTTATACTGTTGTACGTGTGTCCCACCATCAAAGCAAGCCTCCAAGCTTGTGGAAGTCGCTAGACAAGCCCCGTTGGCTCAGTGGTAAAGCGTATCACTAGTAATGATAAGATCACTGGTTCGATTCCAGTACGGGGCAAGCGAGACAATCTTTTGCTGTTTCGTCTTTCTGTGTGTTCAGTTGTTTTTATTGTTGCTCGTGATACTTGTTTTGGTGTTGACGTGAGAGTTCCCTTTTTTTTTTTTTTTTTAGGCAAATTACCAAACTGGGAGTTAAAGTTCAGGCAAGAGCTTCAGCGGTCTTTCCTCCCCTCCACGACGATCCATTTTGGGATGTGACAGAGCTTGTCCTTCCAATTGGTAACTTGACCATCAATTGTGTCCCGCATACAGATAGACTAGACGTCTTAGCATTGCGAAGGGGGTTATTTGGATGCGTTTTATGTGTAATGCTGATATCATCAAAGTCGCAGGGCCGCAGCTTAGAAGGATCGGTTCAAATAAAGCAATGCGAAGCAGTAAACAGTGAGATTTATATGTGCGTAGCGCAAGTAAAGGTGATATTATACGTAATGTTGATTGAATGCAATCACCAATAAGACATTCCATCATTCAAGGTGTAATTTTGCAGGCTAAAGCTCTCTGCCCAGAAAGGAAATGACAGGTCCCTCCCTTGCACATGCCCTTATTGCCATCGACATCGCCATCATATCTCTTTGCCTGTGTCGTTTTCGCAGTTGAACTCCCAGGTGATGCTCGTAATATTTATCGTATTTACTTGGTAGGTGCCTTGGGTTCACCAGACGCGTCGAGGGTGGGCTTACCCCCTCTGTAGAACCACCAGAACCCACCGCCAATAGCGAGAGCACCGGCGACGAGAATTTTGTTACTAAGATTCCAATGTCAGTCCAACTCGTTATACCTCAATTCGTATATCCATACTGGTTCTGGTTCTGCTTGGGCGGCTTCGCCTGGTATGGCTCGGAATCACGGAGGATGCTCGAAGTGCGGAGTCCTCGTTGGGCTGCAGGGAGAGGTCGAAGGACGACAGCAGAGCGAGCGACACGAGTGAGGAGAGGAGACATTTTGACAGTCAATGAGTATGTTATCAACAATTGACAAGATTGATAGTCAGTAATGGACCCGCAGATCTGAAGGAGATGGTGAACGGAACGGAGCTAAGGTAAGTATCAAGGAGGAAGACGCCTCCACTCGCGTCGGGAACTCGTCTCTCTTAAAAGAGGAGGTGAACCGTTACTTGCGGGGAATTTCTTGCCGTCATTGATGCGTGACGAGGCGCACGTCTGATATTATCCAGGTCTTTTGCAAAGTCACATCATGGTATTTGGAGAAGCTGTTTGGGGGCATGTAAGCCGTGCCGTGAGCCGCCACAGTACAGAGAAGGGACTTGTCGAGTACACCACAGAACCCCGGATCTTCCCCAGACGGCAGTCCGGTAGGTAGCATTTTCAGGGATGGGTACCCCTGATTTAGGCGTCTTTGGCTTTTGACTGGATCAAAGTAGCCGTTGTGTCTTGGGATGGCGGGCAAGTGCGGAGATGGAGGCTTGGAATCGGCTGATGAGTGTTGCATTGATTGATTGATGGAGGGGCTTTTGCATGTTGTCTCAATTGACCTGTTCACCGCCTCAGCCACCATGTCATGTGGTAGCTGTTTCCACATTCTCGAAGTGATATGTCTTCAACATTGATTCTATTCATACAATTCATAAGAGGTTAATAATGGGTCCATTTCTATTCTAATCCATCAATATCCACTCTCTAGCAGGGGTCTTTCTTCGGCAGCTAAAGCTTGACCCACTCAGTTTGAAGATCTCAAGATGAGGTTTGAAATGTTGGTTCACGATGCAAAGAGTGACACAATTGAAAGTTCCAAGGAAACTTATTCAATTGTTGCTTTTATAGTTTCAATCTTAGCAAGAAATAACAGATTTTAAGACAAGAATACCGCTTAACAAGGAATCCCCGATTCCACATAGTCACAGACAAGGAACGGAACAGTTCGTATCCATTCCCGACATCACGCAACTCCTTCAATTACTCAGGTCACAGATCCCCTGAAAGAAACACGTGGAGATGGTTTAGTTTTAGCGGAACTGTGTGATACGAAAATTCAACCGGAAATGCGCCCTTGTTGGTGGTGATCAACATCTCATGTCGTAAATTAGTTTCTGCCATATCTACTATGAAGCTCCTTGCAAAAGAACGCAGGGCCGAAGATAGGCAAGATTTCTCACTTATTTCTGTAAAGGACAAAGTTGATAATACGTATTATCCGGACTTGTCATGCTCTTGAGTCTGTTACAACTCGACTACTTCAACGAACTTTACAACATTACAACATACCAACACCCCAAAAAAAGAGCAGTCCCCGTGGAACAATAAACGCCTTGTTCGAGCACTGGGAAATTCAATGGAGGGGTCTGGTTGTTGAGTGCCAATAATTTGGACCCTCAATCAGGTTACATCCAACCTGGTTTATTTGAGCTCCAGAGATCTGGTTAGACACATCATTGGCTTTTTATTGCCGTTGCAATGACGTACACTTCGGCTCCTGAAACCATTGCTATACAACACGAAGATGAATCGCCAAAAGTCGCCATAACTATATCTCAAGCCTCCGATCAGCCAAAGTACAAATTTCCATCTCTATTTAATACAGGGTAAGCCCCTCACTCATCTGAACCCCTATTCCCACATGCATTACCCACCCCCACCTAACCTCACCGTTCCCGCCCATCAACAGTTTCCCTTTTCGGTCACCGCCTTTAAAAGTGTCCCCTCCACCCACTCCCCCCAGCAAAACACCAAGATCAAGCTCAACTTCACCTCTCTCCACGAGCTTCTTCTTCCTCTCTTCTCCCCAATTCCCACTCTCCATCAAACAACAGCAACCATGTCTCTCCACGTCCCCATGGCCCATCGCACCAAGGACCAGGGCGCCACAAAGGCCGTCATCCTGGTATAGCTTCACCCTCCCCACCCCTCTATAAACATGCTGTTCTAACAGAGTACATGTTCTAGGTCGGCGGCCCTTCTCGCGGCACTCGTTTCCGCCCTCTCTCCCTCGACGTGCCTAAGCCTTTATTCGAAGTCGCTGGCCACCCCATCATCTGGCACTGTCTCTCCTCCATCGCTCGCGTCCCCAACAAGCAGATCCAGGAGGTCTACATCATCGGCTACTACGACGAATCTGTCTTCCGCGACTTCATCAAGGACTCCGCTAAGGAGTTCCCCGCCATCACTATCAAGTACCTTCGCGAGTACGAGGCTCTTGGAACCGCTGGCGGTCTCTACCACTTCCGTGATGCTATCCTCAAGGGCCGCCCTGAGCGCCTCTTTGTTCTCAACGCTGATGTTTGCTGTTCGTTCCCCCTCGACGAGATGCTTAAGCTATTCAACGATAAGGATGCTGAGGCTGTCATTCTCGGAACACGTGTGAGCGATGAGGCTGCGACAAACTTCGGTTGCATTGTCTCCGATTCTCACACCCGCCGTGTTCTGCATTACGTCGAGAAGCCAGAGTCGCGAATTAGCAACCTGATCAACTGCGGTGTCTACCTCTTCTCTACCGAGGCCATCTTCCCCTCTATCCGCTCCGCCATCAAGCGCCGCCTCGACCGACCCTCTCGTCTCGTCTCCTACCCCTCTTCCGATAACCTCGAGAACAGCTTCGTCCTTCCTGACGACGACGATGATGATGAAGAGAAGAAGAGCGAGGTTATCCGCCTGGAGCAGGATATCCTCTCTGACATGGCCGACAACAAGCAGTTCTACGTCTACGAGACCAAGGACTTCTGGCGCCAGATCAAGACTGCTGGCTCCGCTGTTCCTGCCAACGCTCTCTACCTCCAAAAGGCTGCGCAATCCGATCACAGCGAAGAACTTGCCACTCCTAGCGCAAACATCGTTCCTCCTGTTTTCATTCACCCTACAGCCGAAGTGCACCCCACTGCTAAGCTCGGCCCCAACGTGAGCATTGGCCCTCGTGCTCACATTGGCGCTGGTGCCCGTGTCAAGGAGAGTATCGTACTCGAGGACTGCGAGATCAAGCACGACGCTTGCGTTCTTTACTCTATTATTGGCTGGGGTAGCCGCGTTGGCGCCTGGGCTCGTGTTGAGGGTACCCCTACCCCTGTTGGCAGCCACTCAACCAGCATCATCAAGAATGGTGTCAAGGTCCAGAGCATCACCATCCTTGGCAAGGACTGCGGTGTCGGTGACGAGGTCCGCGTACAGAACTGTGTCTGCTTGCCCTACAAGGAGTTGAAGAGGGTAAGTTCCCAATTCCAATCATGTAATGAGCACCCTGCTAACAGAGTTATAGGATGTCACCAACGAAGTCATCATGTAAACGAATCTCGTTTCTACAATTTAGACTAGTGCAAAAAGTTTGCGTTTGATCTTCTATGAAAGAGGCGTCAGATATCCCTTAAAAGTTGAGGCCATCAAAGCATAATGGAGGATGTATATAGGAGTGATATCCTGGGAACAAACTGGTTCCCGTCAGGCCACATCAAGAGGAATGACTATTCACTAAAGCAAGTAAAACAGCGATAATGGACTTGTATTCTTGTCCAAGCCTCCCTACCAAATTTTCAACTCGGAAGCTGTGATTTGTGGGAAACACCGTTCCCATCCTTTCTAGTCTTGATCTAAGATTCAGGTTTCTCTAACCAGGGGTATACTGTCATACCGCACCTCCTCAGAAGTGGGTGTTTTTCCTATCGCCAACCATACCTACCGGAATATGAATGAGTGATAACCACTCCAGACCGGCTATGCAAGCTGTTCTATCTATCCAAGAAATGTACCAATGAGATCCTGGCTATATATAATGCTACTGCAAGGATGTGCGATTCATGTCTTCGTTCAACTTCATGATAATGAAATCTCGAATACGAATTTTTGTATTCGAGTGTATAACGTGGTGTTTTGATCAATCTATATTGAAAGATCAATCGTCTCTCTTAAAGTTGGATCGGCTTGGCGTTCTGGGCAGCAGTGGTGTGCTTGGTCGACTTGTGGTCAACCCCATAGGGCTTTCCATGGGATTGACGGTCAGTCGGTTTGCCAAATTACGAGGGGTTTGGAACGGCTCAATAGCCGGCTTCTCGAAGCTATGGATCTGGATCGGTGGAGGACGACGGATAGCCCTATCTGAACCATTATAGATCCAAGTAGAGAGAAGAACAAGGAATGTGCCAATGACAAACTGCAAACTGTGTTAACATCCATGTGTTATGACCACAACAAAGGAACTTACTGTTGCTGACACCTCGAACTGGAACAACATGATGCTGATCAAGAAGCTGATGACAATGCTGATGCTTGTCGCAAAGTTCTTGACAATATTATCCGTGTCCCGAATTACAACGCTCGCCAACATGCCACCGGCAGCTTGGAGCACAACGGCACTCCACACGACCCAATTGTAGCCCTCGAAAAAGCCGTGCTCGCTGATTCCCTCACCATCCTGCCAAATTACACCACCAAGGCCGGCAGCAAAGATGGAATAAAAGCTTAGCTGAACATTTCGGATCCAAACACTGGCTTGGGTGGGACTCTCTTTGAGTAACTTTTCAAAGTAAACACCAGTTAAGCCGGATACCGTAGCAGCGACAAGAACAGAGACTAAGCCAACCGAGTAATTCATGAGAGGATCCAGAGGCGGCAGGTCATGGTCAATGCCTTGATAGGTTGCAGATCGCTTAGCTAGATTTCCAGCCTGGCTGTTGTCGGTGGGCACGTGTCCAAGCTCATGGAGCGAGCGGGGGAAGAAATGGTCCGTCATGTGGCGGAGAGGAATGCTGGATGAGCTCGAAGATGAGCCGGCTTGAGGAAGTGACACAACACATACGCCTAGCGTCAAGATGATGAGGGCAAGCCAGCGCTTGGGTCCCAAGTGCCGCCGCAGCAGCACAACACTGAATAGGGCAGTGATGAGAATCTTCAAAATAGGTCAGAACGAATTCTGATAGGGCTGACTTTGCCAAGGTGAATGTGATTTGGTGGTGAGACATACCTTGAGCTGATACAGCACTTGAAAGTGCACCGCATCCAAGTTACCCACAGCGACATACTGCAGCATATTCTGCAGGGTATAAAAGGCAGCTGTCAATGCGAGTTTCCACCCATCACCTGCAAAGACAGAGTTATAGATTTGCTCGAAAAGGACTGTCGCGGGTGTCGTAGGGGCTAGGGTCTTTGAGGTATCGTAGATGGCCAAAGATAGCGAAACAGCGAGCTTGATAATCTCGTTCAGAAAGACAGCGGTCGAAGTAAAGTAGCGATGATCGCCACTCGGAGGCATAACGCGAGAGTAGTGCATGATCTAAAGGCAACGTTAGCTGAGCCTAGGATGATGTGTTGCGACAAAGGCTTACCAAGATAAGGGCCGAGTTCTGAAAGGTCAACTGGAATAGCACGTCAGTACCAGAATCAGAGAATTGCTATATTACCAAAGAGCATAGCAAGCAACCAAGTGTGAAGTTCGTACCGTTGTCAAAGCCCACTGCTTCTTGCTCAGACCCAGGAAGCCACCCTGGCTAGCAGGCGGCGCCTTAGGGAAGGCCTCCAGTATCGCCATTGTAAAGTCGAAAGAAGAGCTGAGTGTGTCGATGTGATGCAAAAGGAGTGTAATATCGAGAGAAATTGGCCAGTAGTAAGAGAGCAATGCGCTCTGAAACTGCGATGGGGGCTTTGCGACACTGGCTGGATAGACGATGCGACAATGGGCGGAATTCGAATTCTTTGCGATGGCTCGAGCGCCAATCAACCACGTCCACCAATTTTTCTGTGCTCGCTTTCGTATGATAAGGTAGAATGGTGTGATATCGAATATTCGGATCGTGTATCAATATTGTAAATGTTCCTGTTGCAGATCCAAGTGCCCCTCCGCGATCGCAATCACGTACTGCCAAGGCTCGGGAGCCAATCTTTTGGGTGATATCGTCACTGCCAGTCGACGTCGGGTATCCGTGCTCGCTGTTCGTACTTCTCGAAATGCCAGTTCTAAGGAAGAAATGAAAGAGAAGAAGGACAAAAGGGGAGGAAAGAGGCGGGGAGCACCTTCAAAAAAGGAAGTCTCCGTTCTTTACAGAATAGGATAAGGTAGGTAGGAAGGATACAGTGACCCTGGGGTAGTGCAAAGGAAGGAAGCACCACAGCCCGCCCAGCCTACAAAGGAACTGTGAACTGTGAACTGTGAACTGTGAAATGTGAAATGTGAACCCCTTGCCTTACTTGCTGTTGGTTTTTGTCATAAAAATAGGACCCAGACCTATGCCCAGCCAGGTAAGGCAGGAAGGCATGTGGCAGTTGGTGCATCTTCTTCCCCACTGGTCAAGCTCTGTATGGGTGGGCGGGGATCTGACAGAGCAGGAATCAGGGGCAGTTGCATCTTTCCTTGGTGTTGGAAGTGTTTTCAGCAGGGCAGGGAGTAAAAATTTCATGCATAAGAGATGGGATTGGTCGAATTTTCAATGCATTTTACTTAGCAATAGGAGCAATAATTAATTAATTTTCAATAAATCGTTAATAAACCTTTACAATTTTCAACGTTGCAGTCATTAACTTTAATAACCCCTGTTTAAGTTGCCCCGGCCCCTTTATTATCCCTGTCCACTGGGAAGCAACCCGTGCCTTTTTGTTCATGCCAGGAACCAGGAAAAAAAAGTTTTGCAACATGCGGATACCGGTAGATTTAACCGAAAATCTTGTCTGATATTCTGAGTGTATAATGCACAGATCGTCTGTCTCTTGTCCTCGTTTCATAGCAATCGACAGATCTATCCACAGGGCGGTGGAAGAACAAGGCGCATCCCTGTTAACTTCTGAACATGATCAGAGAGTATTATGTTACAACCGTGAATCATCGGTACGAAAAAGCCGAGGTTATAATAAGCTACTTGACCTCTAGTACAGCTACTAAACGAGGCTATATGGTCAAATACGATGTAGTCAATCACCTTCCAATTTCAACATAAATATCTAAACCAAATCAATCTCACTTCGGATCTCGAACTAAATTCGTCGTTCCCCTCCCCGGCTCCGATCCCACCGGCGCCGATCGTCATCCAAACCCCACATACTCCGCAGCTCTTCTCATCAAACACGTCCAAGCACAAAAACCCAACCTGCTATGTTTTGTTTCGTACGTCATTTGCTTCCGGGGAATAACATCCTTTACTAATATGATATGTTTCGACGTCGACAATCTCCAGCTTCACACATACGGTATCCTCTAATGGCGTCATTTATCTTACCAAACTTACCTGCTTCTGCACTGCTTAGTGACGTACATCGTGCGTCCTCCACATATCATATATGCAGCACCACCAGCCACGTAGACATCCATCCATGATTTTTCACGTCAAAAACGCGCCTTAGACGTTGTACGACCGTACCCATGTGTGACATCTGCCGTCGCCCGACGCAGGCGCCTTTTTCTTGTGCCCAGCCAAAATGTCTTTCTCTGTCTCAGCTGTGAAAGATAGGCACACCCGTGATACATTATAGAGCACTTACACTCACCGCTCTGATGATAGTGATGGTTTCTCACTCACGCACAAACAATCTCATTTGGAAAGCAAACCTCGTCTTCTCTTTGTGCTGCCTCGACCCGCGAGGCGGTGAGCTCAATTGTCTGTACATGTCGTACCCTGATCCTAAGTTGTCCCTTCAATCATCTTGCAAACAACTAAAATCTGTTTCCCACCCATATCCTGCAAATCCTGAAAATTCGGCTAGTACTTTCTCCCAGAACCAAAAAAAAGAGCATCCATTGGCTTCATCCGCCACGTCCTTCCCCATCCACGTATTGCCTGATATCAAGTGCGGATTCCCGGACTGTTCGCTCACGTCCGGCGTCATTGACTCCCAATTTTCGTGAACCGACTTCTTTTCCTCTTCAGGATCATTCTTGTGCTTGACACTGTTGCCTGAGTCAGTGTTATCATAGTCCACGATGCGTTGATCACCGTTTGGAATAGCCCCAACTCCGGTTGGCTGAAGACCAAGTTGCGTGCGAAGTTGTATATTCTGGGCGCGAAAGTTCCAGACACTCTCCCGAGGCAGGAACATACTGGCGCTCAAGCTGTGCACTGGGACATCGTCGACTCGGCGATACTGGAAGTCGCCCGCACTGTCGAGGTGGTCGAAAAAGGCAACGTGATGAGGGCTGCGGAAGAAGGCCAGGGATCCAATATCAAACGTTGGATAAAGACTGTTGCCGTAAACTTCACTTAGCCAAGTCGCAAAGGACCCACCAATCCAAGATGCTCCCTTCCCTTCATTCTTGGTATTGCTGTCGTGAGCCGTCTCATCCTGTGACCTATTAGTGTCCGAGCTGCGTTGACCACTAGGGCGGCTCTCCTAAATGACCCGCGACCCCAGCTTGTCACTGCCCTCGTCCACCAATCCTTCAGAGCTGTCATCGGATGAGCCTGACTGAATAGCGAGACCTGTGCCGTTTTCAATAAGCCATGTGATATCAGCCTCTTTGTGGAGGAGCTCTGGGTGCTTGTCAATGAAAGACTTGACGCGAGAAAGATGATACAAATTGGCTTGGCCAAGGACAGCTCGGTTGAAGCCATAAGCAATACCGTTGTCTCGCATGTAACGGAAGACATCGAAAGGAATGTCTTGGCTAAGAGAAGCCTGCTTGTGTCAGCTCCTGATCATTTTTCAATGCATAATTGTGGCTGTTTCGGGAACCACTTACACCTGGCTCTACTCTCCAGAACCATTCATAGTTGCGGAGACGTCGCTCGTTAGCAAAAGGAGCCGAGCTCCATCGCTTCATCTGGCGGATGTCGGCGATGGGTTTAAAGGACTTTGGGTTGCAGTCAGAGTTGATTTCGTGAGAGTCCGAAAGTTGGGAGTGATCAGTCCAACCGGGCATGTTCCAGTTCTCCTCGGGAATAACCTCAAAGATACAAGTCGCATTGGTAGCGTTGGAAGTGAGCTCCTTGAACCTATCTGGAAGGCCCTGGACGCTGAAGAAGACCCAGTCGTACAAGTGGCGGTTGTTGAACTTGTCTTCGATCTGTTGGATACTGAAGAGCGTAGCAGTGAGATCATCTTCCTGGACGAGAGTCACCAAGGCTGCCTTGAGGGGGGCATCAGCAGACGAGGGCAAGGCTGAGCCACACACAAACAGGGTGAAGTGAAGAAGGGTAAGGGCCCCTGCCCACAAAAGAGTGAAGCGAAGAGCTTTTGCCATGATGAAGGTGGTGATAAGGTTGAGCGTTCAGGGGAAGAATTGTCAAATGCCTTGAACGAAGAGAGGAACCGAAGGGTTGAAGGCCGTAAAAATGAAGGCTATTGAGTACCTTAGGTAGATGAAGTGCAAGGTGAAGAGGAGGAGGGTTTGAAAAAGGAGTACGAGAATGAAAGGAGTGTAAAGGCACCTTAGGTACCGAGCACAGAAACGTTCTAGATGTGCTAAAGAGAAGAGATTGTGCTTGTGATTGTGATTGCTTTCGATTCCAGGTTCGAAGTAGAATAACGAATCAAAGGATGAAGAATAAGAAGAATGAAGTAAGAGAAGAGTGAAGACAAAGGGGGGGGGGCTTGGTACCTACTAATAATCCTCCACCTTCTGGTTATTGTATCCTCAGGCGAGATGCAGGTTGGCAGGTGATTCAATGTGGAGGCGGACGTGGACGTGGCAGCTGCGAGCAGGTGCAGTATCTTACCTCATCAAGACACTAAACACCAGCTTGATAAGAAGAGAAGTAGTTGCCCAAGGGCTCTGGAGTGGCCGGAAGAAAAGATCCGGGCCGAGAAGCTCAGAAACAACAACAGACCGGTGTTGGTGATGCACTCATTTGCCCACTCACGATAACATCATGCTGTTCCCTCGCCTCCACTCAACGCCACTCTTCGCCAAACATGGCATGTGATCATGAGCCGCACCAATCTCAGTCGGTTGTGTTACAGAGGAAACAATGAAAGATAACGGTGTGTCTAGAATCACCTTGCTCACCCACATAAACCATTTGTCATGAACTTCACCAATCAATACACTCTCAGGATGGTACTGCATGGTTGTGTTTGCATGCCCTCATTAACCAGGCTTTCTTTCGTATCAACGAGCACCAACAGTAGTCTATCGCCTGCCTGTACCCCAAGTTCGCACCGCTGGACCATCAGATCCCCAGTAGATAAGCCTCAACGCCATATTTGCCTGTTAAACAAAAAGAGTGCCCGCCGTCCTCGCCCCTGTCACCGCATAGGAACGACATGCATTACGATAATGATACAACCTAAACTAAGCCTTTTGTTTAAGCCTCCACATCCATTTGCTCAACGTCTACTGAGCCGTCCTCTAGACTTATGTCGAGTATTCTTGCGTATTGAAGTGTCAATCGCTGAAGCTCACGATATTTGCCTGTTTGTTGTTAGTTTGTCTAACTTTTGCCATAGTGACCTCAATAACAATAACTTACCAAGAATCATAACTACACCTGTGAGCAGCTCCTTTCGATCCCATCCACAGATGTCACCTTCTTTGCTGAACCACCCGTGACCGTCTTCTTCTTCTTCATCCTCTTCGTTGTCTTCGAGGATGCCACCAAGAAGACTGTTAAGGAGCTCTTCAACCTTGACCCTTGCCCCCTCGGCGCCCAAGCGCTTCGCATACATAAAGAGATATAGGCGAAATTCTTCCCGTGCTTCAAGTTGTAGAGCACCAGCGATTCTCGTCTCCAGGTGGGCAATGCTGACACTGCTTTCGAGATTTTCGGACTCCTTCCGCTGTACGACCGTCTTGATGATGCGCTGCAAGCTATATGATCTACCCTTGAGCAGAAATTCGTTGGTTGTATGCCGCTCGAGGAAAGGTATGATGCCTGACGACACAGTGGCTTTGGGAGACTTCTTATCTTGTCTGTCCTTAGAATCCGGGCCAACAGCTGTAGATTGCAAAGCTGAAATGGAGGAATCGTTAGAGTTCCAATATTGTGAGCCCACAGCCCACCAAGCTTCACTTAGGCGTTGCCATGTATACATTTCTCGAGCGTAGCAGTAGCCATCACCATTGGTCAGAGTCACAATGATGTGGCCGGTGCTGTTGAGATGGGCAGAAGTAACACCAGGACCAGCCGTCGCGCTGTGTTGGTTGAGCGATATTGTGGCGATATCCAGGATTGGCCCCAGCGACACTGGAGGGTTGGGAGACGACTGGGTTTTCATGTCCCAAACGTGAGCAAGGCCGACAGCTGTAATGCATAGCAGCCAGTGATCGCGAGCTTCCAGGATAACAGGCTGCGACTCAAGTATGATAGGGGTGAGAAGCCTTCTTCCAGCAGAGGTCCAGGTATGCACAGATCCATCTTCGCAAGCCACAGCCCAAAAGTGTTTCGTCGCTGTTACTAGAATGACATCTCTGGGAAGCCACTCTTCCCAAATAAGAGCGCCCCTTTTGCTGACTATGACATGCGAAGGATTGCCATAGGTGGCATCATTCTTCACTTCCATAATTATGTTTTCTGGAGTTTTTGTTGCATCTTCCAAGGAGCTCTCACCCTGTAAAACTCCTCTGTCCAGCGGTCGAAGAATATGTGATCTGATCTTTGGTACAGCTAATCTGACTTGAGCGAAGGACATAGAGAGATTCATGACTGCGGGCCTGAGGAATTCAGGAGTGGGAACAACCCCATGCTGAACAGGTACAAGGGCTGCTGGCTCGACCCCATTAGGACCATCAGTGACGATAGGTGTAGGGCCTGTTGCAACACGCTTTGCAACCGGCTCCTCTTCATCTTCGTCATCACCCAGGTTGATCTGCCTTTTGTTACCAAGCAACATGGCGGCAATACCTCCTTTGGGCAGTCCGTCATAAGGCTTGCTCATGTCAAGTATTGTCTGCGGTGTATCATTTTGCGTAGCCTTATTGGTACTTGTTGTTCCAACCAACTGAGTTTGAGGCAATGAAGACGTGCCTGTCCCTGATGATGATACCAACAAAGGTGCAACTCTCTTCTTGCCATCTTTACCGATAGTGACCCGCGATTTCAATTCCTTGACACGTTCGGCTGTCTTGTTAGCTGCCTCTTCTGGCTGCTTCTCTGATTCGTTTTCTGGCTCAGCTTGGCCATTCGTCGATGGTTTCGCTGAAGACCCATTGGGTTTAGGGCCATTGGCGACAGGTGTTGACTCCTTTGTTGACTCAGAAAAGTCTCCCATGAGTGCACCCATCCTCGACTCTACAGCCCGTGACTCTCCTTCTTTACTCTGGTTTTCCAGAATAAGGCCATCAACGTCCTCAGCTATACCCATTCCTTTTCGCGACGCGCCGTATTTCTGGAGCGCTTTGACGTTCTCCTCTGGTTGCGCTACCCAGCCGAGCTCTCCCTCCTCGAAATTTACAACCACAATGCTACCGTCTAGACTGGAAGCAAAAATGGTCTGACCATCCGGAGTCCACGCCAAGTCAGATATTGACTTGCCTGCCAAATCTTGACAGACGACCACCGGCCTGGACGTATTTGTGTTCCATATACTCAAAGTCTTGTCCTGGCCAGCTGATGCAATCACTGTCACGAGCGATGTCGCGGCCCCATCGGCTGCACTTGCATCTGGCTTTGACGTGTGAAACAGACGGGGGGAGAACATGCACACTTCCGTTGGGGCTTCATGGCCGATAAGGTTGATTTCACTGTCCCATCTTGTCCGCTCGATGATAGCAACAGAGCTCACGGGGCCGTTCACAGCGTTGGCAGCTGCGATATGATTACCATCGGGGGACCACGAACATCGTCGAAAGTAGGTAGTTAGGGGCGAGCTCTTGAATGGTGAGCTAATGGTCGTTTCAAGAACAAAGTTATTAACCATGTCGTGCTGTGTCGCATTAGGTGCAGGTGAAGTAAATCGAAAGATTTTGATCGTTCGGTCGTCGCTTGCGGTTGCAAAGAATTTGTTCGCAGGATCGAAGGTGATACCCTTGACATGACTTTGATGCGCTGGCAGAGTCTTGAGCTTCTCGAAGGTATGACCGGACCAGACAACGACCTTTGAATCAAGGCCAACAGAAACCAGTATCGAAGAATCATATGACCATGCGAGATCCTGAACATCATTGTCGTGACCAATTAAACGTTTGTATGTCTTCCAGTTCTCGACAGGAGGAGGCTCATTGGTGCCAAAAGTGGCAGCTGGGGGCCCTTTATCGAGGTGGTATACGCAGATAATCTTGTCGTCCGCTCCACTGGCAAGATAACGACCATTAGGCGAGAAGCGAACCGAGTGAATTGTTCCAAGATGATGGCTCATGTGGCAGAGCTGGCGCGGCTTGTTGAACTTTGGTGTGTCGGCATTGTAGATACTTTCGGTCGACCAAACGCGGACGTGTCCATCGCCGCCAGCAGTCGCGAGTCGTTTTCCATCCGGAGAGACATGACAGCTGTAAACCTCGAAATCCTTTTGCTCGCCGCTATGGCTTAGCCATGAAGGCTTGATCATACGCATTATGGAAAGTAGAGTGGCATGCCCGGGAACGAATCACGTTTGAGTCGAGGGCGATGCTGTGAATACAACTTGAAGTTGATAATACTTGTCGCGATCAATTCGAATGCGATGCAATCAATTCGGTCGGTGGAAATAATTGACGTTGTTTGAAGATGCTGATGAGGATGGAGTTTGGCTTAAATTGGAGTTAACGCGATGTCGCGTTTTTTGGGCCCAAGCCAGTCAATCAAAGACGCAGGGTCAGCTCTTCCTCGTCCATCACAATGGACCGGCACCCCGGGAGGCAGTGGACAAAATTAGGGGATTTCGTCACAGAGCAGTTTCTTTCAGAGCTCCTAGCAAATGCCGCGCAGCTTAATGATTGGTCAAATCGGAGTAACTTTGATGCGCAGACTCTCCCTGCACTTGCCCGTGTAAGTCAACTATTCCTCACCGAGTCCTTTTTGTTCAACACGTTCTAACGGCACAATGCTACGATAAGACGGATCAGTCAATCATGTTCTTAGTTTCAAAACAGGCTCAAAGGTGGGTTACCAACATGTTGGACCTACCACCACATCCAAAATCACGAGACTCTTGAGTGCTTCTACGCGACTCACAAGCTTTGGAACGTTGAGGAGTAGATCTCACCCAATCTTCACCCCTGGCATTATGCCAAAAAGGTTGGATGCAAGGATCGCCCTACCACTCCCGCTACCTCTAAATCACACGCTCTGGACCGGTCAGACACTTTTTGAGAGACAAGTGTCACTCTGCCCAGTCGAAGTCAAGGGTTTTTGAATGGCTTATGTTGTTACCATGATTGAGATACCGGAATGTTTAAGTTTATGAATAGAGTCATGATCAACTCATCGTGCTTGTCAAGGGTTGGGCTGTGCTGTGCTGTTTAGTGGCTGGCCTACTCGGCAGCAGAGTTCATACTGAGAAGTTTGTTCGGCGTGAGAGTTTTCAACAAGCACATGTAAAAAGGTAGTTCATTCACAGCCTCAAATTCCTGAACCTTGACCGCTCTTCGGTGAGCTAGTCAAGATTACTTTTCTGTGCTGGCCCTTCTCCTTACATGACCGACGCACTGACTTTCTTTGCGGCCATGTTCTTTGACTCACGAATATATAAGGGTGAACACCACGAATTGTTCTTGATCCTTCAACTCATTCATATTGTTCATTATGGAACTGTCTACTACAAATCGTGGCCCATTAGGGGCTCCAGCCTCTTCTGGCTGCTCAACAGCATCTCTGCTCTCGTCCCTGAGAAACTATCATCACTTTCAGGTCGATAAACATTTTCACCGTCGAGAAAAAGCCCCTGCGATCCCTGCGTCTCCCGAGCCCAGCATGTCGATACCGCAGTCCATATGTGTCGGTATCGAGTTGGAGTTTATGGTTGCACTGCAGATACCAGACTCCGACGCTGTGACTGGTGAGACTCGATGGGCCTGTCCTACAACGCCGGAAGCTTTCCTGGGCCTCGTGATGGGAGACTACAAAGACATCGAACCGTCTTGTATTCACAAGGTATGCGAATTGATTGCCAGCAACGGGGTCCCCGTCTCGTGTAGCCTCATACCTCCTTCGCCATTCAGCCCTGCACAGATCCCTGGCACTGCAATTCTTCCGCTCACAGATAACAGCGGTGACATTCGAGCTTGGAATAATGAGTCTGTTAGTGGACCAGTCTCAAAGACCGATTTTTGGTTTATTGTTCCAGAGCGTCACATCACCAGAGACTGTGTTAGTAAGTCCGGAATGACACCTTCAAACAAGTACGACTGGTATGGAACTGAACTCAACAGCCCTATCCTCACTCGTCCTGAAGAGTTCAGTCAGGGGCTACCTACCCTCAGAAAGTGCCTTGCGGCAGTGCAGGGCGACATGGTAGTTGGACTCAATTCTGGCTGTGGACTACACCTTCACGTTAACGACGCCGGCAGCATGCAGCTAGAGACTGCGCTGCGCCTTGCAACTTTGGTATGGCTGCTTGAAGATTCTCTGCTGTACCCTCTGTGCCATCCTTTTCGCTCCGACTCCCCTTACTCGGCGCGTATCAACGTTGAATCTCGAATCGCCATGGAAAGAGGTGAACCACCAGTGTACGGCGAGGGTGCAGCTCTCGTTGAGGCACTCGGAGAGGTCATGGGACAACTCCACTGGCGCAAGAAAGTTGACAGAGGTCTACTGGGATCTATGAAACGCCTGTGGTCGGAAACTAGCCTGGTTAGCTTGGGCATCGCACTCCGAAAATTCGATGAAGGATCCCTTCACACAACTACCCGCTGTGCATTGGTTGTGTCCAAGTACGACACTATAGAGTTCCGATACCCCGAGTCCACGTTTGACGTCGACTTTATCGCCGGCTGGGCTGACTTGGTGCGACACTTGTACGCGGTTGCGATGAGGCCTCAGGCGGAATTTCATCAAATCCTCTGTCGTGTATATGAACTCGTGACCCGTGATCAGCTGCCTGGATGGTCAGCCATGTTGGGGGCGATTGGTTTTCAGGGCGATGTCAGTCGCTGGCAGCGACATATTAATGACTACGGTGACACCCTGAGCAACCTTGACAAGCAGGGTATCCTTCCAAATATTGGACAGTAAATAGGGCGTTTTTTTGGGATATTCTTGCAGAAACTGAGAACGATGGCCTTTGAGGATATGTTATATTGGTCGGGTGGCATAGACTGGTTGATTTGGCCGCGACTTGGTTCAAGGGGGTAGGCAAATCCTATACTGGCTTGGCCAAAAGAACGGAACATGGAGTCTGGAGTCTGGATTGGGAAAATGGTAAACCAGTAGATGCGATTATCTGGGTAAATCGATTGAAATTGACTTTATAAAATATGATCCTGTTTGTAGTGATTCCCTTCACTGTTGACTTCTCTTATATTCTTACGCATTTCGAGGTGAAGTATCGTCTTGTAACTCACCACGCCCTCCTCCTTCAGGTACCAACTTCCTCTGAACCTCCATCAACACTCTAGCTTCATCTGTGCCGTTCTTCTCGACGTAGCCCATCAACTCAGCATCCATGTCTCGCACAGCATCAGCCATAGCCTTCCAGCCATGCCAATCGACGACGTTGCGAGCAGCCATGTTCCAGGCGCTCGCAGCGGCGCAGACAATGTTCATCTCGTATTCGAGGATGCGTCGGTAAAGTGTTAGAAGAGTTTGATGGACTTGCGGCTGTTGACGTTGGAACTCTGGTAGTGATGTCCAGGATGATGGATGTAGGGTGCGATGTAGGGTCATGTAGTGAGGAATGGTGTGTGCAATATGCACAAAACCCTGGCGGATATCTTCGTGTCTAAGAAGGGGTTCTAGTAGAAGCTATTGATAGTATTAGTATTATAGTTCAATGGGTTAAGGTTAGAGCCTACTGGTGTTAGTGAGCAGAAGCCCGCCCATGCGACAGCGGCACTGGGCTGGTCATCGAGTAATGAAGCTATAGTCAACCTTGTTTGAATCAGATTTTCTCTTGCTTCGACATCGCCTGAGTCTGTTTGTGAAGTCTCCTTAACTTCACGGTTTAAACCAGACTTTGTAATCATCATCATAAGCTCCGCTCTCCTCTCATTTTCCGTCGGCAGCCCATTCCCATTCCCGTTATGTCCCGGCCTCAAAGCATCAGGAAGTGCATGAGAAATAATGCTCTCATACGCGAGCACAAGACCCGAAGACGTGCCATCTCTTTTAAGGACATCATATGCTGCGTTCCAGAGTTCAAGGTCATGCGCGCGCTCTTCCTCCTCTGAGGCTGATCCGCGGCGACTCTGGCGTTGACTATGTTTGCCGATATGTGGAATAGGACATGATGAAGATTCTCGAGATGGATTTGCAGATGATGAGGGAGATGTTGAGGAAGCTTCGGGGGATGGAGGATGTGAGTGGCGGCGAATTTTGCCGACGAGCCGCTTTACTTTGCTTGTTGCGTTATGGGGAGCTGAAGGTTGTGAAGCGGTTTTCATGATGACGGTAATGGCTGAGTATGATATAAAAAGGAAGACAATGGAGAGAGGGTTGAATGATGGAGTTTACAGTGGATGGAAATCACACAACATGAAAGATGATCAAGGTCCCTAACAGTATTTTCTTCTTTCCGCTGACATGACAATGTTAGTTAATACCATTCCATTGATGCCATGACGATGATATCAGGAACTGGCAATGATCCCAAAACTGGGGGGGGGGGGGGGGGGGGGGCCGATAATAACCCCTAACTAGGACTAGATGAGACAAGAACAGTTCGTCGGGGCTCGGGAATCGAGCCAAGCGACGAGCTGAGAGTTACATCGAGTAAAAAATAATAAAAGAAAGGGTCTCACTCACCCTCAGCCGAGTTCCGACGATCATCAGAGCCATTCCATCATCGTGGTAACGGCCCTTTTTCTTGGAGGGGTCACATGAACCGAACAGTCCATGATACAGGTTTTTTGTGGGATTATTTTGACGTGGAGCCAAGACGGAGCCAAGACGGAGCCAAGATGATGACCCCAGGAGTTGATGGGGGAGAAGATGGATACTGACGGGGCTTAATAAAGAGGGTCAATTCGATGAACGAGCAACAGGTCGAAGAATCGTCATATTTGAGTATTGTATCGGCCGAGATAGTGACGTCTGAGAATAACGAGGTCAAGATACTGGAAATGACATCTTTGCTACATTAGTGTAATCAACACATATATCGTAGGAGATGGTGACCATAAACCAAGACCGAGACTACTTAGCCAAGACTTTTTCATGGCTGCCTTGAGATTTGCAAAGATCCACGAAATATGAAGTCATATTGAGAGTACAAACATCAAACCCAACAAATAAATCAACGAAAACGAATTCCTCTATCACTGGCCAATGCCCCTCGCGTCATCATCTCCAAGACCGGGGTTGATGAACCGCTGAGAGTGGGGGGCTCTCAATCCACTGAAGCGTCACTCTTCTCCACTGTCGGCCCGGGGGAGTTACTGAGAGACAAGAAACTCAATAATTTCTATCACGAGATAGTGCAAGGAAGGGTATTTAAGTTTGCAAGGAGATAAATCCTACTGTAACGGTACAGGCCCTGATATTCAAGTTTGACGGCAGTTATCATCAGGCTTTTTATCATGTGAATTTGGTATTGATCAACGACCGTTGATCTTGATGTTGGAGATTGAGGGTGCTGATCTGGACTAGATGCGAGGCTGTGAATTATGCGCATGGGAGGAAGCCGAGGCACAAAAGATAGAGCGTTTCAAAGGAATAGACAAGTGCTAGTTTGTTTCGAGGACTTCAAGAGAGACATAGCGATAGTCAAAGCGTATATAATGCCGCTATGGTCCTCCGCTCTGAACTCCAAGAATCATGTGGATGATCATTACATTTAATTACTTATAATATATAAACCCTCGTTTCACTCACTCTAATCACTTTCCAATCACACATTTTCCCATATACGCGTTGATCTCGGCATAAATATGGCACTATGGGCGAAACATCGTCCCCGTCAAAAAACGGAAACACAAACACCAAATCCTCCGGTATGATCATCGCAATTAAACAAACACAACCCGTCACCCTGTTTCACTCGTAACGACTCAATATATTTAAAAGCAAGAAAGCACTATTTTTTCCGAGTCTAATAAATCTGATCCCAAAATGTCGCTCAAAATAAACCATCCTCTCTCCATATCGTGATCCTTGTTTCATACTCACTCATCCACTCTACATGAAACACTCACATCTCCTCCTGTGATCGCATCTAAGCATCCCACTTTCCCACCTGAATTGGGTATAATTCTTTTTCTCTCCCCCGTCAACTAACTGTTGTTGAACGTCTCTCCCAACCTCCTCGTTGCAGTGCAGCGCAGCGTTTCCCTTTCTCAGTCACTCGTTAACATAGGTGTTGATCACCTGTTGGTCCGTTACTCTTCACCACGATCCTTTCTTTTTCTCAGCAAAATACTCGACTTTCTTTCCATCCGCTAAACCAACTGTCGAGATGCATTTCATCAACCTTGTCGCCGTCTTCATCGGCCTTGCAGCCGCAGCGCCCACGGCTACTCCCACCAAAGACAACATGATCGCCGTCTCAACCGTAGCACCCAGCGCCTACGAAGATCCATACACATACTGGGCTGCTGGAAACCACTCCTTCAGTACATGCGACAAGAAGACTTACAAGGCGCGCCAGGCCCCCAAGAGCACCAAGCGAGCCAACTACAACGACTGCGCAGCGCTTCTCTCAACCTTTGGTACTCGTAACGGCACTTTCAGCATCCCCGCTGCTTCCGACGACAAGCGCGAGTACGATGTGGGAGATGGACTTGTCAACATCGTCAAATCAGGGTCGTGCGCCTTTGCTGTGCGCGCTGACAAGGGATTAAAAGTCGGCGATGATGATGTGGTTTGGATTATGCAGAAGGCTGTTCTTGAGTACTCTGCTGGAACGGAGATGGCGGCTCGTGGATCCGTCAAGTGTACTGCTGATGAGGCTGGCAAGAAGGGAGGTCTTTACTGGCAGATTCATGGTATTGAGTCTGCTGGTTATTAGCTGGGTTTGGACTCCATGATCTTGATGATCAACTGTTCGGTATGGATTTATGGGAGTTTTCCGACATGAAGCATTCACTGGAGGAACAGTTCTGGAACTGTCTTGACGACTAGATGCGTTTTTATGTGCGATACCCGGGTTTACAGAGGATTTGGCAAGTAAAGATATAGCCACAATGCGTACATATTTCTTCTCCCCACTTCTCTGAAAGGACTTATCATTCGGTGATGGTACAAGTCAAGATCAAGGAAGTTCAATATCATGTTGCTACTATGCCCGTTCGCTGAGGTCTATCAGTCTCATTGTCTGTGGCATCACAGTTTCTACCTCAATAGCCCGCCCAGTTCTCTTATCCATACATGTTCGAGATGGGTAACTGATAGATAATCCCCGAAAAGGATCCGTCACGTTGATCGGTTTCATGTCGCTAAAATCTGGCCTGGATGGTTGGGCGCAACAGGGTCATCCTTGTTAAGGATTTCATATGTCGCTCGCATCACTTACAATAAAGCAGTAGTTATAGGACTCCCGCTAGATACCTTGCTTTAGGTTCAAGTATCTCTTGCACCATTTCCTTGCATCTAGACCTTTTCATCAGAATATGTTCTGGCCTTGACTTTTGTACCGGTCTCCTCTCGCTACGATACACCACCACGGCCTCCAACGCCCCATTTCGCCTGTGCCTCGACAGCGCCGCTCCAATAGACTGCAGTTCCCTGCCCTGTTCGGTTTGAAAGGCAAGAGGTTGGTTTCGGCAAGGCACCTCAGGAAGCGGCCATTAGCTTCTCTACCTAGAGACGACCTCCCCAGCACTCTCATCAATACCTGTCTACCAACCCGTACCAGCCTCAAGAACAGCAACAGCGTTGCGATCATCAAGTTCCGGAGCGCGGGTGTTTTTAGGGAGGTCGTTCGTGGCCATCTAGTATGGAAAAGAGGCATCAGGATGCTTTGTTCCTTGTGCTTCTGGACAGGACCTGCCGAGACGAAGGTCCTGGACTGGGTCTTCGTCTTATCGTGAACCATCTCAGAAACAACATAACCATAGTAACTAAGGGAGAAATAATTGCCTCATGCGTATGTAAGGATGGGCAGTGTCGTGCTCAGCAAAGACACCAACGTTGTTACTGTTGTGGCAGACATTTTCAGAATAACCTGCACCATAGGTACTTCGAGACATGGATCACTTCAGGAACATTAGGAATAAACATTATTGTGTGAATTGATCATTAAATTCATTTAGGAATGGTCAACTCGGACCATGATACGTAAAGTCAACCTGACGCAGAATATTCTCGACTTCTTAGTCAAACATGCAGGTTCCTCCATTGTGTATAGCAAAGCAAATGATATAATCCCAAGCTCCAAAATCTTAATCTTTAAGTGCTCTCCATACAGTAGCACTCTGATAATCCTTCAGTTGATAAGCATGAGTCGAAACCTCGGCGGTAATCAACCATAGTAGTCATCAATGATTGAAATGTCAGGATACTTAGCCTGAGTCCGGTCCATACGACGTAACTTTGTGGCGTGGGCCTCCAGCTTCACTTTGCGATCAAGGCAAAGCTGTTCAACTCCCCTAGCGCTCGTAATTGCCTCTTCCGCGCCCTTGAACCTGGAGGCAGCACGGTTTTTGCAACCTTCGACCTCTTTACGAATTGCGCGGGAAACGGCATCCCCTGCGTGGGCAACGAGGCGGTCGATCCGTTTGAGAGCCTTTTCAACGCCGGGTTGGTGACGGAAGACACGATTTCCGATGGAGTCAATCTCACGTGTGTAATCTCCAACGACTTCTCCGATGCGATCTTTCTCAGCGAGAGTTGCGTATCGCCGTTGGGTTCGAGGCGAGTGAGGTATAGCGCGTGAGGCATCGGGAAGAGTGCGGACGGTGCCTTTTTCTCTGAAAGTGTTAACCAGCACGTTCATCTCGGTGACATCTTCTGTGATGAATCGAAGCTGTCGCTCGACAGAATCAATCGCGGAATAAATCCACGCGGTCTTTGTAGGAGCGGTAGGAGAGGGAGGATCATCTTTATAAGGGTCAGGGCTGTTTGATATTATGCCTTTTTTCCTCTCGATTTCCCTGATTCTTCGGAAGTGCGCTTTTGCATCGGAGCGGCTGAAGTTGGTAGTGCGTTTTCCGGTGAAGGGTTTTAGATAGGAGTAGTCGGGTTCTCTGGTGGGTTCTGGGGCTAAGACTCCTTCGTCATGAAGCTTTTGTATGGCTTGGGGAGATACTTTGACGTATGCAGCGCCAGGGGGTTTGTTTGATGGTCGAGGTCGAAGGTGAAGGGGGGTATGCTCAGAGGATGACCGGGAAGAAGAAGTAGAAGATCCAGTAGAAGGTGTGGGTACTCGAAAGCAGCGACTTGGCATGTCCGGTGTAGAGAGGACTTCTTTCTCAGGGGACTGGTATGTGGGCTCTTCAGGGACTTCCTGAGGAGTATACACGAAAAAGTAATAGTGTAACTGCCACATGGCAACAGCGCCGAGCAGGGCGAGGGAGACGACGAATGAGTATGTTGACATGTTGTAGAGGAAGACAGTCCAAAAGCAAATGAAATTGAAGATGGTAGTCAGGGTGAAAAAGATGGTGCGGATAAAAAGGAACTGCGAGTATGCTCCAAGATCCCAGATCTCGTAAATAGCCCACACAGGATCGTCATAAGCATCAAGAATCACCTCGCAAACCTCTTTTCCGATACGGTACAAGAAGTGAGAGGACCAGGCAGTGATGAAAGCTCCCCAAAGCATGTGAGAGGCAGTAGGGCTCGCCTTGTAGTGGTCGAGGATCCAGTCGTTGTGCTTCGAGTACTGGAGGGGGCTGCGAATCATCATGCAGAACCACTCCAGGATGATACTGAAAATAGAAATCTGGAATCTGACAGTGAATGCAATGAAGTGAAATACGTTCGGACACTCCTTGATGAGGCGCTGGAAACCGGTTTCGGGGTAAGGGCGGTAGTTGGGGAATTGCTTCGGGTCATAGGTGAGACGAGAGCGACGCCAGAACATGGTGACTGATTTTTGTAGATATCAGTGATTATTTGAGAGTCGTGTGGTTGAAATGGTGAACTTTGTGATGGGATGTAGTTAATTAAGTGCTGTGGTTCGTGAAACACTGTTGTGAAGTGAAGAGAAAAATGAGTGAGTATGGGGAGTCAGAGTAGACCAGTCGTGATGAAATGAAAATAAATCAAACGCTCGCTTCATTGTTTACGTTGACCTCTATTCACTGCCCAGCAACTGCTCAGTTGGGGGTGCTCTACCAGCAGGCTGCCACTGACAGGAAGTGAGGGTATTCACAGTTGACAGTGTCAACCAATCAAACACTTTCAAACATCATAAGTGACCAGTTCCAGGCAAATATAGTGGTAAATACGTAAGTATACTAGGTAGGTATTGCACATCAAAGGCCGCTGTGGAAAGACTTGAAACTGAAAATGGACTCAAGTCTGTTTGTCTCAAGGTAGTTGCTGGCTTGTGTTAAGAAAGTAAGAGAAATCTAGATATCTTGACTTCAGGCTCCGAGCATTATAATTGAACGACTCATTTAATATCACGGTTGTTTGTACGCTTGATATTGGGTTTTATCGTTTAGGCATGACTGGTTGTGAATTTTGCAAACATCACTGTGTCACTTAAACCCTTACATAGATTGCTGTTACTTCAAAGACAGTACTACAATAATGAATCAGAAGCCTCAATGTTCAACATACTCGAACTTGGCCGTTCTATAGTCTTCCGAAGACTCTGCATTGCGGCAATGTCCAAAATGTTCATATTGGATGCTCATCAGTTTATGTCCATGATCTCGCCACCTCGACTTCCTGGTTGGTTTCTCGAACAGAAACAAATCACCAAGCACCTTCCATCAAAATCATGTGCAGTGTCTGGCACGTCGTGAGTTGTTTCCCAAAGAAGCTCCTCGGAAATCCAGTTCAGAGCCTTCAGGAGGCTTTGGGGTAGTCAAGCCACATGATGATTTCCTAGATGTGACTTACACGAGATGAGAAGAACGATATAAGATTATTGCCAAGAACCAAGAACACCGTCTCTTGAAGCGTTTTTTTGCGTTAATTCCAGGATATTTTTGATAGTTGCTGTCAAGATTGAGTTCCTCGTGAGGTGGTTAGCAAAGTCTGTTGGTAATGACTCCATACATCCGAGCCATTATTGGAAGCCAAGGGACCCATCATCAATACCAACACGTTGGTCAAGACCCATGAGTTTAGTCCATGAAAAAAAGATCCTTGCTATTCGATTGATTTGGCTGCCAAGACCCAATATGTTCCTCTAGAGATGACCACACCAGGCGTTTCGAGAGACAACTTTTGCCTGGGCACTTCATTCCCGAGAAGGAATTGTCTAGCATTCGTTAGTTCTTTCTTGGCAATGTCTAGGTGCTCCAATAATGCCGTTGATCGCCAGCTTTGCTCCGGCGTCCGAAAAAAAATCGCTTCTCGATATCATCAACATCCATAGCAAGGCATTTCGATAACATGACGTGCATTAGTCTCCCCATTAACAAGTCCAAGTAATTCTTATTTCCATTTCGCTTAGCATAAGGCCTTTAACTTTGAATGCTCGGTTGCACAGAACCATGCCGCCGCAGCGAATTTCGGGGCATAGAAAACGGCGGTTTTTTTTGGTATGGCGCACGCTAATTACCAGATTCTGGGGTCTTGGATCGACAAGGCAGTTGCTAACACGGGTCTATGAAAGATAGAGGAGGATCATGTTACCTAAATTATACGGGTAGATCAGATATTGGGCAGAGATGGTTCGCACGGATGGTATGGTGGTGTCTGCTCTGACTTGCATGAACAGCTAAGAGAAACAATGTTTATGCCGTTATGCCGAACAAGCCATGAACATCTGTGGGTATGTGATGCACCCGTGTTCAGGCTGATGAGTTTGAAAATGGGAATAGAGTCTGGGCAAAATTGAGTTTACAAAATTCAAGCACGTTGAAATTACCATTCAAGGGACCTGTAGCTGATTTATGCTGGTGGTCATAGTCCATCCAAGCTTTGTCTGATCTTAATCGGCTCTCAGGGACAACACCGAAAAAGCGAGGCCAGTCTTAAAGGAGATGACAATAGAGTCGATTGCCTTTTGGTCTGTATTATTCTGATCGCCAAGACCATGAGACATCTGATTTCATTCCATGAACAGACCCTTCATGTATTTTGTTTACTGATCTTTAGGGAGAGTTTGTCCAGGAGAAAGAGACTTCAGCCACAATCCTTATATTCATTCATCCAGTGACTGAGAAACATCTCTGAACAGACGTCTCACCCAAAGCCTAATGCACAAGCCTCAATGCTGAATTCCATGACAGCTTTGACGGCTGCTTAATCTTGGCTAGGAGCCTCATCTACCCGCTGTCGCAGCTGTCGCCCTCGGACTGGGGGATTTACGAGTTGCCCGAGAGGCGATTCCTCTTCGGGGCAGGCGTTGCGCGAAAGAGAAGGGCTGGAATGTAGCCGCACCTTTTGACTTTGACAGAAGATGCAGAGAGCGTACTACGTATGCAAACACAGGCAGAGTTTCCTTCTGGACGTTTCTGCGTTCTCGGTGGAAGCGCACTTAAGGTATATGCCGTCAGTTGAGGTATGAAAAAAGTATGAGTCTGGGGAGACCGAAGAAAAAAAGAAGGTTTCATGGAATGTCACTGTTTCGAGAGACGGGTATCTCAGATACTTCCGTCACCGGAGGATTGCGTGGAACCGCGGAGCCGTCATGTGGGTTAGCCTCCGGTCCCCATCGCGGACCGAAGTGGAGGGTACGGACAGAGTCCGGGCGAAAAGTCATGGTAGCTCAATGGAGGTAGTAGAAGGCCATTCGACATTGTGATGTCGTCTTGTGGGATACGAGTAAGCCTCGAATACGCCTGTAAAAACAGTTATCGGTAGTTCAGTGGGATGAGAAACGCGGTGGGCTCGTAAAGACAGACGCCTCGTCATGTGGACTACAACAGTCTTGTTGGTTGAGGTTTTAGTGCATCTGATCTGATATGAAGGCACAAGCAAGGCAAGCTATGACTGGCGTGAGAGAACAGCTAGAGATAGCTTGAAAGGGCCGAGTTTAGTCTGGGAGTCTAGACGCGGCACAAGCTGGGGATTTGCTGATCGCATTCTGGTTCAAGCAAAGCGGGAGTGCCCAGAAGTGGATTCTAAATAGGTGCTTGGAAGCCTCAACGTGAGTTTGACGAGTCAAGTGCCACATTGTGTACCTATTGAGGACAAAGTGGCGCCTCAATGGCTTTAGCCATGGTGGAACGAGGCTACAGTTTCAGAGCCTTGGCGTTTACGGCTCGTTGATTGACACTGGACACTGAGAAGGGTACTCGACAAAAGAGGGCCTAGTTTGCGATGTCGGGAAAAAGGCAGACTGTCGTTCTCGTTCCGGGTTCCTGGGACACGGGGAATGTTACCAATTGTTAGCGTTTCAGCGGTCTCTCTCCTCTCTTCTCTCTCTCAGGACTCAGGATTGTTACGAAGTACTTGTCCCTTACTTTTGGGGTCTCGCCTCGTCTCGTCTCTTCCCCTGCCTCGTCCCATTTATGCCTCCGGAACAGAAGCCGACCTATCATGAGCGATCCCAAGGGTGCCCCAACCGTGCGAGATGCCTAGGGTGCAGTAGTATTGGCTGGCGTGACCTGTCCATCTGTATCCGTGCCCCCTTTTGACGGGCCGACCAGGTACATCCATCCATCTCAATCATCCTCAGGTCAGGTCTTCTTCGCACGGGCGGGATCGTACTGCGGCGGAGGCTAGGAACTGGCGGGTACTGACACTAATGACGGGACGGAGTCGGAATCACGGAACGCTCAATAATCCTGATCTTGCTGCACCTAACAGAAATAGCGTCTCATTGTCTCTGGTCACGGTAACCAATTAGGCATCCAAGACCGTAATGGCTGCAGCAAACATTGGTTTCAATAGAACAGTATCCGTTCGGTCACTCGGCTTCCGCGGAGAATTAGGGAAAAGTCATGACGAGCAGCAACGCCTCGCGTTTTACAACGGGAAGCTTCACAATAGATAGACAGACAAGACAGACAAGACAGGAGAATAGAGCGGTGATTCGAGCGAGTACCGCATTCCTCTGGCAAAGAGCTAATCCGCAACTCGGCAAAATGAGACATTGCTGGGCTCGTAAATGTTGGGTTAGGTTTCGGCGAACTCACATGCCGATCAGGGACCGTCTGACAGCCACGTCAAATCAAATGAACAAACGTTGACAAGACAACTCAACTCGGTTCATCTCATTTCAACAATTCAAGGGCTGAGCTGGAGCTGGGGAAAAGCAAATAGCCTCTATTCTGGATCTACTGTACGGTTTGACGCCCCTCAGCCGGCTAATATTGAACCGTCTGTTCGTAACCGTACTGTATCGTCTCGAAACAAATAGAATTCTCGACTGATCATCACGAAGCATCCTCGTGAACAACCCCCAAACTCGGGATGAGACAAACCAGAAATCAGATGCATCGGAAAGACAATGAAAGACAAAACGGGACAAGGATCAAAACTCGCTACCGTACCTAGGTTCAGGTAAGCCCACTGATGCTTCACTCTGCTAGGGTCTTCTGCTCTGGTGACTGGTGCGCCTTACTCGCTTCTCTTCTTGGCAGACCAGACTTTTGGGAAAGACAAGGGGAAAATCAGTGGGTGATCATTTTAGCAGAACTCCGTCGGTACTGTGCACCTCGTAACCTACAGGACAGTGAGCACCTCACCTACGCCGACACCGTTGCGACTAAATTAGCCATAGCAAGTCCAGGCTGGGCGCCCCCAGGTCATGTCTCCAGCTGTTTCTCAATGATGGCACGGATCCGCTCTGGCGTTTTTGGCGAATGGAATTACGGACCTGCACTAGAGGTACCTACACCTGATGGCTGAGGCTGCGGTAGCCCAGCCCAGCCCAGCCCAGCCTAAAACAACAAGTTAAACCTGAAAGGAGTACATTTTACGAGCCAAGGGGTCAGAAGAGAAAAAGCAAGCAGCCAGAAACAATAATATTAAAAGCATCCTCTATTCCCCCGGTTCTCAAACACACTGATCTCTTTTTTTTACGATCACCAACCAATCCGCGAAGTTCCGAAACCGAGAATACCATTACCACCTATTACAGTACCTTACAGTACAAGCACGGGCTTTGGGCTACCTCACCTCTGCCACCAAAATAGCCGCGGATCCTCATCACATTTACCTACACCCCCCGGTCCCGGGCTAGTCAACGCAGCACAACAAAAGACAAACAGAAAGAACCAGGAACAAGGCCCAGGGTTTCATTCATTTCGATCCAATCCAATTCTTCATATATCCATCTGCCAGCACCCCTACCACTGCAACTTTTCCCATCTTGCTCTGCCCGTCAAGACATTCTCCCTTACAACTGTATCTTCCAAGAGCAGTACTAAATCCAAAAGCTTCGACGAGCTGGTCTCTTGAAACGTCTAACAAGCTTGGGACCTGTTTGTGCTCTCACCTTGCATATACGCATGCATAAACATCCTTTAATAGCAACAACCTGACACGCATATTGTCTTGTTTGCTCCCCCGTCGACCAACAACCCATTCCTACCCCTCCAGCTCATCATCGACCTGGCTCAGCCATATATACCAATACGGCACCTCGACAACGTTTACTATACCTCCCTAGTCAACACCAACTCACAACACCGCAACGATGCTCCGAGGAACCACTTCCAACGTCCCCAAGGTCCCACTCTTTGGTGTACCCAAGAGACGCAAGCAGAGGCAACAACAAGAACAGGAGCAAAAGGATAAAGAAGAGAAGCTTCGCCTACAGGCTCTCGAGGAAGCTGAATTCGCAACCAAGGCCGAAACTTCAGACTTCCTCCTCTACTACCTTGAGCGATCCCCCTTCAAGGACCAATCCGATCAGATCTCCATCGCCTGGGAGAACCTACCCAGCCTGGGCGAGCTTGAGTCTTTCGCCAGACTCGACAAGACTGCTGGCACACAAGCCTGCCGTCGTCTATTCAAAGCCGTCGTCATCTGGGACGATCTTGGTCTTGATCTCTGGGAGACTCTCAACAGCACTTTCCACCCTGGAAGCGACGAGGAGGAGAGCGATGATGATCTCCTCGACGAAATCTCAGAAGAACCCGTCGGCTGGGATCACACAAGCCCCCGAAGATCCCGATCCCGCGCCAGCTCCAGGACATCTTCCTCTGAGACACATAATTCTGAACGTTCTCGCCAAGTCTCCTCAGAGCGACAAGATCAGCGTGAGCGTAGCCGCGACTCGCGCAAGACAGCTTCCGCCCGAGACCAGAGCGTCAACGGAAGATTACTTTCCCGGAGACCTATGGGTCTTCAGGGCGGTATGATCAGCGAGTACTACGACAGCCCCTCGCGATATCGTGTTCCCAAGATTGTGCGGGTCCTATAAGCGCTTACACATTACTACTCTACGAACATTTCTTTTGTATTTGATCTTATACTGCTTTTTCAAGCGGGCGTTGGGAAATTAGCAAAGTTCGCAGCAACCGCTACACTAGCCACATATTGATTTCTCATGTTTTCTGAGTATTAGCAAGGCGTTCTGGACATGTAGGCAATGGCACCGGACAATTACGGATTACGGGATACCACCAATATCACAGCTGAGGGGATAACAGCTACCATATTATTACTACAGTACAGCAACGAACAATTTACCAAATAATTTTGATACTTTCATAATCATGCAATTCCTGAGTGATCGATGTGAAAATTTGGATGGCTCCTCTTGATGTAACCTTCAAAGTTTGAAGCTCTACAACAACCATTAGCACTACCAAGGAAAACTCCTTGTCTTGAAGCTAGATCGTCGCTATTCTGACATCACCCAAGATCCGTCGTTGCAACATCGAGATATGATCGGATTGAAGGGAGAAATCGACGTCATGGTGGAGGGAATATTAACTGCCGCGGTCTTAAGAGCCGAAGAACCTGGAAAGTTCCGTATCTGGCCAACAAGACCTGGCCAGACCTTTTTTCGGGGAACTCTATCAAGACTGCAAAGCAATTATCTTCATCACATCAGTTGATCACCTTCTATTTCATCACCACTTCATCAAATGATCACCATATTCACAGTATGCGCTGTCGTGTCGCCTACTCTCGTCGCTGACTCGTCTCATGTAGTGATTCTATCCTTGGCATTGTCTTAGTTGCTGAGCCTGGAGGTCATTTCAGGAGAGCCAATGGTTCGAGGTGCGCTTCAGTCACTATCCGTGTGGCGCCGGGGCTAGCTCAATCAGGAGTATGCATCCACCGGCTGGGATGGGTAAAGTCTTCATTCCCAATTCAGGTATTGCTTTGAAGTCCACTGGGACCAGTTGAGACGGACGAGTGTTTGGTCATCGAAACACCCTTTCAAATAACATGTGAGACCTGAATCGACTATGAAACATTGAGATCTTTAATAAAGGATAATTCCATCTCCATCTAGTTTTGGTTTCAGTATTTAACTTGGTGAGACTCAACCTCTCTATTCAAGGGAAATTAAATCGTTTGTCTGTTGCTCTGGTCGAACAAAAAGCATGCAGCCCAGGGACGCTAAGAAAAGTCCACGTCTTGTGATAATTGTGTCGACCTCTTCTGCACGCACCCTCAACTATGAAACACTTCGGTTATAAACTCTCAGCAGCTGTCTCACTTGAGTAGTTTTCTCTTTAAGCATGAGATAACTCTATTCTTTGCTTAAATGCAGGACCTGACTCACTTTACTCTCGGGTGATGGGATGAAATGCAGCTGATGGTGTGCTGTACAGGCTATCTCAGCTAGCCTCAGGGGTCCTGTCCCAATTTGTATCTAGACTCGAGAGGCGCTGTTTGAGGCTTCACACCAGGAGAATAGGGCATTTTACAGTATAGCCTGGCTGCTGGCAAGATGAAGAGCTCCTTTTCGAGACGGAATGTTCCGGCTGTATTGTGTGCAGCTGAGCGTGAGGATCTTTGTTTCATTGTTCTCTATGCTTTTTGGTGTTTTTGTTGTAGTGTTTCTGGATATAATGAAGCACTTACACTGCCTCTCGTGGGTCGGCCTGTTAGGCTTGGCTGTCCTAACTACCGCAAAAGATGTCTCTTACGTGACCGATCTCGAGATCTTTACCTACTTGGTACGACTCCTGAAAAGAGCACCAGTGCAGTACTAACTGTGTAGGCGCCATGTGTTTCCAGCGCGATCTCATACAATGTCGGCATGCAGACGTACTCGACCATGTGCGGCGACTCGGAGACCGAATTGCAGAAATGTATCTGCTCGACTCGAATGGACGAAGTTGCCTCATCGATATCGACCGATATAGAATACAGCTGCGGTTCCAGCGCGACGGAAGATCTGTCAAGTGCGTCTAAGCTGATGCAGAAGTACTGCAATCAGGAGGAGCACATCACTTTTTTCTCGCCAACCAAGAATATCGTCGAGGCGTACATAACAGATCTTCCTGAGTTGGCGTATCTTCCGCCTTGCGCGCAGTCGGGATTATCCTACGCCGTGGTCAATATTGTATGAAAGCTTCCAAAGTCCAGTAATAGGGGGTGACCTGACTAACATGAGTATAGGGGTCATCAAGGTGTCCCGAGGCCGCTGAACTGAATGCGCCGTGTGTCTGTAACAAGAAAGACGTCGTTCGAGATATTACTTCAACACTTAAGAGTGCCGTGAAATATTCATGTTCTAACAACGGAGACGTCACTTCGGCCCAGAACTTCTACAGCGAATTCTGTCAGATGAACGACGGCACAACGTCTTTTGCACCACCGAAAGGGCCTCCTGGAGATAGTGAGTCTGGAATTATGTCTCAGGGAATCATTCTAATGTTGATTCTGTCAGTGTCATACTACATCACAGCTATGCCGCATTTCAAGTCTCTCAATAAATGCGCCCAGTCCGGGATAGCTTCTGCAGTCATGGAGGTAAGTCCCAATGTTTCGATACGCGACCCTGTTTCTAACAACAGTATAGCAAAGCTCCTGGCTATGTGGAGAAGGTCCTCAAGAACTGGCTTCATGCATCTGCATAAAATCAGGGATGTCAAAGATCATATCTAGCAGTTTGACTGAGCGAGTCAAGGACTACTGCGATAGTACACACATTGCCAACGTCACATCAGCTATCGATGTTTTCCGGTATTATTGCAGCGCTGCTGAGAGTTTAGTTGTTGCTACCGTCAGCCAGTCCATCTTCCAATCGTATCCGACTGCTAGTTCGGGAGCTGGTTCGGGGACAACAGTTCCAGGAATGACTGGTTCAGTTGGTGCAACTGCAACTTCTAGTTCTAATACTGCGAAAGAATCTGATCCTGGCCATGAGGACAAAGATGATAGTGAATCAAAGACGAGTATCGCGCCGATTGCTGGAGGAGTTGCAGGAGTTGTCATATTAGCCGCTCTTGGCGCCGGACTATTCCTCTGTATTCGAAGAAAACGTCAACGTCAAGCCAAAGGCGAAGAACTCTCCAACAATGCCGACGGTCCTCCAGAATACAGCGGGCACCCAGAGCTCATGGGCAATAGTGCTTATATCAAGGGCCACACTGCACCACCAATTGTTTCCGAACTGTCATCGACCACTTCTTTCAAACCGGAACTAGGCGGAGGACAAGGCATTTCAGAACTCCCTCCTAACCATGCGCCCACAGCTGAGCTTCAAGCTCACCTTGCAAAGTCTAACTGGGGACATTCACCGGCACAGTCAGAATATGTGTCGCCAGTGAGTCCTGCGCCAACATATTCTGGTCATCATGGAATGGGCTTTCAGTCAGGGCCTGTGGAGGCTTATGAATTGGATTCTAATATACGGGGTCGGTAGAAGGATATCGATCTCCGCTTTTCTTTTAATGGCTTCAAAACCTGGCGCTATGGTTGCTTTTTGGTAATAGGAGTAATGTAATGATAACTTGTCGATGGATACCAGATATATTTGTAGTTTTAGTGTTATCAAAAACCTGCACGTATGTAAGCGCCTGTGTCTAGGTAAAGAACTATATTTTTTATTCTCCTTGTAGAAATGAACCTTCTGTAACACAACTATTAAGGTATGTTGGCCTGTTTCAACGGTATTCTGAAGTGAAAATGAAAGGTGAAAGTGAAGCCTCATATTATGGACGCATGAGCCGCGGCCGCTGTCGATCTATCAATATACCTCAATGTGGCTGCAATTCGGAGGAGTGATTCACAGTCTCCTTTGTGAACGGAGATGCACACACTGCTACACCTACATACCTGGGTATCTAATGCTAACAAACGAAAAAAGAAGCCATTCGCTCCTCCCACTGATCGAGGCCAAGAGTGTAGGGTAAGCCACTTGCGATCGGAAAAAGCTTCCACCTGCACTTGGCCCGTGCCCGTTGCTTCCCCGGCAGCAAACGTTGGCGTGTTGCATCTCAGCTTTGGAGCTCCAAATTTCCTAGTCTCTCCAACAACAAAGACTCCATTTCCTTTGTCGGAGAATTTCATCAACGTCTCACCCTCATTTGTCGATCTGATAGACACAAAGCGAAGCGACAACCGACGTGGACTTGGGTTTTAATTCGACTTTTTCTCCTCGAACGCGTAGCTGTGGTAATGACGAGTATCGCGCTATTGACCTGATCCGACCTCGACCATGGCGGCCGCAGACGTGGACATTGGCTATGTCGCAGGCCACCTCGGCCTCGATCAGCCTGTTATCGCGTCTCTAACGACAGAACCGACCGTAGAGCTCGTCAATATTGTTCTACAGGCTGTTGCTGCCAAAGCGCACGAGTTTGACGCCCTCTACGCTGAAAAGCTCCAGACCGACATTGAACTTGAGAACGCGGTGCGAAGCTCTGAAACGCGATCGCAAACTTTCAAAGCTACTGCGGATAAAGCCCTCAAAGATGTTGAAGAGGCTAGGCAGCAGCTCAAGGACGAAGGTATGTTTGGAAGGAGTGTGCGAAACCAAGTTGGATGATTGTTGACATTCATTTTCCCCACAGAAACGAAGCGACAATCTCTCGAGAACGAACTTCAAGTTTTCAAAGCTAAGAAATCGGATTACGATGCCGAGATCAAGGCTCTCAATGACAAGATCGAAACTCTTCAATCGTCGAACCGAACCAACTTGAGCATTATTGAATCCAACAACAAGCGCGATCAGACTATTACCGAAGAACTCACCAAGCAGCACCAGCGAAATGTCGAGCTTTCTCGCGAGATTACTGCACTGCAACAATCGGAGCAGAATGCACGAGGCCAGCTCAACAGTGCCAAGTATCGAGAAGAATCCCTACAACAACAGCTCGACCTTGCCCGAAAGAATAGCGAATGGCTAGAGAATGAACTCAAGACGAAGAGCGAGGAGGGCCTCAAGTACCGAAAGGAAAAGGGCGCCCGTATCGCCGAGCTCCAGCGACAAAATGAAGACATTCAATCTCAGGTCGACTCTCTAAAGAGAACAGAGCAACAGCTCCGCGATCGACTCGATGCCATGCAAGCCAAGGCTGATGAAGCTTTGGTGAAGGTTCAGAACCAGGAGGGATCCTTTGCGCAGACAATCGAGAGCTATAAGCATGAGCTTGAAGCTCAGAAACGTTTGGTTGAGATGTCTAACCAGCTCAGTAAGAAGCACCAAGAACGAGTGCACGATCTTGAAGCCGAAAAAGAGCGACTCCGCGACAACTACGAAAATGAGCTTCGACGCGTTCGAGCCGAGCTTGAGCAAGAGCGTCAGACTACGAGTGAAATGGAGGAACGCATTAACCAGCTCCAGTCCGAAATTGACGAGCTTCAGGCTCGTATGGAGCAGCACGCACCACCACCTGAGTCTGCACCACAGACTCCCCGTGCCAACGGCTCCTTGATGCGACCCTCCTCTCCCTTCGCAACACCTTCGTCTATTCGAGCCAAGGGCGCGATTACCACCACGCAGGCCCTTGACCAGCTGTACCAAGTTAAGGGTCAACTTGCCACCGAAAAGCGCCGCAACGCTCAGCTCTCCGAAGAGCTGGACAACATGATGACCGCTTTAGAAGCAAAGGCTCCCGAGATCCAAGATCTTCAGACCGAAGCCGAGCAGCTTCGAGAAGAAATTACTCGAATGTCTGAGTTATCTCAAAATAGCTTTGAGGAACGTGACAAGGCAAGACGAGCAGCGAGAAAGGCAGAGAGTGCACTTGCAACTTCACAGTCTGAGACAAATATTCTGCGCACTCAACTTCGAGACCTTGGTACTCAGATAAACATGTTGTTGTTCCAGATCCACGCCATGGAGAAGGGTACGGACCAGCTTACTGATGAAGAGACTTTCCGACTTCAACAACTACAGAAAGGAGAGATTTCAGAGGAGGCTTTGTCAGATATGTCCGACACCCACCAATTCATTACGCAGAAACTGGTGGTGTTCAAGGATATTCAGTCCCTGCAAGCCAAGAACGAAGAGCTTCTTCGCATTACTCGAGAACTTGCTAATCAACTCGAAAGCGAGGAAGCACTTGCAGAGAAGCACCAGGCCAAGCAAGACCACGACATGGTTGAGAAGCTTCAGCAGGAACTTAGCCACATGACCGAGGAGGCAAGGTCTATCAAGAAGACGATGGAGAGCTTCAAGACGGAGCGTGATATGTTCCGAAGACTTTTGCAGCAACGGGGTGTTCACGGTGACGAGGCATCTATGATGCGAAATTCCATTGCTGGTGGTGAGCGTTTGCCCTTGGCCAGCATTGAGGCAACTGAGCAGACCGAGGCTCTGAACGAGGCACTGCGCAAGCTTCAGTCTGAATACGATAACTACCGCGAGGCCCAGGACGGAGTTCGTAAGGATTTGCGTGACCAGATCGATGCTTTGTCAGCCGAACGCAACAGGCTACAGACCGACAAGGTTAAACTTCACGCCGAAGCCCGCCTTGAGTCTGAGAGGCGTGAAATGTTGCACACCAACTTTGTGGCACTTCAAAGTGAGAACCACGAACTTCAAAAGCGAGCGCAGACTTTGTCTGAGACTGCTGCTAAGCAAGATATTCGAACGCAACAGGTTGCTGAAGAACTCATTGAAGCCAGAGGTTTGCTTGATAGCGTTCGCAACGAGACTGCGAACCTGAAGGCGGAGAAAAAGCTTTGGAAGGACATTCAAGATAGACTAAGCAAGGACAACGAGAACCTTATCGAGGAAAAGAATCGCTTAAACAATTTGCTGGCAACTCAACAATCGATCGAAAATGAGCGCAACATGGCTGATTCGGAAGCTCGACGCAAAGCGCAAGCCAAGATTGAAAGCCTCGAGCAGGAACTGAGCGATGCCCAGAGAAAACTCACATACGAAGCGGAGGAAACTAAGAAGTTGCAACTCAGGAAGGAGTTCGAGTCAAAGGAGTCACAGAAGCGAATCGACGAACTCATGGCAAGCCTGAGCCAAATTCGCGAGGAGCATGTCGCTGTTAAGACCAGCAGAGATCACCTTCAAGCTCGCGTTGATGAGTTGACGGTTGAGCTACGAAACGCTGAGGAACGAGCTGGAAGACTTCAGCCCCGACCTACGCCCCGACCTGGAACTATCGAGGTTAGCGAGCAACAACAGCAACTCGAGAACGAGATCCAGGAGCTCAACGTCGAGATCTCCGACCTCAAGCGAGATTTGGACATGGCCAATACACATCTCGAGAACGCGAAGACCCAGGCTGAGCAGTTCAAAGAGCTCAGTCAGGCTAACGAAGAAGCGCTTGAAGATCTGCGGGGATCACAAGAACAATACAGACAAGAGATGGAGGCCATCATTGAGGAAAAGGATGCGAAGATCAAGGAGCTTAGCCAGCGTGCTGAGGACTTGTCGGCGGAGTTGTCTCGCTCTAACACCGAGCTTTCTAGCCTACGGGACTCCCAGGGTGAGGTTGCACGACGATACGAAGATGAGAAGTCGATATTACAGGAGGAGCTAAACCGACTCAAGGAGGAGAGCGCAAGGCATCTGGAGGCAACGCGATTCCATCAGCAAGATCTTCGTGCTCAAGCTGAAATCGCCTCCAAGGCCCAGCAAGACTATGAGCAGGAACTAGTGAAGCATGCTGAGGCTGCTAAGCTTGTTCAGCAACTACGAACTGAGTACAATACACTTAAGAGCGAGGCCGCATCACTCAAGTCAGAAGCGGACTCTGCAAAGGTTACTCTTGCTCAAAGCGAAAGCTCTTGGGAGGAACGTCGACAACAGCTGGAGCAGGAGATGGCGGAACTTAAGACTCGAAGAGAAGATGTCAACTCCCAGAACAAGATTCTTCACCAACAACTGGAAGCCTTGACTACACAAGTTGCCGCGCTTCAGCAGAAGCGAAGTGGCGAAGAAGAGGAGGACGAAAGGATGTCGCCAGTTCCCTTGGGAGACGCCAGCGAAGGTCTCCGGGAACTCAACAGTTACCTCCGACGAGAGAAGGAGATTCTCGAAGTTCAGTATGATCTCAAGGCTCAAGAGGCCAAGCGACTCCAGCAACAACTTGAGTATACTCAGGCTCAGCTCGATGAGGCACGTCTCAAGCTTGACCAGGAACGCACACAGGCTGCCCAGAGTGGTCGCACTTCAATGACGCACCAGGACCTCATGGAAAAGCTAAATGAGCTCAATATCTACCGCGAAAGCAGTATGACGTTGCGCAACGAAAACCAGCAACTCAAGGACCAGATCGGCGAGAAAAACAAGAAGATTGAGGAGATGGAGACCCGTATCCAACCCCTGGAGGCTGAAATCGACACCCTCAAGACTCAGAAGTCTTTCCTCGAGGATGAAATCAAGCAAATCCAGGAGGATCGCGACCGATGGCAGAAGCGTACTGAGGGCATTCTGACCAAGTATGGACGAGTTGACCCCGCTGAGATGGAGCAGCTTAAGGAGAAGATCACCGAGTTGGAAACTGAACGTGATGCCTTGAAGCAAGGCGAAGAGCCCCTGAAGGCCAAGATCACTGAACTTGAGACCACTATGGAGAGTGAGCGAAACAACTGGAGTACCACACGCGCCAAGATTGTTGAGCAGGCCAAGGAACGATCAAGGAAACTCACCGGAGAGAAGAACGAAGCCATTCAGCGTGCCAACCAACTGCAAGAGAGCTTGGACAAAGCTACCAGTGAGCTCGAAGGTACCAAGAAGGAGGCGGAGGAGTCCAGAAACCAGAAGTCTGAGCTCGAACAACAAATACAAAACTTCCAGAAGGAAGTTGAGCAATTACGACAACAGGCTCAGACTGCACAGTCTGCCCCTACTCCCGCCCAACCTGCTGAAGCTTCCGCTTCTTCCGACGTTGTTGCTCAGCTTGAGCAACAGCTTGCTGATGCTCGCAAGGAACTGGAAGCCATCAATGGGCAGAAGCAAGGTGCTGAGCAACAGCTTGAATCTCTCCACAATGAGTTACAGACTGCTATTTCTGAGCGTGATGAGGCGACAAAGAAGCTTCAAGAGGCCACCGCCAATGCTTCTGCTGAAACTACTGATCAAACCCCTGCGGAGCCTGCAGCTACCAATTCCACAGAGCAGCCCGCTGCAAGTATCTCCGACGAAGAGAAGAAGGCTTTGGAAGAGAGAGTTGCAGCTGCCGAGGCTAAGGCTGCCGAGTTTGAGCAGAAGGCGAATGAGGTTGAGACAAAGATTCAAACCACTATCAAAGAACGTTCGGACAGGATGCGGGATACTCTGAACGCCAAGCTGAGGGAGAGTCGAAGCAAGATGGAGGAGGAATACAAGAAGAAGGATGAGGATCTCAAGCTCAAGTTCGAGCAAGAAAAGCAGATCTGGCTCGCCGAGAACCCCACTGCTAGAAACGCTGATGCCACCAAGACTGAGCCAGCGGATAAGCCCCCGGCAACACCTGCTAAAGCAGAAGCCCCTGCTGTGCCTGCAACACCTTCATCCGTTGGACAAACCGATTTGTCTCAACTCGATGATACTGGCATTCGACAATTCTTGGCGACTAACCCTACGGTTAAGAATATTGTTGCCGCCAACATCAAGAAAAAGCTTGAGATAGAAAGCTCCAAACTCAAAGCGGAGCTGGAGTCAACACTCAAAACCGAGTATGAACCTAAGATTGCCGCAGCTAGGGATCAAGCCCAGCTCATGGAGTCCAAAAAGTCAACTCTGCGCATTAACATGGCTGAGAACAAGCTGAGAGCAGCCAATGCTAAGATTAGTGTAGTTGAGAAGGCTGTTTCCGAAACCCCTCAGAAGCCTGTGGTCGAGGTTTGGGAAGTGGCCAAGGTAGCTGTGGCCCCCCCTGCAACGCCGGCTGCAGCAAAACCTACTCCGGCCAGGCAGGGTTCGGTTGCGGGCGTGCCTCCATCACCATCGCCTGCAACACCCGCAACTGGTGCCAAGACTGCCCAGGGGACACCAGCTGCAACTCCGTCGGTACAACAGCAAGCAGGCTCAGAGTCCAAACCAGCGCAGGCGGCAGCCCCAGCAAGTAGTGGAATTCCCGATCCCAAGACCAGCAATCCATTTGCTGTTCCAGCTAACGCTGCAACAGCCGCTGCACGAAACCCATTTGCTACTAAGAATGAAAATGGCGTTGCACCCGCTGCTAAGCCAGGTCAGCAACAGACGCAAGCGCCCCAGCAGCAAGGGCATCAGCAAGGACAGCAGCAGGGTCAACAGCAGGGTCAGCAGCAGGGTCAGCAGCAGGGTCAACAACAAGGCCAACAACCAGTCCGATCGGGCATCCCCATGCCTCGTGGTGGCGGACGTGGAAGAGGTGGAGCTTATGTGCCTCCTGGCCAACGTGCAGCCAGCGGACCTCAAGAGGGCGGACATGGTAATGCTGGCCGTGGAGGACGAGGAGGTCGTGGTGGTGGACGCGGTGGTATGAACCCTAGTGCCAACGATTTCCAGCCTGGCAACAAGCGGCCACGAGGAGATTCGGAAGTTGGTGGAGGAGCCAAGCGAGCACGTGGAGCGCATTAGTAGAGCGCCGGGGTTGATATATTCCAGGTTGTATTGGGATACTGAAATGTACAACACGAAAAAGGCATGTAATTATTGTGTTTTGGGCATTAAAGGGGATGAGAGAATGGATGACGGTTCATTGGGAGTGTTACAACAGCATTATTATGTCTCATATACTTATTGGGTTCCTAAATGGAAAAAGAAATATATTTCCTTGGTTTTACAATCTTGCGTCCCCTTCGTTGAGAATAGGAGTGATTAGCTGGAGTGATGCTCATTATCTAAGTGTGCCTAAAATGAGAGCAGAGTAGCACCATGGTATATGACCTCACATGGTAAGGTTATTTTGGAAGTCCGCTTACCTCATTCGATGTTGTAGCCATGAAAGTCAGATGTATAAGTATCACTCGAATGAACGAAACTCCAGCGCATGATGTGGTTCTTGGTGGGGTGTCGGTGGATCGGCACCAGCTTCTGCCGATAACGATAAGCTAAGAAAAAGTTTGGAGGAAAACAAAAGATTGGGGACCTTCCCAGAAACCACGTTCAGTCGACTTAACTACGAACGCAAACGACGAAAAGCGAAACAGGGATCGCCTTGAAAAGAGGCGACTCGCATTTATTCAATGATTCCCCCTTCAAAGAAGCGCAAGCTTCCAACTGCGACCGGTCCCGCCTTGAAACGATCAAAGAACATCTCCAAGAAGAAGCCCGGAAAAGAATCGCGCCGAGCCGTCGACGCTACAGCCCTCGCTTGGTCATCGGTAGGCGAGGATTTTGGAGGACTAGAGGTTATCGAGGGCGTGGACGTGGTCAAGGATGGTAGCAGAGTGCAATTCCTTGTGGCCGGCGACAAGAGCAATATAATCGATCCTCAACAAGAAGTCCTCGATGGGGACGAATCTTTTGAAGGGTTTGGCGACGACCCTGTGGAGGTCGGGGATATCAATTCCGGCGAAACTGGCAGTGGTCAAGGTAGCTTGGAGAGCGAGAAGCCTCAAGGGAAGAATAAGCGCAAGGCTGGGCAAGGGAAAGCAGAACAAGAAAAAGTCAAGAAACACAAAAACAAGGACAAATTGGATGGGAAGAACAGTGCCACCAAAAAAGAAGACGAGCAGCTGGACAAGACCTCGAAAGTCGTACAAAAGTCCTCTGCACGCGGGGGCAACACGTTCGGCGCGTTGGCCGATGCGAACGACTACGCAGACCAAGAAGACGTCGACATGGCGGCCTGGGTTCCTCTGAACCTATCACCTCAGATTCTCTCAGCCATCGCGAAACTCAAGTTTACTAAGCCAACATTGATTCAGGAGAAGACAATTCCTGAGATTGTGGCTGGTGAGGATGTTATTGGCAAGGCACAGACAGGTTCGGGAAAGACATTGGCTTTCGGTATTCCCATGGTTGAGCGCTGGCTGGAACTGCAAGAGCAGGGCGTCGAGAGAACTGGTCCTATGGCTGTGGTACTTTCTCCTACACGAGAATTGGCTAAGCAGTTGGGTGATCATCTCAAGGCGCTCTGTGACGGTCTTCCCAGCGCGCCGTACGTGTGTGTTGTGACAGGTGGTCTCAGTATCCAGAAGCAGCAGCGACAGCTGGAGAAGGCTGATATTGTTATCGGTACACCCGGTCGCTTATGGGAGGTTCTCAGTGGCGACAGAGCTTTGCAAAGCAAATTTGCCAAGATCAAGTTCCTTGTTGTTGATGAAGCTGATCGACTTTTCAAGGTTGGCCAGTTTAAAGAGGCCGAAGATATCATTGGTGCTCTTGATGGGAAAAGCCCTGGCGACGACGCGGAGAGCTCAGATGATGAAGACGACGAAGATGAAGAAGAAGATGACGAGCGTAGTGCACGACAGACATTGGTCTTCTCAGCAACCTTCGACAAGGACCTTCAGACCAAATTGGCTGGAAAGGGCAAATCTACAGGAAGCGATGAAGAGAAGATGGCGTATCTAATGAAGTGTTTGAAGTTCAGGGGTGAGCCCAAATTCATCGACGTCAACCCTGTAAGCCAGATGGCTGAGGGTTTGAAGGAAGGACTAATTGAGTGTGGTGCTATGGAAAAGGTGAGTTTGCAGGATTAACAAGATAAATTCCTCATGCTAACTTTCTACAGGATCTTTACCTATATACCGTTCTTCTTCTTAACCCTGGCCGCCGCACTCTTGTCTTCACCAACTCTATCTCTGCTGTTCGCCGTCTAACACCCCTTCTGTCAAATCTTAACCTCACAGTTCTACCTCTGCACTCTCAAATGGCACAAAAGGCGCGTCTTCGCTCACTTGAGCGTTTCACTGCTGCTCGCAACTCTATCCTTATCGCCACCGATGTCGCCGCTCGTGGTCTCGATATCAAGCAGGTTGATCAAGTTCTGCACTACCATGTCCCCCGATCTGCGGACACTTACATCCATCGATCTGGTCGTACAGCTCGTGGCGAGTCTAGTGGTGTTAGTGTGATTCTGTGCTCACCTGACGAAGTCCTTCCTACACGACGCCTTGCCAGCAAAGTTCACGCTGAGCGTAACTCGGGTGCAAAGAGAGAGCATTTTATTCAGACTCTCCTTATTGATCGAAAGATGGCATCGCGTCTCAAGCCTCGCGTGGACCTAGCCAAGAAGATCGCCGATACTGTGCTGGCCAAGGAAAAGGCTCACAGCGATGATACATGGCTACGAAATGCAGCCGATGAACTTGGAGTTGAATACGACTCTGAGGACCTTGAGGCTGTCAACGCAAGTGGAGGCAAGGGTGGTCGAGGTGGTGGTCGAAGGAGAAAGGAGCAGGCTGCCAAGAGTCTCTCTAAGGCTGAAATGGGTGCTTTGAAGGCCCAGCTGAGAGAGGAGTTGAGCAGGAGAGTGAACCTGGGTGTGAGTGAGAGGTATATCACGGGTGGAAGAGTGGACGTTGGTGCTCTTTTGAGAGAGGGGAAGAACGGGGGTATTTTCTTGGGAAATACAGATGGACTGGGGTTTGACTTGTAGTTATAGAGCGTGTTTGAGCATGAGCCTATAAAAGGTAATAACGACTAAGTTGCAATGCATCTATCGAAGAACAAAAGTATTATTCACACTATTAGACCGTCGACATGTTTCAACCAACAGAATCCCAAGACCTATTGAGTCAAGCTATCAGTATGCATCTGAGAAGTTAATCGATGTTTCTTTTCTCCTTCGGCGGCAGATAATAGACATTTAGACATTACTCACAAAAATGTTCGTTCTTTTGAGCCGCGCAACCGCGGGAAACTTTGAGTTGGCCGCGGGTTTCAACTGTGGGGATGCCAGGTGATAGAATATCTGCCATGCATATGTGCCTGAACAAGATACACAAAGCAAAATGAATCGCGGATTTAGTTGATTTAATATCGATGGGAAGGCACATATTGATAAGACTGGAGTATCGGTCTGTGGCATACTCGTGGTCTAGTGTATAACCTATCCTGTTAAAAGTATAGAAGTAGATCCCGAGCTACGTCCACAGAGTTGAGATCCACAACATCAACTGCATCCCCGTCTAGTAGTTGGGACTGACATATCCCCGCGGGAAACTTCAGATCAACACACACCACAAAGATAACGAAGGCAGAGCAACCAGACATAGATTCCCCTCATGACATGCGGGGTATTGAATATATATAAACTAGATAAATATAAAAAGACCCTGATAGTCCATCAAAGTATTCTCCCACCTCACCACCAAACACAGCACCACAAACAAAATGCCTGCTCTGACCACCCCCGAATCCCCTTTCACCCCAAAAGTACAAGCCAAGTTGCTTGCGAGCCGGGAGAAAGCCTCTCGCGACTTCCGCTCAGATGTCGTAACCGTCCCCGTTGAGGAGATGATGACCTCTATTCTCGAGGCCTCAGTAAACGACGATATCTATGATCCTGAAGGCGACCCCTCTGTCAAGGCCCTTGAGGCTCGACTTATCGAGTTGACGGGCATGGAGGCTGCTCTGTGGGCTGTTTCGGGCACTCAGGGGAACCAAATCTGTCTGAGAACGCATCTTACCCAGCCACCGCATAGTGTGCTGCTGGATCATAGGGCGCATGTGCATTGTTGGGAGAGTGGTGCTCTGCCGGTGATTTCGCAGGCGAGTGTTACGACGGTTCATGCAAAGAATGGAGTGCATTTGACGTTGGAGGATGTTAAGAAGAACATCATCGCTGGTGGGAACAGTACGTTGGTTTGTCCTGATAAATGATACGCAGCTAACTTGCTAGTTCACTTTCCGCCTACAAGGGTCGTATCTCTTGAGAATACCCTTTCAGGCACTATTCTACCGCTTGCTGATGCCCAAGCCATCTCAAACTATGTCCGTTCATTCCCTGTACCGGAAGGTCAGAAGCCCATTGCCATGCATCTCGACGGAGCTCGTGTCTTTGACGGCGTCATCGGAGAAGGAGTTGATCTCAAGGCCTACGCAGCCTGCTTTGACAGCATATCTATCTGTCTAGCCAAAGGCATAGGTGCTCCAATGGGCAGTGTCATCCTCGGCAAGAAGCCTTTCATTGAGCGGGCAAAGTGGTTTAGGAAGATGTTGGGAGGAGGAACTCGACAACCTGGTATGATGGCCGCTGCAGCTCTGTCAGCGCTTGAGTATAGCATTCCGAGGTTTCCATCGGTGCACGCCATGACGAGGGATGCTGCTGCAAGACTCGAAGCTGTAGGATACAAGTTCGCTCTTCCTGTTCAGACCAACATGATTCTGCTGGACTTGGAAGCCGCTCAGATTCCACCCGCGGCATTTGTTGAGTATTGCGCAAAGGAGGATATTTCGGTCTTCCCTATGGCCAGACTCGTGTTTCATCATCAGACGTCTGAATTGGCTGTTGACAAGTTGGTGACGGCGTTAACGAGGCTGATGGAGGACAAGCGTAACGGGGTGACTCTTAATGACGGAGGGGCACACGGAGGGTACAGCTAGATTTTGTGATAGCTGAATGAATCATGTTGATTTCTTTCGTCGAATTTCAATGCATGCGCCCAGGGGAGGAATGATCGTCGCGCCCATCCATTGGGGCTTTGGTCGCTTCTCGAGTGTCTTGATGTCGTAGTTGAGAAGGAATGCAGCCATAATGAGCTTGAGCTCATGAGCAACGAAGAATCTGCCAGGGCTTCACAATATTAGCATAGAAAGTCACATGCGGGTCCTACAAGACTTACCAAGCATGTCGACCGTGTCCAAAGGCCAAGTGAGCATCACTAGTTGTCACCATTCCCAATCCCCTAATCTTCTTCGCCTCCTCCTCCTTTTCTTGCTTCTCCTCAGCGGACTTCGCCTCCCACTCTTCTCGGACTCGTGAGTATCGCCAGGGATCATAGCTCATAGCGTCCTCATAAATCTCATCATCGTGGTGCGTTCCTTGCAAGTTGACCGTCACGAATGCCCCGCGCGGCAACGTCCATCCGTAATCAGGGTTATGCAGACCTTCTGGTGCAATAACTTGTCGCTCGATGAGGTTGGCGGCAAAGTTACTTACACGCTGGGATTCGCGAATGGACGAGTCGACGCGTACGAGAGAAGATAGGGTCTGTTTCGTCCAGTGGCCCTCGGAAGGTTTGTGTTCGAGGATCTCGTTGCGCAGTGTGTCGAGAACAGATGGCGGAGAAGAAAGGAAATCCAGCATCCAAGATTGACCTGTCAGGACGGTTGTGTGGATAGCAGCAAAGTTGATAGGTAAGAGTCGCTTAGAGATGACAACAGGATCAAGCTCGAACGGCTTCTTCTCTGCCATCGCAAGACGAATATCCCAAGTGATGAAATCCTCTGGAGGCGTGTAGTTCTTCATCTCAGGATCACCAGCCTCCTGACGCTGCATATCTTTCAGGCGCTGTTCAATAATCGGCAGTAAGATACGAGATGCTTTGCGCCAATGGAGATAATTCGGTATGGTGATCAAACGGCCAATAATCGGATGAAGAACTTGCGGAAATCCGTGTAGCAAGAAGCTGTTCATTACAACGTTGTCGGTGAAGCTCACCATCGGCTTTAAGATGTCTGGATTTCGACATGCTGGGTTGCCAACGAGGAGACGGTTCGTAACGCGCGGGACAATTGCAAGCCAAAGATCCCAAAGATTGACCTTCGTATAGCCTTCAGCGTCGACATTTTCCGGGTCTTTCTCAGCAGCTGCTTTCATCATGGTCTCCAGTGCATGCTCAACAGCACCGTTGACTTCGTCTTCGACTGCTGGTATCGCTGACGACAGGTTACGGGCGAGATACTTGTGCATGACGCGATTCGCAAAGGGCTCCGCGGCGAGATCTTTTCCGAGGAAGTTATACTCTGTGTATAGAATCTTGTCGTGGGCGTGGGATGCCGAGAGGATTCGATCGGGTTGGTCCATCATCCAGGCGATTTGTGAACGGGGAAGGATGACGTCTGGAGGACGCGATATAGGCGCTGGAGCGATGAATGGGAGGCCATTTTTGCCATACTATTTCCCTTAGAAATGAGTAGTGGGATAGTGGGTTAGAGGGGTTACCTTTTCGTAGCCTTCGCCGATCCAGGCTTGGTGTTGAGTGAAGTAGGCGAGGCTATTCCTGATACTAGAGAACCATTTCTCTGAACTGTGACCAAGAACTGGAATTTCAGAGGGATAACGCGGTTGAGTAAGTAAATCGACAATGAACGATACGAGTAGAAAGAGAAAGCCGAAGAGGAAGACGCGAGTGAAGGTGACTTCGGTCAATATGTCGCCCAGGACAGTCATGATGACACTTCTCCAGAGAAGATCCGATCAATTAACAAGAATATTTACAAAAGAAACAAAAAGAAGAGAAGAAGAGGAACTGCCAGACTAGATAAAACCCATCTCCTTAGCCGGGGGCCACTTCCTATCAACTCAGCTGAAATGCTAATGCTAATGCTATCATATTGATAAGTCAGTTGTCATCCCGAGGTACTTCCCCATGAAGCTACCGTAGCAGTTAGTTCCGTCTTTTTTCTTGGAATGCATCATGTTAGTTTGGGAGATGTCTTGTCCGTCTCAGGCCCAGGGATGGATGACGTTAGGAATTGGGTGATTGGTTGGCATATGCGCTAAGCTTTCGATTTACAGGGGGAAGTTCCAGCTGGAGGGGCACTATTCTATTTTAGCATCAGTATCTCATGATAGATACTACTGCAAATCTCTTATCTTAAACATTCTGCTCAGATGATATACTCTCCATAGTATCGAGTCTCTTTCTCCCCGATCCTCCCATCTTGACCAATTCGAGTCCATTCGTGATACTTCTCTCTCCTCTGATCAGAAGTCCGATCTCGCCAGGATGGAACCAATTCATCCAAACCAACACCAACAGCATCAGCATACCATCAAACACAAACACCCAAACCTCGCTGCGCATCAAGTGTCCATCATTTCCTTCAATAAACTCAACCACTCTGAACAGACTTCTCACCCAGATCAGAACGCCTGTGACATAGAGTGTCGTGAGATATGTCTGCCATCTTACGCGAGATTCTAAGGATTTCGGGGTGGGGTCTCGATGCATTCGAATGTGGAATACCGCGCTTACGAGGATGAAGCAACCGAAGAAGAAGAGCTGAACGAAAAGGCCTCCAACGATGATCTTTTCGCCCATTTTGCTGAGATCTGCAATGGCCATGAGACCACCACCTAAAAAGTCAGTAATTCATCAATCATTCACAAAGACAAGTGTCATACCTGATGATTGAAGCATGAACGATGCAACATCGCCAAATACAAAGATCTTGGTGAGCCACTTCCGTCTAATCAACGAGTGGTGCTCACCCTCCGTCAAGAGAATAATTCTTCCCAGAATCATATAAATTGACGCTGCAAAGAGCGCAGGCGCAATGAGAATTAAGACACTCTGCATGATGTAGGGTCCCATGGTCCAGCATCCCGGTTCTTCGTTTGTGTTTAAAACCCGTCCGATATATCCGATAACCTCACCTGGCATGGGTTAGTATCCCTGTTCGCATCGGAATGTCGGTAAAACGTACAGACGCCGCCCAAAACCAATGGTATCAGGTACCATGTTTTCGTTCGCCAGAGTTGAAAGACGTGTAGGAGCGTCGTTATCGCGAAGAGAACTACAAACACAACGTTTGCCTCTTTCGAGGGTACGAATCGATAGAATGCCCATACGGCATCCTTGTAGTTGGGGTTACAGTCCATGGTAACCACTCGTCTAGTGTTTCCGATGTACAGTGAAAGTTAAGATAAAGTTTGAAAGGCAAAAGAAGAAGGGCTAGGAAAGGAAAGGAAAGGAAAGGAAAGGAAAAGAACGAGTAGCCAACACAAAGAAGCAAACCTGCTAATAATCGCAGAACAGCTGAACAATATTCAGTTCGTACACCACCAGAAGAAACAATACCCAGCTGTCCTCACGTCTTCTTATAATCTATATTTCTCTATTCGAACTTACTCCCTTCAACACAGCCACGGCCATTCCCGTATCCATCTGATAAATCTCCGAATTCTTTGCGAGTACTCGCAAATATCCATTCTTATCCCAATGAAGCTCAAGTTTCATGATCCTTTGCTTCAGATTGGTCGATCTCCCACTAGCGGGAGCCTCAACGTCCCCACGACAAGGATGCTGACATGCAGTCTTTTCCTAAAACAAGCCTAGCGGTTCCGAGTACGCGTATAGAAGGCTCGTTTCCGAGTATTCGTCATTGCCTCGCCTTACATTGTCCCGAGTCCATGTGAAAAAGAGTGTCTCTAAGCTGATTTCCTCCTGTCTCTCAATTTTCTCTTCGCTTTCATGTTTGTTTGTGATACGAATCCGCGGGTTGACAAACCAATCATACAATGTCTTCTCGGAGAACTCATACCAAGTCTCGGACAGGCTGTATAAACTGTAAGAAGCGTAAAGTCAAGGTTCGTAAGCCATAACACCCTTTCCTTACGGGAGTTTTAAGCTGCTACATACCCGTTTTCTGTGTCTAACGGAAATAGTGTGATGAGGCTCGACCATCATGTTTCCACTGCACAAGGCATGGCGTAACATGCAGTCTTTCATCACAACCTCAAACCAGTCAAGGGATATCTTCAGTTGACAGCAGCAGTGACAGTCGTTCATCATATTTTCCCAACTTGAGCCCCTCAATTTCAACCCCGGCTCCAACTCTGAGTTCCTTAGACAACCATCATCTGGTCAACTCCCCTGACCACTTTGACAGCTACAGTCACCCCAGTCCCACACAGCAGATTGCTCCCTTTCCTCCACATGAACTCTGGGCCCGCGATTGTGAGCTTATGCATCATTACTGCACAGTAACCGCAGATACCTTGTGCGTCCGGAAAGATCTAGCATACGTCTGGGGCGTCGCAATTCCAAGATTAGGTTATCAAGACCCTTTCGTCATGCATGGAATCCTTGCCATTGCCGCAGCCCACAAAGCCTATCTGATGCCCGCTAGTCGCAAGACCTATTTGCCATTGGCTGACTATCATCAGACTCTTGGATCCGAGGGCTATCGTCGTTACCTCCAACACTACAACATGACTAATTGGATGCCTGTTTTTGGCTTTGCATCTCTCGTTGTGTTGCATATGTTGACCCTACCCACCCGGATGGACAACTGTGTACTAGAAGACCCTATCACGAATCTCATCGAATTAGCTGGCCTGTTAAGGGGTATCAAGACAACATTAGAACCAGCAATTGGACGTATCGTCAGAACAGAATTTGCTCCTGTCGTCTTCGGAATTTGGGTGTTTGATTCTGATGATGAGGCAGAACGGTACCCACACCCAAAGTTATGATCTTGTCTGGAAAGAAGCTGACGCAAACCACAGCTATCCCTCCCTTGAAAACTCGTCTCTGCCCACAAATACCTGGAGCGCCTTGCAAAGGCTTCGAGCCTTTCAAGAAGCTGACATCCCTGCTAGCGGCCTGCAACATTATGCAACAGCCTTGGACGGTCTAGAAACTTCCGCAAGACTATTCGCTGCTGCTGGGTTACACGCCGAGGTTGCGGCAGCGCATTTTTGGCTATACATTATTGATGATAGTATAATTCTTGACTTCGCTGCACATAGACCCCACGCTCTTCTTCTTTTCGCCCATTATCTTGTGCACTGGGCAGTATTCGAGAAAAGCTTCTGGTTCACGAGGGGTTGGTCTCGACAGGTGATGGCCAAGATAGAAGAGGGCTTGAGCGGGAGGGCAAATTTCTTAGAAATGATGCAATGGCCCAAACAGATGGTTGCTGAAGCTGTTGTATAGGCATGAGTGCCTCAAAAGCAGCATGTAAAGTTATATTCTGCCCGAGAATAAAAGCCTCGAACCTAAGAACCTTAGCTGGAACCATGAGCTGATTAGATGAATTGTAGGTATAAAACATACCTTCGATCATAGCTCCTGTTCAATGACTGTGTACTCGTTACTCGTAGATATAAGCTGGAATGTGCCCCAAGTATCCTCGTCCATATAATCAATCATATGCCAATATGCGTCTCGGCGAGCGATCGAGTCCCCCTCCGATAAGCTCAAATGCAACAGCTCTCCAGTGGTGCGGTGCATCTGTCGCCGATTGCTATCAGTTCCTCCCCCTGAAATATCGGAGACGGTACGCTTGTGGCGGCACGAAACAGGTGCTGGCGGATTGGATGAGTTATCTATTAGTGATGCCGAATGACTGTGGTTCTCTTGCTGCACATCCTCTGCTTGCTCGATGGTATGGACTACGAGTGATCGTTGAGTAGAGTTTTTAGATGGAGCTACCAGGTTTTGCCATGGGCCTTCCGGCTCCGAGGCAACGCGCTCATGACGAACGCTCGCTTGGGTATCCAGTAAGGGGCTCACGAATCGATGATCTACATTCGGGGGAGGTTTCTGAAATGTACCCTGCGACTCACTGACCGGTGAGCTTGGTGCAGAGTCGGATCCAATTGTTGTCTGGCTGCCATGTTGCTGATGCCCGTCGTCTGATGTGTGTTTGGCAGCGAAATCTTGCATCAGCAAATCATGCTCGAATAGTTCGCCGGAGCATGATCGCCCAAACATGGCCCCAATGGTGATCCCTTATATATGTCAGCTAAATACCTGTAGGTCTATATGCAATACTTACCATTCTTTAGCCACTCGGCAGGATTGACAGTGCATGGCCACACGTCTAGTGGCCGAAAAGCTTCGACAAAGTGGCAGAGTTCTGGTAACGAAGAATGCCTTGAATATGGAAAGTAAATGGTGCTTGGGAGGCTGCACTCGTCATGCCGCTTCTGATTCTTGGGATTCTTTCTCAATCTATCCACCAGCATGATGATAACTTCTTCAGCTGAGTGAGCGTTCAAGGTGCCAATGTCCCAGTCCAGTGGAATGTTGCGACCGGTGGAGACTATCTTCTCCAATGCCCCTTTGAGTATGTCTGACATATCGGTCGAAGAAGCAGATGAGGAGAGGGCCCTTGGATTCATGATTAGCATGCTTCCCGCAAAAGTGATGTAGTGGACGAACGTATTGAACAGGGTGGCCAAGCTTGCTTGGTCCAGGAATTCCAACTCGGCTTCTTGTTGAAGATCATCTCCACCGCCGCCAACGCCAACTTCAGCCAAGTCTTCTCCTGTAGGCAGGTGGGCAATGATAGGTTGAATAGATACAGTGGTAGGTCTCTGAGCTACTTCGCATAATTTTCCCTTTTCACAACTATGTAAGCGGACATTTACATCTGATGTTAAGCACCCTGGATGTGGCGTGTTGCCACACATGTGACCGGTCAGAGCAGGCGACTCTGGAGTAAGATGAATGTCTGTGTTGAAACGCGAGTCAGGGGTGTTTGATTTGAGCGAACCATAGATGCGGAGTTTATAATCGTCGACATGAATCTGCTAATATCAGTGATCAGATTTCAGCGGACTGTGAGGTCATTCTGACTGACTCTAGATTTTAAAGCCTTAGATAAGGCGAGCCAGACGTCTTCATATCCGTAAGTCCAGGCCTGTAAGTGGAAGATCGTATCACTCGGGTATTGAGAAACCTTTCGCAACAATTCAGCAATGCCTTGGGCTTTCGTCTGGAAAGGCACATTTTCGGTGAAAGACGTGTCAAGATAAATTTTGTCGAGAGTCTTGATGCCCGACGTATACTCGATGAGATTAGGGTTCCGAGATATTCCATTGACAAACCATGGTTCGCTCCGGATGTCTCCTGTATAAAGAATTGCTTTGTTACCTCCTTCAACCACTTGATTTGGTCAGAAACGGTAAAGGTCGGCTTTGGGTGTCAACCTACAGAACATCACCGCTCCAGGACAATGGTTGGCGTCAAAAAGCGTTACCTGAATCTCGCGGCCTGGACGAAGCTCGATCGATGTAGGGGTTTCCAAAGGCAGGGGTTTCTATTCGTTTCAGTATGAAGTCGAGGAAATAGAGAGTATACATACCAAGACTTTGTGGAGATGCCTGAAGGTTTGCTGTCTTGATTCTAGCACACCCTTGGCATAGTTGATGCGACAAGGATATCGTTCAAGACGGAGAAGGATCTCTCGAGTGGATGCTGAGCAGTAGACACTACATTTACAATTAGCAGAGTACTAAAACCAAAATTTGGGGCGTACAATGGAGATCGCAGGGTCTCAATCCCAGCCAAGTGGTCGCTGTGAACATGACTTAGGAAACAAGCAAGTGGTGGTTGTGCACTGGCATTGTGCCGGAAGAAATCAACTGAGATTTTGTTAGACCATGTTCACCACTTCTCGGAAATCAACTGACTTCGTACGTCTGGAAACTCAGACACAATTCCGTTGAACGTTGACATTTGCAATACTCAGACGTGAACAGCGAGTTCGCCAAAAGCGGAATGTGCAGAATAAAGGAGGCGTTCACGGAACTCGGACAAAATGGGAGCTGTATATCATTTATCCGCCTGATCGTTCAGATGTATGGAGATCAGCCTCGAGATTTATTTGTGTCTGAGGGAGTGTCATGGCGATGAGTGTTGTGAAGTTGTGAAAAGAAGGTGAATCACGGAGCGCTCGCACTGTCCATTCTTCCGCCCCAGTGGCTCACATTTGACACAGTGCACCTGTCTGACCAATGCTCCATGCCTGCCTAAAACACCACCTGCAACCGCATCGCAACCGCATCCCAACTTCCTCTTCCCTTCCCCATCAGATTATCATAAGCGCAGTAATATGCTTTCCTTCTCCCCTCTCCATTAAGTTCTCTATTAGATCCTCCATTATCCATCCTGAACACGATCTACGATCGATAGAGTACTCGAGGCGCTACGTGTCAACAGAATGCTAAGCATATAGGCCTCTTCCTACGGTCATCAGGTACATACGACCAAAGGTAGTGGAAAATACGGGATCCCGTCCGCTCTCCCATAGTCAAGCCACTAACCGGCGGATTAGTAGTTGGGTCGGTGACGACCAGCGAATCCCCGCTGTTGTATGTTTTCATCTTTTTGCTCTTTCGTCTAGGTAGTTATTATCAGGAGCCATAGGCAAAGTGTTCAATCTTTGCTTATGTGGTGGTAAAGTATCGAGGTTGCGGCAAGCCTGGTACGAGATGGGATGACTTGTGCAACTCTCAGTATTGATATATGAGCCTAGACTTTCACAAGCGGATCCATTAAGAACACCACCACGCGAAAGTCGAACTTGAATCGTCAGGTGTTCCCTCCATGCCGCAATGGCTGGCAAACGAACTTCAGTAACGAATTGGTTCCCGTCCAGTGAGCCAGTACACCAACAACGAACCCATGGGTAATGGTTAAGAATTGAACATTAGGATTTACACACTAGGCTTCACAACGTTTATAGGAACTACAGGCTTAAGGGGCTTCTCCATTTATCAATCTATCCTCTAGTTTTACAGACTGAATCGTCTTCTTCGTTACTCGTCATCGTCAATCATTCCGCAACCGCAGTATGCAACAACAGACCATTATTACCAGCAGTGATGTCCAGCTTCACTCCTTGAGCGATGAAATATACATGGCCCTCGGATATCTCAAACGACTGATCATTTGCCTTGACACTTGCACTTCCACGTGTAGCAAGCATGATCTTTGGACCACCTTCGCTCAAAGCCTCGCGCTCACCAGACTTCAAATCAGTCGCAAGCACGTTGAACTCGCTGGTAGGTGGCTTGAAGAGCTGGGTCTTGCCCTGCTTGCTTCCAGGATAAGTTTCGGGCTGCAGTGTCGTCTGTGACTTGGTCGTGGACTCCCAGTTAAGCACTGAGCAGAACTCATCGACATTGTCTCGCTCGGCCTTGGGGCAGAATCCAGTGTTGAGAACATTGTCGGAACGTGCCATGCATTCAATGATATCGCCTTGGATATAGGCATGAATTCCACCTGCAGGAATGTAGATAACCTCGCCAGGCTGGAGCAGCATGTAGTTCATACACAACAGTCCGACCAGATTACCAGGGTCGTTCGTTGGGAAGTTCTTCTCGAGTTTCTTCGCGACCTGTGGAATGGCTGAGTTGAGTCCCGTGAAAGCAGAGTCGGGGAGTTCTCGGATTGCCTGGAAAGCATTCTTGATGTCTTCGTCAGAAGATGTCAAGATTGTCTTAACGACCTGCTTCAACCCTTCTTGGCTAAGCTTCTCATCCGCGACAGTTGCACCACCGGCAACAAGGAAGTGTCTCAGTGGCTTCTGGCGCAAGATATCCACGATAGCCTCAACAGGTTTGAAGCCGCAAAAAGCCTCGAACTCAGACAATGCGAGAGCGATTTCTGGCTTGTGGTTGCCATCCGTGAATGAGTCCGGATCCTCCTTGTGCTTCTTGCTCGAAAACTCCTTGTTAGGATGAACCTGCAATGGTAATGCTTTCGCAATGGATAGAACCTTGGGAAGGTATGGAAGCTTGCTGTGTCCAAACTTTGTAGTGATTTTCTCTCCTAAGAGCTCCTTCGGGTATCTGTCCAGAACGTCTTGGAGGTCCTCGCCTGTGCTGGCGACGTAGGATGGCAAAACGGGATATGTGCCCATCCACATTTCAGCATATGGCTTATTCTCATCGATCTTAAAGTTCTTCTTTCCATCTCCATCCCATCCTGGCGTCTTTTCACAGAGTCGGGCAGATAGAGAGTTGGAGCCTTGTTTGCCCCATGGATATTGGTTGCAGCCGCAACGGAGCTGATAGAACGGAGCTGCTGGTGTCGACATTTTGAGATTCAATGCAAAAGAACTGTAATGTTTCTTCTGGGTGAGTGACAGTGAGCAGCCGAACAGTAACAGTTCTTATTGATATATGGCCAGTCGCGCGGCTGATATAATGTTGAATTCCAACAGCCGAATTCATCGTCATTTTGTCATCACTATCGTTGACGTCAGGCGATAATGATAATTGAATCAAGGTCATGCAATGCGAGGTTCTCGATAGACCCAGTATAATTACATCACTCGTTGGTCCTTCATTTTGTAAAGATACGTACATCTTCGCAAGGCTTGGCACGTCAGATGAGCGAAGATGAAGGCTTTTAGACTCGATCCCGATCCGGCCGGACGTTGGCCTCCGGATGTGTCCCGCTTTTTTATATGCTTGCGCCGCAAATCCCGGGCTGTTTCATGGACGTCACGGGACTATATAAAAGACATCTCAGCTTCTACACAACGCTGTACGCTCACCTAGGCCATGGTCTCTGTTAAATTTGACTCACGCAGGCAGTCAGCGTCCTATACCTTTGTATTACCGATACCGTCTTTATGCACCCTTACCCTGGAGACCAAATGTAGAATAGATGGTTCAAAACGTGAACGATTTGCTGAATAATAAATGCTTGGCTAAATTTCAAGGGGCTTGTTATTATTCATGAGTGGTCTTTTGTTTAATAACCACCCTATTATTAAATACATGTTTCGAAAGTAAGGTTTACTCCCATGCTTAAACAGCTTTTTAGCTACCGTTATTTGGCCAACGCATCATAAGGGAAAATACCATCTTACCTATCACATATAAGCATACTGGCCAGGAAAAAGTGATAAGCTTGGAAAATCATTATAAGAGAAGTGACTGAATGCTCCTCGGCAATCTCTTCAAAGGCCATCTACACCCCGAATACCTTCAGGAGAACGTTGATAGTGGACCCTGATTTACCGGCAATGATTTATCGTCGGTAGTCATAATGTTCAGTCTGGGGACCAACAGGTGGATCCGGTGATGTTCAGATTAGTCTTGCGATCAAGAAATGCAAGCCGTCGGCTAATTTACTAGAAGAGTGATCAACTCCGTCGTCAATAGCACCCGACACATCGAGGTAGTTTGCGGTGTGACAAGTGAGCCTTGGGGCTAGCTTGGAGTGGTCTGATGTGACTCTGCCCAACTAAAGTTCAAATATTTGAGACCATCCTATAAGGCAATGTATCTCCACCTTTATTGCAAACTTAAGATGTCGATGTACAGAAGCAGGACCTCATATTGCGCAAACCACCTGGTTTACAGACCGCTTACACGGTTGGTCATTTCTCGAGCTCGTGGCGCACGGGTTGGTATAGTTAGAGATGGGGTCGCATAACAGGCCGCGGCGACCCTTTGAGAGAGATCAAGACCCCTGCAGAAGCGGGCCGCTCATTGCTACGGATTGGGGCGGGATTCCTTGTTGGTTTTGTGAAGAACTGACCAATGGTAGATAGAGTGGGCGTTCCTGGCTAGGATGAGGCCAGCGTCACTTGCATTAGCTCCGAGTTATCAGATGAGGGTCTTTTTGTATGTGAGTGATATTGAGTTGAGCGAATCGATGATGGTCTAGTACTGTAACTTTGATAGTTCGGCAGACCATTAGGATGCCCTACCTATCAATGGAGGTGAGTTTGAACATGTGACATGCTTCATGCATAGACTGAGCGAAACATAAATTTGTCTTTCCCATATGCTTCTATTGGGCTGTGATTAAAATGTGATTGAGACGGATGAAGGAGCTCCGATCGCTAACCCCAAGCAAGATAACTAGTATAGTTACCCTTATTGATTAAGGAACGTGTGATGGTTGGAAGAGAAACTGCCTTGACGTACATGATAATGATTAGCTTCATTTTGGCGTGACTGTCGAACGAATCGCCTTGCTGGCATGAGTCGAGACCATGGGAAACTATTCAGACAGTGATATGAAGATTGACAGTAATTGCCCATTAAAGAAATCTGACCAGTCCCATGCATTGATAATTGTGATGCCTAGTGTATTCATCAGCTTGTAGTACGCATTTCACGAAGCTATTAACAGGCAGCCGTGATTCGCACCTCTCCACGTAAGTAATAACGCGGCCTATGAATATTATCATGAACCAAGCTCGACATTATTATCGGTCTGTGATAGTGTCGGATTAAGGTGAAGAGGACAATATGGCGGCGGTTAATCACTGAGGCTTAGACAAGCCAGGAATAGTCGAGCCACAAGATACGGGACGAGAGGTGGTTTACAAGGCACCTTTGCAACGTTACTGGCTGTTGATATTGGGCCTAAGATGGCCCATCAGGCGGTTGTTGATGCAGTTAGGCACTAAAAGCTCATGTTCTGGGGGTGCTTGAGTGGAGATATATGCCGCGATGAGACGGCGACAGGGGCTATCGTGAGCCAGTGGTGATGGAAGACGACTATCTGTTGCATATTGAATATTGTATTATGCATGAATCAAGCGTGGGCGTTACCTTATGGTTACAATTTGTGAGTGTAAAATACGATGTTCCGTGCAGTACAGAAGGTAAGTTCTGTAATGTCTGCTGAGGTGAGGTGGTCTCCAAAATCAGAAGGTGCTGCTGGTCCAGCTCAACTCCAAATTAGCCGTCTCTCGAGCTACTGTACATGCCACGGGTCTAGACTTTTATCCGCCTCATCAGCTGCGGCACTCTGTAATAAACTGCGGTGTTTATTTGCCCTCATCTGAATGTGACAAAACATTGTTCCTGGGCCTAGCTCATGTCTTAGGTACCCTTACCGCGCTTCGAGACCCCCCTGGAACCATTTCGTCACCGCCGTACGCCAACTGGGCCTGACGGACCCCGCTCTCCATCAACCTCAACGTCAACCTTCAACTCAACTTAAACGGCGACACGTCTCTGTTCATCCTTCACAACCTCCCGTGGGACGATTTACTATCGACTGGTGTGTCTTCTTGCAGCTTTCGCTGACAGATTTCCTCACGACACCACCCCTCGACGGCCCCTGTCAACAGTGCATCCCAGCTGCATCTCCCTCGAGCTCATTTGACTCTGCGGCCTCTCTAGCTCTTGGCCGGCTTCGTACTGTACCTGTCCCCGCTACCGCCCCCAAACCATCCTCTTACGACCCGCCTCTTACCTCCGTTCTTACCACGCACTTCGAACCGTATACATAGATCGGGTCGCATTGCAAGCGGCCAGCCGGTTATCGACCTCAATCTCTAGGGACTTGGTCTGTCTTTTCCTCAGCCTTGTCATTCCACTCGGCATCTCCTGCAACCCTTAGCTGCATCTGTGCGACCGCCGACTTGGAGCTCCAGCAGACATCTCCACGCTCAGCTGCATATCGGCCACATACCTTTCTTACCCACCTCGATCCGTAGTCCTATCCGATCGCGCCGCTACGCTACTCGCCCTTTAACTGTCGCCTACCATGGCACAGTCTCCGATGATCTCGGTGCCTCTCAAGGCTACCAACGAGATTGACTGGGTTGAGCCTCTCAAGGGCTATATCCGCGATACCTATGGCGATGATCCCGAACGCTATGCTGAAGAGTGCGCGACACTGAACCGCTTGAGACAAGATGTGCGGGGCGCTGGAAAGGATAGCACTTCTGGACGAGATATGCTTTATCGCTACTATGGGCAGCTTGAGCTTCTCGACCTACGATTTCCCGTTGATGAGCAGCACATCAAGATATCCTTTACATGGTTTGTTTCCCCAAGGTCGAGTGCGACCGGATGGTGCGCTGCAACTTTTGCCACATGCTGATTTTCTATAATCAGGTTCGACGCTTTCACTCACAAATCTACCGCGCAATATTCACTCGCCTTCGAGAAAGCCTCTATTATCTTTAACATCTCTGCTGTTCTCTCCTGCCACGCTGCTGCTCAGGACCGCGCCGAGGAGTCCGCTCTCAAGACTGCCTACCACAACTTTCAGGCTTCAGCCGGCATGTTCACTTACATCAATGAGAACTTCCTCCATGCACCATCCTCCGACCTTAGCAGGGAAACTGTCAAGGCACTGATTCATATCATGCTTGCACAGGCTCAGGAAGTGTTTCTTGAAAAGCAAATTGCTGATAAGAAGAAGATCGGACTGCTCGCAAAGTTGGCTGCCCAGGCTGGCTATCTATATGGCCAGGCTCTTGAAGGTGTACAGGAAAATGTGAACAAGGCCATCTTCGAGAAAGTGTGGCTGTCGATGATACAGGTAGATCCACCCATCACCATGCAACATGAGGGCTTCCTTGGTGTGGTATATGCGCTAACGGCACCAGATTAAAACCAACCTTTTGAACTCTATGGCACAATACTATCAAGCCCTGGCGGATGATGAGGCTAACCAGCATGGTATCGCTGCTGGAAGGCTGCAAGTTGCCGAGGCTCAAGCAAAGGAAGCTGAGCGCATTGCTAGGAATTTTCCCAGCTCAGTTCCCATGAGCTCGAACCTGAGTGCCGATTGTGGAGGATTCCTTCAGGAAATTACGAAACGACATCACTCGACAGTGCAAACTCAGCTGCAAAGTGCTTTGAGGGATAATGACTATGTGTACCATCAAGAAGTGCCCGCCGAGGCCAGCCTGGAAGCCGTCGCCAAGCTGCCAGCCGCAAAGCCAATTCCTGTCAGCGAGCTATATGCTGGCCAAGACATTCAACGTATTACTGGGCCTGACCTTTTCGCTAAAATTGTGCCGTTTGCTGTTACGGAGTCAGCTAGCTTATATGATGAAGAGAAAGCCAAGCTTGTACGAGCTGAGGCAGAACGGGTGGAAACGGCCAATGATGAAATGGCAGCCAGCCTGGACTATTTGAGGCTGCCAGGAGCATTGCAAGTGCTCAAGGGTGGATTCGACCAGGATATCCTGCCTGATGAGGATTTCCGGCAGTGGTGCGCTGATGTTTCTGACCAAGACAACCCGGTGACTTTGTTCGATTCACTTCGGGCCGAAAAGGATTCCATCCTCTCGATCCTGGACAAGAGTACGAAGCAACTCGATATGGAGGAAGGTGTATGCGAAAAAATGCGATCCAAGTACGAAAACGACTGGACACAGCAGCCAAGCTCGAGACTCACAACGACATTAAGGGGCGATATTCGCCATTATCGCGAGGCTCTAGATGAGGCATCGAGGAGTGACAACCAGCTAGCGGGCAAACTTCGACAGAACGAAATGGACTTTGATGAAATGCGACGGGCTGCTCAATCAGGAGAAGTCGACCAGCTGTTCCAACGTGCCGTTGCACAGGCGCGAGCAAGGGGAAGCAACGCAACAAGCCCAGCTGGCATCGAGCCGAATCTTCTGGATGACGATTTCGAAGAGGGCCCTAGTGTTGTGGATCAGATCAACAGGGTTGAGGATATTCTCAAGAAACTCAACCTTATCAAGCGAGAACGAAACCAGGTGCTGAAGGATTTGAAGGAGAAGGTGAGTAAAGCCACTCATATTCAATCAGAAGCCGGACTAACCTTGCTAGGCTCACAACGACGATATTTCCCAGATTCTCATATTGAATAAGAAGTCTATATCTAATTATGAGACGCAGCTTTTTGAGCAAGAGTTGGAAAAGTTCCGACCTCATCAAAACCGACTTTTGCAAGCGAACCACAAGCAATCGGCTTTGATGAAGGAGCTCACAAGCACGTTCAACAGATTATTGCAGGATAAGCGGGTTCAATCGGAACAAAGCAAATATGAGGCGATCCAGCGGCAGCGATCATCAGTCATCAACCGATATAAGCGTGCATACCAGGAATTCCTGGACCTTGTCGCAGGCTTACAGAGCGCCAAAAATTGGTATACTGAGATGCGTGAGACAGTAGAGAGCTTGGAGAAGAACGTTGACAGCTTTGTCAACAACCGTAGATCGGAGGGAGCGCAGCTACTCAACCAAATTGAGCAGGAGCGGTCATCGAGCAAGAACTCGCAAGCCGAGATGGAACGAGAGAGACTCAGGGGTCTCATGGATCGAATGTCGATAGACCCTTCCAAGTCATCGCCACAGCCTCAGACGCAAAATCGACCAACACCTCCCTCGCAGTATCAACAGGGACAGAATCCTCGATATCCGCAAACCAATTACCAAGGCCAGTATCAGGCGCCAAATTCACCTCCGGCGCAGCAGCAGACCCTGGCTCAACAACAAGCATACCAGAACTTTTCTCCGCCACCAACAACACAATCGTTTGGACCTCCTCCTATCAACACCTTTGTGCAGCCTACATATAACCCAAGTCAGTACGGACGCACACCGGGACCTACGTCGCCTCCTCCGAACCAAACGTCGTTCAACATTGGAGGCTATCGGGGCCCTGCATCACCACCTCCTAACCAAACAACGTTCGGACAAACTCAATCATTCGGAGGATACGGAGCTTCAGCTACGCCGCAGACACAGGGAGGCTATGTGCCACCTGGATTCGTGCCACCTCCGCCACCCCCTGGACCACCACCGCTGGGACCTCAGCAGACATTCCATTATGGAAATCAACCTAACAGCGCGCACCCAAACAGTGCCTACCCACAGAGCGCACATCCTCAATCAGCAGCTCCTCAGCAACAACAGCAAAATGATCCTTGGGCAGGGCTGAATGCATGGAAGTAATTAGGAAGTGAAAGCGAGTTTTCGGGTTCAGAGGCTAGCTGTGTGGGGATCCTCTTCAAACGACATAAGGGCTGGGGGGTGACATAGTAAACAGACGACTACTATGCTTGTCGACGAGTTTTGAGATGTATTTGGCTATGATACATTCGTCTGGCCTCAAGAGAAGGGCTACAGTGATGGAAAGAAAAGCAATTGTGTTCAAACATTGCAGCGCTTATAAGAGCTGAGCGGAAGAATATAACATAGAGAAGATTTGTCAACAATATTCGTTTGATCTTGTAAGGTTATCTCAAATTTGACTCGCCACACTTTAAACCGAGGTTGTGGTTGCGGTGTAATGAGACTAAAAAGACCCCAGGCACCCGCATGCCTTTACCCCGATTGCCCGAGCTGTTTAACCCCAACTAAAATCAGGCGCTAGACTTGACGGTGCATGTTGGGAGTAATACAAGCGATTTTAGAGGCTATTCTAGATAATTTATGGAGTATTTCCCCGCAGAAGTGAACTGAGGTTACTGAGGTTGAACCGGGAGGTTGAACTTTCAGACCGGTCATGTCGCCGAACCGACTCGGCTTCGTTCCGCTACCCGTTATTCCCTGACTATCCGGTCTCCGTGTTCGGATTCTCAAGGGATTGTTTTTATTTTTATTCTTCTTATACTCTCGTCTTCTCATCTTCTCACTTCTGTTTTACTCCTGACTCTTTTGGCCTTTGGTTGATTGACTTACCCTCCCAAGACCAGGACACAAGATATCCACATATAGGCTATACCCTGTCGATCAAGAACCTATTTCGTCATTCATCCTCGGGCAAAAGGCAACGCTCCTCTTTTTTCCTCAGTTGAAGCGCGTTTCTTGCAACAAAACAACAAATAGAATACTGTCAAAATGGTGTTGAAAGGCGGCGAGGTTGCTGAGCACAACAGCGCAAAGTCGTGCTGGGTTATCGTTCATGTATGAATGCCATGAATTGAGTTGCGACTTACCGACTTTTACTGACTTGAATACGATAGGGCAAAGCTTATGATGTGACAGAATTTCTACCAGGTATGATATACTCAAGAAGTGAACATTGGATAAGACTGACGACTTGCAGAACACCCTGGAGGTCAAAAGATCATTCTCAAATACGCTGTAAGTCTCACCATTTACTGAACCTCACCCATCTACTAACACGTGCCAGGGCAAAGATGCTACCGAAGAATACGAACCAATTCATCCTCCCGACACCCTCGACAAGTATCTAGATGCCTCCAAGCATCTCGGACCTGTCGATATGGGTACCGTTCAGCAGGAGAAGAAGGAGGCAGACCCTGAGGAAGAGGAACGTCTGCAGCGCATTGAGCAGAAGCCTCTTCTGTCACAATGCTATAATCTCTTCGATTTTGAGGCTGTCGCTCGACGTGTCATGTCAAAGACTGCATGGGGGTACTACTCTAGCGCTGCCGACGATGAGATTGTAAGTTTTCCTTGAACCACTACTGAGGAAGTATCTAATGAGAATAGACAATGCGAGAGAACCACAGCGCATTCCATCGCATCTGGTTTCGTCCTCAAATTCTCGTCGACGTGGAAAACATCGACTTCTCAACCACCATGCTCGGCACAAAAACAGACATCCCCGTCTATGTAACAGCCACAGCCCTGGGTAAACTCGGTAACCCAGAGGGTGAAGTCGTCCTCACCCGCGCCGCAGCAAAGCACAACATCATTCAGATGATCCCCACTCTTGCATCATGCTCCTTCGACGAGATTGTCGACGCAAAGGCTGGCGATCAAATCCAGTGGCTGCAGCTCTACGTCAACAAGGACCGTGCTATCACTAAGAAGATCGTGCAGCACGCTGAGAAGCGTGGTTGTAAGGGTCTTTTCATCACCGTTGATGCGCCCCAGCTGGGACGTCGCGAGAAGGATATGAGATCTAAGTTTACCGACCCTGGTTCTCACGTCCAAGAGGGCACAGATACGGATAACAGCCAGGGTGCTGCGCGCGCTATCTCGACATTCATTGACCCCGCGCTGAGCTGGAAGGACATCGCGTGGTTCCAGAGCATTACATCCATGCCTATTATCCTCAAGGGTGTTCAGCGCGTCGAAGATGTCCTCAAGGCTATTGACTACGGCTGCCAGGGCGTTGTTCTCTCCAACCACGGAGGTCGCCAGCTTGAGTTTGCCCGATCCGCCATTGAAGTCCTCGCTGAGACAATGCCTGTTCTTCGCGAGCGTGGTCTCGAGAACAAGATTGAGATTTTCATCGATGGCGGAATCCGTCGTGGAACTGATATCCTCAAGGCTCTCTGCCTAGGTGCTCGTGGCGTTGGCATCGGACGACCTTTCCTGTACGCCATGAGTGCTTATGGTGAGGCTGGTGTCATACGAGCTATGCAGCTGCTGAAGGATGAGCTGGAAATGAACATGCGTCTCATTGGTGCTAGCACTATTGAGGATTTGCATCCTGGTATGCTTGATCTGCGAAGTCTGTTCCAGCATTCTGCTGTGCCATCGGATAACCTTTCATCTACTGTGTATGATCCTTTGTCTGTGCCTGCTCAGAGACCCAAGGCTGGACCTAAGCAGGACCCTCCCAAAGCGAAACTCTAGAAGAGCTGTGTTTGACAAGACTTGTCTTTTGGATATTTGTCGTGGCCTTAGATGTAGAGAGGTTTAGAGACACGAGTTCTTTATAGCGTCGATTTGTTTACAAAATTCAGTATAAATTTAACATCGCTATGCAACCAATGCTAATTCGATTCAATGCTATCCACATATCCATTACCCTCAACTATGCCGTGTTCTTATAATCCCCTCATAAATTCCTGCAAAGACATTGGTTTTCTCACAGCGTTATTCAGCCCTTCATGATACGTCACCCACACCTTGCGCTCCTTTTCCTCCTGCTTGGCTTGCTGCTGGGGAGTACTTCCCGTTATCTCAGCCAGTGATCGCGCCTCTATGATTCGACCAAAGAAATCACGCTTGATGAGTGTAGTGTCCTGCGATGCTGCTTCGAGAGCATGTTTCTTGGAAGCCATAATCTTGTCTGTGTTGAGGTGCTCAGCGTGTCCGAGTGGGTTGCCAGCTTTAAAGCGGGACTGTCGAGCGCGAGCTTCTCGTTCCACCAATGTTCGTTTCAGTTCTTGGTCGAGAACTTGACGAACAGCGTAGCGTGTTGGTGCTGCTGAGGGTAGTAGAAGTGATGCAGCCGTTTCGAATGTGGCTAGAGCATCAAGATCCCTGTAGTTATGTTAGCCGTGTTCATCTGTTCGAGGTATAGAATGACTTACGGTTCCATGCGATACACATATTGTGGTGTCCGATTGGTGAGCGAATCACTCTCAATTCTTCCCTTCTGCAGCTCGATACCAACTTCAGCGAGCACCTCAGCTGCACGCTTGACCATGGCACGTTCACTCTCCCTGCGTACGCTGGCCGTGGATCCTTGACTGCCACCCACCACGACGGGTTTGACGTCCGGAGACACAATACGCGCAAGATATGGGAGGAACTCGGCAGCAACATCTTCAGCGCTGCGGAAGGAACGCATCAGTGTGGGTGGGAGCTGACCCTGCAGAGCCTGTAGTTGAGTCCTATTCTGACGCTCTGCTTCGAATGCTTGGTAGTCAGCTCGAGAACCAGAAAATGGCAGTGGAGGCGCAGAGTCATCTTCCGCATCACCACCCCAACGGCGATCGTAGCCCATGCTGGGAAGATAGCGTTTGGGAGATGCGAAAAGATGATGACATGCTAGAACGGGCTGGCTAAGATATTGTGCCAATTCCCACTCTTGACTAGCATAAAGTCGTGATTGGCATGTATCGTGGAAGTGCAGCCATTCGTATGCCTGGTTAGGCTTGGTAAGGTACAGATCATCGTTGAATTCGCGATTTGGGTATTCGGTAAAAACTTCCGTCATGATATGGCTGATTTCGCCGCTTGTATCAATCATTTGTCGTAATCTTTCCATAGCATGCTTCTTTTGATACTCGCCGAAACCCAGCTCAGCCTGCGGTTGCTCATGCTGTGTTTTGGATTGAGACAAATCCATAGCTTGCTTGGGAAACCCGCCGCCTTCTTGGAAGAGGCGTGAAACGATATCCTTGACACTACCGCGACCCAGACCCCGAGCACCACCAGCGCCGCTAGTTAGATCTTGGAGGACATTGCGCTCCAGCCACTGCCGCGTGAGAGAGCCTTTCCATTTCAGATCTGATGCGCGATATCGCCCAGCTACCCATTCACCAACCACCATGACACCTCGAAGGTCACCCTCTACTGTGCTCTCAGCTCCCCGCCTGGCGTCAATGCCGCTCGTCATGCCCCAGGCCGCCTCACACAGCTTTCGTGCAGCGTCTTTCTCGCAAGGGATACCCTCCTTTTCAAAAACGTTCTTCAGCCTGGTAACCACTGACTCCATAGTGGGCTTGCCAACATGAATAATTTCTGCCAAATTGGAATTCCGGAGTGGTCGAAGCGCTGGCGCATATACATCGTTACAAATGAGAATCAGGGGTCGGAGCAGTCGAAAGTCGTCACCCTTCTTCTTCTTTCGCCCGTAATTTTCTGTGGTGGCACCCGACGCATTCTTCTGGTCCAGGAGAACAAGATCTATCAGTGCTTTGACAAAGCCGCCTTCACCTGAACCCCCTGAACCAGACACAACGCCATCCACTTCATCCACCACGACGCACGCTGGTTTAGCCAATTTTGGAGGGCCGTCTCCGTCCTTGCGGTTACTGACTGTCTTGACACTCTCTGTTCCCAAGCTTGTGCGGATGCGGTTTTTGACGACGTCGCGACTTCGGTCGTCACTGGCGTTAATTTCCATAACTTCATAACCTGCTTGTCTCGCACACACGTGTGCCAACGTTGTCTTTCCCAGTCCCGGAGGCCCTGTGAGCAACAAAATCTTTCTATGAGGCCTTTCTTCCTCTTCTTGTTGCTGAGCACCTGGTCGTCTGGCTATCACGGGCCTTGACTTTGCTGCTCCAGGGAACACCACCGGGTCCCACTTCTTTAACCAACCTAATACCCGCCTGTTGGTATTATCATTACCACACAGATCCATAAAGTTTCTTGCTCGGTATTTCTCCGTCCACAAGCGAGATCTCTTGGGCTTTTTGCTTGTCGATAGCTGGGGCTCGACTGATTGTACAGGCGAATTAGGCCTTTGCGGTTGCGCTTGTTTCTGACTTGCGATCTCTGCAGATGCAGCGTTTATGAGATTGTGAATATCAACACCATAGTAACTTCGTTTCGCTCGCCCTTCTTTCGTTTTTGATCGGGCTGCAACCATGGACTCGTATGTCGGTGCAGAGTTGGTCTTCCGCTCCTTGATCGTTACGGACTGGCCATTGCATGTTGTTGCCTTGAAAGACTGGGGCACAAGATTACTGAAAATTGGAGTTGTGAAGATTGGTCTTTGGCTCAGTCGTGTTGGTTCTTGAACTTGCACATCGGGAGTGCTTGAGGGTTCTTCCTCATCAACCAGATCAATAGTTGTTGTTTGGTCTTGTGCTATCGTATCTGAAGGCTTCTCTCGTGGATCCTCGGTCATCAAACGTTTTGCTACACGAGTAGAGTCGGAAGAATCGACGTTGCTGTCTGAATCGGAGTCATCGTCCTCGACAAGGAATGGACCTCGAGCTTTCGGTTTAGGAGGGCCATGATCGTGGGGTTTGGCGCGTTTCGCCGGTGGTGGAGAATGAGGGAAAGTGATTGGTGACGACGCTGAAAGCATTGTGAAAGGGATTCCAAGAGTATGAGAAATAGGATATCCTTAATATTGAAGGATTGTGAAAATGGTGGTGTTGCTGGTGGGACTCATGAATTCTTTAGGACGTCTCCGGGCTAGGGACGCGTCGTGTTTAATTGAGTCGCGTCCTGCGTGTAAGTCAATTGAGATCCACTTATTCTCATCTTCCCCAGCTGACATAAGCGAGTGACTTTGAATTGAACCACCACGGCCGGATCCACGAGATAATCCGGTGATCCAGCTGAATTGATGCCAAAAATTTGGCTCCTCAAGACAACCCACGACGAGCCAGTTCCCAGCATCGTGGGCCTCAATCTGCCAATATGCGTCGGCCTACGAAATATTACAGTCTGACGAGACCGGTATGCTCAGTTTCTGACCCCAATTGAGACGGGCTGGCTAGATTCCACCCCGCGGGAGGTGAATTTTGCCTTGCTAACGGACACACGATACAGAAACTCAGGCAATCATGGAACAAGTACAATCTGTTTAACATCGCCCGTGCAGCCGGCCGCGAGCCCCAAGTCAACAGTCGAGCAACATTCTTCCAGCAGAAATGGGCAGCCAAGTCGAAAACCCGAGGTTATCACGGCGAGCATGTGTCCGAGAAGAAGTGGGTGCGGCTCTTTTCAAGACGTCTTCAATCCGCTGTCGATCTCCCTCCCGAATACCTTGCCGCCAACGATGGTGCCGAGCAGGCCGCTGGTCGTGGTTCAGGCTTGACGACATCCAATGTGACCGCCGAGACCTACTCCAGAGTTCCCAAAGGCAGTACGACGGTCCGAAACCCTTCTCATCCTGCTCAGCGAGGCCGAGCTTTTGGAAACGTGAATGACATGCTCTCGGAGCATTTCCAGAACATGACACCTTATATGCAAATGACATTCGCGCCCCTGGAGCGAAGATTGGATACGGCTGTTTTCCGTGCTATGTTTGCTAGCAGTGTACGACAAGCTCGTCAATTTATTATTCACGGAGCTGTCAAGGTCAACGGCAAGAAGGTTTGTTTCAATAAAACACTCCCAGGACGCATGGCTCTAACATTTGACAGATGGTTCACCCATCGTACGCATTGAATCCTGGTGATATGTTCCAAGTTGAGGTTGAGAAAGTTTTGTATGGCACTGGAGAGCAAAAGACGGCTGAGTATACAACAATGGAAAGTCGCGAGAAGGAGATGCTCGACCAACAAGAAGATTCAGTCAGAAAGCATGGATTGAAGAAGCGATCCAAAGTCCTCGAGGCCGTTGCCAAAGAAGGAGAGGAAGCTGGGTCCGATGATACAAAGGCTCCTGGAAAACACGCGCGCAAGCGCGTTGAGCGAGAGGTGCAGTTGCACCGTGTCAGAAACCTCCGAACAACAGCCAGAGAGATTCTGAAGGGTGATATGAGAAACCTTTCTGCTAAGCAGAAGAAGGATTTACGACTATTCCGTGACACTGCCCAGCGTTTTCTCTCTCTCCCTGAGGCTCGCGAACTTGATGCACGAGACCTCCTCCATCAGATTCAGGCTCAGATCACGAAGCTTGAGTCTGTCGATACTTTCCGAAAGGCTGACTCGACACTGGCTAAAGCGTCAACTAAAGCAGCAAACGCTGAGAATTCAGCTGAAGCATCGGTCGAGGAGTCCGCTGAAACACAAGCTGAGAAATCAGATTCCAAATTAAGTAAGGAGGAGAGAGAGGCGAAGAAGTTGCAGTTCAAGAACAAGGTTCTCGAGAAGGGTCTGGAGGGCATCACAAATAAGGCAGATCGCGACCGGGCTATGAATATCCTGGCCACTGAGAACCTGACCAATGAGGAGACCCGCCGCCTCATCAACATTCTCAGAAACGACTCCGAGAACCCTATCGACCCCTCCAAACCCTATGTTACCCCCTGGCGTCCTCGCCCGTTCATGTCTGCCTTTGCCTTCATCCCTCGCTACCTTGAGGTCAACCCCAACATCTGTGCTGCAGTCTACCTGCGTCATCCTGTCGCAAGAAAGGGTATGGCTGAGGTTCCCACGCCTTTCAGCTACTTGACCAACCAGCTGGCCCATAACTGGTACTTGGGACGAGGTTAATGAAAAGCGATATGTGGTTTTTGGAACTGGGAAGAAATTTGGCTAGGCGGATGGGGTGCCTGTGTACTATACCACCTTCTAGAGTATACGGTAGATAACCGGATGTACCTTGTATGTATTACCACCGTTAAAAGCATGACAAGTCTGGGTAGCACACTATCTTTCAGCTGTTAGAAACAGTGTTAAGCGAGTAATTGAGTCCATATATGCTGATGCTTCTACGAAATTATGATTCGGATGCTTGTATAAGCTAGCTAAGCCATGTCAACATTGAGAGAATGTAGAAGAAATGGGTCGCAAGTGGGTTGTTGAGGTTTCGAACGATGGTATATAATCTCCGCGACGTAGTAGAACTCTCCGGGCGCCTCATCTGCTGTGCAACTCGAGTGCACAGGTGGGCAACTCGGCTGGCAAATGGCTTGAGGAGCACTCAACCGGTTATTAGATTCCCGGTCTTAAGCCACCGAGGATAGCGGCTGTAATGTTACTGTTGGTGGCTGAATATATACTGAAGTTTAAAGTTTAGAGGCTATCTTGGACATGCTCCAACAAAGGGATTGTCAGGGGCCTGATACGGCTGCTCTCCGTTCTTTCTAGTCAGCTGGTATCACACTGAGATATGATAAAGTGACTGAGAGAAGAAGTGCATATGTATTTGGGTATAGTCTAGACGAACAAGTCAAAGCGTAGGCCTCAAGCTGATAAGGTGCAGCTGAGCCGCCGATCCACTTGATTGGAGTAGACATGCAGTACAAGGCAGTACAAGGCCAACGCGTTTCTTCAAGGCGCGACAAGAAGCACGGATGGGGTTATTGGGTACCACGTCCGTGGATAAGGATGCAGCTCAAGTCCCGGTCCAAAAGAGAACCTAGACCTGTTGATTGCCGTCTGTAGCCAATCTGAGGACTCTCCTGAGAGCTTATCAGGACGGCCTGCCTAAGTCGCACAGCCGCTATCAGAGACCCTGGGGCCCCGGGCCGCTACTGTACAAAAGGGTGAGGAGCCACATCCTTGGCTGGCAGATCTCGAGTGGGGGATTATGTGGGAAAGATGTCGATTATCTCTGTTGAAAAATATCCCATCCCATGTGATAGACAGCTGGTGTTTTGACTCTTGGGGAATAAGCTATCTTGGCTGTCTTCATTCCCTCTAAAAGCCGAATATTCAGACTATACCAAAATAGTACCAGACCCAGGTCCAGACAATGTTCGATTTAGAGTGGCCGCTCTAGGAGAGACAACTTACATAACGCCTTTCTCTGAGTCGCCAGAACTCAAGGGGAGGCGGAACCCTCCACGCTGATGCTGGGTTCTTGCCTCCACTCAATTCCTTGACCAACGTCAGTTCACTGTTCCTTCTTCTGCTTTAACCTTACCACGCGTGCACTTACCTCAGGGTCCTTTTCTACATTAGTAAAGTACCAGAAGGAGCATCCATTCGGTGTCAGGTCAGGTCGAGTCGGGAATCGCCTGAACATTCACCTTAATCAGCCGCGTTCAGAGTCTAGGCCTCAGCTGCAAGAAATCTACCTCACACATTCCCATTCCTCTTCACTCTTCATCCACGGTCTTTTTTTACCACCTCAGGTTTCATCGCATCGCATTGCATCGCCTCACATCATCACCTCATCTCAGATCACCTCACTCTGGTCAGGCACCCTCGGGCTGTCTTCGGCGTTGACCCTGGGTTAACAAGTCCCGTGGAGTTGGTCAACTCGGCAGAAGCCCTCACCTTGTCCCTACCAGACATGGTTGATTACAAAACCCGCAAAGTCAGGATGGAATAGTTGTTAGGAGGACTATATGCCCAATCTCCAACTCCTGTTCAATTCTTTTCCAATCTGTCACATCTAAACTATCACACACACTCGTATCTATTAACCTACCGCAAAGACCTCATTTTCGCTTAGTTTGAGCCAAAGTGCTGATCCCCGTTCAACCTCTAACCACAATTTCGTCCCCCACAGTCTACGTTGTGGGCCTACGAACTAGCACATTCATTCAAAACATCGTGTCATATCATCTCACAAAGAGTGTTTATTATCTGGATCTCCTCATATCCCGACCTCTACCACTTGTTTGATTTACGTGCATTTTTATCACCAGATTTCGCTCGCTCAGTTACACCATGGAAGAGCCGGAACCTAAGACCGCGGTGCAGCCGGGTCCATCGACAACAGCCCCAGGGGCAACTCGCAAGAAGTCACGCAGAGGCGCCGACTCTGCCAGTCAGAAGAGGCGATGCGTGAGTACGGCGTGTATAGCGTGCCGTAAACGCAAGTCCAAGTGCGATGGTGCCCTTCCTAGTTGCGCTGCATGCTCCAGCGTATATGGAACTGAGTGTGTTTATGATCCTAACTCAGACCATCGCCGAAAGGGTGTTTATCGCGAAAAGGTCGACAGCATGAAGGCACGCAATTCGACCTTACAGATTCTGATCGAAGCCATATTGAATGCTGAAGAAGACGACGTGCTGGGCATTGTTCAGAAGATCCGTACCTGCAATAGCCTTGACGCTGTTGCCGAAGATATTATCAAGCTGCAACAGCAGCTGCCACAACAGCCACAACAACAGCCGGCAATTCCGTTGGCCAATGATGATTCTGATGATTATGATCAATCCAATGATAATTATACTACCGACCAACCCGAGCAGGGTGAAAGGGATTTGGCTCGCAAGATGGGTGAGCTCAGACTCGAGAACGGTAACGTTCGCTTTATTGGAGGCACCTCTCACCTTATCTATCTGAGTGATCCGACTCATGAAGGAGAAACGGAGCCAAATCTTGAAGATTACACAACTGGACAGGATCCTATTACCTCTTGGACTCGCGTCACTCAAGACACTCAGCTCATCACTCACCTAATTAACATGTATTTCAACTGGCACTACCCTTACTTTACCACGCTCTCAAAAACACTCTTCTTCCAAGACTTTTTGAGAGGCAAGGCCGGGATAGGCCGAGGTACTGCATACTGTTCATCGCTCTTGGTCAACGCTATGCTCGCTTTGGGTTGCCATTTTACAAGTGTAGCCGGCGCATATGGTACCCCTGGCGATAGCCGGACGAAAGGCGATCACTTTTTTGCTGAGGCAAAACGCTTGATTGTTGAGAACGACGAATACGAAAAGCCCCGATTAGTTACCGTTCAAGCATTGGCACTCATGTCGGTGAGAGAAGCCGGTTGTGCTCGCGAAGCCAAGGGGTGGGTGTATAGCGGAATGAGTTTCCGCATGGCTGAAGATATTGGTCTGAACCTAGATGTTGGCCAGCTCGACAAAGAACGAATGAGTGATTATGAGATTGATGCAAGGCGAATTACATTCTGGGGCTGCTATTTGTTCGACAAATGCTGGTCCAATTACCTCGGCAGGCTGCCTCAGATCCCCAAGAGTTCGTTCAACGTGTCCAAATTTGATGTATTCCCCGATGAAGACGCGGAATCATGGTCACCTTATACGGACAGTGGATTTGACCAGTCATTTAAACAACCAGCACGAACACGAGCTATTGCTCTGCAGATGTCAAAGCTTTCCGAGATCAGTAGTGACTTGCTCGCCTTCTTCTACCATCCAAGCCACATTGGCAGGTCCAGTGGAAAGACGGTAGAACTCAAGAAGTTAAGTGAGCTGCATCGCCGTCTGGAAGAGTGGCGAAAAGAACTTCCAAAGGAATTTGAGCCTAAAGATGGCCAGCTACCCAATGTGCTTCTCATGCAGTAAGTGACACAGAAACGGACAGCTAAGCTGCAAGTCACTGACCCTGAATAGCATGTTCTTTCATCTCCAGTACATACATCTCTTCCGACCTTTCTTAAAGTACTCACCTACTTCTTCGCCTCTTCCGCCACATGTCTCACCCCGCCGTATCTGTACAGCAAATGCTGGGGCAATCTCAAAACTGCTTCGATTGTACAAGAAGCTCTGGAACTTGCGCCAGATTTGTAACATTGCAGTGTATATGGTGCACAGTGCATGCACAATCCATTTATTAAACCTTCCCGAGAAAACTGCTCGCCGGGATATCACTCATGGGGTAAAACATCTCGAAGAAATTGCGGAGGACTGGCTCTGCGCCAGAAGAACCTTGAGCATCCTGAGCGTTCTTGCCCGGAAGTGGAATTGCGAACTCCCTGAGGATGCAGCATTCGTGCTTCATCGGGCCGACGAAAAATACGGAACGTACAGCACATCTGATGTCCCGTCACCTCATTCGCAGGCAGGAGCTTCGCCCCTTTCTGATGGTGGTCTGGGGATGAAGGCCATGGGTGAATACAGCCCCTTTCCCCCGTATAATCGAGCACAATTGGCTCGGCCGATGCAACAGCTTCAACAGCAACAGCAACAGCAACAGCCGCAGCACCAGCCTCAACGATCTGTAACAGACGCCATGCTGACAAGCGCCCCGCTGTCGAACACCATTCTTTCTCAGCAACAGGGTATGCCTTTGAACAGATCCAACGCAGGATTTGGACCCGAGCCTATGGGTGGATGGGGTTCTGTCCCTGTTACATCATCGATGCCATCCTATCAGCAGGCATTTGCACCCATCAACCGCAACAGCATGGCAAACGCCGGCACAAGTGTCCCGCCTGTCAGCAATCCTCCAACATCTAACCGGTCTATGAGGATGGATGGGCAAGAATGGTTCTTGAACGACAGCGCAAGGTGGCACCAGAGCTTTGAGGCCTGGCAAATGGCCAACAACGGACAGGACAATTCTGTGTTTATGTTTGGCGACGGCAACAATCAGGATACCCCTAACAGCAGCACAGAAGGTAACGGCAATATGCAAGCTGAAGCTAACGACCAGATAGCAGCGCTTGATGGGTTAGGAGCTTCATTATCCCGGGGTGGATGGCTCCCGGGCTTAGATTAAAGGGGTTGAAAGTTCCTGCTATGGTACTGTAAATATTGCTGCATTTGTATGTTAAATAGTTACGACTTGGATGAAGAATTTTCAGTTACTAGATGGGGATCGGAGTTGGTCGTCAAAAGTATACTAGCCAAAACATGAAGCATAAATTTTTTGATGGATTAGGTGTAGACGCGTGGATTCGTATTACACGACTGGTCATAATGCGCTGTGACAACTTTTAAGTCGGGATCTCTGTCATAAGTGGTAAGCTTTGGCTATATTATTACGATTCAATAATATAAGTGTCCGGCTCAGCTCTCCGTAATTCAGCTAGGCTCACAGACCGCATTTGCCGACCTGAGATTCAGGCGGTTACAGATAAAGTGGTCATATAGCCACGGCTATACCGCTGAAAACGAGGTGGAAAGACTGTCACACAACAAAGATGGTTCAATATTCAAGCTTCGATCACGACGTAGGAGGTTGTGTAAGAGGGAGCCACGTGGTATCCGGGAACAAGGGACGGTAAAGCACACACTGCAGTGCGAGTCTCTGGTTGAAAGATGGTGTCAAGACGAACTGAAGGGTCAGTTCATGGAGCCCTTGGACCAGGGAGAGTGCAGAATACATACAGCAGAGGAGGTACTAACAGGGATGTATGCGGATGGGACGAGTGTGGGGAAATCGGCCCGGAAGGCCGTTGGACGCTCGGCGCCACAAGCAAGACATTCCGGCGGTGGACGTCATGAGGGGAGAGATGGAGAAGAAATTAGGGGGAGGCAACGATTGGCGAGATTGGCTCTTTGGAGAGAGAGTTACAGCGTAGGAGCTCTGAAGGAACGTAGGAACAATAAGTCAGCAAGTAAGATACGGTATGATACAGAGTTGAAGGAAGATCACGATGGAGGGCTTAGACATTGGTTCCATCCAACTCGTGGCCAAGACCCTGCCATGGGGTTCAAATACTGCTTGAAGTGATTGAATCGCCTATGGTAGCTTGACTTATGCTGGAGCCTAGCATTGCATACATTCCACTGAGTCTAATCCGCGCTTCCGGTGCAGGTTCTGACAGGGCTCTCGACGATTTGATTGGTGCGCGAATGCGGGCGCAAATGCCGGGTTAACTGCAGGCTACCGATAATATAGTCCAGCAACAGAGGTTACACAAGAATTGGTAAGAAAGAAGATGTGAAGAGTTTGGCAGGAAGATGTCAAAGCTGTAACTTCAAACTTGGAAGTGGAAATTTTAAGGATATGAGAGAAATTAAATCGAAAGACAAGCTCGCGAGTATTTCCCTTTTGGGGGGGTGAACAATATCCAAGTAAGTTAAGCTCTTAGAGACGAACCGAACCCAAAGCTAATTGGCCCCGGTTGTCCTCGATCTCAGAGATTGGGGGAAGAATAAAAGCTGGAGCCCCAAACAGTCCCCTCCCCAGTACACTAATAACCGTTAAGGAAGGCGCATAGTCAATCAATCACCTGGGGTTCAGTTCACGTAGCACATTGGTTCATCGCCATTCAAGCTCGAATCTCAGCAAAAGAACAGCAGAGAGAACAGGGGGATAAAGTCAATTGTCTCGACCATGAAAATCCGGGGAACTGAGAGCAATAGGAAAGTCCCAAGCATTGTTCATCCACACCTCCCTCCCGTTCCCGTTCCCTGCCCTGCTTCAATCCACTTTGTGGATGCAGATGCAGTGCAAGCCCATGATATGTTCATACCTACCTACGCCTACATACACACTCACCATGCAGAAAGATACAGTACATGCTGTAGATACCCTGACACCTCTAGCACCTTGCGGAACGGATCGTAGGCCCTGGGAACGAAGCCCGAAAATCCTTCATCATCCTTCGACCGTCTTACGAGCAGAGCACTTGGCACTTTCAAGTTCTACAATGCCGTTCTGCTCTGCCGTCTCCCTTTACCCCCAAACTCCCAAACGCCGAGAGAATTTTCGACGTCAAGCCTCGGCTAACCTAAAGTTAGGCCCGGCTTTGTCATGTCTATGTCAGTGTGTCAGAGTCTGAGAGCCTCAGATGGGCGGCCACGCGCTCGACGCCACTAGATCCAACGACCCTGGGCTTTCCCCTACTGGGACAGCCATAGAGTAGCAGACAAGCTCATCAATAGCATCACCGGTTTCCAACAAAGGTAATGAACGGTTCTCTTAGACGTCAGCACATGCTTGAGCCCGTGGGCGTGCTACAGCTCTTTTCCTAGGTGGGTAGCAATCATATGAGGAAGCTACCGACAGTGGCTTCTCACCTCTACCCCGTCCAATTGTTGTCTGGATAACAAGATGAGATCCTGGAGATGGCTGCCACCTTTCTGCATCATTGCATCTCGACCCCAGACGGACGAACTGTCATTGTCAATTTCCCCAGGTTCACGATTAATGTCGATTCGTTGTGACGGGTTTAAGACGCGACAAGCAAGACACGGCTAGTTTCGAAGCCGGCCAGTGAAAAGAAAATAAAAGAAAAGAACACGTCTCGAACATGACACCCCAGATTGACTGCGACTGTGACATGACAGTCATTAAAGAATTCTTTCTCGGAAGATCCAACCGACAAGGACAAGCAATTCGTTGGTAGGAGTGGCACCCCATGGTTCCAAAAATCCTCCACCTCTTACACCACTCCACATCTGTTCATCAACCCACCTTCGGCGGGACCTCGCTCCCAAGCTTGGAGTCTAACTAAGGCTAGATCCCAACTTCTCCGTACGGAGTAGTAAGCGAACCATTTGGCATGCGGCAACTTCTTGGGGCATGCTGGTCTAGTAAAAGTACTCCCCCGATTCTGTCGACAGGCCCCGTCCATGCCCAGGTTTTCCTGGTACCGCCCGACATTTCAGTCACGAGCGGCCATGCCTTGGGGACGGTTTGGTTTCTCCAGAAAAACACAACGCCCGTTTCTCTCGTCCCTTCTTTCGTTACCGTCTGATCAAGATTGCCGTTGTCATTGTTGGTTAAGACCATTCGAATCTATCCAAATTGTTTCTTTTTCTGATCTTTGTGAACCCATTCTCCATCTCAAAGTTGAATTTCGACTCCGGGGTTTTTGAGTTTTATAGCACTCACGACTCACTCAACGTCAAACCTCCAGGATCCACTTGTCAGTCACTCAGTCTTCTGATCTGACATGACTTGACTTGACTTGGGTCTCTTTAAAACGAGCCATAAGGTGACCAATCTTGATATGAAGATTCCATTCTTCTCTTGCCTCTCTAAAACAAGAATCACTGAATCAATTGCATCAAAGACGAAGATCTTGTCGAGCTGTGTTTAAGCACAGAGTCGGAAGAGGAAGTCCAGCTCGACATTGCCGCAAATCTCAACGCATCTGGCAATAAGCTATTTAGCCAGAGTTCACGACGGCAGCTAGACCCCTCAAACGACCAGGGTACTGTAAGTGTATGCCTTCACTTTGTCTCATCTCCTGAACCGTCTTTCATCTCCCCAAATCCCTTCACTTTCCCTGTCAAGTGTCAACCCATTTCTTACACCCTGCCATCTTCATATATACAGGAAGACGTACTCTTACAACCCTCTACCTTCAAAACCTTGTACCCATCACTCCCTATAATGCAAAGGTGTCAGATGCCTTGTCAATCACTCAGCGGTCCCCGCTCCCCGACACATTTGCCCCCTAATAGCAATACGCGTTGATCTTGGTCTGTTTTGATGCCTCTGCAACCCGCCTGCAGCCGTCATCAGACTCGAACCCCTGTTTACCTACCTCTTACATCTAGCACTTCCCCATAAACTGATTTGAGTTCTGCCTGCAGGAGGGCAAGCTGACCAGGTTTATCAGTAAAGCTGTCCCCGTCTTCTCCAAGAGAGGGGAATAGCTCACAACATTCACCCTAGCTACGGATACTCGAACCCACAATACCCTTACTGCCGCCAGACCCTCCGCAGCGTCTGCGGCTGAGCGCGAGCACCGGCAACATGTTATCTAATCCACTTCAACGTTTTTCACCTTACCAGAACATCACCTCCTCCAACATCTCACCGGATGGAAACGTCCAGCAAGGCACGATGTCAGGTACAGGACTAGAATCACTCGGCCAAAGCCATCAGTATCCGATTCAACCACTTTCGCAGGCTGTCCCCCTCTCAAACGTTCATCTGGAGAGGTCAGGTCCTCAAATAAAGAATCGACAACATCCTTATGGAATCCATCCGCGTAACGCCAGCACTTCAGGGCCCATCAGGAGAAGAATCAGTCGAGCTTGCGATCAGTGCAACCAACTACGCACAAAATGTGACGGCCAACACCCCTGCGCACACTGTATTGGTAAGTACTGAGGTCAAACATTAACGGAGTGTTTCTGACTTCTGTAGAATTCGGTTTGGGGTGCGAGTACATCCGCGAAAGGAAGAAGAGAGGAAAGGCGTCGAGAAAGGAACTGGCCCAGCAAGCTGCTGCTCAAGCTGCGGCGGCTGCCAATGGCCAGAGCCTCGATGAATCTACATCCGAGAATGGCCAACCCGGCAACAAGGGACTCGACTCGTCGAATATGGTCCTGGAGCAGCAATCCAATGAACGCCATCCGAGCACAAGCAGCAAATCGAGCAGAGATCCCGGCGACGATGTGATGCGACATACTCAAGGCCTGGAAGGTCTCGACCCCCTTGGCAACATAAGCGAGCAACCACACCTGGGCCGTTCTTCTCTGGATGGTGAACACATTGAAAATAACGGCGGTCTGGATCTTAACGGTTTCGGAAGTATGGCACACGGCTATGAGACGCAGGGTCTTGAAGGTCCTGTGCTCAACGGTCAGTCATATGCGGCCAATGGACGAGGCAACATGCCTGGTTATGCCGAATTCCAATATTCGATGCAAGCCCAGAGTCCTCCCAACTTCGCCAATAACTCCACATTCAGGATAGGAAATAGCCCTCTTGGGTACTCAATGGGAAAGGGAACTTCACCTGGATGGGGTATCTCAATGGCTTCACCGCCAGGTCAATATCAGTCCCAGGTCCCTGCTCCCGCCTTCAACAACTCAAAGTTGCGGTATCCTGTTCTTGAGCCATTGGTGCCATATCTCAACAATCTTATCCCGATCCCGCTCGCTTGCGATTTAGTCGACTTATACTTTGCGTCTTCTTCATCGGCCCAAATGCACCCGATGTCACCCTATGTCTTGGGGTTCGTATTCCGAAAACGATATTTCCTTGATCAGACGAGGCCGAGACCATGTCAACCAGCCCTCTTGGCAAGCATGCTTTGGGTTGCTGCACAGACTAGTGACGCTCCTTTCCTCGCCAGCACACCATCAGCTCGTGCCAAGACGTGTCAGAAGCTCCTAGAACTTACAGTGTATCTTCTTCGACCACTCATTCATACAGCACCAAGCGATGCGCCCAGCCCCGTAGCTGATGGTGTTGCTCTTGGTGGGTTAGGTGTGGCTATGCCCGGCTCCATTAGCCTTGATGCCACAAGTGGCGAATCAGGGCCATTTGGTGCCGCTGGTAGTCTTGACGACGTGATAACTTACATTCATTTGGCGGTCGTCGTCTCTGCTAGCGAATACAAAGGCGCAAGTATGAGATGGTGGACCGCTGCTTGGGGTCTTGCTCGTGAGCTGAAGCTGGGTCGCGAGCTTCCCTCTGGGCCTTCATCTGCGACTCAAGAAAATATGGACACTGATGCCGCAGATGATGGAGAAGGCGGTATTAGTGGTAGTGGATATGTAGGTGAGGAAGAACGTGAGGAGCGACGCCGGATATGGTGGCTCCTTTACATCGTCGACAGGCATTTGGCATTGTGTTACAATCGCCCCCTATTTCTGCTCGATATCGAATGTCAGGGATTGTTGCAACCCATGGACGATGCTCGATGGCAGAGCGGCGATTTCAGCGGCCACTCGAATTCCACCACAGATCCTAACTTATTAGGAACAAGCCCAGAAGGATATGGTGCCGACATGGTACAAGCTCATGGGCCTCAATACGAGTGTCGAGGCCACAGTATATTTGGATATTTCCTCCCTCTTATGACCATCCTGGGTGAAATTGTCGACTTGCACCACGCAAAGAATCATCCGCGTTTCGGAACCGGCTTTCGTCAAGGCCACGAGTGGAATGCCCAAACTGCAGAAATTACTCGACATCTGGAAATCTATGAGCAGAGCTTGCAGGCTTTCGAGCACAAGAACCTGCCCCGACCGGGGGAGGAAAGAGTCGATGCTCAGAACGAGGGTAACGAGCGCTCAGGGGTTCCTGATGCCAACACGCCGTCAGTTCACTCGGTACACACTAATGGATCTAATCGCCTTACCGAGAGCAATATCCAGACTCGAATTGTTATTGCATACGGAACTCACGTTATGCACGTCTTGCATATTCTTCTGGCTGGAAAATGGGATCCCATCAACTTGCTGGATGATGAGGATCTGTGGATCTCATCGCAAGGATTCATCACATCAACGAGCCATGCTGTAGCTGCGGCTGAAGCGATCAACCAAATTCTTGAATTCGACCCCGGACTGGAATTCATGCCGTTCTTCTTCGGTATCTATCTTCTTCAGGGGTCGTTCTTGTTGCTGCTTATTGCGGATAAGCTGCAGTCGGAGGCATCGCCAAGTGTTGCAAAAGCATGCGAGACAATTGTGCGGGCTCACGAAGCATGTGTTGTAACTCTAAGCACAGAATATCAGGTAAGTCCTTCTATAATTGAGCTCTCAGCGCAAGTACTGACAATGGATAGCGAAAATTCAGCAAAGTTATGCGCAGCGCTCTTGCTCAGGTTCGAGGTCGTGTACCTGAGGATCTGGGAGAGCAGCAGCAAAGGCGAAGGGAGCTTTTGGCGGTTTATCGATGGACAAAGGACGGAACAGGATTGGCCCTATGAGCAAGGCTCTGGTCAAGTTAACGGCAAGGAAACCAAAGGGATTGGAAAAGGAGGCAACGTATTCGCGGCGGCGCATTGGGACACTCTCTTTCGGGTGGATAACGGCCTTTATGGACTCGAGACATGACTTGAGTATGGGAGCGGCACGGTGCTTTTAGATACCATGAAGCGGGCAGCAATATGATGTCGAAAAGCCAAGTCTTTTGGCATTTGGAAATTCAATTCATATCAATCTTTTGAGTTCTTGGAGAGTTGGGTGTCTTTCTTAGGATGATTCGAGGTCGATGATGGTGAGAATGACTAGTAAAGGAATATATCAGCAACGAGATCAAAATGCTGGTTGTATGTGAGTGAGTGCTAGGTGCTGGGTGCTGGGTGCTGGGTGCTGTTCAAACAAAGGGCGCAGATGTAAGATGAAGGGGATGGTGAACAAGTGTGTTCGGTAAGACTATGACAGAACGAGTGAGCATGTTCATCTCAATAGATTGATTCTTGGATCGATTATTTCGCCCTCTTGATCCCAATGGCTCTTTTCTCCATCTTCTCGTCAATGTCTCCTCTGCGCATCGCCAACGATCCTGCTAACGACCAACGCCAACCGTAACCCCTATTTACGCCCATCAACACAGAACGATTCAGCGCTTCCTAAAATGTATCCCGAAGGATTGAGAGCGCCTGGCATTGATTCTGTGTATTTTTCGTTTTGATAGCTTAATAATTCGACGAGCTGTTTTGACGTGTACCATCGATGCGGCGTCTGCCTACGACACGAACCACGAGACGAGTTAGCTGTGATGAGGCGGAACGATCGATACGACTCCATAAAACCTTGACGATGAAGACATGATATAAGAGGTCCTCAGGGTCGGGTTTTGGAAGCTTGGACACTAGTGAATGTCGATGATGGGGCGAGTTGGCGAGTTGGGGGGTAAACCACCAAGACGAATTAAGACATCAACAAAAGAAATAATAACGAATGACTCACCAAAGATTGTTCTTTTCGACATTTTTGTAATTGTAGTAAGAGTGTGAAGTAGATAAACAATTATCAAAGTGCATTCTCGCTAGAATCTTTGTTTTCGTTGCATGTCACGCCTCGTGCACCCTCGCGAGTAACCACGTCATGTGCTTTCCTCACCCAGGCGACTGGCCGTTTATTTCCCTGCGTATCAACTTGATGTGGGGGATAGAGGCTCTGCAGTGCCGGGATTTGGAACTCCACTCTCGACTTCAACGCATTGGGTCCGCCAGACACTCGACGATATAACTCCATAGGCATGCATCACTTGTAAAATATTATACATTCTATATAGATACATCATAAAGCATGCTCATGATTACGTATTTAGAGAAATTTGGGTAAAATATGTATGAGATATGCTCACGTGGGCTGCCAAACAAAAATGCAGCGTATGGCTTCCATTGCATCAGATGGGATATAATCTGTTGCTCTGCCCGTGACGTCTTCTTTTATTAATCCCGTCTTCAGGCGCGTCTTACACCTGCAAACTGTCTGTCTACGCGTGCCTCCACCTTCATAGGCGGACTATACCTCGCAGTGACCAAGTGCATTAGCTCATAATGCCCCTATGCCACTGCTAGATTTCCATGTAGGGAACTCACTAACTTGTCTCGACTGCATTGCCCGCTGTTTCTACTGCACTGGCAGTTCCAGGTCCGCTTCACTGCGTTTGCTGTTCTGCCTTCTTGGTTGCTCCACCCACTTCGTTCCCCCATCTCTTCCTTTCTCCTCTCTCATCTTCTCCCATCACAACAACATTCTCACAAACCAAAAAGTTCTTTTTTAACACAACACACTTCTATCATCTGAAGCATCTTCTTTTGATCCCTCTCTTAATCACGAGCATCTCTTGCTTTGTCATTTCATCCATCTGCATTGCACTCTGCATCGCTGGATCGACCATCCCCGACCTGTGCAGCTATTCACTGCCGCACGTCAAATCTACCCTTAATCACTACACGATATATTGATCACAGAATCACCGTCACACTCGTAACCCCTTCTATTTATTCCCCACGCGGATTCGCGTTCCGAAGACACGATGTCTAAACGACTTCTCCCGAAGCCTCCTCGACCTGCACACCCGTTGTCTCAAGTACATCTGCCACCCGGGTCTGCTGAAGAAGCCATCGCATCTATCAGAGCTTATGGATCCAGTTTTCCACAAGCTGCTGAATCCCAGACAGCTCAGAAATCAACTAATCTCCAGATTCCTGCTGTGCCAGCAACCGGACAGTCTCAGCAACCTCAGACCGGAGCGCCCCTTTCTGAGAAAGCTAAGGGAAAACAGCCAGAGAAGGCTCAGGAGCAGTCTTCAGCATCTCAAATTCCTGTTCCACAGGCATCTCAACAGGCTCAACAACCTCAGACCGAAGCACCCCTTTCTGAGAAGGCCAAGGGGAAGCAGCCAAACAAATCTCTGAAGCGGTCTATCGACAGCGTCGAGCCCTCAACTTCCCAGGAAGGTCCTCCTCTCAAAAAGCCCGTTCCTGCTGATTGGTGGGAGGCCCCCGGCTTCTCTGAAGCGTTCAAGCAATTCCACAGAGACAGATACCGAGGCAAACGAACTTTCGCATCGGGTCTTACTAAGGGAATTGTTGACCTGGCTATACTCGAACACAAGAAGATCCAGGCTGCTGCTGCCGCTCATCAAGCTACTTCCGACCAGGTTGTTGCTAATCCGGCTGCGCTTGAACAAGACACTGCCACGATAACTGCAGACCTTCAAGCTCTCGAGAACCTGCCCGGCGACCTCTCCTCCGACATGGGTACAGACAATCAACAGACAGCCCTTGGCCCTCCGATTGACCCCCAGCTTCAGGAACAGTATGTCGATAGCTCCATGGACCCTCGTGCTCACGCAATGTTTGTCGGAGGTGTCAAGCTCAGCCAAGTTGGCTTGGGGCCCGATTCTACTCTTCCCAAGGACGATGTTGATGGTCGTTTCAAGCTGATCAAGACTGAGCTCAAAAATCAGGCTTCCAGAGTACCCATCCCTCCCGCCTCTGCACTTCCTCGGCAGCCGCCCAAGGCATTTGTTGGTGGTACCTACCAGATCCCGACCGGTGTTGAAGACCCTCGTCTCAAGGAGGTCCTGAGACGAAGGAACGAAATTATTCTCAACACACAGAAACAGGTTGATCTTGACCGTAACAACTTAGCTGCAAAGGGAACTCGCGAGCGACGGGAAGAGAAAGAAAAAAATCTCAAAAAGATCATTAGCAGGTTACAAGTCGAAATGAACTGGTGGCGTCTCAAGGCTGTCTCTCTTGGCGGCAATACGCGAGAATGGGATGGTATCCCTGACTCCCTCAAGAACAAAATGTTACAAGATATGGATGAAAAAGTGTGCAACGCCGAGCTTGCTCAATCGGCGGAAACTAAGAAGATCAAAGGATTAGAACATTCTGCTCGAAATACAGAAAACGCAGTGAGTAATAGTGCTTACGATCCAAACGAGAAACTTACTAACATGTTGTGTCTAGCGACTGTTGAAAGAGGACGGCGCCAAGAAGGAGAAGGTGGTTCAAGCAATCATTGCTGCCATTGAGGCTAAAGATCGTGAATCCCAGGACGCCAAGTCTCAGGGAATAGAAGCCCCTGAGATGAATCTCGACGAATTCGTTGAGATGACCGTTCCTGACGATGAAATCCCTGTCGATACCACTACCGCTCCCGGTGTGACGACTTGGGACACGGCCGAAGCCCCTACTCCTATCGATGGCAACCTCAACAGTATCTATGTCAACACGGGGGTCAGCGACATCAACATCAATAATCGCGGTGTTCCAATTGAGACTACAACCAATATCGGTGAAAATGCCAATGCTGGAGGCGCAATCGGACATGTCAACACTACTGATGTCAACAATGCCATGGAAGTTGGCAATCCTATCAATATCAACAGTTCTATGGGTCTCAACAATGCGATGGATGAAAACGCTATGGATACTGACAACATGGTCGGTACATTCGACATGAGCGACGGCTCCCTTCCTCCAAACAACTGGGGCTATCAAGCAAATGGTCAGATCGACAATCTCCCTGTTATGTCTATGGACTTTCAAGGTGCTCCCCTCAACAGCTATGGCCTTCAGGACAACGGCATGCAGAACAACTGCCTTCCTGACGGTAATTTGACTGATAATGGACTCCAGAATAACGTCTTTAACGGCTTTGACCCCCAAAACACCAACTTTCCCAACTTGGAGTCTCAGGGCAATGGGTTTATGCAGAACGGTCCCCAGGACAGTTCCTTTATTATGAATGATATTCAGAACACTGACTTCTCCAACAACGGCCTTCAGACCAATTCTTTCACCACCAATGGTTTTCAGAGAATTAACTTTCTCGACAACGGTATTCAGGGCAATGCCTCTTTTGACAACGGTCTTGAGGGAAATGCCTCTTTCAACAACGTGATTCAGGGCAATGGCTCTTTCGACGACGGTATTCAGGGTAATGGCTTTTTCGACAACGCGATTCTGGACAATGCCTCTATCAGCACTGGTCCTCAGGGCAATGGTAACGCAACGAATAAACCCAAGCCCTATAGAGTCACTAAGACCAGCAAGACTAGCAAGGCCAGCAAGAGCAACGGCCGTACGATCAAGAAGCCCGAGAACATTAGAGGCGAGATCACTGGAGCCGATATCCCTAGAGTTGAGAGCCCTAACCCCAGAGTCGAGAACCATAACCCCATCAACCCAATCGTTCTCGCACACGCTAGACTTGATCACATCGATTCCAGAGACCCCTATGCCTTTGGCGGCCGACCTCCTAGTGCTAGTCAACAGATTATCACTCCTCGGGCGAGCGATTTCGCAAACGACAAATACCTGACATATGAGAACTCTTTCACAAGCGCGGGCAACCAAAGTCTCTTTACATCTGAATATGAAATGGTCCCTTCCGACCCTCACAGCCATGAACTTTTAGCCACCGACTACCCTCAAAATCACTCCAACTACAACAACACCTTCGTTGAGCCCTTCGATACTCAGGGTTCCAGCTATCAGTCCTCACAGGCTGGTGCTCATAATGGCAGCACTTACTCCTACGCCGCTACCAATGATACGGATTTCCGAGGATCTTACACCGATCTCCTTCAGGATTCGGAATGAATCCTGCCCCAATCCGACATCAAGTCCTTTCTACTATCTCACAATACGATTGAGAGATGAGCATATTTGCTACACTTGTATGGTTCTTGTTTGAGAATGTTTTACTTGATTTCTTTTTTGCCACTTTGCTTTCGTCGCTTATCTCATACAGTAGAGCATCGCCTTGTTGTGGAAACAAGAGCTTGATTATAGCACAGTTCGTTTGACTTTACGGAATGAAACCCCCTTGGCCACACAGCCAGAAAGGAATCGACACACAGTGGTCGACACTAAGGACCAACTACTCATCAGGATCGAAACGACTTCTTTGAGAAGGTTAGAACGGAATGATTATCGCCCACTGCGTCTCGAGCTACGGAAGATACCCTTCGATATCAGAACGGATAGCCCCCAAGGATGAGGGGAATGGATACATTGTTGTTGGAGTTACGGTATTGAGTCCACAGGAAAATGGGGCTGGTATGAACATCTTGTACGGTATTTCAAAAGAAAACAAAAATTCGAAAGCACATAGGTGGTCACTAGGTATAGGATGCCTTCACAGGCTTGACTAGCAATACTAGACATCTGCAACAAAATCGTCCCTCTTACTCTTGTGATTGAATGGACAACACACTCCAACTGTGAATCATCGTCTCACGGGTATAACCAACTCAGTCTCTTCTCCCCCCCAACACCCTCTATCTTGTCCATGTGCTCTGCTAACCATCTATGCATAGACAGGTCCTTCAGGCTTTGGCTGGGCGGCCTCAGCGTCATTTTGGGGTCTAGGTGAGAATGAAGAGCCATGAGGATCAGCCAGACAAGCTCTGACGAAGAACACCGTGAAGACGACCACCAGAACCCTGAAGGTACGTTAACAACAACCGTTCAATTGGGGAGCACACAAACTTACCAAGTTACAGCACCCAGAGCAGCACCAGCGGCCAGCGTGGCACCCCACGCATCAAGACCATTCGCCCGACCAAGTCCATAGTCATCGTACACACGATAAAAGTCTGCCGCCCACGACGCAGCCCACGCCCAAGCAGAAAGCCAGAAGATAGCTGTGAGAACAAGAGAGCCGAAGAAGAGAAGACGCATGTAGAGATGGGGGGCGAAATACTCAGAGGCGAGCATGGAGCCTAGAACGAGCCAGGTGAAGATAGCCTGCATTCGTCAGTTACTGTCATCGTTCCAAGGAAAATGGCTGTTCGCTGGGGAAGAGTTACGTCAAATATGAGGAAGCCAGCTGGACCAGAGCCACCATAGTATTGGGCCCAGCTTCCGAGGAGGGAGAGATGGTAGGCTGCGGTTATGAGGACACCGAGGGAGAGGACAATAGCCGCACCGCGAAGGATGGTGAACCAGAAAGGCATCTTTGGGACACCTGTGACCGTCAGGCCGTGAGTTGATGTTGTAGTAGACATTGCAAGCCACGAATATTGGGAGGATAGATATCTAGATGTGTTGAAGACAGTTTGACTCTTGAGCACTCAAAGAACTACCAGTCTGACTACTTGATCCTCACTTACAAAGAGGGGAACACCCTCTTCTTAAATACCAAGTCCTCCACCCCTCTCGATCCGAAAAAAGCAAGCACTGAAAAACTGTCAAACCGTTGGGCAGACACAGGGCTGAAGGGAGGAGCCGCTTGATGGGGGAGTGAGTCAGTCTCTGAATGGACGCCACGTCGAGGCCTCCCAGTTACGAGTGTCTGTTATGGGAGATGGAGTTTCAGCCATTACAGGGGAGCTATTAACCATAACCGAGGAGGTTAGATGGTAATTTACTACGGGTATGGCGGATATATCGGTGAAGTTAAAGGCTTCAGCTGAGGCAGATTTGACTTGACAGCGCTTGCTAAAGACTATCATCTGATTCCGTCCAGCAAAATGATGAAGAACACAGACATTTAGATAGAAACATGAATAAACAGAGTAGTATTTTTAGTAAATTCCTTCTCATGTGACGGTCTTCATGGTCTTGTCATGCATGCAGCGGCTATACAGCCAGTAAAACAGAACATGCCCTTGCATTGTCTTATCACCCATCCATCAAGTACGGGAAAAAAAAAGCCTAGAGACAAGGACACCAACAAGAGAGCGGCTTTTTACCACACCCCCTTGTCAGTCTCGTTTCACTCTGCAGATCCTTTACAGGGAATAGCATCTGCCGTGATTTCTCCACAGAAGGTGCCATGCCTCGCAAGTTGGTGGGATTATTCGTATTGACTTACACAATCAATTAAAGTTATTACCCAAATCAAGCCAGTTATGACATGTATTGTCAGTGATAAAGTGGCAGTGAAAAGCCTAGGGTCGCAATCCAATCATGGGGTCCGTGGCGCACCTCTTTTTTAATAAGCCACCATCTTGGCATATTAGGGCTGAAAGAGCATGAGATTAAGTGAAACATTTGATGCGGGTGATCACAAGGGTAGAGATAGCACTGTTGTACCAACGAATAGTATTGGTGTAAGTGTTCGTTATCATGTCTGAACCAACATGGACAGTATGTCTCGGCTCGCCTCTTTGTCCTCTACCTATCTCACATGAACCGCTCTCCCTCTAACCCAGACCCTCTTAACATTCCTGTCATCTCCATTAAACAGCCACTTCGCAATCTTCTCCTCCCAAGTCTCCCACCCGAAAACATTCACATTCCCATCATCCTCAGCCACGCCATCCTCATCAACACTCCCCAGTCCTATCAACTGGGCATCCCACTCCATCCCCTCCTCAAACCCACCGATTCTATCAGCCAGGCCAACAACCTCTGCACCGCCCCGAGTTGCAAGATACAGCACCTCTTCGACCGTCAACTTGCTCCGTTCCTTTTCCTCGTTCATTCCCATCGCGACGTGTCGACTCACAAGGGCTGCTTGACGTGCTGCTTCGAGAATAGAGGGGCTGTAGCCACCGCTCATGTCTGTACCGAGACCAACTGTGATGCCCTTATCCCATAGCCATCGTACACGTGCAGAACCGCTGGTGAGAGAACTGTTACTGCACGGGCAATGCGAGATTTTGCTTCCTCGTTGTGCAATCAACTTTGCTTCCGCTTCGGTCAAGTGAATTGCATGCGCAAGAATCGTCCGGGTGGTTAGAAGACCGCAATCATCGTACAATTGCGTATATGACTCCGACTCCGGAAACAGCTTGGCGACAAGATCGACTTCCCCTTCGTTTTCGGAAACGTGTGTCTGGACAGGAAGATCTAGCTCCTTTTGGATCTTCGCCAGTCCCTTCATCGAGTCGCTTGAGCAAGTCGGTGCAAATCGTGGTGTCAGCACCGGTGATACAAGCTTAAACTCAGGATCGATTTTCTGAACATGTCGAATCGTCTGTCTCGTCTTTTCAAGCCCCTCTTCGACACTCTCATCGCGATAGTAGCTTGGGCACATGTCAGGGTTGTCCATACATACGCGTCCAACAAGGGCTCGCTGTCCTATCTCCAGGCACAGATCAGCGAGGAGATTCGTTGCTGCCACGTCGATGGTAGCATAGTAAGCAGCTGTTGTCGTCCCATGGGATAATGTCCGTCGAACACATGAGCCATATACTCGCTTTGCCTTGCTCAAGTCCTTTAGACTGGACTCTAGAGGAAATGTGTATTTTTCCAACCAGTCTAGGAGTGTGGTCTTTCCAAATATTCCCACGTTTGGGTATTGAGATGCATGAACATGTGAGTCTGTGTTTGTTAGTGAGGTTCTTGAAAACGAGGGCTATATCACTCACCGACAAAGCCAGGGAAAAAGAACTGGCCGGGCTTCGCGATATGAACATCTACATCGCTGAGTTCCCAGTCCAGAGTTTCACGTAGTCTCTTTCCGATCTGCTCAGTACTACCGCCCTCTGTATCGACCTTGACAATTCTACCCTCTCCATCAACACATACGATTGTATCATGCTGATAGTTAAGCTCTTTGAGGTTTTTGCTGGATATGAACGTCCCTACAAAGACCTGCTTCTTTAAACCCGTCATTGTAAATTCCTCTATATCTCAACCTCTCAAGCGTGTGTCGTGTTGTTGAACAATAAGAGGTAAGATGTCGCCAAGTGGGGATGATGTAATAGCGAATAGAGCCGAAAGAAAGAGAATCCCAAAGAACAAGAAGAAAGAATCTAAAGTCCTTCCTCTTTGGACATTATATACGAATTCATGAACACGTAAACTTATCTATTTTTCGTGATATTGTTAGCGACCAAAGCGGACTTGATTCCCTTGATAGGCCACCTCCACCACTTGTCCGTCTCCGGCTGTCGCCGGCAGCCGACCGCTACCGCTCGGAACCAGTGGGATCCAAAGCTAAGGTGGTACAATTGCCGAGCCGAGGCATGCCCATCAATGTCAGGTATTTCCCTATCTCGTCAATTATTTCCTACACCAGCTTCACTTGTACGACAGCATAGGTAGGTAGCGAACCAACATCACAAACTTGCGCATCACCAAGCTTTCACGGGATAAGATACGATATTCGATTCATGAACCAAATGTCATCAAAACATTCAAAATTGTCTAAAACTTGTAGCAAAAAGCAAACGCCCCTCTAGCTAAAGATAACAAGATACATCATAATATACTCATACCAGGATAACAATCCGGCCGGAAATCTGTAAACTCTCTTCATGATCATCCATCCATCTCTAATCTTCCGTTGTATCATGTCTTTGCATGGTCCCTTTCCTCTTTTTTATTATGTTTCCCTTTCTCATCTTTCTGTTTTTTAATTTGCTTAAGCAGCACGACCAGAGCCCTCATACTCGCCACTGGAGCTGTCGCTAACCTCGACACCGTTGGTAGGGGCCTCATCCTGGTTATACTTCTCCCAGTTGGCCAACACAGCACCAATCTTGGGTGAGTTGGTCAGCTTGTACACATCCTCAAAATACTCCTTGGTCAGCGCGAACGGCTTGGCCGTCACGTTGGGAATGTACTTTCCAACCAACTTGGAGGGGTCGATGGATGTCTTGTTGATCTTCTTGAGTAAGAAAGATCGGAAAGGCTTGACACCAGATCGAAGGAAGGTTGAGTGGAAAGGCACATCGATACCACGGAGAGGGATGGTAGCGAAGCCACGCTCCAGCTCAAGGGGAGTGGGCTTGGCAAGGGTCTTCTCGGCACAGCCGCGAATGATCTCGCGGAGGTGTCCCTTAACCTCCTCAATGTTGTCCTTGACCTCTTCAATATCAATCTTCTGGATCTTGATGAAGTTGGTCACACCAGCAAGAGTATCGAGCGCACGGAGATCACCAGCGCACACATACTGCATATTGGCAATGTTGTAGTTGACAATCTCAAGGAGCCAGCCAGTCTCCTCAGCAATGTTGTCAACAACGAACTGGAGAGCAGCTTCGTTGAAGGTCTTGCTGATGCGGCTGGGGTTGACGGCACACATGGAGTAGTTGGATCGGCCGGCAGCATCACGCTCGACGGCAACCTGCATGGTGAGACCACGGTAGAACACAACGGACACCAAACTCTCAATTGGCATGACCTCGGCAAGGGCGGCAAGGGCCGAGTATTCACCAAGAGAGTGACCAGCGAAGGTGCTGTTGTTAGGCACAAGTCCCTTGGCCTTCATGTCCTCAAAGCTGGCCTTTTCCATCAAGGTAAGGGCAGGCTGAGTGAATTGAGTGGCCGAGAGAAGACCAGTGGGGGAGCGGTAGGTGTATGAGGTAGTGGTCTCATCAATCTCCTTGAAAATCTTCTCAGACTTGATGCTACCATCCGCAGCGACGGTCTCGAAAGTCATCGCAATGTAGTTCTGGCGGATAGCCTTACCACGGGGACCGCCGAAGTGAATCGTGAGCTCCTTAGGGTTGTTCTTGACTATGTTGGTGATGGAGAAACCATAGGCATCGAGGAGGTACTTGTCAGCGCGATCCCAGACCTCCTTGGCAACGGGACTGCTGGCGTACAACTCCATACCCATACCCTGTTCCTGAGAACCCTGTCCAGTGAAGACATAGGCAGTCACAGGCTGCTCAACCTCGGCCTCACCCTCAAGAACCTTGTCCTCAGTCTCCTTGTTGCGGACCTCAACCTTGATGATCTTGCGACCAGAGACCATGCCAGTGTGTTGAAGCTTGACCTCGAGCTCATCATTGGGCAGAACCATGCCAACAAGCGAGGCGTGGAAGCTTCGGACACGGCCAATGTTGTTCTCAGCGGCCCAGGTCTCGATCAGGCTCCGCACGGATGCACTAGAGTACATGCCGTGGGTGATGGTGCCAGGGAGGTTGGCATAGCTGGAGAAGACACGGGAGACGTGGATGGGGTTGTAGTCACCGGACACACGAGCGTAGTTCTCGTTGGAAGCAGGGGCTCGGAGAGCGAGAGGAGACTTGCCGCTGAGAGGGATGGAGTTCTCGAAGTTGATGGGCTGGTCGATAGGCTGGCCGTTACGCTCAAGGTAGTCAACAACGGGGTTACCATGAGACTCTCCGGTCTCATAGTCGACGCTGCCGACCTGGATAATCTCCTTGGTGGGGAGTTCAAGCAGAACCTGGCCTCGGGTCTCAATGCTGCTGAAGACAGCCTTGTTCTTGTAGCGAACCAAGCTCTGGAGGCGGAAAGTTAGGGTCTGGCCAAGCAGGTCAATGTTCTGAGGAAGCTCGTCGACGGAGAACCACTGCTTGGATCGAAGGATAGCAACATCGCGAGTGGTGGCAAGGTGAACCTGGATAGGAGTCTCAACCTTTCGCTGGAAGGTGTTCTCGTAGTCGGTGTAGGTACCACGGTACAAGAACTGGGATGTAACCTCCATAACAGGCTTGCCATCACGGACGAGAGTACCACAGACCTCAACCATCTTGCCAGCCTCCTGGTTGATGACGGCGTTGATCTGGGCAGTAGTGGAGACCTCGTCGCCCTTCTTGAGAGGCTCTGCGCCGGGGATCATGCGAAACTGGTTGGAAAGATGGACAAGCTTCAGAAGGTCACCATCAATGGTGCGAGGGAAGATAGGCTTGGTAATGGCCTTCCAGCCAATAACAATGGCAAAGTCCATGGGAGCATAGACAGTCTTACCAGGTCGGTCGACAAAAGCCTCACCGTGGTTGCCAACAGCGTGCACGAAGTCGTTGATGGCCTCGCCAGTGATGGTAGTCTTACCACCATCGAACTTAGCAGTGACATCAGCGTCGAGGTCGAGGGGCTCCTCGCCGAACCACGCCTTCCAGTAAAACTCCTTGATGCGGTCGTTGCGACCCTCCATAACCTCACGGATAGGAGAGTATCCAGCCTCCGGGTGGTAGGTGAACTCCAGAGGCAGAGCAGCAGGCTTGCCGAGAGCAGTGGTCTCCTTGATCATGTTGACCTGGATCTTGTTCTCACCAACGAGCTTAACCTCGATGACATCGATGTACTGGTTGTGGCGGGGCTGCTCACGAACAACAATGGTGGTCTTGGAAGGATCATTAGGGTATGAGATCTCAACAAACAGACCACGAGAAGGAGCAAAGATGCGTCGGATAGGGTTGGTCTGGAACTTCTGGCCTTGAGCAACAACATCAGCCATGAGCAGAGCATGGCGCCAGTTGCGGTTGGGGCCAGCAAGCAAAGACAGCCAAGAGTCAAGCTCAGGGAGAGTGGCAGCGGCAGACGATGACAAGCGGTAGGTGTTCTTGTAGGTGTCATAGCTGACAGTCAAGCCCTCGACATCAAGGGGCATCTCGGGGTCAACAAGCTTACCACCGAAGTACTCGATGTAAGGGATGGTAGCCTTGTTGTTGTTGTACAGATCCCGGGTAAGGTACTCAACATGAGACTCGTGGATGCCGTCAAGGATAGACTTGATGGGCTGATCAATCTCGGTGGAGAACTTGGCAGCGGCAGGTCCCTGAAGGATACAAGTTCGGCCAACATCCTGGCCTACGACGGCATCAAGATCCTCAGACTGCCACAGGGAGTCCTTCTTGAAGTAGAACTCGAAGTTGTCGTCGAAGACGGGGATGAAAGTGACAGGCTTCTGAGTAGGTCGCATGCACATGATAAGGAAGTGCTGAACATCCTGGGCGTTGATGATCTGGGTCTCGGCGTCAGGGTAGGCAGCGAGAATGCGATCAATCACCTCGAAAGGCTCGTTGAGCTCGGAGTAGCTCTGGAGAAGAGAGGCTTTGCCAGGGGTGGTAGTCAAACGCTCCTCGAGACGGTGAATGTAGTCACCGACGAGAACAGTGTAGGAGCGGTCAATCCAGCGAGACTGGTGCTTGACGTAGAGGAGCTCAACAAGACGACGGAGAACATCACCATAGGTCATGTCGTCAAGGTCACAGGCCTTGCCCTCCTTGTTGCGACCGAACCAGACCTTCTGGCAATCGTCGTTGAGCTTCTTGATGATGTAGTCCTTGTTCTTGTTGAGCTCAGCGACTCGTTTCTCCTTGGGGAGACTGAAGATCTTCTGGTCCATCTCGGCCCAGAAGCGAACTCCACGAGTGGCAAGCTTGTGGATAGGCTCACCCATCTCAGATCGAACGGTGAGAACACCACCAGCAGGTCCCTTGTAGGTCTGTTCCCACTCGCTGTCCTCAAGACCAGGTGCGGCAACAATAGCCTCCTTGGCTGCCTTGCTGGTGTGAGCCTCCTTGGCAACCATCATGCGGCTACCGAACAAGCAACCATCGAAGGGCATGGGAGGATAACCGTACTTCTTGGCCCAGTCACCAGTGATGTAGGGGTATGTGTCATCAGCACCACCGAAACCACTACCGGCAACAAGAATAATGTTCTCCTGTCGTCGGATACGACCGTACATCTGGAGGATAGGCTGGTGGAAATCCTCGAAAGAGTGATGACCGCCACCACGGCCACCAGTCCACTGAAGCATGACAGGGAAATGGGGGTTAGCCTTGGCGATGTTGATAACAGCCTGGATGGCATCGACGGAACCGGGCTTGAAGCTGATGTGCTTAAGGCCAAGGGTCTCGATGTACTCCTGCGCGACCTCGATGGAAGGAACACCAGCACCGATGGTAAGACCCTCAATAGGGACACCCTCAGATCGAAGCTTGCCGATCAAGGGAATCTGCCAGGCCATAGCACGGGGGTTGACGTAGATCAGGTTGACGGAAATACCACGACCAGCGGGGATAGCCTTCTCAATCTTGGTAATAGCATCGGTCATCATGGGGCCAATGAAGTAACCACCGCCAGCAAGCTCGATGTGGTATCCAGCGTTCATGGTAGCAGCGACGAAATCCCAGGGGACCGTAGCAGGAGTCATACCAGCAACCACGATGGGAGGGAGACCAAGGAGACGACTCATCTTGGTATCGAGGTATGTTCGGCCACTCTTGTTGGTGACAAGCTTGGGACCGAACTCCTTAACCCAGTCAATAGCATACTTGACGGCGTTTTCTTCATCTCTATCGAAGAGCTCAGCCTTGTAGCCGAGGTCGTTCATGCCACCATCGACAGTACCAGCCAAGATGACACGAACACCAGTACCCTCCTTGTTTCGGCTAGTCAGAACACCGAGACCGGAAACACCACCAGGACCGAAGTCCAGAATGTGGGTGGCATCAGGGAAGACAGTAGCCTTCTCCCAGTTGACGGGATCGCGAGTGATCAAGCGGACAAGGGCGGGAACAATGTTGCCCTTGACCTCCTCTCGGAGATCTTTACCGGTGTTGGTATCGAACACGGCAATGCCGAGATCACTGGAGTCAATCGAGATATCCTTGAGATCCTCATCAATCATGGCGGTAGCCTCGGCGAGGTACTTGCTGTGGAAAGGTGCGGTGATGGGCAGGAATCGGTTGGCGAAGCGAACCTTTCGCTCTGTGTAGGGAATGCGGTTCTGGTCCAGGCCAACAGGGGCCTTGACCTTGCGCAGCTGGGCGTTAAGACCGTAGAGGGAGGTGGGGGGTCCTGTCACAACTAAGTTTCGTGGGCTGTTAATGAGAGAGATGCTGATGTGACGATCCTCGGGGAGGTAGTGGTTAGTAGCATCGATGTGCTTCTGAACCTCAGCCTGAGGGAGGTCTCGAATGCTAAGCATAGGAGTGGGAGCACCCTCGCCGTGTTCCTGTGACTCGCGAAGCATGGTAGGGGTCATGGAGGTAATGGGGAATGCCTGCTGGCTTCGTGTTCCGATCCAGAAAAGCATGGTGAGGACAGAGCTGGTAATGTCTCTCCACGAATCCCAAGAGTCAGCAGCGGCAGTGGCAGCAGCCATGACAATACCTTGAGAGTGACCGGTGGAACCAGTGATTCTCTCGCGCAGCATACCAGGATGCACGCCAAGAACCTTACATGTCACCTCGTAATGGGCGAGCTGGACAAGACCAATAAGAGGGAAACTAACAGGTGCCGAAATGAGATAATCGACATCAGGAGTAGAGTCCTGGTGATGAAGCCAGTTCATGATATCAAGACCCTTGGGGAACATCTTCTCGGCCTTCGGGTTCTTGGAGAGAGTCTGGAGCAGCTCAGCTGAGCGGGTGATAAGATCACCGACAAAGCTCGAGTACGTCTTAAAGATCTCTCGCAATTCCTCAAAGTACTCCTCAATATTACCCTGACCGCCGAAAATTGTGTAAATTTCGGCGTCACCATCCTCAGCTGCTCGGAAAAGGGCTGAAGCGTGGGGCTTGATCGGTCGGTTGCACACAGCACGAGCGGTGTAGTAGCTGCGGATGAAGTCGAGCTTCTTAGACTCAATACCAGGCAAACTGGCAGCAATGGCGTGAGCCTCATTGCCACGGAGGAAATTGCGCTCGAACTCGTTGAGAACGAGCTTCAGAACCTCCTCGTAGGAGCCTTGCTCATCATCTTCACCCTCATCAACCTCGTGAGCGATGAGGCCGAGGTATCTGGCGACCAGGTCGGGAACGGATGATGGCTCGTCATCCTGGGCAAGCTCGTCGGTGGCTTCGGGAAGAGTAGCGACAAACTTGTCTTTCAACTGAGAGGCGTGGAAATGGAGGTTGGTGGGAATGAGAAAAGAAGTCTCGAGGGAGCCGTGGGAGAGAGTCAACGGCCGAAGAGAAGCGCTAGATCTGGGGGTGGAAATGCCCGTTTGAGGGCCTTGACCGGCGCCGTACATGATGAGTGAAGGGTATCGAAGAAATCTGCAGTGGCGAGCAAAAGCGAATGGTCAGTTCTTGCAATTGGCGATTGAGACCCTTCTCAAGGGTCAGTGGTCACAAACCTATCAATTCAAGTCGTAACACACCAGGAACAAGATCTGATGCTTTCCCCAAGGACGCTGGTGAGAAGAAACCGGCGGTCCTGATTTGCGTGAAGGCTGGCTGGTCCCCTGAAAGGTGGGAGGGGTTAGAAATTAGTAGAGAATAGCTTTAGAGTCGGTGGAGCGCAGCGCGGCACAAGACAAGACAACACCAGCCAGGCGCAAAGGGGATGTAGGGAGGGAGGAAGAAGGAAATGAGGATGATGATGGAAGAGGAAGATGAAGATGGACAATCTCAAGAAGGAAGAGTCGGAAGAAGAGGTCTAAGAGGGATTCAGAAATGGTCCCGACCACGGTATAAGTCAAGATGAGAAAAATCGAGCTTGTACCGGTAGCCGACTAGGGATTGGATTGGATTGAGTTGTCGAGGGTGTGGTTGAAGCACCTGGAGTCTTGGAGGGGCCGCCTCAGCGAACTGGAGTAACAGGCCAAAATTTCAGTTCTGTTGGGGATATGGAGGGGTACGTATCCTAGCATTGTTTTTTCTACGAGGTGCACTGTACCTTACCAACAGGAGGGCAACTTTTTGCTCCCCTCCACAATCCGGGCTATCTTAGTGAAGAAGCGCATCCACCTCCCGCCGTTGTGAGACCGTGAGAGCCATTGGCATGCACCGCATTGGCGGTTCGCTTGATCCGCTGGGTCCCCACGACATCAGACACGCCCCTTGCTGCATGACACTCCTTGCCAAAGAGGGACAAGGGGGCCATCATTTACAGGGTTTGGGTTGAGAAGAATGGTCAACGAAGGTGAAGGGTCTTGAGCAAGGTACCGGTACTTGTATACCGCATTTCAACAGGCAATCACCCATTGCTTCTGCCTCCAAAGAGGGCCGGGTGACTTCGGGCAAACGATTACTCCCAGCCACTGTTCTCCAAGTATTCGATCTGAAGGGCTGGAACAGCATTTTGGAGCTGTAATGGGGCATCTGTTTGTTCTTGGGGCACCTGTGAGGCTGCTGTTGAGTTATGGTTGCAGCAAGCGGGTGGAAGGAAGGCAGGCTGATGCTGAATTTTGATGGGAAGTCAATTCATCCGCTTCGGAACAACAGGATCCTCCCTGCAGACCAATAGTCTGATCCCATTCATCTGGATCTGATCCTTAACTTGATCGCACTATCTTGTTGCCACGGTGTGGCCAAGCTTGTTCGACGGGTTGCACTCAACTTAACTCAATTCCTTATGCGAGTGAGTTCCTACCTATCTCCGACATCCTATGTAACTTTACCAAGCCATCGAATGATTGAGTTGTCATCATTATCCCTCAGCAATCTTGAAAGTAAGATTTTCTACAAGACATTTCGTCATACCTTGGTCAGTTATCCTCAACTGTTTTTTCACCAATAATTTCGGCATTTCGGTTATGCTAAGGAAGCATTCACGCAGTCGCCGCCTACCCGGGACTATCGTGGGCTTCATTTGCCTCGATACAGTATGGAACGGAAAATTCGTCTTCGGAGTGGCCATTGACTGTCGATAGATTTCTTCCGTAACTAATAAATGGTGGCCAAAAAATTGGTCTTGCACTAATATACTGGAAATAATCATCCGGCTGTTCAGACTTGGGAAAACTATCATGAATCGGTGGCTATTTTTTACATCCTTCCATCGTCCAGCCTTTTCTAGCCCAGGCGTTGTATCAGTGAGCACTCATTGAAAGTACTGTACATCTACTCAGCTCGGGAGTTTCGTGGGCCTCCCGTGTGGGCTCCACTCCACTATGAAAGACAAGCATCAACGTCCACTTCCAATCTCAGCAAACAGCTTTCAGATGGGGATTGATTCAACATGAGCTGTTATAGGCCTCCGGCGACTCTGAACATACTCGATTCAAATGGCATGGGTAGCAATTCCTGATCCTTGATTCTGAATTGATCCCAAATCTAACAGTGCATACCATCATGAGAACTCATGACTCCATCCTATGTTCGCCGACTCATGAGAGAAAATTTGTGCCTCCCTCCACCGCCTGGTCAACGCCTCACTCACATCCCCAACTTCCCCTACCAACAATGATTCGGCCCCCCACATTCTCCGTCGAGCATCAACTTCCCGCCTCATGGTGGGGTCAGGCTATATTGATTGCTTTCCAAGTATCTTACGCGTAAAGTACAGTATCTGGATGTGTAGCCTCAAGTCGGTTCGCTTAGGTGAGTTACTGATGGCTTGCGATTTATGGAAACGGAGCGTCTGCCATTCAGGATTGAGAGAATTCGTATGAGAGTTTTTCTGACTGTCTGACCCTTATCCCTGGGCGGCATGGCTTCCAGTAGATCTCGTTTCGCTTTCCACGCACCAACGGTTGTGGCTATCCGCAGCGGTTTCTGAGAGGTGCAGATAAGAGCCGCAAACATCACAGTGACTTAGACAACGAACGTTTCAGCAAGTCAACCTAACTCTATTATTCAACGATGGCTTAGAGACAGATAGTAAACATGGAATGGCTCTCAACGTCTCGACAATTTGTTGCATATAAGAGGAGTTCGGATTTGCGGAAACCGACGGACAAACGAGTACCCTCGACGTTGAAATGTATCGGTACCTACCTACCTAGCCGGATAGGCAGGCGGCAGGATGGCAGTTGAGAAAGACGCGAAATTATATTGACAAATGGAACCACTGGGAGTTACGGTGTTACCTGACCTCTTGATTTTAGAATTTTGCCGAGTTTATCATCATTATCGCAGTTAATCTTACGTCTAAGACTTTAACGATTGTATGGCACTCTATGACTCTAGTAAAAGCCCTCCCAAAGTTTATGGGAAAGAACTCAATACCCGATCCAGCCTCACTGTAATCCATCCCATCTGGACCACTCGACCTTCACCATTCTCGCTTATTCGTACGAGTTCTAACTGGTAGCAAGGACCATCTGTCACAGCCTTAGACACTTGGGGTGAATATTAATGGTGGGATGTCTGTCGTCACCTTGCTTGATATTCCGAGATGGCGCCTATTCTTATCGTTCCTGGGCCGAGAACTCAATTGTCGACCAGTAGATAACAAAATCAAAGAATGCAACATGATGAAGCCGCTCGGCCGAGCTACCAGTGGCTCATGAGGGCAAAGCCGTAACGAAGATAGCCAGCAAAACAGCTATCTCATCTCAGTTCATCAATGTTGATGGTGCCCCAAAAGGTCGGTTTCTGGGGAAGATGCTCCCCTGGACGCCCCTGGCCGGCGCACGCCTTCTCTGTTCAACCATACTAGGATAGGCATAGTGCTGGAATATGGTTGAGGAGCGGGCTGCACGCCAAGGACCCGCCGCCATGTGTGGCTCGGGGATGTTCCAATGTTCCACTGAAGAGAAAGTACCGGATACTCAACCGTGCTACAGCGGGAGCGAGCGTACAGGGCGCCCTGTAAGGGTCTCGATGTACCGACAGCTGCTCTTCCAAGAGGTACTGTACAAGACGCCAATTGCCCGGTGGAGGGGGGGGGGCAAGGAGACAACATGCCAGGGTGTGGCCTAGAGCTTCCCCCAATTTTTTTTTCACTCGACGACTTTTTGGTGGGCCAGTCGTTCAACAATCAGCTCCTCCCTCGCAAGTCGGTTACAGTCGTGATTACCTATTCGTACGGGCCGTCCGCATCCATTGAATGTTTTGGCTTGATCCTTCAGCTCTGTCTCTTCTCTAATTCCTCCCATTGCTTCTCGCTGGTAGGCAGAACGGATTTCCACCTTTGGCCTTCATATTCATAGACTCTCCGGCCACTTTCTTCTGCCTCCATCATCCTTTTCCTCATTCTCCTTCCCCTCCTCCTCCCCTTCTTTCTGTCTCCCCGCCAGTTGAATTCAGCTTGGGAGCTTCCTTACGACGGTTCCATCTTCTCTTTACGTTGGGGTTAAGCGGGCCCCTGGTATATTCACCGTCAATTCGACCATCGTCTTGCACCAATTCTAGGTTGCGATAGCCAGTTCGCCCTTTTCGAGATACCCCTTCTTTCAAATCCTCTCACGACCTAATACCGCCAAAAATGCGTCCCGAAGTTGAGCAAGAGCTTGCTCACACGCTGCTCGTTGAATTGCTCGCATACCAGTTTGCTTCTCCTGTTAGATGGATTGAGACTCAAGATGTGTTCCTCGGTGAGAGGACCGCTGAGCGAGTCGTGGAAATTGGTCCTGCCGATACTCTTGGTGTCATGGCTAAGCGAACCTTGAAGTCCAAGTACGAAGCCTACGATGCCGCCAAGTCTGTTCAGCGAAATATTCTTTGCTATAACAAGGATGCCAAGGAGATCTACTATGATGTTGATCCCGTGGAAGAGGAGCCTGAGCCTGCGGCTGCTTCATCTAGTGATGCCTCTGCGGCTCCTGCGGCCGCTGCCGCTGCTCCCGCCGCCGCTGCTGCACCTGCCCCCAGTTCTGGTCCTGTCGCCCAGGTTGCCGATGAGCCTGTCCAGGCTGTCGACATTGTTCGCGCCCTCATTGCGCAAAAGCTCAAGAAGCCTCTCCTCGAGGTTCCTCTCAGCAAGGCCATCAAGGACCTTGTCGGTGGTAAGTCAGACTGAATCTGAGCCAAATGATTATTTTTTTAACGATGTTTCCTTTGCAGGCAAATCTACTCTTCAGAACGAGATTCTCGGCGATCTTGGAAAGGAATTCGGTTCCACCCCTGAGAAGCCCGAAGACACACCTCTCGATGAGCTTGGTGCATCCATGCAAGCCACTTTCGATGGCAACCTCGGCAAGCAATCGCTGTCTTTGATCGCTCGACTTATCTCCTCTAAGATGCCTGGTGGCTTCAATATCACAGCCGCCCGAAAATACCTCGAGAGTCGATGGGGCCTTGGACCTGGCCGACAAGATGGTGCCCTGCTTCTCGCCCTCACAATGGAGCCTCCCGCCCGATTGGGCTCTGAGGGTGATGCTAAGGCCTTCTTCGACGGCGTTGCCAACAAGTATGCCACCAATGCCGGCATCAGTTTGTCTACAGCTGCTGCGGCTGGCCCCGCCGGCGGCTCTAGTGGTGGCATGATGATGGATCCCGCTGCCATTGATGCCCTCACCAAGGACCAGCGTGCCCTCTTTAAGCAACAATTAGAGCTTCTCGCTCGATACCTCAAGATCGACCTCCGTGAGGGTGAGAAGGCTCACCTCAACTCCCAGAAATCCGAGAAGGTTTTGCAAGCCCAGCTTGATCTCTGGACTGCCGAGCATGGTGATTTCTATGCCTCTGGCATCGAACCGGTCTTCACCCCCCTCAAGGCCCGAACCTACGATTCATCCTGGAATTGGGCTCGCCAAGACGCTCTCAGCATGTACTTCGATATCATCTTCGGTCGTCTCCAGGCTGTTGATCGTGAGATCGTCAGCCAGTGCATTCGTCTCATGAATCGATCTAACCCCAAGCTCCTCGAGTTCATGCAGTACCACATCGACAACTGCCCCACCGAGCGAGGTGAGACTTACAAGCTTGCCCAGGAGCTTGGACAGCAACTCATCGAGAACTGCAAGGATGTTCTTGATGTCGCTCCTGTGTACAAGGATGTCTCCCTTCCTACTGGCCCCAGGACAACAGTCGACGCCCGAGGTAACCTCAACTACGAGGAAGTCCCCCGTGCCAGCTGCCGCAAGCTGGAGCACTATGTCCAGCAAATGGCTGAGGGTGGCAAGATCTCTGAGTACGGCAACCGCACCAAGGTCCAGAGCGATCTTTCTCGCATCTACAGACTCATCAAACAGCAGCACAAGCTGTCCAAGACTTCTCAGCTTGAGATCAAGAGCCTTTATGGCGAGGTCCTTCGCTCGCTTGCCATGAACGAGAGCCAGATCCTTCCCAAGGACAACAAGGGCCGAAAGGTTCTGAAGAACAGCCAGAGCAAGGGTAAGGTCGAGACCATTCCCTTCCTCCACCTCAAGAAGAAGGGTCTCCATGGCTGGGACTACAGCAAGAAGCTCACCGGCGTGTACCTCAACTGCCTCGAGGATGCTGCCAAGTCTGGTGTCACCTTCCAAGACAAGCACGTTCTCATGACTGGTGCCGGTGCCGGTTCCATTGGTGCCGAGGTCCTTCAAGGTCTCATCAGCGGTGGCGCTAAGGTCATTGTCACCACCAGTCGCTTCTCTCGCGAGGTCACCGAGTACTACCAGGCCATGTACACCCGCTATGGCTCTCGCGGCTCTCAGATTGTCGTTGTTCCCTTCAATCAGGGTAGCAAGCAAGATGTTGAGGCCCTTGTTGAGTACATCTACGATACCAAGGAGGGTCTTGGCTGGGATCTTGACTTCATCGTTCCTTTCGCTGCTATTCCCGAGAACGGTCGCGAGATTGACAGCATTGATTCCAAGTCTGAGCTTGCTCACCGTATCATGCTTACCAACCTTGTCCGTCTCCTCGGATGCGTCAAGGCCCAGAAGACTGAGCGTGGCTTCGAGACCCGACCCGCTCAGGTTGTTCTGCCCCTTTCCCCCAACCACGGCACCTTCGGTAATGATGGTCTTTACTCTGAGTCCAAGCTTGGCCTCGAGACTCTCTTCAACAGGTGGCATTCCGAGAGCTGGGCCAACTACCTCACCATTTGCGGTGCGGTCATTGGCTGGACCCGAGGAACTGGTCTCATGTCTGGTAACAATATCGTTGCCGAAGGCGTTGAGGCTTTCGGAGTCCGCACTTTCTCCCAGCAGGAGATGGCATTCAACCTTCTTGGTCTCATGTCCCCCACTTTGGTTGATCTGTGCCAGAATGAGCCTGTCTTTGCTGACCTCAACGGTGGTCTGCAGTTCATTCCTAACCTCAACGAGACAATGACCAAGCTCCGCAAGGATATCATGGAGACTAGCGAGGTTCGCCGTGCTGTTGCCAAGGAGAGCGCCATTGAGAACACCATTGTCAATGGTGCCGCCTCTGAGGTTCTCTACAAGAAGAAGACAATTGATCCTCGTGCCAACATCAAGCTTGACTTCCCCAACCGACCTGACTGGAAGACCGAGATTGAGCCACTCAATGAGAACCTCAAGGGCATGGTTGACTTGGAGAAGGTCGTTGTTGTCACTGGTTTCGCTGAAGTTGGCCCTTGGGGTAACTCTCGTACTCGATGGGAGATGGAGGCCTATGGTGAATTCTCCCTCGAGGGTTGCGTTGAGATGGCTTGGATCATGGGTCTCATCAAGAACCACAACGGTCTTATCAAGGGTAAGCCTTACTCCGGCTGGGTTGACGCCAAGACTGGTGAGCCCGTCGACGACAAGGACGTTAAGCCCAAGTATGAGAAGTATGTTCTTGAGCACTCTGGTATCCGTCTGATCGAGCCTGAGCTGTTTGAGGGTTACGACCCCAACAAGAAGCAGCTGCTTCACGAGGTCGTCATTGAGGAGGACCTTGAGCCCTTCGAGGCATCTAAGGAGACGGCTGAGGAGTTCAAGCGTGAGCACGGTGACAAGGTTGAGGTCTTCGAGATCCCCGACAGCGGTGAATACATCATTCGCCTCAGGAAGGGTGCCTCTCTCTGGATCCCCAAGGCTCTTCGCTTCGATCGTCTTGTCGCTGGTCAGATCCCTACTGGCTGGGACCCCAAGCGATACGGTGTTCCTGAGGACATCGTCTCCCAGGTTGACCCTGTCACCCTGTTCCTCCTTGTGTCCACTGCCGAGGCTCTCCTTTCTTGTGGTATCACCGATCCCTACGAGTTCTACAAGTATGTCCACGTCTCCGAGGTTGGTAACTGTGTTGGTTCCGGTATGGGTGGTGCCGCCGCTCTCCGCGACATGCACCGCACTCGTTTCCTCGACCAGCCGGTGCAGAACGACATTCTCCAAGAGTCTTTCATCAACACCATGGCTGCCTGGGTCAACATGTTGTTGATGTCCTCTTCCGGACCTATCAAGACCCCTGTCGGTGCTTGTGCTACCGCTGTCGAGTCTATTGACACCGGTTACGAGACCATCATGGAGGGCAAGGCTCGTGTCTGCTTTGTTGGTGGTTTCGATGATCTCGGTGAGGAAGGTTCTTATGAGTTCGCCAACATGAAGGCCACCAGCAACACTGTTGACGAGTTTGCCCACGGACGTACTCCCAAGGAGATGTCTCGTCCTACCACTACTACCCGAAACGGATTCATGGAATCCCAGGGTTGCGGTATCCAGGTCATCATGACTGCCAAGCTTGCTCTTGACATGGGTGTCCCCATCCACGGTATCGTTGCTCTTACCACCACTGCTTCTGACAAGATTGGCCGTTCCGTTCCCGCTCCTGGCCAGGGTGTTCTCACCACGGCCCGCGAGAACCCTGGCAAGTTCCCTTCACCTCTTCTCGACATTAACTACCGACGCCGCCAGATCGAGCGTCGCAAGAAGACTATCAAGCAATGGCAAGAGTCTGAGCTCGAGTACGTTTATGACGAGATTGATGCCATGAAGGCTCAGGGTGCTTCCTTTGACGAGAAGGAGTATGCTACAGACCGTTTTGCTCACATTGAGAAGGAGGCTGCCCGACAGGAGAAGGAGCTTCTCCGCAGCATGGGCAACAACTTCTGGAAGAGCGATCCTAGCATCGCTCCTCTGCGTGGTGCCCTCGCCACCTGGGGTCTTACTGTCGACGATATCGGTGTTGCCTCATTCCATGGAACCTCTACCAAGGCCAACGATAAGAACGAGTCCAATGTCATCTGCCAGCAGCTTCGCCATCTTGGCCGCAAGAAGGGCAACGCTGTCTTGGGTATCTTCCAGAAGTACCTCACTGGTCACCCCAAGGGTGCTGCTGGTGCTTGGATGATGAACGGATGCCTCCAGGTCCTCGACACCGGTCTTGTCCCTGGCAACCGCAACGCGGATAACGTTGATCCTGTTATGGAGCAGTACGACCTCATCGTCTACCCCAGCCGCAGCATCCAGACCGACGGTGTCAAGGCCTTCTCCGTTACCTCTTTCGGTTTCGGACAGAAGGGTGCTCAGGCCATTGGTGTCCACCCCAAGTACCTGTTCGCTACTCTTGATGAGAAGACCTACACTGAGTACTGCGCCAAGGTCGATGCTCGCCAGAAGAAGGCCTACCGATACTTCCACGATGGCTTCATCAACAACAAGCTGTTCGTCGCCAAGAACAACTCTCCTTACTCTGATGACCAGCTCAGCAAGGTTCTTCTCAACCCTGATGCTCGTGTCTCTGAGGACAAGAAGTCATCTGAGCTCAAGTATGCCTCTGACTTCATGAAGAAGTCGGAGAAGGTTGTTTCATCAGCCAAGGCCAAGGAGACTGAGCAAGTCATGGAGGCTCTGGCCCTCAAGGTCACGAACAAGAACAGCCAGGTTGGCGTTGATGTTGAGGACATTTCTGCCGTCAACATCGACAACGACACTTTCGTCGAGCGTAACTTCACCGCCAACGAGATCTCATACTGCCGCCAAGCTCCTAGCCCCCAGAGCTCTTTCGCTGGCCGCTGGAGTGCCAAGGAGGCTGTTTTCAAGTCTCTCGGCGTCGCTAGTCAAGGCGCTGGTGCCGCTATGAAGGACATTGAGATTGTCAAGGGAGAGAACGGCGTCCCCACTGTTTCTGTAAGTCACCCTGTAATCAAGTCAAACATGCAAGATGCTAACATTTATAGCTTCATGGTGAGGCTGCTGCGGCCGCCAAGAAGGCTGGTGTGAAGGACATCACACTGTCCATCTCACACTCTGATAGCCAGGCTATCGCTGTGGCTGTTGCCAACTTTTAAGTGCATACAATGAGACGGATGGTTTGTACGGGTTTACTTTGGACTTTGTAATGGGCGTTTGATGAACGTATGTTTCGATATAATGCCTGACTCTTTTGATGATATATGTTGGCGGCTACAGTTGATGATACTGGGCCTACGGTGTTGATAGAACGTGGCGTGGACAGCGCTGGGTAAAACAATTTTACGCATGAAATAGACAGTTTTAAGTTAAACTTGCGGGCACCCGTTGTGATATACATGTACAATCAACCTGTTCACGTAACCAGTTTTTATAGCCACGAACTAAGGTCAGCGGAGACTTGAGTTGTGGTCAGCCAAGACCCAAGCCAGGGAGTGGAAAAGAGTTCTTAATGGTTTTGGATTCATGACGGACCGTGGGCAACAGTGCTTGCTTAGCCAACGTACTGCATTTAAACGCGCGCGCACAAAATACTAAAAGCAGAAAACTTGTCTCGTGCTGACTTGAAGACATATGTCATTAATTTGGTTCATAGACTGGATTCTTCTTCCCAGCTTATTTGGAGTTCATCCTGAACTTCTACAGCCCACCGATAGGACCGCTACCAAGCAGGTAGTTGAAACGTCGATGTGGTAGTACCAGAGGATTAGCAGCTCCTCCTCATTCCTTTGGTATCATAGACTCCCCTATGCCTTGTCGTGAAGTGTTGTGAAATCTAGGGCCGTTGGTTCGATGCGTAGATATTATCGTCAACCATGTAATCATCTTATTGACCTCGGCCTCGTCCTCGTCCTCTTCCACCACGGCCACGTCCACGGTCACCACGACCGCTGTGATCTCCCCTTGATTGCCCCCCTCTTCCGCCTCGGAAACCGCCCTGCTGGCCCTTCTGTGATTCGCTAACCTGGTCGATAATCTCGTCCGGTACTCTCAAGTATTTGATCTGCTGTACATTAGTCTCCCTTTCTTGATGAATACTCCATAGCGCGCTTGAAACATACATTGTTTCCCTTGACATAGACCTCTGGTAACCGCACAAATCGATCGCCCTCCTGTACTCAACCCGTCAGCATATCCTATTCGAAACCATCGCGATCGCTACGGGAGCGCATACCGGGCTTGTCTGCACCACCTCCTTGAGGGTGAGGTTCATCCATGTATCGCACGAAACCAGATGTCCGTTGAGTGTCTCGCCGTTCTTCAGCTCAACGAGCATGGGGTGGCCCTGGGCCGCGTTGAGTAGTCCAAGGGGCAGCTATTTGATGTTAGCTTCTGCTATGCTAACATTGTACGCTGAGGTGATCATGACAATAAATAGTGGCAATCTGGGGATAGGGGTCATGCCAACATACCATGGTCTCATTCGTTGCGTCGTAACTATGTGATGTATGATGCGCGCGCTGGAAACACAACGTTGAGAATGGAACAAGCTCAGTGGAGCGCGGCTGTTCGGTGAGACCCAAGGTGAGAGCGGTTGTGAGCGGCTAACACCTCGCGGAGTGCATAGCCCCGGTTAGTGATAGTGGTCGTTGCGCAATTACCTTAGGAAAGGCTTCCGCTACCGGGCTGTATGCAAGGTACAGAATTAATTGGATTATCGGCAGAATCCATTTCTCAGCATCGACATTGGCAACATAATTGTACAGCCAGAATGCCTTGTCCACGATTGGTGTATAATGGCCTACGGCGCTGTCTTTGCCAAGTTACTTATAAGCCTCCTTCACTTAAAACCATAAGCTCGGCAGGGCCAGGACGGTGGCCTCAATATCTAAACACAGTTCAATATCGCCAATATGGGACCGACATAACCAAGGAGCAAAAAAGCACAGATTTTCTCGACAATGATAACTTATTGAGTTCATTTCATGATGAACTTGACCAGGCTATGTCTTTGGACTCTGAAGAGAAGGCCGGATCATTAAGTGCCTTTTTTGATGAATATGAGCACGGGCAAACCCAACAACAGAGTGCGGAGACGGGGCAACATGTTGATCAACAAGCCGTGCCACAAGGCCGAAACCCAGCCCTGGCTAAAGTCTTGCCAGACTTGAACGCCGTATCAGTGTCATTAATGGTTGACGCCCTTAGACGGTTACGAATGCCACGGCAAAAAGGCAATTCTGACCTCCCTAGCAACAGGTATTTGAGGATTCTGAATATCGTTAGATATCTTCTCAGAAACCGGAAATACCCCCCCGATGCTTTGATTTATGAGAGCTTGATGGCTGCTATGGCTGACCCACAAGGGTCCAGCACCGGAGTTAGCAAATTATTGCAGGACATGAGCATTCAAAATGTTCCGCTTACTGCAGATGTTTGCTACCTCGCTCTTGAAGCTCTCAGCGTACACCCAGATTATATCCTGCGGCAAGAGGTTGTGCAGATGATGGAGCAGCACTGGTTCGAGTTCACGATGCCTGCCAAGCAAAGCATTGCCGTGGCGATGCTCCGGGAAGGCCAGTTTGAGTTGGCCTTGAATAAATTCAACAAGCTTTTAGAAGACCCCGGGCACGTGGATCTTTGGGTCTACGATATTTTTATTCTGGAGTTTGGTAGAGAGGGCTTCTTTGATGAAATGCTTCACATACTCAAGAAGAGAAAATTTGCTCATGGTTCGGACAAAGCTTTCAGAAGTATCCAGCTGATGGCCCTGGACATGTTCAGCCAGGGCTTCCACCATGAAGGAACAACTTTTGTATGGCGAGATGTTGTCAACATACCAATTCACAACCCTTCTAACGGTATTATTGAGAACGTTCTGGCCACTGGAGCAAGGCACGGCGACACTGAACTCGCCAGTCAAGCTCTTGAGAAGCTGGCGAGTCGTGGCAAGCCTCGCCAGCAGCATAATGATGCCATCGTGGAGGCGTTTGCTAATTCGGGAAATGTGACGGGTGCGCTTACGATTTTGAATCTGCAACATAACAATGGGTGCCTACTTCTTCGAGGAACCACACGGCCTGTTCTACAAGCTTTACTCAAGAACCGGGACCTCATCAGCGAAGCTGAGGCTGCTATTCAAAGCATGCACAAAGAGGGCCCCGTCCCGCGGGAAGTCCTTATGGTTACGATCGAGGCTCTGGCTGAAGCCCGAACTTCAGAAGCTGCTATGCCCCTGTTCAAGGACACCCACCTCCTCACCGGGAAAAGCCCCCGATTGACAGACATTGGACTTCTGCTTCGTCATGCCGTCAAAACAGAGACGCAGTACGAGCTTGCAGTGGCCTACAATTCCGGACTTGCCAAGATTGACACCACGCCGGTGTCAATAAGGAAGAAGCAGTCTGAAAATAATCAAGGCAATGACGATGCCACGGTTCCCAAGACGTGGATGGATCAAGTCGATGCGGGACCTGCCTTTGATGTGATAATCCCAGCGTGCGCACAGATGGGCGATTTTGAGCTGGCATTCAAGTTTATTGACTATGCCAAGAATGCAGCGCCTGATTACCCGGCCTGGAGGTCTGCAGATTGGGTTAAGCCATTCATCAATTTGGCCCTTGACGCACAGCATCCTGGAGTGTGGGAGATTGTCGACCTATTAGACCGAGGCGAGGACGCGCCGGCTATGATGGTACGAAAGGAACTTCAACGACGGCGCATTCAGAAGAGAGCGAGCAGTTGATAATATGCTATGTTGTATAAGTCAATAGACGTGAGCTCAAGAACGAGACTCTGAGGTCGAGAGTGAGCATGAAAGAGACTATTACGTTACATTATCGTATCCAGTTTCTGGTTGCGCTTCAGGGTCAGCATTAAGTGATGTTGAGCCTATCAACTAGCTACTGTGTGTATCTGGGCCTGTCGTCAAGCAGACCAGCTGTTGTGGGTGAGCGTCAATGACGTGACCAACATAATAATGCGACCTCTCTGAACTTTCGTGTCTGGCCTTGAAATGCCATCACAGTAAGCAGGGTCCCGGGCTATCCGGTATATTTGTATTAGATTGAGCATGATTCTTATCAGGCTGGGGAGCGGGCGCCGATCATTGAGTAGTCGGGGCGTTTGGGTACCAGTCAGTGAGATATAAGGTCCTACCGGCCCAGGAAAAGCTGTTGGCTGTTATGGTGTGAAGGACTCAGATATTGTTGGGGTATATAAGAAGAGATTTCACTGTTCGGCCGAAAAAAGGACGAGTTCAGTGAGTCACAAGAACTGGTATACACATATTTAATCTCCGTCTGAAAGCAACGATATTTAATTCATAGTTGGTCCGTTGTGATTAATATTCCGCAGGGTCTCGGCATTCATTGACAATTGAGGCTCCTCGACCGGGGAGACGTCACACCGAGGGTGATTAATCCAGGGGCTTCTAAGCTTATGATTGGATGATCTTGGCACCACGTCCCCGGGACGATTGCTAAGCTTTTGACGGCAGATGGCGGAGGGTCTCACCCATTTGGGTCATTAGTGCTGATCTTTGGGGTTCAAGATATGTTTTAGTTTTTTTTTTTTTTTTTCATTTGCTGGGTCTGTTATGAGCTGGCGGGTTCTTGGAGCTTACCGCTGAGGTGAGAGACATGTGTGAGGGGGAGAGACAAGGAGATATAGGCTGAGATTCAGAGATGAAAGACAAAGTAAGCAGCCAAGATGCGCATATCGTCGTGTTAGTGCTCACAGATAAACAATAGTCTAAGAAAAAGGCAGCCGAGCATCCGGATCTCGATGACGACATATAGATTCAGTCTCCAGATGGTAATCAATCTCACTGTAGACAGAGTCAACTACCGTGTACATTCGACTAAAACGTAAGAAATCCGACTCACTTCGCAATAGACCCACAGGCTAAAGTGAATATTCATACAGTATTACAGTGTAAGTGCTCACACAGATAAGCAAATTGGGAACCCCGGTGATAAAAACTAATCACCCTCCAATCCTAAATGTCAGCCCTAAACTCCGCTTAGGTCCAGACTATTCCAAAACATGAAGCTTGTTGATCATCTCTAGGATAATAAAGTAGGCCGAGCACCGAGCAGGGATTGGTAATAACGTCAGGCATGTTAGTCCGAAAGTGGCTTACAGAGTTATTCTTGCTCGTATGGACACTATCAAAGACATGTGGAAGGGCTAAGATTACATTACAGCATGACGGGTGACTAACTCCGGATTGCTAAGCTCCGTGGTGTAAGAGCTTGCAGAGGAGTAGAGGAGTGGGAGAGAATATGAGTATAAGACGAGTGCATGCCTCAGGGAGATTTGAACTCCAGATCTCAATTAGCATAATAAGCTTAAAGAGAACCCTTCCCACTTAATATCTTCCTCTTATCTCCCTCTAATACAGTTACTCCGATAAGAAGATAAACATCAATATGTCAGACCTCATCAGAGATGCTCCCCTGGGGCAACTCATCCGCTTCGTCACTCGCAACAAGTATCTCCAGTACCCAGAAGAAAAGCCCGACTTCAAGCTTCCAGAGTCCTGGGTTGCAGTGATTAACAACCCCGATGCTATCATCGAAGAGTCTTCTCCCAACGACAACACAGTCCTCACTGGTACAGCTCTCGCATCGTCAGCTTCGTCTACTGTTGCAGCAGAGGAAGACCCCAAGCTCAAGGCTGAGAATGAGAAGAATGAGAAGAGCGAGAAGAATAATGAGAACGACGACATAGAGCGTGCTGATCCTCAGCCCGTGAGACTCCATCGATCACGATCTCCCCAAGAAACACAAGCCTACACTGTCGACAGACTCGAGGCCGATGAAGAGCACGATGTCGAGAAGGTCAAGTCTATCCCTGTTGTCCCCAAGCGTACAAAAGATGGTTCTATCCTCGTCGATTGGTACTTCAGCGACGATAACGAGAATCCTCATAACTGGACCAACAACCGCCGCCTAGGTGTCTCTCTCATCATCTGTTTATACACCTTCGTCGTGTATACATCCTCTGCGATCTACACTTCCTCAACTGAAGGTGTCATGCGCGCTTTTGGAGTTAGTCAGCTTAAAGCTACACTTGGCCTTTCACTATATGTCTTGGGGTATGGTATTGGTCCTCTGATTTTCTCACCCCTGAGTGAGATCCCTCGCATTGGACGAAACCCCGTTTACATCGTCACGATGTTTCTCTTTGTTATCATCTCTATTCCTACGGCACTAGTGAACAACTATCCCGGTCTCATGGTTCTTCGATTCCTTCAAGGCTTCTTCGGCTCGCCTTGTTTGGCTTCTGGTGGTGCTTCGCTAGGAGATATTTACAGCCTCATGGCTCTCCCCTATGCCATGATGGCCTGGGTCTCGGCTGCTTACTGTGGTCGTAAGTCTCCTCTTCTCTCACTGTCACTTACTTTCAACTAACATATTCAGCTGCTCTTGGTCCTCTGATCAGCGGTTTCGCCGTTCCCGCAAAGAACTGGCGCTGGTCTCTTTACGAAAGTATCTGGGCCTCAGCCCCTATCTTCATCCTCATGTTCCTTCTCCTTCCTGAGACCAGTGGTGCCAACATTCTCCTCCGTCGAGCAGAGCGTCTTCGAAAGCTCACTGGTAACCAACGTTTCATGTCACAGAGTGAGATTGACCAGCGTCATATGAAGGTCTCTGCTATTGCTGTCGATGCCCTCATCAAGCCCATGGAGATCACCATCAAGGATCCTGCCGTGCTGTTCGTGCAGGTCTACACTGCCATTATTTATGGTATCTACTATTCATGTAAGTTTCCTCCACTATATGATTGGTATCTCTGATAACTAACTCTTCTTAGTCTTCGAGGTCTTCCCCCGTGTCTACCCAGTCTACTACAACATGAACCTTGGCCAAATCGGTCTCGTCTTCCTCTGCGTTCTCGTCTCTTGTATGATTGGAGTAGGCCTCTACGTCTCCTACCTCTACTTCTACATGGACCCCCGCATCGCTAAGCGTGGTTGGCCCATCCAAGAAAGCCGCCTCGTTCCAGCTCTTCCGGCCGCCCTTGGTCCTACCATTGGCTTGTTCCTCTTTGCCTGGACAGCTCGAGCCTCTATCCACTGGATCGTACCCACCATTGGCATCACCATCTACGGAGCTACAGTTTTCATTGTCATGCAGTGTATCTTTGTGTACATTCCTCTCAGCTACCCAATGTACGCTGCCAGTCTCTTCGCAGCGAATGACTTCTTCCGCAGTGCTCTTGCTTGTGGCAGTGTTCTCTTTGCCCAGCCCTTATTTGACAATCTCGGCGTTGCTAAGGGTACCAGTCTTCTTGGTGGCTTGAGTGTTATTGGTATCATTGGTATCTGGCTGCTGTACTTTTACGGTGGCAAGCTGCGATCTCTCAGCAAGTTTGCTATTTCAGACCATGTTGAGTAGATGAAGCACGATACATCTAAGGGCGGACAGCCCAATTTGGATACCACACTGGAAATTAATGTGACGGAAATACCATGGAATTCGGCGGAACTCGAGGGGAATACACACAAGTTAACGTTAATGATGGGCTGAATAGCACCTAATAATGATTTAAGCGATGTGATGCTTCAAAAATACTATCGCATCCGTCAAATGCAACAAAAATGCTATTACCCGCGATTCTCAATTGTCTGACATTGCTGGGTATCTCTAGACATGAGTGCCTTAACTCGAGTCCTGTTTATGCCGTAATCATCGCGCTAAATAAACCGATTCGCCAAACCCGTCCATAGCAATTTCAGCCCCAATCATGAGCCATAGATGATAGATGTGTACAATTGAATATGCTAAATCCCTAAACGCCTGACCATGTCTCATAGTTATAACCAGACGACTGGCCTCCAGGATTAATAGAAGGGTTGTGCGAGTTTTGGAAGTACCAGCTTGACGGCTGTTGCTGGTTTGATGCCTGACCCTGTTGGTTCTGGTGTGTAGATCCAGAGTATGATGGATAACCCTGCTGTTGTTTCTGCTGGTTGTATGAACCACTGCTAGCACGAGTATGCTGTTGTGTGTTTGCGCGCATATTAAAGTTCTGGCGGGATGCCGCTGGCTTTGACGCTGTTGTCTGTACGTGAATATTAGGCGTTTGATATGATGGGTTGGTGTCATATGAGCGATCGTTTCGACTCGAAGAATTAGACCACTGATTTGCAGTGGAAGAAGTAGTCTGATAAGATGTGCTCATGGTTGTGGGTGGCTGATGGCTTGCTCCGGTGCTAGTGCCGCTGTAACGCCCATAGTCATTATAGCCGGAACCACTGGACATGTGTGATGTATCGTAATGAGTGCTGCCTCGCGGATTTTGCTGCTGATCCATGTCGGAAGGAGGTTGGTAACCTCGTGCCTGCTCACTCACAGGTGTGCGAGACTGGTTTCGCTGGCTTGTTCTAGAAGTCGTGCGAGGAACAGCAGGTTGTTGGTAAGGAGATTTGCGGGCTTGTGCCGTCATGGCTGCCGCAGCGGCGGGCGATTGACGTGCCTGAGCCTGCTGTATGACCGTATTGGCCACTGCTGTAGCTTGTTGGGAAGCATCATTCGTTAGGCTCTGATTCTTCTGTCGAGTCCTTCCGCTTGAGCGTGTCTCGTATGTCATCTGCGGAGAAACAGATGCCATTGTTGTTGCAGGCATAGTCGCGTTAGAAGTTTGAGCCCAGTCTGATGGCTGTGGGTTTGCAGGAATGTTTTGTGTATTTGGATGGCTGGGCTCAGACGGAAGACTTCTTCGTGTCTTGCTGGTGCTACTTCCATTGACACTACCGCTACCAAAGGCGGTCCATCGCCTTGTTTCAGCGGGAGCGATCGTTCCAGCTGGTGCTGGGATAGGAGGGGCTGGGTGGACCATGGGTTGTGTCACTTCTGGCAGGTTGTGAGAGTAGTTACCTCTCTGCGATACTGATGTGCCCATTGCTTGAGAGCTGGTCGAGTAAGGGTCTGGCTGAGGAAGAACTAGACCGGAGGTAGGCTGGTAGTAGTTGTTTTGTGTGGAGTGGGTATCTTGAGTTGTTCCGTCAGTGTTGGTGACCATGTTTCCGATATTCATCTGAGGGTATGAGTAGTCCTGTGAAGTGTCTTGTTGTTCGTCATCTTCCTGTTCGGTACCTTCTCCCTCAGCATCTTCCTGCTGTTCAACCTCTTCATCTTCCTCATCGCCATCGTCATCGTCATCGTCATCGTCATCGTCATCGTCATCGTCAACAACGATAGCCTCAGACTTCTTGGGCTTCGTTGCCTTGTTTCTTGGTTTCTGTGGTGCATATTCACATGCAGCCCCATGATTCGCACATTCGGTGCAGATTGGTTGTTCCCTTGGGCACTATGTTATATTAGTTTAGCAGCTCTTGATTAGTTTGAGAGGCATTTACCTTTGTCTTCCGTGCCTTACAGGGGAAACAAGCTGTTCTCGACTTGCCCATCTTCTTCCTCTTGCGCTTAGGAGTGGAGGTGTCGTCAGCAGCCTGAGCTACCGCTGTCTCAGTATCTGTATTCGCGTTGCTCTGAGCACTTGACTGGGGCACTAGTTCTTTGGTGGTTCTAGGTCCAGTTGAAGCTGTCTGACTGCTCTGTGTTGAAGAGTTTGCCTGTGTAGAGCCTTCCTTGTTACCTGGATGGACAATCCGGAGCCGTTCTGCGCCATATTTGACAAGCATATTCAATGACTCGCGTTGTAACTCTGGTGCTTGGTTGGCGAAAATACCAAACTGCTCAGGAGACAATGTGGTGGGATCGACACCAGCGTTGCTAAGCATTGTCGTGGCTGCCTCTTTTCGACGTGCTGCTTCAGCGGCTGAGACATTAACTGGGAAAGCAACTGAAGCCATCTGGCCGTTCGCCTGCTGAGACGAAGTTCCATTTGTCGTTGCTGATGCGTCCCCCATCAACCCTTGAGGATAATCGTTGAATCCTTGCTGCCCAGGATTGCCCGATGCTTCTCCGCCGTTCATATACGACCGACCCCCTTGGTTTTGCCCATCGATTGCTGGTGCCCCAGGATAGTCTGGGGAAATCATCGGTCCGTCTACTGAGTCCGTCGGTTGAGATGTACCGTTGTTTTTCTTCTTTCGTTTCCGGGGATTACCATTCTCATCTTGCGCCTTTATAGTCGAATCCCGCTTCTTTCTCTCCCTCTTGTCTTTCTTCTCGCCTCTGGGTTTCCTTGGCGTCTTCTCTTTAGCCTTCTGCTGCTGTTCCTGGAGTTTTTGCGCGCCTGGTCCCAGTTGACGAGGGGCAGGCTTGAAGTGGGCGGCCAGCTCGGCAACAGTTTTGTGCAAAGGAGTATGGTCGTATTTCACTGTGATGGAGCGACTGCCGCGGTTGAAGGCAATCGTGATAGATCCTCGACAGTCAAAAGCAGGTCGAGCTATCTCATTATCAGCTACTGAAACAACTTTGGCTGACGCTCTGAATTTACCATGCAGAACTGGGTCAGGCTCTCTATAACTGAACTCTCCTACTATTGTTTTCGTTGGGTTCTTCGCATTCTGTCGAGTCCATTGCTGATATGAGTCCTTGCACAAATACGTAAAAGTCCAACCCTGTGTACCTCGCGACACTTCTCGAACGGTCCAGGTACTCCCGTCGGTTGAGCTGACTATTGAAATGATATGTTTGGCGACAGATCGTTGAAGGGTCGGGTCATCTTGTGGTTGATTCATAAGTGTGTCATTGGCAAATACCACGCGCGATAGCTGTCCTTCATCATGATTGCCATTCATTCCTACAAATTGTGCTCCTCCCAGTGACGGATCAATGTTATTTAGGCTCTCGAGTGTCCCATTCTCCGATTCTGACACAGGCAACTGAAATCGTACCGTAGCTCTCAATTCGATTGTCAGAGTCACATGTTCGGCCCGGGTGGGTGTCGCCTTGGCATCTAGTATGCTTCGTAGTTTGAACTGGAGCTCCTCGACCGAATCGCATTGCGGATTACTTGACGCGGCTGGTGTCTGCGCGCCGCCAAGACCAAGGCTTGCGAGGAAATCGGCCATGGTGGTGCGTTGCTCGCAGGTTGGTGGGCGTCGCGCCAGACGCAATAGCCTTGAGGTATACTCGTCAGCGCCCGGCTCCTTCTGAGGCGATGAGGCTACAAGTATTGCCGATGGGATGTTCGGGCGACGCTGTCCTGGCGTTTGCGGGCTCACGAACGCGCAGGTGGGTGATGGTGGAGCTACAGATTTGACAGATGAGGTAAGGGGCCGGGGAGTGTTTAGCTCTAACTCTGCATGGGCCTGAGATTTAGTGGGCGTGAGTTGAGCGCCTCGCCACTGAGAGCCACTAACGGGTGCTGAAGGGGGTGTGAGTATAGAGGATGAAGCTATCCTCCCGCCTGCAGTCGCCATATTTCATATTGGAATTTTAGAAAAAAAAAGATACTCAGATCAAAGTGAATAGAGGTTAAGTATGACAGTTTTTATAATTGACTTGCCAAGATGCTCAACTTGTGATGTTGGTGCCGAGTAAAAGAAGCTTTGGTGAATGTGATGAAAAGGAGAAAGCTTCGAAAGCTTCCATGAAAGAAACATTTAATCACAACCACAACAAGGAACAAATATAGCGGGGTTATTGTCCTCGGTATTTTGATTCAATATGATCAAGTCTTCGCCGCTTGATAAACAATAACCTTACAAAGCATCACAAACGCCCGTTCCACCGGCCACCCAGTCGTTTCAATACTTCATATAAAGTACCGACAATGCACACTCTTGTGCCAACGTACCTCATTCTTATGAGCCTTCCTCTATCCATTCCTCGATTCTCTCGATCAATTCAACCTTTCGTCCGGCGGTACTCATACCCTTGGTAGCCAGTATATCTTTAAGCTGAACTACCGTCATTTTTTGTATAGTCCCGCCTTCGATTGCGGCCTTCAATTGAGCCATACTGAAGGAAGAACCGGATGCCTTCTCCGATGTGCCTCTCGATTTCTTCGCCGGCCTATCCATATCTTCATCGTCTGTTTCTCGCTTAGTCGATTTTTTGTTCGCAACTTTGCCAGACTCCTCTTCTAGTGACTCCGACCATTCTTCCAAATAACCGCCTGCTCGTTTGCTGATTGCTTTGTACTTCGGCTCCGTTGCATCATCCGCCTTCTCGGGTACCTCTTCCTCTAGAGCAAGAGCTTGAAGGATTCTGTAATGCCACTGCAACGCGGGGTTGGGGTATTTTGCTGGATTGTACATCGCCTTTGGCAGTTGGAGTTGCTGAACGATAGTTCGCATCTGCGTTGTGAGTTCTCCAGAACTTCGTAGCACTTCGCTTGGTGGGTTGATATTTCGCAGGTCATCCTGGAATGGCAGAGGATAGATCCAAAGGCCAGCAGGCAGATAAGGTGTTCCCGAGTCATCATCGGACCGCTCTCTAGACGGTATGACAGCGGCCAACATTGGCTGCGCATTAGCACGGGTGATGCACCAAGCGACACCCATTTTGTCATCCTTGAGAAGTTTCTGCCAAAGTGCTGCGAATACCCTGGTCGAACCAACATAATCTTCTTCGCTGGGGAAGATGAACGTAGACTTCTTGGTGCTGGCCCATACGGGAAGCAAACTGCGCGGTTTGAAGCCGATGATACGAATGATGGGTGATCCAAAATCCTTCAATGACTTCTGTTCGTCAGGGGAGAAGTAAACGTATTCGCCGCCAAACTTGTACGCCTTCTTTATCTCTGCTTTTTCAACGGTCCTGGCGCTATCCTCCGCGATTCGTGTAGTTTCACCTGTAGCAATTTGTGGCTTTTCACCGTCCAGCCAAATGTAGCAAGTGCGCGCTGGTGTTTGACGATGAACGATGTTATATCCCTTGACTGAGATGCGTAGCCCAGGAGCAATCTCGAATGGCAAATTTGAGAACAGTGCTCGCTTTGCAGTTTGTTTGGTGTTGACATTTGAGATGAGCGAGTTGAGCAGTGTCAGTCCGTCTCCAGATTTCGATGTTCGAACTTCTGACATGTTCGCCTCTCCAACAGGGTCACGATAGATGATGTCCTTCGCATGTTAGCTGGTTCCCTGGTATCTTCAGAACGATTCTTACATCATAAAACTTGTTGAGATCAAATTTCTCGTCTCCACGGGTAATGGGGAATAAATCTATCAGAATCCCAAGATCGTACAGATCCTTGGCTCGTACCGCTGCAGCGGACTTGGCCTGTTTGTCAGATGCGTGAGGATCGTCGTTGTCAGTTACTATAAACAAACGACGACTGCCAAAGTTCGCAGCCTTTGTTGTGAAGATCTGGTTCGCGCAGAATAGCACATTCGACATGCTTACAGGCTCATCCGAAGGTGTCAGTACCTCATCCTCGTCCTCACCATCTTCGACCAAGGCCTTGAGAGTCTTCACATCTTCTGCCGCCGGCACGTCGAGATCAGTAAATAGGTAACAATGAGGGTAACCCAGACCACTTCGACCATCTACAGAGTCCCGAAATTTTGATTTCTCAGTACCAAAGAGAAGAATGCCCATCATATCCTTGGGATTAGAGATGATGCGTTGCTCCATGAGATGGTAGGCACATTTTAAAGCCGCTTGGACAGGGCTGTCGCGATCTGCCTTTTTGGAATCCGAAGGCGGCGGCGGCTCTAACATGGACTTGCTAACATCAATCGCAAGCAAGATGGCATCCTTCTGTGCCTTATAGCTCTATGAGTGGATCAATATGGAGTTGGGACGGATATCAATGTTCGATCAACTCACGTTCTCGTCAAGTTCTTGTTCCTCCTCATCTTCTTCTTCTTCTTTTCGCCAATTCTGTTTATCGGCCATGATTGATGTGATTGATGTTCGTCTGTTGTTTAGTGAAGACTGATCAATCTCATCCCAGGGTCAGCTTGACTTTAAGAGCTGATGAGTGATCTCATGCTAGCGGGCCATAGCTTTAGGCAAACGCGAGCTAATGACAAGGGCCGACGCGCTGCCTGTCACGAGCTCACGTGAACTGATTCGACCGATTACCAATTGTGTGATTGGTTGATGATGCCTTGCTCAGTAATACCTCCTGCACCATGGAAACTCCGCGGGCCAAGCAAGTCACTCCTAACAGCCAAGCCTTGGCCAAATTCCGATATAATGCGTTGTAGGCGATCCCGGAGCCCATGGAGATGCGTGCATCATCGCCGTCGGCACTAGTTGCATGTACATAACATAAGATTTCTTTACACCACCTCAGCTGTTTTATGATTCCAAACCTCGCACCACTTCCAATTGGTCAATAAATTGGCTTTTCTTTCCCCTCCCACGCCTTGTCTCTTGAAGTCAGTGACAGTTCATCGACAATGGCTCTGCGAAGATCTGGAGGCCAGCTCTGTAAGAGCATTTCACAGGCCAGTACGCATCGACTTGCGCTACCCCAAATCACTACTCAAAGGCGATATCTGGCCACTCCCGTCCATCCTGTCACCCAAGATGCTACTGGATCAAAGGGTCCTACGGCTATGGTCTTCCTCAACATGGGGGGACCTTCGACTACCGATGAGGTTGGTGACTTTTTGAGTCGCCTTTTTGTAAGTCATTATCGAAGCACCGAGTCCTCCGAATCATGTACATTAACCACCACCCCAGGCTGACGGCGATCTGATTCCTCTTGGCCCTCTACAAAACTATCTCGGTCCTTTGATTTCGAGCCGGCGAACACCCAAAATCATCAAGCAATACTCGGCTATCGGTGGAGGATCCCCAATTCGAAAGTGGTCTGAATACCAAAACGCCGAGATGTGTAAGATCTTGGACAAGATCTCCCCCGAGACTGCGCCTCATAAGCCCTACGTCGCTTTCCGATACGCGAACCCATTAACCGAGGAAATGTACGAGCAGCTGCTGAAGGACGGCTTTGGAAATGGAAAAGGTGGCCGCGCTGTCGCATTCACACAATATCCTCAGTACTCTTGCTCAACAACAGGTAGCAGCTTGAACGAGCTATGGAAGTGGAGGCACCGACTTGAAGGCAAGACCAACAAGGAGTCTGGTGACGGTACCATTACCTGGAGTGTAATTGACCGTTGGCCTAACCACAGTGGATTGGTTGAGGCTTTTGCCCAGAATATCGAGGCCAAGCTGGCGGAATACCCTGAGGAGCGAAGAAAGGATGTTGTGCTGCTCTTCTCTGCGCATAGTCTGCCCATGTCTGTCGTGAACCGAGGTTTGTCTCTTCATCGTGGATATTTGTAACACATACTAACATGATATAGGTGATCCTTACCCTGCTGAAGTTGCGGCCACTGTCTACGCTGTTATGCAGCGCCTCGGTTTCTCCAACCCTTACCGGCTGTGCTGGCAGTCTCAGGTCGGCCCGTCGGCCTGGTTGGGACCTCAGACCTCAGATAGCGTAGAGCACTACATAGCCAAGGGTCAGAAGGATCTCGTACTCATCCCCATCGCTTTCACGTCCGACCATATCGAAACTCTATATGAGTTGGATCAGGAAGTCATCGGCGACAGTGGTCACCCCGAAACTGTCAAGCGAGTTGAGTCTCTCAATGGAAGTCCTGTCTTTATCCAAGCTCTCGCCGATATTGCCAAGGCGCACTTGGTAGAAGGCCAGGCTTGCTCTAAGCAGATGGGTCTTCGATGCCCTGGGTGCAAGAGCGAGAGATGTGCTGAGTCGAAACGATTCTTTGCAAGCCAGCAGGCTGGCCTCGCTTAAGATAAGTGAGATGATGTGATCATCCTATAAAGTTAAGCCGTCAAAGTCTGGGCAGCTCGTCCCAGTAGTGTACTATACCTTTACTAGAAGCAAAAAAGTGGCGTGTATCTTAATTAAACGAGGCACTGAGGGGTTCAGTGCTTATTTGACATTTAGAAGACGATGCGGGGTGTATAGATACAATATTCTACTCGTAAAAATAACTTTTTTTACATGTCTTATCGTTTTCTGTGTCTCCCTGAGAGTGCTATACCATCATATGTGGTAAATCCTCGAATCCTAACGCTGGACGTTACCAACTCCGTCGGTGAAGTTGGACTGTAAGTAACTCGTCTACCCTGCACTGGCATAACAACCAGCGGCGAGCAAGCCTAAAGCCATACAGCCATTTATACTCTTTATGTTATACCGTCTCTACTTAATAAGTAAAACGAAAAAAAAAAAAAAGAAAAGAAAAAACCCTGCCCTTTTATGTACTTTGTAGTAGCGTCAGATGTGCCCATTGCCTCAGTCAGAAGTTCGAGGAGCCACAACTTTAAGATGTATGAGAATAACATAATCATGCTCAGTATTCCTGAACAACATCTAGAGAACCATGTGAAGGCAATATCTCGGCAACTATTTAATCAGCCCCTTCTGGATACTGCTCGGCTCGCAGTAAGGTAGAGACATAAGAGTAAGTTAAATTCTCTTGCCATAGTTTTGATGTACTGCTTTAGAGTGCATTATCCGAAAACGCGGTTGAACGCGAAACATTTTAGAGGGCGACATCACTTCGTACGACTTTTCTTTCGGACCAGGGACATTTGCCTGGAATGCAATTACACGTTGTGTACCTCCTTTCCCCATCCCTTTCTATGCGAATCATGGACGTTCGTGTCGTACATGCAGGAGAAGGGCGTGAGGTAGCAGCGTGCAGGATTCTCAAGATGATTTTCACAAGATACCTTGGTTATTGGAATTATTTTTAGGGCAGATGCAGTGAACTTATGCAACCTCGTGTACAGTCATACAAATGTGGAATTGGCATATCAACGTACAGAAGCCTGTTTGATTGACATATATGCGCATGCCAGACTTGTAGAATTCCTCATTAGTACATCTAATGATTGAATATTCAGAGATAAGTTGACATGCCAAGTACTGTAAACGAACAGAGGTTGGTTGCTTGAGCGAGCCCAATATAGTTATTGACGAAGCTAGAACAGAAAGTAATTGATCCCGGACCCACAAAGGGAACAGCTTGAATGGACCGGATGTTTGATGTTTTGACGAGGAAAAGAAACTAATAAACGAGGAACACAGACGTGGGAGCGGTTAAGGCGCAACCGGACTGACGGCGAGTGGGCACGGTAGGACGAGGAGCAAATAAATAGTCCATAACATGGTTATACCGTGATTCAATATCGGACGAGCGTTATGGCCACGAGAAAGAAGGGAGAAGATACCCTGGCCCCTTCAAGAAACGGTTGATCTGCGTATGTCTTGGAATATGTCTCTGATAAAGTCCAATTATGAATGCTCTGAGCTATGCCGCTAGAGAGGTGTCAATGGCCATGATTTGGAAAGAAATACTGTAGATCAAGACAAATGACACATGAGAGAGATTAACGATGCAATCGAAGTCATCGAACAATAGTTTCAAATAGGAGAGAATAACCCCTATCAATAACCTGCAGCATCAGAATGATTATCGATACTTGAAGCACAAGCGAGCTAGGGAACAGGTACTTAGAGTAGCATTCCCCTTTTAGAAACAACCTACCTCAGGTGAGCTCCAAGCTTGCCTGGGGAATGGAGCGATGTAAGGAGGTCCGGCCACATTCAGACATTTGTAGGCCCTCACCGGTAATTCAAAGGATGTCAAGCTTCAGATAGAGGCTGTATCAAGAGTCAATTGTATGGCCGCTTAGAATATGATACAGGCATATGCCGACAGCCAAGATGCAGTAATTTGCTTTGAGGTGAAGCTAGAGCTCGCCCTCCCCAATCTCCCATCCTACCATTCAACGACCCCTGTCCCGCGCCGTTAATTGGACCCGTGTCTTTTGAACCAATCATAAGCGCGCATGCAACACCCTTTGAGGTTCGACACTAGGCTTTCAGCGACCCTGTCCGCTAAATCTCCAGAGCATGCCCCTGGATCATGTAAGTTGGGGGATCCACACCAGCCTCAACTCGGACTAGCTCGTCTAAACCCCTTTTGTTGCAGCACGGCTCTCTGCCCAAAGGCTGCTCTGCTGGGAGAACAGCACAGCACATCAGAATTTCGTCTCCTTGTTTGGTCCGCCTGTCGCCTCCAAAATTTCCCATCCTTCTCCTTCACTTTACTTTCTCTCTTTTTTTTTTTCCCTACCCCCCGTTTCTAGCCTCATCATTGCTACTCTTCTCTCGATCGCCTTTTATCGTGCGTGAGAGTAGGTCCCGCGTTGATAAACCCGAGGCCGCTTTCTATTCTTCGTATTCACTCGTTGCGACGCTCATTGACACGCGTCTCCTGGTACTTCCGTGAGTAGCTGTCCTCGTTCCACTCCTTACTGCCCGACCACGATTTCGAGAAGGAGCGCCCTCGATCAACTCGATATCTCCTCGACCGTACACCTGTCACATTGCGCTTGTTGCCTGGAGATTTTCAGTCGTCGTTTGGCCCTTCTTGTTGTGTCTCCCGTGACCATTCCATCAAGCTCGTGTAGCTAGCTGGCCTTTCCCCTGACGTAGCTAACCATCAACTTTCAACTTAGAAACACGCACTTTCCCACGAGCCTTTACAACTCGACCGTTCTTGATAATTCAATATGGGTAAGATGATTCTTTCTTTTTATGCACGCGCGTGTCAGACCACATGGCATCAGCGACAGGTAGAGACCACGGAAAGAGCCTCCGAACTCGACCACGAGGATGATCTGTTCTCTGGGAGCTCGACAAAATCTCGACATTCATCCCGTACAATCCATCGATTTTCGATAAGCTCGACGACATTCGTTTCTCAATCATCTACAATTTCTTGGGTCTATCTTATCAGCCCCCTTTTTGGTCCTGACAACATTCCTCGTTGAGAATCAGCACTTCCAACCCCTGAAATTCGATCATGACATTCGATTTGGTACAGCACGTCAAGGCTCGCACTCGCAGCGTGCACTTTGACAGAAGTCTCCTCTTCATGGCAACTACACCTCTCGCTGAATCATCGCCAAAGGCATCGCGGGATTCCAAGCGAACTATCAGTTTTCCGTTGAGCCAAGATGATAAAATCCCATTTCCTTCCTCCCCTCGACCCTCGACTGTACGCCACTATCGCAGTATGCTCGACGTGGACATCCAGGATCCGCCGACATTAAGCCCCATGAAGCCAATGTCATTCGACGAACTATATCTCTATTCTGTTACAAGTGGGCCAGCTGTAGATGAGCGGATGGATCTTGTGAAGCCCAACCGCGATCATCTAACAATCGAGGCTTCTACCCAGGGAAATCCTCGCAACACAAGTTCGGAATGTTCACCGAGTCAGGCTCCTCCTTGCGTCTCTACCTCTGGCAGCATAATATTCAGCACCAATGATTGCATCGGTCGCTAACATGTTTCTCAATAGCTTCTCCCGGCAGCGAATCTCCGGCGTTGGCTCCTTCCGCCTCGCCTGCTAATGGTATGTTAATCTTGAACCTATATGTATCTGCTCCCATACTGACTATCATGTAGTTCCATCTCAGCCCCCTCCCCCGGCTGACAACAGAAACATTGTCCGAAGAAAGCTTACTGGCTATGTCGGTTTTGCCAACCTCCCCAACCAATGGCACCGAAAGAGTGTTCGCAAGGGATTCAACTTCAACGTGATGGTTGTTGGTATGTACAGAGATGCTTGAAATGTAAAGGATCTGACTAACACTGACCTAGGTGAGTCTGGCTTGGGCAAGTCTACTCTGGTCAACACTCTCTTCAACACCTCCCTGTACCCCCCCAAGGAGCGCAAGGGACCCAGCCTCGACATTATTCCCAAGACTGTTACCATTCAGTCCATCAGCGCCGACATTGAGGAGGCAGGTGTTCGTCTCCGCCTCACTGTTGTCGATACACCAGGTTTTGGAGATTTTGTCAACAATGATGAGTCTTGGCGCCCTATCGTCGACAACATCGAGCAGCGATTCGACTCCTACTTGGATGCTGAGAACAAGGTTAACCGCATGAATATTGTTGACAACCGTATTCATGCATGTGTCTTCTTTATCCAGCCCACCGGCCACTCTCTCAAGCCTCTTGACATTGAGGTCATGCGCCGACTCCATACCAAGGTCAACCTGATTCCCGTCATCGCCAAGGCTGATACCCTTACCGACGAGGAGATTGCCGCCTTCAAGTCACGAGTAAGTTATTCGACTACCAATTTTTGTTCAATTACTAACCAACCAAGATTCTCGCCGATATCAAGCACCATGGTATCCAGATTTTCGAGGGGCCCCGATACGAGCTTGATGATGAGGAGACGATCGCTGAGAACAACGAGATTATGTCCAAGGTTCCCTTCGCTGTTGTTGGTGCCAACAACGAGATCACAAGCGCCGATGGCCGCAAGATTCGCGGTCGTGCCTACCCTTGGGGCATCATTGAGGTCGATAATGAGGAGCACTGCGACTTCGTTAAGCTTCGACAAATGCTCATCCGAACACACATGGAGGAGCTCAAGGAGCACACCAACAACCAGCTATACGAGAACTACCGTACCGACAAGCTGCTCGCCATGGGCGTGTCGCAAGACCCCAGTGTTTTCAAGGAGGTCAACCCTGCTGTCAAGCAGGAGGAGGAGCGTGCTCTGCACGAGCAGAAGCTAGCCAAGATGGAGGCCGAAATGAAGATGGTCTTCCAACAGAAAGTAGCAGAGAAGGAGAGCAAGCTCAAGCAATCCGAAGAGGAACTGTACGCCCGCCACAAGGAGATGAAGGAGCAACTCGACCGCCAACGACTGGAGCTCGAGGACAAGAAGCAGCGCGTCGAGAGCGGACGGCCACTAGAGAAGGAAGGAAAGCGAAAGGGTTTCTCACTTCGCTAAACTTCCAGCCTCTTCACGATTTGCGGATTCTTTCACTCCTTCGTTATCCATGTCTGAGTACCCATGATGCCCATACAATACCAGCTCGACGCCCCTCGTTGTATTCGATTCTCGTTTCTTTGTCGCCTCTTTCTCTCACCTTTTTTTTTTTAATTAAGAAACAAAACATTGTCTCCTAATCACATCACATCACATCACATATGCCACATGGAATGATTGTCGTACGGAGACGGAACAAAAGTCATTTATGAAGAATAGTCATGCAAGACGGGAGATGCAGACTATATGGCTTTGCAGGAGTCTCGGTATGACGTCAAGTTACAGGCAAGCGTTTTACTCAGACCATGCTTTGAGTCGAACCAAACCTGAGAACCTGTTGGTTTTACCTCTAATCTTTCACATGAGAATACCTTTTGGAGAGAAGAACAGCAGGGTAACTGGCGAAAGGTGTTTCAATCTGAGCGCTTCTCGCTGGGAGAGACGTTGTAGATGCTAATATGTTTTATGCATCTGGTTCGCCATATTTTTTAGGGTGACATGCTAGCTCCTTGAGCTTTACCTACATTACCTTGTTGCCCTGCTCACATACTGTGCCTTCGGATACCCTTTTCTTTCCCCTCGGGCTTAATGGTGCCTCAGTCATGGATGATATTAGACAGGATCAGATGGGTGATGTCAAGGAGGTTGTCAAGCAGCAGCTTGTTGTATTTTAGTTGTACGTTTGTTGAGACAAGGATGGTTGTTTATGTCTCGACAGATGATATTCCCTAGATGGTGATGCGTCGTCTCTTTGGTTTGTTTCTTAGCTGGCTTGTTCTTGGTTTCCTTAACATTGTTTTATTTGTCTAGCCTTCCTTGTTCCAACACTTTGGTCTGTGACGTTGACGAGTGAAAACCATTGCGTAGTGAGACATCCGGCAAATTTGTACTACCTTGTCGAATGTGACTTTCCGATAACAAATGTCCTGTCCTAGTCATCTCAACATCGCGTTGGAATTAGGATGAATAATGGTAAACTTGTATAAAATGGGTTAACGTATATAATAAGGGTCGCTTCATTTTATGTAGTGCAAGCATATCTCATAATGTCAAGACTCCAATAGGGCCCAATCCAGAGGTTAGAGTGAAGAGTGAGTAAAGTGTCCCCGAAACCGCCCATGCAATATATGTTCCTGCACGTTTTCCTCCTAAATAATACCGTCATCTACCTCTTCCTAGCATTCCTCAGAATAAATGCTCCCACAACACCAGCCGCAACACCAACACCACTCAGAATAGCAACACCCATCAGCCCCTCGCGGGCAACCTTGTCATCAATCAGTTGGCGTAGGTTGGACGCTTGAAGGTTGGCGGGCTCCTTGTCGAGAAGGAGATCGTTGTACCGACGCGCTTCGCCGTAGTTTCCGAGCTTGTAGTTGCCAAGGGCAAGGTAGTAGAGACATTCGCGGCGACGTTCGGGGGAGATGCGGAAGATATCCGAGAGAAGACGCACGCCGAGCTGCTGGTCGTTTCGCTGGTTGGACTTGACGAGGCCCTGGTCCTCAGTTAGTGTGAAACATCATATATCAAGAGGTAGGAGGGTTACCCAGGCATAGTTAAACTTGGTCTGGATGCCAACCATCTCACCCTCGCGCTCATATTGCGCTTTTAGCACATTGAGTTCAGAGGCATTTAGCGGTCTGTCGCCGTCAGTCAGGATATAGAAATCGTCGTATCTTGAAGACAAAGGACTAACGTCTCGGCATCGAGCGCATCTAACGAGGATATCAGTATAAGCTAGAATATCGTCATGCAGTTTAAAACTCACATGGTAGTTCGGTAACCATTTTGAGAGAACAAGTCCTCGAGAACAAAGAACGTAAAGGTGTATTCTGTATAGGAGGAATAGGAGATTTGGTACAAATTATCTACGTCAGAATCAAGAGGCTTTCGAGGTGGAATGGCAAACGTAACGTAATGGAGGTTGCACGTGTTATTCAGAGGTAGCTCTTTTCGGCTTCACCTTTGCCTGGCTGTGGCGGGCCCGATGACGCTGTGCGGCGTTGTCGGGCAAAGCTCGGTTAAATGAGGTGGGGTGGACGCCGATAAGATAAGTTCTGATTGTCGTCGTGACGACGGAAACGTGTTTAGCCCAAAAGGGAGATGCGTTGGCAAAACACCAAGTCCATCATCATCACCGTATAAGACTGTAGAGGAATTTCATTTTACAGCTGCCATTAACACGAAATCTCCCACATTTGAGTCAAATACTCGGGATAAGTCACAAAGATGTTGCTCTCCGAAGAACCCGCAACTGTAAGTCCTTAACTCTGTAACCCCCTTTATCCAAGCTAACAAATCCAGCTCATTCACCATACTATTGAAAATTTCAACATCGCGCCAGACAAGCTTGCCGTCTCCCGCGTTACAGAGTCACTTTCAACACTGCAACAAGCTCGCGATCTCCGCGTCCGTGAGGCAGAATCCTCACTGAAGAAGCTCTCTCGTCAGCTCGCAACACACACATCGCGACATGACGACCTCGTTGCGTCCCACTCATCAGCCGACCACGCGTCCAACATCGCACGCCTAGATACCCTGAAATTCCGCACCGCCAAAGCTGCTGCTGATGCTGAGACCGACGCTGAGCGCCTTGCTCTGACGGCCGCCGACCTCAAGGCTCGTCTTCGCGAGCTGGAGCTTCAGGGCGTGGAGGGCGATGCGGCAGCTAATGCTCGACGCAGAGATCCAGTTGATGATGAGGTGCTGCTGAGGCTCAAGGTGTACCGGAGCCTGGGCATCGACATTGAGAGGGACGAGAGGGATGGGGAGTGGTCTAAGGCTGTTATTCGGAATGATCGCAAAGGGGATGTGCATGTTGTCAACATGGACAAGAAATTCTCGCGATTCTTTTACGCAAACTACTTCTGGCAGACTCTCTAAGACAACCCCTTCTTTTTGGTTGGCCAATCTTTTACGATAATGGATTTACACTGGGTTGGCGTTGGAGGCGTTGCAGATACCAGGAATAGGATATTGCAACGAATGCATCATTTTAGTATTGAGCAATAGCAGATTGGAATTCGCCCCTGTCGTTTTCTTTAGAAATAGCATTGCTATCTTTATTTTTGCATCATCATCATCATCTGAATTCAGATAATTGACAAATTCTCGCTAAAACGCCAATGGAAACCCCCATATCACCATTTAACTGTGACACTTTTGGTCCAGTTCCATTTACCTCCTTAACCACAGCTTTTCATTAGATCATTAGAATAGTTTACACGATGTCGCAGAGAGTCCTTGTCGTTCTTACGCATCGACGACACCCTGAGACGGGGGCTTTTTCAGTCCCTTCGGAGAGGTTTTGAGACTTGGGAAGTAGCTGTCAATGAATGACTTGTTTGTGAAAGCAATCCGAGGGCCTGAAGGTGTTCTTGTACGGGAGCTATTAGGAGATGCTAATGTGCGTTTTGCTCCTGGGCTTCGATTACGACCCTTCATCATGAGGTACCCGCCCTCTCCAGGTGTCGTGGGGCCACCAGATGGGGAACGATGATGATTTCGCCCATGATGTTGCTTGTCAGGTAATTCAAGTCGTGAGTTTATGGTGGTCCATGTTTCATCGTCGCCTCCCAGACGCCAGCCACCAACGCCTTCAAAGTCTCGCTCTGGACCAATGCTTGGTAGTAAGCCAAGTCCCTTTTCGCTAATTGGAGTGGTAGTGCCTGCCGTGGATAGAGCACTAGAGCTTCTTCTATGTCGGCGGCGTCGCAAAGAGGACTCAAATGCTGTTGAACCGGCAGAAGCAGGTGTTGGATTGGTATAGAGCGTTGCAGGTGCCGGTTCGAGGAGTTGGTGGTGAGGATGATAAGTATTTGGATGATAAGGTCGAGTCTTACGTCCACCTAAGTAGTGAGGAACGAAGGATAGAGCAACGTCGAGATACACAGCCAACACTCGGAGGATGAGAACAGAGAAGGCGATAGTAGTTGTGATACCAGCAAAAACAGCAAGAGGAACGGTGACGACAAACAGGAAGGGCACGACGAAGGCGTATACAGGGTTGAGGAGTGCCATATTGATGGTGATACAGAACGAGACTAGCAGCACATGACCACAGCAGCTTCGAGGAGTGCTGTATGGAGGCGTGGAGGTTGTCGACAATGTAATTAGTGGTTACAGGTGAAAGCCGAGTCGAGGCACGGGCTATAAGGAGAAAGAAGATGTGGAAATGAAAGAATAAGAAGTAAGAGGAAGAAGAAAGAGAACCAAGAGGTGGACAACTAGTTGGTGTAGAGTACCGATATGTACATAGAATGGATGGATGCCGCTCTAGGACGAGATATGCGTCGACATCCCCCAAAGCCGTGATAGGATAGATTGTTTCCGGGGAGCTAAAAAAGATGCGCCGCGGAGGGGTTAGGTGCTTGAGCCAGCGAGAATGTAGCGTCGGTGTACGGTGAATGTGACTCTACAGGGTTGCATCAAGCTGTAGCTGGGGCAAAGTAGAAGTCGTAATTATATGTATCTCGGGAGATGGGAAGAAAAGAGGAGAAGGCACAAGGTAAAAGAAAAACGACGGAGGTCTAAGGTGAGGAGGATTACACTGAGAGGAGGCAATCACATGTGAATGGTGGCTCGCCTTGGCCTGGCTTGGCTTAGGTCGGTTTGCATGCTGCACTTGCCCATTTTTATGGTGTCTGAGGTGACTGTCGTACGGCAACGCGACAAGCCACGGGGAAGGATCGTGCGGGGGACCTGTTCCAGGAAGAGATGCAGTGATAGTTAGAGGTAGGAGGAAGCTTCATGTTGGCAGAAGGAGGGTCAATGATACCTGCCAAACTGTACAGATAAAGCAACGGTAGTGGTGGAATGCAACGATAAGGCATGATTTTATATTATGACGAGCTTTTTGATGCACTTGCAGTATCAAATCCTTATCACAATGCTGATATATCAAGACACTGGATGACTACATTAAACTTCCGAGTAATCTGCGCCCAGCGAGGGTCAACTGCAACACAAAAGAACCCTGGAAACGGTGGTTACACTAAAAACGGTCCAGCAACTTACAGCTTCTACCACTGAAGCCCATTGATAACCAACATCAACCACACACGTCACATGAGTGATTACAAGCCGAGGCAGTTGATATTCATCCACAAACTTGAAACTCGGCTTCCCAAATTCATTAGATTCAAGCTAATAGAGATTTACCCCAGATTAACTGGCTGTTTATGTTCGTACTGCATTGACCAGCCTCATCATAAGTCAACCCCACTTGGAGCCTCGATAATGCCTGGCCCATCATGATCCACATCAGCTTTTCCCCGCTGACATCACTCAAACTTGTCATTCATAGCATCAAGCCCTCAAAACCTTAGCCATTGATGGTAACAATCTCACATATGCTCTTTTCGACGGAAACCACGTCAATAGTGCCAACCAAACTCCGCTATCTCGACACCACTTTGACTATATCATTATCAGATCATCAACACCAACATGTGTCAACACACCCATAACTATGATGAGCCTCAGCAGTCCAAGCCAGAACCTGCAGGGGACCAACCTCCATTCCCCTGGCATCTGCCAATATGCGACGCCCACTGCCATCCAACAGATACAATGGCTTCAATAACTGATATACCCTCTATGCGTGCTGCTGCTTTGACCATCATGGCAACACGTGCCCAGGACCAGGACCTCGTTGCAGATGTCGCCAGAAGACATTCAAACCCAGATCTCAAAGCGCTGTGTCAAGGCAACTCCGAAGCAATAGATACCGGTGCTATTCCCTCATTTGGCTGGCATCCGTGGTTTTCCCATTTACTCTATGACGACTCGGCCAATACTCCGACATTTCAGCCCACCTCCGGCTCCGAGGCCGACCATGCCGCCAAACAAGCCCATTATGCTGCCGTTCTACAGCCGGTGCCCTCACCAGACTTTGTTGCTTCTCTTCCTTCTCCTATCGCTGTAAGCTCGTTTCTCAAAGCAACTGAAATCCGTTTATCTACTAGTCCCCACGCCCTTGTTGGTGAGATCGGCCTTGATAAGGCTTTTCGTCTTCCAGAACCTTGGCATCCATCAGAACATGCAGAGAGAGATTCAACGCTCACCCCAGGGGGTCGTGAGGGTCGACAGCTCAGCCCTTATCGGGTGAAAATAGAGCACCAGCGTGATATTCTTGCCGCACAGCTTCGTCTTGCTGCAAAAACTCGAAGAGCTGTTAGTGTGCATGGCGTGCAAGCTCACGGCCTCTTGCACGAGACTCTCGCGGCAACGTGGAAGGGTCACGAGCGGGAAATTATAACACGACGAAAGCGCCGTCTTGTGGCATCGGGTGCTGAGGACTTCTCAGACGAGGACGACGACGGCAGCGAGAAGCCGTACCCTCCACGAATATGTCTGCATTCATTCAGCGCTAGCGTCGAAGTATTGAGGCAGTATCTGAACCGGGCCATCCCGGCTCGTATTTTTGTGTCATTATCAACGGCTGTCAATCTAAGCACCGATGCTGGCCGGAATAAAACCGACGATGTGCTACGGGCTCTGCCTGACGACAGCATCCTGGTGGAGAGTGATTTGCACATTGCGGGCGAACACATGGACAGTGCATTGGAAGACATGTACCGACATGTCTGTAAGGTCAAGGGCTGGAACCTTGACGAAGGCGTCGAGAAAATTGCGAAGAATTACGAAGAGTTCATATTTGGGTCATAGACAAAGACGATCATGCACGAATAAGCACCAGCAAGTAGATCACGCATGAGAGCGTATTATAGAGGCATTTTTCAAGTTGTGGTATTAGATTGCTATAGCTTCTATTGAGCGAGAGCGTTTGCTGTTTGTAAATACAATTCCCAATATCCCACATCTGATGTGCATAAATTCAAAACAAGGAAATCTGGTGTATCATAGTAATATGCAAAGAAAATCATTCATGCCCAAAGTCATTGTCTAATTTAGTTCTTGGTATCCCCCAGAACATCACTGGCATTGGATCCGGAGTTTGAAGGGGTATAATCGGAGCTGCCAGGAGTGTATCGGCATCCATCTGCTACAACCGACGAGTCACGCTCATCGTCGTCGTAGGCGGGAAGGCTTTCATCTGTCTCCATGAAACCGGGGTATGCTGTGGCAGCAGTGGTGTGTGAGGGACGGGGAGGAACAGGAGGACCAGCAGCGTAGCTGTAAGAACGAGCATGGCTGTGGTGACCCTCCTCAGCAGCGACGATGCCCTCAACCATATGAGCAGCCTCACGGAAAGAAGCAATCTCCTCTTCCATGGTCACGCTGCTGCAGGAAGATGATCGTCGACGTCGCTCACCGCTGAGCATGGCCTCCTTCTCGTCGTCCTCGTTCTCGATCCATCGAGTGACAAAAGCACGGTAAGCAGCCTTAAGAGCAGAGTTCTTGCGACGCTCGTCGCGGGTTTGGCGGAATGCCCGGCGAATAGCACGACGAGCCTCAGGGCTGAGACGCGCTACACGGCGGTGAATGTAGGCGATGGAAATAGCACAGAAAAGAGCGAGAGCAATGGTCACGATTCCAAGGATGATAATGATGGGATGGTGGGGAGGCTGAAGAGCAGTTAGCTAAAACGAGTTCATTCTCTGGTTGAAGCATTAGACTTACAGGTGGAGGGGGGTGACCCTCATGATCCTCAGCGCGGAAGCCACCGTGGCCATGCTCAGGCCTGTCGCGATGAGGCTTATCTCCATGGTGAGGAGGGGAAGGAGGGTTTCCATGGTGAGGATCGCAGGCGCAAGGGGCGCACATAGGAGGGGGAGGGTGGCCTCCAGGGAAGGGGAAGGGAGGGTGACCATGGTGAGGAGGCGGCGGGTGATGAGGAGGTCCATGATGAGGAGGATGAGGGCCCCGGTGAGTACCGTTTCCATGATGAGGGCCATGATGAGGACCATGAGGGGGTGGAGGATGTCCAAATATGCTGTCGTAGAATCTGTGAGCTGAGTGTCGCATCTCCTCACCAACAGTGTGCAGCACACACTGCACGCCATCACACTGCTTGATCTTCTTCATAGTCGAAGGGGGTGGGGGAGGATACTGCTTGCCCAGCTTCTTAGCAACAGATGCCTCCCTCTCTTTCACCAGTTCCTCAAGCTGAAGAATCTGCTTGTGCAAAGCATTCAGTTCCATGAGCTCAACCTGAAGTTCCTCCTCGGGATCCTGGAAATCGCGGTCGGGATACTCCCAGATGGGCGGTGATGTAGAGGTGGATTTGTCGTCAGAAGAGGACTCCTTGTCCTTGCTGAAAGGCATTGACAGACTCCAGACATAGGCGGCGTTTCCAACGTCGGAGATTCGAACTGGTGCGGTTTGCTTGAACGTCATCCAGAAGGAAGACTCCTGAGTAAGAGCCATGTCGTCAAGGGCCTTGACATTGAAGCGCATAGACTGGCCGAAGGGGAATTCTTTGGGGCCGATGCATTCAAAATCCCAGTCTGCTGAGATAGTAGTCTCATTGTTGACGAGAAAAGATCCGACACCGCGACCCTTGGCGTCTTGCTTGAGGGGTTCGCCATTGAGGGTGATGCTGGCGGGGCCACAGACTTCTTCTGATTCCTCCACATCGAATCGTAGTGTCTATCACATGTTAGTTCATGACGTTGTAACCAAGTCTCAAAGACGGACCAGAGGATACGATTCAGATTCGCTCAAGGGGAGCTTGACTGTGACAAAGGCTGAGGGTGTGACATCGAGAGCTGAGGGAAGAAATCCCATGGGAGGAGGCGGAGGAGGCGGAGGAGGAGGATGGTGAGGTCCATGAGCCAACACCAACGTCGGTGCTAGCACCACGGCAGCCTGAACGAGGCCGCGCATACTGAGGTATGAAAGTCGAGTATCTCTCGTTATGGTAGGACACCGAGCAGTTCCAACTGCAAAAACCCCTCTTACACGGCAGAGCAGGGGATATAAGGCAGGCAGCCGCGCTACAAAGAAGCCTTAGGCAAAAGAATACGAAAATGAGACAAGGAGGGAAAAGGTTGATAATTCAAAGAAGGGAAAAAAGAATTAAGAGCAAATACGAGACGAGCTGAGTCGAGGTGATGACATGCCCGTGGAAATGAGAGCGAAAAAGCCCACGCGACTAGACGGGATGTGGGAGCCTGGCCACGCGGATGCCTCCCAAAACAGGCCCTGTAAAAGCCCTGTAGCGCACGATAGCTTAGGCACTGAAACAGCTCTGAAGCCCTGTTGAGTCTAGCCTGGCTGACGGCCTTATCTTGAAAGGGTCGGGCTACGCAATCAATCAACCCACACTATAAGCGAGTGGCCAATCATTAACCATGAGCTGACGAGTCCATCCTTCAGCCCCCGGCCGAGTCTTTGGTGTCGTGAGTGGGGCACAACGGCATCGGCAATTCCCTTGCCTTGATTGTCTTGGCAATATTTGAATATGGCAATGCCTTCAATATTTTCAAGATGTCTAATAAATTATTACCATGACATTCTGTCCCTCTTGTTAGTTATTACTGACAGCGTGGATAGTTCATTCACCAGACATATTCCCCAAGAAATTCAAACAAACACATCATGGAACAGCAAACAAACATTGTAATAAACTCAAAGAGTATACATATGTTATGCTAAGTTCTATTCATCTTCTAACATGCAACGAATACTCGCAGCTTGAATATCAAACAATATGGCATTCGGTATGTACATATGCCTTGCTAGATATCTGCTGACGTGCTAGACCAATGCTACCCCTGAACATGCTTCACGTCTCATTCAATCGTCAACCAGAACACTTTTATACAAGCAGACTACTGCCTCATTCATGCCAAAAAGTCACTCAAAACCTGCACTCGAGTCCTCGCTACTTCAGAGTCTTCGCCCATAACCTGCATGATTTGGATCATGCGTGCTGTTGACATGTTAGCAGGGGGGCCAGGAACAACAAAGGCATTAATACTCACTGATATCAGCTTTTGCCCTGACAAGGAGAGGATCTCTTGCCATCATATCTGCACCGCCTGGCTCTCGGGCAGCCTCCTTCAGGACATTTCCGATACACAGCGCCTCCAAGAAAGCTCGGTGATTGAACACCCACCAAACACGTGCTTCTATTTCAAGAAGGGTGAAAAGAAGGAAGAAGGCTGTAATAGCGTCGTGCGCTGCCTCCAGCGTACCGCGAACATTGACAGGAACATCAGGGCTCTCAGAAGCATGAACAAGCATCAAGTTATGGAAGTAGTTGCTCGTCAGGAACAGGGTCTGACGAACCACCCTCTTATTGGTTTTCGCGAGCGCCGTGATACTATCAGGATCCCAAGACCGGAAGACGTCAGGGAAAGAACGGTAAACAGCTCGGAAGTCGGCAATCAACTTAGACTTATGCCTTGCCGTAGTGCAGATTGGTAAGTCTAACGATCTTGGTGAGCAAATCGTCTCCTGAACCAAGTTGGCCAAAGTCCAAGAGCCTCGGATATATGCCGTATCTGTTGGGTCGCTATTTGCAATCGAGGAGCCATCGTCGAGTAGATCTTCCACGGAAACATCTGTATGTGTCGCAGAGGGTGGCAGGGAGAGTAAGACGGTCAGGAAAGTATCTTGGAGAAGTACCGCTTGCCAGACCTTACGCCGCTGCTGCTTCTCGAACAAGGTGGCATTTGGAGTTACTAAAAGGCATCAGTATAATAAAAGTTGCAAATGAAAAACAAGTCACCCACCAATATTTGGATCTCTATGTAGACCCATAGCATAAGCTTGCCGAATCAGAATACCTGCAAACGCCCACCCATCTGAGGCATGGTTGTCGTTAATAAGGAAGTACACTAACAATACCATAGCCTGAATTGACCGTAACGATGCACTGCTAAGATATGATGCGATACGGAGAGCTTGGTTGCTAGCCGAAGCATAGAACTCTGCTGTCTGCCTTCGTTCCTGTGGGGATGTTGTCGATGTTACAAACTGAGTTCCCAGGGCCAGCATGACAAAGATCAATGCAATGAAAGAAGGGTCTGTATCGGTCTTTTCTTGCTGGTTCATCTGCCAGAAGTGTTCGTAGTCCGCATAGAATGTCTGGCGATGTATCATAGGATACACAGGATCGACACATTCGAAGTATCGACTAAGTAGTATATCGGCTTGAATCTTGTCTGGAAGCACCGAGATAACCTCAGGCAAGCCCCCTTCGCAGGTCCAGTAGTTGGCAAATGGGTGCTCGGATCCGATACCAAAAACATTACTTGCAGAAGGCAAGGAATAAGGAACATTGGACAGAAGGCCGATGGAAAGGGCAACAGCGCCACGCGAGGTTGCCCTGGGATCATTCGACATACCCCTATCTGCAATATTTGGAATGGGGGACTTTCCACTAGAGCCAGACTTCTTCTTTGGAGGTTTCGTCATGCGGCGGCCATTGGCGGCGGACCTGGTGGTCTCCCTACTTGATTGTTAACCAGAACATATAGTTGCTCAGTCGGGAGGCTTCATACTCGAGAAGATTTGCGACATGGGCATATCGGCATTCAGTTTGTCGTTTTATGCCTAGCTGAGGTTAGTATAAAACCAGCAAAGCAACATCCAGGTGCACTTACAGGCAAGACAATGAGGTCGACCTCTGTCACACTTTGAATGGTGTCAGTAATTTACCCAACCAACCAAACTCATTTTCATGCAACAAAAGGAAAGAAGAGGCATTGTTTGGGCATGCTCAGACAACCCAGGATGATCAAATTCGATACTGAGCCAGAATGTCGGGGTAAAGTGGGCTCATCCCATATGGGGAAGGTGAGTAGAGATGAGAGATGATATGCAGACAGCACGACACAACATGAGAAAATGAAATGGATTGATAAAATGTCGCACCTTGGTCTTGCGCTCTACGCATTCATGACATGAAAGAGTTGGCTTGTTGCGCTTTTGCTTCTTCTTTGGGGGTTCCTCTCCATCCACGGGTGTCGACGCGTCTTGATCATCCGCGTCAGGGAGATAATCGCCAGTAGGATGCCTTGATGTCGTGGAAGCTGATGCTGAAGGCAACCGATGGGAGATGGATGCAGGGGATGTTGAGGCCGATCCTGGTGTCAAGGCCGAGGATGGCGGGTGAGTTCCGGGAAGAGGGAGAGTTGGATGCGAGGCAACGGGACCAGGACTATACATAGACGTAGAATGTTGAGCAGGCAGATGAGAAGGCGAAGGATTTGAGAGAGACGGTGGTGGTTGGTGATGAGTGTGACGCGGAAGCGCCCGCTGTGATAGATCCATTGACGATGGATGATACAAAGCTCACCAAAATATTCGGTCCAGTGGATGAGCGCCTTTTTTGAGGGTATTACGGGCGCGTCAATTGGACGTTGCAGAGGGAGCTGGATCTGAAAGAAAATGGGGCTGAGATCTGGGATTTACCTGGACCGAAAAGAAGTTCGATTGGATCCAGAGCTTTAGCTGTTGCTGGAGCTGGAGCTCTGATAGCTCTGGGGATAACTTTAGGTTTAGGTGGAAGACCCCGGGAATAATGACTGGAATCTGAGCTGATACGGCTTGCTGATTTAAACTGACGCGGGAATGATTTTATGTCGCCGGAACTCGGCTGCTGGCAGTGGGCGGCGCTGGAAATAACGGCCGGATATGGGCAGCCGCGGCAGGGCAGCGGCAGCGGTAGCAGCAGTAGCTGGGGTAGAGCAAACGGACGGCAAAGAGTTTGTTAGTCCTGGGCAATATAAAAGCACTAGAACAGCCGTAACGGTAGGTAGATAACGAGTGATAGCGACGGTTGGCGGAAGCAGTCAGTAACGGATATAGTGAGAGCAAGCACTGTATCCGTGTCGGTAGGGCCAGAGTGTAAAAGAGCCTCTTAAAGTGCAGAATCAATCCAAGGGAATAACAAGGTCGAAATGGAACCGAAAAAAAAGAGAGAGACCCCGGAAAAGAAAAGGGAATTGCGAAATGGGACAGTAGAGGAAAAAGAGTCAAAAATAAGAGGAGTGATGCCCTGGGCGTGGAAAAAAAAAAGGCGGGGGCGGAGCAAGTAACAAAGTGGGAATGGCAACAGCACTCTACAAAGTGTGCACTTTACTAGTACTGTAGGTACCTTTCCACCAGGAGACCCCTAACTTACCATGCCTCTAATGGCAGTTGTATGCGTTAGGTGCGGAATTTGCGCCCGCTGGCGCGTGGTTTTTTGTCTTCCGTACCTGCCCAAGATCAAGGGTAATAACAAATTTCATCCATCCATCTCATAAATCGTGGCTATTTTTCTTCATCTTACATGTATTTTTTTCGCGTACACCCGTCTGATCGATGTTAGACCCTTCTAGGGGTATCCATCCGTTCTACGACTCAGACCATACTTACTCAGACGACGTCTTGCGCCTTGTCAAAGTGAAGACTATCACGAACTACAGATAGCTACCGAATCTTGACTTCGTTTCGTTATTCTTGTTGGCTTTTCGCACATAAGACTCAGTGAGACTCTGGCGTTCTTCTGACCACACTCGATCGCCAAGAACAACCACCATTGGACGCCAGATCTACAAATATCGATACAAATCGAAAACAGTTCTGACAGGTGCAAATGATTGCAGCAAATTGTTGACGCCCAATTAGTGCCAATGGGAAACTACCGAACTCCCCTAATGCAACTAGCCCGCAGCCATGTTCCGTTGAAACTTATTCCTAGACTCCATTCATTACTCGATACAAAGGGGTAAATAACATCAGACTATGAGCCCAGGTTTCTCTCAACCTCTTACATGTCCGTCTGATCTACTTGGTCTCTCCCACCTCGCTTCGAAACAAGAATTGGCCATCCCACTCTTCAAGCGAGGCCTTTCACTTTCAGCCTCCTTGTTCCCTTCTAGGCTCGGTCAGGTACCCCTTCAAGTGGTACTCCGTGACTATCAAGAGCTAAACGGTGCACGGATCGACCGAGGACTCCGTTAATGGTTGAAGGCCTCGTCAACAAGTGCCGAGTCGGTCAACTAGTACGTACGTCGTCGCTCGATTCGCGGACCTGACAAAAAGAGCGCAGATCTGTATATGAAATCCACCAACATATTCCCATATTTTCTTCCAACCTTTGTTTGAGGACATCGCGAAATGTCGCCATTGGATTTTAAGAGACCCTGGGGGAAATGACATGCAATATGGCTGGCCCAGGCCCAGGGTCTTTTTTAGCTAAAAAGGCAATGACCAAGTTATGGTCATCTCCACTTGGCTGAGCGCCTCTCTAACTTTGACTTCCTGAGGCAATTCAAAATATTTCACTGTGAGACATGCACACAGACTTAGTCGAAATGCCATACCAGGGCAGAAATACGGTAATTTGAATATGGGCGAAATGTGTCTGCGCAATTAGATGCAACCGAAGGAATCAAACATGCTTCGAGTGTGTGACTATCACAGACGAATTCGTTTGAAACTTCTAACATCAGCTCATATATCACCCCAGCGGATTGACCGGTACTTCAAAAGCGACGCTGATTTAATTGCAACGCAGAAACTTGAATCTAGTGGACAGGCCGAGAAATCATGTTAAGGTTGGGTAGTTCTGAATGGGCCGCATCTGAAAACGATCGCCGCAGAAGCAAGACCAACCCGATCCCAACAGTCCGGCACCCTGGTAAAGTCGGGCGCCAGCGGCTTTGGTTCAAAGCCAAGTCTTCTGGTCGACCGCCTTGAGGAACTACATCGCTCCGACAAGTCCTAGTCGATCTCCGTGCCTGAGACGAGCATCTCCAGCTTTCTCCGCTTAAATTGGCCTACCAGAGCTGCCGGACGAATCCCAGTCGTTGATAGTCAAACTCAATATCAACTGCACCCCTGTTAACGGAAACGGAACGGAACACATGAACACTTCCTTGATCTTCCCTTTCTTGTATGCCGCGTTCCATCGAATCCCTACTCTCAACTCTAAATCGCCCTTGGACTCTTCTTGCCAGCTCATGACGTCTTGTCTGATCACCAAGAATGTAGCGGCAGCTGGCAGTTGCGCTACTGTGCATCAACTTACGTACCAGGCAAGCTTCGAGAAAGAATGAGAGAAGCGATGTCGATCCTTTTCTTTTCTTTTCTCCTCTCTCGGAGTCCCCTGATGCACTACATCCCTTCTCCCAACACAGCAAACACGAGACAATAGTGGCCAAGTTACGAGGGGGACAATATCAAGAAGCGCCATTTTTGTTGGTCAATCACCCCCCCAACTCATTCAAGATTGTCTCCCTACATTACGATAGCGACGACGGCAATTCATAGTTTCGTAACAACCCCCTGTTCGCGTCGCCAACTTCCGCTGGTATTGCCGCTCCCACCAGCCTCCGTTGCTAGTCTCCCTCAAGCCCCGGACCCCGGACGGTCTGGAACATTCAGAGAGAACTTCGCTGACCAATCTCAGGCGGAGCTCATGACGTACGCAATGTCCTTTTTTAATGGGACAGAATACCCTGCGGCAACTGACAACGTTCTTTGCCAGCATTGGCTCTGGACTTTGAGTGGCCACCTCGTCATATTCTCTGCGTGGCTTGCATTTGGCGATATCTCTTTTTCTAGCAATTAGAGTCCTTAAACCCTGGCCGGATTCATCACGTGGAATGTCAACAGTTCTTGAACATTTGTGATGAGTGTCTGTGCTAATATAAGTTAACAAGCTAATTAGTCATACGCTGTAGGATCAGACAAGGTCAAGCGAGCCAAGCAGAGTCATTAGTGGTCTTCAATTATATTTCCTATGACTAGTTGTCAACCTCACGATGCAAATCATCAGTGTGTTACGTTGCAGCGAGAAAGACCAAGCTTAACACTATAAAACCTAAATGGTGAGACTACGGGTTTGAAAAACGATCGTAAAAGTACGACCCGAGGGCGGAAATATTCTGGATATGTATGTGGGTGGATCATTGTTGGGTCAGCCCTGGCTAGACCATTGCAAATTCAGAATCTGAATCCTGTGATGGTTTCTTCATATTGTTACCCTGTACCTGGAGAGTTGCTATGAGAATTAGCTTGAGGTAGGTTCCATACCGTTAGCATTTCAACTCTCGGCTCTTTGATATGTTCTCCTGACTTAACTGTCGTTGTCATGACTCATAGATCGATGTTCCCATAATTGACCTATGATGCTGAATGTTGAAGTGGGGTTTGACGACCTCATCACTAACCAGCGTCACTCACAGCAATCTCACAACGGTCAAGTACAGCAACAAAGTTCCCGTAATAGCTCACAACTCTCACTGTCCATGAGACCTGTAACGCGATCCATCCAGCGAACAACTCAGATTTTCGGCCATCTTCAACACACAATGTCAGCACACCACCCGTTACGAGCGCCATGGCGCTCAGCTTTTCTATCCCACGTTGACAAGATGGAATCTCCAACTTTCATGCTCAGTACCCTTCACCATCATGGCTCTTCAGTCACTCCTCGTTCCCGTACCGTCGTGTATCGAGGCACATGGGCTGAGATTCCCGTCAACCCCAAGAACCAGGCACCTCTCAACCCCTCCCTCTACGAGAGCGACCTTCTCACCATCACTACTGATGCTCGTATGGAAAAAATCCCCGAATTATCAACAGATGGAGAGAGCATCCCACAGTCTGGCGGCGGTGGACCTGTCGAAGCTGTCTTCTGGGTCGTAGAGACCAAAACTCAGTGGCGTTTACGCGGCCGCGCTTATCTCCTTGGCCAAGATATCGATGATCCATCAGCCTCACACATCAGGCAAGAGATAGAAAATTATATGCGACTCAAGAATAATGATGATTCGGGTTCCTGGAATTGGGGCAAAGAGATCACTGCACACTTTGGAAACTTGAGCCCTGGCATGCGAGGATCGTTCCGAAATCCCCCTCCTGGCACAAAACGAGATGAAAAGCCCGCTCCTGGACTCGGACTCGGGCAGAAAGTCGAAGATCTTGACGATGAGATTGCAAGGAAGAATTTCCGTGTTGTGGTGATTGTGCCAGAGGAGGTGGACCGGGTTGACCTAAGTGATCCTGAGGATGGCAGGAGATGGAATTATAAGTTGAAGGATGGTTCTTGGGAGAAGACTGAGCTGTGGCCTTGAAGTGGCACACCGGTGAGCCTGAGCTGTCATATATCAAGGCTTGTTTGAAAGACAAACCCATATAAGGACCAGGTTAAACTGGCGAATGATGAGTGAATTGGAGGAACCATTATTCACCAGGTTCTCTTGAAACGATACTATCCGTGGGAACGATATCAAGGCTCATAAAATCGGCTCCTATGTTATCTATTGTCACACTAGAATTGTTAGCAGAAGCAGGTGGTCTATTATACGTGCTATCGAGCGTCCTGTGACATCGGGATGTGCAAAGATCTAATTATGTCGTTTAAGCCCTGAGTGACACTAGAAAATAGAACCATTATGAGAGTTTGTAAGGAGTTATAGATCAAGGGCACAGATTTCTTGAGTATTTATCTCTGATCCTCATATTGTCTAGTGTAAATTGGAGGTAAGTTGCGATGTGATCCGTCTATCTTTAATCAACAGTATGGAAGCCGAGGGGCCCTGGTTTACAGAACTAGCAGCCCAATGAAACACAGCATCTTGTATTGCCGTCGAGACAAACAGAACATATTGCGGACTTTGACCTTATGTTGTTTTGTTGCTCATTGGATCCAGGAGATCCCTTGCAATACCGTGCTTCTGTCAAGCACTAGCCATGTTGTATAAACTGGCGCGATCAAAACATCCTAAGCTATTGTCTGCATGAACTCACGGATGTATCTCGTGTTCAATAATGCCTATTTATCCCTGGGTGCGCTATCTGGTGATCTGAACGAGGGACTCAGTGGAAAGTCAAAGAATGAGACCCAACATACATTCCTTTGGAAGGAAGCCCGAGGGAGAACTTTATTTGTTGGGACTATGCTACATGTATGTAGACTGTCCAGTCTCTGCTATTGAACTTCCTTATAGATAGTTGTCCAATCATGATGAATCCATCTCAATCAAGCTACTAAACGAAGCCGCCGGGCAAGAGATGTATAGTCAGGGGATCTCGGAGACATTATTCGCCTGCAAAACCTACAAACATCCACCCATCTCTGCCCATTGCATCAAAGCCAGAATTTCTCACTCGGTATAGGATACCTGATAACCCTCCAACACTTCTGCTATTCCAGTCTATTCCCATGGCTGGCGCCCACGCGTATACTTATCCCCTCGTCGCCACTGATCGTAATGTCGTTAAAAGCTATAATGCCATTCCTTATGATGTTATGGTCAGTCGCTGTTAACTTGATAATCGTGTATTGTTCATAGATGCAGTGTTAAACCTCCTGACGTCGTGAGCGCAAAGACACATGATAGATGATATATGGTAAGTACTCACTTATATGGTACACTTGCCCGTCCCCATAAACACGAATTCTCGAGGGGGAGATGGCGACTTACAAGTTGGTCAATGCAAGACACTCGACCGCTTTACAGGTATTGTGGCAGATGAAACTTGCCGAGGAGCAGAAGAGTCTAGTTTACAACCGCTCTGTGAAGACTATTGTGTGAAATGACTCAAACAGTCGTTATATCGTACCATGCGGCGCGATGAGGTTGTTACTGTGCCTGTTCGTGCATTGGAAAGGGGGACTTGTTGTTAAATACCTACACTATGTGGCAGACGAACTAAAAACACGAAGAAGGAATAAATTATTCTAGTTTACATCTGTTATATCAACAAATAACTGCTAATGATGTGATGGTTGCATCTCAAGGCCTACTCAGTACCTCATCCTCACCTTGCCTGAACTTCGGAAATGGATGTTTTACCGTTGAACTAGCCGAATGGCGGGGAAAATTATAAGGCATTGGAACCTCTAAAGATCTCGCCCGCACCATTTAGCTGTTCTTGTTCATTGCCTACGTCCCATCAGGGCAACAGCGAGTGTGTAAGCTAACTACTACTAACTCCCGCATTTATACTCGATGATAGAGTTCTGTAACTTATAAGAACCTGAACTCAGGCTTTTGGAATAGATTTACCTAGTTTGTTATTCCTAAATCCTCACCAGAAGTCGTGGAAGTTGAATTCCTCATCTTCTTATGGGTCATTGACCAGATAGTTTCAGAGCCAAACGACAGCCAATACCACTCTGAGTTACAAATGTTTAATCATAAACTGATGAATATGTGTATTATAGTTACGTTAAAACTTATCCCTAAAGGACCGAAAGGTGCGACCATGATGCAAACCTGTGATATATCTTCTTTGCATTAAGGCTATTCCAGCAATCTCAGGACTGGGACTTTGAATGTGAGCCCTCAGATAGTGGATCAACACTGGCAGTAGCAAGTGAGTTATCAGCCTTATTCGCTAGGTGACTTGTACATAGCTGTGCTCGCAAACATTGCCTCACTGACATCCATCGCTTTTACTCAATCTCGACTATAGTTTTCCTGAACTATGACCCTAATTCGTATTACACAGCCCTGTAATCCGTGCGAGACATCCTGAGGTCAAAGCATAAGACCAGTCATTATCGTGTCATAATATTATAAAGTCAATTGCATACTGCCCAGCAATTTCTGTTACATCAACATCGCATGACCACGTCAGCAATTCTTCGAAGAATGCACCCAAAACTGTGCTCAGACACGGATTTCCTATTATGAAGGATTATACGCCAAGGGCTCTAAACTGGTGCCTAGTTCAACGAGTAACATATGCACGTAAGTGATCGTCGCTACGAAACTGTGTCAGAATACTTGATAGAAATTACTCCACCAGCAGGAAGACACCACGAGACCCGTAAGATCAAAAGATCTGCGATCCGATCAACCAAGTCTATCTAGTAATTTACGGGTAGTCGCCGCCGTAATCCCCGTCAAGGACCGGACTTGCTACCTACGGCTATGCGGAACGAGATATTACGCATCACCTTTCACCCTCTATCCGAAATGGAGTTGTTTATACGAACGATGCGGTGAAGGGAATTGCTCATGCAGCCGTTCATACATATCAGCCGGCGATGCAAGGCAGATGCAGAGGCAAGGTTACTCAACATGTCTGATCTTGATTTTTCTCAAGCATGAAGCAGTGGGTGTTCTTGCGATTGGGGGCTGTAATGAAAGAGGTTGGGGACGGGAGTGGCTGTTATAAAAAGACGCATAAAGCAATATATGATAAATTTCTGATGAGCTTTCTCACTGGTTGTTGACTCGTCTATAGGCGCTCGCGGAAGCATGTCTCAGTTGTTATGATTTCATTTCCGCTCTGTCTTGCTGAGAATAGATACGACGGATATTGTTCTGTATATGAACGGACCTCATATACTGTCTCATGCATCAAGTATCAAGCAGTCAGAGCAGAATTGGCGGTTCAAGTATGTATGCAACTTGGCGAGACTGCAACTCTCAACTGTAACTCTCTGATTGTAATTCCGCATCTAGTTCCGTATCTGTAAAAGTGCGTGTTTCAACCCCTGCTCATTACAACAGAAGTACTCCGTCAAATTGCGGGAGAGGCTGGGAGCTACGGGGTATTATTTTAGCTAGCAAGAGTGTGTCCAATTGATACTCGGTCAATACAACTCACAACCACAAATAGAGACTCTCCCGATCCTTGAAATGCACATCTTGATCACGGCGATTTCTAGTTTCGAACAAGATTCGTAGAGTCGGTCCGCCTCCGTTGGCGAAGGAGTTTTACTTGAGTGTAACCTCCGAATATGCACAGCAGGGCAAGGGTTACAGATGCAAGCCAAGCTTTGGAGGAGGCGGCCCGCACTTGGTTGGGCGCTTACACGACTTGAACTGCGTAAGGCTAGAGTGAAGGTTAGACGAGCCTCTATCTCGTCTTATGGTGCGCAGAGACACGTGCTTAACGTTAGATAATCTCCAAGCATGTTAGTCCCGTGAAGAGTCTGTGATAAGTGGTGTTAGTGATCATGCACGTAAATCTCCATCTGTCAAGCCGAGGCATGACATGACACGACAACTGGCAAGATTCAACCAGCTTGGTCTAACAAGTCAACAAGTTCGTGCGTCCGGTGAGTTTACAATCACTGTATGTGTGTATAAGCGGAGGGTTTCACCCCTCAAGTCAGGCCACGCCCACGCTACGCTAATGGGCGGGTAACACGCGGGACCGATCCGGGGAGGATGAGACTTTTCCTGTAATAGTTTAGCATCTGAGGCTGGCCGATAGTTCGGCGAACTTTCCTGTAAGGCATGATAACCCGAGGAAACCCTTAGAAGAAAAGCTGTCGAAAGCTTGATACGGAAGAAACTGGGGTCGAAGAGCGAGGCTCAAAATAGAGCTTGAACTTAACTACCGAGGTGTTCTGTGTGCCTGTGATCGCTATAGTGCTGACATTTGAGTCCTCAGAATCAGATGGTGTTGAGTAGCAGTGCGTTGTAAGATTTATGTCGGCACTTTCATACGGCAAAGAAAGATTGTATGTGCCCCTTCTGGGGACATCAACACATCATCAAATTCATACAGGCTGAAAGTATTCTGGCTTACTAAATGGTAGGTTGTTTCAATTAGTGTGCTGAGTGATTGATATCGTAACTACGGCTCCCACTAACATCTGCCGAATACTCTATAGCCCGAGCCTCAACATACATCGAGCGGCCGCCCTTGCGCCTTACCCTGCTATTGCACAGAAACCCATGCGCCGCTCACGATAAACTTAACCAGGAAAGGGTCATCTGTCACTGTATTCAGGGTTCCTAGAAAGAATGGCTTTGCAGATTTCCCAGGGTTATAAGGCGGTAACGCTTGTTGCCATTAGTCGTGAGTATGTACGGCACAGTCGTCATTGAAGCTATCGTGAACCCTGGACCAAGATCTTGGCAGACTAACTTTAGATTGTGAGGCTGAAAACAAACTTCGCTTCTTCGCTTATGATATCATCATTATACTACCCTAATTTATATCTCCGTGGTAGTTATAGATACAAGCCTTGTCGGAACACTCATCTCGTTTTACTAACTCTCTGTATATTCTGAGAGTAACGCGCCTCATCTCCAATGGATGCAGTTATGGTTGGAGATTGGAAATGCCTGGCTGCCTCTCCTCAAGAGTCTGTAATTGGCTATTGTTCCTTTCTTTGCGGTGACTACGCTTATGTAACGATGAAGGCTGCCTCATAGTGTGCTTATGCATTACTTGTGTAAAACTTCTGTATTGACGTCAAAATTTTGAACAGGAACTCTGGGACCTGGTCATCTGGAAAGCTGGAAATCTGGAAGTCCTCGAGGTAACCTCGCTGAGGGTCTTCAACCACATGACCAGTATGTATATCTGTTTCAGTTCGGTCAATCACGTACAGTACATAGCATCTCGGGGGTGCTTATGAGAACTCGGCATATAGCCATTGAAGTTTGCAACATTACAGCATATGATAGATCAACTCACTCGGGTATTTATCGCTGCACACCGTAGCTTTGAGGAGACTATCCTACCCAGTTGCACATCGAATAAAGCCCCTGGTAGTTGTATATAAATAACCTCGAGGCTCCCGTTTCTTAACTTGTGCTGCTATTACCCTCCGTTTCAAAGCTCCATCGATAGTGTTTATGTGATGATGATCTCATGCCGTGCGACCTTATCCCTGTCTATGATAAGTTGTTGACCTCTTTCTGTTGATATACCGTATTGCTCAAGGTCTGCGGGTAATGAGTTAGGTGAGTATTGTCACCTTGTAGGATAAGAAAAACATAGAGACATATGCGACTTGAGACAACGCATTGTACCACATGCATTGCCCAATTGAGTTTAATTGCTGAAACTGAGGAGCGCAAGCTCATTAGAAAGATAAGCAAGTCATTGTATGTTTGTCGAGGGTTATAGACTGTCTAGACTGTGAACACATTCTGAGGCCAGCATCACAATGTGATAAGCGCCATGATGCACAGCCCATGCCCAGTCGGCAATGCTATATCAACCCGGAAAGTTTTGCCTTATTCTAAGTATCGTGACTAGTACAAAGTAGCTCCATGAATTGTCCAAGCTGCTACATGGATAACCTCTAGACGACCATGATCTGCACGACTAATAAACTAAAGACTCCACTTCATGAAGGGTCGTGGATCTTCTGCAGACCTGCTGGCTGAACTCAATTGTTTATTCGCGGTGAACTTGTTTCTCGGTCTCATCTGCTTTTCTTGAAAAAGGTAAACGGCCGACATGCATCTCGACATTCCATAGTGCGACACAATAGCTACAATCCTGCCAAAGAACCGATGCAAGGGGCCCTTTTCAGCTGAGAACTAGCAAACCGGCAGCTAAAAAGCTCTCCACAAGCAAACAATCCAAAGATGCGACAAAGAAAGAAAGAAAGAAAGAAAGAAAGAAAGAAAGCGAATTTAGCTTGGCTAGCTCGCTGGTAGTTGGCGAGTAGCATGAGTCAAAGAGCGACGGCTGTATGTTGTCAGCATGACACGAGAGTTCTTTACAGAATGCTGTGCCTGATTGTATAGCTTGGCACGCAGCATTGATGATGAGTTTCTTGGCTGTCATCAAGAAATTTAGGACCAACAGATGATAACTAACAATCAACATACTCTGATGGCTGCAAGGATTAATCGGACCTGTTCCGAGAAGGCAAGCTAGTCGGAAACAGAGAGAAAAAGAGAAGGCAAAGCTCTCTTGTTCAAGTCATCGGTGTGCATGGATTGGCTCTGGCGATTTACAGTGAATCCAGGTTAATAAGGGTTGATGCTTCAGACAGACAGCATCAAGTGTTTCGTTCAGTTTAAAACCCTGCGGCACTTAACAGCATGACGAAAACGGCTTAGCCAGGTCTCATGAGTGCCTTGGATCTGCTGTGCATGTCTTTGATTGCTTGTCAGTGTCTCAGTAACTGTCTCAATGCATATTCTCCTATTCTCCCTTTTTCAATCTGCCAGCCGCAAACCCTGTAATTATATCGTCATAAGCACAGGGCTTCCACTGTCTCAAGCCCCCTTCGACCGTTTTGGCCGTTTTTCGTGCAAAGCGGAGCGAGCCGGCCTTTCAGAGACGAGACAAGTCAAAGTCAAAGCACAACACCAACGGGCACCATTCGCCGATCTTTGACAGACTAAACCTTTTGCTATGTGTAGTTGCGTCTAAGTTATGGAGATACAAGCCTGAAAGCTATGACTGGAATGACATTCTGCTGCGAGTTGACGGATTGGGGCTGTTGATGATCCTTCATGCTTCTGAGTGCAACCTCGGAACTGCAAGAGACGGCCGATTTATTAACGTCCACACCGCCGAGATATCGAATCGAATACATCAGAAATTCCGTTTGTATTCGTCTTGAGCCGAGCGTCTAGTCAAGTTCTAGACCTTTTCATCCTTGTGGATCAGCGACCAACGTTCTTAAGAAACTGGGGTTCTTTAATGACGACCATTATGAGACATTTTGAATCCATGTCGACACGGCACTTGTTGGCTGAAAGCCCTGCTCTGCTGAAGAGCCAACAGGGCAAATTGCTTTGTTCAAGGATATGAACCTTGACCAACAGAGTCAAGTCTAGTCAGGTGATGAATTGTTGACGCCTGCAACCCGTATAACCTTGCTGATCCGTTAGGTCAAGACTTCGTTGATCAGGAAATAGCATGACTGGGGATACTGCACGCTGTGTGTCCTCGCTTCAGAAGTGCCGAACAGAACTCACGTCTCGAATTGAAAAAACGTATCGAGACGGGAGGCGTATAAAAACTACTATGGATATCTCTCATGCCCGGGCGCAAAACTGAGCTTAGTTGGCCGTTGAACTAGCATCGCGGAAGCGAAGCCAAGCGAAGCCGATCAAAGAAAAGAGAAAAAGAGCCGAAAAGGAAAAAAGCTACGAATCGGACAATGACAAGAATGGTTTGACTGCCGTGACAGCTTGGCCTTTCTCTCATTAGACAACGTTAGTGAGCCATCGGCTGCAGAACTACTACAGGGAACAATCAACAGTCGATCATAGTGTGTTTTATTTATTGTCATGTTACGAGCTGTTGATGCGACGTTGATATGCACTGTTATGCGAGATGATCCCCTTGGCTTGGCTGCGTGTTGAGTTGTCCTTTAGCCGTTGGACATGAACACGCGGCGATGACACAGCCTCTCTGGAGGTTGATGAACAGGTTGACTATCAGCTGTTTGGGGTTACACTCGATTTTACCCAGAGCAATAAGAACCAACACGCTTCTCATGAGTAAGTCATTGGGTTGAGGTCTGGTGAACAACAATTAGAATTCTTGAGAAAATACTAATATCCGTCGGACCATTTAGCCCTTGAGACAATTCAAGTGGACTTGGGGGCTTTCAAAGACGGAGATCGATAAACCCTGTCTTCCTTGAAGACGATCATCAAGTACGAATACAGTGTCACCAACAACAAGTATCGCCATGCAGCACAATGACAAGTTCATGAGGAACAAGGCTGATAGTTTCCGCATGCTGTGACACTACCTATTACAGGAATTGCAGCGAACCGGTAGCCATGAGATATTCAGTTTATACTCTGATCGTACAAACGACGGGAAGTGCGGTGTTGTGTTTCTTGACCTTCCTCTGTAGGTAGGTCGTTTCAGAGGAAGATCGTGCATGGGAGGGTATGACAAGGGTTTTTGATGAGAAAGCAAATAAAGAATTTTTTCCGTCGTCTAGAAGAAACTAAAGAAGCGGTAGCCTATAATGCAATCGTTAATGAGTCCCCTGTTTGCCATGGGTTTGAAACGGAGGAAAAGTCGAATTTCTCTCTAATTTTTAAGATGAGATACATGCGTTGATAATCGAAGTCTTGCAGAATCACAGCAACTTCAATGGATGTACCTGCAGGAAAACCTTCGGTTGGGGTGATACAAAGTGTCAATGACAACAACAGCAGAGTGCCTGTCTATCATCACCAAAAGCTTTGACTGTGGTCTGTCATGATTACATATCAGACTGTGCCTGAGAAACCCTCTCTAACCATCATGTGCCAACAATCTTGTCCAACCCGAAGTTTCAAAGCAATCAATCAAAGAAGGGATATAATGTAAAGGTGGGGTGCAGGGATCTAAGTCCGTCAAGGGTTCAACGGCCGAACGTTGGTTATACAAAAAAGCAAAAATTCTCAACTTGACATCAGACTACATACGCGTTGGCCGATAAGCTCCAGATCGAATCGAGAAAACCATCATATCATGAGAATGAGAAAGAGAAATAAGCGAAACTGGCTTGGGGAGGTTTGGTATGCAAACAAACACGGCATTCACGTAGATCCATTGCAATGTCCTACAAGCGCAAGAATCTCCCGATTTAGGCTTCGAGGGCGATGTTCAACAACCTCCGTGTTTTATCTCCTTTCCGTCACCGAAGGTTCGGCACGAGGGAATGTCTTGCGGATATTGTGGTAGAAGAGCCATGAGTAGCGGGCCGAAGGTTGGACAAGGCGAGTTGCGATCGACGGAAGAGCGGTGCGTTTATTTGTTTCTACTTCTGTTTCTGAAGGATTCGTGCAACATGATAAGTTGTCACGTCATATCATGAACACTTCTTGTGTGAACAGGAGTATCGGCTGTGGCTATTGAAAGAGGAAACTCCTGTTGGTTTGTGTTCATTCAATAATAGCTACAGTGTATGATTTGGATCCTTGCGACTTGACTTGTCATGCATGAGCCTGTCTGTGCCAGAGAGGGCATCATGGGCCGTGGTTCAACTCAACAGCTCCACATGGATCCCCGCAGGAAGCATTCCCCGTTTACGAGTACGCAGTTCTTTCAACACAGATATCAGCAATGAGAAATTGAGTGATGATATCTGTGTTACTGGCAGAATGGCAGATTATTGGAGAGGCCATTGGCTTCAAGAATTCTGTCTCATTTATGGTGGGTGACCTCTTCAAAAACGTCAAAGCACAAAGCGAGACCCATTGACAGTTTTGTGTCAAAATCAATACCAAGCCACAAACAACTAGACGCACAATTAGCTTAGCTCGATTGAACTAATCACGACCCTTAAAACGTCAGTCACATTTCTCTCCTCAATGCATTTCATTGCGTGCCATCCCGTACATCCCACACGCGCCCCAAGTTGACCTTCGTGGCATATCTCATCGAGTCCGATCACCTCGCAAGGGTCCTTGTTCACTATTCAAGTTGATTGTTTCCGTGATGGTCTCTTTTGGAGTTCAGTTTGTCGGTCATCTTCAATGCATGGCAACATGATTATCTCAAAACATCACGGGTACAGTTGTCAGTGTATCAACAATGACACCTCATGATTACTTGCATGTTCTCCCTAACCTCTTCTCCACTGCTGGGGAGACAAGAAAATTCAAGACCTCCATTCTAATCGACAAAAATGCTTAGGCAAACTTAGTATAAACATAGGGTGTCTTCTAAGTGGTTACTTTTTGACACCTTGATTCTTTCTTGCTCCTTAGCCAAAGCACTGTAGAGAGCCTGTGCCGTGCCGCCGCGGCCGTAATTCCTGCCGCCCAGCCGCCGCTTGTTCATCCTCTGACAATCCCTGTAATGGAAGAATCTTTCTTTTCCCATCTCATCTTTGCCAAAATTCCCCTCTCATTGAGCCTTTGCTCTGCTTTGCTATTTAGTGTTCAAGGGTGTAGTACGAGTGGTATGTGGTACATGCATTTTGTATGTAATATGCAGTGTGCCAGAGAGTTCCTCTGAAGTACACGCCTGTTGGTGGTGTGGGAGAGATTCTACACACGCCCCTAGCACCCTAGAGAAACACCCCGTCTCGTAGGCTCGCTCGCTCTGTTTACCCTTCTCCTCTCTCTTCCATTCTCTGCAGTGACCTTGCTTTACCTTGACCATGACCTTGAACCATGCAATGCCAATATGCATTGCATCTGCATCTACATTTCTCTGCTGCTACTGCAATAAAATCTCTCGCCATCCCCATCCCGCCTTTTCGCTCGCATGGCATCCATACCTATACGACCCATGTTCATGCTTGTTCTGCTCCCCTCCCTCTGACACCAACCCTCTCTCCATCTTATTCTCTTTTTCGTTTATTGGGCTACGTACCAGGCTTAGGTTATCACTCTGCATCTCTAATTGCATGTCTCTCCCTTCGTCTTCTTTCTCTCTTTCTCTCCTCTACACCATCCCATCCTACTTCCTCCTCTTCTCCCACTGCATCCGATATATTCTTGAATCTCGGGTCCTTGGCTCCTCTCCTCTATCCTGATCCTTCTACCTTTGCCGCTTCGGGGTTTAAATCGTTCCAACTCCCGTGCCCTAGGCAGCAAACTCTCAGCCAACTTCAGCCCTTAACCGGCCTGAGCCAAGCTCAAAATCCCCCGTCATTAGTGGACTGTGGCTTGCCCTCGCCCGTCCAGAGACCATTTAGCCAATCCCGAGAGCTTAGAAGGCCACTGGAAGTGCAAGATCGGATAAGACTAAGACCCTAGACAGGGCTGTTCGGATCGGGTCCATATATCCTGGGAGTCGTTACTTGGACTCTCTAAAACGCTTCAATTCCCGTCTTCCGCGCTCTCTAGCTTCCATTACTCCCCGCCGCACTCCCACTACCCACCTGGTCACTTATTCCCTAGAGAGCCTGAGCCTCCGACCTGCCGAGTCCTTTGCCCTGTTGAGACAAGACGACACGAGACGAGACGTAAGCGATCAATTGAGGAACCGCTTCAAGTGGACTTCTCAGACTTGCAAGCCTTGCTTTTACCTCCATCCTTCTCTCTTCCCCGAGGCCTCAGCTGTTGGTTCTATTCTCTTCACAACCAATATTCATCCATCGGGCCAGGTTCGATCCATCTTAGTGGACCCATCAAGCGTCAGACCAGGCCAGAACCAAACCAAGTCCAACTCGAATCATTTCGTTTCAACCAACCAGCCTTGGCTCTTTAATCTTAAACACCTCCAGCAACCTCTTATTCTCCTGCAACTTTGGCCATTTGGCTTCAAGCTCTTTGACCTGGTGCCCAATTCATACCAAGTCGCATTAACGCATTGTATACCTTTTTATCCCTTCTTGTCCAGGGAGAGCCCTTGTATCATCTAACGACGCCTACGACGATTACGACCATCACGAGACAAAAGAGGACTGATACGAGTCTCACCCAAGAACCGATCCGATTTCCATACCTCTGTCCCACCCGAGTGCTGTGGTGCTTGCTTGATCAATTATTTCTCACACTGATTCTATTTGATACCCACGAACTGGACTTTGATCCATCCGAGACACGAAACGCTGCCGATCACCCTACCATTATTTGCCACCAGGTCCCGATACAACCCAAATTCCCCAACTTATCTCATTCGCCGTAATTCTGTAATCACGCAGCTCCTCAGCTCCAACGCACATCTTCAATCTTCAATCCGACAGTAAAGGAGTCGGGTGAACATCACCTGACCCCTATACCTTCAGCCAACACGGCTCCACCGCTAGAAACAGACTTCCGCGACATGGCTATGGATGCGCTTAAGAATCTTGTCAACAACGTTCCGGACTGGTTACAGCGACTTGATGACCTCAGCGGCCAGATCGACCGACGCCAGGCCGAGCTGGCCGCTGTTGCTGCCGCAGAGGGCAAAAGTGCAGAGACAAAGTCGCTTCGCAACAAAGGCTCAACCGAGTCACTCAAGCCTAAAGATGATCCTCCAGTAGTCCATGCCGAGGCTCTAGCGAACGAGTATATCCTTGAAGATGGCGCAGGTGAAAACACAGCACAGACACCAGTCAAGCCCGAGACACCCAAGGTACATACCCCAAGCCCTGGCTCCATTCGTCAGCAACAAGAGATCATCAAAGCCGCACAAGCCAGAGCACGAGCTCAGGTTAGGAAGAAGCCCAAGTCGCCATCCATGATGTCCAACGAAGACGCCCCTGCCGCTTATCGAACACGGAGCATGATCATTGTATATTATGATAGTTATGTTCAGAGCTTCTTTGACGATCTTGTGAGGTTCGTCTCGTCAAGCCGAAACCTGATGCGCAAAGCCAAGATGGCCGCAAGAGTTGCCCAGATCAAGAAGCTTGCAGAGCAAGACGTATCAGAGGATGGAAGCAATGACGACGCTCTCCCTTCACTACGATACATGAGTAGCAGGCGATTCGGTCCTATGTCAATATCCCGATCCGGTGCTGGCGACCAACCACCAGATGTATACGATAAGCTGGATAAGGGCCTCGAATTTGTGCAGAGTATGTGTGAGCACGGTGCACATCAGTTCCTTCGCGATGGTGACTGCAACGACGAGATCAGTAAGGTGCAGAAACGACTGACTGAGGTTCTTGAGATGGCCAAGACAGAAATGGAGCGCGTGGAGCGCGAAGAGCCTGAATTAGCAAAGGAAACAGGCGAGATGGGCAAAGTCCGGACACGGCGACCCATAAGTATGCGTCGCGACATGACCGTAGGCCTCAAGGAAAGCAGCCCGACACCCACTAAGGAAGAGAACAAGTTGGAGCCGGCAAAGCTAGAAGCTGCCGAGCCTATTCTCGCAGCAGATCCAATGGCACCTATGGCTGTGGATCCAAATATCATGGAAGCCGACGAGGGTATCGATGTCGAAATGGAACTTCCCAAACTACAATATCGATCAACCCGGGCGATGCGCAGTCGTGGACCATAGAGTGGTCGCGAGTCGTGTGCCTGGGCCATCATTCTTGAAACTCCATAACGAGAAACTCAATTGTTTAAGGTACTTTGCTTTTAGCATTGCTCATATTACTGCTCATCGACATCATCATTGGCGTCACGGACTAGGGAGAAGAAAGCTTCAAAAGGGGAAAATCTCACTTGGAATTTGTTTTGGTTAATTTCCATCTGTTGGAAAACGGAGGACCGTCTTTCATCCTTCATTTTATATCTATCACGAAGCGTGAGCATTGCATCCGTACGGAATGGCTTTGTATCATACACTATTTATTGGTTGTCACTTTGGAGCTCATCTTATGTCAAAAGAAAGACCATTCATAGCGTCGGGGTTGTTGCATGCTCTAAGGATTTCAAGGGACTTGGCTGTATTTCTGATCACTCTTTTCTTGTTTCATATAGTTCTATCTAGGTTATGGTCATGAACAATGGGAATCTTGAAAATGACGTTATATGAGTTGTGCTTCGTTCGTTCCCGTAAGAAATAAAAGATGGATTGGAACTCGGCATTCTTTTGGGAGAGCTCAGTTTCTTACATAAATAACCAAGAATAAGCAGTACCCTAAAATTACCTAAACTTATAGATTTCATAAAAGAGTTATATATTTTAAGTAAACCTCAGAAAAAATTATAGAAGTTTATAAACTTAGTGAAGACTCTTCTCAATATCTAGGTATAGAAAGCAAGGTAGTATAGTATTAATGTACTCTATTGTGAGATCCTTTGGCACATACATTGTACCTCTTTGAGCACTGAGACAACACTCTTCTATGTTGCCTCTAAGGTTGGTCTTCCATTCGCCGTGCATCTTTCCAGCTAGTAACTGAAGTTAATTAAACATCTCTTGGTGGCACTTAAGTAAATAGGAAGCTGTTATAGATTAGGTATTCGACCCAGAGCTTTTGTGTGAGGAGTAAGAACGTTTCCAATCCAGTCACGGCTAGAAACAAGGACATGTATATTCCTGATGCAATGAATGTCTTTATTGACCTGAAAATGATGAAGGGCACTCTTGTAACATAAAACGAGTGAGATGAAGTTCTAGGGATATTTTTTGACTCGCAGTGTACCGTCTCATTCCACCCATGGCCTTAGCGATGTTGGCTGAGACCCGTCGACAAATACTTGCGAGATGGAAGGAAAGTCGATTATCACAAAAATACAACACACGGAGCGTTGTGTCCTCTAATTGAAGATTTAAGGACAATCAATTTATATACATAAAGAGTAAGAACTGCCGTTTTATCTTTTTCGCACGAGTCCAGTCACAAAGTACTAGAGCTAGAAGCCCTTTTCCCCTGCGCAAGTTAACAGGCGCGATGGCCAACATTGGTTTGTGACCTCACTGTCGCCTTTAATTTGAGCGCCGTTACTCCTGAAGCAATTATTGTTGTTTCAAACATAAAAGCCTAGCCGTATATAGATGTCTGTACGTCAGGACGAGGATAAAAGTGACAAAAGGCTTGGCGAGTTGTGGCTATAGCCTCGTTCAACAGTTTGTGGAACTTGCATCTGGCAAAGAAGATCTCGAGGTCTTCTCTGCGCCTCAGTGTGGTATTTAGGCTACTTTGAGTCTAGTATTTAATGGAGAGATTGAACAATGAATGATGTTTATAGAGCCCGAATGCCGGTTGAATGTGCATGAATGGTGGAAAGATCCCGTTACTCACAGCCGGCGCTGACAACAAACTGTAAAAGACCACGACATAAAAAAAAAAAAAACCAGCAACAACTGATGTTCTGTAGTGGGAGATATAGGATTAGCTGAGCTTGAGGTTTACAGTGACCTTGGCTGGATCAGCATTCATTCATGTCGTTTGGTTAGATGGCTGTTTACTTGTTAGTAACAGGGAGTCCACTGCGGTCCTGCTGTTCTGACAAACCATACCGATTGTCTTTCCAGCACTTGATAGCTGTACCCGTCAATCTCAATACAATTGGATTTATTCTTCCATGAATTGTGAAGTCTGGCCTATGGATGGTGAATTATGTTTCTCCATGCTTGTGGCAGGACAAGCTGCTAAAGAACAGACCAACAACATGGAAGTGACTGCCTATCTAGGTATGGAAGTATTGTACGAAGAAAGCCGACCAATTGATAAATTATGGAAATATAAATCCAAAGTTTCTCTTACCTGAAAACAAACCATGTATGTGGTTATGTTGGGAAGAGCCCCAGATTCACTTAGATGTGGTTTAGTGGGGCATGTTCTTCCGCGTGCACCTGCCTCCGTATGACGTCCCTCGTAGTGACAAAGCTTCACTCCTGCATCAACCACGGCTTGTTACTTCCTCATACTTAGGTACGTTACCTACCTTAGGTAACCTCAACATCGAATCAACGTATTGTGACTTTAGGTGCTATATTACAGACGACATACACCTACCATTTCAATCGTTCAAAATGACGATAGCTTCGTGCGTGGCCGATCGATAGCTTTCACGATTCCCCTAGGCCCCCCACCAAATCATGGGTCAAGGGTTCTCCCTCGCGACGCCGTCTGTCGGCTCCGCAGGCATCGATATCTCGGAGCTTAGCGATGTTCACTTTGAGAAAAGTATAGGAAATGCGAGGTTCATGAAGTCTATTCGTGGGCGTCACGAGAATGGTCTAGTGCTCGTCAAGGTCCTGGTTAAGCCATACGCCGAAGTCAAGCTACAGAAATACAAGAAACAGATAATAGGTAACCTTTGGGCGTTTTCAACCCTCCCACAAAGCTTCTAACCAAAATTAGAACAGAGTAACGCGATAGACAAAATCCCCAACACCCTCGGATTCCAGCGCATTATCGAGACCGAGACCAATGGTTACCTAGTCCGCCAGTTCCTTTACAGCTCACTATATGACCGAGTCAGCACTCGACCGTTCCTCGAAGACATCGAGAAGAAATGGTTGGCCTTCCAGCTTCTTTGCGCTCTTCGCGACTGTCATGCACGCGATGTCTACCACGGCGATATCAAGGCGCAGAATGTCCTCGTGACTTCGTGGAATTGGCTATACCTTTCCGATTTCTCCTCCGCATATAAGCCTGTTATGCTCCCCGACGACAACCCGGCCGATTTCTCTTACTTCTTCGATACGTCAGGCCTCCGAACCTGTTATGTCGCCCCTGAGCGCTTCTATGCTTCTGGAGAGCTACCACCGAAGAAGGCGAAGATGACCTGGGCGATGGACATCTTCAGTGCTGGTTGCGTTATTGCGCAATTATTTCTTGAGTCGGACATCTTCAGCCTCGCACAGCTGTACAAGTATCGCCGTGGCGAGTACGACCCTGTGATTACACATCTGAGCACCATCGCAAACAAGGATCTCGCCGATATGATAGCCCACATGATTCAGCTCGACCCCGAGAAACGATACTCGGCGGACCATTACCTGGAGTTCTGGAAAGGCAAAGTATTTCCACATTACTTCTACAATTTCCTGCACCAGTATATGGAGCTTATAACAGACCCTTCATCTGGCAACAATCCAATGTCAGGCACTTCAAAGAATCTCGGAGAAGCTGATGATCGAATCGATCGCGTATTTTACGACTTTGATAAGATCTCATACTTCCTTGGTTATCAGCTTGAGAAACGTACCTCAAACGAACTTCAACCGCCTCCCAGACTGAGCCTATCGCATTTCCCGGTAAGGCTCAACATACCGAATCACAACCATACCGTATCTTCCGAGTTAGAGCCACCAGAAGATGATGGAACGTTGATATTCCTGACGCTGATCGTGTCGCAACTAAGAAACACTGCGCGAGCATCTTCACGAATCCGCGCATGTGACGTACTCCTTGCCTTTTCTGAGAGGCTGACTGATGAAGCCAAGTTGGACAGAGTTTTGCCATATCTAATGACTCTTCTCGTCCCAGATGAGACAGATCTAGTGTTGATTGCCGCTATTCGAACCATTACCCAGCTTCTGCAGCTGGTTCAGACAGTCAATGCATTCAACTCTCATGTCCTGGTGGAGTACGTATTGCCTCGTATGGAAATCGCGTTGGGGTCTAGATCAAGAGTACCCAGTCCTTTGGTCAGAGCAGCTTATGCTTCTTGTCTCGGCAGTCTTGCGACTACTGCACAGAGATTCCTTAATATGGCCTCAAGCCTTCGAGCTGATGGCTCGATGCCTATTACAGATCCTGAGGTCGAACCTGGAGCCGATGCCAAAGCAAACTTCGAGAGCGTCTTTGACAACGCTGGGCGACAGCTTTTTGAGGTTCTTGAGAGCCATTCAAAGCAATTGGTAGAAGACCCGGACATCTCGGTTCGCAGAGCATTTTTGGCCTCCGTACCCGAGCTGTGCCTCTTCTTTGACCATCATTCAAACGATGTCCTCCTTACTCATCTTAACACATATCTGAATGATCGAGATTGGACGCTGAAATGCGCATTTTTCGATACGATCGTCGGCATCGCAGCCTTCATTGGAAGCACGAGCTTGGAGGAGTTCATGCTACCCTTGATGATACAAGCCTTGACTGACCCAGAGGAGTACGTGGTACAGGCGGCTCTCCATTCGCTTGCTCAGCTTGCTGGGCTTGGTTTGTTATCGAGGCCCAAGGTTTGGGAGCTAGTTGACCTCATCAGCCGATTCACGATGCACCCAAACATCTGGATCCGCGAATCAGCGGCAGAATTCCTGTCAATGTCAGCACGGTACTTGCCACCTGCTGATATTAGGTGTAACCTGATGCCTCTTGTAAAACCGTTCCTGAAAGTGGAGGTTCTCTCAGACTTCTCCGAACTCAACATACTTGATGCTCTCAAGAGGCCATTAGCTCGAAATGTCTTTGATCAGGCTATAACCTGGGCCTCGAAGACAGAACGTGGCGTCTACTGGAAGCCCCTGCAACAGCTCAAACCGTTATTGTTCGGCTCCAAAGGGTCAAGATCAAGCCGCACCTCTCGAGATTTAATGCAAAGCTCTATGGGACGAGTGGCCCGAAATGACGAAGACGAGCAATGGCTGACGAAACTCAGAAACCTTGGACTCAAGCATGAGGATGAGTTGAAGCTCGATGCTTTACGTGAATTCATTTGGCGTCTTAGCAAGATGAAGGCGCGTGATACTTCTACAACAGATGGTACTACATACAATGGTGTGGTATCTCTCAAATCCTTGGGAGTCACTCCTCAAACGGTGTTCTTCAATGATGCGCCACTTCGAGACCCCAATGCAGTGGTGGATCTTGAGCCACCAGCGGAACCTTACACAATTGCAGATGCCCTCTTGGACGCCTCCATGACTATTGACGACTCGACTGGCGGAAAAAAGAGGGTCAACACTAACCGGCGAGTACAAAGTGTTGGACCTCGTTCATCACGCCGTCTTCTTTCACCAACTAGCGCTGGCCGAACGCATACCAGAGCGCCCTCAGCAGGGCAGGTAATGCAAACAGCTGACGATGGATCCTCTCAAGGAGAGCCACCTTCCAGAAATGAAGTTCGCCACCAGGCAAGCGCCCTGAGTCTCCTTGACCGCAAGGACAAGAACAAATCTATCGCACAAACTGGCACCACCGACGCCAATGCATTTGGTGAGGTCGAAGGGCCTTTCGCTCAGACTTCAACAGACCAGCAACCTTCTTCTGAAGGGAACGAAGGAGACACTACCGGATCCCGTGTGTCGAAACATAGTTACGCAGGCAACGATCCAAGCATACAAAGAATGTTAGACAACATGTATGTTGATAACTTTCCTCGTGATGTTATCGAGTTTGGGCCTATGGTCACACCGATTAAGAGGAGCAAAGCAAGTCGCGCCAGTGTCCAACCTGGCGAGGAACCTTGGAAACCGGTTGGACAACTTGTCGCAACGTTTTCCGAACATAAAAGTCCTATCAATAGGGTTTTGCCATCCCCTGATCATGTTTTCTTCATCACCGGCGGCGACGATGGTACTGTGAGGGTGTGGGATACGGCTAGGCTCGAGCGAAACATTACGCACCGTTCTCGTCAACTTCACAAACATGGAGATAACACACGAGTTGTCGCCCTCTGTTTCGTGGAAAACTCGCATTGTTTTGTGAGCTGTGCGTCTGATGGTACCGTTCACGTGGTTAAGGTCGACACCGTATCTGCTAGTGGAGTTGTTAGGTACGGCAAATTGCGTGTTCTGCGTGAGTATCAACTACCAGATGGCGAGTTCGCGGTGTGGTGTGAACACTTCAGACAAGAATCAAACTCGATTCTTGTCATCGCCACGAATCGCTCAAGGATTCTCGGTATCGACTTGAGGACCATGAGCCTCCTATACACTCTCGAAAATCCTGTGCACCATGGAACGCCAACTTGCTTTTGCGTGGATAGGAAGCGCAACTGGCTTTGTGTGGGTACTTCTCATGGAGTTATCGACCTCTGGGATTTGCGTTTCAAGATGAGACTCAAGGGCTGGGGCCTACCAGGTAAAGGCTCGATCTATCGAATTTGCATCCACCCTACCAAAGGCCGTGGCAAATGGGTCTGCATTTCTGGTGGCACTGGACAAGGTGAAGTGACGGTTTGGGATCTAGAGAAAACCGTCTGCCGAGAAATTTACAGAGCAGGAGGCAGCAAGGATGGTCTTAAAGGGTATGAGGCATGGGATGTGGACGAAGACAGGCGAGAAGGCATGCTCGGACGATATGCTACTAACATCGAACCCAATGAAATCGCCAACGCCGATCGCGGAGTTCGCGCCATGGTTGTCGGAACCGCAACTGCAGAAGACTCAAGAGACGTGAGGCACGCCTTTATCGTCACTGGCGGATCAGATAAAAGACTTCGCTTCTGGGACCTTTCACGGATGGAGAGCTCGTTCATCTACAGTGGACTGTCCCCAGATTTACCCAAACCGACTTACACGACCTCGCACCCTACGACGGCGCTGACGTTAAACACGGAGCGTTTTCCTAGGCAGGCTCCAACGGCTCCAAATGCGGGTTCTGGATCAAGAGCCAAGTCGTCGAGCGCCCGACCACCTCGGTCGACTGTTATATCCCTTCAACAACAGCAGTTGTTGCAGTCTCACGTGGATTCTATTTTAGATGTGGCGTTGTTGGAGTTCCCGTACACTATGAGCGTTTCGGTGGACAGGATGGGCGTTGTTTTTGTGTTTCAGTAGAGCCGAGAGACAGCTAGTGACGCGATGCAGTTTATAAAGACAACAAGAGCAATCACCTTTTAGTTTGCTAGCAGCTTATTTCTGGATAGAACAATTAAGCAGGAATTACATTATCATCAACTCCCAAGCTTAGGGAAATTGCAATCCTGAACCACTCTCTGTTCTGTGATTGACTGGTTTGTGTTGTAAAACTTACTGAGCTGCCTGTCCTTCAATCTAAGTCTATGGTGGCTGGGGTCTGTGTGCCACTCTAAGCTCAAGCCACACGCGACACCAAAATTTCCCCCACGCCTCGTCAAGCCGCAGCCTTGCCTTGCCATAAATCAACACTACCGACATTCGCGTGCCCTTCCAAACAGCCTCCAATCTCGATCCCACAGTGTACCAAATCCGAGCAACTTCATTTTTGAACCCGAGGTAACGGCCCCAGACCCAAGATGCGGCTTACCGCCGACCTCATCCGGGATTCCCTATCCTACCTCAACCCGCTCAAGGAGCGAGAGCTTGATCTTCGAGGTGCGTTTTGAAAAGAGCAGATGCTACATTTTTGATCTTTAGAGAGCGCAGAGTTGATACAATCGTCTTTGCGGCGTGAACAGGACACCGAATTCCCGCGATTGAGAACTTGGGTGTCGCTGGCGTAAGTTCCAAATCCTCTGCCTTGTTGCTCTGTTGTTAACAGCTTAGCCTCACGATGCCATCGACTTCACAGACAATGACATTCAAGTACTGGGTAACTTTCCCTTGTCGCCTCGCATAACGACCCTTCTCCTCGCGCGAAACCGTGTTTCAAGCATTCAGCCCTCTCTGGCTAAGGCCATCCCAAACCTTGCCAACCTGGTGCTATCGTCGAACAACCTGACAGAGCTTGCGGACTTGGATGCGCTGGCGTCATTTCCCCGCTTGACGCACTTGGTACTGTCGGATAACCCCGTTTCCAAGAAGGAGGTCAGTCTGAGACGTGTCGACTGGTGTAGCAATTACTGATGCAAGATGCAGAACTATCGATACTGGGTGCTATGGAAGTGTCCCTCCGTGCGGTTTCTCGACTTCGAAAAGGTCAAAGAGTCCGAGCGGGAGAAAGCTCGCGAACTCTTCGGAACTGACGAAGAGCCAACAGCTCTGGCTTCAAAGGTATGGACAGCACCAATAATAGAACAGTTGCATGAAGCTAACAACGACACAGATCCAGGGTATCAAGACTACAACTTTCAACACCTCGACTGACGGCTCAGACGCACCCTCTAAGCTTTCCCGAATAAAGCTGACGGACGCTGAGAAGAAGCGACTACAGGAGCGTATTAAGAAGGCTACTAGCCTACAGGAGATTATCGCGCTGGAGAAAGAGTTGAACGAGGGACGTCTGCCTTCTGGTATTCATGGAGATGCCATGGAGGAATAAATCTTTACATCTGTGATGGCTTTGTACTGCTTGGTTTGGGGGTTGCAGAAAAAAATACTATGATTATTTGGCTTTCGGATTATGGCTATATCCTCACATACCAATAAATGGAAGTTGATGCCAAATATGAAGCTTGTTGTTTGTTTGTGATGTACATAATGCTGATAGACAGCTTTTGCCCTCTTTATCTAATTTAGCTGACTAACGGTCAATCCTGAAAACGCCTCTTTCTACCGTCAGCCACCTAACAAATGAGCAATACTACAACTAGCCAGTCATTGCTACATCTCCATCCCGATTCGCACCAGAAGCCTGTCTGAACTCCAACTCCAGCTGCGAGTTCGGGTCGTCCTGTCTATCATGATGACCCATGGAGTTGCCGTTCACAAGAGGCTTGCCGGCGCCGTTTGCCAAGGAAAATTCAAGTTTCTGATTGGTATTGTCACCTTGGAGACGTGCCTGCGTGGCCTTGGCCTTGGCCTTGATGTTCTTGTAGGGAACAGTCTTTGGTACAACGTCTTCAAGAAACTCGAGGTTGTCATGGTGTGCAACAGCGCTTGCTATTGAAGTTAGAAAGAGCTGATGAAGTATGGGTGGCGTAACTTACCGACGTCCTTGTATTGGATGTTTCGACGAGGTTTGCGATCTAGCTTGGCTTGGGTATGTGACTCTTCTGCGAGATGCTGAACAAACATTTCCTGTGTCGCGTGAGCATGATGATGGTAATATCAAATAGCGAAGACATACGGCAGCAAGAGTTATCACGAAAGCTGCGTTGTTAGAGCATAGACCGATATCTGGGTCTTGTGCGATGATCTTCTTAACTCTAGAGACTATAATTATGTTAGATTGTGACTGGAGAGCATGGTCAATTGCTTACGAGGAAGCTGATTCTGGCCTGTAGGCTCCTTTCGAGGAGGAATAGCAGTGGTGTTATAAGGCATGGCGGCAGTAGAGACGAAATCGCTCGAGAATGCGACAAGGATGAGTCTGAATGAGTTAGAAAGAGCTAAATGTATGTATCAATGCGTGAGGTGGATGACTTTGAATATCGGCTAGGGGCGAAGGCCAAAGTTGGGGACAAGGGTAAGAAAGTCACCATAAAATACAGAACAGCAGACTTGGGAGAGAAGGAAAGAAAACAAACACTAAAAGCAAGTGCGCCAGCGACTCCAATATTGAATATGACATCTGAATTGCGCGAGCGCCTTGAACAAGAAATGCGAGGCGTACCTTGACTCTAAGCCAATGCTTCAAGAGTAGTATCAGGGGCTAAGATACGGTTGAGAGTTGGGAGTCGAGAATAAAGAGAATATGAGGGTTATGGAGTTATTTAGGAGAAGATTAAAAGTCTTTATGTCGCTATAAATGGCTGATTAGTCGAGTTAAATATGAATTACTGTTCTCGTGAAGTCAAGATACACGAAGAATGATATTAACTGAAGTCTGAGACGCGATGCTGCAACCACTAAACGCGATACTGTGGCTGGAACCTAAAGCCACATGTCAGCTGTCAGCATCCCTGTTGGTCATTACGACACTCACCATATAACAACGTCTACGAAATAGCCTTTGACTAAAGAAACAGCTCTCGTTTTCGCCTCGTTAGCATCTTTAATCAGTCAATCCAATCACCCCGGTTTACGCGACTTCAAAGATAGCGGTTGAGCGACAATGGTTGCCTTGCCTGAGCCATGAACGTGCGACAATCATCCTTCAGCTTGGCACCTCCTGGACCTGGGCTTGAAAGACGTCCTTCGGTGGTATCACGTTTATCCTCCGTCTTTTCGAATGCAGATCAAGAAACAGGGAGTGCAGCGCGTACAGGGGCTGGGCTCATTGAGGAGGAGATTGCCGAGATTAAGAGATATGAAGTATGTTGTGGGACACTGGATATGCGGCTCTGTGCTAACTAGCTGGACTAGGACTTTACAACAATAGGTATGCGACTCGATCGACTACGATACGGATTTCGGTACTGATATACGTTAGACTGGGTTCAAGATGCGGCGCGAGAACAAGCTAAGCGTAAGGCGCGAAGAAAGCAAGCGGCCGGTCTCTACGATAAAGGACAACCTGGCTGGCGATATCAGCTGTGGAGGAGTTATGATGCAGCGCAAGCCTGGATCGTGGTAACAATCATTGGCATTGCGATTGGCTTGAACGCAGCGCTACTCAATATCATTACAGAATGGCTCTCCGATGTCAAGATGGGCTATTGCGAGACAGGCTTCTATTTGAATGAGAACTTTTGCTGCTGGGGAGAAGAGAATGGTATGTGGTGTTCAGGGTACGGTGACATGAATGATACTGACACCAGACAGGCTGCGATCAGTGGCACAGATGGACTGGCTTCGAACCCTTGAACTATTTCATCTATTTTGTCTTTGCAGTAAGTGCCAAGTCTCCCTTCGATTTTGGTTATAGACTGATGATATAGACTCTATTTGCTTGTGTTGCGGGCACCTTGGTTAAGTCTTTCGCACCATATGCTGCCGGTTCAGGTATTTCTGAGATCAAGTGCATCATTGCCGGGTTCGTTATGAAAGGCTTCCTTGGATGGTGGACCCTGATCATCAAATCAATATGCCTCCCTCTAGCCATCGCATCTGGCTTGTCAGTTGGAAAGGAAGGCCCAAGTGTACACTACGCCGTGTGTACGGGAAACGTGATCTCTCGACTTTTCGACAAATACAAGCGCAACGCTTCCAAGACTAGGGAGTTTCTGAGCGCCTCGGCAGCTGCTGGTGTCGCTGTCGCTTTTGGCAGTCCTATCGGCGGTGTGCTTTTCTCTCTTGAGGAGATGTCGAACCAATTCCCTCTCAAGACATTATGGCGAAGCTATTTCTGTGCCCTGGTAGCGACAGCTGTTCTCGCTGCTATGAATCCTTTTCGAACGGGCCAACTGGTTATGTTCCAGGTTGAGTATAAGAACGACTGGCACTTCTTCGAGCTGCTTTTCTACGTCTTGATTGGTATTTTCGGAGGTCTTTATGGAGCCTTTGTGATTAAGTGGAATTTGCGGGTTCAGTCATTCAGAAAGAAGTACTTGAAAGAGTATGCAGTTCTCGAAGCGACTCTACTGGCAGCTGGAACTGCTATTATTGCTTACCCTAATGCCTTCTTGAGGATTGACATGACAGAGAGTATGGAGATTCTCTTCTCAGAGTGCGGTCGTGGAGAATCGTACCATGGTCTCTGCGAGCCTGATAAGAGATGGTGGAACATAATATCACTATTTCTGGCGACCTTCCTAAGGCTTTTCCTTGTTATACTATCCTATGGATGCAAGGTTCCCGCTGGTATCTTCGTTCCTTCAATGGCTATTGGAGCATCTTTCGGAAGAACAATTGGAATTCTTGTTCAAGCTATTCACGAAGCCAATCCCACCAGCGTCTTCTTTTCAGCATGCAAGCCTGACGAGCCTTGCATCACACCAGGTACATATGCCCTACTAGGAGCCGCCGCGGCACTCAGTGGCATCATGCACATCACTATATCCGTGGTGGTCATCATGTTTGAGCTCACAGGTGCTCTGAACTACATCCTCCCCACCATGATCGTCGTTGGAGTCACCAAGGCTGTCAGCGAGTTGTTTGGCAAAGGAGGCATCGCAGATAGAATGATATGGTTCAGTGGAATGCCGTTCCTTGACAGTAAAGAGGAGCACAACTTTGGAGTCCCTGTTTCGGCTGTCATGAGAACCTCCGTTGTCTCGATGCCCGTTCATGGGCTTACCTTGGGCGAAGTCCAGAGCCTCCTTGCTGATGATCGATACCAAGGCTTCCCCGTGGTGGAAGACAAACACACCAAGGTGCTTGTTGGTTATATCGGCAGTACGGAGTTGCGGTATGCTATTGATAAGATGAGCCGAACCTCACCATTATCAGAGACTGCAAAATGCACATTTGCACCGTCGTCGGCAAATTTGTCAAGTACATCGCTCAACAACATCCATGGCGACTCATCACACTCTTCAACTCTCGACTTTAGCCGATATGTTGATGCAACACCCGTCACAGCTCACCCAAGACTACCCCTCGAGACCGTCATGGAATTGTTTCAGAAAATTGGTCCACGAGTTATTCTGATTGAATATCATGGCAAGCTCACCGGTCTCGTGACCGTCAAAGATTGTCTGAAATATCAGTTCAAGGTCGAAGCCGCCGAGAATCCCAAGGATAATCATCGTATCGAAGAGGGGCAAGAGCAACTTTGGAATCTGTTCCAACGGGCCGGCAACTGGTTCTCTGGTCGAGTCTCAAGATATTCTGGAGGTCGGATTCGCCTAACAAGCACTTCTGGCGGTGAGCGGCCACTGGGCAGAGGGCAAATATTAGACGGCGATGAGGAGGTACTCGATGAGGGCGTTGAGCTGGAGAGTCGACGGTAATTGTATGAACATGTTGATTGTTACCTTTTGTTATTTGGTACTATAGAAATGTGCATGATACGCTGGTGTTCGGGACTGAATCTATTACTTTTGACTTATGCTACATGGCCGAACTCTATCGAGTATCCAACAGCGTGTCTCTCGTGGCATTCTGCATCAAAACTGTGACTGGCCAACCTGTCTATCGTGGTTCCTCATCCGACACTCTTCCTAAATCAATAATATCCTCGTCATCCCGCTGCGCTCCATCATCTTCAGTCGGCAAAGGAACATAACTCGGCCCCTCGGCAGCGGCCGCAGCACCAGCGTCTTTAGTCTCATCCTTTCGTCCCACAATGACATTACCTGCGACAAGAAGCGCAGCACCAGCCCACCATAGAGGCGGGAGAACTTCCGAGAAGATCAAGGCGCCTAGTACTGCTGTGACCATGAAGTTCGTAGATGTATTCATGATGGAGACTTGAGTTGTGGATGTACCACGGGCAAGAGCCTGGGTGAAAAGCGTCCACATCTGAAGCATATAAGTGAGTGATCAGAGGTTCGACTGGGAGTCACTTACAACGCCATTGAACGTTAAGTTGAGGACAAAGAATATCTACAAGGTTTAGTTGCAAGTCAAGTAATGGGTAGAAGAGATCCACTTACGCCCCGGACGAGATATTCAACTATGTGCTCATGAGCGGACAAGCCAATCAATTTCGCAATGCTATTGGATAGGTTGGTAGTGAGTTGTGTAGTTGTCCTGAGCATAAATTAGTATACCTTCCATCTTTCAGGCCGGTTGCCAACCCGAAGCCTCCGTAGCGCAATTTGCATTATCATCATACACTTGGAATAGACTCTGCATAATCGTCACTGTGAGGGAACAATGTCTTTGTACTTACAACTTTGCAAAAACTCCATTGAAAGCAGCACAAGCACCACTAGCAACCGCAAAGAACATCCATTGCGACCGCAGGCTCCAGTTACTCGGCGACGGCATCTCAGGGGATGGCTGTTTCTTTAAAGGCGAAGAAGAAGGTCCAGCTTCTGGCCTCTGACGTTTACGGAGCATGGTCGTCGGAGTCTTCGGAGTTCTTAGGTTGGTGAGAATGGAGGGCCCCTGATAATGATGGATTGACTTGGCACCCTTGTTAGAGGCTGAGAAGTGGTCTTTTAGTGGGGGACTACCGGTCTTAGGCAGACTCGCCCCTGGTCAGAGACGTTTTAAGAAACCAGCCTCACCACCAGAATCTGGGGAAGTGAATTTACATGCGTCATGCTATTTCTCTATTTAATCAGGTAGAGTCCAGGTAAAGCAATATCATATCATTCTTGACTAAACTTCTGTTGATTGTGCATAGAATCAAGTCTAGTTTCTTAGCACTGAATCCAGTGCTTTGCTTCTTGCCCACAATAAATCAATGTCCTGTAAAAGTAAAGAGCCAGATTCCAAACGCCGCCCAATGCTGGAAAAGCAGAATTTTGGTAGTTTCCCAATTTATGAAAGTTGCGCATCTGCTTCTTCGTATCCGTTCTTGCGCATTCTTGAGTCGTTGACTTATTGTCCCTCGCCAGGCTTCTTGGCGTTGCAGCTAACAATCTTAACCTTGTTCGCCGTAACGGATTGACTCCCATTGTCCATTTTAAAGGTTACGTTCTTGATCAAAAAGGTCCAGACTTCGTCGCAGAATCGATAGGTGTCAAGGCTTCCCTGTAGGTGAGGTGGTTAGTTCTGGTCGAAATACGTGCGCCGAGCTCGGAGGTATTCGCTCACCTTAAATTGAAGCCTAGCTTTAACGTTCTTCTGAAGAGCCTCGGTGATGGCCTGATCGAAATTGCTCAAAATCTTCATGGCAAGCTGAGGGTTGATGCGCTCGTCGCTGATGAGATCATCGAGGGTATCTGTCAAAGCGAGACCAATGCTGCAGTGAACCATGTTAGTCAGGCTGTCGCAAAGCAGCGCATAGCAATATGGCGCAGTACCTGCTTCGGCGGTACAGCTCATAGAAGGATTGCGCTCCGGTAGCCATGATTGCGGGTTTGAAGTTCGGGCGCGAGAAGAGTCGATCGTTAAATTACTATTTTCGGCTTTGGGTGGTTGATTGTTTGTCAAGGGCAAGGTTCATGAGATGCATCTGCCTCGGGGGATGTACAAAGTGGGAATGACTAAGCGCGCCACAAGCCACCAGTCAGCCTCGCATCATGTGACGTCGTACCCAGTTATTCCAGTTGCCTGCTTGCTGGACACGCATCGCAGCTTCGAGGTACCTTGAAACAGGAGCTCCTTCAAGCTCAGAATAAGCCATCTTCATCCGACCCGACGCCCACCATCGCCAACATATCAACCCCCGGATCGTCGAGATAACAATTCGAATACCGTCGCAATGAGTCTATACTATGGAGTGGGCGGCATTGGGTCGTTCTTGACCATCGTTGGAGCTTGTACGCGAAACCCGTTCCCTAGAGACGTTGATACTTGGAGGCTCTAGTGTACTTTTACTGACCATGATGCTGTCGTATAGACATGCTCTTCACCGGAAGCGGCGAGTCCTTCGATGTCGGCGCGTTTCTCGAATCTGTTTCGCCTTATACATGGGCTACTCTAGGAATCGCGCTTTGCATCGGTCTCTCTGTTGTTGGTGCTGCATGGTGCGTATAGCCTCAGACAACAATTCTTACATCACAGCTCTGACACATTATCTCCAGGGGCATCTTCATTACCGGCTCGTCGATTCTCGGAGGTGGTGTTAAGGCCCCTCGCATCCGAACCAAGAACTTGATTTCCATTATCTTCTGTGAAGTTGTCGCCATCTACGGTGTCATCATGGCTATCGTCTTCTCGCAAAAGGTCGAGAACGTCTCTGGAGCTGAGCTCTACTCCGCCAACTCCTACTACACTGGATATGCACTCTTCTGGTCTGGTCTCACCGTCGGCATGTGCAACCTTGTCTGCGGTGTTGCCGTTGGTATCAACGGAAGTGGTGCTGCTCTGGCCGATGCTGCCGATCCCTCACTGTACGTCATCTACCTAACTTGGTCATAACTTAGACAAATTACTTACATGTCTTAAGCTTTGTCAAGATTCTGGTCATAGAGATTTTCAGCTCGGTGCTTGGCCTGTTCGGTCTGATCATCGGTCTTCTGGTCTCTAGCAAGGCCCCTGCCTTCGGCGAGAAGAAATAAGTCTTCCACCTATCCATTAACCTTAGACATCAAGTCCGACGGGTTTACCGACGGCATCACCTTGTGTGTTCAAAAGAGACGGAGCGCGTGCATGCATTGCGCCAATAATATTTGGTCAGGCGTTTGGAAGATTGGTTTGGGAGGACGTGTTTTGGCTGTACCTGTACCAGTACCAGTACCAGTATCATTTTGAGGTGGAAGTGTACATCACGATGAGATTTGAATTATATGTTACTCAAGATTAGCTTTTGATGCAGGCGTGTGCATTGTATGTTTGGTTGCAGCTCATTATTGGCTGGAAGACTTGTATATTGCGCAGTATGATCGGCTTCTAAGCAGCCTGCACAGCGCTCAATAGCAAAACCTCAACCTTTGACCCCTTCTCCAGTTTCCCCTTTCCACTTGGCAAAATGACCAAGGCGTTAGCTGACCTCAAGCTTCCAACCTTGGAGCTGCGTTGCCCTCCGGTACTTGTAGCTGAGAGGAGCCCATCCTTTCCAACGGTAACCGCGGCGCGGTGATACTCGGGTCTAGGGTCTAAGGGGAAGTCGTGCGAGATGACAGCAGGTACCCTTGGGAGGCCCTTAGTTGAGGCGCCAGACAATTTGTGCAGCGAAGGAAGCACAAACAAATGGAAAGTAACCAGAGCCGACGCTGGGTTGCCAGGAAGTGAGAAGATGGTCTTGGTAACACGCTGGCCCGAATTGTCCTTGACAGGAACTGTGGCAAAGGTGGTTGGTTTTCCAGGCTTCATAGCAACACGCCCGAAGTGAATAGTGCCGCCAAGAGAACGCTCAATCGTTGGTTTGAGGAGATCGAGCTCGCCCATAGAGACACCACCAGTGGTGATGAGCAAATCTGCACGTCTGAGTCCATCACGGAGCGTCTCCTCCAAAGTACCGGGCTTGTCACTAGCAATACCGAGATCGATAACTTCATAGCCCCATTCTTTCGCTGCGGACATGAGAGTAATTCGATTGGTGTCGCGGACTTCGCCAAGTTTCAGATCACCTGGGCGGTTGTACTCGACGATCTCATCACCAGTGGATAATACGGCTATCACAGGACGACGGTAGACCTTTGCCTCTGAGACTCCCACAGAAGCGAGAAGACCGATCTCACCGCCAACGCCGCTGATAGTCTCTCCCTTGTTGAGAATGACAGTTCCTTCTTTGACATCACTACCAACTTCGCGGATGTTTTCACCCTCCTTTACCCCATCGACTTGAATTTCAACTTCCTTCTCCTCTTTACCGTCCTCTGACATTGTTTTGAGGATAGTATCCTCGACCATAACAACAGTCGTGGCACCAGGAGGCAGAGGGGCTCCGGTGGTGATTCTAGCCAACTCTCCCTCATTCAGAGCCCCGATCTCGCCAGGTGAAGCATGAGATATGGCTGTTACAGGGAAGACGCCGTTCAGCTGGCCGTCTTTAGGGGCCACAACAGCGTAGCCATCCACGATACTGGCGCGGAAGGCCGGAACATTCTCTCTGGCCTTGACGTCCTCAGCTAGAACTGAGTTGATGATGGACTGATTAACTGGTGCTGTGATAGCCTCGGGTTCGGGGGTATGCTCTTCGATCAACGACAGGGCTTCTTCGACTGGTAGCATGGGGTAGGGTGATTCTCGATATCTACGAGAAGGCCCAAGTGCAGGATCATTAGAGAGAGTAGTACCGGACTTTGTGTGTCTCACGAGATTTCCATGGCCGTGGTGATGATGACCACATCCACCAGCAGGTGCAGGCTGAGCATCTCCACCTGTAAGGCCTGCTTCAGCTTCCAGTTTCTTGATTCCACCAGAGTGAATAGCTCTGGAGTTGCCACCTTTAGCCTGGATACAGGCATGGGGTAGTGTCTTAACGATGGCTTGGAGGTTCTCCTTTGCGCCTTTAGGCGAGCCAGGTAAGGTCACAATGATGGACGAGTTGCGGACCCCTGCTGCTGGACGTGACATCATTGCAACTATCGATCTTGTTAGGACTATCTGGTACGATATTGGAAGCGATATCACTTACAGGGTGTTACTGTGAGAGAGGCTGCTAACATGCCATGAACGAGGCCTGGGGCTTGCTTATGCAGTAAGGGAGTGACTGCCTAGATACTATTAGCCTTAGATTGTTCATAAAAGCCCATATAGAGTGCTGACTTCTGGGGTAGAGTCTCCAGTAGCAAAACCAGTTCCGCCAGTAGTCACAACGAGGTTGACACTATCAGGACCGTCGGTCCAGGCAGTTATCTGTCGTTGGATAGCGAGTACATCGTCTGAGACAATCTTCGTATCTTGAACCTCCCACTTTTCATCACCTTCATCTTTCAGTACTTGGGCAAGGATAGGTCCTGAAGCATCAGCAGAAGCGTCTTTGGCTGCTGTCGTTGAGACGATAAGAAGAGCCGCCTTCAAGGGACCGGAAGCCATGGTTTTTGCGACAATTGAGTGACAATTTATGAAGAACTCCGTTTCATAGAATAACAATATCAATACTGAGGTATAGTTATCAAAGGATATAGCTCTTGCAGGGAGAAATGAGCAAATATAATAATTGAGTTCATCAACTGATGACGGCGGGGAAGCTCCCTCGTCTACGGCCCCGCTGGACCGCCCCGGTCTTAGTGGGGCAGACCCCGAAGCCGCCAAACTTCCACAGAGATGCAAGTCAACTTCTTCAGTCACAAGCTTTGGTTCAACTTCTTTTATTCGTCAACATCTACAACAACATCACTCGATTTTTCACCGCCGCTTCCTCAAAATGGTGCGCATAAAGGAAAGATATCTCCTTGTCAACATTGTTTACCTGCCAGACCCTGCAAAGGCTGCAAAATCAGATTTGCCAGACTTCGTTCTTAATCACCAGCCAACAATCGAAAAGCTCACTCCTGGCGCACTCATCAGGGGTATCAGAGCTGAAGTCGCGTCGCTTTATGGCGACTGTGGATCTGGAGCTTTGATGAGCTGCTCAGGTGAGCATTTTGCTGTTTGCTTCTAACCGCGTCGCATTTCTAACATGTCTAGTAAAATACTTATCCCTGGCAACCTCAACTTTCATCCTACGATGTTCAAGGGCTCACTATCAAATGCTCTGGTCAACACTGACCTTTATGGATCACGTTCCCGTCAAAGACGGCAGGCCGTGTATCTTTCGTGTTGTACGCGTCAGTGGTACAATTCGCAAAGCTGAGGAAGAAGCTATTCGCCAGGCCAAGAGACTCATCCTTGCTGCAAAGGAGGATACGGACTCCCAATCTTCTCACAGCCTTTCTCTGCGTAATCAGGACGGAATGGTTATCGACATCAACGACGCGTCGAGTGATGAAGAAATGGATGATGCGGATTGATGAACGGGTATCATTTCTTTCTAACTACCTTGATCCCACTGTCCTTTGGAACTGTCATATCTCCAAAGTCGGGGTCCATTCCGCCTGCTGGAGCAAATGGTTCGCTTTGGTCCAGCTCCATGGCTTGTTCCTCTTGAATGCGAGCCTGCTCTTCCTCGGCCTCACGTTCTATTTGGTCATATTCCACCTTTTGATCAATCCAACGCTCCTGGATATCCTGCACCTCTAGCATAGACGACTCACTCCTCATGGCGACCGCCCACACTGTATCATTGGCACCTTCAGCACCCCCAAAGACGTATCCACCGGCACGATCAATGACACGAAGAATGTGCATCATGCTTTTCTTATTTTCGACGGCCAGGACCTCGTAACGCACCAGGCCGTAGCTTTCGATCAAATTTGCGATAGCTTCATTGAGCTTACCAAACTTTTCGCTCCTCAAAGCGGGCGATTCTGATTCGAGATGGGGTGTCAAATACGTCAAGTCGTCCACATCTGTATAATAGTCGAGATTGAACGGAAGCTCGTCGTACTCGGAGACTTTGTCGATCTTTGAGAGTATGTTTATATGTGGCATATCCATCTGGATCATGGCTCGGAGGGAAAGGAGGACGTTCGATACGTATAGCGAGGGTTGCGTCAGGCAGAAAGAATCCGAGAGGTGGACGCAGACAAGCTATCAACGGTTAGTCGCTACGTTTCCGTAGAGAGGAAGCTACCAACCCTGTATCCAATCTTCTGGAGTTTATAGAAGATATTCCGTAGGGAGTTGTGGTGTGTGTATAGTTCCACCTGTCCCGGGCAGTCGAAAAGAATGTAGTCTTCGCTAAATTCTTTCAGTCCCTCTTCCAACCACTCAAAATTATGTTCCAGTTCTTCAAGGGCATATAAAATGCCACCATTAGGTCCCAGCTTGTCATCTTTCATAATTTCTTCGAGTTTCACTAGGTTGCGAATATCGAGTGCCGCAGGATAGTTTGTATGGTCATTGGCAGGATCGAGATTTACGACTGAACAGGCTCGCCCGATGGCGCCCAGGAACTGGTGCACTATATCAGTCAGTATACAGTTACAGGAAGATTCAGTCTCTTGCAGAACTTACTGCCATCGCAGTAGGTACTCTTTCCAGAGCCTGGGCTGCCGACGACGAGTTGCGCAAAGGGCATCTGAGAGGCTGTCGTAGGGTGCCGAGCTCAAGAGCGCATGATCAAGTGAGATGCAACTGTGGGATGTAGCAGCTTGGCACAAGACAAAACAGGCTATTACCGTCTGTTTTATGCACCAAATAAATCGACCTGGGAATCGCGATCGTTATATCTAGAGAAAAGAATAGTGATGGCTTATCCAAGCAGATGCACAAGGTGACGGCACCAACGGGCAGCCCCTCCACCACACCTACCCAAGCGGAACAAATTCAGCGGCTCACCCACCGTCACTCAGTGAAGTGGGGCCTTAACCGGCCAATCCTCGGCACCTGAGCTCCCCTGCAGCTCCGCACCGATCACAAGCTAAAAGCTCTCACGCGCAGAAGCAGCCACGCTCTTTTTTCCTTTCCCATGCTCATAAAACCTCTACCTCCAATTTTCTCCCTTGCTCCAAAACTCTCCCTCCGCTTCCATGCGGCTCTTTTTTTCTACAGGATGCTACGGTATGATGCGCAGCAGCCTCATAACCAGCCATGGCATCTGATCCGTCAAATGCCGCCCAAATGGCCGGCGACGTCGCTGAGACTGTCGCCCATGCCCTCAGCAGCTCCTCTCCCTCTATCGTGAGCACCATGCCTGCTGTCACCGCCCATGAGCCTTACACCTGGTTTGGCCTCTTTGGGTGGCTGATATGGTTTCTTCTTCACATCACTTCCACAATTCTTTATTGGGTCATTCGAATTGCGACTATCAATGTCCCTTCCTTTCTATTCCACTTGTTCTCAACAAGCTGGACTGTTACCATGAACGCTACTACACTGTATGTTTGCCAATAATCTCGTTTGCTTCGTAATATTAACACGCCTGTAGGATGTTTATCATGGTAGCGGTCGTGTCGGCCGTCAGTTGGGTTGTCAGGTATCGCATCCTGAACATGTACTCCCGTCTGCCACCAGAGCCTCAGCGCAAAGAGCCGGACATCGATCTCTTTCCAGACACTCACGAAGGTGGTACTAAGTCTGGGTTGGCAAACTACCTGGACGAGTTCTTGAGTGCCATCAAGATCTTCGGTTACCTGGAACGACCTGTCTTTCATGAGTTGACTCGGAGCATGCAAACGAGGAAACTTATTGCTGGAGAGACCATCAACCTCGAAGAAGAAAAAGGCTTCTGTATCGTCGTCGATGGCTTGGTAGAGATCTTTGTCAAATCAAACCGAAGCCCACGCGCAGCAGCCGCCTCTCGAGGACATCTTGACCTGGACTCGTCCGATGAGGACGATATCGCTCCTGGTCAACAAACCTACCAGCTTCTGACAGAAGTTCGGAATGGTGCACCTATGTCATCCTTGTTCTCAATCATGTCTCTGTTTACAGAGGATGTTAGGCTACGACCTAATGATGATCAGGAGGACCCCTCTCTACATCCTGCCAAAAGCAGCGGCCTCAAACACCCGACTTTCGAAAAGCCTCATCTTCGACGTGTCCCTTCGGATGTCAACATGTCCATGCCAGGCACACCTCATTCCCGGAATGATACTGAGACGGATGAGAAGAAACCCGAAGGCCTTGGTGTTTCTGGCTTGGAAACTGATCAGGCTGCGATTCCTGCCATGTCATTGGATGGCGAGACACCTCCACCTACTAGGCCGCCCTTGCCAACAAGGGCAACATCTGGCTCGGCTCACCCAGACATTATTGCTCGTGCTACAGTTGATACAACAATTGCCATCATCCCAGCAAGTGCATTCAGAAGGCTCATCAAGATCTACCCCAAGGCAACCGCACACATTGTTCATGTTATTCTCTCAAGATTCCAGAGAGTCACGCTTGCGCAAGCATTCAACTATCTCGGCTTGACTAGCGAAGTCCTGCAGACAGAGAAGAGCATGATCAAGTATACGGTATGCCAGCTCCCCAATATCCTGCGGGGTGATGCTCTAGAACGCCTCAAGGAGAAGTTCAAGCGGGAGAGGGAACGTACAGACGAAGATGATGACACGAAGGGTATTGCATTGCACAACTCGGCCTCAACTCATCGGCGAAGGTCAAGCACAACTCTTCGGAAAGAGGCTATGCTGCAATCAATGACCAAACTGCGGTCGACTTCGGTTGTCACAAGCACTATTGCGCCACCTCGCGAAAGAACTTCTCCCCACACTCCAAGTCCTGGAGATCTGCTGTCTAATATTCAGTTAGCTCGAGGGACTTCGCGTATCTCACCGGCGGACCAACGATCCGTTTCCGGGGCCTCGATGAGACACCAGGGCGCGAATCCAAAGGATGATAGGTTTTTCAATGATCCTTTTGATTCAAGGAGGCTTGGTCGCATGACGATGGATCCACGAGAAACTGTGGACGAAGACAATCTCTTCCGTGCTTCTATTTTGGAGTGCATGTTCAAGTCACTTGGGCTTGATGCCAACGGGAGCGCGTCCCGCGAGCCCGAGTCCATGGAAGGCTCTCCCAGACTCGTGTCATATGACCATCGACGATCAAAGTTTTACAGCCAAAGCAATGCCTTCGGTTTCATGCCTCCTTACGATGGTTCTGTTGACGGCGAAACTGAGTCAGTGACTTCTGGAGGAACCGCTTTGCATGCTCCTGTGAGTGCTCAGGGCCTTGCCAGCGACATGAAGGATGAGGTTGAGATCGTCTTCTTCCCCAAAGGCTCTGTTCTTGTAGAGCAAGGAGAGCGGAACCCTGGTTTGTACTATGTTGTCGATGGGTTCTTGGATATTGGTACAACTGGTGAGGCAGATGCCCACAACATCTTACAATCTAATGGATTCGGTTCATCACAACCAGATCCTTCATCCCCAGATCCTTCTGAAATGGGTTCTTTCCCCAATCTGGCTCGCACCGAAGCTGCAAGAGATCAAGCCGAGACACAGCAATCAACATCGAAAAAGTCTCGTCGCAGCATTGCCTTGGTCAAACCTGGTGGGCTTGCTGGCTACATCGGAAGCGTGTCTTCATACCGGTCTTTCATTGATGTAGTGGCCAAGACGGATGTCTATGTCGGCTTCTTGCCTCGCGCTTCGCTGGAGCGGATCGTCGACCGTTATCCAATTGTCCTCCTCACCATGGCCAAGAGGCTGACCAACATCTTGCCCCGCCTGATTTTACATATTGACTTTGCTCTGGAATGGGTTCAAGTCAACGCAGGGCAGGTGCTATTCCATGAGGGTGATGAAAGTGAGGCGATTTATATCGTCCTCAACGGTCGCCTTCGTTTGGTTCAGGAGCGAAAGGGCGGCAGTGGTGGCGTAACGGCTCTGGCCGAATTCGGACAAGGTGACAGTGTCGGTGAGCTGGAGGTGCTTACAGAAACTGCTCGTCCAGGGACTCTGCACGCTATTCGAGATACGGAGTTGGTGAAATTCCCCCGAACACTCTTCAACAGCTTGGCACAGGAGCATCCGAATATCACCATCAAGATTTCAAAGATCATTGCATCACGGATGAGGGCAATCGTTGATGAGACTTCCAAGTTCTCGTACAAGGATGCCAGTACGAACCCAAAAACATTAATGCGCAAGTCCAACATGAATCTGCGAACTGTAGCAATCTTGCCTGTTACCGCAGGTGTACCTGTTGTCGAGTTTGGAAACCGCCTCATGAATGCCCTGGCCCAAGTCGGTCCAGCTAATGGGGCCACATCTCTCAACCAGGCTGCTATTCTTAACCATCTTGGCAAGCATGCGTTCAACAAAATGGGAAAGCTCAGACTTTCTCAATATCTTGCTGATCTGGAAGAGAAGTATGGTCTGGTTGTCTATGTTGCAGGTAAGCAGTAACTTGTTTTCTTTCTTCAGCCATTCCTTTTATGATGATAAGATCACACATAGACTCCAGAGGCAAAGCCGATGTTGGTTCTATTAACTCTAATTTTTTCCTGACTTATTCCCATTACAACATACTTTCTGGACTTTCAGACGAGAGCCTCGAGCTAACATGTTGGCTCTAGATACGAACGTCAACTCGCCATGGACACAGACTTGTATCACGCAAGCTGACAGCATCCTTTTGGTGGGTCTTGCCGAAGGATCACCAGCTATTGGCGAATACGAACGCTTTATGCTTGGCATGAAATCTACCGCTAGAAAGGTTCTGGTTTTGCTACATGCTGAGCGTTATTCACGGCCTGGGCTGACTCGAGCTTGGCTGCAAAACCGTATGTGGATCAATGGTGGCCACTGCCATATTCAAATGGCTTTCAGAACAAACGAGATGCCAGTCCATGCTCCCAAGAAACTTGGTCAAGCTCTCAAAGAACGTGTTCAGGTCCTCCAGGCCGAAATTCAAAAATACACATCTCGCAAGGTGCACCATACGCCGTACTACTCACCCGATTCGCCTTATAAGGGTGATTTTCATCGCCTGGCACGACGACTATGTGGTAAATCCATTGGACTTGTTCTTGGTGGAGGCGGTGCTCGAGGCATCACACAAATTGGTATCATCCGAGCCATGGAAGAAGCTGGAATTCCGATCGATCTCGTTGGAGGTACTTCGATCGGTGCCTTCGTTGGCGCTCTGTACGCCCGGCATGCTGATGTCGTGCCTATGTTTGGATTTGCCAAGAAATTTGCTGGGCGAATGGCCAGTCTATGGCGGTTTGCTCTTGATCTGACGTATCCCTCTGCATCTTACACTACAGGACACGAGTTCAACCGTGGTATCTTCAAGGCTTTAGGCGACACGCAGATGGAAGATTTCTGGCTCGAATATTACTGCAACACAACCAATATCAGTAAGAGTCGAGCGGAATTCCACACCAGTGGGTACGCGTGGAGATATATCAGAGCGTCCATGTCCCTTGCGGGTTTACTCCCACCTCTATGCGATGAGGGCAGTATGCTACTGGATGGCGGCTATATTGACAATTTGACCGTGTCGCACATGAAGGGTCTCGGAGTTGACATAATCTTCGCCATTGATGTAGGTGCTTTGGACGATGACACGCCGCAGACGTATGGTGATTCACTCTCTGGTGCATGGGCTTTTGTGAACCGATGGAACCCATTCTCGTCTCACCCGAACCCGCCAACTCTTGCGGAGATTCAAGGACGACTGGCATACGTGTCGAGTGTTGATGCTTTGGAACGTGCAAAAACGATGGCTGGATGCATTTACATGCGTCCACCAATCGATGACTATGGAACTCTTGACTTCCACAAATTCGATGAATTGTACCAACTGGGATACAAGTATGGACAGGAGTTTTTCAACAAGATGAAAGAGCAAGGAGTCTTGCCTTTAGTAGAAGAGACGGAGGCCAAGAAGGCGTTGAGACGTACAATGGCACCAAGGCGAGCGAGCATCTAATGTATCATGTTCACTTAGACTTTTTAAGCGTTTACAGTGTTTAGCATTCCGTTAGAGTAGAGGCGTCTATTCTTAAGACTACGGGACCTGATCTAGACAAATATTAATGCTAAGATAGAATCATCTGATGGGGTCTTGGTACTGCAATATTACGTGAAGATGCATTCTTTTGATGAGAAATTGCTTTGAGAGTGTCGAAAGTGAGGAGAAATGACGATATTGGTGACATCATTTCGGGCCAGGTCCTTCAATTGGGCCCTGGCACGTCACCCCCAACTATGATCCTTGTTCCAGTTAAGCTTGACTTGAGAAGTAAGCAATGACATTCGATCCTTAATGCTTAAGTGGTCCCGGAGATGCAAGCCGGCAGTAGTGGCGGAGATGTCTAACGGTTGGGTCAGGGCCTTTAATTCCAATGGGGGCTGGAAGTTTATAACCGTGAAATCTGCGCTTTTTCGTATATCACCAGTTTACGTGAATGGAAGACCGATACTAAACCAGGACACAATACGGCACATCAAGCAACTCCCTTGATCTTCACTAGGGAGAGACACATACGACATATGTCTAGGATTTACTCTTGGAGCCTCTTACATACGTCGACCATCTGAATACGACTCACATCCTATCTCATCCTTGATTATATCATCAAGCAAACCACCACAGTATCATCTAACACTCAACTGCCACATCACATTTGATTGCCACTACCATGGGAAGAAGAGACACATACTCAGAGCCTCCCCGGAGCCATCGCCAATCTCGTCGCCAACCTCCTCCCCGCCGTGGCCCTCCTGTTAAACAGAGCGAATCCGGCTTCGATTGGACACCAGGCATTGTTCTCGCCCTCCTTGGTGCCTTTACGTGGCTCAGCCACGACTTTGATAACTACAAGAAGAAGCACGAGCACTGCGATGATCGAAGGGGGAGTAGAAGCCGGGATAATGAGAGGGGAAGGCGAAGGTATCGATCGAGCAGTCGGTATCCAGACGACGACTATGATGATTATGATTATCGAGGGGGTCGGGGCTATAGTCGGTGAAAGGGGGTGAATGGTTATGATAATGAGTACACGATTATGAATTGGGGGAATTCGGGGAGATGAGCATAGGAGGCATAAAGGTCGCATTTAGATGTCAGTGTCACATTCTTAAAACGGTTACTTGAAGCTCAAGAGCCATAACAGAAGTCGTTTCTCTTTCCTTTAAGTTATGCTCTGGTGTTGTGGCTGAATTATGAGATGAACCACTAGACGTCTAGTTCTGAAATTCTTTGATATAAGATCGAGGACTTCTACCGACTTACCTTCCTTATTATCAGAATATTCTCAAGTGTGGGAGGATTTCTTGACTTTCGTTGCACGTCCAACACCGACGCATAACTTGTTATATGATGTTTCTCGTTCTTGATTATCTAAATCATTTACTTATAAGTTACATTCTAACCACTTATGCCCTTTAGCAATCTCAGTCTCAGCCGCCTCCACCAAGACGTCAAACATTCGCTGGACATGTTGTTCTTCTACCTTTGTCACACTCGTGCACACACGAATAGCAAACTTGTCATTTACAACGGTGGCGGTGAGGTAGAACTTGCCCGCAGCGTTGATGGCCTCATACACCGCCTCAGTGCGGTCGTTAATCTGCTGCTCGGACTCGCCATCGATCCGGATTGTAATGAGACCGAAACGAGCTGGTGTGAAGATAGAAAAGATGTCCCGACGAGAGTCTATCTTTTCTTCAAGGCTTTCCGCCAGGTCGACGCCATTGCGGATATGCTTCTGAAGGCCGCTGATACCATAACTTCGCATAACGAACCAAAGCTTTAAAGAGCGGAAACGCCGCCCTAGAGGGATCTGCCAGTCGCGGTAGTCGGTGACTAACTCATCGTCGCTGAATTGATTCCGTAGATAAGGAGGCTTGATGCTTAGGGCCTGGATAAGCCAAGATCGATGACGAACCCAGACGGCTGTACAGTCGAATGTGGTAAGAAACCACTTATGAGGGCTGAAGCTAATGGAGTGGAATGACGAAAAGGCTTTGGCCAAGTGTTGGTATTCTTCTAGAACAAGCGCTGCACCAGCGTACGCGGCGTCGACGTGAACCCAGATATCCCGTGGTGTATCGAAGGTTGGCTTTAGAGCTTGGACAATACCCTCGAATTCATCCACAGCGCAGACATCGGTGGTGCCAAGAGTGGCAGTGAGGAAGAATGGTTCAAGACCACGGGCTCGAAGAGTCTCAATAGTAACAGCGAGAGCCTCGCCTGTGAGAGAGAAGCCATCGGTCTCAGAGACTGGGATGGTAGCAAAGCGAACACCAAGAACTTGAGCGACCTTTTTAGTGCTCGAGTGTGTACCTGAACTTCCAAGGGCCACGAGTCTGCTTCGAAGATTCCAAAGCGCCTCCTCCTTCTCTTCACTACCAGGAGGGAGATGGGCTGTCACAGCAGCGAGATACTTATCTCTCGCAGCAGCCATGTTGACAATGAGACTCTCACTAACACTCCCATGAATCACGCCGCCACCATGTGTGGACCCTCCACTGAGAAAACACTCAGGCAACCCCAATGCCTGGGCAAGCCAATCCATGACTATAGTCTCGAGCTCTGTGACAGCAGGACTGCAGATCCAGTTGAAGTGTGCACCGTTGAAGGCATTGGAATATATCTCTGCCAGAGCGGCTGGATAGCTGCTCGCACAGGGGAAGAATGCCATGAAGCGAGGGCTACTCCAGTGAGTTATGCCTGGGAGGATCTTGGACTCGATGTCTTGGTGGATGGCGGACCATGGTTCTGGATCTGTTGGCGGAGAGGAGGGTAGTAGAGGGCGTAAGTAGCCCGGTTTAACATTCGAGACAACGCGATAATCGGCGACGTTTTCGGTGTAGTCGGTCACTGAAAGTTTTAGTACGAGTTCGTCATTCCAAGGTGGCAGTGCTAATAGGAGGGTATTATAAGGGGAAGTTCGAGAAGAAGACGTTCAATCAGGTTTCATTGTGACTCAAAGGGAGTCATGATGGTTATTATGATTATGATATAAGGACTTACTCTCGTCAATTGCCGCCTTGGCAGCCTCACGGAACTCTCGAGCTTCCATGATGAGATTTATATGTCGAAGGAAGTGAATATAGGAGAAGATGGGTAGTGGAGAGGTTGAAGCGGATGAGACTGGATGTCTGGTTTTTTCTCAAACAGCAAACGATCGCCGTACTTATATCTATCCATCTTACTTGACTTCAGAGTAATAGAGTCACTCGCTCTGAAGACTCAAGGATCGTATCTCGCCATGAAAAACGAAGCTCCTGCGCCGAGGCTTCCTTGCTCTTCTTACTAGCCTTAGTATTGTCCATATCTCCGGAGCATCATGATAACCCAGGTTTGATATTGTTCCACCCATACAATTCCGTTGACTAAGACCTTTTTGTTGATTAGTTGATGTTGATCTTCGAATTTTGTTCTACAGGGCTGGTGTTCTTGTCCTTTAGAGAGCAAACATGGCTCAGAACTAGGTTTTGGTCTTAGTATTGTTCATTTGGCTGACATCCTGAATTTGACGTGACAGGAGGGGCTAATGCACGCTATTCTCGGGCAATTGGCTGTGAGATGTATCTTTATTTCTTTCCCGAACACCGGGTTCAATTCGATGTTCTTGATGCCATTTTAGCTGGAGACCTTACTCAATTGAAAGCATTCCCAAGGCAAGATATTGTTAACTTTACAACCTCTCATTGAGGAATTAGTATTAACAGAGTTATCGAGAAACTCTTGTTTCTGTTAACGAAGGTTGAATTACCAGCACAACGGTCTCATGTCTTGGCAACGCCACCAAACCGCTGAACAATATTAACCCTCCAAGCAGGGGCCATGCTCACAGTACACTCAAACCTTTGCCAACCCTTCTAAATTGTCCTCAAAGCAAATATCATCCATCACAACCGGCGACGCGAGAACGTCCATAAGCCTTGGGTGTAGTGGCTAGCCCCTGCAAACCGCATAAGCTCCAAATCACGTTTCTTGGTCGTCTTTGTCCACCTAAACTTGTCGCGCATTGTCCTTTCGACACCGCTTTCGAGGCTGAAGCTTATATGATCGGTAGTACCACACTCGCTTCTAGAACAATGTCCTCGCTCTTCGCGCTGAAACCTGTAGCGGCGTTGTTTGCTCTATAGTGACGGTATCTGGATCTGAGCCCCTGCATAGACGAGGCGATCTCGCGAGAGACGAGGTGCGATTGGGTGACTAGACGCTTGTAGGTGTGACAGGATCCAAATCATGCATCGCCCATCTTTGTTCATTTGAGTGATCATCTATTTTGTAACCGCCGCTGGAAACCAAACAACTACAGCTTGTACAGCAAGTCTGTAGACCCCAGGCGTTAGCTCATCACCTACTAAGGAGGTTCAAGCATCATGTCAAAAGCGAAATATGTATGCAAATATTTCTCACTAGCCAATCTCGATATCCATCAGTTATTAATCACTAAATGACATTGACTAAGGCTCATGGACTTGGAAACTAAAATACACGGCCATCTCTATCGCAGCTTTTCCACCAAATCTCAATCATACTGCAAGCTCTTCAAGGCCCCCAAATCTACCAATGATATCGCTCCGCTCTATCCCGTATGCAAGATCCCGCCTTGTCCCACAGTTGTAGCCAATCAAGTTTCAGTGCATGTCTGTATACTGCAAAGCGGAAGATTATGATATTGCTACGGCAATAACATGGGAAAGCAAAACAGTCTCGGATGTAACGCGATAATGATTCCACTGCTGGTAGTGGTACGTGTGTACTGCGGTTTCGGCCGATCACATCCACGTGGTTCATCATCCGACGGCATTTCCGAATGTCCCTTTTTGAGGCCCTTTTGGATGAGTCGACTGTGGTGTTGTCCGAGGTTGTTAATACGTAAGAAAATGCAATTGTTTTCACACCCAGAGACAAATGTCCAGAACAGCAGATCACATCAAGAAACAAATGTTGGAAGATTATCATATTCTTCTATAACAAAAAAGATCATGTGGTGGTTCCACGTCTAACATAGTAAAACTCGCTTCGGAATGCGGTGTCCGATTCCCATTTTATGTAATCCCAATAATGCCATCCCCTGTATAATGCTTGTATATGCAACGTCCTCTAAACTCCAAAAATGCCAAGAACCATTCTTGACAGAAAATCGAATCGTTTTTGAAAAAAATCTCGAAAACTCCTCGCTGAGTAATGCAATAAACAAAGGTCATAAAAGTTTCCTATCCTCCTCCTTCTTTTTGGAAACGTGGTATCATAAGAACTTTTGGAACAGATCCTCCTCCATTAATATCCATATTAAGTTGTTTTGGTTGTAAAAGCTGTTACCATCTAGGCAACTGCCACTTGGGCTCGCATTCGCATGTCTTCGTAGCCAGGGAGCACGCTGTTGCCCTGGAATCGAGCATCGGGAACCTGCATGAGGCGGGGCTGCAGGTGAAGGTCGACATCGGCTTCTTCAGCCTCGGCGATGGCGGCGTCGAAAGAAGGAAGCTCGTCGTCGTCGACGTGGTCGTAGGTGTTCTCAACAGCCACCTGGATGGGGATGTTGAGGTTGATGTTGGTGTTCATGGGGCCAACAGAGAGGGTGAGGTGGAGGATATAAGCGCGGGCGCTGAGGCACGAGTAGAATGTAGGGAGGAAGAGCTTGCTGTTGGAAGTGGGCAGGTTGAAGGGAACATCGAGAGTGGCGCAGCGGCGGACGTTGTACTTGCTGGCCTTTTTGTTGCGCTGGGCATCATCAGACTCAGAAGTCTCCCCTTCGTTCCAGAAAGCACTGTCGTAGCCAGAATCCCGTCGAGAACCAGGAGCTTCATCCTCCCAAGTGAGCTGGGTGTCAGGTCGCATGGGGACAGGTGTAGTGGTGGAGTAAGTGAGGGAGGGGGTGCTCTGGTGCTTGATGCGAGAACCCAGGTTAGGGAGTTGCGTCATGGGAGCGCTGCTGAAGAACGTGGTTGCGTGAAGCTTAGCGCTAACAGAGTTGATCTTGGGAGGAGCAACATCCTTGGAGGTAGAGCTAAACTCGAAGTTGACCTTCAAGTTGGTACCGCTGGCGTTGAGGAAGTTTCCAGAGAGCATGATGGCACTGGGCTGAGAAGCCGTAGTGGTAAGCTCACCCTGCTTGGTAGAGAAGAGGTTCTTGCGGATAGGCTTTGTCTTGGAGAGGCAGTAGCGCTCATCCTTGGAGCAGATATCAAGAGGGGCATCCTCAGGCATGGCAGGGAGAACCTTGACCATGTGGAAGCTGTCAAGGGGTAAAGTTCGGCCCTCCTCCTCATTGTTCTTGGTAGCCACGGCACGGATGCCATACTCGATGTGAGCCATGTCAGGAGACTGATCGTTGCGCTCCCAAAATCCCATGGTAGGAGGGAGCTGAAGGTGGTGATCCCTGATACCCTCATGCTCCACAGGGTGGTTGCATGCGCTAAGAGTAAGCTGGTGGGGAACAACAAAGTTGAAGGGGATGGTATATGTGCGACCAGCCTCAAAGACACGATTTCTGGGGAAGTCTGCCGGGCTGAGGGGCATGCGGAGCTTCATGAAAGGGCGGGAAGCGTAGTTAGCGCTAGAATATTGGCTGACAAAGTCAACACGAGTGTAGGCAGTGCCAGTGAAGAAGATGTCAAAGCCATCATAGGCAACATCGCGCTGGGTGTTGATGATGACGTTTCCTGTGACCTTGGAGCCAGAGGTATACGACTTTGAGCTCCAGTGCTGGTCGAGCTTGATGTCGATGCCGGATTTGGCAGGACGGGGTCTAGTAGACCGAGGTCCGTTGTCCGATACAGCGTTGGACATTGTGATGATTGCAAAAGAGCAGAATGATACTGATATGAGATTTGACGATATGATGGGAGGGCAAGGCCAGAGTCATATATATAGTATTCTATATAAAAACAGAAATGCGGCGGTACCGTACCCGTTACTTTGGTTCGTGCTCGAGCTTGCCCTGTCTAGGATGCTGAGGTGCTTACAGGGGGAGGGGCGTTGATTGCCAGGGGTGTGCGCGCTGTAGGCTGGTGGGACCCAGGGAGCGCGTGCTCTTGTTGCTGGGTCTCGCAAGTCTGCATGCAATAGTTGCTAGATCGTGGTCGAGACTTGAGAGAGTAATTTGGTGATGAGAAGAACAGCTCGTCTGCTACGTGGTAATTATATATTTCCTGAGGATGGAAATGGTGACGACGACGTGCTTTAATATTACTCTCTGGACATAGGGCGTAGGCTTCATTAATAATATCAGATATGACGCCCGGCTGACATATCGACAACCACCAAAGTTTGAAAGCCGGAAGGAATGTGAGTTGGATGGTAGCCAAAAGCACATCATCAGCCACTATTTTAGCCATAGAGGCGATCTGGAAAGGTTGGAGAAAAGTCTTTTCTGCTTCTAAATAAATCATCTTTGGAGGGGTGATGAATTGGAGAAGCCATCAACAAGGGCTCAGAATTGGAGTAGGTCAAGATGGGAGCACGGGTTGTTGATCACAGACAAGACAACAGCGTTTGCATCTTCAATATTGAACATCTACGATATTGCTTGACTGCAGTCTTTGTTACGATGTTTCCCTTTCCAGGTCTGACCTCCTCGGAAGTCTAACCTTTACTGCTCTTGAGGAAACACACCCAGAGCGTGTTTGAAGAGCTGGATCAAACAACAGACCCTCTCTTCTTACCTCAAAGATATCCACGATGAGCTCCATCGCGGTACCGGTACCTTAACTGAGTCTCTCACTTACACGGGCGACTCGCTCTGAAGAAAAAAATTGAAGTGGGGGTTTGAGAAAAAGGCTTCCGAGCTTTGTGAGCCATTCGACCGGGGTTCGACAAATCGTGCATGACTAGCGCCGATGGTGGAGTTGTGGTTACAGGCTCTTCAGTGCCGAAGGGGTCCCTGTTTGCCTTGTCTTGCTCATTCCCGACTTCTCCAACAGATCCTGTTCCTGACTGTGCGTTTGCAGCTGGGCCGGGTGTGACCATCTCCAACAGCCCAGAGGCTAATAATAAAACATCCGATAGTCGGCTTCAAGTCCTGAGTTGCTTGATTAACTTTGGGTTAAGGTAGGACGCTACAGTTCTTGGCGCGGATGAGAATCCGTGAACCACCAAATTACCACATGAAATCTTCAAATCGATTTAGACTATCTCTCTGTAGTCCAACATCTCAGTATTGATCCCTTTGAAGTAAACATCGGAAATGTCGTTCGGAAGGCTCCGAAAAAGAGTCATGATGGTGGCCAGAGAGAGAGAGTTAATCGGAGATTCACGGCCGGCATTATCGGGTTACGAGAATTAAGCATTGCATAACAATAGCGAGGCATAGCACAATGCATAGCTATGATTGACTGCATCCTCAAGCACGTCAGGAACGAGGCTGCAAGGCACCTCCAGCCATCCATCCATCTTTCCATTTGTTCCATGCTTTCCATGCACTCATTGCATGGTTCTAGCAATTTCTGGTGTGAGCCGGCCCGTCTTCCAAGAGCCTCACCCTCACCCTCGCCCAGCTCCTCCCACCATCAGCTCAAGCCATCTCCAGGCCGGAGCTACTATTCCTTTCGCCCTACAAAATTGGGAACAAAATACAGTTATCGAGATCTGGGACGTCACTTACGCGGCCCAAATTCCTGATGCCTTGGATTAGGCTCTTGATGATGACGGTGAAGTCACACAAACTGGGGAAGAAACTGGAGTTGCATGACTTCATGATTCCCCACGTTTTCGCCTTTGCAATTGTGATGCACCGAAAATTCCACTGATTGTGAATATGAACCTCTACGGGTTGGTGTTAACCGAAAAACAAAGGTGTATCTGGACGGAAATTTACGAGAAACCTGATACACCTCATCCTCTCCATTTCCCATCGCACCTCTCCGGACAACCGGCCGATGGTCTTTTTTTCCCTCTCATGCCGTAAACCGGCGGTCAGAAAATGAGAGCTTGCTTCAGCTGCCGCCTTTCCGTGCCTAATATGGGACAGGCTACACCACGGAAACGTAGGCGAACATCGTGAGATGTTCTAGAGTCTAAAGCCCAAGAGGGGGAGAGTCGCATACTACAATTCCCATTACATGAGGAATTCCTGTTTCGACCTGGTGCATCAGAGTCAATAAGGCCTGGTGATAGCAAATGCTGGGGTCGAAGTCTTAAACTAACCGTTTCTACGTCTGTGCCCGGTTCTCGAACCTGGAGTTTTGGACTAGCTCGCCCGCGATTCCTAACTTTGACTCCATTCCCTACTGAGTCTGACTCTGTCTTCGTCGACACGCAGATGTCGTTAGCCCTTTTCTCCTCAGTGCTATCCCTGTCAGGACGAGAAGTGCAGTATAAGCTTTGGAGATGGGGGCGCTTCGCCTGGGGATAGCTAGTGAAGCCCCCCACGAGTCAACGTTGGTGGCAGGCCCCCGAGCACACGATTCGAATGGTTGCGTGGCAGCGTCTCGTTTTGCATCGTGGGCTTCATTTTCATTTCCTTTCCCCTCAAGGCGTTATGTGTTTATTGTTACTCACTGTTTTTGCCACTCCGTTACACCCCCCCAGTCTTTACCCTCCCTCCCTTATCCCTTTCTCCTTCGTTGGCGGTCAGCTTTTTTCCCTTTTTCTCCAATTGCCCCTCCCACCATCAGTTGAGACCGTCCAGGCCATCACGATGCCGCACGATGCCGCCGCCAATGGCCGATTTTCGACGGGCGTCCCGCACCGCAACAGCAAACAACGTGTTCTTATTTAGGAAGCGTGGCTGGATGGAAAATTCTCGTTTCGCCATGCCAGGGTCCGATATCGTCAGATGTCTCCAACTCGCGAGTATCAATTAGGAAATCTCACAACTAGACGTGCATCTTTACTCTGGGGAACATTCAACGTCCCACTTGTTCTTTTACGCAACAGAATCCTGCCATCACAATCACAGTCGTAGTAAATATGGGCTCTTGAGCTACCGGCAGAAGATCACGAACAAAGCATTCAAGCCCAGATGCGGGGAGAAGCAAATTTCAAGATAACACGGGGAAGCTCAGGCCGCTCTGCAGAAGTGGAACAGCCCATCTACATGCAGAGTTTTGAAGCTACTGTAACTAACAGAAACTGGAGATGGTGCTAGTCTCCGAAACGATCTTCTCACCGTCTCCGAGCCGGCTTCGTGTCAGTTGGTTGGCTAATGGCCCTTGCATGCCTTCTCCTTTCGGCCAGGCACAAACTGTCTTGTTGGTCTGAAGGTGTTGATCATCGTTGAAACGCCAAAACACCAAGATTCAACTTCACGATAGTTGAACCAACATCAATGTCTGTCCATATAGCTATTGCCATGCACCATTTCCGTGTTTTTAACCCTCGATTCAACCTTTTGCTCTCTCCTGCCTACCCTTTTCGCCTCCATCTTGGAGTCGGTGAGTCAAACCTTGACTCGGCTCACACCTCTCTCCCCTTTTTTTCTTCATCCCCTCCAACCTCTTCATCTTGAATATCCACCTTTCCCTCAACCGGTCTCAATTTCGATATTGACACTTTGCTTCCCTCTTCACGATAGCTACACCTAGCGATATTGCACTTAAGCTCAGCAGACCTGAAAAAAATCTCTTCTTCCGTTGACCCACTGGTAAACCCACCGAGGCTTGCATTAATTAGGAAGCCAAGAGCCAACTCATTCAGCACAGCTCACTCTCGGTATGAGTGGCTTCACCTTGATCGTGATCCACTCTCCACGTTTCTATCACGACATGACATTGCCGCGCTCAGGGCAAGAGATTGTGAGCCACTCGTGGAGGCACACGCAAGCTCAGACGTAGATGGTTTCTTGCCCTGCATCATACCGAGGAAGCACCTTACACTCCACTGCCACTGCTCCATATGATGATATTATATGGCAAATAGTTTCTTTCCCATTCTCCATCTCTGACTCTTGCGCTCGTTCCATCAACCCGTAAACCCCCTAATCTTTCCACTTTCCGGATACCGGAAACACATTCACTGACAGCATCCATGTCGTGTGCACTAATGAGGCTCTAACTCATTCCATCTGGTGAAGCGTCGCTCACCCGCGGCCCACATACTATGGATATAGCCGCCGTGCATGAAGATGCCCTAGCCCTGAGCTTTTTGCTCGACAAGTACCGTTTTAGGGGTCCAAGGGCCATCCCGGGGCTTGGGTTCTGTTGTATCATTGGCTTGTGAAGGAGCTGATGGTGGATGTCCGGTTGCCGAGCAAAAGGCTTATTTCGTTGATCTGATAACATTGATCAGCGGTGGTGGTTAGTGAAATTGCGGCTCAGTTATCGATGTTGATTAGTGATTCTTATCAGTGATAAATTGAGAGCTTGTGGGGTTGTCTTTGACTCGGTCCGCTTATTTAATGAGGTTCTCACCAGTTCATGTTTCAGTGGCGACACATGGTAAAAAAGAAAAGAATTCCTTCACTTTACCCACTCACTGCATAAAAGGATACTACGTGAATATTCTGTAATCAGAACAACTATTCGTAATCACTATTAACTCTTTTACAGTTTTTTTTCACAGGCAATGATTCCAAAGAAGACCAACAAAAGCTCTTACTACCCTGAACAAGACCCTTTTCTGAAGCCCGTTCAGAGCTTCAATCATAAACACTCCTGCAATGACATAAAGGTGCTATTCTATAGCTAGATGAGTTACATTTACTGATATAAGCTTGTCATTACACATATTATTTATTGTCATTCATTCACATGTAAATAAACGTTGGATATGCCGACATTTTTGTGTAGAAATGAAGCAGTGACGAGCATGTCAGAACAGACCTTTCCCATTCAGTAATAGATAAAGCGAAACGTACAGCATTATTGTCATCAACATGTCATGTAGTAGAAATAGACATAAGAGATCTCACGTGGCCAATCGACAGACGATTGAAAAGAGGTACCCAGAGGAGAATTTCCTTTTTGGTCTCGGAATTCAATACCCTGTGAGACATACCCTGAACTTGAGCCTGAGGTGAGAGTTCTTATGACGATATCTCCTGACAACATGAAGTGCGGATTCAATTTATGGTAAAGGGTCGCAGTTTCGGTATGTCAGGGGGCAAGTGTCCCGGCCCAATGAATTTATTTGATCAATCAATCAGTCAGGTATACTGAACTCGGAGTCTTGCTATGTAACACACCGTCACAAGAGTGATTGGAGGTTGTAAAGGAGGGGACAAACTGCCCTAATCCTATCATTGAGATGCCAGACATTAATCAGAACACATAAACCGAGGGCATAGTAATTTTTCGCTACTAGCTTTATAATTCTTAGGCTTCAACTTAAGCCTCGATTGTATAGATTCATCATAAGAATAATAATTTATTTCCCGGACTCTTGAACAATCAGGAGTAGATCAAATCAACTTCAACTGCTATACTCGGGCACACTCACCCCCGTGAAAAAAGACATCTATCAAACGACGCCTGACAAACTCATGATATCTCAAACTCACATCTACACCCGCTTCATCTACTACACAGCTCTCATCATATGCAATCCACTCACGTATACCCTAGTCGTGCCACGAAATGTACAACATAATACCAGCGCCGATAGCCACGGCTGTGAACTGAATGAGCATGTTCTTGAGCTCCTTAGCCTTGTTGGGGCCAGTCTCAAGAAGCTCAGGGATGACGGCAACGGTTCCAACATAGAGGAATGTACCAGCAGTGAAGGGTAGAAGCATATCGCCCCAGGTCTACAACGAGTTAGCAACTTATCCCGGGATGCGAGTGTTTATATAACTTACTAGGCTAGTTCCCCAGATACCCTCGTTACGACCCATGGGGACGTCACTGCTAGGGCTGCCAAACTCCTGAATAGCAATACCAATGAGAGTACCGAGAAGAGCACCCAAGGCAGTGATGAATTGTGAACCCATAGCAGCTCGCTTGGAAAAGCCGGACTGGATGAGAAGAGCGAAATCGCCAACCTCGTGAGGGATCTCGTGGAAGAAGACTGCTACAGTAGTGGTAGCTCCAATGGTAGGCGAGGCATAGAAACTGGCAGACATGGCCAGGCCATCGGTGATGTTATGTGTAAAGTCGGCACTGCAGATGTTAGTTCAGTTTCAAATGATCAACCCCGTAAGATCAACATACATAAGGTTCAAGTAGCCACCCAGCTTGACGCTAGGGTTGATTTCCTTCTCAGGCTTCTCAACAGTATTGGCAACAACAGCACCCTTATCCTCGTTACCCTTCTTGCGAGACTTGACAAGGCTATCCGTAGCATCAACACCGGAAGAAACAGCCTTATCCTCATTATGAGAATGAGAATGAGCATGCGCATCACCATGTCCGTGGGAGTGATCATGACCAGCTCCCCCTGTAGCAATTCGTAGACCCTTATCCATAGCGACGAATGTCATAAAACCCACCAAGATACCCAATCCAAGCACAAGGTTACGGTTAGGCTCGACAAGCACGAACTTGACAGCCTCATCATGGTCCTCGCCAACAAAGATCTCAGGGAGAAGGTGGAAAAGGGTATCACCGAGAAGACCGCCCACAGCAAAAGCAACCATGACGGAAAGAGAGGCAGGATCAATGTTGGTCGGGCAGAGCGCGAGAAGGAAGTTGGGTGGACCGGAGATGTAGAGGGTCGCAAGTAGGGCGTTGACGGCGGGTGAGCCAGGGAAGAGAACGGCGAAGAGGCGCGAGGTCATCGACGAGGGTGCAGCGGCGTGGTGAGCGTGCTTGGCGGCGTTGAGTTGCTCGACAATTGGGCAGGTCTAGAGGACTGGGTCAGGACAAGACGCTCTGAGGGAGAGGTAAGTTTGGCGTACCAGGAGTTGAGTGTCGAGCTCCTCGAGACTCATATTGTCAATATTGGCATTTTTAACAGTTTCGGCATGGCCGTGGTCATGGCCTGCATATGCAAGACCGACAAGGAGTGCAAGACAGACAGCCGAGCAAACGACGCTCCTACGAGTGAGCGTCATGTCTATATGTGTCCTTAACCAAGACAGCTTAGTTGTTAGATAATAAGAAAAGAGAAAGACGCCAAAACCAAGGCAAAGGAGCGAGTGGCCTTGTTCAAGAAGAATAAAAACGGAAATAAGAGGTCAAAAAGAACAACTCGACTTGGCTTGTGTTGTTTCAATCCAAGTCCAAGTTGAAGTTGAAGCTGGGGATGAAATGGGGATATTCCTAGGCTAGAGGCAGATCGGATAAGCCAGGGGGAGGGGCTTGGATGCCAAGATGCGTCGGCCAATGAGCATGTTGCGCCCCGGGCTGAAGGCTGAAGTATCCACTCCATGCAGGGGAGCTCCAGAGCTATTGACGCCCTCACCACAGCACAAGAAAAAAGAGTAAAAATCTTCAGCTTGGTGCATTTCCGAGTATCCAATGTCGTAATAATTTAATGACTTTATGAGAATATCATCATAGACTTTAGGACCCTATATATAAATTAGAACTCAATGAACTAAACATTAGGAAAACTCTTCTAAACTATGACAATACTCCCTAAAATGGTCTTAAAACTTATATTCGTAGACGTGGTGGCCTGCAAGATTGGGCTTCCAAGCATTTACCTGGAACGGAACAGAGCACCGAGGGCAATTGAATGGGATGATTTCTTAACTAAATTCCTACAGATGTCGATGGACCGTGACTATATTAATCAGGCTATAGAAACAATCAACATCTTGACTACCTTACTTAAGGTAGGTTGCTCTGGTTCGCTCATGTTGGTCACGCGAGCAGATAAGATAAAAGCCCAGCTGAATGAAATTTGACATTGGTTGTTAACCACATTTGTCACATAAGAACATCCAAGACATATAATGCTATAAAATAGCTACTACTTCTTATTTCAAGTAGAGCTTTTATTCTTCTCAAGAAGCCCATACTAATATCAATCGACTCTCCCTGAGTATTGTTCCCTTGTAAGCTCCAACCTTTTTGCCCCAATAGTTTTATTGCCGTTGATAGGAGCATGGCGATGAGACTACCTTGCTTGAGCCAAGGCCAGTTCAAAGATACCTAGGTAGCTTGGGGATCATATAACCACACAGTAGATGGGACATGATACTGTCGCAACAACCCTCCCTCCAGAGTACCAAGTCCAAAAGGCCTATCACAACGGACCTCAGACCAGCTGTATTTGACATCGTCTTGTCCTGAGAGGTCAGTGTCACCTTCATTCCCTTCTCCAGCCTTGTCCTTATCTCCGAAGACTTGGTCATTGTGCTTAGAGCGTGACAGCTCTCCTGAGGGCGCCAGCCTTGACCAGACTTCTGGAGCTTCGGCTTGTTTGAGGGTGTAGTGACAGCATAAAGGACATTTGTCAATTTAGACTGTTGATGGTTTCCCACATCAGTCGTAGCTGGGAATAATGACACGGGTTCTGAATCCAGCACTGGGTTGGCTTGGTGGGCAAAGTAGTCGATATTGATGACTTAGTTGAGGATGACATAGTTACGGGAAAGCGATTAATAGAATATGCCTGTCTGGGAAAAAGAAGAATAGCTGTTTAAAGTAAGAACATAATTTGTTATTTTGTGATATTTTACACATGTTCTTGTGTAATAAAATAGTCAAGCTAGGTAGGGAAGGCAAGAAAACTTAGGATGTTTATCCTAAGGGATAAAAAGACTTAAGGTAAATTTAGTATTAATTTAGTATTAATTTGCGACCTTCTCCGCAGCCTTGTCTGTGAGCTTCTTCTGAGCTCTGTGCTTGTTCTTCTTCTTTTTGTTTTTCTCGACTCGATCAGTCGCCTGTATATATGGATTAGTAAGTTGCCAAAAATCTGGTGAAGGTTGAACTTACAACACGGAGCACGGTGCCCGGAGGGGCCACCGAAGGGTTCCCACCCCCGAAGAATAGTGATAGTGCCAGCTACAAAAGATTAGTATGTGCATAACTTGCATAGTGGGATAAGTACTTATGAACATTGGTGCATGTGTCCACGGTATGGTTTGCCTTACGACAATACGAGCAGAAGAGTCGTCCTTTCTTCTTCGTGGCTGGGGCCTCGCCCCCAGCCACAGCGCCATCGTCTCTAGTTGGGCCCCCCTCTGGACCCTTGGCAGGCGGGTTCTAGATACTATGTTAGTGAGGATGTTTCGAGAGTGTTGCGAAAGATGTCTGATGACGCCGGGACAGTATGTGGAAAACAATGGGAAGATGTCGCGGAGATGTCGTGAATGTGTCGAGGAGATATTGCAGTGATAGAAAGGACCTTGGAGTATACTTACGACTGGAGTAGTGGTAGGTGTCTATAGAAAAATAGTCAGTATATGTTTGCTAGTGAGATAGGAGTGAACTTACGGAAGCCATTTTCTTTTTTAAAGACGCCTAGAAACCATATATATTAGCAATCTGTAAAGATCAAGTGATAACAAGAGTTGAGAGTGAATGAAGGGATCTCCAAAGAGATCGCGAGATGAGACACGGTGACTGGAACGACAAGAAGGAAGGCGTGTACATAACGGATAATGCAGCAGTAACAAATACATCCAGATGAGGGAACAAGTGAAGCGAAGAAGTCAAGAGCCCGGGCAAATGAAGGGACCGTCAACTTACGGTTGTTGTTGCTGATCATGATGATGATAATGATGTTGTCGTTTATGTTGATGGCTGGAGAAGAAAGGAGGGAAGAGATCGCGAGAGCAGAGAGATTTTGACCTAAGGTACCTTGCCACTGGCAAGCTGTGGTCAAGTATATATGAACACTCAGTAGTGTAATCTCATCACGAACATTGTTGATGGGGGGTACCTCCTAACCGCTTCCCAGCTGCATCAGACTTCTGATTGGCTAGGAGATACCTAGGGGTGCAAGTGATCATTAGCTCACAGGAACCGCAAGCCCAATGTAGGTGTTATCAGAAGTAAGCATCTGTATAGGAGTGACAATATGGTAAGGGTATTCTTCCCTTACGAGGTCCATCACGCAAAGCTCAACTTGCTTCCCTTATCCTTTCTTGCTATCAATTTAATTATGGATGTCACGGTCGAACGATGCCTCGAAAGTGTAGAACTCATATTATTCAATTCTCATAGGATACACATGCCGACTCATCGGTAAACCATGTGCTCATATGTATATACTCATGTGCGCCTTTTGTATGTCCTGTCCCAATGCCCATTACCAATTCCGATTCTATATACAACAAATCATAAGTTTTTCATAAAACTTCCGCTTACAACAGAGCAGCGGCAAGAATGAATGCGACAGCAGCGGCGCCCATTGAGTTGAGCTGCTGAGCCCCGCTGCCGGGCAAAGGAGTTGAAGCAGAGCCACCATTGCCGGAGGTAGAAGAGGGAGTAGGCACAAGAGAAGTGGGAGTGCCAGGCACTACAGGCACAGTTCCGTTGGTATAGTTACCAGTTACGAAAGAAGGGCTGACGAAGCGGTGCTCAACGTTGCCAGACACATCGTTGTTGCGGCTGACCAGAGTTCTCTTCTTACTTTTCTCATCGCAGCTGAGATCGTACAGGGGCTTCTCAGTCAACTCGGAACCAATGACGCCAAAGCTGGGGTTAGGAGTCTGAGGAGCAGAGTCCTGGAGTGTGTACCACCAGACATTGATATCTCCAAACATAGGGCAACCGACATCCTCGTAGAATGTGCGAGCATTCTTGGTAGAGGGAACGGCCTTACCATATGTCTTGCCACTGACGGGCCATCCGGTCTCAGTGACCCAGATTTCCTTGCCCTTTGCAACAGTCTTGACCTCATTCCAGGCAGCCTTGAAGAGGTTTGCACCCTCTGAGATGGGGTTGTTCTTGGTGTCTTCGAAGTAAGGATAAGCATCCATACCAAGCCAGTCACAGGCCTCAATGACAGCATTGTTGGAAGCATTGGCATATGCAGTCCACGTATCGACGTGACCGATTGGGACAGACTCAAGGCAAGTGCCCTTGATAGCAGCACGAGTCTGCTTGATGTAGTCGACGAGGACGTCAGGGTTGGTACCGGGGTTCTCATTGGCCTTGACACCGGTGGGAGAGATTCGGTAGAGATCCTCATTTCCGACAGAAATACCGGCGACAAGGTCATCGAGTTGTCCACAATATTGGTCGACAGTGTTCTTTAGAGCGGCGATCTCGTTGGCGAAGCCGTCACCAGAAGCCCAGAGACCAAAGAGAAGGCTGGTCTTGGTCTTGATGGCAGCAGGAATAGCAGAGATGGGTTGGTTGGTTGAGCCACCCTGAATCATGGTATAGAGGCGAGCGCTGGTGAAGGCGCCCCCGGTGCCCTCGAGGCCAGCGGCGGTCTTGAACTCGTTCTCAAAGTCGGACTGGGCCTTCACTCTGCCATCTGTGAAGGTCGAGCCGTAGTTGAAACCCTGGAATGCAGCGCTGGCAGAGCCTACGAGGGCCATTGTGAGGAGGCTGTTGATGGAAGGCATTGTGACTGATGGTATGGTAAGAGTATAACACATATACAAGAAACTCTGGATTATGGTAACGAAAGTATGTCCTTAGGAAAGAGAGAAAAGTACAAGAAAGGAATATAGAAGAGGGAAAGGAAAGAGAAGAAGAGATGGAAATGAGATTGTCTTAAGAATCTGAACCACAACTAGATCGAAGACACGTCGAAGATGAATAATTCTACGTACTCATGCAGGTACACGCACACACGCACGCATCCGAGCCAATTCAAAGTCCGATCGAGGCAGACTCTTCACTCAGCTTGCAGAGTTACCCCGAGAATACAAGGACACTTACGAATCCACTGAGAAAACCAGTGGCAACATAGGTCCATCTCAAGTCACTCCGTCGGCCCGTCAGTTGTTGAGGTGCCCTCATCAGTTTCCCGATCAGTCGTCGATAAAAAGTCTAACACGCCACTCGCGGGATAAAAGAAATATCAGGATGTGTCACTACCTTACACTGTGTCCATGGTGAACTCATAGTGTGAAATACGTGGTTAAGCTTCGAGGCAGCCAGTGTAAGGAAGCTTGTGTAAGTGTGGATTCAGCTTCATAGACTTTCGATCGAAGGGCGCCATGAAAAAGTCAATTCGGGCCAAGGATACGCATTTTGCCGATAGCCGTTGGCCGTTGGTAACGACAAAAGAAACGGCCAGAAGAAAAATCGAGGCAATTATAGAGTCGACTTTGAAGTCTGGAATGGAAGCAACCCCAGAGAATGGTGATGAGACAACCCAAAATAGCAACCATGTCAGTTACCCCGGGAAGAAGATTCCGGGGAGCATAACCGTGTCTTGGCTTTGGCTAAGATCTTGACAGGCGGCTCCTGAAACATAACCATTTAGTTTCTAAGACTTGACCATCAATCCAAGCAGGGATACCGGTGGTAATATTACGGTGTAAGCCTACGGGGCCATCGCAAAGTGACCTGTGTTAAAAATAAGCTTCATTTCTTGTCTGCCCCTTGAGCAGCAGAGTTCGAGGCTTGAAATATGGCTGAAGATCAGACGTCGAGAACTGCTCTAAGTGGTGGAGGAAGAGCTAGAAGCAAACGAGTCATTTATCTGCTTCGATGGAAGATAATCCACGTCTCTAACCTCTGCTGAAGTTGTGCGACATTTTTTTCATCTTTATTTAGGCTTTGTGCTCGTCATATGTGGGTCGTTGGCAACGTGGATCATCAATAGTTGACGACGCATTCTTGGGCCAGGAAGCTCATTTGATGGTACGACTCTGAGTGCAGCGCCTGGACAGTTGAGTATAGTGCTGTAGCTTGATCAAGTGAGCCATAGAGGAGATATTCCTGGAGAGGAATCGCCCGCGTAGTCGAGTTTACAATGCTAAGTGTGTTAGCTGAGGCCTCGAGGTCGAAGCAATTGGGATTATGCTTGCCTTTGGCCCAGTGTTGGTGTAATAAAGACTCGATTATCCCGATAGTAAACCAAAGAAGAAAAAAGTCTGAGTAACCACTGCTTCGTGCCTGCTCACCTCTGTTACACTACGTGCACATCGTTGCTCAACACCAGCCACTTCATCACCGGTCAACATCACGACCACAACCACTCTTCGGGAAGGGCAGAAATCGACAAAAAGAAATATCCGGAAGGCGTTGGGATTGCTCCCGCCAGGGCTTGAACCTGAGACCTTCGCATTACCGAACACTCGGATTGAAGTATTAGTACGACGCTCTAACCAACTGAGCTACGGAAGCCGACCGGATAGATGAGCGGATGACCCGCTCTTGGATGCTGCATGGGCGAGGAAAGTCAGAATAACAAGGTTGGGAGGCCATTGTTGAGGGCAATCTCTCAGTGCTATCGGTATTGATCGCCAGAAGAAAGGAAGACAGGCCCGAGCAGACTGAGGGCCACGGATTTGTTGATTCATCAGAGTCTTTCACTCTTGCAAGCATCAAAGAAGCGAGGCAGTGAATCACTTCTCGACCGGGCTATCGGCAAGCCTCGCCCGCTTATGCACAACTCTAATGACGATGTTCAGGGTCCATCTCCATCTTCGATTCAGTCAAATGACCCATAATGGTCCACCATCAACAATGCATCAAATACGAGAAAGAGGCCTCTTTCACGAAATAAAGAACAAACATAGAAATAATGATTAAGGAGACCCAATTCTTAATCCCTGTCCCTTTTGTTTCACACGCGTCCACTGTCGATTCATCAAGTGGCTGACGTCCATCCCAGCCCCGACCCCTGCACAACCGGTTTTCCCAGCCATGCAACCCTCAAAGAATCCCCAGCCAAGAAAAGAAACAAAAGAAGCAGTCCAGCCAGTGACGCAAGCGCTCCATGTATAATTGGTCTGTTTCGGATTTGGCCGTTGTTTGGGGTCATGATTTGCACGGCGATGCGCTCATGAACACGACCTTGAGCTTGTTCTGAATCTCTGGCGTTTGTGCTCCTTTTTAGCTTGGCTTGGTAGACTCTTTTGAAGCCCTGTGCGCGAATCATACCTGGTTATGCGCTGTCGTAGTTTGCATCATTGATGGACAGGGTCTCTGTACTCGTAAAGTATATATTTCACTACAGCACCCGCAAAGTCAACACGACTTCTTCGGTGTCTACTAGACATTCCTTTGAATTGTTGATTTTCGTATTTCTACAACTCGAAGACACTCCACTTCCTCAGTATCATACATCGCAACCATGTTATCGAGGTTCTTCGTCCTCTTGCCCATGGTGTTGTCCATGGTGGCCTTTATCCTCTCAATGCTCTGCCTTTTTGCTGGTCACAAGGAAGGGTTTATGGAAGAATACTCTGTTGCACGGGTGAGTTTTGAAGCAAATTCTCAACAACTTGAGCTGACAATTTAGCTCAACACTTCAATGATTGGCCATAACGTTCTCGACACGGACAGCGACGCTTCTTCTAATGACAACAATGAAGATGATGGCTTCTTTGGCAAGGTCACCGACAAGTGGAACGAAGTTAAGGACGATGTCAAGGGAAAGATCAACGACATCACTGGCGACGTTGCAGACAAGTTGGCCGATACTATTGGTATTTCGGAGTGGTACTCCATTCATGTCATGGCCACATGTGATGGACAGTACAAGCCCAATGCCACGAGCCCTGGTGCTGGATACAATGTTACAGAGTGCACCAACTCTGCCCCTGAGAGTGAGTATGACCCTAACGCCGATTGAGAATAATTTCTAATCTTATAGAACGCTTCAACCTCACCGAGATGCTTGACAAGCAACTGTCCGTCGGTCCCTTCGAGCTGAGTCTTGCTGACATCAACTGGCCCGATGACATCCAAGACTCTATCGATCTTCTCAACACGGCTCTCCTCGTTACATTCGTCCTCTACGTCCTGGCAGTGGGTTTCTCCGGCCTCGCCATGGTCGCGAGCGCCGGCGCATTCTTCCTCTTTGCTCGTCGCGGCGTCAACGCCGTCAACGTCATTCTTTCGGGGCTCGCCGCACTTGTACTCCTTATCGCCAGCATTCTCGTCACTGTGGCTGGGAAGAAGGGTGTCAACAAGATCAACGACATCGGCGATGATGTTGGGCTGTCGGCGTCTATTGGAAATAAGTTCCTGGGGCTGACCTGGGCTGCTGCTGCTCTCATGATCGTCGCGGCTATCTACTGGGTCATGCATTTGTGTCTTATGCGACGCGAGAGAAAGAGACAGTGGAAGCCACGAAAGGGGAGCTACTAGATTTGATGAGACATGATGACTAGACTGATGATTGGTTTTTGTTAACCAGATTGGGCGCGACTATGATACCAAAGTGTTTTTACTTTCCTTTTGCAGTTTCAGAATGATCCCCTCCTTGATTTTTTTTTTTATACAAACAAGAAGAATGGCACCTCTAGATAGTCAGATAGTAAGTAATGCGATAGCTGGTCTATCTAATCTACACGCAAACGTGTTCGTGTCTGTCAGTCACATTGTGCTGTGCTTTGTCAAACTGATACTGAGGTCTCCCAATTGCTCGCTGTATGGGTACCCATGGTGTCGCAAGGGTGCCTGTTTCGCAACGAGTCCCAGTCGTATAGTTTCGAGAAAGGCCCTTCGAAACTCTTAACAACCCATATCCGGCTGATCCTTTTCTCCTTGGTCTATCTCTCATTTATTAATTTATTGAATATATTCACAAATACTGAATGATCGTTGATCTATATGGTGGTAATTGGTGTAAGTCGTTCAGTTACCCTGTAAGTGCGATTGAGTACACATGACGTCACAGACATCAACCAACAACCGCGTGTAGCGCGTGTCACTTCGGCACCTGGACCTTGATTTCAGCTTCCACGACCAAGTTAATATAGCATCAATAGCTTTCAGGTTGTCCGGAACACAAACAATCCTTGATCATTTGACTCCTCGCCCATGTCCTGGCTGTCTGGTCTCTGGAGAACATCACGCCCAAACTATCGCATCATGCCCAGCAGATCTCACGATGAAGAGTCTGGCTCTGGAGAGTCAGAGTCCCTGCTTGGCCGAGGCCACAAGAGAGTTAAGCGCTTCTGGGAAGGCTTCGTCGACTTTGCGTTCCAAGATGATATCCTCAAGATTGCCGTTGGTTTGATGTATGAAGTCTCCTGGAATTACGGTGAAGGCAACTAACACACTGGACAGTCTTGCGGCCGCTTTCACAGACCTAGTAAAGTCTTTCGTGAGCGATGTATTAATGCCACCTATTTCGATCCTCCTCCCACTCAACAGAAACATGGAGGAGAAATTTGCCGTTCTGCACAAGGGACCCAACTACAACAAGACAACGGGCTACAACACCCTTCACCAGGCGCAAGAGGACGGTGCTGTTGTCCTAGCATATGGGTACGACAACATCAGAGGCCTTCGAGACATCTATACTCACAGCAAATAGATCTTTTGTTGGTCAAATGATATCCTTTCTTGTGCTGGGTATCGCCCTCTATGGACTTGCGCACTTGTGGCAGCTTGCTTCGTCCGAACCTATCATGAAGCACACAAAGAAGTGCAAGTACTGCAGACAGCGCATCAACGAAAAGGTGAGACGTTCGAATCTCAAGATGGAATCATGACTAACACTATCTAGTCCATTCGTTGCATCCAGTGTACCAGTTGGCTTGATGGACGAGAGGATCGCAACTGAGTTGACCTCGAACATCTCGTACGCACACGTGATACTCTTTGCTTCTCGTCTTTTTGCATTCTTGAGTTGCTCACAGATTGCTCATTTCTTTACGGATAGTGAGATGCTATGCGTAATGCTTGCTTTATCATGGCGATTATTGGTAGACTCAGTCTTATTGTTACCATTTGGAAGTGTTGCTGTTCGAGCCCAAATACCAAGAGGCTTATACTGCATTCAAGCTGATCAACCGTGACTCAATGAGTGCCATATTCAGTATCCATTTTCCAATATGTGACGTGTGTGGCTGGCTGCCAGGATGGAGCTAATGTCATAGTGTTATAGTGTGGCGCTGATTGCCGAAACCTTACTTCGTCGATCGATTTTCACTAGATTAACATTGCATGTCATTCGCAATTTGGCTCCGAGTTAACAAATATTTAATTAGGCATCATTACTACAAAACTTTTGTCCAAAATACATGCTCACATTTACAGCAACATAGCAGCACCACCAACAACAGCAGCCGCAGCCAGAATAGCATTCTGGGTAATCATAGGACCAGCAGCATTGTCGGAGCTCGCAGGAGTGGCAGCAGCATCAGAAGAAGCAGTAGCGTCGGCGGTATCAGTGGCCTTGGCACCAGTGTCCTTGGGCTTATCGGCAGAAGTAGCCTCAGAGCCAGCGGCCTCGGTAGCGGAAGCATCGTCGTTGCCGTTGAGCTTGTTGACGCCAGCAGTAACAGTGATAGGCATGAGAAGCGACTTGTAGCCGCTCACGCTATCAGTCATGGATGTGACATCGGTGATGCCGGAGAGGATTGCAACTTGGTGGACGGAACAGGTAGCTACATCCTTCTTAGGGTCCAGGACGCAACCCATATCTTGCTTGCTGGTGACTTGTTAGGCATTGAAGCCATGAAACTTGTGAGTAGGATACTTACACTTCACCGCCATCGAATCCATCAACCTCAGGATGCATGGTGTAAGAGTACTCAATGGTAGAGGGGCCACCAACAATGGTGCTGGTGCCGGCAAGGCCGCAGTTTGTCGCCTTTGCATTAGGGCAGTGAATAGCAAGAGTAGTCGCGCCGCCCTTCACGGCAACAACAGAGCCATCAAGAGGCTGAGGATCGAACATGGGGAGGAGGAATTCAACGGTGGTAGTCTGGGCCGCAACAGTGGCGAGGACACCAGCGAGAAGAGCAAGAGACCGAGCCATTGTGATTATTGTTAAAGAGTGACTGTACAGCAAATGAATGAGTGTATGGGGTTGAATGCTGAACGAACGACGAACGACTGGAGAAAAACGATGATATACGCGAGACTTTAAGAAAAAAGAGCCTCCCCTATTCAACTAGTTTTAAAGCGTTAGAGACTCACCGGTTCTTTTGATTGATTGAATCCTTCGGCGGCCGCTTAACGACAACGCTATGCTCGAATAAAACACTCCGATACCTTATTTCGGACTTAGAAAGGAGATTAAAACGGCCCATGTTCCGAGTATCCGCCTTGGTACCGCCCACTCGGGCCTCGTAGGGCGGGATAAAATTGGAGAAGATGCGCGGGTGATGTTCAATAGAGAAAAGTTAAATATATTGATGTCAAAGACTGTGTCAGTGACATCTTGATGAGATACTGTGGGGGAGGCTTACATTTCGTATTTGGCGTGGAGATGGCGTCTGTCATTAACAAAGCCGTTGGGACTATTGATCCTTCTGGTGAAGCTTTGATTGAATCGAGTTAGTTTTACGGGGGTGGCGCCCTTGTTAGACCACTGTTAGATCCTAGCTCTCGAACGAGACCCATGATGTTGATGAGAATCAAGGACAGGCGAAGTGCAATTAGAGCCTCTCGCTAAGAGTCATCCTTGTGAGGTTGCCTGAACATCTTCCCCAGATAAAAGCACCTGCTTTAAATTATTACAACAATACAGTTTAAGACTTACAGCCTTTGAGATGTTGCCTGAAGTTTTTTGCCTTGTTTTCCGAAAACAACTGGAGCATGACTAACCTGTAGCAACGAGAAACAAGCAGGGCTCCCTGGCCACTAATTGACGTTTCTACATGGCTTTCTTTGCCAATGCGAAGCAGATTTTCGTTCTATCCAAGTATTTTGATATGAAAGTTGCCCTAGAGATGTTTTTCTTGAGGCAGAATATTGTGAGAATACCGTTGGGTTGGTGGGCCTGTTTTGTTCTATAGGACACCGGAGTGCCACTAAAGCGGTATTACATTGGAGCTTTAGAATAAACAACGTGGTGCCTTTCCTATCCTCCCTGTCAAGGCGTGTGTGGAGAGTTAGGGTCTATAGACGAGGTAGTGAGCTCAGCGAGACAACAAGCGAGTGTATGGCATGAGACAGAGATCTGGATCCAGAACTATTGGTGTCGGGATGTTAACCTCGTAGCTGTACAGATGACTGTGGCCCAAGAGAGCAAACCACTCTAGAGCCTTTTCGTGAAACTTGAGTGAAGATCTCCTCTGTAAGTCGGGCTCTCGTCCGACTGGCCCTCAGAAGTTAGATAACCCAGTAACAAAAGACTTGTTCGGCATGCAAGCCTAGGAGTTCCAGACGTGTTGATGTTACGGACAATTGTCATTCATATTGGCTTTGAGTTCCAATTGACATAGCTGAAGAAGTTTCCGGAGCCTAGAAATGCTCGCTTGCGCGTGCTTGAATAACCCTCGAAGGCGTACTGCCTGTCCATGAATAGTTGGAAGGGGAAGTGATGGTGTATATCTGCCCCATTAAACTGCGTCGCCTGAATAAATGTGTTCATATTGATCCATGGATGCAGGAGAGTCACTGCATAAGCCCCAAAAGGTCTGCAACTTTTCTCGAAATGCCAAGTTGGGCCCTCTAAAGACTGGCGTGGGCATATAGTTCGGCCTGAGAGTTTTCTATGCCAGGCGTAAATATAGCGAAAGGAATATGATCAGAATTCAGTGTTCCGAGAGAGGTAGAATTGATATCCCAGATAGCGCTAGGAGCTGATCTAGTGAATACTGTCCTCTCCTTGCTCAACTTTAGGCAATGTGACGTTGCTGTCACCCTAATGTAAACGTGCCCAAATGCTGTCTGTCAAACAGGCATAATACTACGGAAATGAGGTTCTCTACATATATTTGGGATATTCTCTCTGTGTCCTGACACCAGACACATTGCCTCGATGAAGAACAAAGCGCAAGTCATTGACCTTCAACCAAGCAAGAAGGAAAATAGGATCCATAAAGGCAGCTGCTTGAAGATCTCGCTACTCGAATCAAGTCCAAAAACCTTTTTACTAAAGCCTTCGATAAGAATCAAGCTGTGCATTATGTATTAAGCAATCGATGCTGTGAGAGCAGAGCTGTTGACCATCAGCGTTAACATCGCTTTACATTACTCCCATCAAGGCTATCTAAGCCGCCCTTGTGTAGTTCGCTGACTGAAATGAGTATTTTGTCAATGTCTTCTTCTGCTGCAATAAAGGAAAAACACAATGTCATTCGACGGTCTGGGCAGCAAACGTGGGCTTTCGTTTGCTGCTCCTTTTTCGCAGTTCCCCACGAGGCAACTGTATTTCTTGGACCCGTTGCCTGCCATACCACAGAGTCTTTGAAACTTGACCCACAAGGCTGAGTTCTGTTCCCATTGTAGGAAGGTAACACAGAAATCCCGTACTAGTCTTCGATGCGTAGCAGTGTAGGCGTAGATATTAGATCCTTTGACCTACCTGACAGCAGAAGCTGGGCTTTGGACCTTCCAATAACGGCCAAAAGCATCGTCAAATGAATAAATTTCCGAATAGAGAGATCTTCAAGTATCAATAACCTTGCTCGACAAGGGTCCTCCCAGCGACAATCAGCTCTATCTCATGCAAGATGATCAAGAATTTGTCTAGCTAAAGAGGTGAAGACACAACTCGATACCGACTTCGGCCAGCAAACTGAAGCTTAATTGTTAGTAATCACATGATGCGGGGATTCACTTAGTACAACTTCAATCCATACCTTGAGAGTTTTGTTGATGGCCAGACAAGGGTAGGGTTGGTCGGCCCTTATCAATTCGTGACCCACAAAAGTAGCCCCGTCTTCGGAGCTGGAGACCCTACGTAAGGCCTTGCTAGTATCTTCACCCACTTTGCGCCTGATACTAAGTCGCTTTGCTTCCCGTATACCTCTTGGATCTAAGATAACTCTTAGGTCTGTCTCTCACACTTACCAATCTAGGTCATCTCTCAACTTCAAGAAACCATTACAATGGCTCCGGAACGTGTCTGCCTGTGAGTCCGATCAAGACTGGTAGATGATATCTTACTGACAACTGACCTAATTCAGTGCCTACTCAGGTGGTAAGTTGAAAACATTCAAGATAAGACCATAAACCAATGCTCATACATGTAATAGGCCTTGATACTAGCACAATCCTCAGATGGTTGGTTCTTCAGGGCTATGAGGTTGTGTGCTTTCTTGCCGACTGCGGTCAGGAGGAGGACTTCGAGGCTGTCAAGTCCAAGGCTACTAAGCTCGGTGCTGAGCGCATGATCATCCTCGATGTCCAGCAGGAGCTTATTGATGAACTCGTCTGGCCTGCTATCCAATGTGCGTCTCTGCTATTGTAGTGTGAAACCAATGAGATTGCTAACTTTCGAAATCTAGGCAACGCAGTCTATGAGGACAGATGTAAGATACTCAGCTTCAACATTCATAGACAACACGACTAACATCGAGATGACCTGCTCGGAACCAGTCTTGCCCGCCCAGTCATCGCTAGGGCGATGGTCAAGGTTGCTAAGGAGCACAACTGCACAATTCTCAGCCACGGATGTAAGCAGCCCCTGTCCAGTCACAGCTTGCTTGCTTTTTAGATAATTCTCTGACACGGGTTCCTATCTCTTCAGGTACCGGCAAGGGTGTAAGTTCTTGAGATCCGTCTTTTCAGGTTTCTGTTTCTAACGTGTACAGAACGAGTATGCCTCAATTTCCAATGAACCGCTGGCCTAGTACTTACTTCTCCTTTCTAGTCAAGTTCGCTTTGAGCTCGCATGGAAGGCCTGCGATCCTACCCTCAAGGTCCTGGCTCCATGGCGCTTGCCCGAGTTCTACAACCGATTCGCGTCAGTGATCACCCGCCATTGCTTTCTCGCAGCCAAGCTAATGACCACGCAGTGGACGTGCGGATCTGCTCAAGTTCGCCTCCGAGCAGAACATCCCTGTCAGCTCTACTCCCAAGGCCCCATGGTCTATGGATGACAACATCATCCATTGCTCGTACGAGGCCGGTGTAAGTCCCCCTCAATCATAAACACTATCGTGCAGTGTGCTGACCCTGCCAGATTCTCGAGCAAACAGAACTCGAGCCCCCCAAAGATATGTGGAAGCGCACAGTTGGTAAGACACTGCTCACTGTTCTGGCTTGGAAGAGTCGACGCTGACTTCCATCTGTAGACCCCATGAAGGCTCCCGATGAGCCCACGCCCTTCACTGTTCATTTCGATCAGGGTGTTCCCGTCAAGCTCGAGGTCGGTGACAAGGTCATCACTAACTCTTTGGAGATCTTCAAGGAGGTGAACGAGATTGGCCGAGTCAACGGTAAGGCACCAGACTCTGAACTGACTCCATGAGTATCCACTGACGAATTATTAGGTATCGGACGTGTTGACATTGTCGAGTCCAGATTTATTGGTGAGTTCGCGATTGCTATAAGTTCATCGCTGTTGGCTGTGTTATTCGCTAACGATTATTAGGCCTGAAGAGCCGAGGCTGCTACGGTATGTGATAGGATCTGTTTTAGTCATCGGAAAACAGCACTAATATTGTTTCCATAGACACCCCTGGTCTTACTATCCTTCGACAGGCCCATATCGATCTTGAAGGAATGGTCCTCGACTCCAAGGTTCGATCCATCCGCGACCGTCTGTCTCAAGACTGGTCAGCCGCCATTTACAACGGTCAGTTATCCTCACCTCCCTCTCCCATATAGCCACTAACTCTTGCAATAGGCATGTACTTCAGCCCTGAGCGTGAGCTCGTTGAGCATGCCATCAAGTTCTCACAGCGCCAAGTCGAGGGCAAGGTGAACCTTGTCGCCTATAAGGGTTGCGCGTATGTCGTTGGACGTTCCAGCGAGACGTCCAACCTCTACTCAGCCGATGAGAGCAGCATGGACACTCTGGACATGAACTGGACTCCCCAAGACACATCTGGCTTCATCGCCATCCAAGCCATCCGTCTCGAGAAGTACGGTGCTAGGAAGATCAAGGACGGCGAGCCCCTTGCCCGTGTCTAAATGCATCATCGGCATGACGGCTTCAATGTGTTTCGCCACATTGAGGTAGGCGGCGAAAACTTGTACAGCTCAATGCCCGCCGCAAGTAGTTCATGCTCGCGTTTATAAAAAGAAAAACTAAATTACTGATGCTATCCTGATTCGTTGCCTGTAGTTATTGTACTTAGAAGGAGGTAGAAACAACCCCGCCACTTGGTAAGACAGTACTCCTCCCCTCAGTAATAGATCGTACATCTGTCTGGCACAGCATCGGGCTTCCAACATCTGGGCCGTTCCCATACTTTGTTTCTGGAAAGCTGAACTTCAACCCTCAATGTGGTGGCGATTGTTGCATGGAGCCTTGACAGATTGCGATGCTGTCACGGTACTTCTCGGCTGAGAGTTGCTGACTATCAATCACAAACTTGATATCATTTCTCCCCGAATGATACCAGAAACCAATGTTGTTTCTGCACCTTCATACATCAAAGATTGCATGGAAAGGCCGCATTCGATCGATAATCTTTCATCAATATCAGGAGGTAATTGAAGGTTGGCGGCCGCAATAGCAGACTTTAGCCATACGACAATGTCCTCTCATGATGTAGTAACTCCTGATGGGTTTTCTGGGAGATTTTTTCGAGATTTAGGCTAGATAACCATTTTCCATTTACTATTGTAGAATTCATATTGCTTGAATGCAACGTTTGCTGGGATGTCACAAAACTGGGTCATTCTTGGCATTCAGTGTCCGTCTTGGCATCGGATTCCAGACAAAGCTCAGTCTTGGCGTGTCATGATAAATTTGTCCGTCTGACATTTCCTGTAGCCGATATCCGGATGAATATATCAAAGTATCATCGTCTCTATTTAAAATGTTTCGTTCTTTTTTTATCCAGCTCTTCTAACGTTCTCCTGTTTCGTCAACATTTCACTCACACCCAAATTTCATCACCATCTCTTAGCTCACAACCTCAACCTCGGCCGCCCAGACCTTGGCACTCTCCGCTGATGCTTGGCTGGCCTTTGGCCCCTCCCATCCCGGTTTCCTGGGAAAAGGAGCTGTTAAGAAGGTCATCATTTCGCGCTCGAGTAAATCTTGTCTTGACTTATCTGCGCATACCTTGAAGATAACCCTTGTTTGCGCGCGCATCTTTGCAACCGCGATCATCGCTCTGCATTTCCACAAGCTCTGATTGGCTAGAGTGGCTTTTACATACTCTTTTTATCCCTGCGCGACAAGCTAGTCGACCATGTCCCCACGCTCCAAGTCAATTTGGCTGGCGTTGTTGGCTGTGAACAGCTTCGCATATGCTAACGAGGAGCCGCCTGCTGTAACGACAGCGCCTATCTATCTGCCCTATTACGATGAAGAGTCGTGGTCTCTCGTGCGCGGCAGTGTCATCTCAAGCGTGAGTCGACATTCTCTGCAAACTTGATCATGGGTGCTAACACGCACAAGGATGCGGAAGCTAAGGAAACAACATATACAATATTCTGTCCAGATACAGACGACTCAGACCCTCCAGAGTGTGATCTATCCCTTGAGTTCCCTTTCGTTTTAGTCGAAGGTCCCGATACTGTCCGGTTCCACGGCACGCATACCTCAAGGCTGTATGTTCTCCCTATACCTACGAAGTACCATTACTAACATGGTGCAGCACCGCAAATTTAGAGTGTAATCTACAAGGCACGACCAGGGCCACGTGTTCCGGATACTCTAGCTTCAACGAAGGCTATAACGATGGCGTGCACACAGGTCCAACCGAGGTGACATGGACATCAACTTATTCCAGCAGTGAAGTAGAATGGGGTGTCCTGACAATGGGCGAACTACCACATGATCCGGACCCTGTTACTGCAGTTTCGAGTACACCGACGGATTTTGTGTCCATGCCGATAGCTACAAATGGCGATAATGCTGGAGCAAGTTTGAGCATCACCTTTAAAACTGCTCTGCTTGCTGCTTGTTGCACTTTGATGGTTGGTTGGACTCTGTAAGAATTCGGCCGTTTATTAATGAGAACACGATTTATGATGGGTGTCGGGAGCAAGCGAGCAATTTTCTTTGTTGAATTTCGATTATTGTATGTTTAATACATCATGCTCGTATATTAGCTAAGAGTAGCCAAAAACGATAGCAAATTTGATGAGCTAGAGTAATATTATCCTAAGACGAGCCCAAAGTCTGTTGTGTTAAGGTATAGCGATGGAGATGCAGGAAGTTCTGATTCCTCGAAGTATTGGGTTTATGTTTAGAGACAATCTTGTAGCCGACGGTAGATACAGGTTCATGCACATCTGAGTGCTTCAAACAGATGTCTATTCGACAGAATGGCATCGGGTGGCCATGAGATGCCAGGACAAAAGTTTGGTAAATCCTTATAGGCAGTATTAAGGCATAATAAGGGGAAGTATTGTCTAGAAATGTACTAGTGACCTCCTCGATTTGTATGAAGATGTTGACAGAAACCGCGTCAGGTGGATTAGAGCTGCTTCTTCGGGATGTTATCTCCAGGAGAGGAGGATGTTCGACTATGGAGATTGAGCTTAAGATTTCGGCGGAATGAGGCGTGGAAGTGTTAGGTTAAAAATGTTTAAAGAAAAGAGAAGAGTTCTGTCCCAGTACCGTCTTTCATGAACGGCCGGATGCTCTTACCGGCCGGAATGACAGGCTCCATTTTTCCGGTCCCGGAATCTCAGCCGGCCGTGACGCATGCCGAAATGACAACATTCACACATTGCTACAAGTCCTCTTGACAATTTGGCTTGAATCAAGCCTATTGGCGACCTTCAGAACAACATTGACGAGTTGAAAGGTGTTAATGCAGTTGAGCTTTACGTCTCAGCTTGTGTGGACAGGCCGGCTGTGGCCAGTATCGACATAAGCTTTTTTCAAGAAAGACCCTTGCTTGTGAAGAACAACATCATTGAAGAAGTGACCGTAGAAGTCAGAAGACTTATTCTCAGAGGCTTCCGACAAACAGTGTCATCGAAAATTGAGAGCGACGGCCAGATCACTGTATAATGAAAATGTGCAATTGCGATCTCAATTCTTGGAGTTCCACATTGGGTTCAGGAGTCAAAGAGTTGTGGAGACTTTGTGCGTGAGATGAGAGTACCCACTTTCAGCACAGACGTTGAGAAATGCCTCAATACCAAAAATAGTCCGTCTCCCACCATCAACAAAACAAGGCACAGTGGCCGAGTGGTTAAGGCGACAGACTTGAACGGACCTCTAAGAGGTTCTAGACATCTGTTACGTTCGCGTTCGTAGGTTCAAATCCTGCCTGTGTCGTTAAACCTTCATTTTTGCGACTTAAACGTGTTTTGATATATGAAAATTCGAGGATCAATCATGCTCTCAATTTTGCACTTATGGAGACGATTTTGGGACGACAAGATGCACGCGAATTAGCAGTTGGGTTCTGTCTTTTACAGAATCGAGTTGTGCAGCAGAAGTGTTGAGATATCATCACTTCTTAAACTTTTATGGAAATCGGGTCACACAACCTCCAAGCGAATAACGTTACTAGCTGTGTTCCCGCCCAGCTCAACGAAACTTGATATGCATGATGTTATTTGGATTCTTTTCGCGATAGAATAGATAGATAGACCTCATGGGCTGTCAGAGAAAAATAATCATTTTATCGATATATTTGTGTGTGCATTCATATTGCTGGCAGAGCGTACGGAAGCTGATATGTTAATCTATCACCACGATCTTGTCCAAATTTTAAGCGAGCTTGCTTGATAGGACACATTGACTTTGAGGAAGCTCGATTTATCATCAAAATTATATCCCTTCGCTCATGTCCTCACATCACCAACTCAAGTGAGGTTGGTTTTGGCGATTTCCTCTTTCAGTCACGTGTCGCTTAATTTAAGCTCAGCGGCCCGGACCTTGCGTAGAGATTTGTTATCAAAGAGGGAAGTCATGATGCTCCTTCCTTCCGTCCGCTTCTCGTTGCAGACTCCAACTAAACCAGCCATTCTCTCAGCCCTACAGGATCTGGCTGTTTATCGTGTAGCGATATGTCATTCACGAGCAACCTAATGTTCCAGAAACCTAAGACTACGTACACAATTTTAGAACTCCATTGAAATATTCAGATGCTTTTTTCTTTGTTGATGCTGTTATTTTGTGTTTATTATTAACTTTCAACACATGCATTACTTGATGATTACGCGGCACTGGGAATGGAGGCAAAGAACGGGAAATGGCGGAGAGAAGGGGTAAGAGTTTTGAGAGACATGGCGACCAGCCGTGTCTTAAACTGCAAAGGCGTCGGCGACGCGCTGTAGCGTGCAGTGTTTGTATGCGGCCGCAAGAGTATACCTTGCTCATTAAGGTTTTCAGCCAACAATGGTATCATCTGAAGGAGAGAGTAAGCTTACGGAGGCCCGACACTCTGCCTCCGAAGGTCAATAGATTGAGAACAAGTTGATCTGAGTGAGCGCTTCATGCTTGAAGCGGCCGGTCCCTGGTTCTGAGACCTGATCCATAACTGCACTGGAGACAGTCTCACTAAGACGGTGGCACAGCAAGACAGCAAATTAATACTGCTGACGGGCTTGCAAGGAGGCTCAAAAAGGAAGACAACATCCGGCCAAGCTCCGGTAGCTTCATAACCATACGAAGACTACATCTCAGCAATTTCAAGGTTCCGAGACATGGGAAACAGTGCTGGTGTCCAACATAAGAGTGCCCTCAGGTTGTCAAAAGACTTAAGAATCTAAAGTAGGGCCAAAAACAAACCCAGCCAAAGAGCCCACTAAGTTTATGCTAAATTATCCCAAGATATTCTAATATTTTTGTCACTTAAGATTGAGGTCCTAAGTTTTCTACTACCATCTATAGTGTGGGAGATCTTAAATTCCGCCTGCATCTCCACATGTAAGACAAGAAGCTTGGCCTTGAGCTTCTTCCAATGTCGGAACCGACCCGAATCTCGTAAACAATGCACGGACCTAGGCTGACTTTACAGTTGCTTTTCCTTCGAGTCCTGTAAGGTTGCGACTTTCAAAAATTTCCTCGTGTCTGACTTGAAAAAAGTGCCGCATGATAACACGGCAAGGTCGGAAACGCTGCAATCAAGATCAGACGAGAGAAATGCCCGGCGTTGTTTCGTGTTTGAAGATCTCTTTTTTTGAGCATCGTGTTTCGTCAGTGAGTCAGGCTTTGAGACGATCATTTTTACGAAAGACCATGCAAGGGCAGGGAAAAGAAAGGTTGCTGGGGGTGGGGGAGTGGAGATGAGGACCGTAACGTTAATGCAGAGTTGATGGGCAAGGATATTGAGTTTGTGTTGCTCGAGTTTGGATGATGCATGGTTACACAGCAGAGAACATCACACTCTGGAAGAACCTGTCCTGTTTCGCCAGGTCTCCCAGAAGAGTATCAACATTCAATGCCTTGCGATAATCCCCGAAAGCCTCTAGTCAGGGCATGAACATGGTGGCGCCAAGCCTCTTCCTCCAACTCTTGACGCCCACCAATCCCCTCCCCCAAGGCATCTGTCAGCTAAGGTTTAGTGGCTTTTACCCCTGGATCCTACAGTACCTTGCACTAGATTCATATTCCTGGGAAACAAAAACTGTGGTTTGGTGACTGGCAATTCTTTACCCGCGCGGCCAGTCGAAACGGCCGGTTCTTTGTGTCTGTAACACCAACACGATGACATGTTCTACTGGCCACAATCAACGGCTGATCGCCGAGAGCAGGGCCTTCAAGGGTTGTGTACCTTGTCGTGTCCGTCTGCGGGGAGAGCTCGGTAACCCATGAACATGGAAAATGGAGAGGTCATGATTCAACGGTTGACTTTGTCTGAGGCTCATCAGCTAAAGTCTTAGTCTACACATGAACCCAGCACGATTCGTCATTCGTTCCTCAAGATGTCCTCCCTGTGTGTCTAACTCTGAAAACAATCCGCCAAGCAAGGGTATCACGTATTAATACCTAGACTAGCCCCCGTCTTCTATCAACGTTTTGGACTAGCCCAGTCCAGCCTGAAAAGAACGAACGTCTTTGGAGCTTCAGCTTTAGCTCATTGCGTTCTCGTATTCCCGTTCCCTCTCAGCTGTGATTGTATTTTTATCTTTTGGTGGCCCGTCCTTCGCTTCTTATTTCTTTCTTATCTTACTTTTCATGCCCCCGAAGGCGTGGTCAACTTCTACGCCTGATTTTCTCTCGTACCTGTTGTGGGAGCTTGATTTGTTTGAGTTGAACGCCTCGCTCTTGCCCGAATAATTAGACGATCATTCCATATCACTTGCCATTAATCGCCTTTAACTTACACTCATTATCGGACCCCGGAAAACTATCAACTTGCTGCAAGCACCAAAAAGACTTTGAATCAATCTTCCAGGAGAAGACTATCGCTGAGCGATCAAGAATCTTAAGCATACTCAACATAGACACCATACACCATACCCATCACCGATAATAGACACATTATGAAGTTTTTTCCCTTGGCCGGTTTGGCTTCTATAGCCATCGCTACCAAAACGCCTCCCAGTTCACTTGATACTGCAAATCCAGGTATGTCCCACGGCCAAGAGGTGTTGCAATTCACCAACAACTTCAGATTCAATCCGAGATGTAGCGGGCACGCTCGCCTTCGATGCCATGAAGTACTACGGTGGCAACACATCATCAGTACCCAAAGATCTCGGCGACCTTCAAGATCCATACTACTGGTGGGTAGCTGGTGCCCTATGGGGTGTCATGCTCGACTACTACCACCTCACTGGAGATTACAGTTACAACGATGTGGTCATCGAAGCTCTTCTGGGGCCTACAAATCTCGGCACCGGTAACGATTACATGCCTGCAGAGCACGCCGACGAGGAGGGTAACGATGATCTTTTTTTCTGGGGCTCAGCCGTCCTCTCCGCCGCTGAGCGAAACTTCCCTCAGCCCAATAAGGACCTCCCATCGTGGCTCGATATCAGCATTAACGTATTCAACGAGCTTGCTGATCGATGGAATACAACAGCTTGTGGTGGCGGCCTCCTGTGGCAGATCTACCCAAGTAACCCGAATGGCATGACATACAAAAACTCAGTCAGCAACGGCGGCTTCTTCCAACTTGCTGCCCGTTTGGCTCGTATCACTGGTGATAACAAATATCTCGACTGGGCCATTAAGATCTGGGACTGGTCCTGGGAAGTGGGCTTCATCGATCACCGCAACTATCATGTTTATGACGGCGCCAGTGTGGAAGACAACTGCCAGAAGACAACATACCATTCTTTTACTTACACCAGCGGTATATATCTTTATGGCGCGGCAGTTCTCGCCAACTACACTGAGAAGCCAGAATGGATCGACCGCTCAAAGCGTCTCCTAGAGGGCACCGATTGGTTCTTTTCGCCATTCCCCAACGCGACCAACATCATGTACGAAGCTGCCTGCGAGACCGTCAACACATGCAACGACGACATGTCCACCTTCAAGGGTTATCTATCACGCTTCATGTACCTGTCCATTCAGATGCAGCCCGCTTTGAAGGGGTACGTTCATGCTCATCTCCTCCCATCGGCCAAGGCTGCTGTCCAAACATGTACGGGAGGGAAGTCTGGCCGTGAGTGTGGTATGCGATGGTATGTCTCTGGTTTTGATGGAAATCCCGGTCTCGGGCAGCAAATGTGTGCTCTTGAAGCTGTTCAGGGCTTGCTACTAAGTGATGCTCCTGCGCCGCTCAAGGGCGATGATGTCAAGGTTGTCCGCAGCACAGACTGGGCTGCCATGGAAAAGCACGAGTCCAAAACCAAGAGTACACCATCAACCTCGTCAGAGACATCATCAGCAACTGCAGCTCAGCCTACCAAGAGTGAGGATGCTGCTAATCTCTCTAGAGCGGATCTCGTCCTGGCTTCGGTCAGTATTGGGAGTGTCCTGTTGTTTTTAGGATGGGCCTAAACAAGAGTTGTTGGCTATTTATTAGACCTTATAGATATAGAATGGAATAGGCGTCAGGTATTTGGATAAACGGTCTGAGAGACTACTTTGGTATAAAACGCTCATACCCTGAGCGTTGCTTGTATTAATTCCACGAGATTACGCCCAGAAGGTCTAGATCTGACGTAGAACGCCGTCGTTTTATCGTCCTTTTCCTATTTAGTGCCCAAGTTTATGATCCTCTCACCTCAGCCAACGTCGTCTTCAGTGACTCCAGGAATCTTGTCACCTCGGTATCTGTACCGACTGTGATTCGTAGACATCCTTGGCATCCGTGCTCCTTTCCTCTGAATCGCACAACAACACCCTTGCCCTCAGCAAGTTTCTCATATACGGCCAACGCGACAGTATTGTCCGGCTCGCCTACAGTGTTAAGCATTTCGTAAAGCAAAAAGTTGCTCTCGGTGCCACCTCGTAGACGACCGACACCGGGAATTTTAGAGAGTTCCTTAATAAGACGGTCACGCTGCTCTAGGAGGCGCGCACGGTGGTCTCGCATAATAGCGAGTCCCTTTTCCGAGACAGCGTAGGACGCAAGGGCACTTGTAGGGCTGGAAATGTTGTAAGGGGCCTTGAGACTGTTGAGAAGTCGTGCAATTGGGGGGGATGTGAATGCAGCACCGAGTCGGATGCCAGCCATGCCGAAGGCCTTGGAGAGGGTTTGCATAACGACCAGGTTAGGGAACTCGGTCACCCATTCAGCCAGAGAAGCATCTTCGGGGGCAAAGTCGATATATGCTTCGTCGAGAACGACAACGCCGTTCCATGTTGGGTGATCAAGAATCTGCTGCACGTCGGACTTGGCAAGGACTGAGCCAGTGGGGTTTCCGGGCGAGCAAAGGTAGACAAGCTTAATGTTAGGCTCTTTTGTCAGAGTTTCCATGACAGCTGGAACATCTATGCTGAATGTGGGAGCTTCTAAAAGGGGAACTTTAACGAGAGCCACATCGTTGACCTGTGCAGACACCGAATACATGCCATACGTAGGCGGACATGTAAGGATGCGGTCCTTTCCAGGAACGCAGAAGCAACGCAGTAGAGCATCGATAGCCTCATCACTGCCAACTCCCACAAACAGATTCTCAGGCTTGAGAGTCTTATCTGTATGGGCGTGGGTGTTTCGCAGTTCGCAGAGCTGCTGCTTCAACGGCTCCTGGTGAGGATCAGGATAACGGTGCAGGCCCAGCAAGTCGACCTCTACACCATTGGCAGTCTTCTCTGCGACGTCTGAGCTCAGAGAGGGACCGTACGCGTTCTCATTTGCATCGAGAAGGATATTGGTGCCGTCATCCTTGTAGTCGCTGGGGAAAGTTAGTCGTTGCTCTAATGCGGGGGAGGGGCAACATGCTCTCGCGCGCAGCGATATGGCTGGAGGGCCAAGATGTTTGGCCTGGCACAGCTTTCGAGGTTGAAGGGAGCCATTTTGGTGGTGATTTATCTCCTGACGAACTGAGGAGTGATGAGGATGTGTGGCTCTTTAAGATGTGGTGTTTAACACTTTTTGGTTGCTGAGTCCGACGCCGGAGGGGAGTCATTGACTTTTTTGTGGGGCTTTCATCTTGTCATGATAGAGGGGAAGCATTGGATACGGCGTATATGTATCCCACGATGTGGTGTTTAGAACCTTGATAAGCAATTGAATATAGGTAAAGGCTTGCAGTATGACGGGACGATTGTTTTCCGATACGCAATTGAGTCACAATGGGTATGGCTAAGGTATATTCTGATGTTGGAGTCATCTATGGGCTAGAACGTTACCCTGAAGTACAACGAAAATTCTGAACTGCGGCTTCATGATTGAGAAACGAAGAGACAACAGAGGATAGATAAGTTAATAACTATGTTTCGATTTATCCTATTTGAGTTTTTATCATATGATGCGATCGGGTTATGTTTCTACTGACAATGGGCGTATAATACCGACAGAAGAATCCAAATTCTCCCAGTGAGATTCGAACACCTTTATGTCTTCCCAGTCATGATAGTCCGCTATAGGCATAAAGAATCATCCTTACAAGTGAAGGCTAAAGTCTTAGCTACAGAGCACTGTTATAAAGCCAATCACTATTTCAGGGATCAAGTTTCATAGCCACAGTTAAGTCGGCAATACAAACAGACATCGTCTAACGTCCAACTCTACAATTCGGCACAACTCCAGACCAATAGTATCAAATACCACCACGAAATTCAAGAACAAAGGTCGCGTGGCCCAATGGCAAGGCGTCTGACTACGAATCAGAAGATTCTGGGTTCGATCCCCAGCGTGATCATGCTTTTTGACTCTGGCGTTAAGTGGTGTCGATCCTCTCCGAGGAAAGCGCTAACCTTTTGCACCCTGATAGGACATATTGCCACTACGTAAACCAACATTCTAATCCCGACTTCCTGATAGCTTATTTGTATTAATATTGAAAGACCAACCCTGTGTGAGACTGTGCTTTGTTAATCGCTCCAGGTCTAGCCAGGCGTCGAAGTGAGAATCATCTCCTTATTAATATGTTCCTTGGCTTTAAAACCTTGAGGTCGGTAAGAAACGTAAGGACAATGATCTCTTGTAATGTATATACAAGATTATTGCGACTAACACAACCACTGAGGTTAACCTGGGGAGTTTATAGTTGTACCGCGCGGTTGATGATTGGCAGAGTGTTTGTGTAACTCCCTTGAGCCATGATTGGCTAGACAACAAGACTCGTTTTGTGTGTCACCAACAGCTTAAGGTACTCTGTCATCTTCATGACGCGAGAGCACTTGCAAACCTCAGATATATTATACGAATCTCTTATAACGATAAATTTTATTTTCCCTTTACCTCTAACCTGTCCACATCTACATCATCGCTTCGCGTCCCTTAGTCAACTTCAGCAAGTGGGCAACTTTATCTGGAAGAGAACCCGTTGTTAACAGACCGAAGTCTGGCAGGATCAATGGTCTATGTACATTTTCACTTCATCACTACACTGATCAAACGGGCTTATGATAAGCTCCATAGTCATGGATTGGGTATCAGCTTCTTACTCAACCTCTTGTGTTTATGAAACGCTGGTGTAAAGGGGTGGTATAGTTTATCATTCTTAACATGCCTTTACAATTGATATATAAGAAAACTTGAGTCAGCTCGGGTTGGTTCTTAATAGACTGCTTATGAACTTGACAGCAAACCCTATCACGGACAATCCGGCCAACAATGGGGTAATTCAAGGACAGTGGACTCCACATAGGTCGTTTGCAGAGGTATACCCAGTACCATCCATTAATTTTCACTCGTACGAGAGGAGAAGATGAATAACAAACAAGGAACTAATCCACGAGTTTAAAATCGCATTTGCGGTGGACAAGCAAGCTCTCCGTTTGTGTTGTCCACAATCTTGGACGGGAATTTGGCCACCAGGAATCATCCAAGAGCAAGGTCGCGTGGCCCAATGGCAAGGCGTCTGACTACGAATCAGAAGATTCTGGGTTCGATCCCCAGCGTGATCATTTATTTTTGTCGTTTTGGGGTATGCTTGGGGCTGTGAGGATATCTGGTTATATGGTAGGTATTAATTGTACACTGAGGTTAGGGAGGATTTTGTGAAGGCGCCTGTTATGAAGCAAATCCTTGAAGATGGTATAAATGCTGGGAAGTGTTAACAGGTCAAGAGTGATACTCAGCTTCTTTGGATGGCGTGCGGCTGATAATAAGAGCAAACAAGTCCGGGACCAAGTTAGTGATACGGGGACGCTGGTGTTGGGTGATAGTTTTATTTAAACTCAGTCAGCCCAAGTCAATATATGTCTCACATGGACTGCAGCTCCTTGAACTACCCTTGTTTACTGGAAACGTCGGCGACATGAATGTTTGGAGCCTAGAGGTATGGGGAACGAAGAATAGACTGAGGTGGTCTGAATGATATATGCGAATAGAATTTCGTGAAAAATAACAGATATAGGCGAAAGTTAAATCACAAACGCGGTATGTACAGAAGGAGGCAGGGAGGATATACACCTCGATAGCTGATGTCGAACACGTAGTGCTGACGGTACGGTAGCTGAAGTGTAACTGTGACAAAAACGGCCTGGTTGCCCACCCAGACTGCCGTAACATTTGGACCCACACAACCACGTCTCAACTGCCCACCGTTGAGTTAACTCTAGGTTTCATTTCCAATCCTGGAACCTGAACCAACTGAACCGCGTCCATACATGTCCATATCCGTACACAAGCGACAAGCCCAGCCTCCCGATCCCACGCCATACGACCTCCTGCACTCCTCACTTGTCACTCATGAATTGATGGACTGACCGACTGATTGGACCCCATTCGTGTTCCATCGCCAGCCAACGACAAGCCTGTTCTCGCTCACACAGGCGCAATCCCAACACATCCCTCCCACTATTATACGCTGCCCTCTGCCGCTGCTACAGCACAGCACAGCCAGTACAGCACGCGCTGCCGCTTGAAGCGCTGTACTGACGCCTTGACGCCCTGAAAGCGACAGCCCAGCCCAGCCCAGGTCACAATCACAGTCACAGTCACAAACAGCCATGTACTCCGCCGGCTACGGCTTTAGCAACAATGCTGCTCCCTCTTTCAACAACCCTGCCCCACAGCAGCAGTCCGGAGCCCAGCCAGCCGCTCAGCAGATGATGTATAACCAGCAACAGCAGTTCGCCGGCATGACGCCTCAAGGAGGCTTTAACCCTGGCGCGAATCCTCAAATGATGGGTGCTGGTCCAGGAGGCATGATGCCAAACGCAGGAATGCAGCATATGGCTGCCAATGGTCAGAGTAGGTACCATTTCTTCATTGCGCGCAATCCTCGATCGAATCTTTCACGACGCGCCTGCCTCCAATGCTCTAGTAAACAGCACCAGCCTCTTTAACGATGTGTGGACAGTCTGTGGTCAGGCGTGATTAAGAAGAAGCGCGGCGCAAACCGATATGCGACGCGACAAAACACCCCCCTCTCCTCCACACCCAACAGCTAACATGTTGCGCACAGTGGCAGGCTTCCAACAGCAGTTCGCTGGCAACCCCTACGGTCAAGTCGTTCCCTCGTCGGTCGCTCCTCAAAATTTTGCGCCAAATTACATGATGGGCGGAGGCATGCAGGGCTTCCCAATGAACCAACCCGGGATGCCCCAGAATCCTCAGATGATGCAACGATTGCAACAGCAACAGCAAGCGCAGGCTCAAGCGCAACAGCAGCAGCAGCAGCAGCAGCAACAACAACAACAACAACAACAACAACAACAACAACAAGCTGCCAACCCCGTTGGTATGGGTCAGGTATCGACCCCTCAAAGACCCCCGAGCGCCGCACAAGGGACGCCGAACAACGCTCTACCTTCGCAACAGGGTCAATTTCCAACACCTCAGCCTCCCTCCCAAAGCCAAACCCCTACGAACCAGCAGTCTCAACAACCGCAGCCGCAACAACAGCAGCAGACTCAACAAGCTTCGGCACAGGCACAGGCACAGGCACAAGGGCAAGGGCAACAACAGCAGCAGCAACAACAGCCAGCATCTGCCGGCTTATCGACACCTCAGACGCCAACCTTCTCTTCGAATCAAGGACCGGCTGTTAATGGAGCTTCAACAGCGGCTCCGCTAAGCCCTGGTACTGAGTCTCGAGACAAGGAACGATTCGCATTATTGCTCGATATCAACCACGAACTTCTCTATGAATCTATACAAATCCAGGCAACTCAACAGGAACTAAAGAAGGAGAGCGCTGCAGCTGGAAACCCTGCTGAGAAAAAACCGACGGATGAAGAGACACAACTACAGCAGGATTATCTCCAGTGAGTTCTCATTTGGACAAAGTATCACTTTACACAACTAACTGTCCATCAGATGTATGAGGAGATTGCAAGCAAACTTGTCGTATATGGCCGCTCTTGCAGATCGGAAGCCTGAAGTTAAAGTTCCACCCTGTCCAGCATACCTCACTGCGCCTGCTCTGACTCTTTCGCTCAAACTTCGGGTCCCAGCTGTAGGACCTGAAGGGGCGGAAAACAATATCGACCCGGTCGCTGACCGTGAAGAGCGAAATAATAGCATCAGGGACCTGTATTCAAGGCTGCAGGCTGTCTTCCCCGGTATCGACCCGAAGAGAGAACCAGCTTACCGCATGAATACACAAGGCGGTCAGAAGCCTGGCATGATGGGAAGCCAGGCCAGCCCGACAGCACAAAGGACGCCCAAGATCACGAATATGGGGGCACCTCCTATGCCCTAACGCTGCTGGCTCACACGACTACTGAGTGAGACAAAGAACGTTAAGGCGTAAATATGGTGCCAAGGTTTATAGAGATTCAGATGGGAGTTATTTTGGGTCGATTTGACCAGTTCATCTAACGAATAGCATAACACTTTTTTCTTCTTTTTTATGGTATAAGGGCTGGCTTGGTTTTAAGAGCTCGACAAACTGGCAGATTAGAAGCAATATTGTTATAAGAATAGCGTTACTTTGGGGGTGGTTCAAAAGGAGAAGTGTATATGTAGTTGGTGATTTTGCTCAGGGCGTTGGGAGCTCCCTTCAGAAGAATTAACGATGAAAAGCCAAGAGAGTCTAGCCTGGATAAATGATTTCACGTCATTTGCCTGCATCAATGTGCCCAGTCTTAGGGAGTAGTTTCTATCGATTCGATCTCGATCCGAATTTATCCTATACCTATAAAATAAGGATATTTTGTCTGATATTCGAATTTACAGCGTTTATGAGATATTTGTATATATCTTCATGTGCAACAGAGTATACGATGTCATTTCTCTACTCTAGAATTGTTAAGACATACATGGTGTGGCACGAACCTCATGTCGGGATAGGTACTTGCTAGTGAACCTGCATATCGGGTTTTGGCGGCTCGCATGAGGCTAAACCTGACTGAAGGTGGACAGTCACCGTGAACTAATCCAATCATAGCAAGATCAGATGTAAGAAAAAAAAATTCTTTTTTTCAAGCTGTGGAGGTGGATGCTGAGCGGAAAGTGGATGTTTTATGTTTTAGCCTGTCATATAAAGCGCCTTTTTTCTCGCTGTCGCCCTAGGCTCGAGCTTTTTCGATCATGGATCTTGGGTGTTGAGTGCCGGCTGAGAAAAGGTTGTCCTGTTGCGTGGCTGACTGCAGCTCTTTCTCACAGTAAGAGTTAGTATCATGCTTACGGACTGGAAGCTTACGGGCATTCTGCAGCTTCCAGAATGGTTCCCTACAGCATTGTTGGTGATATGTTGTTTTTCACGTTGAAGACTTTGTCATGACAACTCCAATCCGCATATGTCGTAGATATTTCTTCCGTTACCGGAGCCTTTCACAAGTCTCCCCGCCACCTGCCATGGAACTCGGGCAGGGAATTTTCCACTGCCTTGGCCCGTATCGACGGTGCGGCTAAACCCTGACCGCTGATCTAACAAACCCACTCTCGAGGCTCAAGTCCAACCATTTCTGATGGCGATCAGTCATGATGAAAGGTTGTTGCGCAGCTTGTGGAGAGGCTTGAGAAGTTTGGCCAAGGCACGGCGGGGCATTTTAGTGTCCCTGCAGATTTTAATGGAATGCTGCAATTGGCTGCATTAAGGGAACCATCTTTCAATTGGCCAATTAGAGTTTATAGCAGTCCACAGCGGGGAGCACCCTGTACTGCAGCCCGGCGATAAAAAAAGTTTCGAGGGCCGCTTCCATCAAAAGACTTCTTTCTTTTTTTTCTCCTCCTCCCAAACCCTCGCTCTTCTCCAACATCCTCTTTACCTCCAACTACAGTTGAGGCTGATGATTGCGAGGTAGCTTCTGACCTTACCAGGGTAGCTCTGAAAACGAGTTAACTTGCCGGCCCGTCGCTCGCAATCTCCCTGTCCTCCCGCGACGACCCCTCCCCGTCGTTGCCCCGCGCTTCTTTGGGTATTTTGTTGATATAGCCCAGTGCAGGTGCTTTTTGTCTTTTCCTTTGCTTCATTCCTAAGTCATAACCATAACCACTACAATGGCTTTGGTTCCTCAACCTCCAGCCTCTGCTCGTCAGATTGGCGCCGAGGATGATGGCCTCGCCTGCCTCGAGCTTGAAGATGGCTCCTCCTTCCAGGGTTACAGCTTTGGTGCCCAGAAGAGCATTGCTGGAGAGCTGGTCTTCCAAACGGGTATGGTTGGCTATCCTGAGTCCGTAACGGATCCTTCGTACCGCGGCCAGATTCTCGTCATCACTTTCCCTCTCGTCGGAAACTATGGTGTCCCCTCGCGCGAGGCTATGGATGAGCTCCTCGGCGATCTGCCCGCTCACTTCGAGTCTAGCGAAATCCACATTGCTGGTCTCGTCACAGCTTCATATGCTGGCGAGGACTTCTCTCATTTCTTGGCCAAATCTTCTCTGGGCACATGGCTGAAGGAGCAGGGTGTTCCCGCTATGTACGGCGTTGACACCCGCTCTTTGACTAAAAGAATCCGTGAGAAGGGTAGCATGTTGGGTAAGATGCGCCTTGAGACTCGTGGTCTGACCAATGGCTCTGTCAACGGTCAGGCTGACGATGCCTTGGCTGCTTTGCCTACCGACCACTTTGAGCAGGTCGAATGGGTCAACCCCAACACCAAGAACTTGGTGGCCGAAGGTGAGTTTCCTAGCGTTTTCAAACTCGGAGACGCATGCTCATTATATATGTAGTTTCCATTAAGGCTCCTAAGCTCTACAAGCCTCCGACGTCGGTCGCCCGTAAGCACCCATCCGGGCGTACTATCCGTGTTCTGTGCCTCGATGTCGGTATGAAATTCAACCAGCTGAGGTGCTTCCTCAAGCGTGGTGTCGAGGTCCTTGTCTGTCCCTGGGACTACGATATCGCCAGCGCCATCGACGAGTTCGACGGTCTCTTCCTCTCTAACGGTCCCGGTGACCCCGCTATGCTCGACAACGTCGTTAAGAACATCGCTGCCGTCCTCGAGAAGAATGAAATCCCCGTTTTCGGTATTTGCTTGGGACACCAGCTCCTCGCCCGTGCTGCTGGCGCCACCACCAAGAAGATGAAGTTCGGTAACCGTGGCCACAACATTCCTTGCACCAGCATGGTTACTGGCAAATGCCACATTACTTCTCAGAACCACGGTTTCGCCGTCGATACCGACAGCCTGACCAATGGCTGGAAGGAGCTCTTCGTCAACGCCAATGATGGTAGTAACGAGGGTATCTTCCACACTGAGAAGCCCTACTTCAGTGTGCAGTTCCACCCCGAGAGCACCCCTGGTCCTCGCGACACCGAGTTCCTCTTCGATGTCTTCATCAACACTATGGCCAACTGTGCCGAGAAGCCCGAGCTTCTCAAGGCTCCTGTCAGCTTCCCTGGTGGCACCATCGAGGAGAACGAGCGTCTTCACCCCCGCGTCTCTGTTCGCAAGGTCCTCGTTCTTGGCAGTGGTGGTCTCAGCATTGGTCAGGCTGGTGAGTTTGACTACTCTGGTAGTCAGGCTATCAAGGCTTTGAAGGAAGAGGGCATCTACACTGTCCTCATCAACCCCAACATCGCCACTATCCAGACCTCCAAGGGCTTGGCTGACAAGGTTTACTTCCTCCCTGTCAACGCCGACTTCGTTCGAAAGGTCATTCAGTATGAGCGACCTGATGCCATCTATGTGACCTTCGGTGGACAGACCGCCCTTCAGGTCGGTATTCAGCTCAAGGATGAGTTCGAGTCTCTTGGTGTCAAGGTTCTTGGTACTCCGATCGATACCATCATCACTACTGAGGATCGTGAGCTCTTTGCCAGAAGCATGGACTCTATTGGCGAGAAGTGTGCCAAGTCCGCGTCTGCCAACAACATCGACGAGGCTATGCACGTCGTCAAGGACATTGGCTTCCCCGTCATTGTGCGCGCCGCCTATGCCCTTGGTGGTCTCGGCAGTGGTTTCGCCAACAACGAGGAAGAACTGATGGATCTCTGCAACAAGGCTTTCGCCGCCAGTCCCCAAGTTCTGATTGAGCGTAGTATGAAGGGCTGGAAGGAGATCGAGTATGAGGTTGTCCGTGATGCTCAAGACAACTGTATCACAGTCTGTAACATGGAGAACTTCGACCCCCTCGGTATCCACACTGGTGACTCTATTGTTGTCGCCCCCTCGCAGACCTTGTCTGATGAGGACTACAACATGCTGCGAACAACAGCTGTCAATGTCATTCGCCATCTTGGCGTCGTCGGAGAGTGTAACATCCAGTATGCCTTAAACCCCTTTTCCCGCGAGTACTGCATTATCGAGGTCAACGCCCGTCTGTCTCGATCTTCTGCTCTCGCCTCCAAGGCTACAGGTTACCCTCTGGCCTTCATCGCTGCCAAGCTTGGTCTTGGTATTCCTCTTAAGGAGATTAAGAACTCAGTCACCAAGTCCACCTGTGCTTGCTTCGAGCCCTCGCTAGATTACGTCGTGGTCAAGATGCCTCGATGGGATCTCAAGAAGTTCACCCGTGTGTCCACTCAGCTTGGTTCCTCCATGAAGAGTGTGGGTGAAGTCATGAGTATCGGTCGTTCTTTCGAGGAGGCCATCCAGAAGGCCATCCGAGCCATCGACTTCCACAACCTCGGCTTTAACGAAACCGAGGCCCTCATGAGCATTGAGGATGAGCTCCAGACCCCCTCTGACCAGCGTCTGTTTGCCATTGCCAACGCCATGCACGAGGGTTACACTGTCGACAAGATTTGGGAGTTGACTAAGATCGACAAGTGGTTCCTCCGCAAGCTCAAGGGCTTGAGCGACTTCGCCAAGAGGATGACAAGCTACAGCACAACCGACATCACCACCAGCCCCTCTATCCTTCTCCAGGCCAAGCGTCTGGGTTTCAGTGATCGTCAGCTCGCCAAGTTCTGGAGCTCCAACGAGATTGCTGTTCGCCGCCTGCGACTTGAGGCTGGTATCCAGCCCTTTGTTAAGCAGATTGACACCGTCGCTGCTGAGTTCCCTGCCTTCACCAACTACCTCTACATGACCTACAATGCCTCTGATCACGACGTCAACTTTGACGATCACGGTGTTATGGTCCTGGGCTCTGGTGTCTACCGTATCGGTTCATCCGTAGAGTTCGATTGGTGCTCAGTCCGAGCCATTCGAACCCTTCGTGCCACCGGTTTCAAGACAATCATGGTCAACTATAACCCGGAGACGGTTAGTACAGACTACGACGAAGCTGATAAGCTTTACTTCGAGAACATTAACCTCGAAACTGTCCTGGACATTTACCAGCTTGAGAACTCAAGCGGTGTTTTGGGTGCTATGGGTGGTCAGACCCCCAACAATATTGCACTCCCCCTGCACCGTGCCGGTGTCAAGGTTCTGGGTACTTCTCCTGAGATGATTGACAACGCCGAGAACCGATACAAGTTCTCTCGTATGTTGGATCGTATTGAGGTCGATCAACCTACCTGGAAGGAGCTTACTAGCTTTGCTGATGCTCAGGAGTTCTGTAACGCTGTTTCTTATCCTGTGCTGGTTCGACCCTCCTACGTCCTCTCGGGTGCTGCTATGAACACAGTTTACTCCGAGAAGGATCTCAAGAACTACTTGGACCAGGCTGCTGAGGTTTCTCGGGAGCACCCTGTCGTTATTACCAAGTACATTGAGAATGCCAAGGAGATTGAGATGGACGCCGTTGCCAAGGATGGTAAGGTTATTGGCCACTTCATCTCTGAGCACGTCGAGAACGCCGGTGTTCACTCTGGTGATGCTACCCTTATCTTGCCTCCTCAGGATTTGGAGGCCACTACCATTGAGCGTATTGAAGAGGCCACTCGCAAGATTGGTCAGGCTCTCAACGTCACTGGTCCTTTCAACATTCAGTTCATTGCCAAGGACAACGACATCAAGGTCATCGAGTGTAACGTTCGTGCCTCACGTTCGTTCCCCTTCGTGTCCAAGGTCATGGGTGTTGACTTGATCGAGATGGCCACCAAGGCTATCATGGGCCAGCCTTTCCAGGCTTACCCTCCTACCGATCTTGCTCCCAACTGCGTCGGTGTCAAGGTCCCTCAGTTCAGTTTCTCCCGTCTTTCCGGTGCTGATCCCGTACTGGGTGTCGAGATGGCCTCTACAGGTGAGGTTGCTTGCTTCGGTGTTGACAAGAATGAGGCCTATCTGAAGGCCTTGATGTCTACCGGTTTCAAGATTCCCAAGAAGAACATCCTTCTGTCCATTGGATCCTACAAGGACAAGCGTGAGATGCTTCCTTCTGTACAGAAGCTTGAGAAGCTCGGCTACAAGCTGTTCGCTACTTCCGGTACTGCCGATTTCCTCCAGGAGCACGGCGTTCAGTGCCAGTACCTTGAGGTTCTCGGTAAGGAGGAGGATCGCAGCTCTGAGTTCTCCCTCACCCAGCATCTGGCTAAGAACACCATTGATCTGTACATCAACTTGCCTTCCAACAACAAGTACCGCCGTCCTGCCAACTACATGAGTAAGGGTTACCAGACTCGACGTATGGCTGTTGATTATCAGATTCCTCTTGTTACCAACGTCAAGAACGCCAAGATTCTCGTCGAGGCCATTGCCCGCCACTTCGAGCTTGAGGTCTCTAAGCGCGATTACCAGACCAGCCACCGAACCATTGTGCTACCCGGTCTGATCAACATCGCTGCGTTCGTTCCTGGCATTGCTACTGCCAACAATGACGACCTTCAAACAGTGACCAAGGCCTCTATCTCTGCTGGTTTCAGCATGATTCGAGTTATGCCTTTGGGTGTTGATGGTGCCATCACCGATGCCCTCACTTTGAAGACTGCTCAGCAGAGCAGCCGACGGGGTGGCTACTGCGATTACAACTTCTCTGTAGCTGCTACCTCCGACAATGCTGATCAGATCAGCCACGTTACAGGCGAGGTTGGGTCGCTCTTCATCCCCTTTAACCACCTCTCTGGCAACATCAGCAAGGTTGCTGCTGTCACTGCTCACTTCGATTCTTGGCCCACACACAAGCCTATCGTCACTGATGCTAAGCTGACTGACTTGGCCTCGATTCTCCTCCTTGCCAGCCTCCACAACCGTCGCATCCACGTTACTTCAGTCACCAACAAGGACGATATCAAGCTTATTGCCCTTAGCAAGGCTAAGGGACTCCAAGTCACCTGCGACGTCTCGATCTACTCCCTATATCTCAACCGTGACGAGTACCCTGAGTGCGAGCGTCTGCCTACCGCTGCTGATCAGAAGGCACTCTGGCAGCACATGTCGACCATTGATGTGTTCTCCATTGGTAGTCTGCCTTACCGCCTGGCCACTTCGCTCGGCCACAAGGGCGATCCTCACATGGGTATCTCTGATGCTCTCCCTCTGCTGCTCACTTCAGTTGCTGAGGGTCGTTTAACTGTTGACGACATCAAGGATCGTCTTTACACCAACCCTATGGAGATCTTCGAGCTCCACGATCAGTCTGGTACCACCATCGAGGCTGAGATTGACCGTCCCTACACCGTGGCTCCCGGTACCTTCTGGTCTCCTTTCGTAGGCCGCACTATGCGTGGATCTGTTCAACGAGTCACTTTCCAGAACACCACAGTCTGCCTTGATGGTGAGGTCCTGCCTGTCTCGCCTCAGGGCAAGGACATGTCTTCGCACATCGCTCCTCCCATGTCGCCTCCCGTCAAGCCCACCACCTCAATCGCTCAAGCCACCGACTCTCCTCAAGCCCGTCGCATGTCCATGCTGGGTGGTTTCCAGCCTCTGAACCGTCTCCGCGGTGTCGATACTGGTGCTGTTGGCGCTACTCTGCCTTCGCCTGCTCGTGGTGCTGCTCCTGTTGAGGAGCTCGCCCCTGGCCTCCAGCTCCAGCCTCTGGTCAGCTCTTCCCTCCAGCAGCTCCTGGCTCAGCCTTCGTCGTTCAAGAACACCCACGTTCTGTCCGTCAAGTCTTACAGCCGAGCTGATCTCCACCTGCTCTTCACTGTTGCTCAGGAGATGCGTCTTGGTGTCCAGCGCGAAGGTGTCTTGAACATCCTTCGAGGTCGCGTCTTGACGACGCTCTTCTACGAGCCCTCTACTCGCACCTCGGCTTCGTTCGATGCTGCTATGCAGCGTCTTGGTGGACGCACCATCGCCATCTCCACCTCTCACTCTTCTGTCCAGAAGGGCGAGACTCTCCAGGATACCCTCCGTACTCTGGCTTGCTATGGTGATGCTGTCGTCCTCCGTCACCCTGAGGAGAGCAGCGTTCATGTTGCTGAGAAATACAGCCCTGTCCCTGTCATCAACGGTGGCAACGGCAGCAAGGAGCACCCCACGCAGGCTTTCCTTGATCTCTTCACCATCCGTGAGGAGTTGGGTACTGTTCAGGGCTTGACCATCACCTTCCTGGGTGATCTTCTCTACGGCCGACCTGTGCACTCCCTTGTGTACCTACTCCGACACTACCACGTTCAGGTCCAGCTCGTTGCCCCTAAGGCTCTGGCTCTTCCACCTAAGGTCCGAGAGCAGCTCGTTGCCTCTGGCCAGCTTCTCTGCGAGTCTGAGACTCTCACCCCTGAGATCCTGGCTCGCAGTGACGTCCTGTACTGCACACGTGTGCAGCGGGAGCGCTTCCCTACCGAGGAGGAGTACCAGCGCGTTAAGAACTCTTACCGAGTGGACAACGCTTCGCTTAAGCATGCTAAGAGCTCTTCGATCGTTATGCACCCTCTCCCCCGCAACGAGGAGGTTGCCGAGGAGGTCGACTTCGACCAGCGAGCTGCATACTTCCGACAGGTAAGCATTGATTTCTACGAGATGTTGACCATAATTGCTAACATGGTGTTTAGATGCGCTATGGCCTCTACTGCCGCATGGCTCTGTTGGCGTTGGTTATGGCTGATTCGTAAACTTATATATGAGTCGGAAAGGATTTGAAAAGTTTCATGACATGATTGGATATTTGTAATTTTTGCTTTTTTCAAAGCCGGATAGAAATTGGCGTGCGTTAGCAAGCATTCCAGGATGATGCCCGTGAACGACATTTGATGTTATAGATTGTGTAAATGACACGCGACTCACGTCGTCGGCGTACGGTTTTATGTATGTTATGTATCATGTATGTATACGTATCGTCGTATACGTTTATTTAATTGAATACCTATTTATTATTTCACCCGTGCGTTCCGTGTGTTTTGTATGTGTGTCTGTTTTCTCCTGCTGTTCGTGGCGTGAATATCATGAGACTGGAACTTATAAGTTCCTCCGAGAAGCCCTCGATGGTGTAACTCTCAAATCTTGATGTTGGTTTGTATTGTGCTATAATAGTATACTTTCCTGAAATCCCAATGTACAGCTATTCCTGGAGTAAAGTCAACAAATGGAAATTTCACTTCGAAGATGTCATAACTCCACCACCCACCGATAGCGCAGTACGTACCTTTTTCCTTCTTGAACATCCCATCCATCGTATGCCTCAAAGTTCGTTCAGTGAGTCAAATCGCATGATTTCCCACAGTAGACTGATATATATAAATCAATGCGTCTACTAATATCTAACTCCAGCTCTAGGTTGTTCCCTACTGCAAAAATGGCGCTTCATTCAGCAGATACTTCGAAGCTGATCTGTATGTTCAACGTTACCCCGCCAGTCTTGCCATCACGACTCTTCTCTTCACAGCACCATTTGTCATGGAACAGTTTACTAACAACTCATAGTCGCCCCGGCGGGCCATCAGGCAACAGGTCAAGCAGAGCAATTTACAAAAGGGACTCTTGTCCGCTCACAGCTCAACCCAACATCACCTATCCCTCAATTCCACGCATGGTTCTCCCGTGCTCAGGAGAATGACTCTGGCGTAGATCATCCTGAATCATGCACTCTCTCAACAGCATCTCTCCCCTCAGGTCGTATCTCATCTCGTACTGTGTATCTAAAGGAGCTCGACAACCGCGGCTTCGTCATCTACACTAACCTGGACACATCTCGCAAGGCAGCCGATATAGCGACCAATCCCCGCGCTGCGATGCTGTTCTTCTGGGAATCTCTACAGCGCCAAGTCCATGTTGAAGGACGGGTGGAGAAGATCTCCCGGGAAGAAAGCCAGACATACTATGACACGCGAGCTCGGGGAAGCAGAATCGGTGCATGGGCTAGTCGACAGAGTCAAGTACTTGAGCCACAAGGTGAAGACGACGATGGCCGCAAGCAGCTGGAGGGATGGGTTAAAGAGGTTGAGAAGCGGTTTGAGGGGCAGGAGAAAATTCCTGTTCCTGATTTCTGGGGCGGTTTGAGGATTATCCCGGACAGAATCGAGTTCTGGCAGGGAAGGGAGAGTAGACTTCACGACAGGTTCGTTTATGAACGGGAGGGCGAGGAGCAGGAGTGGACAATAAAGAGGCTGAGTCCTTAGGGAGATGTATTTGATGTACTACAGATGCTCAATCATGCTCAGCATGAAGCCAGATATAGAAGCGAAATGATGAATGAGCTCCTCGCTAAGATAATGGTCAACAGACAAGGGGTGTTTGAGTAGCATGCGGTGAGTTATGTTACAACTCTCTATCTGCAACTCTCGTTCGATACAGTAAGTAACACCACATATCTTCAATACATACTATCAAGATAACAAGCCGGCATCAATTGCCGTATCCAAGCATAATATACTGACTTATAAAAACTACATCACGAGTTTTTACATGCGGTGAATCCTGAATAAGACATCAACGTCAACAAGGTGGATCCCCCCTGAAAATGCTGGCATGATATCGCCTGATTTGTTATGCCAAGGGCCGGAGTGACTTGTATGGGACCGGGAGCCATTTATAGAACATTAAAAGTACGTAGTTATTGACTAGAATATACGGAAAGGGGTATGTGTAATCCTAGCTTCAGATCAGATGCCATATCCATGCTTCAACCTATGATGCCATATAGCAGACACAGCTAACCAAACCAAATCAATCCCAATAAACTTGTTCCTCGATTATAGGAACTCAATGTTCACTCCGAATGCCTCCGTATATAGAACAATGCTATTTCCCGCCCTGTCGTCCAATCAGGAGCGTTATAAAAGGGGTCTGATTCCCAAAACAACACATAACAAGATGCCTATCACGCCGGATCGAGTCGGGTCGCTGTCAAAACAATCCATAAAAAGTCGCTAAATGTGTTGGTATCCACGGTAACGCCTCGTAATGCCCAAAGTGAAAAAAAGAACGCCGTTTTTCCTTTTTAATCCTCTCGTGCCTGGAAATGGTTGAAGTAGTCATTGCAGAGCCTTGACGGTTGCGGGGTAGTCGAGTGGCTGGCCTCGGCAGTCGGGGTATCGACTGGTGTTAGAGAAAGGCCTAATCCTAATACTGCGGATCCTGTGCCGAGTGTCTTTGATCTGGAGTGGCTAGGCACATAGTTGTTGTGGTTGTTGCTGTCGTCACTCTCGTCATCACTATCCGCGGGCATGTGCTCGTTGAGGTCCCATTCGGGCTGCTGAGCGGCATATTGCATATCCACCATAGCATCCGTCAAACAGTCTTCATCGCAAAGGGGCATAATGCGGTAGTTGAGGTTCTCCATGATGCATCGTTCGGTGGTGTTGAGCTGCTCGGGTGACCACATGCCACGACCCCAGGCTTTGCAATAGTACTGAGAAGCCTCCTGAGGATCCTCCATGAACTTAACAGCAATGACAAGAGCTGCCATAATGATGAGCTCAGGGTTGACTGAGTCGATGTGTAACTGCTGTCGTTGAGGCATGATGGGCGTCGGCGGGAGAGTGTGTCGCTTAGACGTGGAGGAGAAGTAGCCGGACAGCAGGGGGCACGAGAGGCGCCATCGTCGGGCGAAACGGGAATCGAGGCTGTCGAGAATGCATACTGCGAGAGCAACGGTCTCGATCGGGAGATTGGCGCGGCTCAGGATGGCCTGAACAAGAGGGACTGAGGCCGTGGCCAGAGAGGCAGATGATGGGATGAGGTTGACAAGGTGGATGGCGGGGCCTATAGTCCGTTAGTAAAACAAGCTTGGTACGCTGCGTGACATGACAGGAGATGCAAACAATGTGATGTTACACATCAACACTGCTTGATCCTCTGCCAGCCGTGCTAGAGATAACACTTACCTCGGAATCGAGGCATCAATGGCTCTCCATCGTCAAGTGTAGTTCGTGGTGATTGAGCCGCGGATGAGTTGCGAGAGCTTGGGGGCGGTGTAGGTAGGTTGGATAGAGGTCGATAGGCAAAGTAGCCTTCATAGCGGCTGTTCTTGTCTTGGTCGGCCATGACGGATTCAACATCCAGCTTCATATCTCGGTTCATCGTTTCGTTTATGGGCAGCAAGATGCAATGTTTCGTCGTCCAATCCTCAGTTCTAAGCAGTTCCAAAAGCCTCCTCTCATGATTTGGCGTGTACGTGTACACGTAGGTGTATGCGAGCGTGGGAAGACGAATCAACAAGTCCGTCTGTCTACGAAATACCCTTAAATATATAAGAGAGTGGTAATCACGCGAGCACACACACGAACAGCCACGCCTGCAGACAAAGTTCAAGATGCACCAGTAGGTAATGCAGGAAGAGAACAGTCGATGGGAGGGGGGGAGGACTAAAGTTATATATCCCAAAGCTGAGCCAAATACATACAGTACGGAGTACCTCCAGTAAATATTGACCAAGGCCCAAGACAAGGGAAAAGGGACCCATTCACCGCGACTAAGTAAGGCTGAGCAGTATGCTAAACCAGACTCTCCAGTTGTAGCGGTGGAGGAGGCGGCTGGTTAGGTGTGGTGGATGTCCAGCGCCAGGACAGGGGGGCCCAGGGGGAACCTAGGCACCTGAGCTAAGCTTGGCTAAGTTACTGTACGGCTTTATTATTGCAGACAAACACCGGACCCTGTCCTGGTGTTGCTTTGTCCCTGGCAGTGACTGAGACCAGAGACCAAGGCCCAAGAGAGTTGGCGTTTACTTTGCTCACATTGCTCTGAGCTTGAGCTTGATCTTCATCTTGAAGCGGCTGAAAAGATACGGGCTGTGGCGTTTTTTTTTAGGTAACTTCAAAATCAGGCACCGTGTGATAGACTGTAACTGCTGTCCGTAGATCCCTCGTTTTCTGTGATTTGGATGTCCAGTGTTTTTTCTTGGCTTGGTTCATGTTTGTCGGGGCCGGCCGTACCTGTTCTGTTGCACATCGTATTGGCGTATATTTTTGGTACACAAAAGTTGTTTAAGGACAACTTTGGAGTCCCGGGCTAGGGGAGGCAAGAAAACTTAGGACTTCGATCCTAAGTGATAAAAAAGATTTAGGTAAATTATCATAAACTTAGGGGCTCTTTGATGGGTTTATTTTGGCACCCTTTGTTCAGGTCTGAAGTTTTCTTGCTCCCTAAGCTAGCCGGGGTGGGTGGCGGAAAGTGGAGCATGGAAATAGTGGCGGCGACGAGAACGATGCAACAAGAGCAGAAGTGGACATGGGTGCGGCTACAACACTGAATTATTTTATTGCTATTAGCCTGCAACAGGTAAACAGCATTTGTCCAAGTTGAATAATGATACTCAAATGGCGGATCTAGACTTCGAACTGATCAATTTCCCGAAGCTTATGGTGAGAAATTAAACTCAGCCAAGGCGTTTCCGTCCTCACAGCCCCCCTGAATAGAACTTTGGCAGCTTATGAAATGCAAGATAATCCACCTCAGCTGAAAGCCACAGCAAGCTGTCACAGATGACGGATCGTTGGTTCAGCCTGACTGCCGTGAATGCTGTGCTCTGTCCAAGATGAGGTGGCTGACCGTGCTGACTTGGGCAACTTCTGATGACGCCCAACGGCACTTGACAGTCCGTAAGAATTCTGTAATGCTCAGGCAAGCAGAGTCCTTGTCGCGTGGCCGACAACCAAATCAGGGAAATGGTGCAATGTGGGATCTACAGTAAATCAACTGTACGGGCGATTATCAGGAGCAATACGATGGTCAACCCTTAATAGCACGCACAACTGCGGCGCTATGGGCATCGATGTTCGGGTTTCGGTTCCTGACTAGTCAGGAGAAACACTTCATACGTCAACAGTGTGTATCGTCCTCGATCGATCTCCCAGTCGAATATAATGAATGACGAAACCACACTCTGAAAACGCCGCTTCCCTGGAGATGAGAAGCGCTGCCAAGTGCTTCATCGAGCAATCAAACCCGCCATGAGGGAAATAAAGACCTTTGCAACAACAAAGATCGTCAAGGCCATCACACCCTCTGGTTAAACTCGTAAATAGTGCCCCGGAATCGAGGTCTCATGAGCACTTCTGGCTGCACATGCAAGCGCCCTACCGTGAGGCACCGTGTGATATGAAACACAAGCCAAAGGCTGGCCTTCATCTTGGGTACTGTATCCTCACGGCGGCAGTTCTCAGGCCGGCTTTTGAGCCTCTTGTAGCCCTAATCCAGCTTGTTGGTTGAACTATGCTGCCTTTTCAGCTCCACTTAGAATATCGCGAATTGCGGCAGTGCCCCATAGTAGATCTGAGAGCCAAAAAATATACCCTCGGTTTATTGTCGCTTCAACAACATCATTCGTCCGAGACAGACGCCACGAGCGAGCGTTTTTGGTCGTCTCGGATCAGTGATCATCAGTCGATAGGCTTTGTCCACTAGCTATTCAATGTAACACCAAACACCCCATGTATGCACATACAGCATTGGAGCACTGCGCTTCATAGCACATGCCAACTTTTTTTTGGAGCCAATGCAAAGCTCACATCATCATATCATGGGGGGTTTTGCTTTTTCCTCCACAGCAGTTTATGCACGATGGGCTTTATCCTGCACAAAGTCGCGTGCTTCCTCCTCCAGGGAGTGGAGCTGGCCGACTGTTGGCTTGTGCCGAGCTCATCGCCGAGAGACCCCTTTTTCTCACTCACTTCGCTTGCTTGAGCATAGCCAACGATGACGGGAGAAGATCGTCGTCATCCCTGAAAACCCATGTCAGGGCTCGGACTTGGCGCTGTCGTTAGGACTCCGTGTACGTAGTCTCGCACAATCTCAACACTGTAATACACATATCGCTGCGACTATTTCGGGTGGAAGCTTTGATGTCCAAGAGGCTTGAGTCCTTGACAAGTGGTCTAGCAGGCTTGATGTAGGCAATACAGAGCTAGCGGCTGACAAGGAGCGAGATCCTCAACGAGAAATGGACCTGCAATGCCTGCATTTGCAAGGAACGACTGGCTGCGGATCTGACAAAGATCTATAGCCCTCGTCATGAGTTCAGTCTCATGTCGAGATATCTGGAAGATGTTATGTTGCTCCTTCACTCCTCCAAAGTCAGTTGCCATTGTCTTCAGCATGTGATTGATTGATTATATTAGAATACAGGGCCTAACGTCATCCAAGCTATCAAATCAACGGACTTATTCTAAACTCGTTGCTAGACTCATCCAGCCTTCTAAGCGCGAAGTGCTCGATTAGCCGCACAAGGTCTAATACCTTGGCGGCGCGCTAACTTTTGATGTTGTCAACTTCATCTCACCGCTTGCGAAGCCTCGGGCCGGTCATTGACTTCATGATGGGACTTTGGTCACAAACCCCCGTGCCTGCATCAAGCATGTCGTATGGTGCATACTGAAGATTGAAGAGGGGGGGGGTTGGAAAGGCTGCACTGCTGCAGATATGGTGGACGACTGCGCAGATGAACGGTGCTTATTGTGCAGCCGAGTGACGTGAAACAGGCATTCTGCAATCTTAATTTTGAGTTGGCGGTTTCGAGATGATAATGATGGCCGCCCACGCTGCCACCTTCATATTGCTCAGTGATATTGTGGTAGATTTTACGCAGCAAATATCCTGATTTGACGAGTCAGTTTCTGGGCTTGACACACGAGCTATCTGACCTCCCATTGTCATGGTTTTCTCGTGCGAGCTCCTTCTGAGTCTGATAACGGAGGTGAGCGAGGAACAGCTACCTGGTTTTGTCGTCATGATAGTTTCAAGACGAGTTAACATTGCGGGGTTGTCGATCTGGTGTGGTGATCTTCTCCATCAATGTTACCAACCAAAGCGTGGGGTGCGTCAACGGCGGATCACTTGGACGATTTGCGTACATAGCATATCCGTGTTTCTCCTGCCTTTCTGAGCCGTCTATGGGGCGCTGTACATGCGTGCCTGTCTTGTGTTCTCAGATAAGGTTGTAGACTCCCGTTCATTCAATACAAGAAGAGATCGAGCTTTGGCTGGTCTACTAGCATATACTGTACCAGCCTCAGCATGAGTAAATAAATGTCAGGCGCCTTTCTTCTCCCCTCCTTGTGCCGTATGTGAAGGAGTCAAATTGTCCAAGAGTGTCAATAAAGAAGTTCTAAATATCCATTAGTGCATGGCGGGCAGGAGTCTGAGCGAGAGGGGACCGGCAGCTTTTAAGTCCAGCAATTACCGAATATGAAGATTTGATATCCGAGATGGGAAAATGATGATGGTCTTGCCATGCCTTTGGGGCAGCATCTGAGGCCGTCTGTCTCATGCTCATGCTAATGGAGTAGGATGACATTCAGCCATCATGAGGATATTGACAAGTCTAAGAAGGAGAGCCAAGAATACATCTTCACTACCTACTTACTTACCTTATTCAGGTAGGTATATTTTATGACTTCTGTTACTCTTAATTCATTCGTAATGCTAAGATGCATTGTTTTACTTGCTATTCATATCTACCCTCTAACTATCTAAGTTTAATATATTGGTAAGTATTAATTCTAAGGTGTCACGACATGAAACTCGTAGAAGCTTGGTAGTCGAAAAATTGTCGGTTAATGAGGCACCGTACCTATCATCTTCATCTTCAGAGGTGGTTCTGTTGTCAATTCACGTTCAAACAATTTATATTCCTTATGACGAGTATGGTATAAATTGTCAAATTCGTCTGATATGCGGCAAATAAATAATGATGCATGCTTGTTCTCGTTGGTGTCTTTGGGTTTTCTGATTGTGCTGCTTCAATTAAACCGAACGCTTCATACCTCAGTACAAAGAATTCAGGGTCCAGTGTACGCAATGAGTCAAATAACACTCTGATTCCTCTTGTATGAAGCAATAAGTTAACAGCTAATGAAATTAAGTCCTGAAAACGAACCTAAAATATTTGTACGGTTACAGTAAACTTGGTTAATCGATTATCATTCGTGTCTCTGTTTCAGCAACGTGTCACAACTCTATCCTAACTTACCGCCTTCAGCCATGAAACTTAGACAGCATGATAACAGCCGAATGGATAACATGTTGCATTTCAATAACTCTGACTATTCCCACTGGTTTTTCTCGGTGAAAAATATTCAGCTCTGCACCCCAACCAACCACCGCAAGCCTCATTCCTCAGCTCAACGCCTCAAGCACCTTACCTAATCCTCCGTCAACCATTACCACCGCCATTTATCACTTCCATCAACGAAACCTCACGCGCACACGCACCAGAATGAGCAGTCACGATGGTTTTCCCCGGGCTGCTCACCTCCACCTCCACCTCCACCGATAGAACCAGAACACCCTCTGTCCGGTCCAAGTCGAGCGACTCCAACCTTCTTCAACCCGAGTACATCTACGACGAAGCCCAACTACCATGTCTGCCACCCGATAGGCCTGACCTGCGCGAACTCAACAACAGCCTCGAGGCCCTGGCCGCCGTGTTTCCCGATATCCAGATCGAAGTGTTTCGCGAGCTTTTGTCGAATTTCGACGGCGACTCAAGGCTTGCTCTTGTGGCTGATGCGCTGCTCAAGAATAGAGTGACGTGGGTCAAGGGTCGGTGGAGAGTTCCGGACAAAGACACCGCTCAACCGGATGCGATACCAAAGACAGAGGTGTTCAAGAGCAAGGAGTACAAAAGAGCCGTGCAAAATCTAGCATGGCATGAGTTCAAAGGCTTATCGCGGTCTACCATAAACGCTGTTCTTGCCGAGTCTAACTATTCCTACCTCGAAGCCCGCCAGACCCTCGTTACTTTATCCTCCAAATCATGGCGTTTCACGATATCATCGTTGTTTTTCAGAAGGAAACCTATCGCTACGGGCGAGGCAGAGAATCACCCGCTGGTGTCATGGCGCTCAACCGGTCAGGGCTCGATTACTCCCACTATTCGGGCCACAGGTAGTGCAGAACTGGACCGTGAACTGTACGATACTTTGGTGGTACCGTTGAAAGAGAAGGACAGAAGGGACAGGGAGGACAGAGACAGAGGTCTTGCTGTCATACTCAACAACGAGGAGGCAGAAAAGGCAGATGCAACCCACGAGTGTGTCTGCTGCTTCATATCAGCCGCCTTTGAGGAGTTTACCCACTGCAATCGTGAGGGTCATCTCGTCTGCTACCGATGTGTACAGCACTCTATCAAAGAAGCCGTCTTTGGGCAAGGTTGGCAAAGCAGCATCAACCCTGAAACGGGAACGCTCAAGTGCCTCTCTTCAGATGGCGATGGATGTCCTGGACATATCCCACCAGATCATATTCGCCGTGCCATGGAGGAAGAAAAAATGGGAGCAGAAATTCTGCACAAGCTTGACCGTCGACTAGCAGAGCATAGCCTTCTGGCATCCAATCTCCCCCTAGTACGGTGTCCCTTCTGTGACTATGCCGAGATAGACGACATATACACGCCAGCGCACGAATCTGCTCTTCGTATCAAGTCGGATAGTATTTACAACCTCTTTTTCCTCGTTCTCTGTATCGGCACCCTCCCATTCGTCTTCCCCTTCGTCCTCATATCCTCCTTCATATGCCTTCTCCTCAGCACACAGCAGTCATTTGGCGACTACATCTCAGTGGAATGGTCCAAAGCTCTCAACCGTCACCGTCGTCGTCGTCGCGGTACCAAATTCACCTGCCAAAGCCCCAGCTGCGGCCGCATGTCGTGCCTCTCATGCCATAAGTCTTGGAAGGATATCCACGTATGCAACGAATCCTCGCTCGTCGCCCTCCGCACACAGGTCGAGCAGGCCATGAGCATGGCTATAAAGCGCGTCTGTCCCCGCTGCAACACATCTTTCGTCAAGAATGCAGGCTGCAATAAGCTCACTTGTCCCTGCGGCTACAAGATGTGCTATGTTTGTCGCGCCGACCTCACTGACGAAGGATATCGCCACTTTTGCGACCACTTCCGCCCGGAAGGTGATGCAACGCCCTGCAAGGAGTGTGACAGGTGCAATCTCTGGGAATCCGAGGATACGGAAAAGGTTTTGCAAGCTGCACGCGAAGAGGCTGAGCGTAAGTGGAAAGACATGGAGAACCGGGAATTATCGGGCACAGAGCGGGCGTTCCTTGAAACAGGCGTTGCGGCGAACAGGATGGACGTGAGCGTTGAGCGTGTTCTCTTCAGTGGGCGAATTCCCGCTCTTTCGGAAGTGTTGGATCTCGTCGTCGAAACGATTTTTGTTTAGGGATATGGACTTTTTTTCGAGTAATGGCGTACAACAAGATGGGTCAAAGAAGCCTCATTGTGACTTCAGGCGCAGGCTTAACGGATTTCCACAAATATAACTATCGGAATGGGCACGGGGCGTCTTATGGGTTATAAATTTAAGAAATTGGTATTGAAATTGGCATATAAGATTGGGCAAAACAGGACATGATAAGAATCACATCACTCAACTACAATACAAACTTTATGATGGTACATGCATATCCCATTGTAAAAACTCCGTTGACCGTGCTGAATTTTTGTTTAGAGCTTGCTCTTGCCGTCGGTTCTGAGCTCAGCAGCCGCTCCAGCGATGGCAGGCTTGCCAGTTTCCTTAACCTTGGTCTGGAAGATGATCTTGTTGCCTTCTCGCCACATTTCCGTGACAAGAGTCTGACCAGGAATGACAACACCAGCAAAACGGACTTTAATGTTCTTGAAGGCACCGAAGCGCTCGTAGACGGCCTTTCCAGCGATGCCGAAGGAGCAGAGACCGTGAAGAATAGGGGCCTTGAAGCCACCGACCTTGGCGAAGGCAGGGTCGATGTGAAGAGGGCTACTCATGTTAGTCATGATTCAAGTTATGGGTAGTAGGAAATCTTACTTGTAGTCACCGCTCAAGCGGTAGATGGCAGCCTGGTCATCGTGGGTAGGTGACTCAACGACAACATCGGGGGCACGAGCAGGAGGCTTGTTGGCAGCAGTGGAAGCACCACGATCAGCACCGCGCTTAGGACCGCCGAAACCACCAGCGCCACGGAGGAAGACGCTGGACTCGTTGTAGAAAACGTCCTCACCAGTGTTGGCGTCAACGGTAGTGGTGGAGCTTCGGGCGATAGAGGCATTACCCTTGTCGATGACCTCGAGGAGACGACCTCGGGTAACAAGGCGAGCACTGGTAGGGATGGGGAACTTGCGGATCTCAAGATATTGCTCACCGTGGAGCAGCATCATAGGAGAAAAGTTGGGCACAATGTTGTCAAACTCGAATGGCATCTCCGCGTTGAAAGGAGGGATGACACCAAAGGTAGGAAGAACCTGGAAGTCATCTGAGCCCTCGAAGACGTACTTGAGATCAGTGCGCTTGGCACCGACACCAAGGTTGTAGAGGATGACATCGCGCTCCTCGTACTTGTACTCAGTAGGCTTGCCCTCCTTCTTGAGAGTCTCCTCGATAACCTTGAGGTAGTTGGTCTCGCCAGATGACTCCTTAGGCTTAGAGCGGTTCTCCAAGTTGGCCATAATCTTACCGATCGAGTCCTGGGACTTGGAGGGGTGGTCGGCACGGCCGTCAAAGGTGACAATGTCCTTCCAGTTCTTAACAACCTCCTCAGGGGTGAGAGTGACATCAACGGGGAAGCCATGGCCACCGGTTCGTTGCCATCGAGTCTGGCCACACCAGCCGCTGCCAACCTCGTACAAACCACCAGTAGGGGTGGGGCACTTGTCACTGCAGAGAGCGAGGACAAGGGGAGCAATGTAGTCAGGCTTGAAAGCCTGGACCATCTCCTCGGGCATGATGGTGGCAGTCATAGCAGTGCCGGCATTGGGGGCGATAGTGTTAACGTAGATGCCGTACTTCTGGCCCTCAAGGGCAAGAGCTCGAGAGAAACCAAGGATACCACATTTCTGTGATCGTCAGCAATTATCATAATGAGCGGCATATTGAGAACTTACAGCAGCAGCGTAGTTGGCCTGGCCAAAGTTGCCATAGATACCACTGGTTGAAGTAGTGTTCAGGACACGTCCGTACTTCTGCTTGAGGAAGTAAGGCCAAGCAGCCTTGGTGACCTTATAGGTGCCTCGGAGATGCACGTTCAGGACAGGGTCCCAGAGCTCATCGTTCATGTTGGAGAAAGCCTTGTCGCGGAGGATGCCGGCGTTGTTGATGACGATATCAATACGGCCAAAGGCGTCAATAGCAGCCTTGACAACCTTCTCGCCGTCCTCAGCTGAGGCCTTCACACCAACGGCCTTGCCGCCGAGCTTCTTGATCTCAGCAACCACGGGCTCAGGATCAGCAAGATCGTTGACCACAACTGAAGCGCCGTGCTTGGCAAAGGCCAGAGCGTAAACACGACCAATACCAGCACCACCACCAGTGACGAGAGCGACACGGCCAGCGAAGTCGAGCTTCTCACCCTGCTCTGAAGGTCCCATCTTCATAGACTCCTCAAGCAATGTGAGGAAATCGTTGGGTCCCGTAGGGTACTGAGGGTTGGAGTAGTCGACAACCTTGTTCCAGTTCTTAATAATGGCACCGGGAGTATATGAGTCGTCAGCCTTGAGGAGGAGACCGCTAGATCGCTCCCATCGGAGCTTGGCCACGTGGCCGCCGCCAACCTCAAAGATACCACCAGTCTCCTCTGTGTTGTTCTTGTGGACCAAAACAGCAACGAGAGGCACAACCCATTCAGGCTTGAGGTTGGCGAGCACATCAGGAGGCATGATGGTCTCGGTCATTCGGCTAGCCGCTATTTGGGATTAGTGTATGAAGCTCATGAGGCGCGATTGTTACATACCGACGGGGGCAATGACATTGGCGAGAATGCCATACTTGATACCCTCCTTGGCGAGAGTCTCTGTGAAACCAACCATGGCGAGCTTGGCGGCGGAATAGTTGGTCTGGCCGAAGTTGCCAAAGAGGCCAGCAGCCGAGGCGGTGTTGATAACACGGCCATATTTTTGCTTGCGGAAATGAGGCCAAGCAGCGCGGGCGCACTTGTATGAGCCCTTAATGTGTACCTTGTAGATAAGATCCCAATCCTCATCCTTCATGTTCTTGAAGCTAACATCGCGTAGGATACCAGCGTTGTTGATGAGGATGTCGATTCGGCCGAAAGCGCTGATGGCGGTCTCGATGATGCGCTCGCCGTTCTCTACTGAATCGTAATTGGCAACAGCCTTGCCACCGGCGGCCTTGATCTCGTTGACGACAACATCGGCGGCCTATCGCGATTGGGGTTAGCTTTATGCGCTTTGCGCCCGGGGAAGCTGTTTGCTCTTGCTTGTCTACGAACCTTTGATGAGTTGCCCTCACCCTTGGAAGTAACACCAAGATCGTTGACGACGACGCTGGCACCACGGGAGCCGAAGAAAGTAGCATATGCCTTTCCGAGGCCACCGCCAGCACCAGTGACGACAACAACTTGGCCGTCGTATCTCAACTGGTCTGCCATGGTGTGAATGTGTGATGTGTTATTCAAATATGTAAGGGGGTATAATATGACACGCTCAAGATGATGGAAAAAAGACAGAGAGTGAGAGGATGAGGATGAGGATGAGGATGAAGAACTGTAAAGCGAAATAATTGGGGAGCGCAACGAGCAGCTCTTAACAAGCTTGGGCCGGCTTGCAACTCAAACCGTCTCGGGGATACCAAGGAACCTTGTGAAGGGGAAGCCTCGGCTTCTATGGGGTACCGAGGGGACTGGTTGCGGGGAATACACTAGGCCGAGTCAGGAAAGGGTCTGGCTTCACATGTAAAGCTGAGATGCGGCAGATGAGGTCATGCGGAGGAAATACCCTATAGTAGTTAATGTCACATGCCTTTACTGAATCAGTGTAAGAGAATAGTATAATAATATCTGGGGTAATATTCAAAGTCTTGTCAGATTGTACTGTCGAGTGACATCTCGAATCTTACATGTGGGATAGTTCGAGGTGAAGACAGCATTTCATTTACATAGAACAACACACAATGTCTTTAAACTCTGGTTTTTCTTCTTCTTCATTAGACAGAGGAAGCAAGCTCACGAAACTAGCTTATATCTGAAATTGAACTGCACTTTACCATTAATTGCATTGTTGCCGTTTCCCTTCAGTCGCATTCTCTAACAATTCTGTTGCCGACCTCCAATCCCGGCTCCGGCTACGGACATATCCCCACAAATTCTCTCTATTCCCTCCCCGCAAAATCAACCAAGCCCAGACCGGGCCACAAGCTTGATGCTGATTTGATCAGCCCGAAAAGGTCAGTCATTGTGTGTGTGTCTCTAGTGTCTCGTGTCTCCTCGGGCTTGAATTGCCCGACGAAAAAAAAGAAAGCAATTGACTGACAGTAACACCCAACACTCAATCATCCTATGGCTGCGCTACCAATACCCATACCGTACTATCGTTCTCACTCCCATGCCCTGTATATGCGCAGTAACTTATCCGTATCTTGATTAAATCATGGCTCCCCACTTCATCGACGACAAAACTGAGATTTGCCTCCCCTTCATTCTCTCTCAGCTCAAACTCCACCGCGAAGAGTCTCCCGACCACCCCTTTGTCATCGGCCTCAACGGCATTCAGGGCGCCGGCAAGTCTACCCTTGTCAAGGCGCTGAGCAAGGCTCTTGAGAGCCAGAATGTGACAACCCTTGTCTGTAGCATAGACGAGTTCTATCTCACTCGGCAGGATCAGGTTGCACTCGCTGAAGCTCACCCTGACAATGCCCTTGTTCAGCATCGTGGGGAGCCCGGTAAGTAAAGTCACCCTGTTTGTTAACTAGGCGGGTTCTAATAGGTACAGGAACTCATGACTTGCCTCTTCTCAAAGCCTTCTTCGAGGCATTACTAAGAGGAGAGCCTACAAAACTACCAAAATACGACAAGGCCATTAAGGGTGGTAAAGGTGATCGCCTCCCAGAATCTGAATGGCTTCCTGTGAATCAGCCAGGCCAGGACAAGATCCAGGCCATCATTCTCGAGGGATGGTGTGTAGGCTTCCGTCCTCTGACTCGTGAGGCCGTTGAGGCGAGACTCAACATGCCCAATCGAACTCTCAAACAACACAAACTTGAGGACCTTCTATTCGTAAATGAGAAGCTCTCCGAGTATGATTCCCTCACAGATTCCTTCGACGCCTTCATTCAAATCGATGCAGAGGATCTTGGCTACGTCTACGGTTGGCGACTAGAGCAAGAAGATCACTTGCGTGAGGAAAGGGGTGACCCAGATGCGGGGATGACCTCCGTCGAAGTGGTCAAATTCGTCGACGGCTACTATCCTGCTTATGAGCTCTATACTGATAGAATGAGAAAAGGAGTTCTCGCCAACCGACCGGGCCGACAATTGAGGATGGTGGTAGGCCGCGACAGAAAAGTAAAACATGTCCGACGAGTATAAAAAAGGGGGCACACAACTCATCTCACCTCCACTCACACCCGAACAAACCAAACACAACAAACCCTCACGACAGACTAATGAACCATTCACGGCCCTGAACCGTTTTCAGCGAATTTACATATTACCTCATCAAAGATGTGACCATCGTAGCGAATCTATCTATAAACAATTCCGGTGTAAGTGAGCTCATTTCTGCTCCAGGTGCCTCGCGAACCGCCCGGATATCTCACGCCCCGATATCGAGTAAACCAGCCTCAACTCCAGCATAATGCAATCATATCGGTCGTAAACTCATTTCAGGAAAAATAAAAAAAACCAACGACTCTGTCCATACGCCACGCATAATCTATGCAGTCTTATCCTCCACCACTCGCTGGCCGTCCTGCTTCATCTTAGAGAGCTTTCGGTCAATGGCCTGTGTCTTGAGACGGACAGCTTCTTCACGATTGGCTGCTTCTTGTTCAAACTCCTGAATGATTTTGCGCTTCTGTCTTCTCGAATCCAGCAACTTTTGCATGAGTACGTTGAACTTGTTGACAAACCATTCTCCCGAGGTTTCCCAATTTTCCATCGACATATTGGAAAACAGGTCATTTTGTTCCTTTTCACCCAGATGACGAAAATGCTCAAGTTTGGTTTCCAAATTGTCAGCATTGACTCCAGTGCCCTTCTGCCCATCTTTGGAAGGATCAAAGTCGAAAGGCTGCTGCCGAAGGGAGGCAAATGTCATAGAGTTAAGAGCCACATCGTCGTACTCAGGGCTTGGACGACGTCGCTTTCTGTCCAAGCGATTAGTGTTTGACATGAAGTTTGTCGTAGCTGGCATCGAGCTCTCCAAGAGAGTTCTCTGAACCACCGGCTTGGCAGGCTTAGGCCTGGGCGTTGTATGTTCTTCCTCCTGAGATGCAGACTCAGTATCTGCATCATCCAAATGGTGGACAGTCGGCTGCCGGGAGCTCTCATTTCTGTAGTGCGTCTGCCATTGTGTTTCACGGTGTTTGGGTGATATGTTCCTTGCTTGGTTCGTGTCATAGGCCTCTGATCGGCCGGAATGTGACTTTCGAATCCTCACTTCACGCATGGGAATTTTGGAGTCCTGTCGTGCCGGGGAGTCTGGTCGAGTTCGCCCATGCCCGTGCTGGCCATTGAGTTTTCCATGCCTCACGTTTACATCATCCTGGAAACCATCGCCCATATGATCAACATTGTGTTGCTGTGACCGACTGACCACGTTCATACGAAGATCGTCACCAACAATGAATAAGTCACTTGTCGGCGGTGGTCGATGAAATCGATTGCGGTCAGGGAGGCGGTGTGACGGAATGGTCTTCTTAAGATCACGAGTCAACTCCGGCCCAAGCTTAACGGAATCGGATGGCTCGTTTTGTGGAGTCGTAAGACCAGACTCCATGAAGTTTTCGTCAAGTTGCGAACCAGAGAAGATGTCGACCCGACGATCACTTGAGTCTGCTTTAATCCGGCCATTTGGAGAAGATACTGCTGAGCGCACTGGTGAATGATGCAGTGGTTGGCTGAAAGGATAGTTCTGTTTTGGAGGCGCGGTGTTTCTACCACCGAGCCCCGTGATCTCCCGAGGGTAGCTAGTAGGTCGAGGTATAGGAGCTGTGGGAACATTTTGTGGTGGTTCTGACTTCGTGGGCTTAACATCCACCCCGGATTGAGCTTCGTTCGTTCGCTGGCCAGCATTGGCAAAAGCCAGAAGCCGACCGCCTTTGTCCTTCAGACTGGGGGGCATCGTGATGTTCCTGCGTTCGAAGAGAAGGTATCCCTAAAGACTTGAAGCGTTGTCGGCGCGCGTCGGCGCGCGTCGGGAACTGAAAGTCTTCAAGATTTCGTGTGATTATAGACTTGTATATGTCGAGTTTATTGCTGGCGATTGACTATGGCCATTGATTAAAAACAAGTGAATTGAATGCGATGAAAGCAAACTTGGAGTTCTTGCACCAGGCTGGAATCCCCAAGAACTAAAAGGGTATCGTTCGTTGCAGGTTGTGAGTTGCGGGTTGCGCAAACCTAAGAGTGGTGTTGACAGAGACAAGGAAAGTATGTTAAATTGGGAGTCGCGGTTTCAGTTCATACCCGCCCAACGAAACGACAGGCAGGGGCGCGCTCAGAGAAAGCGCAAAGCGCCTGGAGAGTCACGACGTCAGGTGACGTTGGCGGGGAAGCTTCCAGTGGAACTTCCTGGGTATCCTTGCATCTAAAGATAACTTCACTTACATGAGCCTTACCTTGACGCTCAAGGAACTCACGCTAGCCACATGCTGAGGCGATCGATTCTCTATACCAGATGAACCCTTGAGGTCATTGTATGGTAGTCTAAACATAGTCTCTTTCTTCTCTGACAAAAGATTTCGACTTCGGGTTACGGCGAGCCCAGTGACATATAGGACGAGATTGTCGTATAGCAAAGGACAAATCGAACGTCTTCGATGCTTGAACACTTCAAAGCTTTACATCGATGCAATTCTATCGAATTTGAAGCTAAGACCGGCACTCCCATGAGCTCGTGTTGGAACCTCGGTAACTCCGATTTGATGCGATCTATGCCTATCATATGCCCTGAGGCTCCTCTTCCTCAAGCCCCCTGGTACAAATGACAAAATACATCATACTCAGGATTTTAGGAGACCAGTTACTTGACCAGGTCTTGTATATCGAATCACGTGAATATCAGGAGACAACTCGTCAGAATCGTCCAGTCACCGGCGCCATCGACATATTCGGTCCTTCCGATGAAGTGCAATTCAACGCCATGGCTTCTCAATATAGGGCTTCCCACGAGCTCTAAAGTAATTCCGTACTTTATATGACTAGAATTTATCTCGCTGATCCCGGTTGGGGCGTATGGTGATCAGACGAGACTTCTTCATGGCGGAAGTCCCGTCCTCGTGGGTTCAAGTAATTGTTTAAAAGAAGAGATTCATCGTGACAATGGGGATAATTCATGCTTACAGTCATTGAAAAGTCTTTATTCATCTGTTGCAATGTCCAGATTGTCTTCAATTCTTTTCATCGCTTTGGCTTCGCCCTTGACAGCCTTGCCGGAGCCCATCGATTCCAAATTTCAAAAACAAGGACCATGTTCTGGAAACACACCTTCTACTCGAGATCAATGGTGTGGATTTGATATCCATAGTGATTACTACTCGGTCGTTCCTAATACTGGTGTGACGAGAGAATACTGGCTTGAAATCAGTGAGATAACCTTTACTCCTGATGGAGTCCCCAGATTCGCCCAAGCTATCAACGGAACGATGCCAGGTATGAGAATCCCGGCTTGGAACGATATGTCAATTTGGAGCTAATTTTTCAAGGACCAACTATATTTGCCGACTGGGGTGATAATGTTGTCGTTCACATGACAAGTAACCTCAAGACTTCATCCAACGGTTCATCCTTTCACTTCCATGGCACTCATCAAAACCACACAAACCCACAAGACGGAGTTGTTGCTATTACCCAGTGCCCTACTGCACCTGGATCCTCAGTAACATACAGATGGCGCGCGACCCAGTATGGTACCTCATGGTATCATTCTCATTTTGGGCTCCAGACCTATGATGGTGTTTATGGTGGTTTAATAATCCGTGGTCCCGCAAGCGCTAACTATGATGAGGATGTTGGAACTATTATGCTCAGTGACTGGTCGCACAAGACCGTCAATCAACTTCTACATCAGGTCCAGCGAGAGGGTCCCGCACTGATGGATAATGTTCTCATCAACGGTACTAATGTCTATGGAAAGGATAGCTATAAGAGCCAGACGGGAGAGAGATTCAGATTGGACTTTGAAGAGGGCAAAACATATCGCCTACGTCTCATCAACACCGGCATTGATACTCTGTATAAGTTTTCTATTGATCATCACACTCTCAAGGTCATTGCGGTAGACTTTGTATCAATTGAGCCCTATGAGACCGACCACATCAGCCTCGCAATTGGTATTGTTCTCACCACTCCTTATCTAGTTTCTTCTAACATTCTCCAGGTGAACGCATGGATATTCTCGTGACCGCAAACCAAGCTTCAAAGGCATCGTCTTTTTGGCTTCGCGCTATCCCTCAACTTGACTGCACCAGAAACGTCAACCCTCAAAATGCGCTCGGTATTGTATCTTATGCGTCGAACAGCACTACGCCTACGACGAAAGGACGCAAGCATGAGGATCATTGTCAAGACGAACCTTACGAGAGCATTGTACCTGTCGTTCCTCACAACGTTGGGCCTCCCGAAATGGAAGTCATACAGCACGCCAACCGCTCTTGGAACTCGGACGGCATCATCAAATGGGCGCTCAACAGCACCACCATGATCGCAGAATGGGGCGAACCCTCTCTCCTTAAGCTCAATAACAACGCCTCATTCACCAAGTCTAATGCTGTCATTCGAGTTCCTAAAAAGGATGTCTGGGTTTACCTTGCTGTTGAGACAGAACAAGATATCTCTCATCCTATCCACCTTCATGGATTCGATTTTCATATTCTTGCTCAAGGCCCTGGTCCATACGATCCAAATGTTACCCTCAAGACAGAAAACCCGCCGCGCCGTGACACTGCTCTTTTGCCTGCCAAAGGACATCTTGTAATCGCATTTCTCACCGACAATCCAGGCGTGTGGCTCATGCACTGCCATATAGGTTGGCACGCTGCTGAAGGCTTCTCGCTACAATTTATTGTTCGAGAAGATGAAATCCCGAGCCTCGTGTCGGACCAGGATTATCAAGATATCGAAGAAGGTTGTAAAGCATGGAATGATTTCTCACACAAGATGAAGATGGAACAGGACGACTCGGGTATCTGATCAACTATTAGGATATTGCCATAGGTACAAAATGCGATTGATTTTATAGACCCCTATAAACCATATACGAACTGATCATGTTGCAAGACGCCACTCCATCACACATGTTCAGTGTTTCCATGTTACACCTTCGACCTTGGGCATCCTTTGCCTAGGCACTGACTTAGAGCCATGTCGACCTGTCTAGAGATCTTGCCCATTCCCATCATAATATATTCCCATACCATTTTGTTCCTTAGACTCCATTCCAGGTCGTCAAAAAAACAACAAAAAACATTAGCATCCTCATAGCTTGTAGGGGTATCTATGCATGTTTGGAGATAAACACATAATCCATCACAGCAACCCCATTGTCGATTCCCCCTTTCAACGCCAAATATCCGATAATATAATTATACTGATGATCAGTCAGCAAGATCTTCATCCACTAGAGTCTCCAGGAAGGACGAGCCTGGGTGGGATTCTCCGCAACAGGGGCAGATGCCCTCGTCGTCGCTATCCCAATCGAGATCGCTAATCTCGTATCCACTAGAGCGAGAGAATTGGACCCAATCCCGTTTCTCCATGTCTCTAGAGACTGGCACTCGTTTCCAGATGACTGATTCTTCGTCGCGGTTTGAAGTTGGGTGGCCCTCCTCAGTCGGGGCAGGAGGCAAAGCTCCAAGCCTGACATGGCCGTGGGAGTGGCCATGAACAGTATCCGAATCGTTTTCACTATCTTCGTCGTCATCATCCTTGGGCTTCCACGCCCGAATCACTCGGGCACACCATTTCTTGCCAGAGAGAGGTTGGAGATGCCTAGAGTGAGCCATATAGGAAGCCGGGCCATCAAGATACAAACCTTCGTCTTTGAGCATGCCGCTCATTTCGGCAGATGCCTTCATGCCAGTGTCATCAAAGGGCATACCCGTGACCTGGAGTTCATTCAAGGTGCAGCCGAGTTCATGAGAGCAGATATCGTGAAGTTCGGATCCGGAGAAGGGGAGGAGGGTGTCGGAGAAATTCACTAGGTCAAGACGGAGAGACACAAGAGATGGCAGCATTCGTGGTCGCGGCTGCTTCCTGTTTCGGTAACTCGGATCGAAGGGTGCACGAAGCCCCTCGAGAAAATCGACAATCTGGTTCCAAGTGTAGCACCGGAAGCCACCACGGACAAGGGGAGACTCTGTTGGACGTTGCTGAACCTTCAAGACGTGGTCCTTCTTCAAATCGGCATGATAACAGCGGTCCAATTTGTGTCGGCGACAGGGTTGGTCGTCATAGTATCGTGCAATAACACGAAAAGTGATATGAGTGATACTTTGGCGAAAGTTGGCGGGAAGCTCGGCAAAGGTGCGAACAGCTTGAGGAGTTGTGAAAGTAAAGTTGTTCGATTCCCACAGGTAACGAGTACCTTCGACGTGAAGAGCTTTGCAAGTAGCCAGGAAATTGATTGCAATCTGGTTGCCTCGCGTTTTCTCTTTGTCAGACATGTTCTCAGGTGTAAGGGGGGACAGAGGATCGACAATTGGGAAAGGAGACTTCATAGCGAACTTCAGAATACGGAGAATGACTTCCATAGGAAGGTAAGGGTGACCGAGCTCCTGAGCGGTCATAGAAGATCGGGTCTTGCGCTTCAAAGGATTGTATTGGTTCATATGGCTCAGAGCGACGGAAGACCAGGAAATGCCGTTTTCGCGAAGAATACGCTTCAGTTTCATGTTCTCTTCGGCAAGAGACTGATTTGCACGGCGGAGAGGATGGTTAAAGGCAGCCTTGGCCTGGTCTTCCTTGTCCCTACATTCCCACGGGTAAGCCGTCTGTAACTTGTCAGCCAATTCCAAGGCTGAGCATCTTTGAGATACTGACCGCGGGGGTGTTTGATGTCATGGTCACGTTTTGAAAGACAGTTGGCTTATGTGGATGGCTAATTGTGTGAACAGCGTCGCATAAGCGGTCGCAGAACGATCGCAACCTCCAGTCAACGAGAGTGGACGGGTCACAAACACGTTGATCCGAAGTCAGGTGAAGATGTCGTGAGCTTAGCCGGAAACTAAGACCACAAATGGGTGGGACGGTTTTGTACGGTCGATGGCAATGAGAAGGGTAGAGTAGAATAAAATGAGGAAGAAGGTGAAGTATTCAATCAGACGACCTGCATAGAAAAACAGAATGCAGAATAGAAAGGCTGCAATCCTGTTGCGCCGGCACTGAATCAAATGGTTATCTCTTTTGTGGTGATGCGGTCTGGGGAAACGAGGAGAGTAGGGTAGGTAGTTGAGTGAGTGAAGAGTTGAAAGGGCACAACCGTCCAGGGAAATGCTATCCGCTTGTCTCCCAATGGATTTGCGAATTGCAGGTGACAACAGCAAAGGCGCGACGCCTCCAGTGTCGATTTGTGCTGGCTTGTTGATTGTGGAATTGTCTGTGATGGATGGGAATGACAAAAGGAGAAGATGAAGGCAGGTGTTGCACGGGAAGTGCTTAGGGAAGTCGCTGGTCGGCACGTTATTACCTGAGGTTGCTGAAGCCAGGTGGAGTGGAGTTCCTGTCCCTCAAGTCTGCTGTTTCTTGTGTGACGTTATAGGCTCGGGTTGAGGAAGGCACGCACTGGCACTGGCAACACAAAATTAATAAGGCAAGGACCGCCGGGCGCAAGTTGCCTTTGCCGCTCGCCGACTGAAATTTCCCAAAAGTGGTAGCCCATGCGATCGAGATCCCCGAAGGTCCACAGAGGGGGTTTATAGACGAAGACAAAACATCCGGGAATCTTAAGGCAATGATAGTATTTCTGGCGTCATCAAACATTGCCCGCCATTTGAATTAGGAAAGCAATTCAGCCAAGCAACAACACCCTACACTTTCAGTGGTCTAAACCACTCTCTCACTGACATTAAGCTGAAGGGAAACTTGTGTTGGGTAGGATATGGTTCTGGTTATAAGTAGGAAAAACCCCGTTGGTGTTGAGACCGTGGCTCTAACATATCTTACCCTACTGAATATTTTTGCCTATGGATCACTACGAGATCCCGAATAATTTCAGCTATGTCTTCAGAGAGGACGCGAGGGATAATGTGACCAATGAAACTGGTAATTCCATTTGATGTTGTCTCTTGGTATTCATAACTGTAGTCGTTAAACAACGATCGATATACCCTAGCACGATCTTCGTCAAGGAATAGCATAGGAACCCTTGTGCTACGCAAGCCAAAATGCTATAGGCTATCCGTTTGTTCTAAAAGACTTCCGATGGGAAGCTCGAAAAGGAGCTTTACTCTATCTGCAGTTACATCTGTCTGTTATGGCGTCCTTGAACAAGCATTGTATATTGAGCGGAGCGGGCATCTGCATAACAGTCTTGGCCAACCTGCATTGAATGGAAAATGGCACAATGGAAAGACTCGCTGCCTCTGGCTCTTCGGCACCTTGGTAAGTAACTATATCTTAGTAGCCTCGAGCCAACATTGGACTGATTGGGCTTGGGCTGGCCATGAGATGTTGGCTCCCATCATCAAGGAGACGCCTTGAATGGAAGCAACCCAAACCCACTGAGACTGGGAAATAGACGTTGTGCCCAATCCTCCAACCATCGTACCAAAATCCAATGTAGTCCTTGATTGGTAGAATAACGCGAAGCTTGACACAACAGCTTCATGCCTCCGTGCCGGGAACCCATCATGGGCGCTGACGTCACCATTATTATTGTTCGATCTCAAACACCCCCGCTGCGATTGCCTTACATGTCAACTGAACATCGATGATGAAATGCATACGATTTTGCCATGATGGCTTGCATGCTATAATGTGTAAGCAAATAGCTCGTTTGCGAGGAGGTATATAAATCTGCTGGGGAAGCTTCAGTTTTTGTGCTTGAGTTCTGATCTTATCTTCAAACATCAACATCAACACAAAACACTCCCACCGCATACCAAACCAGACAAAATGTCTTTCTCCAACACAAACACTGGCGATGCCCCTGCCGACCCTTACAAGAAGGCCAACGTTGAGGAGGCTCCCCTCCAGACCAAGATTGAGGATCTCGTCCACTTCATCACCAAGGAGAAGTTTGGCATGATGACCACCCGGGGCTCAGGTTCTGGTAACCTAGTATCTCGCTGCATGGCGCTGGCTGCCACAGTATGTGTGCCTTCAATTGATATTAAAACTCTATCTGACATTTTTGTAGGAGACTGGAGGTATCGACCTTCTCTTCCACACCAACACCGAGTCTGGCAAGACCGACGACCTCGATGCTGACCCTCATGTCAACGTTTCTTTCATCAACGCCTCCGGAGAGTGGGCTTCCATTGCTGGTAATGCTAGTATCAGCACAGATCGCAGTCTTGTTTCCAAGCACTACAGCCCTACCCTCAAGGCTTGGCTTGGTGATCTCGGTGACGGTGTCCATGATGGCTCTGAGAACGACCCTCGTATCGGAATTATCCGCGTCAAGACAGTCTCAGTCACCTATTCGCTCGTTTCCAAGAACCTGCTGAGCCGCGCTGCCGACATCGCTTCTAGCGCCGTCACTGGCAAGCCTGCTTCGCCCAATACATTGAGGGAGATTTCGGAAGGGGATGTGCGATCTTGGCGCGCTTCGCGAGAGTAATATTCTGAATAATGCAAATCTCGCTTGTACGATAGGACTTTTATCAAAGGTGATACGAATTCATGACAATATTAGCAACCATTCACAGCTGCTTTCCGTACTCAGCTTTCCATAGCCTATCCCACTTCTCCTTGTCAACTGCAAACTCTCGTACGTAGTCGAGCTCCAGCTCGTGTGTTCTTCGACCAAGAAGGACGAGACTGTGAAGAGGAGGCCCGAGTTCCTCGTCGGTAGAGCAAAGCTCCTCCAAAGTACCAGCCACGAACTTCTCTGTCTTACCTCCGACGCGAGCAGCGCCAATGGCCAGACTGTCCTTGGTATAGACACCCTCCTTACGCTCATCCTCAATCTCTAGCATCTGTTGAGCACACTGGCCGACAGTCATGTATCGAGGAGGCTCGTAGACCAGACGACCTCGGGCCATATTCTCGAGACTCTGCTCCTTAACCTTGATATCTACCAAGACTAATGTGTGTAAACCAATCTGACGGTTCTCCTTTATCCGATCGTAGAAAGATGCGGGCTTCCATGTATCAGTGAAGAAAACCATTGACACAGTTTGACCAAAGTTGTAGAGCTGAAGACCGCAGGCGCCAATCCCGGACATGATGGAGGCGTTGGGAACGGTTCGGACGGGGATTTCGAGTTCTCGCGCACGGAGAACGAGGTCTGTATGAGTAGTGGCACTATGGTGTATCAGTATACAGCTGTACGTTGGATTACTAGATCATACCCGAAGGGATCTCCAACAACAAGGAATGCAACATCCTCATTTTGCGCATTTCGGAGAATCTCGTCGCTGTTTGACTCAACCATCTCACGGTCAGCTACAGTGATGGAGCGTCCATAGTAAGATTCCTTGTATAATTAGCATTGGTTCATGGGTTATGGGAATGGTTGCATGTACCAGGACAGATTGCTCGACAAGCAGAATGCTAGTATAAGCCTCCAAATAGACCCTGGAGGCTTTCTTGACGACCTCAAGGCCCTTGACAGTAATATCTGTCTCGTCAGAGAGACCAAGTCCTACTAAGTACAGCATTGTGATCCTTTCCACGTCTGATTATCGCAGTAGTGTCTGGTGGTGAAAAATTGTCCCTAGGCCGCGACTCAAAAAATAGAGATGCCCCGCGGCGGGGTATTTTTAGCGCTTCTATCTGTGACCTCATGCCAAGCACCCCTGTCGCTCTAAAGCAATTATGGCCTGGGATAATTCGCACGGTTGGCGCCATGTTTAGCACCAGGACGATATTGCGGTTTTGACGAAGTGCGAGACTAAGTATATTCAGAAAGACCAAATGCTAAGTTTGGATCTGCGGTGAGTATATGCCAGAGATAGACTACAGGTCATAGTTCAATCACAAGAAACGAAATTACCGTTTAAGATCGTGCCTTTGAGTTAGATGCTGTCTCCATGTGAGTCTCATTTTTTTTTTTTTTTGGCTAGATCCGGTACAAATCCTACTACTATGATCGCGTCCCAACTTTTAGCATCCATGATCATTCTAGACCTATTCGCTTTCCTCCTAACATATTGATATAACCCACGATGTCCGACTCCAAGAAAGGTGCCTATAGTGGCGCGCCATCAGGCGATACCGATTTTCGAAAGACCTATGACCTCGACGAATACGCTGCCAAAGCCAATGAACGCGAGGCAAAGGAAAAAGAAGAGGCCAAGGCGCGTTACGAAGCCAAGCTTGCAGGCAAGAAATACCACAAGCCTTTGACAGGCGACGAAACATACACATCAGCGCGCCGAAATGTTATAGACCTCACACAACAAATCGGAAAGACGCAGCTGGTCCCCGGAGGTGCAGGCGTTGGAAAGCGTGGACGCGGAGCTGGTTTCTACTGTGAGCCTTGCGACCTCACATTCAAAGACAACAAACAATACATCGAGCATCTCAACACGCCACAGCACTTGATAAATACGGGCCAAACGACTGAAGTCAAGCGCGCGACGGCAGAGGAAGTCCATGAACGCATTGAGTACTACATCCGACGGCGAGACGAGCTAGAGAAGGAGAAGCAGACTAGCCTACACGAACGACTACAGTTGCGAGAAGAAGAGGCTGAGAAAGAAGCCGAGGAGCGGAGGAAGAAGAGAAGAGAAGACAATGAGAGGAAGAGGCTTAAGAAGGAGGAGGATGCAAGGGTGAAGATGGAATACGGAGAGGACGTGCGGGTTGATGGTGAACATGACGAAGATGATATGATGGCAGCAATGGGCTTTACTGGATTTGGGACGTCGAAGAAGTGATGGATATCCAAGTCGTTTAATGATACCCCGTGTTCAACATTGTTTTATATGAAAAGTATTGCCGGAGGGGTGTATAACAGTCAAGAATCTAACAGACGGTTCGAGATATCACAATACTGCAGAGGTCGGTGCGAGTGAAGCAAACAACCTTAGATAATAGTGCCAGGCAAGATTTTGATACAGCAGGCATTGCTTCCATGACTCAACAGATGTAAACCAAAGCAGCCAATCTTGTGAAATGGATCAGCGAATTGCTTTTCAATTTCTCTTCATGGAATCCGTGAGGCGGGGCCGTTTTCCAACTAGAGCCTAACGACTCCCCCACCACCCGCCGCCCACCAGAACATTAGGTCCAGTAGTAATGGATCACACCTCTACGGACTGATCTTGCATATACATATACAACCTCACCCGCTTTTACTGGCACACTTCAACTTTACTTTACAAGTGCTAAGCTAGAACCTCACCATCAGCGCCTCGTCCACAGAAGACATCATGGCTGCTAGCTCTGCCCCAGCAGCTTCGTTGCTCAAGCGACAGCTCAAAGAGATGCAGGCTGGCAAGGATATTCCAGGCATCTCATGTGGCCTCGTAAACGATAACAACATCTTTGAATGGGAGGTGATGCTCATGATTAGCGACGACTGCAAATACTACGGCGGTACAACCAGAGCCCAAGCTCGCTTCCCCCTCATGACCTTTGACATACGCTGACCTCGATTTCCAGGAGGCAACTTCCGGGCTCGTCTATCCTTTCCGTCGAGTTACCCTCACATGCCACCCTCACTCACATTTCAAGACCCCATTCCTTTCCATCCGAATATCTACGAAAACGGCAAGCTCTGCATCTCCATCCTCCATCCTCCCGAGGAAGATGAGTACGGTTACGAAGCAGCTTCTGAACGCTGGAGCCCAGTCCAGACGCCCGAAACTATTCTTCTCAGCACCATCAGTCTTTTCCACAGCCCCAACGACGAGAGCCCTGCCAACGTGGAGGCTGCACGTATGTTCCGCGAGGAAAAGGAGGGCAAGAATAAAGACTTCCGAAAACGTTGCAGAAAGTGTGTAAGGGAGAGCTTGGGAGAGGATTAGATGCAAGGCTATTCTCTATATATGTGGCTATCATGGGAGTATGAAGCATACGTGGGTTGGCGTTAGGTGGGAAACGCCTTGCGGACGATCAACAGCGTTCAAGCGGTGTCATGGAGCCTTTGGCGTATTTTAAATCAGTGTTGAACCATCAGCGAAATAACGACTCTCCACTATTATTACGCAGGAACATTAAGATGGCTTTTAGTCGTTGATTTCTCTCTTGGGTTGCAGTATCTAAGTGCTCTCTTCACCAACAAGCCCAATGACTTTGCCAACTACGCGATCCCATTCCTGATCCCATCTCAGAGAGCCTTCACTAACAGCACCCTTCTTCAAACGAGCCAACTCCTCTTGCCCAGAAAGACTCAGCAATCTCGCAAGAATCTCCGCCAATTCTGATGAGGTTTCGAAACCGCAGCCATTTTGACCTTCCTTGACAAGCTCGCTGAAGCTCTCAAAAGCTGAGTATGCTGCGACAGGGAGACCGGCACCAAACATGTCCACTACCTTCATGGGAAGATCGACACCCGAGCTGGACTTATGTAGCGAGATACCAAGGTCTGCCGAAGCAAGAAGTGAAGCATAGTCCCTGGTGGAAAGCCACGCTGTTATGATACGAACGCCAGGTAGTTTGCCCTCCTCCTGAATTGTCTTGATTCTTTCAAGGTAAAGTTCTTTCTGCGGACCCTTACCAGTAATTATAGCTAGAATGGGCGAAGCCTCTGCAGAACTGGCATAGGATACGAGAGCATCCAGGAGCAGACCAAAATCCTCGTCTGGCGTCCACGAAGTGCTACTCACGATGAGTCGTACTGCTCCATCGACAATATCCTTGGCAATATCTTTAGTCTCTGCAAGCCGAGACAAAAAGGCCAGACGCTTCGCAGTCGAGAGAATAGGCTGAAACACCTGGGCAGGTCGGTCATGAAGTGTGAGGACAGAACGCTTCAGGTTGAAAGGCTTCTCCTTGAGCTGGCGGGCCATAGCATCGGTGACAGAAAGGTTGACGTCTCCCAGATAGCGTCCGAGGCCGGTTTCATACCAACGGTACACAGGAACCAATGGCTTAACATACCACTTCCCTTGCGCCAGAATGGTGTAGCCATAATTATGCCAGTCCACTACAAGCTTGCTGCCTCGTAGGAAGGAAACCAAGAGTGCAACGTGAAAAGTCGGAATCGAGGGAGGGTTCTTGGGGGGTTGTTATCATAAAGCTAAAAAGAGCCGTAGTATGTGATATCAACTTACTTGAATGATGATCCATTTTGCAGCAGGAGCATCATACATCAAGGTACTGAATAAGCCCCAGAACTGCCATAAAACCTTGAGAGGAATGTTGAGAAAGAAGGGCAATGTTCCCCATTGAAGGACTTCAGGTTGTGGTGGGAGTGCATACATAGCGACGCGAGGGTTCCCGATGAGATCAGGGTGTCTTGAGGTTTCTATCAAGTGTTAGCTTCTGCACAAAATTCATGAGATCCAGACGATGGAATAATACCTTTGTAGCCCACGATATCGACATTGCGACCATGTTTGGCAACACTCAAAGCATGATATTGCATGCGAGGACTGCGCCCGACGTCGCCGACGACAAGAATCTGAATATGATCATCTTCAGGTTTCTGAGATGGCTGATAGCGAGTAGGAATAAGGATCGCAAAACCACGTATCAGCCACACCAGGAAGATACAGCTGAGACCGCCGGCAATGACGGAGACAATAAAAGCGGCTGACATATTAAAGAAATGAATCGGCAATCATGGCATGGCGTCGAGACTAATATGAATCCTTTTGGTGGTGCCCGCAGCAACCAGTTATGAGCGTTGTTGGAGTTGTGTTGGCTAAGGCCAAGGCCACCTTGCACTCTGGTCGAATGGATTTGAGGTTCCACAGGCGAGGACGCACAGGTACCGACGGTAAGAAAGCAAGGAGAGAGATAACGAAACAAAGCGATCTCGATTGAAGCTGATCCCAGAAGACGATCAAACATAGAGATTAATAAGTATTCTATTGACGCACAAGGTAAGCGAGAGTTGAAGATAAAAAGTGTCAGGCTGTGGGAGTAACGAAAAAGGCTTTGTGAATCATTCCACGCTCAAACTCAAAAGAAACAGCACCAGCTGCTTTCATCTAATTCAATCCAAAACAACAAATGTAAACTTTTTATGCTGCAGGGGAGGGAAGATGCAGTGTAACAAGCAACAAACCTGGCTCCATTGCTGTAATGAACGTCATAGCTTATGTCTCTTTGTCAAGCAAAGCAATCTACCTAGTAGGTGATGCGAGAAAACATAGCACCTTATTAATCCTACTTACAAGGTAGGTAGGTGGGTGATAGAAATACTTCGACGGACTTGAGATTGACTCAGAGTAAATGAAAAGCCTAAAATCTAACAAGGCACCTAGCTGTAGTTTTTGTTAAGTAGAATTGTTCAGCCTATTTGCGCTCCGATACTCTCTAGGTGTATAATACTGTGTAAAGCACAAAGATGGGAAACGGGAGATTATCACACCTCATCTCTAGATGAGGTTCAGGGGTTGAGATGCAACTCTGCTGCGGGGTGTGATAGCATTATGCCTAAAAGCGAGCTAGAGCATCAAATGCACTAACTTTTAGCGGAAAAGTAACCGCATGCAGGGGAGACGCCAAACTTTCCAGCGCTCAGCCAGTCAAAACTGACCATCCCCTAGGAATCCCCGACCAAACGACAAGGCCATGAGGGGACCAATCCATGATGCATCAGAGGATCAGGAAGGAGCAATCCAGATCAACAGTCAAGTGACTCCGAAATGGTATCAAGTCTTGGCGAATAGAGCAACCTTAGCAACTCTTTCACCGACTCAAGACCATCTTTTCAGCAGGATAAGATAGCTCAACTCTAATCCATTGATCGAGTCATTAACTTTCCCTCTCAGCTGTTTCCATCTTGGGTCTTAATCCTCTTGGCTTCCCGTCGATCGCTGCTCATTCGGGTCGTCACTTTTAGCTCCACGTGCTGGAGTCTCCTATCTCTAGCCCGCCACACCACCACAGCTCTTTCACGCCTCCCGCGTCTACCTCTGAAAAGGATTCTTGACGTCCCACGATCTCTTTCTCTTGTCTTTCTATATCCGATCCGGTACAGCTGCTTGCGACGCGCCCGTTTCACAAATTCAATTTTACACTCGACTGATGACGTTGCGATTGGCCCTAGGGGAGGCGTAAGGACTCTGTTTTGAAATCGCCAATACTTGCGCCGATATCCGATCACCGCCCTCATTGAGCGACTCTACGACTTAGTTCAAGATCGAACTTTTGACTTAAGCACCCATCCCGAGTTCTATAAATTAACATGGCGTCCTCATACGCCCTTCCGACCTCCTCTCTGCCGCATGCGCATCAGAACCATATGCATTCACACACACGAAGTCATTCTCAATCGTCGTTGAACAACATTAGACGGCAATCGACTTTCTCCAACGGGAGCCTTCCATCAGTACCTGACGAAGACCATAACCACGATACTAGCCACGATCATGCGAATGGGAACGGAAACCATTCTGCACACTCACACAATCCGAGCGTCCACAAGCATGGACACAGACGCTCCCGCATGTCCAACACAAGCGCATCCATTGCCCGCGAGAAGCTCCCTCCAGCACCATTAAACACCCTAGAGGGTTGGACAGAAGAGAGAACACCGGGAGGCAAGAGTATACTTACACCAGGTCCCGAATCGGCCAACATGACTTATTCCCCTCCGGAACTTCCTCACCACCATCATTCTCACGACCATTCACATTCCCACGACCACTCGCACTCTCATAGTCACGATCACTCACATAGTCATGATCATAGCAATCATTATGGACATGATCATGGCCATCCGCATGATGACGACAAGGGCAAAAGATCATTATTCACCCGCATGATTCTGCCGTATACAACAAGATTTCCCATTTTGAATGCGATTTTAATTGAAAAGGATTCCAGGCGAATTTTCTACTTCATGGCGTAAGCAAAACCACGTAATTTACCTGGAATGTTTAGTTAATTCAGATCTCCGTCTAGACTCAACTTTTCGTTCATGGCTGTACAGGCGTTTTACGGCTACGTCACAGATTCCCTTGGTTTACTGAGCGACAGTATCCATATGTTCTTTGATTGCGTGGCGCTCATGGTGGGCCTGTTGGCTGCCGTATTGAGCAAATGGCCTCGAAGCCAGAGATTTCCTTATGGCTTCGGCAAGATTGAGACACTGAGTGGATTCGCCAACGGCATCTTGTTGATGTAAGTAACTTTCGGGACATCTGCAGGTCCGGTATTAACCTATTGGGTGTAGGCTACTCAGTGTCGAAATTGCCTTTGAGGCTTTCGAACGGTTGTGGGAGGGAACTCAGACAAAGCGATTGGGCGAGCTCTTTATTGTGAGCACTCTGGGTCTTCTTGTTAACCTGGTTGGAATGATGGCATTCGGCCACCACCATCACCACGGACACGATCATGGACACGATCATGGACACGACCATGGGCATTCTCACAGCCATGATCATGGCCATAATCATGGCCATAATCATGGCCACGACCACGGCCATGACAACGAGAACATGCACGGTATTTACTTGCATATTCTTGCCGATACCTTGGGTAGTGTGTCGGTCATCGTATCGACAATATTAACGAGCTTTTGGGGGTGGGCCGGATGGGATCCGTTGGCGTCATGCTTTATTGCTGTTCTGATCTTTCTTTCATCCAAGCCGCTGGTATACTCGTCAGCAAAACGGCTGCTGCTCAGCATTCCGGAGGATACAGAGTACAATCTTCGAAACAGCCTGGGTGGTATTCTGAACCAAAGAGGAGTAGTAGGCTATTCGTCGCCAAAGTTTTGGCGGGATGACCACAGCGCTAGCCCTAGTGGAGGAAAGCTCTTGGGCGTTGTTCACGTAGTGGCAGCAAGAGGAGCTCCGTTGGAAGACGTCCGAGATCGAGTGCGCGAATATCTCTTGAGAGAAGGGGCAGACGTTGTGGTGCAAGTTGAGCGAGAAGGGGACAACAGCTGTTGGTGCAGCAGGCGAGGAATTCCAGCACCACCAGCAACACCCACATTGGCATCAGCGAAGGCATTCTAGGAGCGGAATTTGTCGCTACAGTGTTTAGAGGCGGAGTTTCAAGATGGGACAAACGATGTGAAAGAGGTGGGGACGTACAACGAAGGGGAGAAGCATTGTCGCGAGACGAAGTGTATGACTTGCTTGTATCAAAGAAGGGCAGCTGATTGTCGATTTACTTGCTGAGGGACACTCCGTTGGAATAACGGTAACCGCCAGAGAGCCAGAGACTGGTAAATGGTTCAATACCATTGCCAGTTGGGTTGTCTTGGTGTTTTCTGGCTTGGTATTCCCGGAGTTGGCCAACAACGTCATTCATGGGGCACGTGGAGGATCTCATGTATCATTAATAGGTTTTACTTGGATTCTCATCATGGAGACAGAAACTATAGAGTAGAGGGGTGAGACGGGTGTATATCCAGCAATAGAACAGGCTTCAATCACTATACAGCTTGCTTCTTATAAATGTTGCTCGTGATCAAGCTATGCTAGTGAGGGTGTATGTGAAACAGAATTGCAGTTTGCATGTGATAATCAGATGAAGTCTGGAAGACATGGGGATTGTGGGGCTCTTCTCCAACTGAAAGAGCCTAATCTGACCTGAAGATCTGGTGTATGACCTCACTTCACCTCGTTTGAGCTCTAGATGCAGAGCCCCTAATCCCGACGCAATTCCGTCTGCCCGGGTTGTTTGTAGCAGTGTAACTGCATGCTACTGCAGCCAGCTCACTGCATTGTAACTGACATCAGCATCCAGAGCAATGATATGCGGCCTCTAGTACCCCACGAAATTCGGTTCTTTTCCATGTGGGAACACAAAGACTCGATGCACCCCGCGAGCCGAAGCCGAGGCAACAAAAAACGAACAGAGCCGGGACCGGGGCTCGGGGATCGGGGGTGAGTGAGGGATCATTGCCCCGGAAGACCGAGGGGAGGAATTGGAGAATTAGATTCACTAGCTGTATTATTGCCCAGTGAAAAAAAATAATAATCGATAATCATTATTTAGTTGTTGTAATTAAACAAAGGCGTGAAGCTCCATGACAGAACCTCAGGTCAAGCTTGTACTGATCGAATAGAAGCTTAGAAAATACGCCTGTGATGTGCCTGATCAGATCTGAGTCAATGTACTCTCACTATCTCCCTCTCCCTTTTTTTATACCCTTTCCTATATCAGCTTGTCCTTTGCTTGACTCACATCATACCTGAGCTCTTGGTTACAAGCTACACCCTCCCCTCGGCCGAGACCACCCCACACTCTTCTTATCCCACTCACATCCTCCACATTCCACATTCCGAGGTTCATTGTGCCAAAACCCAACATAAACCCTTCCGCTACCTCACTTCTCGTCACCTCCTCCTTCTCGGTCATCATTCCCCTCCAAACTGTTCATAATGTCCTCCGCCGATACCCCAGACTCCGCCATCGAGGCCCGTGTCGTAGACAAGCTCAAGACCATTGCGCCCGCTCCTGAACCAAAAGCTGACTCCAAGGCCGGCGCATCCTCTGGCCTCGCCCAGCAGCTTCGCGCCTTTGCGGCTGGTGGTTTCGGTGGTCTTTGCGCTGTCGTAGTAGGCCATCCTTTCGACCTTGTCAAGGTCCGCCTTCAAACCGCTGAGCGAGGTGTTTACTCCTCCGCCGTCGATGTTGTTCGCAAGAGTATTGCTCGTGATGGTCTGCGAAGAGGTCTTTACGCTGGCGTAAGCGCCCCTCTCGTCGGTGTCACACCTATGTGTATGTCTTATTCCCTTTTCAACTTCAAATGCCGTCAACTGACCTAGCCAGTTGCTGTGTCCTTTTGGGGTTACGACCTCGGCAAGCAAATCGTCCGAGGTGTCGGTGAGGTCCCCGCGGAGGGCCTCACAATCGCCCAGATCTCAACCGCCGGTTTCATATCCGCCATTCCCATGACTGCCATCACAGCACCATTCGAGCGCATCAAGGTCATCCTCCAGGTCCAGGGTCAGAAGCAGCTTGCTCCCGGCGAGAAGCCCAAGTATAACGGAGGCGTTGACGTCGTCCGCCAGCTCTACAAGGAGGGTGGTATCCGTAGCGTCTTCCGCGGCAGCGCTGCTACTCTCGCCCGTGACGGCCCCGGTTCTGCTGCCTACTTTGCCGCCTACGAGTACATCAAGCGAAAGATGACACCGGTTGATCCTCTCACTGGAAAGCCCAGTGGCCAGCTCAGTCTCAGTGCTATCACATGCGCCGGAGCTGCCGCTGGAGTTGCCATGTGGATACCCGTCTTCCCCATCGATACGGTGAAGTCTCGTCTGCAGACCTCGGAGGGCAACGTCTCCGTTGGTAGCATTGTTCGCGAACTCTACGGAAAGGGCGGTGTCAAGGCATTCTTTCCTGGATTTGGTCCTGCCCTTGCTCGTGCTGTGCCCGCCAACGCCGCTACTTTCCTCGGTGTCGAGCTGGCTCACCAGGCCATGAACAAGGTGTTCGGCTAGATGCCGTGACAAGGAAGTTGTAAAGATAAAGCGATATAGGCATACACAAGAAAAGCTTGCTTTCGGATTTTTCAGGGGTTCGACACAGGTTGTTGACCATTGGGCAGGGTCACAGCGGATGGACGGCGTTGGTTGCTGGGCATGATATGAATTGTATTTTCCCATCCGCAGTGGATGCGCATTTCAAGCAGAATTCGAGCGCTGAGCATATCCTTTGTTTTACGCACATAGATCATGAACAGTTAGATCGTGGTATTGGCTTTCTGCTGTGATGGATAGATGAAATCAAAACATAATCACACACATCTGCCGTCAGTTGTTTTTCTTAGCTCACCACGAACAATGGCCGAATAGTGAAGATGAGATTTGTATTCACTTTCTAAACAAAATGCATTTGAGCAATCTTAGGCTCTTGACGGCGATTGTGCCTATAATCCTGGTATCGCTATATGCTACCCCACGTACCAGAATACATTGCCGCCGTTTTCGCCATAATAACCGTGCGCCGAATTCCAAAGTGAAAAGCAATATACTCTTAGCAACTCAATGAAACATATTGTGTCCTTGTAAATTCATCCCTTCCCTAGGTATCAATCCCAATGCCAATAGGTCCGGCATATCATTGCTGTGCTCCCTTTCATGAGTGGATGGTATCCCGCCAGTTCGCCGATGTCATGAGTAAAAAAGACAGACCTGCCTGTCGTCGAGTAAATAAGAGTAAACGACTAGCAGGAAGCAACGCGCGCTGAAATAGTATAAGGCGAAGAGATAAATAACGTTCTGCCCTAGGCCTCGAAAGAAGAGGATATTTGAGTCAACATCCTGTCAAAGGGCAAGTATAGTAGGGTATCATAGAGACTCGAGTGTTAAGCGCGCTCAGTAGTCGTCCAACGTCGTTTTGAAAGACTCATATCGCGGAAACGTTCGGCCTCGCCAGGAGGTCGAGGAAGACCCCAAAGTCCGCCCAGACCATCTCCAAGTTGTCCAATATGAAGCTCTTCAGCGGGCTTGTCGAAATCGTGCAAGATATCTGTCTTGATTCTAATAGGGGCTGATAGAATAGGGCCTCTGGGAGTAGCCTTTGGAGTAGTCTCTCCACTTGGGGGGAACGAGAACGAGCTAAGTGAGGTGATAGCCGCTGGCGGCAAGCTCATAGACAATGAGTTCGTAGAGTTAAGTTCAAAGCGTGAAGAAAAAGATGATTGTGTAGATGAGTTTGAGGTAGACATGGCGGTGGAAGCTTGAGCTTCTCCCTTGTTGTCCTCTGGGATACCTTTAAAGCGACCGAAGTTGGGCAGCACAGAATCGAAATCCTCCTTGTCAGAGGTATCGTCACTGCCATCATCCATCAGTCTAAGAGACGAAGGCCCAGGTGTCCACAAGCCGAACGAGGGTGTGTTAGCGCTTGGAGAGTTGCTCCTCGGGCCTGGTTCGCCTGTTGCCGTGGTAAGAGCTGGCCCTCGGTTCAATGGCCGTTGTGAGCCCGAAGTTCGCCGTATAGATGATCCCACGGTTGCGCTGGCCGAAGCACTACGACTACCCATGGGAATAATAGGATCGGAATAGACGAAAGAACCAATGAGTGGGCCAGGTCCGTCAGTACTGCTAATACTGGGGTTGCGGCCACGGATAGCAGCAGGGAAACCATCAGCTGAGGTTGATCGGGACGAGACTGGAGTCGAAGTTGTTGAGCGCAAGTGGTCGGTGCTTGCAGACATGCGAATATCGTACATCTGATGGGGAGAGACATGGGGCTCGGAGTTTGGTGTTTCGCTTGCTGATGCAGCCAGGAGAGTGTCGTAGTCAGCATCTTGTTTTCGTACTGCCATAGTGATGGAGGCAATGCCAACATCCATGAGAACAGGCTGATGAGTAATGGCGCCGATCAGAGCATTACATCCAGCTCCATGAGACACAAGAATGACAACAGTCTCAACATCCTCGTCTTCGGAAATCGAGGGGTCATGTGTGTCATTCTGCGAAGCTCCGGCAGCCTGCGTTACCATCTCGTCAGGCGCATCAGTCGTAGCGTACCAGTCCACCATCTTCTTCAGGCCACGTCGAAATCTCTTGTGCATGTCTGTCCACTCTTCTCCAAGTTGGCCGCCATCCCCAAAATCTAGTGGAGCTCTCATGGAATCCCATTGGTAATCGACGACAACGCACTCGTCACGCGCATGGGCCACGAATCCGTCGGGGATCTTTCCGGAACTCGAGATAGCATAGTTCGGCTTTGGTACTGTGTACCCTTTCTTTTCCATCTGAGTCGCCAGCTGCCCAGTTAGAGCCGCAGCCATAGCCGAGCCTGAAGAACCTTCCACTGCAGACCCTGATCTCAGGGGCCCAAGAGACGGACTGGCGGCGGGCGACCCGTTCCAAAGAGAAGCAGTAGAGCCGCTATGAGGCATCGGGGCGGGAGCGGGTGCAGATGTTAGTGCACTGTAGTCTTCGCGTCTTAGCAGTTCGGCTTTTGCACTTCCAAGCATGAGAGCCGCGCCAGGCGGTGGAGTAATCTGTTCGAAATATTCGGGAGACAGCCATTCTCCGAGAAAGGAATCCAGACGTAATATAGTGGATCGGAAGTGCTTTGGTGGTCCAGTCGCTGAAACGAAGATGTCGTTCGGACGGTAAGGCGATTCATGGGGAGTCTGTGCAAGACCGGAGCTGATTCCGATCGATGTTTGGGCGCATCGTAAGAATGGTGAGCTATGAATGACGACTTTGAATCGACGTCGCTTTTTTGTGCCTTTGGAGCTCGTCTCGTACTCGTCTTTCGCTTGTTCAAGAATACTGGAGATTTGGTTGCCAACAGCTCTGGCTTGGAGCCAGCCGCCGTAGGTCAGAGGCGGATCATAGGGTGTAGGAGATGAAAGATGCCATTTCTTGTCAGCAGCGTCGAGGCGGTTGCCGTGCCTAGATAGAGGTCAGTTAAGCTCTGTAACCAACATCATGCCCATACTGTCATGCTGTACGCATACGCAGCGCTAGGGCTACGCGATCTGATTGCGACGATGCATCATGACGACAGGGGTCTGGAAAGGTAGCTGAAAACGTACCTGACGACAAAGATGTAGGCCGGCGTACGGCCCATGGTGAAGTCTTCAACAGAGACAAAAGGTAGAAGCCGTGGCAGTGCTGAGACAGCAAAGACCTCGACAAGTTGAAGAGAAAGATTTGTCAGTTGTTTTGGTGGAAAGAAGAGTGAGGTTGGATTGAACCGAATAAGAGATGGAGGCCAAGGGGGTAGTCAAATATCCTGGCGCACGTCGCACAGTTAGTTTGGTTATTTTAGATGGAGCTTGTGCAGGCGCCCACTATAAAGCCGACGGGACTAGGCAGGGCAGTGTAAGTACTGTACCCAGGCACCTTCAAGCCTCCACTGTAAAAGTGACCGATTTAGGCTCCCCGGCGTTTTTGGCGTTTTGCCTCTGGGGGTCGAATTACTCAAATCAGATGAGACGGAAGAGGATAACTCAGCCAAAGACTCATATGCACGCCACGGTCCAGAAGGTCTACCGGTACACAAAGCAAAGCAGGGAGCTCGACTAGGATCGTATCTGGCGTGGCGGCTTAGCAGGTGACCAGGGGGTGGTTGGTCCCTTGGAGCCAGGCTTGAGGTACCCGGACTCACCTCAGCGAGTCACCGTCGCACGGCAGAGGTTGACCTGAGGTGAAGCCAGAGACAAAGGCAGGGTCCTTGAGGTGACGGGCGTAACATACACCGTGTCACCCCGGATAGTTAGGATATAAGATGAGGTGGAAGAGAAAAGGAGTATGTGGTGTTTCGATTTTGTTTGGTTGTTTGGGTTTCGCGTAAGACCTTGGAGAGAAATAATTGAAAGGAGGAGAAGTTATAGGACAAGTAAAAGAGGAGAAGAACACAAGGACAGGTGATGAGGACTACTTTTAGCAACAAGTTTGAGACCTCCAACACCCAAAAGTCGAAACACGACACATACACTTTACACTTTGATCTTACAGTACTCCTCACCTTATTACCTAGGTAGGTAGACCCAGGCCCAAAGAGAGTGGGCATCCAATGCATTGTATTTTGCCTTTGTGTTATGTTACGACAAGGTTAGCGGGCCAATGTTAGATACCTGGGTAGCTATGTATAAATCTCATGGAAGCTTTGGAGTTTCATTATCAGCCAGCTTTACAATCAAGAAAATAAACAGCTCTAACAAGTTTTAAGTGCACAGTCATGATCGGAGAGTTCTGTCAAAGTGGACTGAAACCAAACGATAATTGGCATTGATCAACATTGTCATAATAATTAATGAAAACGAGGCTCAGTACCGTATATACCACAAGTTTGGGGGTTCTCCCGAGGAGATATTGGGGGTTGGACTGTCCATCCGGACTGTCATGATACATCATTATATCGTGATTCTCCTCGACCCCAGGTTTTCTTCCCCCAGCTTCTCTCCATGACAGGTGATGTTTGAGGCTTTTTACCACGCGCTCCATCATTTCAAGCTGATGTTTCCGGCATGTAGTCACGGAACCACTCGCCATTGGATGTCTTTGGTTCTCGACCTCAGAGCTTCTGAAGTGACCCCGTGGCTCTATGCACGATATTATTGCTCAACCTCGGCCAAGACTCACAACCACCGAGTTTACCTTAATTAAGCCGGCCCAACCTTGGTCTTGCTCCTCCTACTGCACTGGAAGTACAGTACTGTGCATACAGTACAGCTCAAGATCCATGCCCTGTCCATGCATGGCATAACCTGGTCTAAGGTAGCGGTTATGAAGAAGACACATGCCAAGTGGATCACCTACGCCATTCAAAACACGACTCCATTGAATTTCACGTCTGCAATATTCATGTGATCGTACCTTTTCCAACTCCGGTGCCGGCCCTCATTCGTCACTTGCGTCTCACTAGAAGCCTTCTGTTTTTTCTCTTCAGCCCACCTGACGATACATGGCTTAATTTTATGGAGTCGTTTTGCACAAGGTCGTTCACCTTTCTCGGTATGCGCCAACGGCTTTGTTCGGCATCTTTCTGCCAAGGTGACCTTTTCTGCTCCTTCACTTGCAGCCGAACAACTCGAATGTCCTAGTCGCTGCCACCCCAGTCTCAGTTCCATCCATGGACTATCACATCGTCATGGTGGAGTCGCTGCAGGGTCCTCCATTTTTTTCTGTTCGCTCTTCCATGCAGCTACGAGACGCTACTGTAAGTGACTTACTAATTACAGATTGTGTTTTCTCGTTATCGTGTTGAAAATTCGATTCTCATCATGACCATGAAAGCAACAAGAAGAGGGGTTCATGGGCCCTCGCTGTTATATCCGCATCAGACTGAATCTTTCGATTCAGGCTAAGATAAAGGTTACCTGAATTTTGGAGAGAAAAATAATTTAGCGGGTGTGGTGGCCAGGCTGAATATCTTAGACTACCTAATGGGATAGACTGTTCTCGTATCGTCTCTTCTATAATAAAAAAGCGTCAATATCGTGAACGACCCGAATCCATACGCCCTGTCAGCTTTCACTCAGTTACAGTACTCTTACGCTCTGAGTCAGAACTATAAGCCCACAGGTTCAGATAGCCAGTCAGTAGAACACGGCCTTTTTACCACATTGATGCTTAGTTTTTGGCAGGTATCATACTCAAAGCAATGGTTTAGAGACTCGCGTATGACCAACAATGAATCCCATGCTACACCCTCGTGATGGATTTTCTGTATGTTCCTAACCATGTTGATCTCAAACCATGCCGAGCCGCATATACCTGATCTCATTCTTAGACTCGACATTTCCTAAAACAACACCCATGAGACAGCCATGTCCAACATCAGAGCATATCTCACTCGTAGTCGAACCATTTCAGATACCCTCATCAAACAAACACGACGCCAACAGATCCTAATCCCCAACTGTTTCTCGACCCTGGTCAAGGAATAGGAGAGATCTCATCAGCATCTCTGCCACCTCAGCCCAAGATTTTTTTCTCTCGAGATACGACAGCCGAGAGGTGAAGTGGCCTTGTTCAAACTGGTGACATGCTTTGAGAAATTGTTAGTGCTTCGAATCAGTACAAGCGCCAGGGGCCGTCTCATCGGATCCTACACGCCGAAAACTCCGGGTCCAGATCCGGTAAGACTCCGATTATGTGTTTAACAGTAATCCCCTAACGTTAATGTTAGGTGTTCCCTCCTTGGTGACGTTGTTCCGAAAAGGGATATCCAGTGGATGGGATTCATCATTATCGCCGCCGTATAGATTTGTAAGTCTGAGGGAGCATCTCTCAGCAACCTCAATTCAGCTGCATACAGCCAGCGGACATGCCATTTGCTGCATCTGTCTTCTAAGTTTCGCTCCTTATTCTAGCACGCTCCCTTGTCAACCAATTCGCTTCATCGCATCACACCCCCCGCCATGAAGCTCTCAATACTTCGATTCCACGCCCTCGTGGCTGCGACTATATTCGCGACTGTCGCTTTCGCCGAACATACCAGCAACTGGGCCGTTCTCGTCTGCACATCACGATTCTGGTTCAACTACCGTCATCTCGCCAATGTCCTCTCCATGTACCGTACCGTCAAGCGTCTGGGTATTCCCGACTCCCAGATCATCCTCATGCTTCCCGACGACATGGCCTGCAATCCCCGGAACGCGTTTCCCGGAACCGTCTACAGCAATTCAGATCGCGCTGTTGATCTCTACGGCGACAACATCGAGGTGGACTACCGTGGCTACGAGGTTACTGTCGAGAACTTTATTCGCCTGTTGACGGATCGCGTGGGCGCGGAGATGCCGCGAAGCAAGCGCCTACTTACGGATGATCGAAGCAATATTCTGGTTTACATGACTGGTCATGGTGGAAACGAGTTTCTTAAGTTCCAGGATGCTGAGGAGATTGGCGCATTCGATCTTGCGAACGCCTTTGAGGAGATGTGGGAGAAGAAGAGGTAAGTGGTAGCTTCATTGCTTTCTTATCAACCACTAATGCTTTTTAGATATCACGAGATCCTCTTCATGATCGATACCTGCCAAGCGAACACCATGTACAGCAGACTTTACTCCCCCAACATCATCGCCACCGGTTCCTCCAAGCTCGATCAGTCTTCATACTCACATCACGCCGACAACGATGTAGGCGTCGCCGTTATCGATCGATACACGTACTACAATCTTGAATTCCTTGAGAACAACGTCAAGGACCTGAACAGCCAGAAGACAGTGGGCGAATTGTTCGACAGCTACGACTTCGGCAAGATTCACTCACATGCTGGAGTGCGCTACGACCTCTTCCCCGGTGGTGAAGAGAACGCCCGTAGCCGTCTGATCACAGACTTTTTCGGCAACATCCAGAACGTCGAGGTTGACCGCAGCGGTAATCTGACTCTTGAGGAGGATCTCCTAGCGCTCAGCAAGAAAATTGCCCTTCTCCAGCAGAAGGAAGCAGAGGCAGCCAAGGAGTCTGTTGGGGTGAAGGTATCTGCAAAGGCACCTGCTAGTGCTCCAACTGAGACTGCCAGAAAGATCCAAAAGGCCAAGGCATTGACGGATGACAACTGGTGGACCAAGAAGGTCGTTGGTGCGACAGCGCTTGCAGGTTGTGGCCTTCTCTGGGCTATAGGATCCTTCTTGGAAGGTTGAGGTCAATAATCACGAGTATTGTTATTATTATACATTAATGGCATACCAAGAATATGGAGAACGGCGTACTTGACGGGATTGATGTGTTTTTGTTACCATACTAGTAATAAGTCATGAGTAATCTGCAGATATGGCCACAGGCAAACGGTTCTGCACAGAGTATATGTTGACTTGATGAGTTTTGATACCATTTCAAATAGATGTCCGTGACCTAATATTATAGTTACCTCGTGAAGAATCCTACTCGCAGACTGACTGAAGTATAATTGAACCCCTGAGAGCACAGAAGGGTACTTTTGTTGTTTTTTCTTCATGGTGTATGAGGTGTCTACTGTTTGCCTTAGTCAGCAACTTTTTTGGTATTGACCATTTCATATGAAGATTTCATCAAAATCTCGGTTCTGCCATGCCACTGTCGAAGCGAAGTATCGATCTTCCTTTTCACATGACTATCTGATAAGAGCTATAATTCTCATGTCACTTACGGCCGGCCTTTGACGCGATCCGTCTCAGCTGCCAGGATGGAAAAGTCCAAGGTGAGACTTCAATAACAAAAGATTCGCTTTACTTCTTTTTGTGCCAGAAATTCTGCCACGGATGTACAGTCATTTTTATATTCCCGCTTCTTGAATAGAAAGTTGTAACGAAAGACTTGCTAACTGTTCTGAAAACAAGACAAGGCCTCTCAAAACAATTCATCTCAAATCGCGTCCACTGACAACTCATGCCCTAGCATGGTCTTGTGACGCTGAGCTTGCAGTTGCTACAGATGATACTATTTACATATTTCTTCCAGAATATCCAAGGAGTAGCGGTCCCGACGAAGGAGCGGATGAAGAAGAACTACAGAGCCAGTATACGCTCTCCTATCGAGCCTCAGGCTTGATTCGCCCAGATCCCACAATCAATGCACAGCTTTGTTCGTTTTCTGGTATCAGAGTGGCTGGGCCGCCAGCTAACGACGAGAATTGGTTTCCTGGCGTGGGGAATGGACTAGTCACAGGTTCGGGTGCGCCAATCTGCCAGATTGTGAGGTTGGAATGGTCACCAAATGGATTGGGTTGCAATCTTCGACCTATCTTAACAGCGCTGTCAACCAGTGGATGTATATATGCGATTGGTGAACATATCGATCGGCAATCTGCAATGATAGCAGGCATGCGGGTTCGGAGCTTCAAGGCATGGAAGACACTCTGGGGCCTCGGGGCTCAACTTCCGCTGCCCGACAGCAACGAGGAAGATGGATATCGAAACATGAATGAACGCATTCAGGCCTTCTCGTGGGCCAAAGAAGTGGACATAGGGAGAGGTCTGCTAGCATACTGCAATGATGCTGAAGAAGTAGCTGTAATGGCGGTGCAGCTCTTCTCGCAGGCAAAAGAAGGTGATCCTTCAAGTGAAGAGACGCGATGGGACATCCAAGAAGTCGGCCGGTTTGATGGCAGAGGGATACATATTAAGGAAGACGTGAGTTATGCTGAACTTGGTCGAAAAAGGCTCTAACATAAAATAGGCTGTAGATATCACAGATCCCGACTATGTGCCTCATGGGAGTGCCTTTTCTTTGAAATGGAGCTCTTGGTTCAAGAGCCAAGGCAAAAAAGTCGCTATACTGGCATATTTGGCAAAGAATCATGTTGGGTTTCGAAAGATCACTATCCTGGGCAATTGGGAGAGAGGTCAGCCTCCGCATATCGAAGTCGAGAAGGCGGATATGACGGCCATTTGCATGTTTCTGTCAACGGATGCATATATCGAGTGGGAAGACTTGGTACGTAGTTTATGGCGCGTGGAATAACCATAGCTAACGTGGCTCAAGATCGCATATGACGATGATAAGCCTGTAGCCAGGGGCGTGGTCGCTGATCCGTTTAATGTGAAGCCATTTCAGGTTTCGTTTATTGACGATGCCGAGGAGTTGGCTGGCGCTCACTATACTTGGGAGTGCTCGACAACGTATTCCAAGGAAGATGAAATAGTCTCATCGAATCCTATTTCTGGTACACAACTCTTACAGGCTCTGCACACAACACATCTAACAACAATGTAGGACTTCTAATTCACGATCAAGGCATAACGCACCTAGGATCAGTTCCGTACTACTCAATCGCCAGATTATCTGCAACATCACGCAACCAGGACTGGTTTCAGACAAATCTTCCGGACACAGAGGCTTCTGTTCCAAAATGGGCAACAAGAATTCGAAAACACACAACACGGCTCGTTGCAAGAGCGGTTGCGCTGGAAGGATTAGACTCGGATTCAGACGACTCAGAAGACGACCTAATGGAAGAAGATACAACACAGTTACAAGTTCCCGAATCCAGGTACCGCATCTGGGGCATGGCGCATTCACCCGGCGGTGGCACAACAGCAGTGCTTGTGTCGCGATTCAGCACTTTGCACCCAGAAAGGCGAGCCCTCTGTAAACTGATGTTCTCAAGAAGAGACGAAGAGCGCGGCCAAGAGGATGCGGTCACAGTCACGAAGCCTCTAACAACTGAAGGCCAGGTTTGGGAGTGGATGTACGGGAATGCCCCTGAAGTACTTGGGACTACAGCAACGCGCAAGATATCTCCTGAGCTCAACAATTCGTTATTGAGGGAGCAGTTCAGAGATATTGCAGCTAACCAACACTGCGTGTTTTGTGATGCAGCATTGCGTTTGGAAGAGGAAGAAGCAAAATGTGAAAACGGACATTTGTTTGGTAAGTTGTCTACGCATCCTCTCTGTTGCACTTGTTGCTGACACCTTTGAATAGCACGCTGTGCTTCTACGGGACTGGCGATAATGGCTCCTGATATTTCTCGGATTTGCGCAGTGTGCGAGTTGCGATGTCTGAAAGTTGCAGAATTGACGCGTGTTGTTGAGATGCATTTTGGATCAGGGGCAAATGTACAGGCATCAGGGGAAGTTTGTGGTGGATGTGGGGGAAAGTTCGTCGCATGAATAAATACCTACCTAGGCACCTAAGTAGTACCCAAGGTAGAGAGAGGTAGGGGCGAAATAAAACAGCAGAAACGATTTGGTGGCAGATCAGCGATTTTTGGTGTAAGCGATTCCGCTGTATTTCCCCCCAAGCGATATCCTTCTCATACACTATACAGGTACTTGAAGAAAAGGCTCAAGGGAGTCGAAGAGGAAGTTCTAGCTCAAGCGTTTTTTAGATGAACAGCGAAACCAAGGCTGCACATGCACAGTAAAAGAAACACAACAACTTCCTCAATGTTTCCAGATATCCTATCTGCCCAGGTATCTATAACCCATCTGTGAGACATTGCGCGGCAAGGGAGCCAATCATTACCATCCGCCCCGCATTACCTGAGATTTAGTGTATGGGTACCCTGGTCTCTGTGATTAAGGTAGGTACCCACCTTAAGCGCTATTCCTCCATTTCCTTACCGTATCATACGGGTCCATTAGCAGCGCAGGGCATGGACTTCAAACAATCTTCAATCCGTTAATGTCATCTTGTCTTGTCGTCCACATTCAACCTCACTTTGGAGACATCCACATCAATACTTCGCGTGTTCTCTTTTATTTTCTCCTATTTTTACCTTTCAACCCCTGCTTCTAGTGGTCACAACGCAGATCATTTACTAGCGGTTAGGAGGCTCCCACTTACACCATGTCTGCTTCGCGAACTGGCGCTGCGGTTCCGGCAGCCAGCTTCAACTTCGAAGAGTGAGTATTAGCATGTATTCCATTGATTTTTGAGATGGTGCTTTCATATTCGACGTTTCCAAGCATGCTGACTTTTACAACAGATCCCTCGCTTCCAAGCCCTTTCTCTTCGTTATCGGGCCAGAGGCCAAGGAGTTCCACGTACACAAGGAACTCATCGGCCGACTATCACCAGTCCTAAACGCTCTAGTAAATGGGAACATGAGAGAAGCTCGGGAAGGTCGTGTCGTATGGGCAGATCTAGATGTCGACACTTTTGTGCGCTTCGCCAAATTCGCCTACTCTGGTGACTACAGTGAGGCACAGCCTGTTCTTATCCCGGCACCTGAACTGGACACTGAAGGCAACCACTCACCACTCAAGTCATATACTCATGATGTGAATGGCTATGCATCCTCGTCTGGGAAAGGCTCAGATGACTCTCGCAGCACCAGCTCGGATTCGGAGGAAATGCGCGACGACAATGATTCTGATCAAGACGAGGATCTTGACGACGACGATGACTCTTCGGAAGGCACTCCAACCGGATACCACAGCACTGCGGGTGACGAGTCAAGTTCATCTGAAGCTTCCACCACCGTAGACCACATGCCAACAAACAATGGCGGTAATCGGCCCCCTTTCACTTATACCTACACCTATGAATACTGTGAGTGGAAGCTGCCGGCGGCCGTTGGCGAGTTTATCCAGAGCTATCAGTCCAATAACGATCAACATAATGGAGTTCTGCAGTTGACTGAAGACGGTAACTTATCCAGGCGCAAACGCAGGTGCCCGGATCAAAATTATATGCTTGACGTGACAACCACAACAGGAAAGCGGTTTGAAGCAATGAGAAACTTTGCCCGTCCTCCTTACGACTCACCCATGATTAACGGCGGCGCTCCGGCCGTGACTAGTTTGCAGAACACACAAGAAGGCAAATACTCATATCTGCCTGTCTTCCTCAGCCACGCACGTCTCTACATCCTGGCGGATAAGTATGATGTTGAAGATCTTCGCCGTCTCTCCATCTGCCGCCTCCATTGTATACTGTATTACTTTTACTTCGACCAATACCATGTTCCCGACATCGTTGCCCTCGCGCAGGAGCTATTCGAAAATACTGTGGAGGATGACACTGCACGAGAGATTATTGTGGAGTACTTTGTGTGCTTCATTGAGTACATTCGGGATACGCCAGAAGTCAAAGAGCTGCTACGCAAGGGAGGTGACTTTCCAGTAGCATTGCTCTCCCGTGTGGCCATGCGCTTGTAGGCAAGAGAAAACCTAGGAGCAGCAATATCTAGAGATGGAAGCGAGGCGTTACGGCTAGGCATGTTGGGGCGCTCAGGATTTGAAAGGATATTTCGGACTACTTGGCTCTGCTTCTTCATTTTTCTCAAGGATAGGAGAGAAGAAACGAGGAAACATCATCGTTGGTTTGCGACAGTCAGTTTCGTTCAGGGGCGGGATCTCCTGTCTTGCATACAATTTGATGGAAAAAGCCAAGTTACTAAAACAATGGCTATTCAGCACAAGTATTACATGCTCTGCAGGAGATGCGAACACAAAGATGATAGGCGTCACACAACAGACACCACATATAGCATGAAAAGATACATGGGACTAATGGAAGTAAGTCATCGAGAAATAATTTTCGTTTCCTATCTTTCGTCTCAAGTCTTTAAATCCTAGCTGCTGGTGGCAACATGCTACCAAGCAAGCTCTCTTTCTTCTCTCCATCCAACGACCTCGAACCAGCCACAGAGGAAGAAGTGATATTCGAAAAGAACAAACGCAAACGTAGATACACATTAGCGACTAGCGCAGCTCCTTCTATTAGAGGAGAAGGCCTCGCAACAAGACGTCGTAACCTGTATACACGTCTCCCTTCAAACCAAATGGCTGAGATAAGTCACTCGCAAGGTCGCCCTGACATGAGCGTAAATGACATGCCATGACATAATGACGAGTTGACGACCGCCTGAGAAATATGAAGTTTATATGAACGTGAAACGGGAAAAAGTAGCTCGAAAGTAGCCACGTAAGAAGAAAAGAATTGGTCAAGTGAGTGTTAAGAAGTTCGAAAGTAATTTAAATCATCCACCAGAAGAGTAAAGAAGCGTGAGCAGACCATAATGCTCAGGGTCTCTCCATGGTACCGCAGAACGCCGTTCCTTTTAATACTGTTTCATACAGAGCCATTAACGGCTGTAAGCTGTTCAATACGCCTGGCCAGGTACGGGCTTCCTGCTAAGAGAGCCCGAAGAAGATGGCCCCGAGCGAGGATCTTGAGAAGGGTTCATGGGGCTGGGTCCAGGGGGGTTGTTTCTTCGGTTCATCCCGCTAGGACTTTGTGAACGGCCACCAGCAGGCCCAGGTGATTGAGAACGAGGCCCAGGGCTCATGGGTCTGCCACTAGGCGGTCCATTACGGGGGCCGGGTGACTGCGCTCGAGGTCCTGGGCTCATCGGACGTCCTTGAGGACGGCCGGGAGGTCCCATTGGTGATTGGGGACGACTGCTGTTGGGATTCATAGGACCAGCCGGCGATGCAGGTCGAGGTTGACCAAAATTTCCTTGAGGGGTCATAGGTCGTTGTCCTTGAGATTGATTGGGTCCAGGTCCTCGGGGAGGTCCGCCAGCTTTAACAGGAGGGCCTGGGCGAGGGCCACCTTGAGCAGGGCGGGGCTTCACAGGACGAGTTGACAAACAGGTTCGAGGAACAACACCCTGTCGAGAACGGTCAAGTCGGATGCAAAGAGCCTGGAGAGAAGTTAGATTGGGCTGAGACAGAAAATGAACTGTACAAACTTACCCAGCCATCATCGTACTCGTGAAGGAGTCGCACAAGATCACCAGCTCTGAGCTCTAGTTCATCGTCCATAGTGGGCTTGAAGTCAAGCTGCACGCGGTGAACGGCGGAGTTCGCAGGTCCGCCAGCAGCAGCAATGGCCGCAGCGCCCGCAGAAGGACTGTCGGGACCCGCAGAAGGAGCGGAAGAGTTACTGTATTCAGTGCCAGCAGGACTAGCAGGAACAGCTGCCATAGGGGCATTCGGAAGGGTCAGGTCAAGTTGCTGAGGGCCTCCAGCCTTGCGGATCGAAGTCTTACGAGCGACCATAGCGGCTCCTGCACCAGCAGCTGCTGCGGCAACAGCAGGTCCATTGGCGGTTAGGGGGCCGTGGGGAGAAGGTGATTGAGGTGAGACTGGAGCGGTAGCAGCAGGAAAAGCGGCGGCGGCAGCAACAGCAATGGTCGAGTTTTCGGACATGGGGCTGGGAGAAGCTCTCAGCGCAGAAGCAGTCTCTTCTTGGACAGGAGATGGAACACGCTCGGCCTGTGTGCCGAAGGGGTTAGCAGAATCGACGCCTTGAGCTGTTGTTGGACGCTCCCAGGCACTGCCTCCAGGGGATCGAGGGGACAAGGGACCACCAGCGGATGATGGAGAAGCGGCAGCGGGTACAGCAAGAGTCAAACCTGCACCCTTGCTCGCGCGCTTCTCCTTTTCAAGGCCGTTCCAGTTGGGCAGGAATTGAGTGACGGGTCGGAGACTAACACGGGGAGCCTTTGCATCAGTGCGGATAGAGGCGGTTTCAATAGGCTCGGGAGACATAGAACGACGCACAGCGGCGGCGGCAACCATAGGGGGGCCACCGTGACCAGCCATCGGGCCGTGAAGCTTCTCATCATCATTCTCGAGTCTTTCCATCTCAGCCTGCTTCCGGCGTTTAGTGAAGATAAAGTAGACAAGCAAGCCCATGGCAAGTAACCCGCCAAGAACACCAAACGCAATTCCAGCCTTGGTTCCTGCGCTGGTGCCACCACTGGCTTCTGGCACAGCACTGGAGCTGGAGCTAGGTAGACTTGAGGCTCCAGATATGTCGGCAGCTTCATCGATAGTTGTAGAAGCGGAGGCTGAGCCGGTGGCTTTGGCGAGAATGGATTCGATAGATTGACTGCCAGTTGGGTCGCTAATAACGGAGGGGACGCTCGATGGGTTGTTACTAGTGGTAATTTGGGCGCGAGTTCTGGTCGGTTTGGCTGTTGAGCTCTCCTTCGCATCGTCATCCTCGGATTTACTGCGAGACTTGGCATCCTCCGCAGCCTTCTTTTTGGCAGCCTCTTCTGCCTTTTCCTTCTCTTCCTCCGCCTTTTCCTGTTTCGCCTTGTCTTCGGCAGCCTTTTTCTTCGCTGCTTCTTCCTCCTTCTCCGCCTGTTCTTTCGCCTTTTCCTTGGCTTCTTCAGCTTCCTTCTTCTTTTCTTCAGCCTCCTTCTTCGAGTCTCTCTCGTCGTCGTCATCTTCTTCGTCATCGTCCTTTGATGAGCCCGTTTGCTTAGGCTCGTGGCCTACTGTTTTGTAGCCACCAATCTTCCCTTCGAAAGTAGCTTCCATCGTCTTGAAGACAGTCCTTATTTCTTCTGCAATTGGGTTAGTTGATGCACAATTCACTGGTCAAAACTGATACAGTAATTCGTCCTAAAGCCGATTTGGTTTACTCAGATAAAAGCGAAACTTACGTGGTTGTCTCTTATGTACATGGCGCTTTGAGCCGTCGGATGAGACGTCGATCTCATGAGCGATGTTACCAAACCCAAAAAGCCCATCGGCCCTGCGGTGTACTTGCAGATGCCGGAGATGCATGTTTGCTAGAGTTTCGGGGGACTATGTAGTACGGCAACAAATCTAAATGACGAGATCGCGCGAAGATCACAAAGTCGATGTTTGTCGTTCCGGTGGAATATATCGTCTCGGAAGACAAAATTGGCGGGGCTGGTTGTCAGGTCGACTGGAATGAAGGGCGTTGCAATAGAGGGCGGGAATAAAGAATGTGTCCCTTAGGGGTCTCGAGACTGATGTCTTTGTACGGGCGGCGGCGGCGATGTCTCAGACCAGAACGGTGGGGGGAGTGCGTCGGTAACGAGTGTGATGTAAAATCGCAAGTTCAACTGCTAGTTACAACGTGAAATATGGATGTTGTTGGACCAGCTGCCAAACCAGGGTTAGATGTTGAAAGAAGTATGAATATCGCTCTGATTAACAAACAGCGCACGGCAGCAGTCTTGCAAAAACACGCCAGGGGTTGAAACGAATGGACAAACTGAACTCAACACGGACAGTAGCCAAAGCAAGGCGACCGTGTAAAGAAACAGTTCTGAAAACGACTGAACGATTTCAAGGTTGAAAGAGTGTAAAAAGAATGGTGGTGGAGAGAAGAAAAGACACTGGGCGGAAGAGGCCCTGGACGAGGATATGGTTGTGAGATGAGGAGACGGGGAAGGACCAGGAGCAGCTCAGTGGAGGCACTTGCCAAATACAAGGTTGCCGAGCAAGCCCCCCGGACTCCCCATTGAATCCCAGGACCTGCTAATGTTTGATAGGGCCTACCGAGCCCCCAAGCTAAAAGTAATCCTAGTGGGTAGCAGAGCTGAACCTCGCAGTGACAGGGCCCTGGCTATGTACTTTGAGGTATTCTCTGTGCTATGTTGGGTCTCCAGATAGACCAATTTCATTGATGTTTCATCTTTAACCGGGCTATATAGTACACGGTAGTACAAGTACAGATTGTCCTCAGTCCTTGGTAGAATGCCAATCACCTCCAGTTGTGAGTTGTTGAACAGACATTCGCCATACGAAAATATATAGATGCGCTTGCATAAAGCTGCATTGCAAGATGCATATTATGGTACATCGCACGACACTAGATTAGGCATATCGTATTCCAAATTTAACCTGCCACTTGTGCAGCCATCTCAGTTGTGTCACTCGTATCACCATGACCATCACGACAATGAATGCTATCAGGCACACTAACGAACGAGACAGGGTCCTGATTCCCATTCATTTTATTCATGAGGCGCCGTGCATTAATGATGATCAGCAGAGAAGCATGCGGCCAAGGAATTCGAGTGATTTATGATTTGCCGAGAAGAGAAGAAACCAATTGCTCCGAGGTGGGAGGCTTCAAGGCTGATCCCTGCTGAGTTGTGACGACTGAGAAGGTTCACAATAGCCAGGGGTAAGCGCGTTGGCGGGGGTTAAACATCAGGGGTGGCTTGGGCCACTTCAGGTACATAAGTTGTATGATTGGTTGATGAAGCCCCGTCGAATCTGTTTAGCCAGGAACCGTTGAGGCGCCGGCCAATCCGTAATGGCTTATCCAATCGACCCTGTACAGCGTGGCTTCTGCAGCGCGCAGCTCTAACGTCTTCCAACCCAAATTAGAGAATAGCCCGATTTCATTAAAATTATCCCACACCCACTCACACTTTCATCCTCTCCTTTTCCATGGATCCAGCAACGAATATCGACCGATTCACCCAAGAATGTTAGTCTATCGAATTTGCCTTCAGTAAACGTTTTCGTTCTGTGATTGATTTTGTGTACTTGGCTGCTTGGTCTGTCTATTTAAGTGCTACTATGTAGAAGCAGAGGAAATCCATCCATATTTGCACAGATACAGGGCTGTGTTCACATCTCGGGCAACTAACAAATGATCCCACCAGATGCTTCGACTCGGTAATAAAAATTAGTAAGGTCTTTCTCGTCAGATTTGGTTACATGAGTGGCTCAATTTCTTAATAGCAAGATATCGAATCTAGGGCTTCCTCAAGCAATTATGCTAATCCCGTTGATTTCGACTACCCATTTCCGAACTATGGGAAGAAACAAACTCCCTCTTTGTTTGCACCACTTTGACCGCTCATCCACGCATTGACGTTATATGGTTTGAAACGACCGATGGAGACAAATCTGTGCTTGATCTGTGCTCCTTCAATGTGTCCGTCCATCCGCTTGAACCCACCCTTGTCATGCCGAGATGAGAAAGCATTTCGTGCAGCAATCGATTCTCGAAATGATTAGCGAAGTTTGATAAATATGCCTTGCACTGAGTTATTGCATAAATAGACAAAATGATTCACAATCTGGTCTAGATAAGGGTCTTCAATCTCCAAATACAAGGATATTAATTAATCTTTGGTTACATCGTAACAACGTCACTGTTTCATGTTTAGCCTCGGTCCCTCTGTCTCGGTCGGCAAACAAATTATATCGATGTTAGATCCATTGTTGTTGTGGATATGGCCTGTTGTTTAAATTTACTCGACGCTTTTCCCCAGCTTCAGCTACAGGCGCCGGTGTTCCGCACTCAATGAGACAAGGCTTTCCTGGGAGACCTCACAGGGCTCCTTGGTACCTAATGAAATTCACAAAGTCTCCGTAGAAACTGGGTAAGTGAATGCCATAAGGCTCATTTCGGCTCTGTTTCGAGATCCTTGGTGTATTGATCACCTGCTGATAACAGTGCTAGCTACCATTGAGAAAGTCGAAATTTCGCAGGATATCCTGTTTTCGTCGTTTCTATCATTATTCGAGGTTGTAGGTGTGGCTGGTCAGAGACAATTGATTTTTCAGGGATTGTGATCACCAGTGTCTAAAACATGACATTCCTGCATGGCTTTAAATTTGTCTCAGTGTTAATGGGGATTTCGTTCGTCCCTTAAACACTTTTGCCTTCAGGAGGGCCTGCGATTCTTTGTAGGCCATTGAAACTGCATTCTCTATAGTAGCGTTCCACGAAAAGGGTGTAAACCTTTGCAATGATCCGTCGAAGCTCGAAGTGGCCTTCTCAACACTTGGATCTAAGGTGGAATCACGCCACTGAGTAGGGTATTAGACAACTGAACCCTCCCTTCATGGGACGAGTAACCGAAAGACTATGAAGTTAGTCAAGTTACGATTCGCTCATGAGTACGCCGTTGAGCTTCCTAAAGATATTCTCGAACTCTCCCCATTTCCAGTTCAGCCGATGAGTTCTCGAGTCGCGACGTCCAACATGGCAATCTAGCTTTCGGAAGTCACCATAGGATGCGATAAAAACACTCCTAGGCTCCTATCAAAATTTCTATTCAGACATCATCAGTTATCTAAATATAAACAGCAAATATGCTCATGTATGAATTCAAACTGCTGGTTGTTCAACAGGCGTCATCGTACAGTTATAAATACAAGACCAGGCAAACGCTCGCTATGCTGAGTCAATGCTCCGGGTATATAATGCATCTCCCACAATCCAGCTTCGCCTCTTCCTCTTCACATGGAATCTTCCATCTGTCGACTTCTCGCCTTGGTCCAGTTATCCTTATCCGACTTGCCGCCCTGAGCTTCAAGACCCATCCCCCTTTCCACCCATTCTTTACTCTCCATGTGACGCAGTCGACTTAGCGCACGAGCAAATGCGAATGCTTCCTCTGAACTCGCAAAGAGATTTGAGTCTTTGAGCTTGTCAACGCTGTGTACCAGGTCATGGTTGGCAGCAGCTTCCTCCGCGTGCTCGTGCTTCACGCCCTGGTTCATGAGGCTTTCAGCGATCTCATCTCGAGAGACAAAGAGTTCTGAGAGGGGCTTCTCTGTAGTAAGGACAAGCTTAGCGTTGCCCTCGTACACAACATCGATAAATGTGATGAAACGACGCGCGAGATCTCGCTGCTGATGAGTCATTGCGGGAATATCGGTTACAATGAATGCCTCGTAAGCCCGAACCAGCTCAATAAAATCAGCAGCAGATTTTGGCTGTCGAATCAATTCGTCGAAGGTGAACCATGCCGCTCGTCCGCTGACTCGAGGAACATAAATCTCACGACCCCAGACCTTTTGCGTCTCGGGTCGAGGTTCAGGCTGTTCAGGATCACCGAGAAACCGAAACCATTTCTCTGCGTGCGCATGCGCATGGCTGTCGAGTGACGTGTGGTATACATCAGATGGAGGTCGAGGGATCTTTCGGTAATCGGTTGGCGAGTCGAGATTGATGACATGCAGGCGATTCTTGAGAAGTTCGATGGCGGGGATGAATGACTCTCGCTGGACACCGTTCTTGTACAGCTCGTCAGGGTGTCTGTTGGAAGTTGTTACCAGGACTACGCCGTTTGCCATGAGAGATTCAAGCAGTCTGTATACAGTCAGCATTGAGCGCCTTTGTAGTAAGAAAGTGCACTCACCGTCGCAAAATCATTGCATCTGCTACATCTGTGCACTGGAATTCATCGAAACAGAGCACATTTGCCTGCTGAGCAATGTCGGCTGCGATATATGGTACCCCGTCTATATCGTTTCCATGCTCCATTTTGAATCTATGAAGTCGCTTATGTACATCTTGCATGAAGTTGTTGAAATGAATTCGACTTTTTGACTTGACAGATGGAGGCAGAGTTTCGTATAATAGATCCATCAACATGGTCTTGCCGCAACCCACATCACCATAGAGATACAAGCCTCTCGGAAGGTTGTTAGGAATATCCCCAGTAGCCAACCTACTGCCGCCTGCGCCAAAAAGCGACGAGAATATTGACTTCTTGGTGGGCTTGAGGGATTCGATGCTGGGATGCTGGACAGGCGGGGCGTCATATTTCTCCAATTCATGATATAGATTTTGGAAATTCTGGATGATCCCTTCTCTCTTGTCAGTACTTGCTTACGTTCCTGACTCGATTCTAACATCCTCACCTCTTTGATGCTCATCGTTTCGCAACCTGCCCGCCTGTACTCTTCTGTCATACTCTGGGATTGGGCCTCCGCCATGTATAGGTTCGGCATCGACTACTGTTGCCATCGATCGCGATCGATGTATACATGACGTCGATAAGTTGGCGCCTTGGATTGTGAGGGCTTGTTGTGTTTTGCGGTAATCTGAGCCTGTTCGCAAGGCCTGTGGTGTTGCGCTCGTCCGAAGCGCCCTCGCAAATCTGCCGCCATCCACCAACGGCCGCAACAATTGAGGATGGCGGACAGTGGCACTACACCTCAATGCGCCGCGCATTTTGATCGCATATATGTCGCAGGAATCGAGGCGGTTTCGTTTGCGATCGGTCGCTGGTGAGTTTACGGAAATAAGTTTGTAATATGAGAGTTAATCACGGAGGGGAGTTGCGAATCCGGTATTCAAGTGACGATAGTGTGGGCCGGGTTTAGAATTGGTTCCCGGTACTGGTATTCCATCCTTGACCCGAAGGCTACCGATATTCCCGGGTGTACTTTCAATTAAGAAGTTTTGCGTCAGTTTGCCGAGGCTCACTAACAAGCGTTACTTGGCGGCTTCCAAGAGCCTACCCTAGATGATCCGTTCAGATTTCGTTGGTCAGCTGTTCACAATTTCACATGATATATTGCCAATACTGTACAGAGCTCTGGATTCAAGCTTTTTTTCAGCTCTTCTAAACCCTATATTCGAGCGTGGTCATACAGTTGACGACCGGCCCGGTTGTTGTGATCTCGAGTTTTTTTTAACCAAGATGCCGATTCAACTCCGAGGGCAAAGCATCAGCAATTATCAATCCCAGCTAGCACGCAGAATTTGAACCCTTGGCTATGGATGTTACGAGAGAGTTCCAAACTTCTCTGACCATGACCCGGAGAATCATCTCCGACCAAGGTAAGTGACCTGACAGTGATGGCAAATAAGCATTCAAAACCCTCATATTGTTATTATAAGATTAGGGATTTGAAGCCTGCCGGGTGAGGGGGTTCGAACGGCTAAAAGACAATGTGCGTTGTGCATCGATCGAATACTCTGACCTAGTGATCAATTCATTGCCTGGTCGACACAAGCATCGATGTACAGGCTCACAGGTATTATGGTCTAGTTAATGATACATTCAAATTACTCCCGCTGTTTTAAACACAGTTCCCAGATGATTTCGTGAATATCATGTCACATCTCTCCAAACATCCTACCAACTAGGCTATAACAAAAGCAAGACCAATGGCAGCGACCAGACCAGCGAGAGGAGCACTGAGGACACCAGCAGCATTGTCGTCATTCTTTCCATCCTTGGACTTTCCGGAGCTGCTGTCGCCATCTGAATCAGCATCATCAGCGTCTACCAACTCGCCGCCAAATGGCTTCTTGCCAGGGTTGACTCCAGAGCTCAGCTCCGATGCGCGCTTCTTGTAGTCGGAGAGAGTCTTGTTGGAGTCGGCGTTGACGATACCAACCATACCCGAGGCGCATTCTTTACCCTGGGAGGAGTAGAAAGGCGTAGGGTCAGTGTCATTGACGGTGACCTTGAATATCTTGTCCTAAAGACCGTGTTAGATATCGCATATATGCCCGAGGAGTCGCAACTTACGGCGGATCCATCGTCAGTGGGAACGAAACCAGAGAAGAAGCCAGTGCCCATATCGAGAGGAGAGCAAGGATATCGGTAATCGCCAGCAACGACGCTGTGGTTCTTGGGCTCGAAGTGGAATTCGAGGACATCACCCTTCTCAGCCTCAACCTCCTCAGGGTCGAACTTGTCGTCGCTGGTAGCTGTGATCTTAATAGTCTTGGCGCTGGCCAGGTAAGCCAAGGTGGCTGAGGCGAACAGCGTTTTGACAGAAGGCATTCTCGGTGGTAAAGTTGTGCTGTAATACGTGAAACGTGGTGTTAGAGTACGAGCGAGTGAGGATTCAATGAAGAGGCAAGTTGGAGTTTATCAGTTTGCCAGAAGTTGACCGCTACGAGCAAGTTTATAAGAAAGATTCAACGTCAGGCCAAGAGTCGCCTGTTGCCCAGCAGCCCCTTCTATCAAGGCAGTTTTTCTGTGTCACTTCTGACATGGGCCAGCTGATACTCTGTTCTGATTGCCTAAAAGAGACGCCAAGACCAGGTTTTGGCCAAGGGGAGGTCAAGGAGACGCAGGGACTCTCCATCGCGAAGGATTCACTCGCTGGTGCCCTGAGGTTGGTTATTTGTTCCATCGAGAGCCCTGTTTACTTGTGCAACCCCAGCAACCAGAAGCACAAGGATTATGGCTTACCCTAGAGCTTCAATACAGCTTCATATCTGGATGATTGTCGAAGTCGACTTACAACATACTCGATTCATCAAGTTGACAGGGATTCCGGTTCTAGAACGTCTGTTGCAAGACAATAGTTTAATGGTGTCAAGAGAATGTTGCTTCAGTCTCGGACGGTATTTCAGACACATGCCATTAAACAAAGCTGTGGAACCTAGCTGAGACCATCAGCCTAGACCAAGATGAATGCTGCAAACGGATGAGATGGTGCATCTATCCTTGTTGCTGATCTCGTAAGGTAACATGGCTTCCATTCACCGCTCTACGCGTGTTCGCTTACAACGTAGTATGCTCATACGTGGGATGCGTGTTTCCCTTTCTGTAGCACAAAGGTATAACAAAGAACGCACTTTAGGTACACAGCTACATCTGCCCTGCAGGGCAAGCATCAAAGCCTTCTCATGACTCTGGTTACTTTTCAACGTCCGTTAGTGAAACGATGGTATGTGCATTAGTTAGTTGACAATGCAGGCACGTAGATATGTCATGGACGAAAACTGTAATCGTTCCATGACTTAAATCTTTTCCCATATAATAAAGCCTCTTTGCCCTAAGTAACGGTGCAATGTACTCTATACATTCTCCAGGTTGGTGTACTGACTGACTCAGCTGTTGGCCCATCTCCCGATATCACTTCCGGGGTCCCAGAATACCGGTGTTGAAAATCGGAATGCCCCACATCCATTCCGGGTCCGAGTGTCCAGCGGTCCGACAAAGAATTAACCTTCTCCGGTCGTTGGGTATTTTCGGAAGCTTTGGCCAAACCTGGCCGTAAATCCGAAACGAGTGGTCGGGGACTCGGTACCCTCGGCCGAGAATGACTAGCTCGGACAACGTAAGGGACGGATCCATCGACGCCAGTCTAGATCCCGGGAATTGAGGTTGGGGCTGAGCCGCATCTTTAACTTTGGCCCAATGTAATAATGAACGGACTTTTAGATCGACGTTATGATCTGCAAAGCAAATTGAGCCCTAAACATGATCGTGTTGTCGAACATGTGTCATCCCCAGGGACGCAAATGATACTGGGGTAATATCAGCAACTAGTCAAGTTGATGCAGGATTTTCAGTAATAGGAAAGAATCGACTATTGTGGCATGTCATCAAATTTCCCCAGTATCCCCACATACATACTCTGCGGCCTGAGGCTGAGCTGCAATGGCAAATCAAGGGGGTTAAGGATGAAGAAACATCGTTTCGCAGCATGCCTCGCGAGTCTCCTACCACATCTAGAAGAATCAATATTGTGATCCGCAAACAGCTAAGATATATGGTCTGGGTCTCGACCTTGTATAGACTGGGGCCAAGATTCTCACGTGAAACACGAACGACATGCGACTTTCGATTCAGCATCCAAAAGATCATACAGATAAAGTGATCAAGAGATCAAGCCACACACTAGCTGCTGTCACCGGCTATTGTACCTGGACAAGGCTATGGAGGCTATGGAGTCTTTAAACGTTTTAGCGGTTCATCCCTAGGGCATGCATGTCATCAATGGAATCTAGAACATCGTACTCACTATAGTGAGGAACAAAGATAGTAGTAGAACATAAGGCAATGTTCAACAAACAATGGGCTAGAACGTTGAAGAACACAACCATACACTACTGAACACCCAAAGCGATGGGAATATTGCTTGTTCCTAGCCGTGAATGAACTGAACAGTGCCGCGGACTTTCATGACTTGTTTCATTATCCAGAGTTTGTCTCTATGCCTAGAATTGCTAATTAGTAACCAATAGCCGAATATTACCAACCGCATCACACAACAACAAGAGTAGCACGACTGAATAGACAACAACACAATTAACGAGACGCACGCAAAAGCTCATAAACGATGTCTCCCAATCGCCAACAGCAGCCTCAAAAGAGGTACTTGAGAACCCGAGCCAGTAAACATTGCCTGGCTCCTCAACACCAGAAAACAAATGCATCACTAGCCTCTGGGTCATGGATGAAGGCCAAGATTCTACCGCGATTCTCATCATGGTTCCAGCCCCATCGACGATACGACCCGAAAGAGTCCTTCTTTCCATTCTCCAAGGTTAAATTCCTAATTGACTAACTAATAAAACTGAAATGTCAGATATGCTGTCAGGTGAACTGTCAGATCAAGTCAGATGCAGAGCCGCTTGACGAAAGTACATTTAGTCTAATGCCATGTGGTCATGCTGCTTGCTTGCAGTGCCTTGAAAAGTGGTTCGAGAATCAGGGCACTTGCCCCTTCTGCCGAGTCGATCTCATCTATCCCGGGTGTGGGCATAGAGTTCCAGTGAGACCCCTGACTAGGGAAGGACTTCATCTGCTACCAAGGACACTACCAGAGCAGGGCAGGATCCCGAATCTCTGTGCGAAGTGCCTCAAAGCAAGATTGTTGACTCAAGCAGAAGAAAAACTTGAACAAGCCATGGAGAGTTTTCGAGCAGCCATACTACGATTCCACCACACCAAAGCGCCCACTGACGAGGTAATTATGATGAATATGAGAGACGAGTTTGAGACAGTGCTCCGAGATGAGGTATACCTCAAACGGCTCAGCACGTGGTTGACAAGCTGGTAGGGTGTCATGATGCAGGGAGTCATGACTCGATCGATGATAGGTAGGGGTGAGATAGCCTTTGAGAGGCAACTAGTATCCGCGGAAATCGTAAAAGTACACGATACTTAGTCCGTAGCAATAGAAATTTCCTCAGCCTGCTCGAGTCAGAAAGTAAAGAATATACAGGGATAGGCAACGGCTGAAAGAAGCGGTATTGTGCAACCCAAGCTGCCACATGTTAGTTACATGTCTCTTAGGCATCATCAGCGAAGCTGCCATGGCACAACCACGTTTTCCCCCATAACCACCTGAATCGCGAATGTGACGTGGATGCTACGTATGCACATGCGTTGAAAAAATTCCCGAGGACTTGCAAGGACGGGCCGACAATTCAGCTGTCTAGGGACCTCATGGTGGTCGATCTGGTGCATAAGCTTGAGTCGGTACCGGGTTTCGCACCTAGTGTCCGTCCAAACTGACTCGACGACCTCTGATTGGGAGTGGCCTTTGGTTTTGATGGTGATGAATTGCTTCTTAGTTTTGTGATCCGAGCTTGGCGTTTCGGATGTTTTGCAGAATAGGGAAACAAAACAAAGAGCCGCAGGGAGGTTTATGGAGGGCTGAGTAATTTAGAGATGAGGGAGAATCGAAGGCAGCGCGCGGACAAGAAGGAGACTCCGAATAGGTAGTTGAAGTGGGATCTCCGGCGGGAAGAGGGGCACAGGGCAGACCCACTTTCAACGGCAGCTCCGTGACCGCGACGGGCAACAACGGGTCGGGACCATAGAAATCAGTGGAAATCAAGAGTCAAGGCAAGATTACCAAGATATTAGTGAGTGAGCCATTTCCGTGCTGCTAAAGATCTATTCACCATTAACCTCGCCAAGACTGCGTATGCTAAAGGATCAAACCTGATAATTTTCGAGTCAATGCTTCTCCTGTTTCTTGTTTCTGACCCATATTATTCCGTGCTTGCAGTTTCTCGGCCGGGTCGTCGGAGGACAATACAAGGATGGTAAGAGTTTCCCTTTTCCCCTTGTAAATGGATGTGACGCAGCTCGAATAATTTTTTATAGTCGGTCTGGAAACCGGATTGATGTCCGGTACACCCGCTACCACGACCGCGGCGCTGGGACTTATGCTTGTACGGCCTGCTGCACTCCCCATTGAAGCATGCAAGTGACACATCATATACGGTGAGAATAGCTAGACGTAACGACATTAGGCGAGAAGAATCTGTGTTATGTTACGAGTTCTAAAGATGTTGATGAAATGACTGCCGAGACATGGATGTGTATTTCGGCAAACTGAATTATTTCGGCCAACAATAGAGGCTTACCACCTATGCATTGTCAAGATTATACAGAGTCTGCTTTGTAGAAAGTTGTATGACCAAGGATTTCCCAGGGACCATAGTAATTTTGATCTGATACTTAAGATGTAACGGTTTTTTGATATTACCTATAGTGGCTAAGAGTTGTTGACAACTAACAGTTCTCGTAATTGTTTGTCTTGTTACCTAGTTTGTTCAACCTGACCGAACAGTTTTGCTAACCCTCAACGGTCGGCATTTGCCGAGGTGGGGACAGGGTCTGGACTTTAAGCCCCTCAGCCACATCTCGACGGAGTTCCAAACCCTTGGAACAGCCTTGGGCCTTCTTCCCTGGCGAAGATCGAGATTTGGGGGGGCTCACCCAAATTTGGGGAATAGCAGGCACATGACGATATCCTCGCCAGCCCAGCCCCAGGCCCGAGTTTATCGCGGTGGGTGCAAAACACAATGCGTCATATCGCGACATCGTCAAGTCATTTAGGCCCAGCCAACTCAATCATAGCATCCAATCTCAATCAGTAGGTACCTAGTCCATTGATGAGCAATGCGCTCTCCTCCGTCCCGGACTGCGTTGTACAGATGTCCCTGTCCTGCTGGACTTACCTAGCTTGGCTGTTGCTTCCACCCAAACAAATGACTGCTCAGATGCTTTCTTCTTTCATACGAATCAATTGGGATAGCTAAAATTCCCAGCATGTTACATCGCATAGACGTGCCTATTACAGTATGATTATGATCCGCTTGGTTCGTTCTAGGCTCGCGATCTGTCTCCCTTGATTGATCCCAGCCCTTTCGACACTGCCATGCGTTCTCTGTACTGTGCAATACGGACCTCGAGCTGTGGTTGGGCTGCCTCTGTTTTAGTGTTGCCATTCGAATTTGCATCACCGCCTATTGCTCTCATTCTCGACCGTTGGGGTACCAGTTATACGCCGTGGGATCTAACTGCGGTCTCATAACAGCACTGGCTATAGTGTTGAGCCACCAGACAACGCCTTGATAAACGGCTAGACGATACGTACTTTCTCCATTTGTTTGATGGATCTGCTTTTTGGAGACCGGCATTGTCGTTCCATTTTCGGTTCCCTAGACATGAGCGACCGTGCATTGCTAGCGGCATCCATGGCTTCACATCCTGATTCCCTAACGCTCCCCAGAACGCCCTTGTTCTATTTCGAAAAAAGAAAAGAACGGCACCTGGCAACACCTCCAACAAAGCTTAGCCTTGAATGGTAGCTGGGGAATGGTGTCACCCTAGGGGTCTTGGTTCCCACGGCTCTTCTTAGATTTCCTAGGTGAAAGGAGATGTCTGTCAGCAGACTAATTTCAAGATGCTAGCCTCTACGACCACAGGTAACCTTGGAAGGAAAGAGGCGTCTAGACACGATCGCAGAACATATGGAGGATGCGAGTCTAATGCCTCTCCGCCGCTGGAACAGACGTAATTCTGTGCCCTCCGCTCTGTTGATTTGGGAGGGCTTGATACTTTCATATCCTCGAGTTCTCAGCGACTGAATTTCAAGGATGCGTGTTTATGAGCGCGTGGCTCAGCAAATGATCTCCGTACAGCGTACCCTGTCTGTCTGACTTACACCCACCTTATCGCCACAAGGGGGCAATAACGGCTCACGCCAGCCCGTCTTTTTCTGCAGCGAGGTTCGAAAGTGGGTGTGATGTGCCATTTGTTAGCCATACCCTCGGAGCCGCTCTTCTCACAATCACTGAATCATGTCGTCGTCGACGGGTTTATGCCCAACCAAAGGATGATGCCCATTCACCGAATCACTAACATCGGTTTTGGGTCCTGGCCCCTCTGCCGTCCAGGCCTCCGTCATTTCAGCTGCAACTCCGCTTTCCGTGAACTCAAAATCTTCTCAGCCACTACCTCCGAGGGACAGGATCCCTGGAAACATTGCCAGTTCTCAGACACCTATTTGCTGTGCGGCAACACTTCCCGTTCAATTAATTGCAGCTTGGCACAGCTGCTAGGTGGTGGTTTCATGGCTTTCGATACAGTTTCTCACATCCCCAAGTCTCATATCCTGTCGGGCCCGCCTGGAGTATGTGTATATGGCTTGCTAGTGAGACACCTATCTTCTGTTTCCTTTAACCCCCCTTGACTGCGCAATGTGATCTCAACTTCACTCGCCTCCGAGAAAGGCAAGAAGATATTGGACGGAGCTTGTGAAGGAACAATTCGAAAGTCGCGGTGTCAGCGTTCAAGTGTGGCTTGTTACCATTTTCCACATATCGAGTTGGTGGCGCGCTGCTCGCTCGCCCGGTTCATGGATCTCTTGCTACTGAGTTGGCCGGCTCTTTGTCTTTTGCAGATTGCAATGCACCAGGGTTGCAGCTAGCTCATGACTGTTGCTTGTAGCGCAGCCCTGCAGCATATTCCCAGCATAACCGGCTGCCACTTGCATCGACTGGTCTCGTTGTCCCGCGCCGGCCCAGTGGTCCTCGTCCCAATAGGGCTGCCCCGTCCGTTGATGGGGTTCTCCGGGCCCTGGATCTCTAGAGGCACAGGTATCTGATACTTCCTTCAGACTGTAGTATAGAAGCCCCCAATACCTCTTTCTCTCCTTTCGCCGTCTTCTAAAGAAACACTTGCCGCTGTGGCTGACCTTCCCATGTGGCGGACCCTCTCGTGAGCTTATCGTCTTAAGTCTTCATAAATACCCTGGTATATGTCACCGGTGGTGCCCCATCCATCCTTTCAATAAAAGGGAAAGCGTCATCTATTAGACCTGGGTTGTTTTTCATCAGGACTGCTCCAGCTTCGTTCAACTTGAGCTCCTGCACATTATCTTTTGTGCCTTTCGTTGATCCTCATCAGGGTTGGTTGACCAACACCACGGCGCTGTCGCAAGAGGTTGTTAGAGATTCGCGATCTGGCCTCGATGCCGAGCTCTTGTCGCATATTGACAACGCCTGTCCCGTCAAGTTATAAAACGACTAAATGTCAACGCCGGCAGTACGTGGCCCGTTCCTCTGTCCATATCCATTCCTCTTCGATCCATGTTCCTAATGTTGACACCTCCTTGTCTATAGCAAAAAGCAAACCTTGCCCGGATTAGAGATAATCAGAGGAGATCCCGGGCCCGCAGAAGAGAGTATCTCCAAGAGCTCGAGCAACGACTCCGAGTGTATGAGTTGCAGGGCGTCGAGGCGTCCTCAGAGGTGCAACATGCTGCGCGGAGGGTTGCAGAAGAGAATAGACAACTCCGTGGTCTTCTCAACCGACATGGAATCAGCGATGATTACATTACTAGTTACTTGCACTCGGGAACAGCGTCGCAAACCGGTCCGACTGCAATATCGCACTTCACCCCCAACACTCACAGCGATAGCGTCCAATCTCTTCAGCAGGTTATAGCACCCCGGAGACCTACAGCTCTCGAGACTGGCGTATCCTATGGCCTTCCTCCGCAAGAAAGCCGTGAGCCATCTATCGCAAGTGGATCTACAAGCAGTTCTTCCATATGGGAATCTGGCCAAGCTATCCAGCCAGGTTCAGCATACGCCCGGCCACTTCCTTCCAACGTCCCTACACCAGTACCGAGGCAATCGATAACTTCATCGATGCATCCCCAGCATTACACCTCTCAAATGTTCCCTGATCCCCAAGTTTCACGGACCGAAAGCTACCACACTATCGCTACCCCTGGATCTTTGATGGATGATCCTCGGCGACACAGCTACTCTGTGGCACCCATGCCTGGGGATGTCTCGTCAACGATGGGCTACAGCATTCCCATGAATTCCTTTCACAACCCTGTCGGACAAGATGGTGGCCCTCCAGGACCGTGTTGACTGGATGGCCAACCAGCAGAGAGCTTTTGTCCGACCCAATGGACTTCGTTGCGCCCGGTGGCCTCAAAATCCTCTGCTATCCACATCAAACAGGCATCGACAAGTAGCTTCGCGTTGATGCAATTTGCGTGAAGTTCAAGGGGATTCGATACAGCCGCTGCGCATAAGCTCCTTCGACCTATCGATAGACTTGACCTCGCATTTCGGCGGCGACGTACATTTCCCCACAAATCGATATGGGTTTCCTGTCGGTCACCTGTCTTGTCGAAATACCCAATATTATCCGAGTTGGTATAAGGGTGTTCCACCTCGTGCCATGGCGAAGTTGGTGATGAAATGCAGCCTGGGAGGAACCTATGAGTGAACAAACAGGAAACCCAGCGGCAAAGCCGAGCTCGACCACGCGATGATGTTCCTGTAGCTTTGTCCTCTACAGACAAAGATCTTATTGTTGGGCTGTCTTGCAGAATTCTTGGAACATAAAGCAGAAGTCGAACATCGACATCGATAAAACGAACAACGAACCCGAAGGAATAATAGGGTCTTTCATCAAGTCTCAAAGAACGATTGTTAATAGGGCGTTAAGGATAGGAGATACCAACACATGCCATTTCTCGTATCGAATATTAATCAAGTATTACCCCGAACCGGCCGTTGTACGATACTTCACTTCAACATTCGCAAACTTGATACCATCTACGAATTCACAAGTTGACAACTAAACATCTATGGCGATGTCTTCTGCCAATCTGGAAAGACCAATAAGAACAAGGAGGGAAGAGCTTGACCAGATCTTATCAGCTTCACCACCTGACGAACAGGCACTCGAACAATCTACTGAGGACATCTCTAACACTCTGCGTTGTGTGGGACATATGTCGCATCAAACCTATAAAATCCCTTTCCGATCCGGGCGCAATGCTTTCACAAACATCCCAAACCCCTCACTAGTGAATGATCACATAACTGTGAGTGAACATCCAAGCGATAGAAGACTGAGCATCCCGTTGACTTGTCCAGTTGAGGGCATACCGCACATCAAACTCTCGGTTCCAACCCTAGGCTTATCCACTGTTGAAGCAGATCACAAAGTATCAAAGAAGGATCAAAGCAAGCTACATCCAACATGGGTGAGCAAGCCAAAAAGAGGAAGCACCAGGAAGTCACAGCAGAAACCGGAAGTCATGATTCGTGTGACACAGGCAAAAATACCACATCAAGATGGTCAGAATGGTTCGGAATCATGTCCATCATTCGGAATCGTGTCCATCGAAAAAGACTCAAGCCCTGTATTTCATGGCACCAGAAAGAGGAAGAGAGAAGAAGGCGACTTTCTTCGGCCTGCGGCGAAACCTGCGGCGAAACCTGCGGCGAAACCTGCGGCGAAACGCCTTCAATCCTGAGGCCGAGACTTGGTGGTGGCGAAGAAAAAACTTTGTTTAGATATGGTACGGCACCAGAACATACGCTGAATGAGGTAAAAGAATCCGCTGACATTTGTCATAAGTATGCATACAACTTCGACCAGACGCTTGATAGTTTCAGTTCGAAGACAGCTTCAGAAACAACAAAGGCTCCGGATTTCCTTGAACCCGCTATATCAAACGATTTGAACACAGATAGCGTGTTTAGCATTGACGAGGTCAATGCTGCCGTCGCTATCCTTACCCTCATCTCTGACATTTGCAGATATGGTGAAAGGCTGTCTACTGAGGACCAAGCCATACTGCGTAACGCCTTGAAAAGGATGCCATACCTCTTGACGTCTATAGGACGACAAAGGAAACCCGAACAGGCACTCATGTTTCAGATAAAGGTCTACGAAAACCCCGAATCCGCAAGCTGGGGGACTATTGAAAGCTTCGACACTTTGCAAGTTATGTTGGAATTGCTGGAGAGGTTTGACAGCTTTGCGGAGCTGTATCCAAGAGAGGGACCAGGAGGTATTTTTATAGCATGAGCTGGCTTGTTGCATGGATTTAGCGGCCCCGAAGTAGATTGGGTCTGATCGAACTGCATTGCGTCGGTTATCAAGCATTTAAGAGGCGTACCATGACAATACCCCTTGACTCAGGTAGTATATAATGAATTTTGAGTATTATCGAACTCCATGCCCTGTCCGTAACCCCAAACCCTAGTTAATACCGTGATACAAAGCCACCTTTGTGGCCGGTAGATATGAAAATAATAGACAATGACAAAATAGATGATCACAAGAAGTAATCAGCGACTGGCTTTTTGGCAGGCATTCCTCGCGAATCTTGTGGTGCAGCTTGGAAAACCCTGTATCGCCGCGCAGGACCGCTCCTAGGAGGCATACCGCCCTCCATCATGACTCCAGTACCGCCATCGCTTCTGCCAACATCACCATTGCTACGGGCGAAGAGACCCGTACCAGACTCATCCTCAGAGAGTTCTAAAACCGCAGCAACATTGCCACAGCGGTAGCAGTAGTTCGGAGCAGACCACACGGTTACGATAGAAGCGTCGAACATTTCCTTGAATCCCTCCATGACGAGCTGGTGTGCGCGGGCAATGAGGCTCAGGTCGTTGCGATGGTTGAAGACCTTGACGATATCAGCTCCAAAAAGGAAGCCTGCGCCTCGTGGGGAAAGACCCCAGCCGTCAATTTCATCTGGGTCGGACCAGAGTAGATCGCACATGGCACCTTCATGAGGGACTTCCTGTTTGCGGTCTATCAAGCGAATCTTGTCAACTGTATCGACCAATGGACTCAAACCGCCATGAACACAGAGTACTGCTCCGGCTGGATTTCCCACAGAGCCACCGCTTGACCCTGAAGCGCCCGACCCTGGGGGGCCTGTCTTGTCCATTGCTGTCCCACCTGGGCTTTGGATCTGATCTTGCGAGCTATCGTCTGGCCGACGTCGGGGAAAACGGCTCATTATAGAGCCATTCTGGTCGCAAACCTCAATCTCAGTTTCGTCATCGACAGGTTCGACCCCAGGCGACATGGTGTTGGAGGCGCCCAGGACGATCGCGCCAAGCGCCAGGTAATCAAAGATGTCGCAACAGTAACGCCAAACGTTAGCACTGCCGTACTTTCTTATGCACTCATCGTAAAAGCCGTAAACTGTGGTAATTTGACGGGATTCGTGGTTGCCGCGAATTAGCGTCATTCTATCGGGGTATCGAACTTTTAGGCAGAGCAAAAGGAGGAATGATTCCAGTGAATAGAAGCCGCGATCGACGAAGTCGCCTAGGAATTTTGATTAGAGGTACGAACATTTGCTGGATATGATGAAAGACTGGTCTTACCCATGAATAGGTAATTTGTATCCGGAACATCGCCCCCTACTCGAAAGAGCTCCATCAAATCGTGGAATTGGCCATGAATGTCACCACATATCTAATAAGAACATCAGCGATTGCTGAGCCTTCATTAGGGCATGAGGCATACTGTTACTGGTGCCGTTACAGTGACGACGTTACCCTCTTCTATTAAAAGTTCCCGAGCTTTATGGCAGAGCTCGCGGACTTGCGCTTCCGGAATCGGTCGGCATGCGCGCAGCTGCGCAATGGCCCTGAGAATGAGTTATTAGCTCAAAAATTCGAAGACCAGCGGTCGGGCGTTCAGCCTCACTTGTCGAGGTCGCTCATCGTGAAAGGGTAGAGTTGGTGGGTTGGCACGTGGGGATATGCGCGCCGCTAATCTTTAAATCCTAAACCGTATCGAAGCAAATGATCATAACATATCGTAAGTAATCGGGGGTTTTCATGCGATGCGATGCGATGCGATGCGATGCGATGTGATTTAAGCTGAACGCGGGGATGACTTGAAAGCTGATCGCGCGTGTTGGTTGTAGTTGGGGATTTGGAGATTTCGCGATTCGTGGTGTTGAGTGACGCTCTTCGTCTCGTCGGGTGGAGACGCTCTACTGCCCCGCCAATGAAGAAGTATTAGAGGTCGGGCTTACATAGAGCCGAGGCCGAAACAATCCCCTTCCGCCGGTAGCCAATGAGAACCACATCATAACTCAGGTTTGGGTGAGCCTTTATGAATTCTGGATCACCACCACAAATCGCTCGATACTGTCGGCAACGTTGACCTGGTCAATGCTTGTCTGGAGGATGATGCTACAGTTGTCATGTGAGTTCAATGGCATCTGGAACCCATTGAAACACCTGCTGACGACCAATTGAGACTTTTAGAGTCCACACTTCACCAAACGACCTCCGGACCTAGCCAGGATCATGCCACCACTCCTTCACCCGAAATCGCGAATGACATCGTCACTTTTCGCAACGACAGTCGCCGCATGCTTTATAGTCGTCACAATCCCACATTTGCTTCCTTGCCCCGTACCCCGGGCCCGCTTCGCCGATGGAGATGTTATGGTCGACGAGAATGGCCGACGAATGAGATGGAAGAAGAAGGACGCCAACCCCAAAGTCGAAGATGGGATTGTTCAATTTAACGATGTGGCAAGCGACGAGACAGAGGACGCACAAGACAGAGCAAGGAGGGAATGCCCATTGCCGAAGCCGGGAGGAATGCTGGGCGAGTGGTTGGGATTTCACAAGAGCGATAAGGAGGCTGGACGATGACCGGCAAAGAATGATTTGAATGATCTCAAACATGCATATCGAGCGTGTTTGCTCCTTTGGTACATACCCGGATGCTTGAATGGCACCCAGAGCGGTTCCCATGGGTTCAGTCAAGCTGAAATGAACTCCGCTATGATGCTACAAAACATGGGGAAACTATCGAAGCGAATCGATAGAAGAGTGCAGTTTCTGGAGAACGGGAGTGACTATCGCTGAATAATGATATTCGTCCTTGAATCCCAGGCTCTAGAGGACAACCTTTGTTGAAACATACCTTAGCTGTACTATTAGGTATGTTTACCCAGAAGCTATAAATTAGAAATGGTGGGGGGGAAGCTTTGAAATAACAATTAGCTAAAATTAGGTACCCAAGTTAAACTGCATCATTTTTATCAGATAGGCAGAATGTGTGACTTGATTTGGACGATAATTGTGCATGACAGTGAAGCCGGGATTAACACCTGCTAGTTGAAGATGGGTTCTTTAAGGTCTGATTGGCTACATTTCTATTTTACGTTTCAACCTCGAGGATAATACTCGAGGTGTCGATTTTGCTCAAGGATGTACTGTTGAAGAACACACATCTATATATCTTAGTAGGTAAGGTAAGGTAAGGTATCTTGGAAAGAAAGTCGCTACAATAGAGATGATTCTATGAAGTCTAGAAAGTATAGTCCAGAGCCACAATTCGCGCAAATCAATAATAGTAGTGAAGAAGCTCTGGTATCAAGTGTAAGAGATATCCCAGAATAGCCCGCTCTTTGGTGGTAGCAGAATACGTTAGTCTGGACCTAACACCTGTGTGGGGTTGAATCAAGGTTGAGGGACGATCGGAGAATTGAAGATGGTGACAAGCGGCAAGTGAAGTTTATCTTCACTGCAGCCTTTTGATGAAACCTGATTTGACGCCATGGGCACAAGTTTTCTTCGAAAATTTTGAAAAACTTATTGGTATGATAGGTACTTAAGTATCTGGTTCGTGTAATTATGGGAACATGGGATTGTGTCGCGTGATATGTGATATCCTGACATTGATCAAACGTTGAGATTTATTCGCGTATCCGTATCAAAATCAAGTCTGGCACAGGGACCCTGTTGATCTGTGCCTGGAGCTTGTCAACAAAGGATCTGCGTTGCTGCAAGGAGGCAGCCAGAAGGCATGCAAACGAGAACTAGGCTTTCTGGGCACCACTGGGGTTGATAGGCTGGTTGGCAAGGGTATCATGCGAGGATGACAGACAATGGTTACAATAACGTCGGATACGGGGAAACCGGCCACCCCCGGAAACCGGCCACCCTTCCTCACTAAAACACTAAACTTTTAAATAGCTATAAAAGCCTCTAGATTAATAATATAATTTTTTTTTCTAATTTTATTTATATATTTAAATAGCTATTATATAATAAAAAAAATACTATATAATTATATTAAGTATTATTAAAAAGATATAATTATTTAAAATTTAATAATTAAATTTATTAAAGAATTACTAGTATTTATTAAGAAAATCTTAACTAATTATAAATATTTATAAAAAATATAAGGAAAATAGCTATTAAGCTCTAGTTTTAAAATTAGTAATATTAAAATTTTAAAATATTTAAATTATATTTTTAATACTTAATATTAATAAGCCTTATTTATATATTTATAATATTAAGGTTTTTTTTTTTAATATTATCTTTTTATAATTATAAGTATTAAATAAAATTATAAAAAATAAATAATTTAAATTTATTATTATATTTTAATTAATAAATTAACTTAAAAAGGTTAAATTATATAAATAAGTTTTTTTTTTAATTATAAATTAAATTTTAAAATAATAATAATATTTTTATTATATATTTTATAAATTATCTTAAAGAATTTTTATAAATATTATAAAAAATTATATTAAATTACTTATTTTAATATAAAAAATTATAAGTTTAAAAGTATTTTAATATATTTAAATTATTTTTATAATATTTTTATTTAATTTAATATTAATATTTAAATATTCTTTAATTCTTAATATTTAAGTTTTATATATATTTATATTATATATTAAATATTATTAAAATATAATAAAATAAAATTTTATATAAATATTCTTATATAAAAACTATATAATAGTTACTTATAGATCTTAAATAAGGCTATATAGGATAAGCTATTAAATATTTTAATTTTATTATCTATTAGTGCAGGGTGGCCGGTTTCCGGGGGTGGCCGGTTTCCCCGTATCTGACGTTACTTAATATAATAGGGAACATGGCCTAGACTGCAATGAACCATCTAAAATGTACAGTATAATGACCGAGGATGATGGATCGTTTGGCCTCGATGATTTCATTATACAGAAATGCATGCATCCATGAAGAACAAAGCAAGAAACGTGCAAGCGACCTGGAAGCGACCTGGAAGCGGCCTTGGCAGCCTATGACGCTCTAGCGCTTCCAGAGCTCAGCAGGTAATCTCATCCGCTAACGGTCAATGGATGACGCTGTGGGGAGACCTGACCCAGCCCGCACAGACCATGCCATGAGCGCGTCGAAACGCCCGTCAAAAGCCTAAGGACGGGGATCTCCAATCTCTAATTTCCCAGTCTATTTCGCTACCTTACGTTCCAACTATTGTGTTTTTTTGCTGTGTCGTGTGTGTTTTTGTGTTCATTACATTTTCTTGAACCCCAACCGTTGACGGTCATCAAATCTCTTTTTTTTTTATTTTATTTTAGCTACCTTCTATTTTATGGTTTTCCTCTGCAAAACACAATAGGCTCGGCTTCCAACTCAACCTACGTGTTCGCCGGCTCAGCCGCGCTTTAACAAATCGACTGCCATGCCAGTTTGTCCTGGGTACGCTCTGCGATCGCACTCGCCGGCTTCAATATCCGGCTGAAGACATAAATATCGCGATCATTGGCTTCTTCGCCGCCGCCGCCGCTGATTCAAGTCATGACTTCTCCCTCTCCTCCACGAACTGGCACTGGCACTGGCACCTATCACGACTCCCCACGGACCTATGATTCTGGTCGTACTTTGAGCAGCTCTGTCGCGGGAAGATCTGCCCGTCTACGCCCTCCTCGATCCCTCCCACGTAAGCGATTATAGCACTTCATCTCTTGACTTCTTAACTAACCCAAAAAAAATAGCCTGGATCGATTCATGGGACGACAAACATGGTTCAGTAAGCGACGACCAACTGCGGCTCCTCCGGCCTCCCACTCGCGCTGTGCCACCACAACATAACTCGTCACCAAGTGACCCTCAAAGACGAATCTCGAAAGATGGCTTCGTCGATCCACAAGATCCTCTCGTTGGTCAAGGCCAGGAAACGAGAGGCAAGATCCCCCATTTTATGCGCTACGGTCGCGCCTCGATGCGTGGCAGGAAATGGGATCATTTGAGATCCGCAGAACCCGTTATTGTGCCAGGACATAAACCAGCATTAACCTCGCAGCCGAACATAGCATGGCAAGACTTTGTCCAATCTTCGTCATGGGGTCGCATGACTAACGAGGACTCGAAAGTGATGGATGTTGAGGCTCTAAACCACCTACAACCAAATTTCAACACACCAGCCCGCCATCCTTACAATGCACAAGAAGCCAGGATCTCACGGAAGAAGAGGACGCTAGCTCCGTACAAACGTTTATGGAATATAGCTATTCGGCACTCTCTTGCTCCTCTAATGTTTAGATTGAGCGTCATGGTCACCTCAATTATTGCCCTTGCTATTGCGGCGCGGATCCACCTGCTTGAAGACGTTGATAGCACAGATTCAGCTGAGGAGACACAGTCCATCGTTGCCGTGGCCGTAGACTGCGTTGCTATTCCATACATTGGTTATATGATCTGGGATGAGTACACAGGAAAGCCTTTGGGTTTAAGGTCTGTTGTCTCCAAGATCTCTCTCATCTTGCTAGACCTCTTTTTCATTATCTTTAAGTCGGCAAGCACAGCACTTGCGTTCGAAAGCCTTGTCTATCATAACTTGTCTGATACAGCAGTCAAGAGCTTGTCTAAGGCGCTGGCAGCATTCATGCTCATGGGATTGATTGCTTGGACGATGAACTTTGCAGTCAACATATTCCGGACAGTGGAGCGCCTGGGAGGAGGTGAAGATGATGGGCTGCATGGTTAGGAAAGGAAGTGAGAGAAGGACTGGAGCAACGGACTTGGTTTGGAAATTTTAGGATACCCCTTTGAGCAGGGAGTGCTTATGGCGACTTGTTGGATTATATGGGACATTGATATCACGGTAGACCGTGCTTAGCGTTCATTGCTGCTCTCTTTTTCCTTTATTAGTATTACAGGCTACCTATCACACATGCCGTGCTAAACATGCATGTTTCTTTGCATTCAGGAACAACATTTGGCATGGGGAGGAATCAAACGAATAAAACTCAATAATACGTCTCCTTGCTGGAATGTGCAGTAATGTTTTTATTTATCGAGTTGGTATCTCCCATTCAGTTCAACCACTGCCTAGTAGATGCATTGTGTCATTTAGCATTCGTTACTGTGTGCGTTCATGTGTAGACTATGGGGCCTCAGGAAGAAGGTAATTACCAGGGTAGGTAGGCCTATCCGTACCTACCTACTACCTACTTCATGCTTCAACTGGGAGGCTTCCACAGTCCCTAACCTTAGTACCTACTCCACCCCTGTTTATTGGAGACAACCCGGCCATCAGCCTAGGGCGGTATGGAGCGGCAGATCCCGACGCTAAGCCCTTTACAGCGAGTTCTTGCGCCTGGCCTTGCCTCAGCCAACGCCTTGTCATATTCAGTCCCAGCTACTGCGGTCTGGCCTTGACTGCCTGATCCTCTCCCGTCCTGTGCATTTATTGACTGTCAAGAATCACTTGATGGGTGTTTCCCTTTTTTCTTTTCTCTTTCTCACACTCTCTCTTATGACTCATATGTCTAGGATGATTTAAGTTTATGGACTGCATTTTGCCTTACCACAAAAAGCACAAACCCGACCGACCAACTATTACTGTCCATCCGAAGCCGCCTCTTTGCTCGACCTTGCTCTCACTCGTGCCCGAGTAGCTCAACACTAGCCTCGACAACATCCCCTCGAGCGTCGGTCCTAATCGTCATCTTCATCATCGCGTCGCATATTTGCGCTTCGGTTACAGCTCTATAGGGTTTACTCCTCCTGGGCAAATCGACCTTTATCGACTCTGACGACATCGCGTCGAGCCCCTCGAGACTGACCCCGCCTCCATCACCAGTACCTCCGTTGAACCGCCATCCATCTTCGCTTTTCAGCCCACCATGGCCGCAAAGATGAGTGCCCCGAGTCAGATGCCACCGATACCTAATAGAGAGGATATTGGGGCAACGTGAGTAGCCTTATGCATGTTTAGATTATCAAGACTGACTTGAATAGATGGACCTATCTGCAAGCTGGTATCTCACGCGTCATGAACGATCTCGAGCAGGGTATCGACATGCAAATGTACATGGGCGTCTACACGTCAGTCATCTTCACCAAACTTAGTATATCAGAAGAGTCTACTGACTTGTCACAGCGCTGTCCATAATTTCTGTACGTCACAAAAGGCAGTTGGTATGACTGGCCCTGCCATGCATAGTAACCACAGAGGGGGTAAGCCATTCTTAGACATGCATTTACGGCCTGTCAAGCTAACTGCTCAATAGCACACTTGCTAGGGGAAGAACTCTACAACAAGCTCATCGATTACCTCCAGCATCATCTCGAGAGCCTTGTGAATCAAAGCAAGGCGCACACCGACGAAGCGCTGCTCGCTTTCTACATCAAAGAATGGGGGCGTTACACAGTTGCCGCCAAGTATATCCACCATCTCTTCCGTTATCTCAACAGACACTGGGTCAAGCGAGAAATCGATGAAGGAAAAAAGAATATCTACGATGTCTATACCCTGCATCTTGTGCAATGGAGGAAGGAGCTCTTCGAAAAGGTCAGTGACAAGGTCATGGATGCGGTGCTTAAGCTTGTGGAGAAGCAAAGGAACGGCGAGACCATCGAGCATGGCCAAATCAAGCAAGTCGTGGACTCCTTTGTCTCTCTGGGACTGGATGAAGCAGACCCCTCCAAGTCAACCCTCGATGTCTACCGCTATCACTTCGAACGTCCTTTCCTCACTGCTACCAAAGAGTTCTACGTGGCTGAGTCCAAGCAATTTGTTGCCGAGAATAGCGTCGTGGAATACATGAAGAAGGCAGAGGCTCGCTTGTCTGAGGAGGAGGAACGCGTGCGCATGTACCTGCACCAAGACATCGCCATTCCTCTCAAGAAGACTTGCAATCAAGCTCTCATCGCCGATCACTCAAGTCTCCTTCGGGATGAGTTCCAGGTACTTCTTGACAACGACCGTGAAGAGGATATGGCACGAATGTATAACCTTCTTTCGAGAATCCCCGATGGCCTCGAACCGCTTAGAGCCCGTTTTGAGACGCATGTGAGAAAGGCAGGCCTTGCTGCTGTACAGAAGGTCCAATCATCGGAGGGTGATAAGCTCGAACCAAAGGTATATGTCGACGCTCTCCTCGAAATCCATACCCAGTACCAGGGCCTTGTGAAGAGAGCATTCAATGATGAGCCAGAGTTTACACGTTCTCTTGATAACGCCTGTAGGGAGTTCGTCAATCGGAACGAAGTCTGCAAGGCAGGATCCAACAAATCGCCCGAACTTCTGGCTAAATACACTGATGTCTTGCTAAGAAAGAGCAGCACTAGTATTGAGGAGGCAGAATTGGAACGTACTTTGAGTCAGATTATGACCGTGTTTAAGTACATTGAGGACAAGGATGTCTTTCAGAAGTTTTATTCGCGGATGCTCGCCCGACGTTTGGTGCATAGCAACTCCTCTTCAGATGACGCTGAGACTAGCATGATCAGCAAACTTAAAGAGGCGTGCGGTTTCGAATACACGAACAAACTCCAGCGCATGTTCCAGGATATGCAAATCTCTAAGGACTTGAATAAGGATTTCCGCGAGCATCTTGAAGGCGTTGAATACACCAAGGCCGTTGATTCAACATTCTCTATTCTTGGAACCGGATTCTGGCCATTGACGGCACCAAGTACTGACTTCAGCCCACCTCCCGAGATTGCGGCCGAGATCGAGCGCTTCATCCGCTTCTACAAGCACAAGCATGACGGACGTAAGCTCACGTGGTTGTGGCATCTTTGCAAGGGTGAGATCAAGGCTGGCTATTGCAAGGCCAGCAAGACTCCGTATACCTTCCAGGTCTCAATTTACCAGATGGCCATTCTCCTTCTTTTCAATGAGAAGGACACATACAGCTACGAGGATATGCTCAGCGCCACCCAACTGAGCAAGGAGGTACTGGATCAGGCCCTCGCTGTTATCCTGAAGGCCAAGGTGCTTATCATGTCTGGCGCGGCCGGTGAGAAGCCAGGAGCCGGTAAAACCTTCAAACTAAACTACGACTTCAAGAGCAAAAAGATCAGAGTGAACCTGAACCTCGGCGGTGTGAAGGAAGCAAAGCAGGAGGAGGCCGAGACAAACAAGACAATTGAGGAAGATCGAAAACTTGTCCTCCAGGTATGTATATCTCTTTTATTTGTCAGGATTCATACTAACTATAACGCAGTCTGCCATCGTTCGAATCATGAAGGCCCGCAAGAAGATGAAGCACACCCAGCTCGTGAGCGAGACGATCAACCAAATCCGCTCGCGTTTTGTTCCAAAGGTCGGCGATATCAAAAAATGCATCGAAATCCTACTAGACAAGGAGTATCTGGAGCGTTTGGAAGACGACGAGCTAGGTTACCTAGCTTAAACCCCCTACCTAAGTGGTATTGGTTCGAGGTCAAGTCGGAGAGCTTCATCCCAGCCTATGTATTTCGCGGTTATCAAGCCCGATTTATTATGTATTTCCTGAGAGCATAAATATCCGGGCCGGGGCTTTCGGCGGTTATGAGCGTATCTACTTTCTTAATTCCTTCAGCGACTGGTAAGAGAGTCTGACAGCAGACATGATGAGAAATGGGGCTTGGTAAACAATAGATGATCAGCAATTTGAGCACGCGGCTACCTCTCCCTTGACCCTGCCTAGGTTTCTTTCTATGTGTTCCTTGACTTATTTATTCTCTGTGTTTTGGGTCTTGATGGTTTGGTACCTTGGGCGGGGAGAAACTGGTTTGCAAAGGAAGAATAAGTTGGCTTGGGATCAGGGACTGACTGATTGCAAAAAGGGCTCTGTAGAAATGGACTGCTTCAAATAAAGAAAAAGGTCTTACGGACATGACATGAAAACAGTACTTATAAAGGACTTATTTAGAGTAAAACTATTAGCCATTTCGATCTTTCTATGCTGTAATATTGCATGGCTCGTTCAATATTAATTACAAACTATAGCAGGCTACAATGGGTGATATATACATAATGTGGCTAAAATCACCCGCTTTGATTACCATGTCTTTATATTCATGAAGCGGCCGTCCATAGCCCCTGTTTCCCTAGGCTTTCTCTGTATACTTATCATTCTTTAGTCGTTGCACCTTTTTCGTCGTGAGGAGGGCCCACGCTTGGCAATTTGTCTTTCGAGCCAACAACTCCCTCGGTCTGAAACCCATCGTCCCTCTTTTCGGGCACAGGTGGACCTGGGAGAGGCTTGTTGATCCCCGAGGTCGGCCGGCTGCCTGACTCGCTGACTCCCGAGAGGATACTCTCGCTGAAGCTTGCTCCTCTCCCTGGTCGTGCAGTTGCATCATCCGAACTGCCACCTCGAGAACCTGGAGCGCTGATCATCTGGTAGTCTTTGTCGATGGGACTGCTTGAACTGGAGTCGTCCATTGACTTCTCAGGCTTCGGGCCTGGTTTGCGACCCCAGCCAGCACCCCATCCACTTGTTCGGCGCTTCTCACCAGCCCAGGCTGCCCAACTCCCGATGTAAGCACCTGCACGCGCACCAGCTGATTGCCCTTGCTGTCCGGCTTTTAAAGCATCTTGGCCGGCTGACTGACTAGAACCGTTTGGCGGTGATGCTGCGCGAGCTTCTTCAGCGCGACGCCGTTGTGCTTCACGCAAAGCTTCCATGTCAGCATACAGTTTGTTAAGAACAAAGGACGCCTTTTCACGACCAGCGGCAAGATTCCGACCGAGGACTTCTTTGCCCTGCGCAAAACGCTCGTCCAGATGCAGTTCTTTCACTTGCTCTGCGATACGACGCTGTACATCCTCGATGTTTAAACCTCCTGCACAAGGGTGTCGAGGGTCAACAATGTCGAACAAATGAGAGTCAGTGTTTGCGTTCCACATGCGGTAGTTCTCAGTGCGCTTCCAAGTCTCTACCCACTCATAACCAAAGTCTGCAACGGGATCACCCTCAACCTCGGGAAGGATGGCTTTGGGGTTATTCGGGTTCACGTTAAGATAGTTGTGGTATTTAACGGAGGAGATGAGAGCGAGAATGTACTCTTCGAACTGGAGCCTGATAAACTCCTCGCTCCCGACGTACTTCAACGTCTTTGGCCTGCTAGGATTGGCTTCGTCCCATGTCTCGTTGATCTCATGAGTTAAATAGTCTATCCACCTGCGGTCTGCAGCGGTGAGAGTCAAAGCGCTTCTGAGTGATGGAGAGTTGATGACAACTGAGTCCTCGTCCAGATTGATGAGAATATCGCTGTAGCGGTCCTTCTGCTGCAGGAGAAGTGAGTTTGTACTGCCGACAATATAGGACTTTGTGCCAAAGTCGGCGAGAATATCAAGTTGTTGCAGGGGGGTGTAGGGTCCAAATAGACTTCCCTAATTTGCTATCAGTCCCTGTTCGGATCGAGTTCTTGTGACGAGACTCACCTTGCCAAATATCTGGAGTGGTAGGCCCATGTAGCAGAGGAGGGAGTTGCGATCACTAGTTCGCAAACTGGTAGGCTTTGATAGACTCGTCTCGTAGCTGTTTAGCTCTGGGTCTGCACTGTCCTGCAGGTTGCGAATGAGGCCGGGTATCAAGGACAAAAGAGAAAATTGCATCATGCACAACCTGTCGCACCTCGACCCAAAGAAGAGCATCTGGAGAAACCAGTCAGCGATCTTCGTCACAGTGGGAAAAATTAGCAGTGTTACCTTCGGTTGGAGGAGACAACACTTCAACAAAACCAAAGTTTGCCATTTGTATTCGTGGATCAGTTCCCGAAGACTCATACCGAGATATTGGTCTCGGTCTACCTGGTCATTGAGAATGCCTTTGGTCTTCTCATCTGCCAGACTCTCCTGAAATCTGCGGAGAATCTCAACATCGGTAAACTCACGCTGCGCAAACCAAGCCTGCGTGACAATACTCAGACGCTCACGAAGCATACCGAAGAACTGAGGACTATCAGCAATGACCACAACGGCCTTTTGGACAGTGGATCGCGTGACATCGGCAGGGCGATTAATAAGCTGAGATGAGTCGAGTTGTCGTGTACAGGAAATTCCAAACAGTGACGTAGCGGGTTTCGTCTCCGTCTCGGGGCGAAGCAGCGTAAAGTATGAAAAGTCCTCCTCGGATCTACACAAATTTCTCAGCACCATTCACAATTGTCAAACCAATAAACAACTCACGCATGCGCCCCATCACTCAGGGCCATGAAAGGTAACAAAGACCAGCCATAATCAGCCGCAGGATCACTCCCCTCGTCTGCTCCAAACCAATTCTCTACCTCTGGGCCCCTTGCATGATGGAATCCGACAACAGTAACAAGCGGGATGAAATCGACCTTGGTAGAGGATGCAGGGGAAGAGGGCAGAATGGGCGAAAGTATGGGCTTGAGGTCATCGTGGGACTCAGGCGCGCCAAGACCGGTGGGAGGGGATTCGTCGGAGCTCATTGTGTGGTTCTTGTCGAGGTCGTACGCTAGAAATCGGCCATGTAGATATCCAAAAATAGTATTCCAGAAAGGATATGTATATAATTATACGTTGTTTATATCGCTACGTGCGAGGGGCTGATCGATCGACAGTTGAGAAGGTTCGTTGACGTGATAAGGGGGTTTGCTTGACTCGAGCTGCAATGTCAGGGATGGAGGCGAATTCGTTGGACGTTGGACGTCGAGGCGCCCGAATCTCAGTGACGTTGAGTTGTAACTAGAGGCTCGATGCTGCGGCTTTCAAGGTATCGATATCTTTTGGCTAGATGTTCAGATACAAGACTTGTTATAGGGCGTGAGTATCAACGAAGGTTCAAGGTCGCATAGCGATCATGGGTGCCCCTCGACAAATGCGGTTATCCAAACAGGACTTCTTGACGAATGGGTAACTTATTCAGATAAGATAAAGCTCCGCTTGGTACCTTAGCTCCGCTTATTTCGGATGGGGCTGCAAATGTGATGCACATCAATTCATGATGATGTTGATAGAAGACGAAATCAAGAAAACTGGAGGGAAGAAAGGTTGAAATAGACAATGCAGGGTCAAGTCAGTTAGCCTGGACTATGGGGTAGGATAAGGTATCATCACGGGAAGATGTCCCAATGTCCAGGTACCTCAGGTGCTAATAGAGAGGGGCAGGTCTGAATGAAAATCACCAATTAAACATGCACGTCCCCTAAACCCAAGATCAATGCTATCAAATGGTTGAATTATTAAGTGAACACTAGATGCAAATTAACCCGTCTCCGCCTTTCAGAAACTACTCCACGCCTTGTAAATAAAGAGAGCATGGTCCCCAGTAATTAAAATCCATCGTACTTTGGCTGCATTTGCTGTTGTTCTTACTGTGTATGTATGGTCTGAACCAAAATAATGACGTATGAATCTTTTCAATGCCGTATTCTCCTTTGGAGCCAAGAACGTCAGAAACATTCCTCCCACGGACCTCGACACCGGCTAAGCATAATCCTTTCTTCAGCTATGATTGGTCATTTGTATCCATGTCCAATGAAGCAAGTCGACGTGTCTTGCATAATTTAGTTACTTACCTACGTACTGTACCTAGGTTTAGCTACTAGCCTAGCATTATCGCCCCGGGCGATATAGATGGGCACGATGAGCCTCAGCTCCCGTCATCTGGCTCAGCCATCCTTTCCAAGGTGTTGTGCTCCATACTGCCACGGGAGATGTGTGAGAACGCCTGGCTTCGATTGTTTAGGAGTGACAGCTTCCAAACTACTATAATGTCCGGGCAATTTACCACAGAAGAGTGCTCCTGAAGAGGCTTCAAGATACCGATCTCTGCGCACATGGAGTACCAATATCAATGTGTGAAGCCAAACCTACCTATCTCGCAAGCTGCTTGCATTGACTGGTCGACCCGCAGTCTCAAGGTCATGCATAAAAAACGGCTTATCTGATACTTGATCACCAAATGTCCGATATGACAGCTACAGAGATAGAGAGAGTAAGAACCGAGTACCAGAGTGAATTAAGTGAAGTACATTGACTCGCGGTCTTGGTTTCCATTACCAACTGAGATAAACAACATCACTAGGCCAGTTATCATACCTAAAGAACGACAGGTCAATGGTTTTCTAATAATAATACTTATTATCTCTCTTCGCCTCACGTAGATTATGGCCTAAGGGCTTCAAGCTTCTTGGCTCAAACTCGTCATATGCACTTTTGAATTCCGGCTCAACTGAACGTGTATCCCAATACCCTCACTTTGAGAAGCCTAGTCGATCGAGATAGCTTCGACTACTCAGTTTCCATACGGCACGTGCTCTTGTCGGTCCGAAGGTGCTGGTGTCTTTGAGCAATGCACAAATGTAACGGTTCAAATGTCCCAATCTGATTGCACTTCAACATGGGTCTCGACGAAATAGACTGTCATGGCTTTGTGGGCCTAAATATGCCAATGGGAAACTCATTAAGGCAAACGGTAGGTATGTAAGATCACGATGGGCCAGCCTCTGACTAGAGGCTTCAGAAGTTGAAATTCCTGGTATGTGTGAGAATAGCAGTCCTTATGAGTCAATGTTTTGACATCCAATATCGTGGGGCCGCCAGGTCAAAGGGCACGACCCCAGACTTTACTAATAAGCCATAGCCGACAATTTGTTCGGCATAGTTGACGGATGAGACAAAGAAATATCATCAAGATGGATGCCGTGCTGAATTCCATTCATGCTTGGATGACAAAGGCTTATATTTTGCGTTCATTTCACAAATTTGTTTTCAGGCCTCACACCACGGTGATAGTGCTGTACCGTCTACGCTCATGGTTGAAACGACATATCTAGCAATAACGACTCAAGTATAATCGATTTATTTTGATTAGTCAAAACATAAACAAATCTACTTATTGAGCATGGACCAGTGCCCTCATTTCCGACTATAGGCACCAAATTGGCTCAACGGCCGGGTTTTGGATCAGCAGCTTGGTAGAGAGATCATGATGTTGCATGTTGACACGAAGCAGGAAAGCAACCAAGCACATTGTGAGGCTTATTACTCAAGATCAAGCAAGTAATCATAGCCCCAAAGTCCGACTAGGCGGAGTGGTTAGCGGTAGAGACACAGCCGAGTCATGTCTAGTTGTAGTGTGTGCATGTGGTATAGGCGCTCTGCGCTTTCTATATAGACATCACTGCAGCTGCTGCTTCATCAACGACTTTGGCTAAGAAGGATAAATCAGGGGAAGACGAGGGCACGCAGAATTGATGAAGGGTGGTTGGGATTCTCCATGTTTCAACGCCTAATCAGAAGAGGCACTCGCTTCTTCCAAGTGGTGAACATACATGACAGGGTCACCTAGCTGAAGTGTATGTCAGATCAATGATCTATTTTTTCCGCCTTCCATGGGTTGTTGAGGTTCGTTGTTTATTTGGCTTGCGTGCAACTTTGACTTCCCTTTCTCAATAATACTTTTAGAAATGGAGCATGAGATCAGGCAATCCTTCTGCCAAGCCAGTATTTAATGGTGCGCGGTTTCAAGGCAAGGCTTATTGGTGTGCCTCATATATGGAAGCCTGGTGCATCGGTGAGGGAGATAGGAAGGGTTTGGGGGGGGCGGCGAGGGTTTCTGCAGGCAAACACCAATGCAGCTTGGTATGAGAAGCAGAAAAGGAATATGCAATAATATGTAAACATGGGTTGCATTGGCACTCCACTTTGTCTCCAGGAATCCCAAAGAGACCCCTGTTTGAAAATTCCACTGACCTGGCTTCGTCTTTTGTTGCGGACGCTCTTGTTTGGTCCCAGAAAACTCAATTACCATAAGTTTTCGTCCATCGGGCTGTTTCTTCATCTTTGATGAGACGAAACAAATTCTTTTTTGAAAGCGCGTGGCACGGGGCGATGGTCTAGAATTATGTGAGGAATGCGGATAAGTCCACCCAACTTTATTAGATCTGACGACGCTACGAGCAGCGCCCTCAGTGAAGAGCCTTGGGACCCAGATTGGATGAGCCGTCATTAGCTAATACAGCTCGGGAAACATGGGGAGGCGAGTCCCCTACAGGGGCTAGAGGGAGACGTCAGTTGAAGAAGTTAAAGTCCAGTTACCTTAGCCAGGCTTTAGAGGGGCTGAGAGGGCTGGCATATGCGGGCGGCAAAACACTCTCTCCACTAGACCCGCCGTCCCATCTTGATCAAAGAAGATCTATTGTCGACATACATCGAGTGTGCAGCTTTTATCAAGGACTCGAGGCGTCGAGTCTTCATGGTAATTCTAATAAGATCTTGTAGCCGCTATCGAGTACAGGACAGGGTCTAGCACAAGCTTTATGGCCAGCAGCGATCTCACCAAGCCGCCGCGGATGAAATTTGAGATATTGGCCAATTAGAATATGCTTTTGGCACGTTGATCAGTACCTTATGGACTCTTCAGGAGGTCAGAGCAAGTGCAGGAGCGTGAATCCATGGTTGCCTTGCCCATGTTCGGAACTAGAGTGGTGGCCAATACCGCCAGAGCCTGTGTTAAGCGCAACTTGGACTGGGATACGGATAGAGCTGCAATGTTCAACCTGAAAACAGATGAATACATAACGAGGGACGACCATCTAAGGCTCTGCCAATAGATTCGCTCTGAGCTGCTCTTATCAATCGTGATGAGATAAAACTGGATATTTCAATTTGGTCTCACATCGAGTTGGCCATTCTCCGTGACAAGGGTTGTCGAGACTCCTTGTTGGGGGATCATAAATTTGTACCGAGCTATCTACTGCAGTTGATCATTGTAAATAAGCTAGCCAAGCAGCATCTGTCCTAAGTCAATGTGCTCAACAACGAGATGATAGTGCGTCTTCTCTGTATGACATACCTAACCACCTTAGAAGGCCATTTAGATGGCACGATCTGGAATTTAGTAATAAGAGCTATCAACCAGAGCCAGAACCAGTGAGTCTCAAGGCGGTCCCGATAGCATGGTTCAATGGACACCAGCACAGCGGGGAATGACAGATGCGAAAAGCCCATTGGCGATGGCCACGTTGTTTTTGCCCGAGATTTTGATCAGTTGAGGCTGGGTTTGAAAGATACAAAAATGCCTACTCACACCGTCCACCATTCTTAAAGGAATAAGGATAATGATAACAATTCAGCTTGGTCATATAAATCTGTCGCACCGGCAGAGACTGAAAGCCAGACAGGTCAGAAGCCGCGTCCCCTCCACTCAACTTTTCATGTGCTCTCAGTAGGTAAGTTAGTATGTAGTCTGTGGAATTGGCTTGTGAAGATGCTCTATGGTCCATGGAGGGTATTGCTGATCAAGTTATTGAAATGGACATGGCAGTATGATGTGGATATGAATGTGAATTTGTTTTTAGATTTCGGCGGAGAATAGCGCTGAGGTGAACCCCTTGGTCCTTGCCAGCAGCTGAAAGGTCTGCGGTCCCTGCCTCCTGCTTGAATTGGGCTGGATGTGGATGTGACGGTTGAATCGGGTTGGCAAAGAAAGCAGGCGGTGGCACGGTTGGTACCGACTTATACTTTCCCTCTGAATGTTTACTCGACCATGCCTTATTCCGTAGGTGCTCAGTGCAATTTAACCCTGCACCAGCTCAATTCAATTCAATTCAGTTCAGTTCATTTCAGTTGAGTTCGCCTCCAACTTTGGCTGATGGCGTTCATCACCACGTTTCACTTCAGAGTCAGACATGACAAGGTTTCTCTATTTGACATTACTTCCGCTTGCGCTACTCTGCCGAGATCGTTGCAAGACTCCCTAAAGCGACTCTTCCACGAACGGTCGAGTCCCTTTGTAACCAACGATATCCGGTTGTAGGCACTCTGGTTCGCACCCCTCGCTCCCATTAGAACATTGTTAGTTACTGGCTGCAGACGCCCCTTCAACTTGGCCGTACCCATCAGCTTCAACCCCCCAAGCCCCCAAGGCTCAGAAGTACTACCTAGGTAGCTAGGCTCCCTTCAAAATCTCTCGTCTTCACTCGCCTGCTCACTGGTTCGCGTTGGCTCGCACACCCCTGTCTTCACTCCTTCTCCACTGTCGGCTCTCTCACCAATTGGCACAGCCCTCCGCCGACTTTGTCTCGTCATCGTCGAGGTTCCCTAGTGCCTTTGTACTCTTTAGTTTCGCCCACTCGCCCTGCCTCCACGAAGCTCCTAGTACCGTACAGTAGCTGGTTACGGCCAACCATCTGGAGCGACAAGGACTATCCATCCATCTCTTTCTCTTGTCTACCCACCGCCAAACATTCTCCTTCCAGCTTCCAGCCTTGACGCTGCTCAGGCATATCTCGCCCGACTTCATCTTTCAGTACTTTTCGGATTCGCTCGCCCGTCCCCAAGAAAACGCCTCGAGGACTCATTTACGAGGGTTCGAGTCTTGTCCGCGCTTCCTCGCCCGTATCGATCCGATTTCCCGACCTCTCCGTTCATCCTTGACGTGCCCGATTACCATTTACTTCACCAACTTCGTATCGCATCTATTCGTCAGTCTTCCTCAATCCTTCATTCCGAACCGAGCCAGCAGTTCGAAATCCGAGCTACAAAAACCCTCACGACTGTCTCCCTTCCCATTATCTCCACATTATACGACACCGCTTACTTTCGCAAAACGTTGCGACCGTCATGCACTTCTGAAGATAAACAACATCATAAATCACGAAGTGGACCTGTGCTCAGCACACCGATCACTTCCTTTTTATCGAAGGGCCGTCTTTTTCGGGCCATTTTGTGATCCGCCAAAATGGGTGCATGCATGAGCTCCAGTAATGAGGAGGCGGATCAGAAGAAGAAGAGTCAGGCTATCGATAAAATTCTGGAGGAAGACTCGAAACGATTACGGAAAGAATGCAAGATTTTGCTGCTAGGTAAGGGTGTCGAGGCGACAGGCGAAGCGCTGAGAGCCCAAGCTCTGATAGTTAACAAATTTGGCAGGTTCTGGTGAGAGTGGCAAGTCGACGATTGTCAAACAGATGAAAATTATCCATCTCAAAGGCTACTCGGAAGATGAGCTGTTCAATTACCGGCCAACTGTTTTCAAAAACCTTGTCGAGTGCGCCAAAGCTGTTATCATGGCCATGCAACAATTCGACATCGAGCCCCAAAACGAAGAGAACAAGGCACATGCGGAATTCCTGTTAGAATACCAAGCCGAGTCTGGTCCTCAAGCGCAAATCGATCCGAAAGTGGGCGCAGCGGTACAATCTCTGTGGAACGATCCAGCGAAGGATCTTCTTATGGAGCATCAGACAGAGTTCTACCTCATGGATTCCGCGGAATAGTATGTTCAGGCAGTTGATATTGGGCGCGGATTGTTGCTGACTTGGGTTGTTCCAGTTTCTTTCAAGAAGCAATGCGAATAGTAGCATCAGACTATCTACCGAACGAAATGGATGTGCTCCGAGCGCGAACGAAGACGACAGGTATCTATGAGACGAGATTCCAAATGGGGCAACTAAGCATTCAGTAAGGACATACGACTCCCGCACTGGGCACGAGCTTCTATTAACACTTTGACAGTATGTTCGATGTTGGTGGTCAACGAAGTGAGAGAAAGAAGTGGATACACTGCTTTGAGAACGTCACATCAATCATCTTCTGTGTGGCATTGAGCGAATATGATCAAGTCCTGCTCGAGGAGAGCAGTCAGGTAAGCTTGGGAATTGCAATAATGATATCTGGGGGGTGTCGTCTAACACCAGCATTAGAACCGAATGATGGAGAGTTTGCTCCTTTTTGACTCGGTTGTCAACTCACGGTGGTTCATGCGTACTAGCATCATCTTGTTCCTCAACAAGGTTGATATTTTCAAACAAAAGCTGAGCAGGTCTCCGCTGGGTAATTACTTTCCCGATTACTCGGGTGGTAACGACGTCAATAAAGCAGCCAAGTATCTACTCTGGCGATTCAATCAGGTCAATCGGGCGCATCTAAACCTGTATCCCCAGTAAGTTTTGTTAATGTCGAAAATGACTCCTGCGGGTTCCTAACATGAAATAGCTTGACGCAAGCAACAGATACGTCAAACATTCGACTCGTTTTCGCTGCAGTCAAAGAGACTATCTTGAATAACGCACTTAAGGACTCGGGCATTCTTTGATAGCGAATCACTGCTCATTTGAATTTACAACCACGATGTTAAGGGCACGGAACTGTTGGCTGGCGTCAAGAGCATTTTTCTTTTGTGGAGTCTGGGGTACGGGGCTCAGGACGACATCGATTTTATACGATTCTTGCTTTATTATTTATTATCTTTGTTCACGCGACGCCTATACTCGGAGCCTTCCTCGGGTATAGTCTCCACGGCTACGAACGGGCATTTCTCTTGAGCCAATCTCTTCGCCGGTTCATGATTCCTGGAGATGCGCCTGGTTGTCCGCAACTCAGGGCAAACCCCTTCCGAAAAGAGTACTATCGACATGGAGTTGAATTTGCGGTTTATATATCTTGGTCTGGCATATATTGTGCTTCATCGAGTTTTCGAGTTTTGGGCGACTAGACCTTGCAGGAGCTCAGGGTTCAGGTTGGGCTTTGTTCAATTGGGATCTGAAGCATTGTATGACATGGAAATGAACGGTGTTCGCAATGCGACCCAGGTTGCTGTCGTGAAGCTGCTTAGCGAAGCAGTCAGGTCACTTTGGATTGAAAAGAAATCCCGGAGTGCGGGATAGGCGGAGACATTACGGTACTAGCATTCCTATGGCTTTTGTCGATCTCAAAGATACGGAAGAGAAGCAGGCGTATGGTTGCCGTTTCCAGGGAGATTGGTGTTTATGGAGCTGACTGGGAACATCAATGAAAGCCGGACTCATCGTCTGGCATGCTAATGGGTTGCTTATCTTCTCTAGGTACATATGTAGTTCTCGATTCGAACGAGACGAATTGACGATATTTATATCATGAAATCGCCTTTGATGGGCTCTATTTGGACAAGGTATGCATAGTGGACGTGATGTGAAAGATATATTTTGTTCCAGTGAGATGACTCGCTTGCCTGGACACCCAAGTCAAGTACGATAGTTATAAACCGTTGGTATGCGTACCATTGCTTGGCGTAATAGACCCAATAGCTCCGCGAAACGTGCTGTTATGGACTTAAGGAGGATAATAAACTTTACTGGGAGGGAAAAGGGAAAGTTTTATGACGGGGTTTGGCCAGGAACCCGATATCAGCAACGTACGATGGTCCTGGGAGCTACGTACCTTAAATTGACCTGGATGAGGGGCTGAATGTGGATTGGAGCTTTGACCGTGAGCCATGAGGCAATCGGCAAACTAACGTATTTCCCCACCACCCCATACTCCCCTAGAGTCCGCATACTTTTCTTACTAAAATCTAGCTTTTATAATAAAATATTAAGAATATAAGAAAAAATTCTATAACTTAGATTTTTATAATATAGGCTATTTAAGATTTAAATTATATATATTAAACTTTTTTTAAATTATATTATTAAAATATAAAGTTTTATTAATATTATAAATATTAGCTTTAAAAGAAAGTTTAAAATAATAAAATAAATTATTATTTTTAAATATTTATAAAATATAATAAATTCTTTTAAAATTATTAATATATTATTTAAGATTTATATTATATAAAAACTATTAAAAAAGATTATTAATATTTTTATTTAATATAATAAATAATTATAAAGTTTTATATAAATTTTAAAAATTTTAAAAAATAATATTAAATATTTATAAAAATAATTATAACTTAATATTTAAATATAACTTAATATATAATAACGTGTTTTATAAGCGAGTGACCCATATAAGCGAGTGACCCAAAAATCCCTCAACTTACATTATCATCATTCAATTCAATATCTTTCAACAACCCGATATGCCACAGCCTTCATATGAAGCTAGGATACTTCTTGCCCTTCAGGCCCTTCAAAATGACCCGAAATTAAGTATCCGAAAGGCGGCGACTGTATATCAGGTCAATCACCGCACCTTAGGTCGCCGCCGGAATGGCATTCATTCAAAGCGTGATATAACCACAAAATCACGGAACCTATCTGATCTAGAGGAACAGACGATAGTTCAATTTATCCTTGACCTAGATTCCCGAGGTTTCCCCCCTCGGCGCGATTTTGTGGAAAAAATGGCCAATTCTCTACTTGCCGATCGCGAGGCATTACCAGTCGGCAAGCTCTGGGTTCATAACTTTATCCAACGACAACCAGAGCTAAAGGCATGTCGATTTCGGAGATATGACTATAAGAGAGCTAAATGCGAAGATCCGACTATTATTCAGGGCTGGTTTCGCCTCGTAGAGAATACGATCGCGAAATACGGTATCCAATTAGCTGATATCTGGAACTTTGATGAGACCGGCTTTATGATGGGTATGATTGAGCCCGGAATGGTCGTCACAAGCTCAGAAAGGCGAGGGATACCAAAGAAGATACAGCCTGGAAATCGTGAATGGATTACTGTGATTCAAGCGGTCAATGCAGAAGGTCAATCGATCGCACCATTCATCATTGGTTCAGGCCAATATCATCTTGCCAATTGGTACCGAGAATGCAACCTCCCCGCCGATTGGGTCATTGCATTGAGCGAAAATGGATGGACCAATAACCAGCTAGGTCTTGACTGGCTACAGCACTTTGATCGATCAACAAAGGACCGATCAGTTGGTTCTTATCGTCTCTTAATCCTCGATGGTCATGAAAGCCACCACTCTATCGAATTCGAGAGATATTGTGAGGAGAATAAGATTATTACCCTCTGTATGCCTGCTCATGCCTCTCATCTACTCCAGCCTCTTGATGTAGGGTGCTTTGGGCCGCTGAAAAAGGCCTATGGGCGAGAAATAGAGCGTCTAATGGGATGCTCTATAAACCACATCACCAAGATCGAGTTCTTTCCTGCCTTTCATGCCGCCCACCGAGCTACTATTACAGAAAGTAATATCAAAGGAGGTTTTAGAGGAGCTGGGCTTGCTCCCTTTGACCCAGAAAATGTCATCTCAAAGCTTGATGTGCAATTACGGACCCCGACACCTCCCGCAGAGGTCACGATACCTTCAACCCCTTGGACTGCAAGGACCCCAAAGACACTACTAGAGGCCCAATCGCATTCTAAATATCTACAGGGAAGGGTTAGAAACCATAAGAGCAGCTCCCCAGAGTCAATTATTGAGGCTGTTAAGCATTTTGAGAAGGCAACAAGCGTCCTTATCCATAAGATAGTCCTACTAGAGGATAGGCTTCAACAAGTTGAACAAGAGAATCGGATAGTAAAGCGACGCCGGAGGGGGAAAAGGACTAGACTACAGAAAGGAGGGCCTTTGACTATAGAAGAGGCATCACAAGCAATTGATCAGATGGATGTTGATACGCAGGTAGCAGCCGAATCGTCGAGAAGTGGTGGTCGCGGAAGGTCTAAGGGACCGAGGGTTTTACATTGTAGCAAATGCGGCAGGGCCGGGCATAATACAAGGACCTGTCAGGAGGAAATTGAGGTTAATTTAGAAGAATATAGCGATTAGTTTTAATTGATCTGATAATTTGTGGTATTTTTATTGCCGATTTAATTGAGAAGGTTGAGATTTTTGGGTCACTCGCTTATATGGGTCACTCGCTTATAAAACACGTTATATAAAAATATAAAAAAGTTTATTAAAAGCTTTATTTATCTTTTTATAAGAATTTAAAAATATAAGCTTAAATATTTTTTTTAAAAAAGTTTTAATTTTAATTTTTTAAGTTATTTAAACCTTATATTAATTATATATTATTATAAATATAACTTATAATTTATAATTTATAAGCTATTTTACTATATATATATCTTATTATATATAATTTATTTAATATTTTTAAAATATATTTTAATATATTTTAATAAGTTTTAATTATTAAATTTTATTAAATTTATAATATTTTTATTAATTATTAAATTTTTAAAAAACTTTATTTTATATATATTTTATAATTTAAATATTATATTAAAAATAGTTTTAATTAATATTTTAAACTAAATAGCTTATAAAGTATATATACTTAAAAAATTAAATATATTAAGTATTTAAATATTTATAACTTAATTAATAATATATATATATATATAATACTTTATCTTATAATAAAAAAATATAACTTTTTAATATTTTAAAAATTCTCTTTATATTTAAATAGCTATTTTATTAGTATTTTAATTTTATAGGTATAAGTAATAGGTTTTGGTAGGAAAAGTATGCGGACTCTAGGGGTGCACGGGGTGGTGGGGAAATACGTTAGTGGACAGGGGCCTACGCCCACGAATTACATATCCCTGTTTCTGGCGACACACACACTCCCTCGACATCTCAACGCCTGATGCTCGGCTACCATACTGTGAATGTCGCTCGAGTGTCGAATTGCTGCTGTCGCCTCCACTATGGGGTTGGGAGCCCAGATTTGTCGTTTATAAGGTCGTGGCCAACTCTCTTTCACCTCTTTTTAAGCCTTCAGTGCCTCTTCAGCCGGGGCTGATCACGTGGCAAGCAGCACCACGTTACCTTCCCCGACGAGGTGACGATGGCGAGTAAGGCGCGCGATGCAAGCATCAGCTGTCAGGTCTATCAACTCAAAATAACACTCTCAAAAACACACTTCAGGCAGCATACCAACTACCCACACAATAGCCCAAGATAAGCTTTTCAGCTTATCATCTGATCAGGTCTGACGCATACAAGAGAACCCTAAATACATTCTCCAAGGGATAAAAAGGCTGCCTCCAGTCCCCCCATCATGGATGTGACGATGGCTCTTTTGCCTCTGACACAAATACCGGAGCACATCATAAAGAAGGCTAAAAACGATGTCAGGCTCTTCTTGGGCTTTGTTGCCGCCGGAGATTCGGCTACAAATACTGGAGGTAGCCTTGCGCCAGGGGGGGTCGCGGCTCCTACGCGGCTGTCTGCTCAGAATGGAAGGCATTTATTGAGCCGCAGAATTTCTACCAACTAGAATTACAGGTACCATGCCTAGAGCAACTTGGCCATATGACCACTCGAACTGCGGCTTTTGTTCGTCAAATTCGGCTGAATATCGAGCTACCACGATACTCATGTCGCTCTTGCCAGTGGCCTGAATCAAGGTCGCGTAAGTCGCAGCATAGCTCCATCTTCAGAGCTGCGATACAGAAACTGTTTACTGTCTTAAGTGCTTGGAAACGGACAGACCCCTTAGTGTTAGAGCTTAACACCTTCTCACCTAGCGACTCGGAGCACTGGTTCAAAAATTATTGCATTGGACTGGACGCCCAAACCGAAAAGGGCCTTGAGACGGACGTGGAGGTACGTGATTTCTTCTACTTCCGTCTTTATTATGTACCTGTTGGATCGCATCGCATGTTCTACAAGCGTAGGTGTGCGTCGTATGTCGTCATGTCACAGAACGGTTGCTGTGGGGGAGGGGAACCATGCCGCCAGTTGGTGATGGTATGCGGCCTAGTCATTGCGGTAGACGAGGCAAGAGGACGACATTGGCCGGTAAGCGGAGCAAAAGAGACAAAATGCGACGCAGTATGGGTTAGAGCTCTAAGTAATGCCACATTCAACGCGGCAGCAAGACAAAACAAGACACACGCTAGGCAAGTGAAGCTGTTGCTTTGTTGTCTTTTCTGGCTCGGCTCGTGTGGAGGGGTTGTCATGCTACCATATTAGAATGGATCCGCTCATGGTGGAGGAGACTGGACGGGAAGCTCCCTCCCACCACCATCAATTGTGTTGCACTTACCCAGAGACAGACTATAAGCTCCCTGCAGCTCCCCTCTCTCAGCTCATACCAAATGACTTGAGCTACTTTTCCTCCTTTCTTCCTCTTTCCTTTCCAACCTCTCTCTCAGTTCATCCTCCGCTGACCTCTCAGTCTTCCCTTTACAACATCTGTTCGTCAATTAACATAAAACTAACCATATTATCCTCTCTCATCTTTACCTCAACTCGTTTCATCCCTGTCATTCTTCTCCTCAAATCTTCTTTGTCTACTCCACCAAGCTCCCCTGTTCCCCAAGCTCCCGCCTTCTCCGGATCCCCATCAACTAAACGGATGGCCTCTCTGGACAACTGAATACGCGCAACTTCCCTGTCCTCAACAAAGTCGATAGAGAAACACGACAGTCCAGATTCGACATACCACGGCTCATAGCCTCCTCTCGCATATAAATCTACCTTGCCTAGATCAGATCCCTGCACTTATTGGGATTCTGAGCCGCCACGATAAAAGCAGGGCACGTAAGAAACTACTGCAACTTTACCTTGCACCTTCAACCCCGCTCCCCCACCCAAAGCTGTGGCACACCTCGTGTAGTTAGCCAGTTGTGTTATCTAACGTCGAGAACTCGTTCAGTGGCATCAGTAAACCTTGTTGTTGATGTAGGTGATCTGATCTGATTCTCGCTTCACAAAAGGACAAGGGATCTATCCATAGTGGTTGAGTATTTAATTGCTATGCCCCGACACTAACAGTTCTTATCTCTCTTCTCTCGCCCTTCAATTTCCTCACCCGCTCTCACCACTCGACTAACAAGCCTGTGGATAGAAGCGATGGCGTCTGAACAGCAGCGTTTGCCCACCCGTGAGAGGCGCCCCTCCACCTCAGCCCCGATTGTCGACATTCAGGGTGCAGTCGGCCCCGCAGGCATCTCTCGCCCAAAACACACCCGAACTGCCACCGGTTTCGGTCCTAGTGAGATCAAGAGCTTTGAAGGTACGTTGTCTATGCACTCAATCTGCAATTCGTTTTCTTTGAGCTATTTTCAATCGTCAAGATTCTTTGCTCGACGCCCCCCCCATCTAATCGCTGGAAACGATCTGCCACTGAATATCGACTTACACCACCAACAGCCTCAATTCCTGAACCTCAGCGTGAAGCATGGAAGCGTAACCAGTCTAGTGGCTTTACTGGTAAAGACGGCTTCGAAAAAGAGGTTGTCCGCCATGTCGAGACCACTCTCGCCCGCTCTGTCTTCAACTGCGATGAGCATGCTGCCTACTCTGCTACCAGCCTGGCTTTCCGTGATCGCCTGATCCTTGATTGGAACAGAACCCAACAGAGACAGACTTACCGCGATTCCAAGCGCGTTTACTACTTCAGTCTTGAGTTCTTGATGGGTCGCGCTCTTGACAATGCTATGCTCAACGTGGGTCAGAAGGATACTGCAAAGGGTAGGCGAATTCAGACCTGAGCTTATTGATGCCTCGCTAATGTGAGCTGCTAGCTGGTCTTGCTGAGCTCGGCTTCCGAATCGAAGATATCATCACGCAGGAGAACGATGCTGCGTTGGGTAACGGCGGTCTTGGTCGACTCGCTGCCTGTTTCCTCGACAGTCTGGCCTCCCTCAACTACCCCGCTTGGGGTTACGGTCTCCGATATCGATATGGTATTTTCAAGCAGGAAATTGTCGATGGATACCAAGTCGAGGTGCCTGATTACTGGCTTGACTTCAACCCCTGGGAGTTCCCACGACACGACGTCACTGTTGATGTAAGTCATAAAATACTTGATCGATAGTCAAGCACAGCTAATCTGAGATCAGATTCAATTCTTTGGACATGCTAGGAAGACTACTGATGAGAATGGCAAGTCCGTTGCTATTTGGGAGGGTGGTGAGATCGTTCAGGCTGTTGCCTACGATGTTCCCATCCCCGGGTACGACACACCCACAACAAACAATCTGAGACTGTGGTCCAGCAAAGCTTCTGGTGGAGAGTTTGATTTCCAGAAGTTCAACAATGGTGATTACGAGAGTTCGGTTGCCGATCAACAACGAGCTGAGACCATCAGCGCTGTTCTGTACCCCAACGACAATCTGGAGCGCGGAAAAGAACTTCGGCTGAAACAGCAGTACTTTTGGGTTGCTGCCTCCTTGTACGATATCGTTCGCCGCTTCAAAAAGTCCAACCGCCCCTGGAAAGAGTTCCCCGACCAGGTGGCTATCCAGCTCAACGATACCCACCCTACACTGGCCATCGTGGAGTTGCAGCGAATTCTCATTGACATTGAGCACCTTGAATGGGACCTGGCCTGGGAAATTGTCGTGAACACCGTGAGTCGATCGAACAAGCTTGTAACTTCATCCTCTAACTGTTTTCCAGTTCGGTTACACCAATCATACTGTGCTGCCCGAAGCTCTGGAGAAATGGCCTGTTGGTCTGATCCAGCACCTTCTACCTCGACACTTGCAGATTATCTACGATATCAATCTGTTTTTCCTCCAGAAGGTCGAAAAGGCATTCCCCAATGACCGAGATATCTTGAGAAGAGTGTCCATCATTGAGGAATCTCAGACAAAGATGGTGCGCATGGCGTACCTGGCTATTGTTGGATCACACAAGGTCAACGGTGTTGCTGAATTGCACTCGGATCTCATCAAAACCACTATCTTCAAGGACTTTGTCGAGATCTACGGCCCTGACAAGTTCACCAACGTGACCAACGGTATCACTCCTCGCCGCTGGCTTCACCAGGCCAACCCTCGTCTTTCGGAGCTCATCGCTTCCAAGGTTGGAGGTAATGGCTTCCTCAAGGACCTCACCACTCTCAACCAGCTCGAGAAGTTTGCTGATGACAAGGAATTCCGGAAGGAGTGGTCCGAGATCAAGTATGCCAACAAAGTTCGACTCGCTAAGCTCATCAAGTCGGCCGTAGGTGTCACAGTGAACCCTGCCGCGCTGTTCGACGTTCAAGTCAAGAGAATCCACGAATACAAGCGACAGCAGCTCAATATCTTCGGTGTTATTCACCGATATCTCCACCTCAAGTCATTGTCCCCTGAGGAGCGTAAGAAGGTCGTTCCTCGTGTTTCCATCTTTGGAGGCAAGGCCGCCCCCGGTTACTGGATGGCGAAGCAGATTATTCATCTGGTTAACGCTGTTGGCTCTGTGGTGAATAATGATGAGGATATTGGAGATCTTCTCAAGGTCATCTTCTTGCCCGACTACAACGTCAGCAAAGCTGAGATTATTACCCCTGCATCGGACCTCAGCGAGCACATTTCTACTGCCGGCACCGAGTAAGTTAATATGCAAGCACCAAGAAATCAGTGGCTAATATGTGTCGCAGGGCATCCGGCACCAGCAACATGAAATTTGTGCTGAATGGCGGTCTCATCATTGGTACTTGTGATGGTGCCAACGTAAGTGTATGAAATCTGCATTTGATTCCACGGCTAACCAGAACCACTAGATTGAAATAACTCGCGAGATTGGCGAGAACAACATCTTCTTGTTTGGAAACCTCGCTGAAGACGTTGAAGACCTCCGACACAGTCACCAGTACGGTTCTCATGAAATCGATCCCGACCTGCAGAAAGTGTTTGCCGAGATTGAGAAGGGCACCTTTGGCTCGGTCCATGACTTTAGCGCTCTGGTCGCTGCTGTCCGTGATCACGGTGACTACTACTTGGTGTCTGATGACTTCCACAGCTACAACGAGACTCATAAGCTGGTGGATGAGGCGTATCAGAACCAGGAGGAATGGATCAAGAAGTCAATTATCTCTGTTTCTCGCATGGGATTTTTCAGCAGCGACCGCTGCATTGACGAGTATGCCGAGAGTATCTGGAACGCAGAGCCCCTTGTCGTCCATGATTAGATCGTGAAGGACTAGTTTATGATAGAAGTAGACACGGCTATGTGGATAGATTCACAGAGAGGCGTGGGGTTAGACATTCATGATGGACGAGAGACAAGAGAAGGAATTGGGCAGACTGGTGACATATGATTGGCGGTGGAGAATGACTTCGAAATGCGAGACCATGACAAGAGCGGATAATGGATAGGCTCTCCCCTTGATAATGAAACGGCCATGGCATATATTACTCCTCGAACTCTTGATTTTGGTGTGATCGCATCCGCATATAGGCGTGTTGTTATGTGTGCTGATTTTCCCGATATGTTGTTGGATCCGATCAAGTAAGTCTATATCGGCAGTGCAGATCGATGAGAAGGCCTGCATGAGACTGAATCTCAACGCTGTATTCCCAGGCAATGATTCACCGTAACCATGCAAGGTGTATTGATCCATGCGTCTCTGTGGGGTTCTAGAGAGACTGAGGAATTGATACGAGGACTTTGTGGGGTAATATGGTCACGAAATGGAAGGGGCCGAAGAGGTGAAGTTCTAGTGGAAGCTTAGAGAAGGGCATCTCAAGTGATCTCTCGACCTTGCCCGGCTGCATATCAAATGCGAGCACGAGCCCGATCAAAAGGAATAGCACTATATCTACAGTACGGCCGTCTAGAACGATGCAGCACCAGTACATGCATGTTATATATAGGATTCACTTGAAAGGGTGGTACCCTGAACCGGAACCGTTGGAGGGGTGATGTCAAGTACCTAGATTTATGGCTTGGCTAGACGGCAGTTATTTGTACGTAGTACGTAGCAGAAACTTGACTCTGGGTGGGTGACCGGTACCAAGCGTCCGGATTGCTATACATAGTGGACCGTAAGAGATTCGGTACCGACTCTTTGGAACAGTCAGGGCGGGTGTTCCCTTGCTCGGTCGCCTCTACGTGTTAAGATCCGCGTCACGGGACGGGAAAGATTCGCTGCAGAGAGTTTAAGTATGCCCTGGATGCCGATCAAAAGGTCTGGAACAAAGTGACATGGTCGATCTGGGATGTCAATTGGTAGGGTTGGTTCTGCTGGGTTAAGAGACGATAGAATTTAGATCTTTACTAGATGGGATCGGATGGAAGATGAACGTGTGGATGGCAATGGGATCAGGAGAGGATCGACAGGGCACGCTTGTGTTGTGAAGCCAAGGTTAAGGGGCGCTGGGGAAGATCTGAGGTTTGAAGAATCGCGAGGGCTGTGAGTTGCGATATTATGAGTTAGAAAGCCCAGCGAGTGAGGGTGGCACCCAGTTATGCGTGTAATTCAAGGAAGGTCAAGATGACACTGAGGCATATCATCCTGAGACCTTACCGCAACAAGGAAATTAATAATTGAGAAGGGGGGCAGGACTACGCTCAACCAAACATATCAAGACTGTAACATGAATCGTTGACATAGTAGAGACAACTCCAGTGCGAGATGTTGGTGGTAACCCTCGTCTTGAGGTGTGGGACTTTGGATACTGGTACGACAAAGATGCAGCTGAAAGTCAAGGCTTTGATATATGACGTAGCGAATCGTGAAAGAGATCTCTGAATCTCTGAAAACCTGAACCATTAATTGCAGCATTGTAGCGCGTGATGAAAACCAGAACTGATAGGTACTCAATAGTATGCAGTGGAGGTGAGTTGAACTTAGGCTTGGGCTTGTTTTGGAAGTGGCTCCACTGAAGAGGCTAGTCTTTCGGGAGAATATTCGATCGTTGCGACGATTCCACGATGAGCGGGCTAGGTCATTGAGCATGGCAGATCGAGACCGCAGGTACCATTGCCGCGTAAAAGTGGTGTAGGGGTACCGAGCCATGGGAAAGATCGGAGACTGGGGATGGGTCCTAGCGCCGTTTGAAAAAGAAAGACAGAAGGGGGGAAAGGGAAAGAGAAAGGGAAAGGGAAAGGAAAGGGAAAAGGAAAAGGCAAAGGCGCTTGGGCGCCAGGCCATGCCCCATCCTCATGCATCTGCACCGGCCATCAGGCGTGTACTGTTAGAAAACAGGGGTAAGCCAGTTGGAGGCTGAATTGACGTCATTTTGAGAAAACATGGCAGCCATGTGAATGGAAGTTTTGAAGTTTCTGATGCAGGAAATGATACGCAAGAGACAAGGGGGAAGAGAGAAAAATGAGGGGACAAGTTTAAGCAATCATGATGGGTTGAATTGGTAATATTTACACAATAGGTAATATTTCCCTGACTACCTTACCTATGGCTGAGTTTGGTGATGCCATGATGGGATGTTGATGCAGACGCAGACGCAGGTGCAGGTGCAGATACAGGCCAGACTTGGCAGGGTCAGTTTGATATGGACTCAGCTGTCGCTATCGTCACCCAATGTTAAAAACCAAGAAAACCTCGTTATATATCACATCGTGCATAATATACCGCCAAACCTGTAATATTCTCTCAGCAACTCCTGACTGCATAGGTCAACAACAATCACTCTCTTGCCCGAGCTGCACTTAGATAACCATCTACAGACAAGAGTCATGCATTGCGAGAACACGACTTCAAATTTCATAAGGGACCCTGATTTGCAAGGATTAGGAATCGATTTGGAAGGGCTCAAAGTATCATGTCATACATCAAATTTTCAACTTTTCCATAAAAAAACTCCATGTCCTGGTAGTAGGCAGGTATGTGACCATGTAAGCGCATAACCTTGATATGGATCCACTACGACAGAGAGATCTCGATCCTATTACGTGTCGCAAGGGTCTGAATAAGGTGAATCACTAAATCAGAGGACACAGATACAAACTAAATAGACGGTGACAAGGGACAGCTCCTTGCTCTGCCTATGGAAGGAAGGTAGAGGCATCTTGATCAAGCCACTCAACTCCCTTAGTTTGGTAAGTACCTACCTTTCCAGGGTACTACTCCCCGGAGCTCTTGTCCCCCTCACCCACCCCCACCAAGCAAACCAACCGGCGGTCCTCCGTCCACATAATCCAATACCAACACCTCACTCTCCTCACCTCAACCGACCCAATGTCTTCTACGACCATGTATATATGTACATGTACCCTCCATCCCAGATGCTAACGTCTTGTTGAAATTTCGTTTTCCCCTCCTCCTTTCGACTCTCTTCCTCTCAACTCTTCTCATTTTACCCTACAACTGTTGTCTCCTCCAGCCCGTCACCTTACACAGCCTGCGACACGTCTGATATCCTCTGCAGTGATCGACATTTGGCCGGCCCAGGAGGAAACCATCCGGATTCGAAACGAGTCTCCGTAACCGACGACGCCTGAAGCTGCAAAGAATAGGTAAGCCTTTTGTCGAGCAAATAGCCAATACCCCAGACTTCCTCCCAGCGTTTGGATCCTACTTCCTTGTTGGCACCAAGCAATGGCCCTGTTTCGTTCGGCCTCTGAAGTACTCGGGGCAAACGGCCGGACCATTGGGGCACGATGGCGTCGAAGGCACCTCACTATGGGGCTCGACGAATTTGGACCCCACTGCTGCAGTCTTGGAGCGGACTGGAGGGACAAGACCCGGAGACTGCCTCTAGGCGGTGTCAGAGCCTGTACTATCCCCCCTGAACAATCTCAGTGTCACTCAGTGGCCAGTCTGCCCCTCACCCAGGTACCTTGTCACAGGCCTGAGTAGGTACCTACACAGGACAGCCCAGCATACGGAGCGTTTCCAACCTAATTCAGCAGCTCTCGTAGTGTCTCTTTCTGTGCCCTTATGAATCTACCGAACACCGGCTCTTTTAGGTGGCAATCCATCTTCACTCATTAACTGACTGATCTTCTGGCCATTTTTATGGACTGTTGCTGACCTTGCAATCATTGATAGATAGACACGTTGCTCTTGCCTACGCATTTCTTTACCTACCCCGCCATCCCGCACCTGCCAACGGGCATTGAATACCATCAAAGGAAAAGACGGCCCAAGACAAAACAACGACGATCAGTCGACCACTGTGTTACAAAGCCATTGAGTGATCTAGGAATCAGTCAACCAAACACGCTCATTGTGGTCCTATCCAGTGGGATCTCACGCGCCTCTTCCCGCCCCCGCTTGATACGCTGTGCTCATCGACATCGAAACCTGCATCGCTTTTTTTTTACTGTACCCCGGTCGGTCATCGTCTTTTGCTCGATCGTCGATTTACCATTCACCTGACCCATTATCGGTCCATCCCATTTCCATTTCCAGCCGCCCATCCAATCCAATAACTAGATTATCTCTCTGTTCTTCACTTTATCTCGCACCGCACAGCACGCCAGGTTCAACATAGCCTTGACTATACGATCCTAGACGATTACGTCTGCGCCCCGCCCACCATCATCTTTACCTCATCTTGGTGTTCCTCGTTTTACAGCTAGGAAACTGTCTACTTTTTCTCTTCACCCTCAAACCTCTCGTCCAAAAAAATCACATATTCATCATGGCCGAGTTCGTACGCGCCCAGATCTTTGGCACCACATTCGAGATCACCTCGAGGTAAGCTCACCATGCCTTTGAAGCCAACAATTCGCCGTTCGTCGCATTACTGACTCGATTTGCGCGCAGATACTCTGATCTCCAGCCTGTTGGCATGGGAGCTTTTGGCCTTGTTTGGTACGTTCGCTTGGGTGTCCCAACTATTCCTGCGCCCTCTGACTGACACGCTTCCCTTGCAACAGCTCTGCCCGGGATCAACTTACCAATCAAAATGTCGCCGTCAAGAAGATCATGAAGCCTTTCAGCACACCTGTGCTCGCAAAGCGCACATACCGTGAGCTCAAGCTGCTCAAGCACCTTAAGCACGAAAACGTGAGCATCAGCCCCTCCACAGTTCGACCCCCGCATATCTTCGCCTTCAACGCGTCTTTTTTTTGCTTGACCTGTCCTCACTTAATGTATGAGCAATTGTAGGACTTTCGATGCTAATGCAGCTCTGCTATCAGGTCATTTCTCTGAGCGACATCTTTATTTCTCCTTTGGAAGATATGTGCGTTCCAGCCGCGGCCGGCGTTACCCCTCCCCCGCCTCGTTTCCCCATGTTCTTTCGCTGACAGCTCCGTAGCTATTTTGTCACAGAGCTCCTCGGTACCGATCTTCACCGATTATTGACGTCGCGCCCTCTTGAGAAGCAGTTCATCCAGTACTTCCTCTACCAGATTATGGTATGTACCAATGACGTCTAGACAAAGACGGTTGTTGCAGATCATTTGCTGACATTAGTTGCCCTGCAGCGAGGTCTCAAGTACGTGCATTCGGCCGGCGTCGTCCACCGCGATCTCAAACCCAGCAATATTCTCGTAAACGAAAACTGTGATCTCAAGATTTGCGACTTTGGTCTTGCACGAATCCAGGATCCTCAGATGACTGGTTATGTCTCCACACGGTACTACCGAGCCCCCGAAATTATGCTCACCTGGCAAAAATACGATGTCGAGGTTGATATCTGGAGTGCCGGTTGCATCTTTGCTGAGATGCTTGAGGGCAAACCTCTGTTTCCCGGAAAGGATCACGTCAACCAATTCTCTATCATCACTGAGCTGCTTGGTACCCCGCCTGATGATGTTATTAACACCATCGCCAGCGAGAACGTGAGTTATACTGCTTTGCATTCTATCTATAATTCTAACAACTACCAGACATTGCGGTTCGTGAAGTCGCTGCCTAAACGTGAACGACAGCCTCTCCGTAACAAATTCAAGAATGCCGACGACTCAGGTATGATATAACCTTCCCCAATGGACCCTGAGAATTCACCAGCTGACAGAATCATTAGCTATTGATCTGCTGGAGCGCATGCTTGTCTTCGACCCTAAGAAGCGAATAACTGCCACAGAAGCACTCTCCCATGACTATCTCTCCCCCTACCACGACCCCACAGACGAGCCCGTGGCGGAGGAGAAGTTTGACTGGAGCTTCAACGACGCCGATCTGCCCGTTGATACATGGAAGATCATGATGTTAGTGTGATGAAAGGCTGCATGCATCGAATATACTAATACAGAACAGGTACTCGGAAATTCTCGACTACCACAACGTTGAAGCCGGAGTTACCAACATGGAGGAGCAGTTCAACGGACAATAAATGGGGGATGTGGTTAATAACGGAGGAAGATGCTACCAGTGCATAACGAACTTGAGGAAGAAGCAGACCACGTCACAGTGTCGATGATACCACGAAATTCAACGCATACGCCCATGATCCATTCATCTTACCACAATCACACTATCCCGTGCCCGTATAAAAAAGAAGATGCAGGAAGACGCGACAAGACGTGAAAGGAGACGAACCGACGATATATCCGTCGCAAGAAACAGGCATGTACATGCAAAATATACGAACGCACGTATGGCGTTGGGGAGACAGGGAAAGACTTTGCTTTGGTTTTGATTTTGGAATTAAAGAACAAGTTCCTTTATGAGGAAGATGTTCGATCGATCGTCTTTAGCAACGGGAGCTTCGTTTTATTTTCCCCTTTTTATTACTGTCTGGCTCTCGCTTTTCCCACCACACCTGCTTTTTCTATTCTCGTATCTGTTCAAGCAAGGATGCAGCGGGGCATGAAAATACACGACACAAAAGGCTTTTAGGTTACAAATGATTCTTCTGCTTATTTAGCTGGCTCCCAGTTGTCTGAGGAAATTATAGAGCTTGTGAATGGAATCTTTATTAAAGAAGTCTGCCTTAATATCGTCAACATATGTATACTCGGATAAGCTATGAAGAAGACGTATGTATGCCCCAGATGGACGTAAACCATTACTCACTTCTGGACTCATTCATTATATTTTAAATGGGAGATATATTTTCTAGGCACGGCATAGATGTCTGAGCATACCATGCCGCTATTCAAAAAATGCAATACTTCTCACCTTTATACGCGGCAACCTTCCCACGTATTTGTGCTCCCTGCGATGCTCTGACATATACATCTTGAGTATCCAATCATACCTAGCCTAAAGAAATGCTTCTTCGTTAAATGCCCTGTTGGAAAGTCCCTGTTTCTAGTAAAGTCTGTAGGTCCTCCATTTCACCGCTATGGTAGACCATGTCGTAGAACTGGCCTCTACTGTTGTACAAATCGCGAGGTGAGCCATATCTGGAGAGGATTGTCAGTTGTCAATTTGAAAGGGACCAGAATCAATAAGATCTTACTCAAGAACACGCCCCGCACCCATGACCACGACTGTATCATAATCGATGATTGTACGTAAACGATGCGCGATTGTTACCAAAGTCCGCCCTCCTCCGGCCGCTTCAAGTTCCCGCCGCAGGACGTTTTGAATACCTCGGTCTGTATCATAGTCCATGCTTGCCGTGGCTTCGTCAAGCAGCATCAGCTTGCTTTGGCGAATCAGCGCACGACAGAGTGAAAGAACTTGCCGTTGACCATGAGAGAAGTTCTCACCGCGAGCGTCGACACATGTGGTAAGATTCACACTATTGTGCTCGTAATCGGGCGAATCATTATCGCTATCATCAGAAGTATGAGGGGAGAAGGATGCGATGCCTTTGCAGTTGTCAAGGGCCTTATCGAGAATGTCTTTGGGAACTCGACCGCCAGGATCAAGATTGGACTCGACTGTCCCATTAAACAGGACAGCCTCTTGTGGTATGATTGTAAGGCTTTCTCGGAGGCGGTGTCGAGGAATTTTGGTAATGTCAATTCCGTCGTATAGAATTTCACCAGAGACAACATGTGTGAAGCGAAGGAGCGAAAGCACCAGCTAGGAATCGCAGTCGTTAGTGAAACTCTACAGGTGCTAGAGGTAAAGAGCGTAGTATACTAACAGTGCTTTTCCCTGAACCCGTCCTTCCTATGACAGCCACGCGTTCACCCGCTTTGAACTTGAGGTTCACACTGGTGAGAATGTCGGGTCCATCAGGATCGTACCGGATTGTAACGTTTCGAAACTCGATCTCGCCAGATCGAGGCCAGTTCTCGGGAATTACGTGAGAGGGATCATCTGTATATTCGCCTTCCTCGGGATAGGTTGTGTCATCCTTTTCCTCAGGTTCCAACTTGACATATTCCTTAACTCGGTGAAACTTGGTGCTTGGTCAGTAGGCACTTTGGCAGATGATGACAAACACACTCACGCTCTGCATTTCAACTTCCAAATCATTCATCGCTCGAACGAGTAACAGGATCGTCTGGCTGAGCCCATTGGCATTGGTGAGGGAGAAACCGACCAGCCCTGCAGCCACGACACCGGTCTGTGATACGGCAATGATGCCCGCCGACAGACTGACGAGGGCTGTCACAAGATCCACGCGTACAGCAACCCAACGGTTAGCGTTGAAGCTGGCTTCGGCTGAAGCTGACCATGTACGCAATCTAGCAGCCAACTCTTGCCGAAATGTTGACGACATACCACTCCTGGCACGAATAACAGGAAGACCTGCCAATGTATCTGCAAACTGGGAGAACACAGGCGACTGAGCAGAAGACGTTAGCCGCTTGATTACAACTGCCGTTCTAGTATATGCTTCTCCAATGAGAACACCAAACAAGCATGTGAACAGTGCTGGTATCATAAAAACCGGCATTATGCTGCTGACAGCTCCAATGCGAAAGAGCATGAGAAGGACCGTATCAAGCATGATTCGTAGCATGGTACTGATGGTACCATCGATTGAGGCCATGTCACTGGAGAAGCGGTTTGTGATGCGGCCAATGGGGATATGCTTGAACCATGAAAGCGAGACGTGCATGATGGCATGTATGAAATCATTGTGTAATCTCTTTGCAGCGTTCCAAGCTCCCCATTCAAACATTATGATGGCCAAACAGTAGCTACCAATTTCAAGGAACGTAAGGCCTGCAAAGATCCCCATATAATAAGGAATATCGATGTGAGCCTGGTGATTGTATGCTTCTACCCAGACAGAGAGCCACAAAAGACTGCTAAAGGTAAAGATGTTCGTGGCAAGCAAAAGTCCCAGGCAGACGGCAACAAAGGCCGGATGTCCGAAGTAGCTCATGTATTGCAAAACTAGCGACAAAGTTAGCATCTCATCACGATTGGAAAAAGAGTACTGACAAGTCATGCGGCCGACCTTTCCAGAAGCCTTCATTTCTTGGTTGACCACATCCTTCAGGTGTTTTTCTTCAGAGGTTCGGTTAGCATCGTTCAAAGTATCACCGTTAGATTGTATCTCCTGAACTGTATCATATAGTGCGTCATCGTCCTCAGCATCTCCTCCGAGGACTTGAGCGATAGCGATTGGTTTACGAACAATACCAATTTGGGGCTCTGCTGACTCGATTTGACCCTTCCCCAATACAACAGAGAGATCTGCTTGCTCTGCAATCCAGGGAAGATTTGCCACAAGTACAGTTGTCCTGCCACTCAGAAGGTCAGAGCAGAAGCAGTGTTTCCAAACTCCAGCAGCTGTTTTGGCGTCAAGAGCAGCAAAGATATCATCGAGTAACAGAAGTGGTGCTTTGGAGTACAATGCCCTTGCAAGGGCAACTCGTGCTTTTTGACCACCTGAAAGAGAAGTTCCGTTCTCGCCCACGATGGTCATGTCCTTAGCCGGTAGATCCTTAAAATCCTGCCATAGGCAACATGCTTCGATGACACGATCGTAGCGCAGCTTCTCCATTGGACTACCAAATAGAACGTTGGCCTGTATAGTCTCGTTCTGTAACCATGCAGATTGAGAAGCGTACGCTATGTCATCTGGTCTGGTCACAGTTCCACTCTCCAGATAGGTCTCACCAAGAATAGACAGCAACAGCGTTGTTTTGCCGCTGCCACTTGGGCCGCTAATGACGTTAAGACCCCCTTGGGCAAAACCAAGTGTTATATTGTTCAGAGTGAAACTGGCTGTCTTCGTCTTCCGGAACGAGGCATGATCAATGTGAAGGGGTCCAACAGGGTAATGAGGAATAGGAACTGTACTCTCAAAGTACTTGTCGAGTCGGGTCACCGACACCAGCGCGCTCGCGAAATTCCTACCAAAGGCACTAGCCTGCATGATATTTCTGCGAACATTCTTGACAAGAAATATGGTTGTGAAAGCCGTAGCGGCATCCAGTCGACGCTTGGAGAGTCCAACGTGCAAACCAAACATGACAAGTAAGGATAAGTAAGGAACAATCTGCATAACTTGGTTCAATGAAGCTTGAATCATAGAGGTCCTCCAAAGCTCCCTTTGTTCTGCAGAACGCGCATCGATGATTTTTTCAGTGATAGGGTCCTCCCAGGCGAAGTACTTGATGGCGCGAAGGGATGCAAGATACTCCGTCACTAAGGACATGCGGGAATCCTGGGCTTTCCTGACTCGGCGCTGTGAGTAGAACATCAAGCGCCCAAGCCATATCGAAAGAGGCGTGGCCAAAAATAGAATCGCATTTCCTACCAGAGATGCCCAGCCCATCATTCTGTACATTCCAATGAGCGATATTATGGTTCCGACGGGGGTGCCAATGGTGGCCTGAATGATGTCTCTTGATCTATAGATGGCGTCTATATCGGAAGCCATGAGGTTAGCCAAACGTCCTGCTGATGTGGTCTTGGCAGTGGTCTGGCCGCTCCTGCTCTTGGGTTTCGCGCCACCGGACTGTAGTTCAAAAGGGTCCTCTTCCATCTCCATCGAGTCTAGGGCAGTGCAGTACAGCTCTTGAGTGAATGCAGATTTGATACGAACCACGAGTCTGGTAGATGTAAAGATGTACTGCTGGAAGGCAACGGAGCGGAATAGTGGGCCGATGAACATAAGGAATAACCAAAGCCATGGTTTATAGATGGCACCGCTAGGGTTAGCAAGATATTCGAGTAATTTGAACATGGCGAATGCAGCTATATTCTCCACCGTGTATGAGGTGGCAACCCAAAACGACATGAGAAGCAACTCGCGTTTCTGGAATCTAAGAACAGTACGGAGTGTTTTTTTCGAGATTGAACGAGCTTCTTGTACACGACGTAAGAGGTATATAGGTTCGTCATACCAAGCTAACTTTGGAATATCAGCCATACCAAGTTGCCGCTTCACACCCTTCCAGATGATTGGGGTCAGCCAGTCATAGGTACAGTAGTAAGTGAACCAACTGCAAGCCTCCTCGGGAGCCGGCTCATTCTGGTCGTAACCAGGGATGTTGAGGTCAACTTGCATTGGAGTCCATTCTCTAGGGGTAATGAATGCAGTGACAGATGCTGCTGCAAGAGCGATTATCCCACCAGAAGTGCTGGCGTCGTGAAGGCATTTTGTGCCAGTCTGGATACAGGGCAACGTGTGCCCTGCAATGAGAATGGTCAGAGTAGCTGGAAGCACAAAGTTGATTTGATGCAGTGCTACATGACGCCACTCAAGATGGTTGAAGAGGCGAGCGAGACCGACAGCGAAGGTATATGCAACAGATACAATGTTGATACAATGTAGTCGATCTTGGACATAAGCAAATGTAATATATACAACAGCAGCAAGTCTTGCGATTTGTGAGGCAAGCTCATACGGCCACCGTATTTTGGCAGCTTTGAATCGGCAACTAGACTCCTGCCGACGAATTCGATCTAAGTGGTAGATGAGTTGCATAAGTGACAGGAAAAGCACAATGGCCTGTGGTATCCCAGATTGGGCGAACTGTGACACATGATGAATCCACGGAATTTGGGACAAGGACATGGCATTCTGATATAGGCTAGAAATTTTAGCAAACTCAATTTATAATATTGAGAGAGTTCTTACCTAGTCAAAGAAGAAGATTGCGGTATCATGACAGATCCGTTCCCTTCATAAGGAGAGAACTCTAACCCGCCAAAGCGGTGAATTACGACATCCATCATGCTGATGTAGACATGAAGAATTCCATAAAGGAACAGCAGAGCAGAGCAGAGCAGAGCAGAGCAGAGCAGAGCAGAGCAGAGCAGAGCAGAGCAGAGCAGAGCAGAGCAGAAGCAGAAAACAAGGATTGGGTTTAAGTAAACACTGACCCTCGACTCATCATCACGAATATACAAACAAAGGACGATGTTAGTGAAAGAATCAAGAAGTCACTAGCAAGCACGTTATCAATCGAAGTCGGAAGTCATGAACAGTGAATGGCTGAGGGGAGTGGGCTCTGGACAAGTGGAGCACCCCATCAAGGCGTGGACTCCCGAATATCGGCATCGGGGGCGGAATCAGAGATGCAGGCACAACTGGAAGAACTGGACGTTAGCTGCTTTAGCGGGTGAACCTCCGACGTTTTCAGTGGGCAACGGACCTGAACGCCGTCCTCGCCAGCCGCCTGGCCCGTGGGGGAGTTAACGCCTTTAGCTGAATGCAGGGGCACCCATGAAGCAACGATAGTTATTGGGGAAGACGGACAGGCATTCAAATGGCCATCAAAGCCTAACTTTGACCGCCTCATTATGCTGTTGACCGGTTTCGGTTATCTTGCCCCCTCTGTTTTCTCATTGTCACGGTGAAGAGGTGAAGGAGAGGTGTGGTGGTGTGCTGCGGTCGTACTGGATGTTGTGAATGTTATGGCCGGGTCATCTCCAGTCCGCTTCGATTGTGACAAAGAGTAGATGCTTAACGTGATGCTACTATGAAACAATGATAGCCTGAAACCTATTTCGATTGCTTGATAAATTGAATCACGGTTGTGCAACGCGAAGATACTTGGTCTAAGTCTCTATATTAGATCTTGAACAAGGTGGGTGCTGGTGTCAGCGTAGGCGTGCTTTTGATGCAGCGATAACGGCATACACAAGTTTAGTTGGAGTTGACAAACATGATGAAGTACAAAGGCAATTTGATCGCCATATGGGCTAATTGTTAAAAAGAACGACCCTGCTTTATCCTTATGCTACTAGATGTGAGCTGCCAGTAGCTTAGTAAAGGACCACATTGATAGCAACATGGATACGGCCACGCTCACTGTCAACAGTAGCTATAAGGCAGATTGTCCAACTAGCAAAACTAAATGCGAATTTCTAGTGTCCTACATACAAAGATGTCTTTTTATCTTCAAACCGTGAACCTTTTTGCACTAAATCCACCTCGATTCATCAAGGATATAAGCCATAATAACATCACTCCAACTATATCCAATCATCACGGAATCGGAAAAACCGCTCCGGTGTGCTGGCGCAATGGTAGCGCGTAGTCCTCCTAAGACTAAGGCTCAGGGTTCGAGTCCCTGGTATACCGATTTGAGTTTATTTTTGAGGTTTGGGTTGAATATCGTGGGATACTTGGTGAGGTGTCTTTTTTTGCTGCTGGTTGGAAAAAGGGACAGGGTACCAGGCCACATATAAGCTATAATATTTACTATTCTTCTAAAGCACTAATAGGCAGGGTGAACTCTTATATTATGTCCACCTATGTAAGTACTAAGACCAAAGGTTAATGCATACCACTTGTATTTTCTTAGCATCGATGTCTTCCATATTCAGTTGCCTTCGGTTGCTGACTTTTGTAGAGCACGGTATTGGAAGCAGATATATGTGTAGTATGCTATGTAATTCCGTCTCTGTTTCTTCTATTCTCATTATCAGGTTCATAACCCAAGCACACAGCTGTTGCATAATCTCCATCGTGGCTTATCGACACCATCGCACTTGTGTCTTCTGCTTCTCCTTCGCCGCTCCGTATACGCGCGATTGGCGGCCCACTGCCCAGTACCTCTCCCTTCACAAGCCGTCTCTCAATCATAATATCATGAAACGTCAAATGACGGTGTGGGTGTGCTTTAATGGCAGCCTCCTTTACAGCGAATCTAAACACCATTCAAGTCAGTGATTACCGATGATAGACTTGAAACCCCGCACCTTCCTGCTATGAATGCAGCGCATTTCCACAGTTCAGGGTCCTTTGACGCGATGTATTCATGTGGCTGATGCTTTTTACTGGCTTTGCTTCTGGCACCTCGTGATGGAACCTTATGCGCTGCCGCCTGGTCGAGTACATTTAATCGGACGTCTTTCTTTGCCAGCTCTTCAGGGGCTAAAACCCTGTTTACAAAGCGTAGAGCCCGCGGACCTGACAATATATTGTAAATACGGGATATTTGGCAAATGTCGGTCCCGATATTGAAAGGAAAAGGAAAAGCCCTCAGAGGCTTCATGACCGTGTGTTGATGATGGTGGATGCCCAGCTGCGCAAGTGAAGATCTTGGAATTGAGCCGCTAGCGTCGGCAACTTATCGATTAAGCTCCACCACTACGTCAGTGAGCATTTACTTCAAGCATCACGTTGATCACCGGAATAAAACCTCCAACAGCCTCGTAACCATGTTTCGTATCGTATCAGAAGAAGCTCCAATTACTACCTAAGTTTGGGTAACATATAACCTGTAACAAACGCGCGCATGTTGCAGGATTTGACGATTCTTGATAAATCCTCAACGCCAGATTATCTCATTACTCCGCATTCGACAAGGTTTATCGAATCATGCATGCAGCAGGCCGGCTAAGAAATTCAAACAGTAGCCACAGGCAACTCGAGTTACAGAAATAGTGCGAGACTTGGACAAGCAAAGAAAGGTACCGCCGCTCCCCCGGCAATGTCTCTCCGTGACTTGATGTTTTTAATTCTCTGCGAGGAGAGGGGCACGCTCCTGGTCAGCAGGCGCACTGCGCCAGTTGATCTCTCGGCCAGTCGCGGCAGGGACAGCGACGACGACAGTAGCGATGAAAAGCAGAGCCATGATGATAAAGGCAAAGATCCACTGGAAGGCAATCACCTGGTGAAGGAACTGGGAAACTCCGATTGCAGCAGCAAAGACGCTAAGCGAGAAGCCCATAGTGTAATCCTGCATACGGTCAGCGAGTTACATAAGTTGACTGGAGTAATTTGACATACCTTGTAGATGGTGATGAAGAAAAGTCCATAAGCAAGAATGGACCAGATAAAGATGTTCCCAAAGATGCGAGCAACAAGGTGGTCAGGGTGGGGAACCATCAGAGCACCATTCCAGTAAATTGCGACAAAAGTCCAAGCCAAAGGCCCGGACACCACAGGCGTATGGATGAATCGGGGATACGTGTTGTGGCGGAAGTAGAGCGAGGAGAGGTTGATGAAGTTGAGAACGAGAATGACCTCAGCCCAGTGGAAGTGAGAGCGGACAAACAGCATGACAAAGGCGAAGTGGAAGAGGTTGTTGAAGATGAAGTGGCTTCCAACACTGGCAGCAGCGTGAACAATGTCCGAGTTGCTCGAGAATAGGTGGCCAATGTAACCAGCTTGGAGAATGAAGAGAACGATCCTGGACAAGTTATCAGTATGCGAACGCGCGCTAATGGGTTGGGAGATGCGCACCAGTAAATGGATGTGATGATCGGGTTCAGCGTAAAAGCAGTGCGATACATGTGGTTCTGCTCCCAGATCTTTCGATTTCTCGTGTGCCCATCATCGGGACGGTTGAGGGTGTAGTAGACAGTGACAACGAGGGACAAGATCCAGGTGACGAGAGTGAGGATCTTGTAGGTGAGGATCGCACTATTGGAGTGGGATTCCCTCTTACCAAAGGGATTGTCTATTGAATGGGTCAGTCGAGATGGACTGGAAGTGGAGGACGACAAGGTAGCTTACACTGTTGCCAGTTTGCCATGATGAAGGGCTGTAGAGCTGAGCTCGACTCGAGGTTGTTTGTAGTCGATTGAAAGAAGAGAAGTTCGCCGTCGAAACAAAGTTGTGTATGGTGTCGAAGAAGTGATAGGGGGAGAATATGGAGAGGGTGGAGGGGAGAAGAAGTATTTAAACACCGGGAATTATTTACACAGCGACCTACTGCTGCTACTGTAGGGGAGGTGTGGTTCACTCCTCTCAAGGTACGTTAGTTAATGTAGGTATGCGGGGAAGCAGGCCTAGGTAGGTTAAGGTACCTAGTAGGTAAGAGAGGTGAGGAGTAAACAACCACACTCTGGGATCGTCACACCACGAATGACACCAAACGATTTACGCTAATAAGACTTCCATCGACGTGCCTTGTTTCCACGCATAGTCAGGTATGCCGTCTTCTGTCAGAAATGGGAGGAATAACCAATAACCTCCAGAAGCAAGAACTCTGTACAACCCCAGCAAGGTACTCACTCAAAGTCAGGACACCGAAACTACAGAAAGGGCTACGTCAAAGGATCAGACCAACGGCGGCGGCGCATGACTTGCCTCTTCACAGCCTCTCAGGCTATATCGGATCTTGTCTTGCCCAGACGGTGCTTCTTTCATGCTGCCTTGTTAGACCATATGACCTCGCTTCAAGGGCGCTAAACCACGGATCAGCTATGAAAACTGCCGGGAATTAAATAGAGGTCGGGCTGTCATTGGTTTTGAGGCATTGAGACTGGCGACCATCACGATTGTGGACTGTATGGGTGTGGTAGCAATGGGGAATGACAGTGGTGCCAGATGAGGTACACGCTGCAACTGTCAACGTAGCTGTACGAGGCAGGCTTTGTGTCCGGTATTTTTTTTTTTTTTTTTTTTGAGCTGACGTACTTTTCCGTTATGATCTGGATGTCGTAATTCTTATGTATGTCTCTATAAAGGCTGCTACTGCTACCTTATTCGAACGTGGAAGACCTGGAACAAATCCAAGTTACAGAACAATTCAAGTGGATCTTTATCCCCGAAGACAAGGGAGGGTAGCTCTCTGCACAGACCCGCATTCGGTAAGTGCAAGGATGACAGACGTGCGTCTAGCTAATGATTGGTTGGTTAAATGATCCGCTCTAATGACGACAACTTGCTCCAAGCTCCTACCTCTCACGAGCGGCTCACAGCGGGACAATGTGCATTTTCACCCGCTACCATTGAACTTACCTACGGCTCCTAGGGGGCAGCAGAAAACTTCAGACTAAAGTCCTAAATGACAGAAAGGCTTAGATAGGTATTAGGGTATCTTAGGGTATCTGGTAGTTTAGGTGGTAGGTGGCAATCGACCTTGCATTATTTCGGGTTACAGTTACCCTTGCTCATCGAGATTCTTCCCACCAACAGGTACTTAGCAAACCACATATTTCCTGCTTTCAAGTGCCCGCATAAGGTACCAGGTACGTACCTTACCTATTGCCCGATGTCCTACAAGTGCAGTTAGATTACCTTATCCTCCAAATCTTTTTGTCAACAGCTACCTCTCTTTTCTTTAACCCCTTGCTTCTATCATATCAGCTGTGGTGTTCCTCTTATTCAAACAAGAGCTGTCCATTCTGCTTTGCTTTCGTTCCACTGGTTCATACAGAAGGAGGTAGGTAGTAGTATCACTCTCATGCATCTGCTTTGTTCCAATGCAAGTCTCACGGCACGTATCAAATCGTGTTTCAGTGCACCACCATCATCGCCAATTCATTCGAGCACCAACTGCAGCTTGCACCCATGTCTGCACCCTCGAGTTTGGGCGCGCAAATACGTTTGCTACCAAAGCTCTCTGATAGGTCGCTGTGAATGTTGAGGGAATCCGCACTGAATCCACGATCGTCCCAATGGCCAAGATAGAAATACCCCAGCCCTGGCCAAACAGTTGTTCCAGACACGTTAGACATGTCCATCACTGCAAAGTCTTGGTCAATTCGACAGGAGGATGGGCTGCTTTGTGGCATTCTTAGCAACGATGTCCCTGCAACACATGAGCTTTACAGCTCGGTAAAGTGATGCAGAATTAAACTCGACCAATGTGAGACACGACCAGTATATCAAACCATCTGCGTTCGCATCAACATTAAAGAATTCCTTGAATCCCCAAGTCTTCACAATAGGTTGTCAGTCCTCTGATTCAAGCCTTCAAGTGGTTCAAATCATGGCCAAACCTCCCTGGGTGACAAAAAGCCCTATCACCAGCATCTTTCCACTTCTCAAAGCTCGCTTCACGCCTTGCACGTCTCTTCTCAATTGGATCTGGGTGATAAGACGGCAAGTGCCAGTCCCTCGATGTGTCTTTGAAGTTATCTCCAAGGATATGGTTCTCGCTCCTGTAGCTGCTCCCTAGTTGTACAGCCACAGAATAATTCGTCCGGTCGTTGATGAGCCACTGATATGATTCCTCGCCGCTCGAAGGTTTGCGATTGCTCGTCCAAGACGATTGATGGCTATCCCGAGAATCCTGATGAGCCCAGGCAGATTCTTTCTTTTCTCGAATACCACAAGGACCAGAAATTTGGGGGTCTTGAATTGGTTCGTATACATTGGGTATTCGTGGGTATTTGCTAGGTTCCACCCACGAATTATAAAAATCGTCCGTCATGATGGGTTTGCGGTGGTATGGTGCTGACGTTGTTTGCATAGTATAACACAGCTGGAGACACAGCTGGAGACGAGGTGTTGGCCAATTCTGAGTTTGCGAGGGCACTCAAAAGTCTTAAAGGGTTGCGGGCTTCGGGATTGTCATGTCAATAAAAATCGGCAGTTCATGCAAATGAGAGCTCGCCCAAAGCTCACGCGCATTTTGCAACACCACGGCCAGATTGGGGCAATATCACGCCAATATTGACCAACTACAAGTCAGAATCAAGAACCACGTATTCGATTCCGTTATGATATGCCAGGGCAGGCCTCAAAAAGCGGCTGTTGGGTATTGGGTGCCGAGTTGGGTGCCGTTGGGCTACAGCACATCTTAGCACATCACCTCACGTGTGAGGTTTGGAATTTCCATCTTCCTTCGAGAAGAGAGTGAGAGAGGCCTAGTCGAGGCTGTGCTGCAGTATGCTTGTCATATGGGCCTTGCTTATTGAGAAAAGCCCCCGAGATCATCCGCCAAAGTTGGTTCGCCAGCTCAATGCATGCACAGCCATAACCATGACCAATCAGACAGGCATGTTGTGTTCCTGAAATTACAATCCGAGCAAATTACATACACTCAACTCACCCACTTGAGCCTGAAAATGATACGAAAGGCACCGGCATTCCACGCCTTTTATAAATGAGGCGCTCCCCAAGGCAATCTAGAATTACAGTCATATACTGCCAAGAGCCAGGAAGTGCAAAATGCTGCCCTTAAAAGCGACAGGCAGCCCTGTCACCATTTGCGGGCGATCCTCAATTCCACAAAACACTCAACCTCTTGACGTATGCTCGACTTCAATTTTCGAGACGGTTTCCTCGCAGAAGACGTGACAAGAATCATGGAGTTTAGAGAAAGGTCATTTTCACGGGGGACTGACGAGAGGCTACCCAGACCTACAACACGCATGAACGACGAGACTTGGGAAAGGTTCAAGCCTTTTCTATGCAATCTATACAAGAAGTATACCCTGAGTGTCGTTATGAATGTCATGGAGAAAAAGTTCAATATTGTTCAAAGGTATCTCACCTATCAAGTACAGTACCCAGTGTTTTGATCTTTGACTAATCCTTTCACCAAAAAGCAAACGACAATATGGCTATCGTTTCGAGAAATGGGGCATAAAGAAGTACAATGCAAATGAGAAAAAGACTCCTCATATTTCCCTATCACCTGGTGGCATAAATGACTCGATGGACTATGGTGATATTGGAGCCGAGTTCGACCGAGAAACTCACTCCTTCAACCAACACCCCCTGTCTGACCGCTCCGACCCAGACACTTTGATGGTTGCAGTCGGATCAGAAAACGTGGAGTATGGCGAGTCGCCAGATAATTACAAAGCCGCAAAGCTTGTCGTCCCATATCCATGGGCAACTGGGTCATCTGAAGAAGCGAACAAACTTGCTGCTGACTTTTGTGCCGCTATGCTCGATGACACAAACGCATTCGCATTATACTCGAATCTCTACGAGATCTTATCAAATAGCAGTCAGTCATTTTTTGAGACTCGGGAGTTTCTCGCCATCTCTTGTGCCCGTGTGGCCGGTAAACCAGATAATGCTCGTAGCGCCAGGGCAATTCTTGCAAGGGAATGGACCGAAACACCAACGACTCGAATCTCAGACTCTCCGTTCGTTCTGTCGATGCTCAAAGCATACGTGGGAAGCCACCAAGAAGATTCGGACAAGTCGGCATTTGTCAAACAAATCTGTCGTAATGTCGAGCAAGTGGTTGGCAGCGACGGATCACTTCGAGAGGTTTCACGCAAGTATTCGTCTATCGATCTCGTAGCCTTCTTTTTTCTCAATTATGCCCTCGAGATTTATGACGATTGTTTTGACGATTCCAACCCCCCGAATTTTATGACTGAGCATCTCTTGAATGAATTCATCACGACACAGCCTTTTATGAACGCTCTACGCCACGGGTGTCCATCCCCCCTAAGTCTCTGTCTTAGGTGGTGCGAGGAACAGCTCCGACTCAACCACCCCGTGGCTCTACAAGATGCCCCAGTACAGCCAAGTACTGATATGCGTTGTTGGTGGTACAATATTCGTGTCTTTTGCACTCTCTGGGGAGTAATGACGCATCTGGTAAGGGCGAATTGTGCCCCTGAATGGTATACTCAGTGCGAGTCGGCCTTTGGCATTCCTCCATCAGAACTACTCATAACACTATCATGGATGATTCGTGCTGAGTCAACTGCAACTGAAACTGATAGCGTCATCTCTGATGCTAAACTACTCACTCAGGCCGCTGATGGAGCAGATAAGTTACTTCAAGTCGACGAGTCGCAACTCTGGATAGACTTTCTCAACAAGTTTACTTGGATGAACGAACTGGTCAATCCGGGTGATGCTGAGAGGACTTTCGAAGCTATTGTGCAAGATGAGCTGCGCAAATATGTCTCCGAGGTGCTTCGAGTCCAGTTGCCACATCCAGCAGGGACCCAATCTACCAGTGTTGGCGAGGTGGACTTCTACAATTTTCCCCAGCACGGATTTGGTGATTTTGACATGAACTCCCAAATGGACTTCTATAGATAGTCTTCTTTTTATTTAGCTTAGAGTCTCTAGAATCCCCTTCCTTGCTTGACTTTGTTTCTTCTTCTTGGCTCCAGATTCAATTTACGATACAGAACATATTCCGTTTATTAGGTAGCCGTAAACGAATTCGGTGGTGTAAATAGTACAATCCAACAGAGTAAGACAGACAAACCCAGTCTATGTGATGCAGGGGTATAATCAGCAGTAATCTTTCAGTACCAGCAACTTCCTCATCCGCACGCCATGCTTGGTGCCACATCTAATGAAACAAATAGAAAAGTCAAAGGACCATTGCGCCCTTTGCAAGATAGACATAAATGGAGTAGCCATCATGTAGTCCTTCCCGTCAACATCCAGACCATATCTCATGTACTCTGGGGCATATTATTAGGTGTTCAAATCCTACACTTCAGTTACCAACTGCTCGCCTTCATCGAGTAGTTCTGTGACCTTGCGGACGTTCCCAATCAAACTTCGGCCAAGACCACCAAGGAGAAGTTTCTCGGCATTGGCAGGAAGGCCAAGGTAGGTAGGCGGCTCACGCTCGGGCAAGCGGTGAATCCAAGCATTGAAGTCCTGCAGGCTTGTACCGGAGGGCACAACAAGGCCGTCAACGAGTTTGTGGTCAACTTCGTAGGCGGCAGGAGTCAGGAATGATGTGACGAGTTGAGAGAGCAGTTTGAAGTCCCCTTCATCATCGATCTTGCCACCGTACGTCTCGGTCACCATGTAGCGGAGCATCTCCCAAGGAATGTTCTGAGGAGCAATATTGGTCCGGTTACCAGCCACGCCGTCAACCCAAGTATCAACGATAAAAGCAGAGCATTCATACTGTAATGTGTTAGCTGATAATAATACGATTGTGCTTGAACTCAGGGTTACTCACATCACTATCGTTAAACTCCCAGAATCCCTTCCAACCCAGATTGGGTGCGTATCGCAATCTCTCTTGCACCACTGCATGCAAGAAGGATAGAAGCAAGTAAAGACGAGTTCTCTCGACAGGGCTCTTGGTAGCTCGTGTGGACAGGGAAGACATAGAGTCCTTCATGTTGGCCCTGACACCAGCAGGTTGCTCGTACATCAGAACACGAGAAGCCCGGAGTAAGTTGACTGGGATCTTTGGGCTTGACTCCATGGACAGGAACAGACGGAAGTCTGAGTGAGGGTTGAGTGACCCCATACGCTTCTCCAGACTCTGCAGCCAGGTAGGAGCCAAGTGAACATTTTTTACCAAGACCCATGAGCCCGTTTGAGCGGCGTTACTGATTGCTTTGTCTGCACTAGCCAAACCTTCATTGGAACCCATGGCAATGTTTGTGCACTTGACGCGCATTCTCTCCACCAAGTTATCCACCTTGTAACTGGCATCGAAACCAGGGCTCGACACGAGAGAGATTGGCAGTGTAGCTGACACTTGAGTGACTGTTTCTTTGAGGTCTTCGACGATATCGAAGATGCCCGAGCCAAAAACTTGGTTGACGAAGCGTTCAGCAGCAGGAACAAAACGGTCCATCCTGAAAAGCTTTACGAGCAGGAGAGACAGGAGTGCTTGATCCATGAGCTCAGTTTTGTCATCCCAGATCTGTGGCACGGCGTTCTCGGCCAACTCCTCGGTAAAGAACTTGTCCCAATCCTCAGCAGAGACAGCGTCGAGCTTTTCCTTGAGAACGCCGATCTTCTTAGCCTGGGTGAAGGCTTGATCTCTCTGATCGGGATCTGAAGATAGGTCCTTACCTTCAACACGGTTATCGAGGATGATGTCGATCAAAGACTTGTCCATCTTGTAGGGCGAGGCCTGCGCGAGGAGCATCCCGAGAGTCACCCGATCCTTTTGGAGCAGACCCAGAGCGGTTCGCTTAAACGTATTAATAAAAAGATCCTTAACGATAACGTCGCGCCGAACGTTGTGGTCAGTCTGGCCAGCTAAATTTTTGTTGCCGTGGAGCACCGACTGGAAAATGTCCAGGAAGTACTGGAGCGAGAATTGGTAGAAGTGGTTGAGGTAATGCAGTTGTTCAAGAACAGCGAAGACGGCACTACAGGATCGTGCGACGATACTGTACTGTTGTGTAATCTCCTCGACTTCAGCCATGACACCTTCAGTGCTACTCATCTTGCCAGAGATTTCTGCAGCCTCAGTCTTGAGAGTCTCTAGAGTTTCAATTACGTTGTCATCATCGAGAATGTTGCCACGAGACTCGTTGAGGGCCTGAAGTAATCGTTTCTCCAGCTGTCGCAGATGGACCTTGAACTCACCCTGAAGCTTGATGAGGTTCGAACGTCGTTCATCAACATCAGGACGCTCAGACTTAAGTACATCATTAAGGGACTGTGTCTGTAGACTGCTCTGGGTGACAGTAAAGTTGACAAAGGTGGTTCGACTGCAAATATCAGGAGCGAAAGTAGCTGATGGGTCACGAGTAGACAGATAGATCTTGAAGGCAGGCGAAAAATCGATCTCCTGCTTGCCTAGTTGAATGAGGACACGACCACCTGTCTTCTGGTATTCCTTGTTGAGGACGTGGTTGAGAATGGGATCCAAATGCTCCGCATCCTGGATGAGGATGGGGTTTCCGAACCGCAGAGAACTCTCGAGTTGCTTGGTAAAGGTATCGTCCAAGAAGCTGGTCACTGTTAGGCGGCGATCCTTGCACTCTCTTTGTAGGAACTCTGTGACTCGTCCTGAGGGGTCAATGATGAGAGGATAACGGTTGAAACGCTTGAGAATAATTGCATTCTCTGTGCATAGGTCATCGACGGGAAGGGTGTTCTCTTGCCAGCCCAGACGTTCATCTGCAGTCGACAAATATTCCGTGACAGGGTTGGGTGATTTGTAGTGTATACCAGAGAGGTGAAGTTGGTGGAACCAATCATCCATCATCAACTTTCGGAAAGTTTGGTCATAGAGACCGCTGTAAGCCAAGAAAGCAGCAGCAACAAGGACATCTCCGACCAATGTGCTGATCTGGATCTCGAAAGACTTGCTGCCCTCTTCCCAGCGAACTCGTTCCGAAGACAAGCTATCGAGAAGCCTAACACTGCGATCGACCTTAAACTGGACCTTGGACATCTCAGCTTTGATGGATTGTGTCTCGCTAATCAGCGCAGCATATTCCGTCTTGTACCTATTGATGCTAGATTCCAGGTCTGCAATCTTGTTCTGTACAGCCTTGGCGTCAGCCTTGGTATTCAGAGCTTTCTCCTCCAGTTCCTCAACTTCGAGCTTGAGAGGGCCAACACGATCAAGAATGTCGAAGTAGTTGACTTGAGCGCTAACCCATTGAACAAGGGGTCCGCAAGCCTTCGAGGCACGGTTGACCTTCTCAAACGTAAATTCGGGATTGGACAGGAAATCGTTACGCATCTTGTTTCTTAGAGCCTTGGTCATCTGCCTGGCGTTGTCGAACATGAGAATGCTAGCGATGAAATCGTCCTTTCGTACGATACCCTGTACGGCCTTCCAGTCATTGATCCTGTGGCCAAGAAGCGTACACACAGCATCCATAGCAAGTCGCACACCTTGAGGTGGATTACCCATGGACCTGACTTCGGTCAAGTGTTGACGCTTGATGTTACTGACGCTAGCCTTTGCTTCCTCGACCGCAGGTTCCGCCTTAGCCAGATCCTCCAGCACAACCTTCTTCCGCGACGCAACCTCAACTTCTTGCTTATCCAAAGCAGCCTGAATCTCGAGCGATGCGGTCTTTTCTTGCTCCGCCAGTCGCTGATCAGCCACCATTCGCTGCAGCTTCTCATTGGCCTCGGCATCCTTTTGCTCCAGTTGTTTCTTCTTCTCTGCCAAGCTCACTCGAAGATCTCGAACCTTGTCGACAGTGTCTCTGAGCTTCTCAAGGCCAACGTTTAAGTGGCGCTGCTGTTCCTCGAGATCTTCCCGTTTCTCGTTATAGAGCTTGACGTATTGGGCAACGAAATCGAGGAAGTGACGAGGGGTCAGGAAAGTGACCTTGCCTTGTTGCTTGAACAGCTTCTCATTGTACCGCTGCAAAGAGTAATGAATGTAGACCATAGAATTGACAACTGTCTCACGATGAGATGGAGGTAGCTGCAGGCCACGGTAAGCCACAGGAACGGTGTCAGGGCATTCGAAGTTGCTTCGGTCCAGGTCAATAGATTGGGTGAGCTCATGGCCGACCTGGAACAGGGCTTGATCAGACCAGTCACCAAACCAATTGAGAACACAACGGTTGAACAGCGCGGGACTGGTAGCAGCCTTGGAAGAAAGGCCATCCTCGGGTGGGTTCATAGTGAATACGACATGTAGGTTCTTCACAATTTGCTGGGTAAACCACTTGTACAACTCCTCTGGAGAGTCAAGGTGCAGGTTTTGTCGCTGAGCACCCTCCTTGCATGCTGTCATAAGAGCAGCGTATTCGTCACCCTCGAAGAGACCAGGCACTTCAGCGTTGGCGAGGAGGGTGTTCATTCTTTCCAGGAATCCTGAATCCAAAACGTTTGACTCATCCATGATAAAGCAAATTTTCTCGCCCTTGCAGCCACAACGGCGAAGAACGTCTCGAAGATCATCATCGAAATCCTCGGCAGAATACTTGCCATGAACCTTGATCTGGAAGACTTTGAGGCCGTTCATCCAGGCCACGAAACGAGACAAGGTGGTTTTGCCACTACCACTCACACCGATTAAGATAAGATGACCCTGGGGCTGTCGGAAGACACGATCAATGCGTAGCACATGCTCCAAGACGTCATTGAACAGAATTAGAGGAACATCCACCTCCTCTTCGCAAAAAGTCTTCAATCTCGCCTTGACAAAATCTCTTAGCTGTTCACGGTCAACCGGAACGTAATTCTTGGACAACCAGTTAGAGAACAGAATAGGCCCTCCCAGAGCCTTCTCCTCGTCGATATTGGGGAAGTATTCAAGCGCAATGCGGCGCACGCTTTCGTCGGTCCACTGTCGCTCGTCTTCGGCGACCAGACGATCCTGAAACAGACGAAGAGCTTCGTGAGCCCAGATTCGGATTAGACCTTCAATAGATAAGGACTCCAACGGTCGAATAGCCTCATAAACGCCACGAACCCATCGTGTTAGCTCACGGGGACTGTATACATAGTGGGGTTGAATCTTTGGCGTAAACCTCTGCTGAGACTCGAGATAGAAGCGAACCATGGCATGAGTAAGGGCCTCGGAGTATCCCCTGAGAGACGGAACGATCTTGAGAACAGCAGAATTGAAAGTGCCGTAGATTTGGTTGAGGGACAGTTCACCGGGATAGTCAACCATGATAAGAGGGGCGTGTCGGAGGAATCGAGCACCCATTGGGGTACGTCCAGCATCTGTAGGAGGATTGCAAGCACCAACAAACTGAATGCGATCGAGTGTAACCCAGGACTTATCGGACGTTCGCCAGAAACCGTTATGCTCTACCATTTGACGCAGGAAGGATATGGCGCGTTGAGTTCCGTATTTGTCTGGTGCGGGCAAGTTGATCTCATCACAGAAAACAACAAGCCATCGACCAATTTGGGTTGGGGAAAGCATCACACCGTTCAATGTCTTCTTGTACTCGCAGTATTGCTCAAAAGTCTTGATGAGCAGATCAGGTGTGGTTGCACTTGAGAAGTTCAGGCCAACAACCTCCATGTTTGGCAGCTTCCGAAGTGCACTGAATAAAGTCATTGTCTTACCGGAACCAGGGGGGCCGCAGAGGAGTAGAGGCTTGTGCTCCGCAAGCCACGAGTACAGAACATCTTCGTGGCGAACAGTATCCAGAGTAGGAATGACTACATCGGTCTGGGTGATAGAGTGAGTGTTAACCTCGACAGAAGGAACCTGGTTTTGCCATGGCGCCCATTCAGATTTAGGCAAAGTAACATCGAAGTCGATGAGTGAGCTTGTGCCGTCAAGAGGGGGGGAGCCAAAGTTTGCCAAAGCACAAAGTTCATCGCCGAAGGCCTTTCTGTCATTTAAGGGGCAATCACCCGTAAGGGCCCAAACGAGTGCCAAGAGGAGCTTCTTTGAGATGAACGCTTCGATCTGTTCAGACTCAAGAGGGAAGTCGGAATGCTGACCATTGTATTCAATTGCATCACGAACTGCTTTATTGAGCAGTGAGAAAAGAGTAGTCAAAACGCGTGCGACTGTAAACTCCATGATGTGGTTGTAGGCCTCGGCTCGCTTCAAGGCTTGGAGAATGAGATCCTCTTCGCTTAGATAAATACGAAGCAAGGCAGCGAACTCGCTCTGCACAGCCAGAGTCTTAGCGGGGTTCTGACCGGTGGCAACGCTGTCTTCATCCAGGTCCTCGAAGGGGACGCTGCTAAGAGTGGACAGATAGTTTTCGACCATCATGTTGGGTGATACGGTGTCCTCACTGAACCAGACCATACCGCAACGACTGACAGTAGCCAGGGTTGCATATTTCAGCGTCTCGACTTCGAACATAATTCGGACGTTGGAGGGTAGATTGAGACGTTCTCCGTTGGGAAGCGTAAGGAGCTTGTTGTCGTCAAGAACACTGTTCAAATTTTCAACCCACTCAGGATCAACGTCACCATCAAAGACAATCCAGTGTCGCTTGGAATCCTCACCACGGAGGTTGTCAACGATCTTTCGAAGAATGCTAGTGAACAGACCATCGGTCCACTCACGGGTGGTAGAGTCGAGGTTTCCGTACAGAGCCTCCTTGGACATGACCTTGGAGTCGATGACATGTGAGACGCCCTCGACGCCCTCGACCTTCTGAAGTGCATCAAGCAAAAGTCTCCAGGCCGCGGACTTTCCAGAGCCAGAGTTACCGACCATCATCACACCGTGGTGGATCTTCTGAATCTGGTACAGCTGGAGAACCTTGGTCATCCAAAGCTCGTTGACTACAAGGTGACGTTCGGCAGCAAGGGTACGGATGGCATCTTCCAGTTCCACAAGGTTGGCCGGAACGTACTGCACACCAGGAAAGCAATTGGCTTCAATAGTCATCATGATGTCAACATCAGACTTGATAAGCTTAGGTGCAATCGTTTCTCGGATACTTTGCACAAGAATTTCAGGTTCAACGACCTCTTCGGCACCAAGACTGCCCTCACCTAGGCGAGCACGTTTTAGACCGCCGGAACTGACAAGAACACTCTTCAGCGCACGCAGACCGAAATCGTAATGCGCTTGCTTGGACAGCTTTCCAGAACACTGGTCAAAGAAGGGAACCGTGTGTTTGGATAGTTGCTTGGCTTGGTTAAAGCCCTGGGAGTAAAGCATAACTTCGGCGATGAGCTCCTTATCTGGCTTGGACATGGCGACACTTCGGAAGAGCTTCTTCAAGTTGTCGGGCAGATTGGAACGACCAGCGTAGCCGGGGTTCATGGTGATAAAGATACCTGTGTTTTCGTTGACATGGAGCTGACGGCCGACCAACTCAATTTGCGACTGGTCATCTTCAGCACCTTGCTTCAGGCCCAGCTGAATGTTCTGAATCTGTTGAGAGACGGCTGAGAGGATTCGTTCTTCCAGACGATTGAACTCGTCGAAACAACCCCAGGCACCGACCTGGCAAATACCAAGGAAAATGCGGCCCATAGCTTGGAAATCGAAGGTGTCGTCACAACAAAAGACAAGGGTGAATCTACCCAGCTGCACGCCGAGGGCCTTGACTGACTCTGTCTTACCCGTACCAGCGGGTCCATAAGGAGAACCACCAAGACGTTGGCACAAAGCTTGAGTAAGAGTAAGAAAACAACGATCAGTCAGCGGGGTGCGAACAAGACGTTCAGGAACTCCCAGGTATTCGAAACCATAGTTGAGTTTGGCATTGGCCATCTTGATGTAAAGGCGGTCCAGGAACTCGCCATCAGGGTTGTATATATATCTCATTTGTAGCTGCCAAAGGTAGTGGCCGGTGGAATTAGCATTAGCGTTGATAAGCTTCTCGATGGTATCGCGCTGGTGGACACATTCCGTAATCAGCTGTTCACATTTTTTCCTCAGGATAACTTCGAGTTCGCCAAGGACGGTGTCGGCAAGCACACGAAGAACCTCGACCTCCCGTTCAAACAGCATCTTCAATGTGCTGCCACCAGCAGATAGGGATTGCTCGACAGCTGTGGTCCAGGCAACTTGCGTGGCTAGAACTACAATCTGACTGGGATAGGCATCCATGAACGCATTCAATGCATCACGATCAATATTCTCTGATTCGAAGATAGGGGTGTAATGATCGACAGCCTCGGCAAGGAGCTCAGCAAGGGTAGACTTCATGCCACCCTCCAAGAGGGCTAACCAGTCGTTGATCTTAGGGGTTTTCGCCAAAGAAATCTCCTTCTTCAACCGAACAACCTCGCCTTCTTTGGAGGTGAAGCCAGAAATAACAGTCTCGTCGTCCATGACGAGTCCTGAGAGACCCGCAAACATTTTCTTGAAGTGTTTGGCAATGCGTAACGTGTCGTTACTGTTACCAATCATCTCGAGCAAATCTTCGTCACCCACGAAGTAGAATCGTGGGAATGAAACACGTTCCTTCTCCAGATACTCGCCAAGAGCCTTCTGGATCTTGTTAAGCATTTCAGCGAGTCGTTCCAATGACTTCTGCACGTTGGGAATGTTGAGAACTTCCAATACGTATGGTGACTTGTTGGCTTTCTTCATGACAGCCAAGAACTCGCTGTTGATGTTTTGGAAGCGTCCAGACTCGATAGGGAGGAGGTGCTTGATATCAGCGTTACCAGTGAAGACACCCTCGAGGTAAACCCACTGACGCTGGACATCAATCCAGACATCAAAGAGCACATGAACACGGTTGAGCTTGTCTTCCCAAGACACAGCTTCTTCCTCAAACTCTTTGTAGTAAGGAGAGTGCTTCATGGCCTGAAGTGAGTTAAGGTTTTCACTGCACTTGGCAAAAAGATCGTCCCAGCCACGAATGAGACGGATCTTGTTTTGATAGTTGACCATCTCCAGTGCGTAGTTTTGCCAAGTCTCGCGAACTTGCTTTAGGAATTCTTCGAGGGCCATTTCACCCTGGGCTTGGGCAATAATGTCTTTGACGATGACTTCGGTGGCAATCAAGTTAAGATCCCAAACGTCACCAAGAGTCATAGAGCTAGGAGAAAATCGTTTCTGAGGCTTAATCTGTTTATAGATCTTGACCCAGTGGCGCTCGCGGATAGCGTCAGACTTCAGGTCAGATAGAATGGGGTTGACCTTGAGGAAGCCACGCAGAATGCCTTGAACGTGTTCGAAAGCGGCATACTGACGCATCCTGCTGGGCATATCCTTGGTACTCTTGATAAGGTCATCGACCTTGGAACGGATCTTTCGCGGTTGAACAGCAGTCCAGAGGATATCGCGCGTTTCGTTGAGGCTCGCCCATATAGTAGAAAGGTTTGACCAAACAGACTGGAAATCTCGTACCTCCTCGAGAGTGGACTCGAGAGAGGTATCCATGCTGGCGGGAATATCCAGTGCCTCTTTAGCCTTGACAACCATTTGGGCGTCGTCCTGCAACTTCGAGATGCGAGCTTCGAAGGAGGACAAGGTAGCGGAAGCAACGTCAGGTTGAATGGTGCCAGACACTGGCTTCTCCTCATTCCATTGGGCGGCGATCTCGGCAATTCTCTCGTTAACCAACTTATCCTCAGCAGTGATCTTGGCCCTTAAAGCATCGCTTTGCTCTTGAACGATTCTTGACTTCTTCTCAAGAATTTCCTTCAATGCCTCCCATTGGCTGTCTATCTGCTCAATGTGAAGCCAGTCATTAGGGAACTGGTATCGTTGTCTTACAAGCATGGATTGTCCTTGGCGAAACATATCAATCTCGGGCGCCCATGTTTTCACGTTGCGTTTGCAGCTCTGAACGACTGTGATGAATTGCACGGCCTGTGCAGTTGATGAGGCGTCGGAGCTTTGGCTCTCGAGATGCTTACGTGCCTTCTCAATCTCCGCATTGATGTCGCGCATACGATTGCCAAGGCGGCTGGCGAACTTCATCAAAATCTCATGTTGCCACTGGTCATACTTCGCATTGACCTTGGTCTGCACTTGATCATAGTCAACAGTGAGATGTCCAAATTCCCGGCTGACCTCTTGGGTGTCAAAGGTCGAGCGGTTCTTGCGGAGATCCTGTAAAAGTTGTAGCCATCGAGGGAGTGGCTCGCCGAGAGCATCGTAAACTTGTTCAGACTGGAGGTCCCAGAGTGACTGAAACTGAAGCCACTTGTCAACATAAGCGCTGATCTCCTGAAGCTTCTTTTCAACAGAAATATAAACACGCTGCAGCAGTCCAGCGCATTCAGTTGGTAAGTCGGTAAACCGAGCCTCATCGTGAGCAGCAGTGGTGAGGCTCATCTGATAACGGGTGGCCTTGATCTTGCGGAGATTGCAGACAATTCCAAGCCACTCATGAAGATGAAGGAACCAGCTTGCACGCGCAAACTCCAAAGGAGGGTCAAGATAGATTACTTGGTTGCGCATGACCACTTCAAGAACAAGACGCTTCATCGTGGGGGTTTCGGACTTTGTCTCATCGATATTTGTCTTTCGACGAGTTTCCTCTTCGGGTGTATCATCCTCAAAAGCAGCGATCCACGAGTGAACTGCACTCTGAAGGCGCGTAAGGAGGATAGACTGAATCTTGGCGTTTAGCTCTCGCACCCAAAAGTCCAAATTGACATATTGTTCTAAGTTCAGTTGGTCCACCGCCGATTGAATCGTATCCAGGCGACTATGGAACGCAGCCTCGTCATAGGGACAAGTGTTGAGTTCCTTCAACGCTTGTTCAACAGTGGTATGGATGAAGTTCAAAGAGACCGCCTTTTGCTGGAGAACCGATACAGCTGCTGCAAATCCGCGGATAAACATACCATGCTTGCTCTCAGTATTCTTGGCCAGACCGAAATCGTTTCCGCCAGGTAGCAAGGGGCGAGTCTGTCTATTTTCAGAGTAGAATAACTCGTGTGAGTTGATGAAGGATTCCCATCGTAGCGGGACACCCTCCCCAATTAGCCTGTAGACATCATTTCGATATCCATTAAGAAGGACAGACTCTTCTCCCATGGCAGAAATCTGACGTAGGGTCTGGGAGAGTGTTCTCACACTCTCCATTAGGCTAACGGCATAGGGATAAACTCGCTTCGCATCCTTGGAAACAGTCGTGACAGCATGTGGAACCGAGTACGATTGCCAAGTAAGATTACGAGTCTCCTTGAACAAAGTGATGACTTGCGGGTCAAAGTTCACAGCAAGCTCGAGAATACCACCAGCAGATCTTACACGAGCAATGTCGAAAAGCTGTCCTGAAATTGAAATCTTACGTCGTCCGACATCATTTAGCCAGGCATCGTAGATTCGGCTCGTGTCGAGCTTCTGCTTGAAGAGCTCACTCTCCTCCTGAAGCTTATGGCCTTCGGCGTGCAAAGTCCAGTCAGGGCCGAGGACAGCTTCAACCTTTCGCATGTATCCATCAAGTTGGAACTCAATTTGACGAGCCCAGATGATAGCACCCGAAACAGGAGGGAGATCGCGTAGTTGGGCCATAGCATGAGTTTCTGAATGGCCATACTGTTGCTTGAACCGCTCATGGAGACCGTTGATCGCTTGCTTAACGTGGTCCATGAGCTGGTTCTGGTATTCCTGAATTGCGCCACGAATCTTTGGGCGGACGAAAAGGGCGTTGAATTTGGAGAATACTCGGAACATCTCGTTGGCAGTCTTTGCTGTAGCCAGTCGCTCTCGAAGTCTGCGGATGATGGAATTCTCTACACGGGTCGTACGCTCGTTGTAGAGGTTCTCAGCTCGTACCCATCGTTCCTTGCCCTGGTCTGTAACATCCAGAAGATCAACGTTCTGAAGAGCCTCCCAAGCCTGTTTGACTTCCTCCACGGCGTCGACGTTACCAATCTCTTCGACAATGATGCCATTGAATTCGGTGGTCTCGGAAACGCCAGGAATAGTTGCTTGGGGGCCAAGGACAGTGACTATCGTACGCTGGAGCTGCTCGTGGTTGTCGCGGAAAGTGCTGACATACTTGATTCTCGCCTCAAGTTCGGAATGCTTCTTGACAATCTTGATGGGAATAAACTTCTCGTTCCTTCGTCGGGTCACCTCACGAGCTACGTTGGTGAACTCCTTGACGTTTTCTTCCCAAATTTGGAAAATCTGGTCACATGTTTGCATGATATTTTTGAATTGCTGATAATCCAGATTAACCAATTCAGTTCCTGTCAACAGCCTATGAAGCACATCGTCGAGATCAGCAGAGATGGCCTCGACAAGCGGAAGAGCCCTGCGGATAGGATAAGGGCAGATCCTCAACTTCTTGTTCAGGTGGCTGAAGATCTGATGAATGGCTTCCCCAACTTTCGGCAGAGAAGTAGCAGACAGCAACTCGTCGAGGGGAAAATCTCGCATAAGCTGGTTATACTTCTGTACCTTATCCATAGCCTCCTTCAAACCAGTGTCAGCCGTGAAACTCACGGTGGCCTGAAAACGCTTGGCGTGCTTGAGAATCTCCAGCGTCAAGAGCACGCCCTCGCTACGGAGCTGGCCCTCGATGCCCTCCAGAGCTGACTCCATGGACAACCAGAAATTGACTTCCTGGCTCGCGGTGCTAAACTCCTGGTTCGCATTTGATGAAGGGTCCTTGGTCAACTTGGTAATTCCTTGGATGGACTTGATCCAGGTGTTGACGTTTGCTTGCAATCGGTTGAGAAAGGTACTGTCCTGGAGAAGATTCTGAGGAATTCCATCGATGGATGGTCGGTTATTGTGAGCCTCGGCCTCATCGAGGACATTCTGGACGATAGAATGAAACGTAAGGGAGATCTCAGGGATATCGACGTTCTGCTGGAGATGCAGCAAGCTCAGTTCCAAATCGTTCAGTCGCTTCTTTGTTACAGGGATTCCAGTCTTTGCATCAACGTCAGCTCGACCTCTTGACCCGTTCGCCAGTTGCTGGCTCTTAGTGTTGGCATCAAAGTAGGGTACCAGGGCATGGTGGACCTGAGAATGAAGTACCTCCCAAGGAGAAAGTACTGAGCCCTGTTCTCCAACTCCAGCGTTGAGAGATGCGGGACCAGGCAAATTAGTAATAAATATTTGAGATGTAAGGGGTCGAGCTGGGTCTATAGGCTGAGGTGACTTGATGAGGACAAGGGAAGCGACAGTTGTCGGGGAAGATGAGATCTCGGTTGACAAGGTGTAGTTGTAGGAGACGGGCGCTACTTCACATTAGCAAGCCATGACTATTATAACAATAAAATGAACGAACAAGAAGGGTCGGCTCCAGGCTCAACAGCAGATGAATTTGCGAAATCTTTCTGGATGTAAAGCACATTCTGAGTATCGCTCGCAAAGCGTGTGCATCGTGAAATAGTCTCGCTATAGCGGGACTTGTGCAGCAAGCTTCCCACTTGTTCGAGTTCATCTCGTGTAGCTCCAAGTGCGACCTCGCAGACAGAGGCGAGATGTTCGATAACGCGTTCCGGCTCGATGGTAGGGAAGGACGGGGAAGATGTTACGCCGTTGGCGGAAGTTCCAGGGCTCGGCACAGCGGGCGAAGTGACCTCCATAATGATGAGAAGGCCGGAAGAAGAGAGTATATGAGCGTTTTAATGGCGCGCGATCATTTCCGAATCGTCAGTGGGCTATGGGTAAAGGACGCAATCAAGAAGGTTGTATGTGGCGGTCGAGCGAGCTTCGGGCTGGGCGCAAACGTGGTGACAAGTCAGATATTATAAAGCTTTAGCAAAATCAAAAGATGAGCTCAAAGGCTAAGGAGCGTGCAGTTGACAATCAACTATGGATAGTCGTGAAACAAAGCCGCAGAGGTGCTATGAAATCTTCAACGACAGGTTGGGGTTTGGTGATTTAAAATGAAGTTGATCATCCAGGAGTTGTTGACTTTCAATAATAAGGGCACCTCACACCTCAGCTTTGGCTCTACCGAATTTACTGTTCAAGACGCGACTAAATCCAGGGGTACCCCTGTTGAGAATGCTCAAGCATGATCGGCAATTGGCTGAAATGGATGTGTCAGAACGCCATTGGACGTCAGGCCACCTAAAACAATCGCTCACACAGGAGATAAACGCGCTGCAGCCCGTTGCAGCCCGCTGGAGTCACTGCAGATTGATGAAGTGGAGCAGTACCGTACCTATCCAATCCACATGTAACCAACCAGAGATATGAGCCTTGATTGGTCCTAACGTGCAAAAGAAAGGGCCAGCATAAACTGAAGACACGAGCCAGGGGCTACATGTTTGCACAGCAAATAAGATGAAACCTTCAGCAACCATCTGCCATTCTAAAGGGTGCTTATTGATGGCATGATATGCACGAACAAATGTGAAAGACATGGAAGGACCATAATATTCAAACACAACCCATGGACATTTACACTCCAACTGGCTAGAAGTCGCTGTTCTGTCCATTCCCAATTACGCTACTTGGCCTTGCTTACCAGGGCTACCTTGAGTACATGTGGATGGGAGTGCGGGGATATGAACGGAGTACACGTTCAACCAAAAATAAGGTAAGGTAAATATAAGACTCTAAACTCAACTGTCATCGGTTAATCATGAGGCCACCAAGCCTCTAGGATCCACAACTAACGTATAAGTTGTGGCTAGATGTTTGAAACTGCTTTGTTAATATCGATAACTATGTACCAGGTAAGACAAGAAAGGTTAGTGTAATCTACACCAGTGCATTGATTTATATTGAGCCCAACGGCAACTATCACATATCGATGCATTTCAGGGTCGGATCGCTCAACAGATATGTATTCCAATCATCACCATTTCTTCCTGTGAAAATGTCTCAGGCACACAAACTTCGAGTGCAAAAACAAAAGCCACGTCATAATCCTAAACCATGCTCCAGGAAGAAAACAAACGTGCCACCCAAAATCAACTTGAACAAGCATTGTGCAAAACCAGTCTCATAAGTGCAAGCATTTGCCAAATATTCCCGATCATAACGCCTTTGTACTTATCGACCATAACCCGACTTCTTTCAATACTAACCACTCGACCAACCGATGCGCCTGTGGGTGAGATCAGACTTGAGGTTGGTTTGCCCCATTTCCGTTGCTTCCTGCTAGTCGCTGTCGTTGAAACATAACTCTTTCGTTACAAATGTCGATGAACTCTTCGAATTTTCTTATGATGACTTCTTTTTCTTCCAGTTTGGTCTTCAGCTCGCTGATTTCTTTATCCTTCTTTTCCTCCATTTCTTGCATTTCTTCGCGAGCCTTTGCGATTTCACGCCTCAACTCAGCACGAATGCGATCTTCAGGGGACTGGTGAGGTTTGCTGTATATGGCTGGTCTGTTCTCTGCCAGTCCTGTAGCAACCTTCTGAGGATTGCGATTGATAGCCGCACGAGCGTTGTATATATCGCGTGGCAGGAGATGACAATCCGGGTTTTCGGTCTGCAGTATCTGCAGCGTCTCCGAGACGCCAGCACCTGCTCATTGCAGTTAGTATGGAATCAGTTCCTCTAGTCGAGTAACTCACCGTTCTCCTTAAGCTGTTTTACCGCAGCAACCATTCTACTATCCAGTTTCCGGGCGGCTGGGTGATGCGAGGGGCTCTCACTTGGCCCATGATTATGCTGAAGATGGGCAGGGTCAGGGCGATATCGAATCGTCCACTGCGTGCGCTGTTCGATAGCGAAAAAGCCGAAAGGGCAATCACACTTGCGGGACGATGTTTTACGTTTGCGGCACTCGGGGCTTACACGACTTGGCGGCTTGCCAGCACGATCGCAAACAAAGAGGACCTTCTTCAAGCCAGGCACTGTCTTCTTTGAACGACCAATGACAATAGCATAGCCGACGGAAGTGCAGTATCTGAGAACAGCCTTCTGGACCGCCTCGAGGGTAGGGTAACTTCCGCCCTCTGGCGGCGGGGACATCATTTCGCCCAACGGCTGAGTTGGGATGTAGTTAGGATCAGCAAGCATCTTCATGTCCAGGCCTCCACTCTCCTCCCCATTTGCTTGAGTGTCAATATCCATTGACTCGCTCCCATTGGCATCTTGCTTCTGTTGCTGTGGCGGAGTCTGCTGCTGCTGCTGCTGCTGCTGCTGAATTGGCTCGGCGGGAAGGGGCTGTTGCTTTTGTTGCTGCTGAGCCTGCTGCTGTGCCTGTTGAGCCTGCTGCTGCTGTTGGATTTGCTGCTGCTGTGCCTGCTGATCACGTTGCTGTTCACGTTGTTGATCACGTTGCTTCTGCTGCTTCTGTTGTCGAGGTGCCGGCTGCTGATGTGATTGAGATCTTGGCGGTTCATGTTGCTGCGGGTGCTGAAGCTGCTGCTGCTCTTGTTGGGGAGTTCGAAGCTGTTGCTGCTGTGGCTGTTGAGAGTGAATCTGCGCTTGCTGCTGATGCTGCTGCTGCTGCTGATGTTGTTGTTGTTGTTGTTGTTGTTGTGCATGCTGCTGCTGCTGTTGTGGATGGACTTGCTGGTGCGCTTGTTGCTGCGGCTGCTGCTGCTGGTGATGATGATGCTGCTGCTGCTGTTGTTGTTGCAACTGTTGTTGTTGTTGCTGTTGCGCCTGTTGCTGCTGAAGCTGCTGTTGCTGTTGCAATTGTTGCTGTTGCTGCAAATGGTGCTGTTGCTGCTGCTGTTGGAGTTGTTGCTGAAGCTGTTGGTGCGTTTGAGCCTGTTGCTGACTCGACTGTTGGGTCAAGGGAGGGGAAGGCGCTTGAGGCTTAACCTGAAGCTGGCCAATTTTTGGAGTTGGCTGAGTCTGTTGGGATTGAGGCCGCTGCTGAGGCGACTGCTGAGCATGGTGCTGATGGAGGGTTTGTCGAGGCTGGTTGAGGGAGTGAGAAGAATGGCTCAAGTGCTGGGAATGCATCTGCTGTTGCTGCTGGGGATGGTGTAACTGATTTGGCACAACCTGCCCCAACGTCGGAAACATCATTTGAGAGCGTGACTGCGATAGTCCTCGGGGATTAGACACATCAAGCGGGTTCGGCACCGCACTGGGCATGTGCGAAGTGGAAGAACGCGAGGAGCCATTGGAAAGGCTGCCGTTGACATGCGGAGGATTTGAGAAAAGATGCTGAGGATATCCAGTTGGCGTCTGCTGAGGCTGATATGCCTGAGTCTGGTAAGGGGACGCAGAATGAGGCGCGGGCGATTGCTTGTTCTGCTGACCTGGATGAGGCCCTGGAGGATATGGGTTACGGCGAAGACTGGTCTGGGGAAAGTTGAGGCCAGTATGGTTATTGGATCCTGGACGCAGACTCGACATATCGCCTGGTCAGCCCCGGCAGAAGGGCCGGTTGGTAAACGTGAATGTTTAAACGCGAAAGAATTGAGTCTCGGGGACTAGTGAAGCCAATGGGTACGCCGGATGTGTTGTTGTCGTTTATCGATCGCGACAAAGCGAAGCAAGGCGACGACGTGACGTGACGTGGCGTGACTCGGGGAGCTGAGTCTGGTCTGGTCGAGTCGAGTGTATGATGGCACACTCGGCTGCGTGACTATCACGATGCTCTCGATGAGGTTGTCGCGATCCGTCTTTACGCTCCTCCGGTAGGTGTCGTTGTGGCCTCCGTTGCCGAAGCCGAAGGCCGTGACGGTGACCGGTGGCGGTGACGGTAAGAGAGTGACGAGAGATGCTGCCGTGACGTTGATTTCGCCGGGCACGAGGTGCTGATACGGAGCGGAGCGCGGTGGTGTGCGGTGCAGTGTAGTTCAGATTGCGGAGCGTGTGTATGAAGCAAACCCTGGGACCCAGGATCTTTGGGGGTGTGATTAATGAAGCTCTGGACTTGGGGAGGAGGAGGCGTGGTTGCGGGTTATGCAGAGGCGTGCAAAATTATGGGGATGAAAAAGTCTGCCTGCTTGCCTGGCGTGACGATGCCTGGCCTGAGCGAAGGGGGGAGATAAAATTGGCAGGGGAGGGGCGAAGGGAGAAAGATTTGATGGCAGATTTGGTACGATGACAGAGCAGCAACGCAAGAAAAGATGAAAAGGTGGGAGGGCAAAAGAGCCGAAAGGGTGCAGTGCAGCAACCAGAGCAAGCAGATGGACAAACACGCCTCTTCTACCGCTGCGGCACTGTGTGATTTCCTACGGTGTTGCACTGTCTGTGTCTGGCCTCGTTGTTTGAGCCTTTGCGGTAAGGTTCGTGTGAGCCTGAGCACCTTAGAAGGACCGAGTAAAACAACATAAACTAAGAGATAGAAAATAACAGTGGTGAAGCTGTATGGTTGATGACAGGATATGAATGGAGTGGCAGGTGTAGGCAAGTGCAGGCTGGGGCAGGTGTGCGTTATCCTCCCTTCCTTCTCTTCGCTGGACTTCAGCCAGGCAGCCAGTCGATCTTATTTCAAGCTGTGGGGGATCTCTATGGCTGGCGTGGCGTGGCGTGGCGTGGCGTGGCGTCACTGCGTCAGCGAACTAGCCCCTGTAACTGGAAGTGAATTTGGTGATAATCTGGATCGGAAGCCATATGATTGCACTGCGAGATTTCAATCTAGTAGACATGGTGTCTATCATTTCGGCATTTGAAGTCTCGCGGCAATTGCATGAAGTGTTTTACCTTAGTAGGTTGCTTAGGTATCTCTTTGTGCGGCTCAAGAGACAAACTAGATAGCTTTGATAATTATTAATTGTCCAGTTTCATATTTGGAATTGAAAATTAAGTACAGAGTTTGCGCAGTACTTCCACGTCAGTAATAAATAAGTTCCCGCCATTTCAACTTTATTACTAGCCTAAGCTGTTTCTTTATTAATTCAGAAAACTCAACACTTCTTATCCCGATTCTGTTTCAATTTAATATTATGCAGTTTTATACTGCAATAACAACACCCTAACAGTTCTGTCTCATATATCTAATAAACCTACAAGCAGACACCAATTCCCCAGCACCTTTCATCTATCAACCTTCATGTCTCTATCGTTTCTTTGCGGGCTTAGCACGTGATTCCAAGTGCCTTCTCACTGAGCCAATCATTAAGTCTCTGTCCTACAAGAAGCCTTGCCGAGCATTCCGTTCTCAGTCAGAGGCTTGTTCAGAAACGGGACCAACAGGCCAAAGATTGACGTGTCGAACCTCAATGCAGTTATAGCGTCACCATCTTGTCTAAGTACCTTATTAGTGTTGCCTGATTTGTATTACTGCAAGATAATTTATGAAATAGGTGGGTATATTGATTAATTTCCTTACTCTGTGGGATAGAACTAACTTGAGCTTATAACTCAAAGACAAGATATATGTAACTACAGGGTATTTACATTCGTCACCGTAGTATCGGCAATGTTTGCGTCAACGCATGCGCCGTAATGACCATATATTAACATCGGCTGCGTTTGATAACGAGAACGCATTACGCCTGTCATGGTATGTTTCCAAAATAAAGCACTCCAGTGCTGGTGTCCAACCAAAACGCCATGCAAATGTTGTCTATAAACAATGGTAAAGAAAGTTGAGAAAGCAAAACGAACACATCAGCATAGGTCATCCGTGATTGTCCCCATTGAAGGCCCTCTGCAAGAAGCAACTGCCTGTGCCAACCTTGGCATCCAAGATCACTCAATCTTACGTCGCTTGCTCGATCGCTTTACAACGTCTTGTCCCTCTAAAAAATGACCCTTCTCTATTTGGTGTTGGCGCAAGTTGTCTGGTCTGTTCTTGTACTGACTTGTGCAGCCAGGGTATGGACAGCGGTAGATGGTTGGAGGTTTTGTTGAGTGCTGCAGTTTCATGTGCTTGGCCATACTGCCGCTGAACCATCGAGGATCACCTTCAGGTGTATATCCACACAGTTTGCAACTACTGTCCGACTTGATTTTTGCTGCTGAAGAGGAGGAGGAGGATGCTGCTGGAGCAGGAGAAGGTGGTGAATTGGCGGCCGTTGAAGTCGCCTGCACCGAATTGGTGTCTGCGGGCGTAGGAAGTGGTAACGGGTTCAAAGTGCCAGGATCAATTGTGTTTGGTAGGCATGAGAAGTCCAAGGGTTGCCCTGCATCAAATGGGCCAACCGAGCTAAAATTGAAGTTGTTCGGCGTCATCACATTGAAGAATTCGTCGATATCGTCAAAACCATCTTGCGTTACTGAGCTGTTTTGAACTGAGTGCGCAGCTATCGGTTGTGACTGGACGCCAATAACAGATTTGATAAGCTCAATGCATTGGCGGTAATAGAGAGCCCGGTAAGTACCCTCTTCAGTAGCCGTGCAATATATAGAATCCATCTGTTCTCGAACAAAGCGGATATATCCGTCGAAGTAAATGTCTGGAGGTAGGCACATCTGCATTGGATTGTTTAGTCTAGTCTCGGCCTCCAAGTGACTATTTTCGACTCACCTTTCCACACTCCATAAGCTCGAGTTCTAAGCGCCGTGGTAGCATCAACTCCGAATTGGCGCGATGAGCGATGTTGTTCAGACTGTCTGCAAAGGCTTGATAATGAGTATATAGTTGAAAGTTGTGCTTGAGCATAAGATTTGCTGCCATGTTTTGTGTCGAATCCATATGAGTCCTGTCTAGGCTATTGCAGTGACCCATAAAGAGATCAGATGATAGAACTTCCGCGTCGTCTGTCACATGGATGGCGGCATTTTCGAGTTGGTCTAAGAAATACATTGCCAGAAACGCTAGCGAGTCGACACTGGCGTAGATCATGTTTGTGGGCTCAATACCTTTCCCCTTCGAGCCAGGCGAATGCGACATCAAAGAAGATGTTTTGGCCCGAACCAGGTTTACGAGGTCAGCATTGCTCATAGCAGCTGGTTTCCAGAGAGTTTCGACAATCTGTATATACAGCTGGCGATCCTGCCGTGAAAACAAGGTGCTGTAGGACATCGCTTGAACAAAAAGATCCGAAGATCTTTTTGCAGCGTCTTGCTCGTGAACAATAAGGGAGAAACAGTAAACCAAGTGAACGAAGCAGAGGACATTGATGGGAACAGTCGGCTGGCGACCTTCGATGATATCCATAAGAGTTTCGAATCCCTTTATAGCTATTACTTGAGCCGTAAGACTTCTGAGTTGTATGACAAGGTGGTTCTTGGTGATATGATGAAGCTTGGTCAGAGAGTCAGCGACATGCATCTGGAGAGTACTCCATGCCGTGCCGATCAGAGACCGAGGGTTATGATAGGACTCGGCCTTCGGTAGCGGTGGCATGAGGTGGAGGGACGGTGGCATCGTGACATTATTGTCGATGAGGGCAATGTTGGCATCAAGGTCGAAAGTAGAGGAAAGGGAAGAGTCATTCAATGTGAAAACGGGCTGGTTGAGGTTCAGAGTATCAGGTTCCGCGGCAGGCAAGGCACCGAGCATGGGGATGTCTGTGGGGAGTTCAGTCGGTTGGGAGTCATAGGACATGCCTGCCTCGTTTTCGAACGAGTTCCAGCCCTTGGCTGCGGGTGCCTTGTGAGATATGGCGAACGACTTCGTCCTGAGGAGGCCTCCTGGGCTTTGGAAGCCATTCTCAGGGGAGGTGAAGTCAGAGTCGAAGACTGGTGCACTTGCCCATTGATCAGAGAACGACGATATGGGGGAGATATTGTAACTTTCTCTGCTGAAAGTAGTGTCCGTCGTATTTGTGCTCGACGTCGAGTTGGTACTGGCTGTCGAGCGAACCGAGGTGCTAGGTGCGACTTGGCCCTTACTGCGTCTCTTTTGTTCTCTGCGGTACTCTTCTAGACCTGCTGTATGAAGCTGAAGAGTGGGCCGTACAGAAGTTGTGTTGCAGCCGGGGTCGATGAGGTTGACAGGGACAACAGTGCCTGGCGGCAGCATGAAATCGAGGGGGTCGCTGAGGGTTGCATCTGATTCGAGCTCCGCGGGGTGAGTAGGCAGAGTCTGTGCCTGGGTCTGTGTAGGCAGCGATGCGATGCAAGGTGTGAGCATGGGGGCCGGGCTTATCTCTGCCTCGTTCTCATGTTCGTTCTCATTCTCCAATATGGGCTGTAAAACTATACCGCTGGAGCCAATCTCATGGATCTCATTCGTAGGTAGCTCGAGCTCACTTGGCGCCACGGCTAGATCATAACTGGGCGGCGCCTCAGATTCTCCCATGTCAATGTCGAGGTCAAGATCCTCCAGGGCTGAGCTCTTGGGTTTGTGACCGAGGGAGTTGAAGAAGCTCTTTGCCATGGACAGTATCTTCTTTCTTCGTGATGGGTGACCCAGGCATCGCTTGCACTTGGAATCGTTGAACCGTTCGGATTTTCCGCATTCGTAACACCAATACTCACTCGTGGAGAGCCAGCTGCACGAGTATAGATGCTGGAGCATGAGCTCGTGGTTGGCAAATCGTTTGCGGCAGCGCAGCATAGGGCATTCCAGCTTCTCTTGGGGAGTCATTCTGTCGCACTCATTTCGTTTGACTGCAGTCCAGACGATAAACCGATGAAGAGCGCAGTCGTCGCTCGACGTACCACGGGTCCTATTGCACCAATGAGTCGGGGAGGACTTGTCGAGATGAATGAAAGGAAAAATCGTCTCTTACACACAAGATTTCGGTGATGCCTCATTGTCTTCTGACGCGATTGAGGAGACGGAGGATGATGATGTAGATTCAGTGCTTGATCGCCGCAGACTTATACGATGACTGGGGCTTCGAGTGAGCCGGCGTAGGGCTGAAGGTCCCGAGCCAGAGTTTGTCCCATCCAGGGACAAACGTTTTTTTGACTCCATTTCGAGAGTCAATGGAAAGGCTCTTTATTCGACTCCCGGGCCCTGTAAGCAAAGTTTGTGTTGCAATGTTGAACTTTGTGGGCTGTTGCAATTACAAGTCGATCCAAGTAAGACCAAGCAAGCACTCTAAGGATGGCGAAAGAGGCGGGAGCGATATTGAGAGAAATAGATGAGATTGCAACAGTATCAGCCTCCTCCAAATAAAAAAGACAATCAGACGTATACGCCACCCATAGTCGATATAGATTTTTTTCTCTTTTGGTTTTATTACCACTGGAATATGAGTTCAACGGCTGGGGAGGCAACTCGCGAGGATACTGTCCTAGGGCGAATAAGACAAGAGTGTGTAGGACTCAAGGCCTGGACTAGGACTTGGAGCTTAGAGCTTAAGCTTGCGGCTCGGTGGAAGTGGAGGGAGGTGGATCAACGTTGTTGGGCTGTATCCATTCAACGCAAGCGATGTAGGTAGTCAGTATGCGTCCGTGGGACCCGGGCCTGGGGATGGGGGATCTGCTGTTGCTGCTCAAGTACAGAGAGGCACCGGACGTTGGAAAGATGAACAGAGTTGCCTTGTAGCGAAAAGATCTTATTCAGGGCAGTGCCTAGGAAGGCGGATAAGCCTCCGTCATCAGGTAAGGCTCTTTGAAGCCGATGGGACAAGGAGGGATGGATAGTTGGTACTAAAAGACTAAAGCAAAATCAGCCTCGCACAGCTCACTCAGAATGGAATTGCAGCACAAACCATCCCCCGCCCGTCCACACGCGGGGGTGCCCCGGCAATGAAACTTGCTTCCCTCATCCAATACAATTGCATCGTCATCCCTGTTGTTTGGTTCGAGTGGCTTGGGAAGAAGCAGGGTAGGCAACAAGGCGGACACAGCTCTGGCCCCTCATCAACTGCAAGTCGGCTCCTGAGAATGCCCGTAAGATGCTGAGCTGAGCTGAGCTGGGCTGGGCTGGCCTAATAAGGCATAACTCTCTATATGCTGGGAGACTTTGGAAACTGTGGTCTCGTTATTGTGAAAGTGAGGTCGGTATATTGGTCTCAGAATATACTGTCAAACGTTAAGTTCTAACTACCTAATAGTAGTAGTTGAGCATCGTTGTCACGCCAGACATATAGCTAGAGGAGACATGGAAGCTGTTCTAGTCACATACAAAGTCTCCGCTGCGTGGTTGCGTCACACCGAAACGTCCTAAATATTTCGTTCGTGTTCAACCCGTCGCGGAATCAGACCATCCATATGCTAGACTGGATCAGCTGATTGCAACAAACAATGTACGGAGTACTAACATAGATAATTTGTAAGATGATTGCCGGCTTTATATTATAGCAAGAGCCCGGTTTCCTACTTACCTTGAGCTGCAGGGTAGGTAATCCAGTCGTACTGATATTGATATCCGATATTTTACTCGACCTTTTTATCCTCAACGCTATATTGACTATCCATGCAACTTCCTATGCCCGAGTTCAAGGAACCCAGAGGCCTGCACGAAACCGATGGATGTTTACCTTTGGGTGCTCGGAGCTACTTCTCAACCCGTCTCTAAGGTGCAGTGCCAGTACCGAGCTATCTGAGCATAGCCACCACCCTCCAGATCCAAACTGGGCCATGCAGGAACGCTCAGATTCCTTGTCCTGAGCCAAGAATGCCATTGGCTTGCCTGCTTGCTTAAGGCTGACCAATCTGATCATTCATCAGCATCACGGGCCTTGCAATGTAGACACCCATCACCAGTTGTGTAACCGACCATCGACACAATACCACCCCACCCTAACTTGGAAACGATGCTTGACTCGTCTACCAAATATATTCAATGGTTAACTTGTTGTTACAAAGGTAGTTGACAAAAGAACAAAGGAGCTCGCTGATTACTCCCGTCAGGCTATGATGTATCACTAAAATATACACAATTTCTATAGTCCCTGTGATCGAACATCGTCACCAGTCGATCTACCAGGCTTGCTCTTCTTCTCCATAACTCCCTTCAGTACTCGTAGTTTTTCCTCTGTGACTCGAATCGCTTCTTCCACCTCTTTTTCACCCATTCGAGTTGCGCGCAAGTTGTCTTCAACTGTCTTTGGCTCCATTGCCCTCTTGCGTGCCCCGACATTGTCACTCTGCAGACGGTCCATCCCGACACGTTCCTCCAACCAATCCCAAAGCTCACTGTCCTCTCTTCGCCACATCTCCTCATAAGCAGCAATCCTGTCTGGTCGATAGACGCCCCCAATTTCGCGACCGTAGGAAGCATTTCTGCTAGGAGTGAAGCCGAACCCAAACCACGTGGCAACCAGCAACCCTACCAAAAGTCCATACATAACATTTCCAGTGAGAAGAGGTTGGACAATGTCTCCAATTGGCTCCAGGATTCCTCGTACAGGCTCCAGAACACCCCAACTCGTCTGAGCAGGCCGCTTGGGCGCAACGTTGGTCTCGACAACACCAGTATTTGACTGTGAAAGCTTAGCCTTCTTGCCTTTCCTCTTGCCTCCCTTAAGTGCTGGGGCCACCGGCGTTGCTCCTCCTGGTTTGGTTGATACTGCTGCCTTGATAGCTGCAAACAGGTCTTTTCCGTATGTAGTCTGGCCATCAGTTGCACCTTTCTCGATAGGCCCTGAACCATGTTAGCATCGATTCTAATTGATCTAAATGGTTACTGCAGTTACCTTTCAGCCAACTCTTGCCGGACCACTCAATTGTACAGTTCATCTGCACTCTAGTGGCGTTGTTGTCGGCCCACGAGAGGCAGTACCTGGTTTTGACCGCAAACACATTTCCACTCGGCACGTCTGGTGTCTGGGTTGAGCAGGTAAGGTTGACCGACTTCTCGAGATCTAAAGTCTCTAATGTCTCCGAGGTAATAGTCTTAGTCTGTTTTGGTCCAATCGAGGCGTAGAGTGGTTTGATGTATGAGAATGTCCGGGTTCTGTTATCCAGTGTAAGGCCCTTCTTGTCCTCCATTTGCAGCTCTAAGCACTTCTGCTCTCCTGATAGCCAGTTCGACATGAATGCAACTGAAGCTGGGCCAAACATGAGATTGTACACCTTGCCAAGTGGTGCCGGAATGATATCGTCGCCAACCACTCTATCGTAATGTGATGCAGTGTCGCCGCATTCAGTGGGTGCATGAGTAGCTGGGCCTGGGAAGTCCGCGGAGCCTCCAGCAGCGGGTGGTGACTCTTCAGACGCCGGTCCACTTGGGAGCGCTGCTCCTGACGCTTTCCTGGAGGCAGCCTTCTCACCATCAGCATCTGCTCCGTTGGGTTTAGTTTCGGCAGCTATGCTAGCATTGTGCATCTCCTCGTGGACATCTTCATCGTAGTACTCCTCTTCGTCATCACTCTCGTCATCTGTCTCTGAACCCTCGTGAGTCTCATCCTCAGCGGGAGGCTCAGCATCAACCTTTTCTGTTTTGTCGCCACCGGTGCCCTCAAGTCTCACACCGTTTAGCGTGCTTTTGAGTGTAGGGTGACCAAGTTTCCATATATTCACGATCAGATCGTATGTAGCATCTCGGCTTGTGAAACTGGCAAAAATGTGCTTGGCGTGCAGTGTTGAAATCATCAGACCGTTCTTGAAGAGTAGTGCAGTGCTTCTTTTCTCGACAGACACTATTTCATCAAAGCTCATAACGAGTGTTGTTGTCCAACCAAAAATGTTGCTGCTGAAGCAGAGATGACCCTCTGAGACATAAAGGCGGCCGTGCGCGAGAATCTCTCTCTGCAAAGCACAACTGTAGTCTTCGATGAGGTAGTCATCATCTGGCACACTCTTAAACAAATCGTGAAAATCGCGATTTCTTTTCTTACTGGCAATAGCGAATCCTGTAAGCTTGGGTGCGCTCAGATTGGGATGTGCTAGTGAACTATTGGCAGCTGCAATCGCAGCTCCTATGGTGGTTCCAGTCGTGACAGAGCTTCCACGCTTCCTGTGGCTCTGTTTGAGAGCACTTCGGAGACTCGATGTTCTTTGCACACCGTTCTCCTTGTTCGTAAACTCTGCAGGGGGAGGCGTGCGTTCACGGCTCACGGGTTCATATAGTGAACGTGGGCGACTGGAAGACTCCTCTGGGATAAACTCCACAGGACTCACTGGGGAATCGACCGGGGCAGATTCAGACCGAGCACGCGTGTCAGACACGTCCGGGAACCTGGCGTTGATTGGAGATGCGATAAGGCTGGGAGCTTCAGCAAGTCCAAGCTGGCTGAGACTAAGCTCACCAGCACCAATTGTCGACACCGCGGACTTTCTGTTTTCCTTCTTGTCCGCCATTTGCGTAACCGGAGTGGGTTCGGTGTTGTCTTGGGTATTGTCGGGTTCGGGTGTTTCCTGTATGTTGGGAGTCACGCTTCGAGACTTGTTTCCGCCAATATTCAAACTGGTATTACTGAAAGAATTGGCAGCGTTCTGGGCAGCTGAGATCATAGACGAGAAGAAGCCGCCTGAAGGGTTCTGATTCGCCGTAGGCGTCGGTTCACCACTCTCTTGGGTCGGTGTTAGGGGAGCGGATACAATGTTAGAGAGTTTGCTGGGGCCGATGTTTTGTGAATTCGATCGACTCCTCCTGTTCGCACTCATGTTCTGAGAGGAAGGACGGCCATTTGTGCCCGAATTGTTCCCTGGACTACCCCAGAAAGACCTCCTTTCGGGAGACGACTGGCCGGATTTGTTGGCGAACTCGGTAGGTGTAGGTGGGGTGTTTACTATAACCGGGGCAGGTTTGTCACCGCTTGGAGGAGTTCGAGGAGGGATATTCGTGTCAACCTTGGGCTGGACCCTCGCTCGTCTTTCGGGCGAAGCAACTTTAGCTGCAGCTGGTGGCTCGATAACTGGTAATTCTTGATTAGGTTCAGGATCCACCGAGATGGTGGGCTGTTGTTCGTCGCGAGTCTCAGTCGATGGTTGGGGCTCGCTTGCTGGGCGACGCTCTGGACTTGGGTTATTCCCAGAGCTCTTCTTGGGCTTGAAGATACCCTTTAGTCTACCAGCGGGTGATGGCGAGCGACGAGCGGAACTTTGGGGAGGGAGCAAGCCCGTCTTACTCCGGCCGATCCGGGGGTCTTTTGAATCGATGGAATCTGTTCGCGATGCTGGGAACGTTGACGATTTTGAAGCACTACTATTGGATTCGACGTCTGAAACCGAAGGTTGTGATTCTGGTTGATACTTCGCCTGTACAATAGAAGAGTTTGTCGTTAAGTGGCCTATTTGAGAAGGATGAGTCGAGAAAGGTGGCGGGTGTCGGGAGTTGGATCTAAAGAGTGACGATGGCTCCAGTTAGATTGATCAAATGCAGTAGAGAGCACAGACGGTAACACCGATAAGTGGAGTTTGCTAGGGAAGTGGGCACGGGGAAGACGGCAGATGTGCCAAGCCTGCTGGCACGAGAATAACCAGAAACAAAACAAAGCAGGAAGATAGCGACATTGTAAGCAAGGTAACTGGGAAGTATGTAATGCCAAACAATGGAGTTGAAGCTTGTCAGCGCGAGTATGGACGATCATAGCGCCGTGTGGAGCTTTGATCTGCCATCCTCTTAGCGCAATACGTCGAATATTGTGTCTCTCCTTTTGGTGCCACTGAAGCATGGATGTCGCAGATACTGACCGAGGGGTCTCAGCCTCGCAGCTGTTCCCACGCAACAGGACTGGCAAAACCAACAAGGAGGCGGACGATCATTGCCACGAAGAATCCAGTTGATGACGGTAGGGGAAAGCAGAAGGGGAAACTAAAACAAAAAAGAGCGAGACAAGAAAGTTTGATGAAACTCACGATTCGTCCCCATCGGACTCATAGGAGCGATGGCTCTGGCTTGTTCCCTCATCCTCATCTCCTGCAATGTGCCCAGAGCGTGTGCCATCGCTTTCCAAAGTTTCCCGGCTTGACTGTGAATGTGCAAAGACGCTAGCATCGTCATAGGACAGCCCTGGCTGTTCTCGGTCTTGTTTTCTTCGAAGTCGCTTGGAGGATATTGACTTTGGCAGCAGCTTGTTCAGCCCAGTATTGCTGCTGTTGTCCAAAGTCGTTGACATCGTTGCAGTCGCAGTCGCCGCGTACCGCAGCCTCCTGCGGTCGAAGGTCGAATAAGATGTGAGGGATCAAGCCGGAATCGCTCGTTGTTACGTGCTTGGAGGCGTTGGAGTGGATGCGCTCGATGTGGCGGCAGTCTTGAGGAACGCTGGTCGTGGTTGTAGAACGCAAGGGTTTTCGTATGACAAACTTTGGTTATATATTTTTAGAATAGTCGATAAAAGTCGAAGGATATAGATTGAGAGGTCTTGAGGTCTTGTCGTGGAAAGCTGAATGGCGATCGAGCCAAGGATAAGAGAGTTGACGTCGTTGGTTTGTTTTAGCCCAAATGGTGGTTATATGACGGGCCAGACTACGACGTCCTGGACCACGCCAAGTCGGGTCAAGTCTTGTTCGATTTGGTTTCTGTGTAATTCCTCCCTCAATTGGGTGGTATCCAACTTCAACCGCATGCGTGATTTCCAACCTGTATCTCAGTGGGTGCCTACTGCATTTAACCACGCCTGTGGCTTTTATCAATAAAGGGTTACTTCAGGGGATGAAGTAGCTCGCAAATCCGTAGGTATTTCGGTTGGTGTAGGCATATTAGAGTCCGAATGAACCAGCCAACCACCGAAACCAACTGGAAGCTCTAAACTTAACCGATGAACCCGCGTACAAACCCCTGTGTGGTGGACGAGTGGGGGCGCCAATGATGATGTCTGTGGATGCTTAGCTGGTGGGACCAGTCAGACTTGATCCCTGCTGAACCTCTGGCTAAACAATGGGGTTTTGTTTGAGGTTGGTGGATGAGCTGGCCAGACTCCGTGGCGCAGTAACAACCCTACCTACCCAAGGTAGGTAGGTACGAAGTAGGACTCCTATACGAGAATGATAAAAAGAACAGAGTGTTTAAGTTAGGTATTTATTGATGAATATCTAACTCTTGTGTACAAGAAAGGAAAGAAGCAGCAAGGACACAAAGCCAGAAGGGCTTCGATTAAGATTGGAGATATATCAAGGAATAAAAGGTTATTCAATATGAATAATCATAAGTATCCCATATCCTCCCGTACAGTAGCTGGACTGGATTCATGATCGAATACTGAGTATATGCATTGGTTCGAACCTTCCATTAGGGCTGTAAGTGTGTAACTAACATAGAGAGAAAGCTCAAATTAACAATATATGTCCGAAAGACGATATTGTATGTCCCGAGATAACCTGTAGCCATAACATACAAAAAAAAAACAATTTACTGTTAGTACTATGCTTTAGGGTAACAGCACAGGGCCAAGACCATGCATCTCATGCATCTCATATATCAGGCATATTTACGAAGAAAACTCCTTAATAGGCAAGAAAGTTACGGTACTCATCGAAATACATTACATACCTTACCTTACATGATCCGCAGCCATTCTCCACTTTTGAGTCAGTGTCGTCATGAAATTCCCGATCACTTTCTGCGTACCTGGCGTTTAGTAGGTAAGGTAATTAATCTTAACCCCGCCAAAAGCTAAATTGTATTATAGCATGGGCTATGTGCAACTGCTAGTATGAGCGATTGATTGCGTCAAGAGGAAAGCAAGACTTCCATCTTACTCCATTCGTCCTTTGACCCAAATGTAGGTGCCTACTTGTTAGTAAACTCTCGTATTACTAGATCTTCAACATGACATAAACAATCAACTACCTACCTTGATTTGCACAAGGTCTAACTGTCACTTTCCCATTCGTGAAGTACATCGCCAACTTGAAATAGGGACTAGGTAAGGTAGGTAATATCTGGGCCCAGAGCCACTCAACCGCCATCATCAGTGGTCTTGTGCCTCCCCACATTTGACCTCATCACGTTACGATAACAACCAACCTACAACCCAATAGCGAATTCAAAAAGTTGAACAGCACACCAAGATCCGCTGGACAACTCAAGCTCTCTCGAATTTCACCACTTATGGAACAATGGACTCATCTCCGCTTGTAAAAGCACACGATCATGTGCGCGCCGCGAGTGTCGCTCACCACTCGTCCGATAGCACCGTCGCAATAACCGAACACACTCAGGCCGCTGGCGAGTTCGCCAACGCTGCGAGATCGACCTCTAGCATCGAAGCTCTGCGAACACTGAAGCTCCTAGAACAACATCATCGTAGGATCGTCGAGATTTTAAACCGACCGACCGAACCTACCTCCCAGGCCAGCGATGCCGATCTCAACGAGAAGGATTCGTCCACCAAAACGAATGCTCCCACCCAAGATGCGGACGACAAAAAGGAAAACAAGAAGGACTCAACGGCGTCAAAGAAACTGTCTCCTCCTACCCAACGCAGATATGCTCCCCGGGAGATGTCCTCTTCCATCGCCAGTAACTTGGCTACCGCTCGTGGCATCCGATCAAAGTATAGAGGCCAACCTCTCGCGCCCAGCGTTTCCAACGACCAAGCTCCCGGAAATCTAGATGCAGCCTCGCACCCTCGCGGAACCAAGGCCAAGATGCAGACTATCATCGATCATCAACCTGGCAAACCGACCTGGGTTCCACCTGTCGCTGCAACCACACGATCCGATAGTTATGGTAAAGGTTCATCGTCCCCACGCACCGATACAACTTCCTCTGCGGCAAGCAGTGACGACGGAGGATATACTCGGTTCTACAACACCTTCGGAAGTCTCATAAACAAGATCTCAGCACCCTTGGCATTTGCCGGTCTGCCACTGATACAAGAGGAATCCACCATTACAGAAACACCTGACTCCCCAGAAATGTCTCCCAGTCCCAAGCGTAGTCACCTTAAGGCGTCCCCGTCCAAGGTCTTAGAACCAGACCTTAGCAAGATCTACTCCAAGGCAACCATGCAGGCTCTTGTTAGAGAAGGGCACGGAGCTAACGATTCTTTCTACGTTGTGCCCAGTACTGGCCACACTATGTCTTATGCAAATATCCTGAGCTTTGCCGAGAAGGAAAAGAGAAGACTCGGGGCATCATCCCACAGTGATCTCCTCGATGTTCCTGATGAAGATGACGACGACTTTGTGGATGCTCGAGAAGCACCCCCGCTGTCGCCCGGAGCCAAACGTCGTATTGGCCGTGCCCGTACTGACAAGGACTTCAACAACATCATCGAAGAGCTATACACTGAAAACAAATCTCTCAAGGACACGTTAGATAAACTTACCAAGCGGCTCCACGCCTTTGAAGCCAGTGCTCAGAATTCCGCAATGGCTCTTGCCGAAAGTTACCGTCTCATGCGCCCTGGATCGCCCACTGCTTCACCACATACCAGCAAAGTTGCAGATGAATCCTTACGACGCAAGAACCAAGAGTTGGAGGAACAGCTCACCGCAGCCGTCAAACAGATGGAACGACTGGAAAAGGACAACCGGAAGATGCAAAAGGTTTTGGATAAGTATCGTGAGAAGTGGGAGACATTGAAGGCTGGGGCGAAAGCTCGGAGAGAGGCTCAAGGAACGGGCGAGAGCGTGGATGATGCATCCACAGCTGGGTAACAAAGGGATCACAGGTCTTTTTGATATTCTGCAAAATCTACAGGAGTTTGGATCAGCAGAGTCTTGTCCGTAGGCAATGGAATGAACATGTCAGCGACCTCCACTGCGGTTTTATCACTACAGTCGTTTAAATGTGTGTATCAGCCTCCTGCAGATGTTTCTGAAATTCACCCGTGGATCTACTAGGGTTATCGCCCAAGGCCTATTAATTCCACCAGAAGCTCACACTGAAGCTCACGCTTAGACTCCTCACATAATGCCACCATCCGATAGGAATAACCAGTGTGTCTCCTGGTTCAAGGATACACTCCCAATACTCGATTCCTTCGAGTTCTTCCCTCATCTTCTGGGCATCTTCTTCATTCATATCTTTGGGCTTCTCATCCCATTCTTCGAGAACACCCACATCCAATCCACTCGTATTGCTCATATCAACACCATGCTCAGATGCTCGCGGCCGCATCGCATATGTTGCACGGGGGGGATACAGACGGATGTATTTTGTTCCAACGACCTGGCAGAGCAGGTTATGGTAGCCATCGGTGTGGAGAGGCGTGATAGTGCGCGCTGGACCGAACCAGGCGTTGAGCTGGGGCATGTCAACGGGTGGCTGATTTAGAGACGGAGTTGTTGGATGAGGTGGGACGTCGACCCAGCAGAAGTCCGGGATGGATATGTCGTTACGAAGCGAAGGAATCTGCTGGAAGAGGTTATGCTGGGCGAGATAGCCAATGCCCTCTGTTTCTCCTGTAACATAACGAGCAAGAAATTCGCGGAACTGGATTAGTTCTTGTCCCCAACCCTCATCGACATAACTCCTACCGATTTCAACCGGTACCAGACGTCTCCCTCCAAAGGTTTTAGAGAGGAGATACCCGGGATCCTTCCAGGGGCGATCTGCGAGAGCAGGCCAGTCTGTAATCAAATCTGTAAAGACGACAGGTCGAGGCTCTCCGTTATCGCAGTTCATATAGTCTTCAAACTGCGGTATTGTCCAGCCGGAGTGTCGGGGACATTCCCTGATAGGTGAGAGCTTCGGATGTCCATGAGGCTGGTAGTTCGAAAAGTATTGCGTCGAAGTGTCATGTCTCTGACGCTTTATTGGCCTCTCGTGCTCTCCGTTCGCCGTCCACGCTACTTCAAGTATCCGTAATGTCTCCTCAAGCCATTCTTGTCGTCCGCCACCACCAGCCGTGATGAGTGCTCTGTCAAGCTTCTCAACGACAAGATCTAGAAGCTTGTCTGGGAGAATGCTATCAATTATGAGAGGTGGTACAATGAGGCTGAAAGAGTCAAGGATGCAAGCGTCAGTATATATCTGACGCCATATGACAGGGAGGAGGTCATAACGGTAGGCGTAAAACTTGGATGACGAGATAGAGATCAGATCTGCTATTCTTCTTTTGAGCAGATCCTGATTGATGTTGATGGTACCCTTGTTCGAGGCCAAGTCATTGTGGATTGTGATCAACGTACGAGCCTGTCTTGCAAGAAGTCGAACCATGGCATCTGCTGTGGGATCCGTATGCGCAGCGTGATCTGTCAAGTTCTCTACAACTTCTTCAGAAACCCTTTTGAACCCTTCGGTGCCTATACAGCGTGCATCTGTCGTTCTCGGCTCAGTGTCTGGTGCCTCGACGAGCGCGCGAGTTGTCTCGAAATACCTGACGAGAATTTGCTCATATGCCGCTGACGCCATGTTCCAGGAAAGATGTCATTAATTATGAGATTGCAATCAGCCTAATCGAAAGGAAACGTTGTTTCAAGTTGCTTGTTATCTGCCAGAACTAAAGCGTTGTGATCAATAACAGTGCAAAAGCACGGATTGAGACATCGCCGCTTAACCTTGAAGTTGGCAGTACTAAGCATCCAATAAGATACATTAAGGTAGTCTTCACCCACAATGTTCGTCAATATGATCTAGAGCATCTTGATCGCGTAATTCGATATATAACATCGAGTGCAGCGTATATTTTTGTATAGCGAACCCTTCCAGCCAACTTTGCCCCGACTCAGTTTATAAGCCTACAGATTGAACGACTGAAGCGTTGCTCATGATTCAAATCGTCATGAGTGGATTTCATTATATTTTTTGTACAGATTACACACGTATGTCTTAGCTTGTCCATACTCCCACGACACCGTCTCGTCTGCCTTCAACAAGATATCCATCTCTTACACGTACACGCTCCACGATGGCTGGAGTCTTGCCCTCTTCAGCGGCCGTGATGCCGGCGCCGCATTCCCATTGTCGTCCCTCTACCTTATCGTACACCTTGACAACGTCCTCACCCGCAGCGCTGACGATTCTTCGGGCGTCAAACATCATGTCTGTGATTGGATTGTCGTATGCATATGCGTCGTAAATAGACCCTGTTCTCAGGTCCCAAATCTGTGGTTTTGGTTAGCAAAAATGTACTTAGAGGATACAAGAGGGCAACATACTCTGATGCTTCTATCTACGCTTCCCGTCACCAGATGCACGTCGTCGAATTGGAGACACGTAACTGCACCTGTGTGACCAACAAGACTGCGATGGACCTGGCCGCTTCGAAGATCCCAAAGACGCACCATGCCGTCTGCGGTACCACAAGCAAGTGCAGTCTCAAAGACCTGCAACGCACCCACGAAGTCGGCTGAACTGCTTTGAGACCGCCCAGTGGGTCGCCATCCGCTGTCTGTAGTTGTCATACTCGCTGCCGCCGCCCACATAACGTCTAGTGTTTGCACGCAACGGCCCTTTTCAAGATCCCAATGGCGAATCGTCTTATCTGCAGAACCGGAAACCATAACATCGCCTCGAAAGTGAAGGGCTGTGATCTCGTCGACATGTGATTCCAATGTGTACAGAGGGCAATCAGCCATGCTACCAGGTGGGGGTTCAAGGTGGTTATCCGTTCCAAAAGCAATAGCATCCTCATCGTCGTCTTTTCCCAAGCCGCCGTGAGGGTCGTAGTGCGCCTTACTGAGATCCCAGAGTCGGATAGTCGCATCCACAGAGCCCGTTGCAAGAATGTTATCCTCAACCTGTAAGGCGCGTACCGAAGCAGTGTGCCCTTCCAAATAACCCATGCATCTGCCAGCGTTGAGATCCCAAACTCGAACTGTGTCATCCAGCGCAGCAGTAACCATAGTGCCAAAGGGAGCGTCAAAATCAATAGCTGTAATCGTGTCCTTGTGTGCTCGGAGCTCGCGAATGGCTGTGCCAGGCTCGAAATGCTCGTGCAGAATGGGCATTGACTTTTTACGATGAACCTTTTTCGTTTTCCGGGGCGTACTACCTGCTTCTGAGATGGGAATCTTTTCATAAACAGACTGGGACATAAACTCTTGATCGTGATCATCGGCATCGCCAACAAGATCTTGCTCATCCTGGGTTCGTGTGTTTCGTGCGATTTCCTCAGCCTCATCAACCAGCGCCTGCGCCTCATCAACTCGGATCTCCATCTCGGAAACTTGTCAAGTCAGTGGAGTCTTGTCACGTATTTGGCACATCACATACTGTCATGCTCCAACATGGCTTCATCCTGTTCCAAACCAGCGAGCCTGTCCAGGATAATTCTTCGCATGCCGTGGAGATTGGCGATTTTGTTATCGATTTCTCGAATCTCGTAGCTTGCCATGCTCTTGCGAGTACCCAACAGCCCAAACTCATGCATCATGGCAGCCTTTTCTTTTTTTAACTGAGTTAATTTTTTGGGGCTTCCTGGCGTCCCATCTGAATCTTCCAGCATCTTGCGACCGCGGGTAACCCGTCGCTGGAACTTCTTGCCCTCGTCAGTCAGCTCGGGGAAGCTGGCCTGGAAACCCTGAAACAGCGAGTAAGGATTATCATGCTCAGGAATATTGGCAAGCAGTTCATCGGGAAGGTATGTCAAAGCGCGATGCTGGATTTCGTGCGTTGAGAGTCTGGAGCGCATGAGGTCGGTTGGGGTTGTCCTGGCCATCGCGAACATGCTTCGCTGGACAGTCGGCCGCTTCATTTGTTTGTGAACCTCGGCCATTGCGGTTTGGTAGTGATGAGCCGTGGCTTCGGCATTGGGACCGATCAAATGAGTAGCTGTAGTTGTAACCTTTCTACTGAAAGCCTCGAGTCCGCGCGTCTACCCAAGAAACAAAGCATTGAGGTTAGCTATGTGCGGTCCGCATGACAAGAGACAATGGAGCTCGAGTAGGTATCTACACACCGACACAATAGACTGGTCGTCATCTCCGCCTTCGTCGAAGCCATAGTGAGTCTCTTGGTTCGCCATGGCCTAGCTCCTGGCGGAGGTGCAGAAGCGAAAGAGAATCGGAGGGCCTTGGAGCGATTGGATTGAGGTGGAAGATTGACGCTGAGGCTTCGGACAAGGAAGAATCAAAAGATTTGGTAGCTCACGAGGAGTTTATCATGACGCGCGCCGGGATAACCTTGGTTATTGAGGTGGAGGGCAAAAAAGACCCGAACAGGCTTGGATTTGGGCTTGGGAGGCTTCTGATCCGAGACGCTAATGTGGGCAGTAGCAGAATTGGATGGATGGCATCCCTCTGTAATTGGCTCATGCGACACCTCTGCCACAGCGCTGGAACTGCTGGAATGATCGCTGGGGGCTGTGAGGATAGTGGCGCACAGGTGAAGCTGTGCCCTGTAAGGTATTTTAATGCTCCCCTGGTGACGTTCAAGGCTGAGCTCGACCTCTTCCCCGAGCTTACCCCTCCATGCTCAATTTTATTGTGCCGCAGGAAGTGGGAGGAAGGGAAGGGAAATGCCGGCTCTAGTTCCGCTCATGCCCTCCTCCCTTTGGGCTGCCGACCATGTCATGGGCTGCAATCTTTTAGTACAGAGCTTCAGCCTTTCCATGCCCGCTTTCTGCTACCAACTAACCTACCTAGGTACTACCTCTAGGTAATTAGCCCTTCGGTACTTCAAATATTGACTTTGTACGACTCATTACACTGATATATAATCCCACTTCTACTTACATCGAACCCAATTCCTGTCTTCTATCAGATCTGGATCTTTTGATCATTCAGGTCGATACACACCTCAAAAGCGCATCTCCTCGGTGTTCAATTCCTTTTGTATCAGGACCAGTATGGATACCGTTATCAACATGGCCGATGCCGCACACGCACTGGATCTGGCTCGAATCCGATTCCAACTTATGTACGAGCTGCTCCCGACTTCCCATACCGTTTGTTTTTCCATTGAGCACCCGGACTGACATTGGTAGCCGTCTTGAGGATACAATCACCTTTCATCTGATAGAAAGGGTGCAATTCGCATTGAATGGTGTAAGTGGGATATAAGAACGCCTCATGCAAACCCCGGTCCAGCCGAAAAAACCCCAGATTGCATAATAACGATGATTAACGATGTCTTCATTCTAGACGATTTACGTCCCTGGAGCTGTGGAATTACCTGAAGCGAACCTGAGCTTCCTCGACTGGTATTTTCGCGAGCAGGAGAAGCTACAATCCCTTATCCGACGTTTCGAGTCGCCTGACGAATATCCTTTCTTCCCCGATGCACTGCAAAACCCAATACTCAAGCCTCTCAACTACCCCAAGATCCTGCATGAGAACAACGTCAATGTGAACGACAAGATCAAGAAATTCTATACCGAAAAGTTTCTCCCCGCAGTGTGCCCCGATTTCGGACGCGAGGAGCGGGGCGAGTCTCAAGAGAACTACGGCTCAACCGCAACTTGCGATATTGCTTGTTTACAAGCTCTGTCACGGCGCATTCACTTCGGCAAGTTTGTCGCTGAGTCCAAGTTCCGCTCGGACGAGGAAAAATATATTCGGCTTATCAAGGCTGAAGATCGGGAGGGCATCGCTGAATCCATCACCAATGCAGCAGTGGAGAAAAAGGTCCTTGAGCGACTACGACTCAAGGCTCTGACATACGGCAAGGATCCCTCTATCCCCGACGGAACCGAGGGAGCGGCAAAAATCGATGTCGACGCTGTTGTTTCAATGTACAAGGACTTTGTTATCCCATTGACCAAGGAAGTCGAGGTGGAATACTTGATGCAAAGGCTAGAACCAAGCGCCTGAGCTTCATCTCATCTATTGCGCCGCACTGAGATATTCATTAACAGCCTTGACCGCCCCTGGGAACTTGTTCGCCTCGATAAGAATCATGTGCCCATGCGCCTTGACGCCCATTTCTTGGAATGCCCGTTTACTGTCTGCCGCCGACTCGTCCTCTTTTGTGTAATTGAAGTTGCCGTGCGCCACTGCATGTTTTTGTAGCACCTCGTCCTCCATGTGGAAATAATAAATGCCGGCCTCCTCCTTTGCCTTTTTGCGCTTCTGATTCTCGACATCCAACTTAGACTCGAGTTCCTGGTATGTCTTGGACAATATCAAGTAGTGAGAGAAATCGTAGGGTTCCTTGTCCTCCACAGCAGCCTCAACCTCGTCGATAAGCATTGAATATAGTGGTGGGGCCAGCTCGGAAGGCATGTTTATGAGGCGTTCGGAGAACACAAGTCCCACGTGCTTTCCACTGCTAAGGACGTCGGCGATGGGTGCCAGGGACGAGCTACTCTGCGACTTCTCGATCAGGTATTTGATGATATTGTTCATGGGCTCCTTTTCCCGGTGTACAGCCGTATTGAGAATAGTGAGCATAGCGTAGGCATCAGTGGCCTTACCATCAACCTTGATGGTGGAACCAATGGTGGGTTGTGAAAGAACGAGATCGGCGAGGGCAGACATGTTGAAGAGATTCGCATCAACATCGAATAGTTGTCGCAAGAGGGTCTTTGTGCCGTGGAAGTCGACCTCAGGGTCAAAGTTGAACCACTCAAAATCGACATCAACCATATCGAAGTCCTTTGGTGTAGTCAGTAGGATGCGCATACAACTTGAAAGCATTTTGCCAACCTCGTCATCAGAACCGTCCTCGTCCATCTTGTCCACATCAGCCGGCGGGACATCCTTGCCCTCTTCGCGCGCTCGCTTCTTACCCATTATTAAATATTATATGGGTGTCGGTTTGGAAGATGTTCTGTTAGAACGAATTTTAGAAGATTGAGAAGGTCGCTTGGGTTGCTGGCGCAAAAAAAAGTATAAGTTGACAAAGTTTCCTCCAGTAGCAAATCACAAATTCATTCACCAGTGATGTCGAGCCAAAACATTTTCCAAGCCCCTCACTAACAACATTTTGGGGCGCCGATAAGATAAGAGTGACCAGGCGGTAGCGGAAGCTCAATGAAGCAATGCCCCCTGTTAGGTGTCATGGGCCTAGAGGTAAGCTCGCCAGCCTACCTAGACGGGAATGGCTGCAACCTACGAGAGGAGAAACCTATGCCTCAAGCGATGGAGCGCAAGAATAGTAATTACAGTGGGTTATACCTGGGCCGATCTCTGAAAGAATAGAACTTTCAGCAAGGAGGAACTCGCTGAAGACAACGAGTCTCAACAAATTTGTAGTAAGAGAAGAGTATGAATTACTCCTGGAGGGCTATTAGTCCTCTGCCCATCACCTTGAATCCGAGCAGCTCCTCTGGCCCAACTTGGTACCCGCACTCCACCTCCATCTTGCTCGCTACCCCCGTCCGTCCCTGCCGACCACCGACTGGACCTAGGTCAAGCGCGCGCAGAACCAACGCAACGTCATTCCTCCAGCTTCTCTCTCCCATCAACAATCGCCCAACCGACACAATCGCCAAATTATATCCTTGATATTTCACTCGCGATGGACTACAGCTCCACGATCCACGACGTGGAGGATCCCGCTGGGGATTCACCATGGGGCAACTCCCCTGTGTCGTCTCCATCGCGAAACAACATTGCTGCCTTCAATCCCGCCTCAGCTGATGCTGCTCCTCCCTTTCGCTACAACCCACAATCCTCGAATGGCCTGTCTCAGGACCAGTCTACATCTCAGTCTGAAGAATTCCAGCGTCCAGGGACTGCGACTACAGCCTCCGGCACTGAAGACGATACTGAGGCTTCGGGTACACTGAATACTTCAGAGGCACAGTCGCAATCCACAGCCGCTGAACCGTCAGCTGGGGAGGAAGGACAAGCTCAAGCGCATAGCCAGCAACACAACCAGGGTGGTGCACCGGTTTCACAGTCTGGACAGGAACCGCCCCCCCAAAAACCGGCCGGGCCTCAGTATCGACTCCAAGCCAAGATTACGGGACTTGAACGCACCGGCAAGAAGGATCCCATCCTCCGATTCGATGTTCACGTATGCTTTCTAAGGTCTTTTTGCCCCCTCATGATGGACTGACGTGTCACAGACAAACATTCCCCGCTTTCGAACAACTCAATTCCGAGATGTTCGCCGTTTACACTCCGAGTTTGTTAAACTTGCCGATCATCTGATATCTGCGAACCCAGAGGTCCTTGTTCCCGCGGTCCCGCCGCCTCTGACCTCCGCTGGAGCTGGGACAGACGAGGACGAGATTCGGGTCAAGGCCCTCATGCAGCGATGGTTGAACTACGTTTGTGGTAATGAAATCCTAATGCGGGACGACGAGATGGTGCTCTTTGTGGAGAGTGACTTTGGTTATAGCCCTATGGTGAAGAAGAAGCAGCCAGCGACAGGCGTCCGCAGAAAGATTTTGAAGCAGTTCGCTCCCCCCCCTGATGATACCCCTGAGCTTGCGGATGCACGTCCAACCGTCAAGCTCTTTTATCTTGGTAGCATGGATGCCGGCCACAAGGTCGATAAGCTGGTCAAGGCCAGGAGAGGTAAGCTTCCGACAGACCGCACAAGTCCAGCATATTAAACGTATTTAGGACTCGGCCTTTCCGAAGCCGATTACGGTGCTAAACTCACAAGTATGCATGTTCAGGAACCCCATCCTGGCTTGGCAAACGCCTATCGAAAGCTAGGTAAAGTCGTCCAGACCGTCGGCGACTACCATGCTGCCCAAGCGACAGCAGAGGCCACAACTATTGGCGACCCATTCCAATATCACTCACAAGACGCTTTCATTGTCAAGGAGTCCCTTACCAACCGTCAGATTCTGATTCGCGAATTCCTACAAGCTCAGGAAGCTACCCGTAGCAAGCTCAATGCGGCTGATCGCCTCAAGGCCAGTTCGAGTGTTCGCCGTGAAAAGGTGGACGAGGCCATCACAGCATTGGACGACGCTCGCCAGCACGAGACCTACTTGTACAACAAGACCAACCGTGTCACCCAAAACCTGGTCCAGGAGCGTCGCAAGTGGTTCTCGAGAACCTCTGCTGATCTCCGTCTGAGCATTAGGGAATATGTGCTCAGAGAGATTGAAGCTGAGAGGCGGACTCTGGCCCTGCTGGAGACGGTCCGACCGGATATTCGATCAATTGACGCCTCAGGCGGATTGAGCCGATTGGGTCGTGAGTCGCATCCAACCGTGCGTCGATCGAGTCTCGCCGCCAGTCAAGGTCCCAAGGGTGACTCTTGGAGTGGCGTTCCTCGCCGTTCAGATGCCACGGGTCGCAGCGTGTCAGGCAGTCTCATCAGCAAGGTGTCAGAGGAGGGCGAGAGCGAAGAGAGCACCGAGACAGCCCAAGGGCGACAGACGGGCGGCCGTGCCGGCCTTAAGGGTGTCAACGAAGAGGATGATGAGGATCGTGTGGATGCTAGAAATGCTGCGAGCCGACTGGCGGCCAGCACCTTCTAAGCTGCAACAGCAACAAGTGCACTATGTGGATGATGAATAAGGGGCTTGCATCAGATTCCCTCCTCTTTTTGATAGCATTGCTCTGAGCCTGGTGTCATATGTAAAACCGATTTTCTTTATCGTTGCGTCCGTGGTCTTCTATTCGTCTAAGGCCTCATAAATTTATATCAAACGCCGTGGTGTGTATGGAGATGCCATGTAACAGCAACACCAGACTTTTGATAATGTCATTGCGCTGCTGGAATCTCATTGTCATTTATCACCATCGTTCGATCTTGAAGGGATGGCGGTGTATAGAGTTGGTGGGTTACAAGGAAGACTGCACATCTCCCAGCTCCCAAATGTGGAAGATGCGACGTGATGACCGGTGTACCAAGTGAAAGCCGTGACAAAGAATCATCATAGCGTTATTCATAATCACAAATGAGGTCTGAGGAGTATGCTTCATCGTTCGCATGAGCCTTGGTACTCATGTTGAGAAAGTCTTCCAATAGATAAGATAATTTGAGTTCATTGGACATACCTTGTCTTATGCTGAAATCCGGTCTGGAGGACCCCGACTCTAATCTTGACCGAGGCCAAGCTGCAGAATAACACTTCACGCCATGTAACGGTCGTACAGAACATCTGTCTGAGACTTTGGAGGTGGTAGATTGCATTTCTATGATGGTTATGGCGAAACCTGCTGTACACATATGCTGTGTCACCTCGAAAGCTTTGGGAGCAATGGCGTAAGCTCTTAACCTCAGTTGAATAGCATATCCCGTCAATCTTGCATGAACAAGACTGTCAGCAATGCCCGAATTAAAACCAGCCAGCTTTCCAGGTTCCAATGGTTGCCGGACAGCATCCATAGGGCTGTTTCTAAATGAAGGCCTCAAGCGGAGGTTTGAGACCGACATCCTATCAAATACTGCCTGGAGACACATGTGCAGCTGGTTGGCTATCCCCATAACCTTCTTCCTGAGTATGTAGAGGGAGCTAACATGTGTCTTGTATTATTTGTATTCTCTTAAAATAGAGTTTACGTGGGCCCAATATTTGTATTCTGCTCTCTGTCTGCTCTTGTAACGAGACGATGCCTGGTTGAGTGAGGCCAAGCAAGCATGTACTATGTCGTGCTCAAGGAAGAGGCGGTCTGAAGAGATTGCGATTGCCTCCCTACGCATAGCATGTTTCACGTTACATCCAACTTGGTGATTCTCATGCTTTGAACTGTGTGGGAGCGAGTTGTTTGTCCAGTCATGCCTTGGGCTGTGGCCATATGCTCTCTTACGAGACCAACAGAGCAGCCTTCATATTATATGGTCTGAAGGACGACGTACCTACTCTCTAATGTTGACTAAAATGTGAGATCGGTTGTCGTTATCCTCGCATAAAGCCTGAATAATAATAGGCTATCAATATTATTGGACGTGTTTAACCGCGATTGACGGTTATCAGAACTTACTTCCGACTGGGGTGGTTTTTCAAGAATTCAGTCTGTCACATCCAGGGGTTGGGATGAAGTAGTGGAACCCCAAGCGCATGGCATCTCGTCATTTCTGCACCTTGTGGCTAACCCTTAGAATGGACAGGCAGTGAGATAGCTACCGTAGGCCAATCAATTATGCAACTCTCTTGATATTTGTAGTGCTTTCCAGAACAACGGAATATTTCGCCTTGACAGAAAGTCAACGTGTCAGGAATTGAGCACACAGGGTCGGCACTTAAACTGTCGGGTTGAATCAAGCTGAAGTTTGCGGCAAGGAATGGAGCGAGCTGCATTCTAGAAAACTTCTCAACATCCGAATGGCCCAAACAATCCTGGGAAGACCCAGTCTTGGCTGTTGATGCAAGCTTTAGCCTGGCCTTAGGCGAAAGAAAAGACGTGCAGATGTTTTTCGTGTGTTAGCTGTTGAAAATTTTCATGTTATGAGGCTGCTGGCAACCAGAACATGTATCAGGCGTATCATGGTGGCTTTTGCCCATATGACATTCCTCACTAATGGATATATTCATCGGTAGGAGATCAAATAGCCACACCTGTGTATCATCATTCATTCTCACCCCCATCGGGAGAGAACAGATCGCCGTGGTGAAGACAACTGAGAATATGGCGGATGCAGTCCCACCCCATCCCCGCCAAACGGAGCGAGGACTGGGCCATATGGGGTCCGGGGTTTGACCCTCTGATCCCTGCCAACTGTAGATTTACTGTCGACATCGTGTTGCTCCTTTTGTGGTTGATCCTTGGCCCTTGAAATCCTTGATAAGGCACTGCAGCCGACGACATGACAAGTGGAGGCGATAAGCGGTTATAAATCTTGATTGATAACAAGCCTTCAACATCGTTTATCGTATAACCTTGTAAAATTTATTGGAAAAGGCATTGATCAAGCGAGAAATCAACGCCAGCAGAGGACCCCGAGGCATTGTTGTGTATGTACAGTACAAGATGTTTCGAACAGGACCTAATAAGAGGACTGGAGGCTGGAAGGTTTGTTCTTGGTTAAAGTTGTGGCTTCCTCCTGGAACTTGGAGGGGATGGATATCCCCCGATTGGTGTGATACACGGCCGGCAAGGTTGGTAGGTAAACGCGGAAATACATGTACTGGAGGAGATTACTATCAAAAAGGAAAGGTTCAATTGAGACAAGAGAACCTCTGTGGCCACCTTTGCACCGAGCAGTACCTTATCTTGTATGCTCTCTTCTCTCAGTCTTCTTCGGCTTGACCTACGAGCATCGCAGAATCAAGCATGCCTCCACCGGCTTTGGCATCCTTGGCCACCATCAACTATTGAGGCAGATTGATCACTTCTCAAGTTCTCAAATTCACTTAATGTCCAAGAAGTACTCAGCGGGGGATATGACTCGGCCCGTTGTCTGGCCCTGCAGCTTGCAACATAACTTAACGTATCCATTGGCTGGTGGCTGACGACGGTTGGAAGACTGTTGACGACAGCTCTTTTGAACTGGAACGGTTGAAACGATGTTCCTTTTGTCCATGTTGATGAGACCGCCATTTGCATAGACATTCAAGCTTGGGAAGCCTTTCTGACACTGGCTCCTCCGTTCAAAGTTGATATCAAGCAAAGCCTTGTCTTTGACTGCAGTCGTTGACGTCCCAGACACGTGCGTCAATGACACTCTGCAACTGTCATGTTTTCCACAATCTCACTCACCGCGATCTCGGGCTGATTAGGGACCACACCACGATGCTGCTTGTGCATGACTATAGTAGGACAATCATGGTCCCCGGTACACCTGGCCGTCTTCCGTCACGGAGGCATGCAACAGTATCTACGGCACACGTTCGTCACAATTGATGATCTTGTTTCCTCTTTAGAGCGGGCACCAGTAGTGGCCAGCATTTTCAAAACCTCAACACTTGTATAAGCCGTGACGATCAAAGGCACCATTTCTTCTGGCAGCAGGTCTCCTAGCCCTCCTCTGTCAGCGCCATGGTGTTCTGCTAGCCCTGACACCTTCCATCAAACCAGTCACAGTTCAATGCCCCTGTTCACGATTTTCCAGGAGGACGCAGAAAGTTGACGCCGCTATTAGACCCTTGATAGCGCGCCCCGCGAACAAGCATCAAGGCCCTCAGTGACGCCCCATCTGTGCATGCAAGACGCCCGCCTGCGACAGGCTCGTCCGCGAAACATCCACCAATTCTGCTTGGTGGTCCGGCCTCGGCCCAGGCAACATGGAGACCATCTTGCTCTCTTAGGGCATCAGGGGCTGTCGTTCTGCCGATACGCCATTGCCATCGTGCTAAGTCCTGCAGCTAGTTTGCGATATGACAACACCTAACGGAAAGCTCCTCGTTTCCCACCGATAGCTTGTTGCTTCCTGACTGGGCCTTCTCCCCCCAATTCAAACGCCTCTAGGCGCCGCTCCACCTTGGCACTGATCATTTTAATGATGAGCGCACGCCCTTGCTTCTGGCTGCTCTCGATTCGGACTCCTCTGGCGAATTGCTCCGGAGGTTACTGGCGAGGAGTGTTACCTACTTAAGGGGTGGGAACCCATCTCCTTTGGCTCATTCTTGCTTGATCCAACGATACATAGCCGTGAACCTTTTTTACCTGCCCAAATCGGCTCAAGCATTCGTGCCAAACAGCTCTAGAAATTCAAGTCTTATATACTTCTATATCTTACACCAATCTACCACCTAGGCACTTGGCACTTGGAGCGCCTCCACGAGCTATCCTAGGCCCTTACCCCCACGCGCTGGTCGACTCCCACGTTTCCGTCTCTCTCCACCAGCCAATCCCCTTTGCTGTATTTGCCCCAAACGGCAACTGATCAAGTCATCGCCCGACCTCAAGTCTCCATTCTCACCAACATCCCACCTTTATCCCACGCTTCAAGCGTTGCCGTTGACAGCTATGGCCCCAGTTGCTACGGGAGAGATCGCACCAACGCATCTACCCGGTGGTCCATCGAAGCCATTGAGCATCAGTGCCTCTGTCTTGCATGGTCCCCGCGATCTGCGACTTGTAAGCCGACCCTGACAATCTCTATGGTTACTGTCGATTCAGCCCTACCCGAACATTTGGCTGACTTACCGCGTTCCAGGAAACAAGGACCATCGAGGCTCCAGCAGCAGGCGAGCTTCAAATCGCTATCAAGGCGACTGGCATTTGTGGTTCAGATGTTTCCTACTACAAGAAGTTTGCCAATGGCGATCTCTGTGCCTGCCATCCACTGTCACTAGGCCACGAATCGTCTGGCGAAGTTGTTGCTATTGGTCCTCAAGTGAGTGGCTTCAAGTTGGGCGACCGAGTTGCTCTTGAAGTTGGTGTTGCTTGTGGAAACTGCGGCACTTGCCGTAAAGGTCGTTACAACCTATGCAAAAAGCTGCGTTTCAGAAGCAGTGCCAAAACCTACCCTCACTACCAAGGCACATTGCAAGAGAGGATTAACCATCCCGCTGTTTGGTGCCACAAGTAAGCTCAACATGACTCTTTTGACAGCCCTGGTCACTAACTCGAATGCAGGTTGCCTGATAACGTCTCGTTCGAGGCCGCCGCCCTCCTCGAGCCGCTGTCTGTAGCTATCCACGCGGTGAACCGTGCCAGGCCGGAGCCGGGCTCCACTGCCCTTGTTATCGGTGCCGGCACTGTTGGCCTGTTGACTGCTGCAATGGCTCGTCAATCAGGCTGCACCTCAGTTACAATCACTGATATTGATGCTGGGCGTGTCAACTATGCCATAAGCCGTGGATTTGCAACCCATGGTTTTGTTACCCCCCTGTCCCGTTTGAACTCATCCAACTATTCTTCTGGAATCTCTACACCCGAGACTGGTATCATTACTCCTGCCAGCACCTTTTCAACAGCAAGCCGCTTCGACGGAGCCAAATCATTGGCTGCGGATATCCTTGCTTCATCAAACCCTGCTGGTACCTTCATGCTTGAGGAGGATGAGGATGGTGTTGATGTCACGTTTGAGTGCACTGGAAAGGAGGTGTGCATGCACACAAGCTTATATGCCACCAAAGCCGGCGGCAAAGTAATCATGGTGGGCATGGGAACTCCGATCCAGACCCTCCCTCTCTCTGTGGCCCACCTCCGTGAGATTGACATCCTGGGCGTATTCCGGTATTCCAACACCTATCCCACTGGTATTCGGCTTTTGTGTTCGCAAGCTGCGAATCCCTCTGGTTGTAGCCTGCCTTCGTTGGACGATATGGTCACCCATCGTTTCAGGGGCCTCGATCAAGCACAACGTGCATTTGAGCTAGCAACACGCACCAGTGATGATGAGGGCAAACTTGTCCTGAAGATTGTTATTGAGGCATAAAAACTTTCTCAAGATTGCTTTTTTACGACTTATGAATGATAGACAAAGATATCCAAGAAGCCACATATTCCAGTGGCATATTTCACAGGGGGTGGGGTAAATAGATATTCAGTTACGATGATACCAGCTACTACATTGGTAGCCTGGGGGGAAGGTTATATTTGATTGAAAAGACACAAAATATGATATGAAATGGCTTAATGGGTTGGGAAAAGGGATCGGCAGGGAGTTCGTCCTAACAGACATAGTTCCACGATATTAACATGAACATTTGACCCCTACCGCAACTTGACCCGTGAAGCCGAGAAACACTCACAAATCACTAGACTAATAAATATGATATGAATAACTAGTCTATGCTTTAATTCATCTCTAAAACACGATTTGAAGTTGTGATCTACCTCGAACACCAAACGCCGGGCTGAATGCATTTGACTAGGTCGTTTCTGTCGTACGCGTCATTGCGCCTGCGGGCCTCCGCGCGTATATCTAGCAATTTCAGATCAGGATATCGCCGGCTCCACGAATGTTGTAAGTAGCTGGGTCAATGACAAAATCCTGACCGGGGCCAGGAGGAGCACCACGACGGTGCGACGCCTTTGCATTTTCGACAACGTGGAACTTTTTGCCAACGTCGCGGGCCTGGCCGACGCTCTGGACGATGCCATTGAGGAGCCTCACCAAGTTAACATCGTTTGCCTCATGGAGCATCTCGCGCTCAAATGAGGCTCTGTCAGAGGGAATGACGAGGTCCAGGCGGCTGACGAGGGCTTGGATCTGGCGAAGCACTGTCGCTGATGGAGTGGTATAGTCGGCGTCCATACTACTGGAGTCGGCTGCGTCACCGTTGATGTACGAGGGAGGAAGACGCTCGAGATAAGTAGTGAGAAGGAGAACTCGAGACTGGAGCATCTTGATAGCGTTGGCCTTTGCTGTAAGGGCAGCAATCATTTCGTCCTCTTCTGGTGTCAGAACAACCTCATCATCCTGCGCAATCGCCTTGTTATGATCTTCGTCGTGGCTCTCTACTAGCCGGCGCTTGCCCTTGCCATTCGACTCGATGGACAGAGAGGGCTTGTCTTCCTTTGGGGGAGCAGCAGCAGCGTTTCCTCCTGAAGCAGCTACGTAGTTCATGCTGATCATTTCGGTTTCGTCGGTCTCAACCGAGTAGGGCAGCTCTCTGAACTTGAGCTTGAGCGTGGGTTCCCCGTCATCCATCTTCTTGTCCTCTCCATCGTTATCCGCCTTTTGGTCGTCGACTTCATAGTTGCTCTCGTAAATAGTGAGTGGAAGTCTGCCACCAACGGAGTGGTCAAGGACCTGCTCCGGGTGGAACCCGAGGAGTATGGCTGACTCGTTCCAACCTTCGAGAATCTGATTGTGGATTGAGAGGATAGTCGGGGTAGGACCTGAAGAAGGTAGAAGAGTGTACCATCCAACGAGGTCGAGGTGTCTATCTTTATGGACAGTGATCACTAGTACATGGTCAGAGGGAGACGATGATAGCATGGACGAGTCTACTGACTCTGTTCTAACCGTGCGCCAAATTTCGTGGCATCGAGGAGGTATCCACCTTGTACATTGGGCTCTTGTCGGGTGTGAGCTTCAAAGGCATGCTCGATTGTGATTTCGCGACCATTCTGTTGACCTAGCAAAACGCCAATAATGGGCCCTTCCTGTTGACGAAGAGTATGACGTGTGATGTAGTCGGAGATGGTGAGGAGGACGAGTGGGTGAAGAACAGCCTGAAGCTCGGAACTCTTCTGGTTAGAGAGAAGAGGGTTGGCGGGGGTCGAGGCAGCCATGATGAGCTGAGGCGAAGACACAGCGGAGGGTGTAAAGTGAAATGTGTCGTGGAAATTATGTTATGAAGTTAGTAAGGGGGTTGAATTAGTGTGTCTGACATCTGAATGAAGCTATCGTTAGCTTTGGTCAAGGCGGCGTCGGCGTGAAGGGTGATGGAGATGAGTTGCTGGTGGACGGATCATGGGAATAAAGATGCCCCGCATCCATGCTAGGCTGCTAGAGCTCCAGGGCTACCTGAGCTAAGAGTTGAATGTGGGGTCCATTGGAGTGATAACAGTATTAGGTCAGCATTCAATTTCCGTTCTAAATTCGACATGGGCGGCATGTAACCCTGAATTTTGCCGCCGTTTGAGTGACATGTCATGATCATACAATGAATGAAGTTGAGAGCACAGGCGTGTGTTTTATGCTTTGTGTGTATGAGCTGATATAATCCTATTATCAATCTATTTATGGTATCTCTATTGTCTATCGTTCATCGACGTTGACGCGACCTCGCTTAGTTGAGCAGATCCATGCCTGTGCCCGTGCCTGTGGCTATGTCTATGGTGCTTTGATCATCATCCAGGAGTCGAGATCCAATCCATTTGATACACCAACTGCTTTGTTCAAAACCGGCCATGGTTGCAGGTTACTCAGCACGGCATTCACCAGCGACATAATAAGCTTTACTGTGTCGGTTCTTTATGACAACGCAATAAAAGTCGAATCGAAATCTTATCAGGCATAAACCTTTGTTAACTCAAAAGAAGCTTTCAAGCTTGACCATCCCCACCATTTTTCAAGCCGCTCAAGGTAAGATATGCAAAGTGAAAGCAAATGCAAATGCATGCATGCATCCATCCATCCAATGCAGGCATCTCATTTTGGCTCTCAGACGGGCGATACCACCAGCCGGAACGTTTGTTTCTTTATTATTATTGTGGCTTCTTTTTCCTTTTTCTCATACACCCGAGTCTCACATTTTCCGCATTCCGCATTCCGCCTTTCTTCTTCCTTCTTCCTTCTCTTCCTTCCCCTCTATTGATTTTCAAGATCTATCATCCTTTATCCTCTTTATCCTCCACTACTATTGTCGTCCCATTGTCTCTTTCCTCTCCCTTCACCTATTTCAGCCCCTCTTCTTCCTTCTCGGTTGTCTCTCTTTCTCACTGGCTGGACCATAACTGGATCTTTCCGGCAAATATCAAGTACTCATCTGATCTGAAATAGTCGGAATCGCATCTCTTATCTGCCTCGAATCTCATACTCAATCTCAATCTCTAATTCTCCGATGTTCATCGCCCAGCTCCGTCTTCGTCGCCGCCTCCAGTTTTTGACCAACTTTTGAATTTACCCTCCCACCTCGGGAGTCCACTCCATATTATCTCACCACTCTCATCTCTGGGCACATCCAAACCATGATCGCCGCCTTTGGTCAAAGTACGGACAAAGTGGTCCGCGTGTCGACGGCTTCACATCATTTAAACATCACAACGCCTGCTTTCTACCTCCAGCAACCCACGACACGCACAGCCATGACATCTCGTAGTGGGAAACGTCCTCATTGCGATAGCATCGACAGCGACTCGCCTGCGCCGAGCAAGAAGTACAAACAAGCGACCTCTTTCACTTCCGATACTTCTTCAACATCGACAACGTCGACTGCTAGCTCTATCGACTTGGACTATCCTTCAATACAGACACCACTCGGCATTGACACTCTCATGCCGGCCTTCAAGAACGTACAATACGACCGTCCCACCTACCGATCAGTATCACCACAGCCACCATCACCCAGATCGCATTGAAACTCACCTCAGTAAAGGTGTTATGAAAGACACGGCCTCACATTTTGTTTTGATAAAAAATTGGATACCACTTTGCATCCCTCGGCGATGAGCTGAGGGCACTCTTTTCGGCATCAAGACCCAGAATGATTCCCTTCTTGTCATTTTACGCGGAACACGAAAAACACCGAACCTGGACCTCGGTTACCAATACTCGACTTATCTAATTCTCGGCGTCATACACATAGAGCGGAGGATTTAAAGAGTCACACTAGACTCTGGTACATATTAGTTAGACGGTTGGGATAATGGTTTGAGGACATGTTAGGCTCGGAGTCTAGTATTAATGGCAGATGTTTATAAGTAGTTCATAAATACGCAGTAGTCCCCCCATTATTGTTACAGGCAACGCCAGATCCGTCTCGTAATCATCATAAATCATTTCAGCACATTTCTGTCGTTCAATCCATCTCCCACCACATGACATCCTCTTCCTGGCAGTGCATGCCGATCTCGAAATTCCGCTCCATTGTGGTCATGGAATTTTCCATGACGAGAAGTTCCACACGCGCCATGGCTGCTCCGTCGCCCGTCTGTTTGGCCGCCATGTACTTGGCCATGAGCTCGGCGTGCCGGCTCTCGTAGTCCTGACGGACACGGCGCCTCCGGGCCGCCGGATCGCACGCTGCGCACGTGTCGTTGAGATGTTGAATTTTGACATTGGGAGTGCATGGGCGAGAGTTTGTGGCCATGCCACATGCTGTGGCATAGTTTGTGAACGTGTGGCCGCAAGCCATTGTGGTCTTGATACTTGTGCACATGTCGATTGCAATTGAGTTCAAGAAATGCTCGAGAGGATGAAACCGCTGATAATTCGGCGCAATTGCGCATAAGCTGTGAGCTAAAGATGGCGGTAATGAAGTATTACAGATGTATGTGACTTTTGAGCGTCGTGGACTTGGAGGAGAGAAAATCCACACATTAAAGGTATTTATTAACAAGTTTGTCCGTAAAAGAGATATTGACTAACTTCCAAGAATTATCTAGGCTATGCCTTCTTTTTGATCCTTTCTGCGATCATAGAGATGGGTCCCCTGTCCAAGTCGTCTCTGGTGGACGTCGCATGATGATCATGGCACAAAGGCTTCACCGCCATCCTACGCCTCCCGAGTGCGACTAGGAAGTCCAACAAACAGCAACCGCTTGGTGTTGAGGGCGGCCGGTGCACGGTGTGGTGCTGCACCGGCTAATCGGATTGTATCCGAGTCAAAATCAGTTGCCTGTTTGAGGAATTGGGACATGATTGTATGCTCGTAATCGCTATTATCCTATTCTAATCTACATATGTATTGTCCTATTTGTTTTGTTTTTGTGTGTGCGGTCTTGTTCCATGAGGGGGGTTTATTTGTCACCAGCCTCCTCAATCTTACAAACCTCAAGCGTCTTATATATCGTCCATCATGACTCTTCCGGCTTTGACTCCTGTTGAACCTGGGGGTTGCCGGCCTCTGGCGATGACTCGGTCTTGGGCTTGATACTCTTCCATTCCACACAAAATGCGCAAACCAACTGGGCTAGAGTCAATGCCAGACTTACAAAGAATATTCGGGTAATGGCGATGTTATATGCGTCCTTCACCAGGGGCATGTACTCGGACGGAACTATCTTGTTGAGTTCTGTAGCACCTGCATCGACAATTTTCTTGGGCGTAAGGTTTGGGATATCTGATAAATGTTCCGCGAGGCGTCCATTAAGTACAGTCTGCCCAACAGAGACGAATATGGCACCACCGAGTTGCTGCGCGAAGAAGGTAATTGAGATTCCGATGGGGATATCCTCCTTGGGAAGCGTTGCTTGGACAGCGAGGCCGGAAGTCTGCATTCCCAGGCCCAAGCCAAAGCCAACAAGGAATTGATAGGCAATCCAGTGTGATGAACCCGTATCTGGCTTGAGCGTGGTCAAGAGCCCTTCTCCAATGGCCATGATACAGGGACATATCAGCATAGATGGGACATAGTAGCCAATGCGCTGGGTGAAGGCAGCAGAGATAATGCTAGCTACGACAAGGCTTAGGACTAATGGAATCGTGTAAATGCCTGAGTCGATGGGTTTTGCGCCCTTGGTAGCTTGGACTAATAATCTGTAAGCGTATGTTATAAACAAAATGAAGGCAGGGGTTACTCACACCAAAGGGGGAGATAGTAAACGACAATCATCATACCACCACCAACAAACAGCATAGTCCACGCACAAGCCAGCATAGTCCTCTGGGTGATGACCTTGGCAGGGACTGTTGCAGTTTCGGGCATCTTGATCTGTACGACAGCAAAAATAATGGCTGTAAGAGCGAAGAGAACGAAGAGAAGAATTATTCGCCAGTTGTCCCAGGGGTAAGTCGAGCCACCCCATTGAAGGGCCAGGATGAGGCAGATCATGGATGGCACAAAGAAGAATGTTCCGAGCGGGTCCAATCGAGTGATATGCTTCAGAACAGGAACAGGCTCGTGCTTCTTGGGCGATATGTGGAGGAAGAAGAAGAGGAAGACCGAGGCGACGAATCCTACAGGGAGATTCATATAGAAACACCATCGCCAAGTGGCATGTTGAGTGAAGGCCCCTCCAAGAAGAGGGCCAACAACGGACGAGATGCCAAAAACCATGCCAAACATGGCTGTGAATATGTTAGATATTACTCGTATAGTCATGGGGAGGGGAGTGTATACTTACATTGGAACATTGGCCGCTTATGAAGAGGAATCATAGGTACGATGGACATCATTGAGCCTGTCATAATTCCTGCAGAGCCAATACCAGCAATAGCTCTTCCGATTATAAAAGCAACAGAATTGGGAGCAGCACCACAAATAGCAGAGCCAATCTCGAACAGCAAGATACAGACAAGGAAGGTCGTTCTCAAAGGGTAAAATCGATAGATACGACCAAAAATGAGCTGAAAGGCAGCTGTAGTGAGCATGTATGCAGAACCATACCATCCTATGTCGCCTAGACTCTGGAAGTCGTTTGTGATCTGAGGAATGGCAGTTGCAATGATTGTGCGGTCGAGAGCGACAAGAAACATGGCAGCAAAGACGGAGAAGATGATAAGCCAGAACTTCAGTGTCTTTGGTTTGTAGTTCTCTTGAGCTTCTTTGTCGAAAGCTGGGCCCTGGGGGGTTGACTCCTCGTCTTTGGTGTCATTTGCGGACTCTTGCTGATTGCCTTGAAGCGGCTGAGGCTTCTCATCTTGTGATGATCTCTTGTTGTCAGGTTCAGAATACGTTTGTGGTTCGGCTGATGAGAGTGAGTTGAATGATTTGCGATCTGGAGCATGAGATTCGGCCTTGTCAGGGGGAGACATGGTTGAAGTTGAAGCTGAAGCTATTCAGCTAGAGATGCAAGGGCTTAGATGATGTGATATTAAACAGCGTATTAGTATTAGTATAAGTATAAATATTGGGAAACACTGGAGTCTGGTGCTGCTGAGCAAGATGAGGCCTGTTGAACTGGACATTTTGCTAGATATATATCTACACTGCAAGTAATCATCGGACGGACTGAAAACCGAGCCATGCAATAAGTTGAAACTAGCGGCAGGACCTAGAAGAGATTTGCATACAGAAGATGCGCGTGCTCGGTCAATACTCATCCCAATAGAGAAAATTACGAAAATTGACCCGAGAGAAGTGATTTGATGCAGAACAAGGGTCCCGAAGGTGAAGGAACCAGTTATAGGTCGGATCCGGAGACCACAAAGCTATACCCGATTGGGAAATCAAAGTCGCGAAGGTGCCAAGAGTGTCCCCTCTCGGGACCGACGGACATAAACTCATCATGAGCAACACTCAAACTTGACAACTCTCGGCCATTTTCTTGTCTACTGCCCGAAGAGCCTCTGAATGGTACTTCGTCCTTTCTTCATTTCGCCCTTGGATTACACGTCTTGACCCGCCCTTGATTGTATCTGATCTGCTCAACCTCACTTTCAACGCCCATTAACAAGCAAAGATTGAGGGGACCAATCATTTGAACCCTTACCTACGATAACAACCAGTCTCTCATAAAAGAGCACGGCCGCCAAGCAAAAATCAAGCTCCCGTTCCCGTAATCTCGGGCCCGAAGATCACAAACACGCCATAATTATCCATCCAACGCATCGCAACGTCTGTTCCCTCGTTGCAGATCTGTCCTGTCACTGGCCACAAGCAGATGGATGGATGCATTTGCAGGTCCCTGACTCTGATCCCTACCCACAAGCTACCTTACAGTAGGCAAGTATCTTACTGTAGGGCTGAGAATTCCGACAGCGCAGTACCTACAGCTGAAAGAGACTTGCAGTTCAGCTGAACCCATGAGAGTCTCTCATATCTGAACAAAAACGCCTCTTTCTGGGGCCTATCCCCGCTCTTCATTCGCCGCCACGTCAATATCCAATAACGCGTGACTGTTGCTGTGTGTTATTGTCTCAGCACCCACTTGCCCGGGCCCGACACCTCCTTCGCCGTCCCTTGCCCGGTCCCGTGCAGATCCGGGATAGGATACCCACTCCGTCGGGGTCAAATCATCCGGCCATTCGGTCCCCCGATACAGTTACTGACTGGCCATGCCCTATCCCAATGGCATTCCGGGTGTGCCCGAATCGGCCCCGCAGCAGCAGCAGTCTCAAGTACAACAACCTCAAGATCCTTCCGCCATCAAGTTAACTCGAGGGACCAGCTGTGTGCTTTGTCAACAGCGAAAGGTCCGCTGTGACAAGAACAAGCCATGTGCCAACTGTGTAAAGGCCAAAGTTGAATGTCGCGTTATTCCTCCCCAGCCTCCTCGCCGCCGGAAGAAGCGTCTACAGGAGAAGGACTTGATCGATCGGCTAAAAAAGTACGAAACCCTTCTCGCGGAGCACGGAGTCAAGGTTGATGCCATAGGACATGAACTGAGACCTGATGGTCCCCCGGGTGAAGATGTTGAAGAACTTGAGAATGATTTTGAAGGTCTCAAGACAACCCCTGAAGCTAGTTCTTCCCCTGCGCCGTCTAATTCAGAGCAACGGTATGCATCCTGCAGACAAGGCCTGTCAACGCCTCCGGAAGTACTTCTGCTCACATAATTATAGGACTGGTGGCGGGGCGTGGTTTTATCACAAAGAGGTAGGTTGAGTTCTCCTCTCTTTCACCACAGTCGTCTAATATCCTACGTAGTTTCGAGCCAGTGAGCACATGCTGCAAGATTCATCTGATGATGAACCTGAAGTGGGCTCAAGTATTCATCGTGCCTTTGATCGAATGTTTGACACTGATGGGTTTCCTTTCATTATTGGAGCTGCTCCAGTCCCTATCGCGAATCTTCATCCTTCCACAATACACATCTTTCAGCTCTGGCAAATATATATCGACAACATCAACCCCCTGCTCAAGATAACACACGTTCCTACAGTTCAAGCACAGATCATAGAGGCGAGCTCTGATCTCGAAAATGCACCAAAGAACATTGAGGCTCTTATGTTCTCCATATACCTCATGGCGATCACATCGCTTGAGGATGCAGACGTCTACAAACGGTTCAACGAGACCAAAAAAGAGCTCCTCGCAAGGTACCATACTGGCACACAGCATGCGCTGACGAAAGCCGGATTTATGCGGGTCAACGATCCTATTCTCTTGCAGGCGTATATTCTTTACCTCGTAAGTTCACCTATAAATTTGTTGTGAATGCTGTCGATTGACTTTTACTTAGTTTGCTGTTCGATGGTTCGTTGACCCTCGTCAAGTATTCTGTCTCATTGGTTTAGCTGTCCGCATTGCCCAGCGGATGGGACTTCACCGAGATCCAGCGCAGTTTGGGCTACCGCCATTTGAGGTTGAGCAGCGTCGCCGACTGTGGTGGACCCTTGTGGGATACGATCGACGGCTAGGAGAGATGGCAGGATCAACAGTTACTGCTCTCTCGACCGGCGGTGATTGCAAGATCCCCATGAACGTCAACGACTCAGATTTACATGTGGACGGTAAAGAGTTACCTACACCACACTCTGGACCAACCGAGATGCTCTTTTCTCTTACGAGAGTCGAGCTCGCTATGGCGGTTTCAAGCGATAGTAATCGCGACAGCTACAAAATGAACAACACAGATAAGAGTCCTGCTGGGACACCTGCTTCCAAGAATCAAGCTACCATCCGCCTTGCTGGTCAAGACGGCCCTGCCTATACGCTCGACGGTTTCTGCGCACACATAGAAGGCACCTACCTTAGCCAATGCGACCCTAAGATTCCTCTGCACTTTTTTACCCTTACCATGACTCGTCAAGCTATGTGCAAGATGCGAATCATTAGCTTCCTTGTTCGGATGCATAGCAATGACGACAACCTCCCTCTTAAAGACGTTGAACGCGACAGCCTCTTCCTACAAGCCACGCAAATGATCGAATACGACAACGTTGTCCAGTCATCCGAATCCCTGCGGCCCTTTAAGTGGTACTCTATGCATCACTTCCCCTTTCCCGCTTACATGTTTCTCGTCCAGGAGTTGCGCCACCGCGTCTCTGGCCCCATGGTAGAGCGAGCATGGGATGCCATCGAAAAGAACCATGACCTCCGTGGCCTTCTCAACAACTACCATAATCCTATGCACATGGCATTTGGTGGCCACTTTATCAAAGCCTGGGATGCGCATGAAGCTGCCTTGATAGCTGCTGGCAGACAGGTTCACAGGCCAGCTTTCTTGGGACCTTTGCGTGAGCGTGTGGCAGCTCGCCGGCGAGCAAAGCAAGCGAATCGACCTGTTCCCAATCCTTCCCAGCCTCCGATCGGTGTCCCGCATTCTCAGGTCACGACGCCTTCTTCCACGGGGTTCGCCCCTTCTGTTGGCCAGATGACCCCTGGAACTGTGCACCATGGCCAACGAGCAAACTCTGGCTCAGTTGCCTCAAGCGACGAGCCTGGTGAGATGGACTGGACTTACATGATGTCTGGTTACAACGACACTTCAAGTTTTACACCGATGGGCGGATTTGGTAGTTTCAGTGGTGGCTTTGGCGGGGGTATGCCTGGTATGCCACCTGGGATGGGAGGTATGGGGCGTCCTCCGACTGTTAATCTTCCAGGTGGTCGCATCTTTGGTGGGAACTAGAACAATATGAGCAGTGATGTGATACGATATACGAGCAGCATTATCCCTTTGTCTGTTTGCTTTGCTTCTTCCAACTAGAATGCTTTATCTTGGATGTTTATTTGTATCATAGTATTTGAAGATGATGCAGTATACCGGTATCTAATTTTTTTGGTCTTTGTTTTCTTGACCTGTGCCCATATGCTACTGTTCACGGTCCTGAGCTCGAACTAGAATATACGAATGGTCATAGTGGCGCGACCGTTATAAGAATAACTTGTTTATTTTGGCGTCTGTGCCAGACTTGAGACGCTCTCACATCAACTTCACCCAGATCTTCTCGGAATGCAGTGTCCTCGACTGTCATAAGCCGAATAATTTACTGGGTACGGCTGAGGATCATAGATCGGAAGCGCACACGACCTATTCAGACGGTGATTTTCAGAAGTGCGCCACTGTTTTTATTCACTGGTATGGATGTCATGTCTAGTTCAACCTTGATCAGAAGGTTGGCGCCGTTTGCCTGTCCAATCTTCACCTCAAAGCCAAGCCGATAGTTGTGTGAAACTACCTATCTATGTACGGAGTAGAGCTGAGGATATGGTGAACCGTTCCACTTTGTTACGCTGCCATTTCCCATTTGGATAACCAGCATAAGCCACAGCAGAGTGATTAGCATATGACGAGCCATTGTTTGCTTTGTGTCGCATTGCTACAACTCTCAAACAGCATGCGAGGTAACCCTGCATCCATGTCACCCCAATCACCAAGGCCAGATAGGTTAGTAGTTAGTATTATTTAGCTGTCACACATTCCAAGCGGGGACAAAAGCATTATGCACACTGACAGTTTTGAGTCAGTCTCTGTCGGATACCCGTCCACATGGGAGAAATTTTGCAGGATTGGCCATTTTGATAAAAATTTCTTCAGTGCCTTATGCAAGTGGCTTCTGCGCCCAGCAATCAATCCAGTCTAGTTGTGCGTGAATGCGAGTGTTGTTGAGGGTTTCGAATACGCTGTGCCCCAGCTCATATGCCTCTTCTTCTGTGACTCCCATGATATCCGGACGGCCAAGCATTGCCGTGACCCATTCCTCCAGGATGTTTTGAGTGAAGATTCCCATTTCTCGCATTTTTGCTTCCTGGTGCCATCGGCCAACAGGTGTGTATGAATGGCGTTCATTGACATTGATGAATCCAACGTCACGCAGCGCCTCAACGATTTGGAATGGAAAGCGTAGATTCCAACCGTATATCGTGGTAAAGGGACCCTCGATAAGCCGGTAGAACTTGTTCATAGGATGATCATCTCCGGCAGTACCGTCATCAGAGAAGACAAACGGAACAATTTCATGGATTTCGATCCAAGCACCCGGTTTCAGCTTTCTAACAGCATTAAATGAGCTGGGGTTACGACAAGTTGATGATGACACAACTTACTCAAAAGCCCTTTCCAATAGCTGTATCGGTTTTCGCAAGGTCTGTAACAAGGCTCTGATATGAATCAAATCTGCATTGTCATATATTCTTGTCCATGGACGATTTTCATCCTCAAGATCTTCTACTCGAAACTCAACGTTGGGCGGCGTCCAATGTGGTTGGATGGGTGAAAGATCACATCCTATAACCCGTGCGCTGGGAAAGTTTTCTGCGACTAAGGCAGGTTCAGTGTCAGCCTAAAAGTATTGCAATTGAGACGGAATAACTGACCGTCTTGCGCCCACATGCCAACACCTGTACCAAGATCAACAATCTTTTGCGGGTTGTCCCCGATGGGGGCCAGAAATAGCTTTCCGTCGAGAAGATAGTCCAGGTACAGCTTATGCTTCAGGCCCTCGCGAACCTGCTCAGCATCGTCGTTTGGCAGACCATAACGACCGCAGAGAAAGCCTTGATATCGCCTAACAGATTAGCATTCGTCAACGGGGTGTAACAATGATCAGCAACACACCTTCCATGTTCGTACGAGTAAAGTTCTCTGGTATTAACTGAAGTAAATTCGGAGGTTGCTATTGAATCTCCATAGTCCGAAGTTGGGTCCTCTTCGGGGTCTCTATGGTCCATCGCTACGGAACCTCTGCTTCAAGTCCCTCTTGAGGGATAGTACTCGAGAAGAGATAAGTTAAGTGGGAAGGAAATAATATTTGACGTGAATACATGAGCACTCCGCAGAAAAGCAGCAGATAGGTACTGTAGCAGCAAGCTAAAAGAAGGGCAGAATGATAGGACAGGCCTTGGTGGGTCAAGCATATGCCGGTGACAGATACCCAGACCTTGTCCCGAAGGTAGGGTACGTATGTCGCAGGGGAAGCCTGTACAAAGGCAGGGAAGCTAACACTGGGAGAATGATATGTGACAGGGAGGGAGAATCGAGAGAAGCAAGCATGGGAATCCCGGGTATCGACCAAACCGGCTTGGATGATAGGGCCTCGTTGAACGAAAAGTTGTACAGAGTGACAAGAGTGACAAGACCCAGCAAGCCGGACTGTGTGGAGGGGACTAACCGAGTGAATGGTTCCAGCTAGCCAATACGATGGGAGAACAGCCAAGGAGGATTTCCAGAAGAACGGAAGGGAGGGTCGGCGGCGCAGGGAGACCCAGAATCCCAGGTGACCGGTAAGTTGGTAGCAAACAAGACAGACGGTCGGTGCGGGATAGGCTCTTTGGTCAAGCGGTATGGCCCCGAGCCGTCGGGACAAACCGAAACTCTTTTGAGAAGTGTTCACACTGATTGGTGGCCGTGATGCGACCCAGTTGTGACGTGGTCGAACGAGCGAGCGAGTCCAGTGTACTAAGGCAGCTAAGAAAGCTGAGACGACGGGTACAAAATGGCAACTGTCCCTAATTGCGATAGAGGAAAACTAACAAGAAACAGGGCTGTGGCTAAGGATAGAGAGTTTCGTGTGGAGGTTTGGAGGAATTTGAGTCGTGATGATCGAGTCTCGTCAAGTTCAGTTGCCGTATTGTTTAATTGATGGATGTATGCGTTATACCTTAGTTTTCAAGCTTGTGTGGGAATGTGGCCAGTCTAATACAACAATAGATCATGCCACTCTCTCGACCATTCCGTTTCTGAGAGCCATTAATTCACGCAGTTCGAGCAGTAAGGTGAGGCAAACAAAAGATGAGACCTCTCCGTCACCAATTCTGCTCCGAGGAGGTGGTGCTGTGCTCTACCAAAGGTATCGTAGAGTAACGGTAACAGTAACGTATCCTGCATAGGTGCAATCACTGCAACGGCATCCCACAGTGGGCCGAAGGAGCCTCAGGACCAGTCTCCATTTGTTTGTTGCGCACCGTCACTTCCGAGCGGAGGGTGTTGGGGTCGTCCACTCCGCTCCGTCACGGGAAGAGAATGCTCCGTGAAAGCATTGCATGCTCGTATAGTACCACAAAACTGCGTACTTGAACAAATCATTGAGCTGATTCTATTGAGCAACGCGGAAAAGGGAATGTCCACTTCCGCTGAAACCATGGTCAAGGGTTAGGTGTTCGGCATACAATAAGTTATTTCAGCCAAAGTGCTGCATGCCTTATAATGAATAGAGACCCAAGGTACATTGGGAGTTTTTGTCGAGATGATGACAAATATGGCGTTGGATTTCCCGCCAGCCTGAAGTCCAAAAGGCAGTGCGAAGTCAAAGATACGCTTTTGCAAATTGTGTTGGATGGCAGAGTTGAGTGCTGTGTCAATATGCGTGTGCTGTAGCCAGGGAACCCAGCTAAGAGTTTCGGATAAGTCATCAAGATATCCGAACTGACTTGACCAGGGGGTACTCGATGGTATGTCTATTTCGCACAAGTTCAGAGATGTTGAGAGATCTTAAGAATTGTAAGACCAATCGAAGATGGGAAATTTGAGTGATAGTGAAGATTGATATCAATAACCTCAAGGTATAAGTTAGTATGGTAACCTTATACCTACGACCAGTTCTTGATGAACAACCTAGGAAGACACGGATAACATGGAAAGGCACAGCAGAATACTTGCGGTTTTCATTCATATTTGTATCCGTGCCCAAGCGAAAGCTCGTAGTACACAAATTGAGCAGTGCCTTATGAAGTACGAGACCAACTCAATAAGGAAGTCAAGCTGTTTTCTATTCCGATGACTTATTATATTCATCCATTCAATGCACATCTTGAGGAGGACCTTGTCTTTAAAAATGGAAGGAGGGGCAGTCCGTGCCATTACATTTCTGAAGCCACTTCCATTCCGCTACGCTTGGCCAATTTACACGGTCGGTAGGGAAAGCGCGTCATCCAATCGCCCAAGCCAAGCCAAGTCGCGTCGCCAAAAACACGTTGGACTAAATTGATTTTCAACGTCTGAGCAACGCAGAGCCACCGTAGCACGACGCACTCCCATATTGATCAGCGAGCATAACGAACGATAACGCCGTCTGTACTTCTACGCTTCGAGCGTCTTCTTTTCTCATTGCTATAATTGAGTACTCATTTATTGTATTTTCAAAGACTCTCATTATATCATTGTTTATTTCCCTTGTCGACGTTTCCCCATCTACTTTACGCGATCATCGCGTCCCGATCTTGCCCCTTGACGATACAAGACCGATTGCCATTATACAATTCTTACTCACCCTCACCCTCATGAAACTTGCGGCATATAGGCTTAGCGATCGAACCGCTTCCATAGTCTCGTCGCCATGTATCTCCCGCGGCAATTGATCTCTAAACTCTACGTCCACCTTCAGCAAACGAGACACCCGCTCTCCCCGCCTGTACTTGTTCTCGTCGCTCTCGAACCCGATGCTCTTTGTGCTTGCAGGATCCTGACCCGGCTGCTGAAACATGACTATATTCCCCACAAAATACAGCCTGTTGCTGGTTACACAGATCTTGAGAAGGCTGGCCGAGAATTGGTCATGCCCATGATGGAGTCTCAGGGAGGCAGCGGTGGTGTCGTTGTATGCCTTGGTGTAGGGGGTATGGTTGATCTGGGGCCACTTCTTGGCCTTGAGCCTGAAGGTGACGATCAACCTTACAGTGGTGTCGAGGTCTGGGTTATGGACGCTCATCGACCATGGAACCTTGGAAACGTTTTTGGCGGGTTTCCCCTCGACCCTGAAACGGAGGTGTCGTCGTCTTATCACTCAAGGTGCCCTACTGGTGTCAACGGTGGCATGATTGAGTCAACATTTAAACCTGGCAAGGGTGGTGTTATTGTCTTCGATGACGGCGATATTGTCGACGATATGCAAACCGAGCGCAATGCGTACCTCGAATTGATGGAGATGCCCGAAATCGACGACGGTGGTGAGGACTTGGGAGATACCGATGACGACGACGACGACGAAAATCCAAGCGATCTCATCCCAGAACCTGTTCATGCAGGTCAAAAGCGAAAAAGCTGGTCAGATGCAGAGGACGAAAGCGACGATGATAGGCCCCACCAACGACGAAGGAGTAACTCAGTATGACGGCCTAAACTACCTACAACTGGACTTACTGACATTTTCGTGCAGTCTAGCTCTATTGCCGAATCACCACGGCGGCCCCAGCAAAGAGGGCTCATATCAATGCGACAGCCCGATCTTGGACTGTCAAGCGATGCTATCGAACCTCCCTCCGGAGCACAATTACCTGCAGGACCGTCACTGCGCGCACAAAGGAGACAACTCCTGCGGTTACGACAAAAGCACGAGGCCATTCTACACCAATATTACAAAGTTGGATCTTCTTTCTCGGAGCCGTTGTCATCGATGATGTATTCGCTTGCTTCTGATCTTGGTAGAGCAGACAACGACCTCCTATGGTTATCTATAGTTGGAGTTACATCTATGGAACTCTATGGCCGTTCATCGGCAGGCATTGCTGCACCTGTCAGACAGAGCGACAAGAGTCGTCCGACAGGTTGGTTGGGAACTCGAGGTGCTAGAATACGCCAAGAATTCCGCGATGAAGTCAGGCGATTGAACCCCCCGGAACTTGCGAATGGACGTGTTGCTGCAGAAAATACAGGCGTGATTCCTACTACAGCGAGGAACCCTGAAGACACGGGAATTCGGCTGTCCCCGGAGCCCAGATTCTTGCTTATCAGACACTGGAGCCTCTATGACAGCATGCTGCACTCGCCATATCTCTTTTCTCGCCTCAAGACTTGGAGCGAAGCAGGAATCAAGCGGCTTCACAAGTTACTTGCGAAAATGGGGGTCAGCCTGGCACAGTGCAAGCAGAGCTATACTCACATGGACATGATGCTGAAACGTGAGTTGAGGGCAAAGCTATTGAAATACGGCTCACTTTACAACCTTGACGAGATGGTGCCGTCAGTCGATACGGATGGTAAAGACCGTGCTGGCGCGAAGGATGGATGGGGGTTTGTCCGAAGTTGGGGATGGCGAGCAACGCTGAGTGCCCAGGATGTGGGAGTCGTTATTGGTGCACTCCTAGAAGTAGGCAAACATGTTCAGAACCCAGAACCTGCTGTAACAGCAAGTCAAGCTGGTAGAGACGCGGAAGAAGAGGCAGAGTTTGCAGCTCAGGGCGAGGAGTGGATTGAGCGGTTCTGGGAGGCATATGACGCGCTCGAAAAGTAAGTATCAACTCGTTGAAGACCTTCTTCTCTCCTCGCTGACTTGGACAATAGCATCGACGCGCTGAAAGCCGGTCTCCCTACTGCTCAGTTCCTCCACCGTGCCATCTACCGGACGGGAACGTCTCTCATCAACAAGAAGCAGATCAAGCATCTTCGTGCATTCCGCATGTGTGTGGTCAAGGAGGGCCCTGACGTTTCACTGTTCACCCATCCCGCAGCACTGACCAAATTATCACTCTGGATAGGCGAAGCCCTTGCTGAACAGGAGAGAGAAATGCATGGCAAGCTGTCACATGGTGGTCGCGGTACACCTCTTGTCGTCGCAAGCCTCAACGAGAAAAGAGGTGTATATGTGGTAGTTGGGACTGGCGGCGGTGGTGGTCCAGATACCACACTGCTTGACAGAGAAGCCGCCAAGAAACGGAAAGCTGAGAGAGAAGCAAAGCTCAAGAAGAAAGAAGAGTCACGTCTAGCGAAGCAGAAGATACGAGAGGATAAGCGTGCAGCCCGACGAGACGCGGGTGACGATGACGACGAGCTGGAAACGGAGTCAGAGGACGAGGACAGCTCAGACTCTGACGCGTCAGATGACGAGGACGTCGAGCATGAGAAAGGCTACGGCCTCAACAAATTTGGGATCGCGTTTCAAGAGGTAGTAGCAGAAACCAACACGCGGGTTCGAATTGACAGTTTTGAGCATTGCGTGGTAGAGGTGAAGAAGGAGGATCTTGGTGGCTTTCTGGAGAGCTTGAGCATGAAGGTTGTCGTGGGTTGAAGAGCGCAGTAGTACGGCCTGGTATGATGGTTGCTAAGTATCTAATGATTGTATACGTGTGTGTCGTTCTGGTAGATGCAAGCGGACGGGATGATTAAAGTAGTTTCTGAATTGGATATCTTCCAAGCTGGCAGAGGGATAGGAGTCAGGAGGCATCATGATTTGGGACAGGTAGCATGCATGGGTGGAACTATGGTTAAGATACCTCTAAGCAAGACTTCTCTTGGAAGTATATTGAGTACTAAGGACTTGAAATATATTTCCACTACTATAATTGGATCTTGTGACGGAGATGATTCAAGGTAATTAGTTGATATGTGAGGCCTCTTGAGGCACCATCTAGCAGGGGTTGTGTAGAGCAGCATGTCATCCTGAGCTTTTCCTTGGAAGCTAGCTAGATAAGGTGAAGGACGGGTTTATTTGAGGTGGGCGCAGCAAAAGCTTATTGACGATAGAGTGGTTTGGTGCCGACTTGGCGCAGATGTTTTTCCCTCTGTGAGTTGTGACACATGAGCGCTAATTGTATATTCTGGAATTACAGCTGTTTGTTCAAAGTCCATTTTGCTTGAGTCTCAATTAGTCCGTGGCTAAAGATAGACCATCGCTTTTGAAGGTCACGAGCACTATCAGAATTCCGAGCAAACCACTTGACGATTAGTCGTTCTAGAACCAAGATCTCTTAGTCTAGGTGACTCGATCGGGAGTTTGTATCCTCGGACTCTGTTAGGGTCAAAAACCGAATTCGATCAGGGCAAAGGAATCTAAGCGGATCGTAGTGATAGCCCACGACAGGCTCTGATAACACAGCCACAATCCTGTGCTGGGTTGTTGGTTGCATGCGTGGACAACCTGGTCGCCACGCTTCGAGAAATCGAAAAAGACACAGCCTCTTTGATGTTCCCCGTAGATCGTTGCTGGGACTACAGATGATGGCTGAAAGAGGCAGCTGGTCTTGGAGACAATGTCCCTAGCGTCAGTATTGGGATACTGTGGTCGCTCAGTCTATTGTATAGGCAAGGCAAGGTAGTCTGGAGATCTCAGATCCTCGTATTCACGGGCTGTTTCGGATTCGTCATTGGAAGCGAAAGAAAAACCAGATTTCCAATGGGTCGAGATGCATTCAGAGCGCGGTTTCGCTTACCAATTGGATGGATGGCATCACGGACCCAACCACTTGGAGTACAGCGGGGTTCTGCTATCCAGAAACCCCGCCCCCACTAACTCCTCCCCTACCAGTGCCTAAAATCGCACTGAGACCCCTATGATGCCCTGAAGGATGTGCTGGGCGGCGACTTTATTCCAGCGGAGTTGCTGCCATCTTGGATCGCCTTTAACCCCGTCGGACTGGAGTGTCTCCCGCCTCACCCTCATCATACTCCTTCCCACACTTCCCGTTCCATACCTTGCTTGCTTGCTTGGCCTTACACTTTGCATCAGTATCTAGCGGCCTCCACTTCTTACCTACGACGCAGGTAGTTATTCCATCTCCATCTCTCTTCTCTTATTACTCTGCTTGAACCGATTTTTACCTGAGCCTCTACGCCTCTTGTGTCCCTCCACGACTGCGACTCGTCTCTCCTCGCCTATTACTGTCGCACGACCCTGAGAGCTTAATAGCTTTCCCCTCACTAAGCGCTTCGCTTTTCTCCAGCCCCAACGTGACCTACTTATTCCACCCGCAATCCTCCCGCTATCGACATCGACATTGATATCATCATCTACCACCTTTCCTACCGATAAGCGATTCTCAAAAGAAAACGGCCTCATCTTACCCTCACTTCGGCGCCTTGGCTCGAGAGCTCCTCATTTCCTTCGAGATAAAGACAACCCCAGACGTCCAAGCCTTTGATCGACCGTCGCGCAATTCGCGCTCTCTATAACCACCCGCTGATAACATCGTAAAGTCCGAGACGTCATGGGTAAATCGTAAGTTTATCTCCAACCTATTCCAGTTGTCTTGGGAAGTCGCTTTACATTATTATTCTGCCCTATCGCCTCCGTGTCTGAGAGTGTCCTCTGCGTCACTTGCCGCCAGGAATCCCATCGGGTCGCAAGCGCATTTGTCAACCTCGGATCCCCGCGGAAGCTAGGGACCGACGTCATTATACCTAGGGATCGACCACATCACAACAATACTAACCTCCTTGTGCTTATACAGACAGTCCAAGCTTTCCCAAGATCAGCTCGTCGAGTTGCAGAAGTCGACTCATTTCGACAAGAAGGAGCTTCAGCAATGGTACAAGGGTAAGTCTCTGTCACTGACGCAGCCTCCTACTCGATCTATACCAGGAGTCTGCACGCTTCATGAGATAGGAATTTGTGTCTGATATCAGGGCTAGGTTTCCTCAAGGACTGCCCCTCGGGTACACTCACCAAGGAGGAGTTCCAGAAAATCTACAGACAATTCTTCCCGTTCGGAGATCCGAGCTCGTTCGCCGATTATGTATTCAACGTCTTCGATAGCGACAAGTCCGGCACTATTGACTTTAAAGAGTTCATCTGCGCGCTAAGTGTTACTAGCCGAGGCAAGATGGAGGACAAGCTGGATTGGGCCTTCCAGCTGTACGATATTGATGGCGATGGCAAGATTAGCTATGACGAGATGCTCAAGATTGTCGAAGCTATCTACAAGATGGTGAGTACCGACTTCGTGGCCAGCTTTGCAGCGCCATGTCCTCATGCAACTATGGGGAATGCGGACGACAGGATGAACCCCTACTAAACATTAACAGGTCGGTTCCATGGTCAAATTACCCGAAGACGAAGATACCCCCGAAAAACGAGTAAGGAAGATCTTCCGCATGATGGACAAGGACGAGAATGGAAGTCTAGATATGGAGGAGTTCAAGGAGGGCAGCAAACGGGACGAGACTATCGTCTCAGCGCTATCTCTTTACGACGGTTTGGTGTAGGGATAACGAGATCCGACCAATGACATGAACGGAATACGAGCAGGAACAAAGGGAAGGAAATGAAATCAAAGAAAAACAAATACAAGTGAAAAGAAGGACCCATGGGTGCCATACTGGCCAGGAGTGTGAGGAGCTTTTATCTTTTTGCTTTTACTGTTTGTCTTCGACCCAAGCGTACGGCCCTCTTGCTTTTACAAGGACGCGCCTTAAGGGATCTTTGACTGCGGAATAAATCGACTTGCTGTTTTTTACCGGGCTCTGTATTTTCATTTACTGTCCATGTTTTGTTTGCATTCATGAGTGTGTTTTGAGATATGACTGCTTAGACGCCATGGCTTCCCCAAGCTCTCACTTTCCATGGTTTTATATGGTCCTAGACTAAGATCTTGAATCTCTATTGGTTAGTTCATCACGTTTGGGCCAGGGCGTTGTCTGGGTTGGACAGAGTCGATTTCTGTTGTGAGCTTCCGGCATCTTGATCTTTTTCGTCTCTAGGACGGATTGATTGCAGCTTAACACATGGTAGTCATGATTGTTTATCTTTCTGGGTAGCTTAATTACTTTGTATCATGTCATAGAATCAAGGGGCATGTCTAGGTGATTCTTCCTCAAGTTCCTGATATGTGTACTTGCCTATATGTAAAGCACAGGATCCACTTACATTCAACTCCCATACTCGGCTAGGTCAATCGCTTTCACACTATCTCGGTATCTCCATATAAGACCAACCCTTTTCAACGAAATGCTCTGTTCAACATCACGCGAAATTCATACCACGCTTCATCAGAATAAATAACACCTCACAATGGACTTCGTAAATAGTCTTTTGACAAATCTTGAGCCAGAAGTTGAAGACGCAGAAGAAGGTCAGCTTACAAGATCCTTCCATTCATGCAGGTCTCACTAAAAATGCATAGAAACTTTTATGCTGTATTCACAGCCTATCCCTTCCATGAATCTTGGCTTCATCGACTCTCGTGCTGCTTCCGTCGATGTTTCTGTTGCTGATCGGGATTACACTATTCATCAATCTCCTACTGTTCTGTCATCGTCACGCGCAGGTGGAACAACAGGAGCCGGTAGATTTTTCCTTTTCACACTCACTCCTCAGGAGAGAAGGCTGACTTGAGATATAGTCTTATGGAAGATAGCTCCCAGCTTCGCCTCCTGGTTGTCTTCCTCATCCAATCCCATTCTCGCCAATACCGTCCATTCAAACGCCTCCATCCTTGAACTCGGCTGTGGCATTTCCCCCCTGAGTGCCCTTGCCCTTGGTCCACGCGTAGCACGCTATGTCCTCACCGATCAGTCCTACGTGCAGCGTCTTGTTCAGCGCAATCTTGACGAGAACTTCTCTTCTGCGTTTAGCTCGGGGACGTCTACACCTACAAGTGGCCGAGGCAAGAAGAAACGAAATGGTCATGGGCATGGGCATGGTGCAGCACAACCGAATATCCGCTTTACAACGCTTGATTGGGAGACGGACGAGGTAACACCGTCCCTTACTGGTTCTGATGAAGCTCGTAGCTTTGACGCCGTTGTTGCCTGTGATTGTGTTTATAACTATGCTTTGGTAGACCCCTTCGTTCAGGCATGTGCGGATGCGTGTCGTTTAAGACTCTCCGATGAGTCGTTTGCCGATGATGAAGAAAGACGGCCGTGTGTCTGTGTCATTGGGCAACAACTTCGAAGTGACGAAGTATTCGAGTCTTGGTTAAAGGCGTTTTCAACTTCATTTCATGTCTGGAAAGCTTCTGATAGTGTGCTGCCCGAAGAACTGCGACCTTCCGCCGGTTTCGTGGTCCATGTCGGTATCCTTCGCGATGAGATCAGGAAGAGGGATTGATATTACTCTCTTGACCTCGTAGCGTACTCTAAGATGGTACGAATGTTCTAAATTATCATTTTCTGAAGAAACCCGTTTTCATATCGCATAAAGTAGCTTTCATCTTATTCCGGTGCCATTAATTGTAAATATTTTGATTCATAAATCTTCTCAGGAGCTTCGATTTGGTATCTACTCCATGTTTTAGTGCTTTTGCATTCAGTATGAGCAAAGCCAGCAACCCTTTTTGTCCATCGCGAATATTTGAAACCACAAAAACCAGATGCTAATCATCATATACCAGTATACCAGATCCCTTCGCCGTTAAGTCATTTCTTCATTCCAACATCCCTTTACCCGAATCACCACTCGAGGGGTTCCTTCTTCTCCTCACCCTGATTTGTCTTGGGAACAGGCACGGCCTTAGCGGCCAACTTGCCACCCTGTCCAGGACGCTTCAGGTAACCGGTGCCGTCGAGCCAGGGAGTGTTTTGTGTCATGCGTCGCTCGAACTCGGCGATCTTGTCCTCCTGCTGCATGGTCAGGCCAATGTCGTCGAGACCGTTGACCAGGCAGTGCTTGCGGAACTCCTCAACGTCGAATGAGCAGATGGTCTCTCCGTCAGCATTCTTGATTAGCTGATTGGGCAGATCAATCTCAATGTCGCGGTTGGCGCGAGCCTCAGCGGCGATGGCTTCAAGGTTATCCTTGTCCTCGATCCTAATGGGGAGCATGCCGTTCTTGAAAGTATTGTTGAAGAAGATATCGGCGAACGAGGGAGCGATGATGCACTTGATGCCAAAGTCTAGGAGGGCCCAAGGGGCGTGCTCTCGAGAACTGCCGCATCCAAAGTTGGGTCCAGTGACAACCAGAGTCTTGGTCTGTCGGAAAGGCTCTTGGTTTAAGACGAAGTCGGGGTTTTCAGATCCGTCCTCCCTGTATCGGAGCTCGTAAAATAGTGCAGTGCCAAGACCTGTTCGCTTGATTGTCTTGAGGAATTGTTTAGGGATGATGGCGTCAGTGTCGACATTGGATCGATCCAGGGGAGCGGCAGTGCCCTTCCAGATAGTAAATTTAGGTAGACCAGAAGCAGCACCTCCAGCGCTAACCAGAGTGTTTGTGTGAGGCTGGGAGTCCTGGGGCTGGTCACCGATCATCTCTCGCTCCTCAGAGTCATCCTTGGTTCGCTCATCTACATGGGGCTCCTCCGCAGGGAGCTCGCGGGCCTTAAAGGCCGACTGGGGGGTGTAGTGCGATAGCTTGCGAACGTCAGCAAGCTTGCCGACAATAGCGGCGGCAGCTGCCATGACAGGAGACATGAGGTGCGTTCGGCTAAGAGCACCTTGTCGACCCTCGAAGTTTCGGTTGGATGTACTGGCACATCGTTCCTTGGGGGCCAGAATGTCAGGGTTCATGCCCAGACACATACTGCATCCAGCCTCTCTCCACTCGAAACCGGCATCAACAAAGATCTGGTCGAGGCCCTCCTCCTCAGCCTGTGCCTTCACAAGACCGGAACCAGGGACAACCATGGCGCGCTTGATGTTATCAGCAACTTTTCGCCCCTTCACAACGTTGGCGGCGGCTCTCAGATCCTCAATTCGGGCGTTGGTGCACGATCCAATAAACACCTTATCAACGGGAATGTCCTCCATTGGTGTTCCAGCCGTCAAGCCCATGTACTCAAGCATGCGGCGGCCGGCGGCCTTCTTGTTCTCGCTACTAAAGGTCTCAGGGTCAGGGACACATCCGGTGATGGGAACGACATCCTCAGGGCTGGTTCCCCAGGTAATGGTGGGAATGATGTCCTTGGCGTCAATGAAGACATCAATGTCGTACTTGGCGCCAGGATCAGACTGGAGAGACTCCCAGTAGGCAACAGCCTGGTTCCAGGTCTCGGAACCATACTTGGGGGCCAAGGGGCGTCCCTTGAGATATTCGAAGGTGATCTCATCAGGGGCAACCATACCAGCACGGGCACCACCCTCGATGGACATGTTGCAGATGGACATGCGAGCCTCCATGCTCAGGCTACGGATAACAGATCCGCAAAACTCAATAACGGCACCAGTACCTCCGGCAGTTCCGATCCTGCCGATGGCGTGGAGGACGACGTCCTTGGAGCTGACACCAGGGGCCAGCTCACCGTCAATCTGTATCCTCATGTTCTTGCTGCGCTTGGTGATGAGGCACTGAGTGGCCAAGACATGCTCAACCTCGCTGGTACCGATACCAAAGGCAAGAGCACCGAAGGCGCCATGTGTTGAGGTGTGGCTGTCACCGCACACGACGGTGGTTCCAGGGAGAGTGAAGCCTTGCTCGGGGCCAATGATGTGGACAATGCCTTGTCGTTTGTCGCCCAGGCCGAAATATGTGACACCAAACTTCTTGACATTCTCCTCGAGAGTGACACACTGTGTTCGCGAATCGTCCTCCTCGATGAATGAAGCAATGTCCTTCAGGGCTTTACGGGATGTGGTGGGGACGTTCTGCAGGGTCCAGGGTCAGTAAATGCTCTGTTGACCACCGGTTACGGTAGTTTCCAGTAGTTGGTAATGCATACGTGATCAGTGGTTGCGAGAGTGCAATCAGGTCTTCGGACTTTGCGGCCTGCATTTTCGAGACCCTCAAAGGCTTGCTGTTGGTAATTGGTTAACGGATGTTCGGAACCTAACGTCGATCGTTTGGGGGATTTAAACTTACTGGTGATGTCACTTCATGGACCAAGTGCCGGTCTTTTGGCCAACTTCGTCAGTTCACTGCCCATAAGCAGAATTAAACGCACAGAAACGTACCGATGTAGAGAAGAATTGTGCCATCGAGCTTTTCGTCGACGATATGTGCCGAGAAGACCTTGTCGTAGAGGGTCTGGGGGTTACCCACGGGAGCAGGCATCTTGATGTTTATAGTCGCCCTGAGTGAACGACTTTGAAAGAGTACTTGAGAGACGAAGTGATTAATGACGCTCGTGAATAGGAGAATATCACAAATGCAGGGTGAGAAGGTATGTAGTTGGTTCAAAAGGAAGAAGGTAGTTGATGGAGTTGTTAAGGAGAAGAGGAAGCTTTAACTCTCTGCTTTAGACAAGGGGACAGAGTTATATGATGCAGCTGAAGAAAGAAGAAGTCAGGAAATGGACTGGAATTACTTAGAAAAAAAGGCGTCTGCTTCTGGGGTTTATCAACAAAATTTCATCTGAGCGCCCCTCTCCTGCCCAATTCCACGAGCTTCATCGAATTGGCACGAAGGCGCCGATGATCGGAGGGGTCCGTTTGCGGCCGTCAGCAATTGGAGCTCACCAAGAGGCCAGAAGCCCCAGGACGGGCGCCAGCGCGGGGTAGACCCACAGCTGCCTCCTGCGCTGATTGCTAAATAATTGGTTACTATTGGTTGTTCGCTGATCGCTGCTTTTTCAACCTCCGATGTCAAAAGTCCAAGACCTCCGATTGCTATTTAGTTTTGGTTCTTTTTCAAACTCCACGGCTCTACCCTGGTCTAATTACGACATCAATTGCCTTGCCTCACTCAATGCTGAGTTTTAGATATTTGCAAATTAGCTAATAGCACCAGACTTCGTTGGTTCTTACACGGTGTTACATGAACATGAATCCCATGAATACGAAGAGCCAACACACTTGAGACATTAGTGATTAAGTCAGAGTCGAACAGACGATCAATTTCAACATTAAACATGCTGTATCGTAAAGACGTACTATGTATTATCTATTTTACCTTCCTCCGCATCCGCCATCGGCGCACGGCTTGCCCCGGACTATGTTGTCTCCGGCACCGGTCCTTTCCCGGGTATCCGCCCGGCCGTTGTGTACCTAGTCGTCCATGTATACTCCGGTCAAGCTCCGCCGAAACATTGCCAGTGCCTCGTCAACTAAACAATCCCAATCCGCTTCCCTGCACTTCATTGTGATTGCCGTTAATTCCATACCCCATACTAATATCACCAACAGCCCGAATACAAGGGGTAATGCGAGACAAGTACTCGCCAAATCTGTCCAACCATCGTTGTCTCGATCGGTAGCTCTCCAATACGGAGAGCTGTAATCAAAGACAGGCTTCACCGCTTTCCAGTACAATCTCAAAAACTGTATGTTGTACCCCTTGATCGTACACAGAAACTCCTTGATAGCATCCCACAATCCTCCCGTCACACCCTGTTGAGATCTATTACTGGAAAGATCTGCGATGCCGTCTTCGGCGTTCCAATGTCTTGGAAGACTGCCTGGCACGTGAATCCCTGGATCCGTTGCTTGATTGCTGACTCCTGGCATGTATATTTGAGATAGAAGATCCAGATTGCTCAATTGAACGCTGGCTTTCTGAGGAATGTTCTGCCTTTTCTCCCCCTCTTCTCTGTTTTTGACGTCCATTGTGCAAGTGGATGTTGACAAACTGCTGCATCGGTGCTGCGTTGCTGGCACTTCTGGTAATTTCCCCATGGTGTTGTACCCTTGTGCTTGTGGTTGTTTTCTCGACTCCTCGAGAGGACTCTCCGATATAGTATCGGTCGCTTGAATCCTTTCCACGGACGCCGATTTCGGCAATGCACTCAGTCCACGATTCTCTGGGGAAGCTTCCAAGCTGTTTGGCGTTGTGCCAAATCTCTTCAGGTTGTGGATTACCCGGTTGAGCCTGCGCTTGCGCTGTAGACCCTTTCCGGCCTCTTGACCTCTCTTGGGGGGGTATTTCGATGTTATCTGGCCGCACCCAGTAATGATGGTGGTGTTTGTGGATGCAGACGCCCCCTTGACCTCGTACCTATTCGTGATGTCGTGATTCGCGCTCTGCGTCCAAACCTGCTTGGCTGTATGATCTTTGGTCTCGGGTTTCGTATGGACCTGATGCAAGAATTGGGGATGAGTCACTTTGATTGTTTGTTGGTTTGTTTGTGTTATTTCCCTGGTAATCGTAGGTAGATGTTGCAGCTTCTCGTTGACTGTCGCTTCTTTCGAGAGAAACGGAGGAGCGGTGAGGGGATCTCGAGTTGCTGACCGCTCTACCTCGCTTTGGGGTAGTGGGCCGTTTGTGATCCCAGCTTTCAATGTCCGCCGCTGGAGCAGTAGGACTGTTGGAGACGGCGTTGAACTGTTCAGTGCCTCTTGCTCCCAACTTGGCTGTATCCTTAGGCTTCCTGTTAGGTGCGGGTTCTATACGCGTCCTGTCGAGACTTGCTGATGGTATGTCGAGGCTTGAGTGTGTTGGCACTGGTTTTCTAGGGAACTCGATGCGGTTTGTTCCAATGTTGTCAGGGGGGTAGTGGATTTCTCGTGGGTGATCGTCAAATCTTGCACGAAGCTTTCTGGAATGTTGTTCTCGTGCTGGCTTCGTATCTCGATCTTGCTCTTCTCTAGTAAGTGGCTGTTGTGGTTGGATGCTGTGAGGTTTGGTATCATCGAGAGATCTAGCAAAGAGTTCTTGCTGATTGAAATCCGAAGTGTCTGGGTTCCTCCTGGTTCTGTTTCCCCTTCTGGTCCCTTCTCTAAAAAAGACTTGGAGCCTTTGTTTTGGTTTCTGTGGTCCGCCAGTGGTCCGCCCGCCTCGTGGAACTTCTTGTTCCCCTGCAGATGCTGTGTCTCGTTCAAAGCCGTTTGTATTTGTGTATCATCATGCGCGGGTTCAAGGGAAGACTTTGGGATCTGATCTCTGTCTGGCCTGGGCTCGATTGGGTTATGGAAACTTATGTCATTCTCGAAAAGCTCCAAGGCCGCAGGAGACGGATTCGCCAGGCTGCGTCGATGGGGGGTTTTGATGACCGTGTCAGATGAGTGCGAGCTTTCTTTGGGTTGCACAACAGGTGGGAATTCTTCATCGGAAGGTTGCTTTGAGTCATTGTGATGAAGCGGAAGGTCTAAGTCGATGAGCCCTTCCTCCTTTGCCATATCTAAGTCTCGGTGTGACGGGCGCCCTACGTCAAAAGACAAGTTTAGTTAAATGTGTCAGGGCGAAAATGGCATAGATTAGAATACTGACTTGAGAATACTGAAGTACTTCTGTGTGATTGGGCAATGGGGCTCAAATCAGGCTCCTGAACCGACGACCACTGGTGTGTCCCCCTTCGCCATTTGCCAGTGGCAGAAGCTGCCAGTTGTTTTTCTGCTTTCTCTTGTCGTCGTGTCTTCGCAACTTCATGGTCGAGATGTACCTTGACGATTTCGACCTCGGCCTCCTTTCTTCCGGCAGCTGATAAAGCGTTCTTGGCCTGTGCCTCCAGGGCCAGTAGCTTTTGTTCAGTTTCCGAGCTCAGGATGCTCTCTCCGCTGTCCGATGTAAGATCAAGAATACCAGTCTGCGGATTGATACCTTGGACGCCCAAGTAATCTCCGCTCTCTCTCAGACTTTCCCGGTCCTCTCGGGCTTTTCTCCTTGCCTTTCGATTGGCTTCTAGAACTTCCAATATGCTAGGTGTTCCTTGAATGGCTGCCGCGAAGGACTGGGCCCTGGAGGAGCGCCTCATGGGTTGTTTCCCTTTGTCCTTCTCGGCTTCTATACTGCCACTCGGCTTCTTCTGACCGCGCTTCTTGCTTATTCTCAGGGAACCAAAGTCATTCCATCTACGATGAGGCGGCAGTGAAGGCCCATTCCCTTTGCTTCTAGATGCGGGCTTTGGTTCAGGCACTGCTTCACTTAAGTTCTTTGGTGTGTTCCAATCCACAAGGCGATCCGAACCCCCTTTTCTGCTGCGTTGGCCCCCTCGGCGATTTGAGGCAGAGGGCTGTTGTGCTGGTGCTCGATTGTTGACTTTGTGTTGAAGTTGAGCTGAATAATTGCCAGCAGCCTCTCCGTTTTCCCAAACCCCGTTATTTCTCAATGTCCCTCCTCTTTCTGGACGATGACTTGGAAGCTTGTTCCTGAACCAATCTCCCACATCCCCTAATGTGGCACTCCGAGCAGGTTCCTGTCTTTCCTTAGCTCGTATACCCAAATCTCCAAGTGTTAGTCTTCTCCCGGAATCTTCCATGCGTTGAGGGAGATTCTGCGGATGTGAAGGCAGGGAAGGATGGTCAGACAATGCTGCCCTGCGGCGTAGTGATGACCAATGTGGTTTCTCAGGCATGTCTAGGTGCAGGCAATCGCGTCGTTGATCAATAACTTGACTCTGTTTGATAATATGGTAAAGAAAGGGGGTGATTGGTGACTGTTAATATTTTCGAACTTGCATGAGAGCGCTAGGTAAGGACAGCAGTTATGGATACGAGGATCAGGGGTGATTGTCAAAGAGAAGATTATCACATCAAGTGTACCATTGGCATCGATCCTGAGAAGCCATCAACTACGCTTTCCTCGTATATGCCACTAGTGATATTGGGAGGGAAACCACGACGAATGCATACAAATCCCCCGCCTGCCATCGTCTCCGATATCCCTTGATGCTTATGATAAGTACCTAAGGTATAGAAACGAATCGTGACAGTATTTAAGCAGGCATAAACCATCAAAGACAGGCTCACGATGAATATAGGTTAGGGAGGTTCAGGATGTTCCATAATATTTATTCAGAAGCCAGACCTTAACGCCAATGTTTGCTATCCGAGGCTACATTAAAGCTTCGATGTGGTTAAATGTATAATAAACAAGATAATAATCGAAAGCTACCATCGCGGATGACGATTATCCGAGGGTGCTTGTTGCCGAACCAATCCAGCAAAGGGGTTGCCGCCTCCATTAGGTCTTGAACCTGTCAGTCGACGACTGTCAACCTTTTTCGACGGTGTTGCTGCTCCCCAGTTTCGTTGCTCATAAGCTGCCATTTCCCGAGAATTACGCGGAGATGCCGCTTCCTGAGGATTGAGTTCATTAAGGCTGGTGGCCTTCTTGAGGGGTGACTTGTTATGAGTATGAATGCCCATGTTTCCACCAAAGCTCATTCCTTGAACTCCTGAGGATGTACCAGTTGAAGTGTAGCCTGCGGGCAAACTATGACGAGGTGCGGTGCCCCTCTGGCTGGTAGCGGGTCTAAAAGCTTCCGAGCGTCGAGTTGCTGTGGGAGGCGTGAACATGTGAGGCTTCATTACGTTGTTGGAGGTTGGGGTGAGGGATCGTTCCTCAGGGGTATGATCCGTTCCAGTGTATGGGTTAGAGTGGATCTGGAAACCATGACGGATCTGAACCGTAGGAGTTCCAGTCTGCACAAATTCTTGATAGTCGTCGGGCTGGTCTATTGAGAACTGTGTGCCGATATCGCGGACTGTAGGGTGAAGACGGGGATGGACAAATTTGGTATCGTACTCTTTCATCACTTGCTCCTGAATCACGGCCTTATCCTTTGCTTGTTGCGCAAATCGAGAACAGAAGAAGAGAAGCTGAGCGGAAATAAGGCCCTGCAGAACTAGTGTATTCAGAACCGTCACGCTTGGTCGGGGATCAAGAGGAGCCAGAGGAAGGAAAATCATGTACACCAAAACATGTCCAGGGCCAAAGAGACAAGCCAGACGCAAGGAAACTGGCAAAGGATCCCAGACTGACAGCTCCCAGACATCTGATGTCTTATCTGGGTGGGCTCGCGACTCGGCAGATTCTGGTGTTATCAGATTGGCGAGATAGCTCAGGGGCGTAGAAGGCGATGCGCTCGATTGGTTTACTTTCACACGTCGCGCAGAAGGCGTTGAAAGCGGCTTGTCGACCTTGGCCAGAAAGAGTCGGTACTTGCGCGTTCGTGTAATTGTGTAGAAAGCATTGGTAAACGAGAAAGCGACGAGGGTCCATACCAGCGGATAGACCTTTACAGGATATGTGGTTAGCCTCGACATTGTAATAGAGCAGCCTGAGAAGACGAGAGCTTACCAAGAATGATAGCCACCCTGAACTGGTTTCATCGCTGAAAATATCGTCACTTGAGGTTGAGGATCCTGAATTCGCGCGCGCAAGTAAGAAAACAAAGTTCATGGCAAGGCCCATTTGTGTTCCAACAGAAGCTGAGTCCCAATCTCTCGTTTCCAGCTCTTCGGACAACCAAAGCAAAAAGTCCATAGGATTGATTGCAGCCATGATACGCTCTCTGAGCGGCTGCCGGCGAACTAGGCGTGGCATGTTGAGCGCACAGCAGGTTGTTTTCTTCGAAATTCGCGATCGCAATACCAGGGAGGAGAGTCGTGAGTTAGTATGAAAGTAATAAAGAAAGTAAAGGCGGCGACCTGGCCAGATGTTGTTTACTTCGAGATCACTGTTGCTAAGGACCAGGTCAATTCTTTGTTCGCTAGTACAGTACCTGCCTAAGGTACTTCAGAAGCCGGCCAGTAGAAACTCAGTGGAGGCTGCAGCATCCACCTGACGTGGGCCTACCTTGCTCACAATGGTCAGAGCTTCCAGGTTCCTAGGCGGAGCGGAACTTCAGGCGCCGACCTCCTCGTCGTTGTCACTTCCACTATCATCAACTTAGCGCCATCAACACCCAAGAGGGACGCGCAAACGCACATCCACGTTCATCGAGATGGCCTCGCAAGCAGATTATAAGGACCGTCAATTCCTCGCCGTCATTGGCGACGAAGTATGTGCTGCAATGAATGGCTCTTGGTTCGAAGGTTTGCGCTGACGTAGCTCTTATCTAGGACTCAGTAACAGGCCTGCTTCTTGCGGGTATCGGCGTGAGTCTCAGAATTACTGCGCACTCTCCCTGCACAGGCTAACTCTATTCAATAGCATGTAACTACAGGTGCCGATGCTCAAAAGAACTTCCTCGTCGTTGATGGCAAGACCGATACAGCTGCTATTGAGGCCGCGTTCGATCGATTCACCGAAGATCGCAAAGATATTGGCATCGTGCTCATCAATCAACATGTTAGACATCGTTCCAATTCTTTATACCGCTGCAACTAACTCTCCTGCAGATCGCTGACCGAATTCGACATCGCATCGATACCTATACTGCGGCTTTCCCTGCCGTGTTGGAGATCCCAAGCAAAGACCACCCTTACGACCCTGAGAAGGATAGTGTATTGAGACGAGTGCGACGCCTATTTGGAGAGTAAGGGATATTGTTTCACTGGGCGCAAGGATTTGTTTCGGGATAATGGAGCGAGCATGGCATAGAGGCGGCAGTGAGCATGGCCGCACATGACTTGAGGCCAGCATTGCGGTTTTTTCTTCGACTTAATGTTGTGCAGGGCAGTTCCTATTACAGAGATACGAGGTGGAGTACAATGCAATGGACTCATTATCAGATATGCTAAATAGATCTAAAGCCGCTGCAGGTTGCTCAGGAAGAGCAAGAAACTTCGCCAAACCAAACGTTTAACCGAGAAACCCATGAGAACGTGCCCAACGGTAATTCATGCCATCATATGTATGTTATGAATGCGCCATAATGTCAATTACAGATCGCTGCCAAAGAAGCCCTTGCTGCTACGAGAGAAAGTGACAGTTGCTGTGAGGCAGGTAATTTGAACATCATCGGCGGTGAAGACGTCGGCCAGAACGGTGTATTTGCCCTGTAACAGGTTAGAAAAAAAAACATGAGGAAAAGGAGGAGTATCCATGTACGGGAGGGATCTCAGCAGGAAGGTCTACGGTCTTGGTGATCTCGACTTCACCAGCCTCGACTGGACACTTCAGGTCGACATTGCCAATCTGCTCGCAAAGATCGGCCTTGGTGCTAATAAGACGAATAAGGCCATACTTGACAGTCAAGAGAACATAGGCGTCCTGCTCAATCTTCTGTTTGACCACTCCCTTTGCCTTGATCAAGAGTTCCTGGCCACTATCAAAATGTTAGTATCTCATGGTTGTGCAAGTATGAGCGGGCAAATCGTACGCTTTGGGAGGGTTAGGAGCAAGGTCGACCTTGTCAATCCGGATCAGGTCGGCAGTATGGTCTCCGGGACACAGTTCGAGGGGAGAGTCGCCAGGAATCTTGAGGTCGTCGCTGATGGTAACATCGGGAGCCTTGCCATTGAGAACGCTCAGAGCAGCCGCTGGGGCCAGGCATGCCGTCAGACATGCGGTGACGGTAGAGAATCTCATCGCGCGGTGTTATCTCGCGAGATGCGATGGGTTGTTGTATGTTGTGATGTTTACGAAAATGATACGAAGCAATAATTAGATGATGGAAGTCGTGTGAAGATGATGAGAGAGGTCGTTATCAGGGCAGAATGGTTGGATGGCGAGTGGCTTAGTGTTGAGTGCGTCATGGGACTTATCCTCCACTTTTTGGTACAACGACTGGCCGAGAGCGGTTGAGAATGGATGCCTTACCGCCTTGCAGATGATCGCGGGCCATATCCAAGTGCACTAAATAAGCTACGTACCTTACCTTATCATGGAGCCTAAAGCCTAGAACCAAATGATGGAATCAAGCCTCCAGACCGAGCCATCATGATGAGTAGCGAAATGAGTGTGTATAACTCGGCAAAGCGTATGAGTTACTGACTTTCAGTTAATTGTGATTTTTTTTTTTTTTTTTGGTAACATCATGAGATAGAAAAGCTGCATGCTCATTCTGATGCAGGTTCCTGTCTCAAGTTTGCGGAGGTGGAACATGCCGAATTTAGCAAGCCCAGCCTCCTCAGGAGCCATTCACGCTTAGCGTCACCGAATAAGTCACGACCTGAGGCACAAAAGTCGAAGCCTTGTGCACGGGCCATTCTCAGATCTCGGTATATAATTGCGCTTTTCTTCCAACCTTTTTTTGAACTCTTCATACTTACCTTGCCTCAGGAAAGCCAGCTCAAGAATTGGCCTTTCTAGCGTGGAGGGCCTGCATTGCACACCCGCGGAGTCACTCCACACTCTATTGTCCTTCGGGACCATAGGGGGCGGAATTTTTGCTTTATTACCATCTTTCATTGTGATCTGCTGCTTGCGGCGGGCATGAAGAAGGACTGTAGGAACTTGCTACGGAATTGCGCATGCTGGTGTTGCTCCTGCTGCCAGATCTGACAAGTTCTGCGGGCTTTTTTTCTGGTTTATGTCGCGAAGGGTACCGGAATCATGATGGCATGTCACGGCGACATACCACAATGAGTATTTCACCAGGGGGTCACGGTGAGACGTGTCGGTTAAGGTATTCTATAAGCTCCCTCGAGTGGATTCGAGTCATGGATTGATTGCGCTGGTGTTGCTATTGGCTTTTGGCGTATGTATAGCTCGGCAGAAGCTTGAATAGCATTTCCATGTTTTGGACAATGCATATTTATGCTGGCCTTTGCCGATGGGTTAACCCCTGCCCGCGACACATCTTCGTCACCTTGGTATCGCACTGTGTAGACCATGCCTAGGGGAGAAAAGAAAACTAAGGACCCAGACACAAGTGACAAAAAGATTTAGACAAACCTAGTATACGCTTGATAGGCCTTTAGATCGATCAATTCTGGCGCCCTAGGTTAAGACTAGAGGTTTTCTTTCTCCCTGATGCATGCGTTTCTTCTGGTGCAACTTTCCCCACTTCCGCAAGGTGTGAGCCTCTGAGGCTAAGGTTTCGTCACGAAAGGGGGTCCACTAGTCCATCGGAATGAAGTCGCCTTGGGCTGTTGGTACATGTTTCGTGTTGACTGCCACCAGCTGCCCAAGACTCGAGCTCAAAAGAAAACGGTCATTGGGAAATGGGAAAATATCCAGGCGACGCTCTCTGTAAAACAGATATCTGTATTTGCAGCAGTTCAGCGTCGCACCCGGATCTCATTCGTACGCGGGCCATTTCCATGCCCTGGGTGTCAGCCAAGCATGGGTGCGAATACGGGCAGCATCGCGAGACAGACACGATGGTGATGGACACTTGTTGCACATAGATGTTCTGAGCAGACCGTGGGACGAGAATGTCGGCATCTGGGAAGGCCAGTATTCAAATGTACGTGTTTGGTATCGAGGTGCCCTCTAAGGATTGTCCGGAGGCATAAACCCCATGAGGTCTCGGGTAATAGGTATATTCAGACAAGTTTGGTATGGTTTAAATAGATACTTCTTGCTCGTGCCCTTCATTATAATGAGTCTTTTTGCATCTCAGGCTTCCTGTTAAAATGTTGCTGTTTACAAAATTCGACGCAATTGTCGCTCCTTTGACACTGAGCAATTTGCACGTGGTGATGACGCGACGAATATCATCATTATCACGCAGTCAGCTTGCACACACTTCCGTTTCATCATGGAATCTTTCACAGGCTCCGAACACAGATATGTATGCACAATGTAGTAATGAACTTCGAAGTAGCCTCACCTGATTGGCTTGGAGGTGTAAGGCCAGATTGGTACCAAGCCTGCTCCATGCAAAACAAGCCAGTCGAAGCAACAAGGATATGCCGTCCTTGTCGCGGGCACTGTCTTCATATACAGTGCGAACTACAAAAGCATGGGACTGTATTAGCAAGCTAGGCTCTTCTAAATTGCATTTTACCATGAAGAAGTGTGGTCCCGTTTTCGACATCGTTTCGTGAAGGCGTCGAAATGAACGCCGTGGCTAAGATAATAGAGTATTACATTCACATTGAGTAGCCATGAGTTTCTGTTATTGAACTATCCCGTTCTTCTCAGATCAAGCAAATCTCAACGCGGCGAACAACACTCACAATAAATAAATACTATTTTCTTCCCCTTCCTGGGGTTTACCTCGGCGGCCTCAGCTTAGATTAGTACTTACTAACTTAGAATGAATGGTTCCTCGTTTCACCAAGCGCAGGTTATTTGTGGCGGGTGCCAAATTTCAGACGCCCCACTCATCTCCACTGCAAGCCCGCCAACCACAGTCATTTCTTGAGGCTAGCAAACCCAGCTTCAGCTGTCATCTGCTGTTTATTGCCTTCGACTGGCTCTGAGACGTGTTCAGGTTACGTGCCTGATTCCCTGATAGTGGCCGTCGTCACTTTGCCTTTGAAAATCTGGTGAAGCCCCTCCCGACTCCTTCGCTTCCCGTTCATACGAAATACTCAACTCCTAGTATCGGCCCATTACCAAAAAGCAAAGCAGAAAGCATAGCGAAGCATACTCGATAAACTCGAGACATGGCTTTCTATTCTTTGTCTTGTTTCCATCACCGTTCCCCTCACCCGTGCTATCTCAAACGATACTCGAGTCTCAACGGACTCACTCAGTGACAAACCGAGCCCCCTGGCTGGCTACGCCAACGCCAACAAAAACTCGCCGTACGCAATTTCCAGCAGAAACCCTCTCCCCTCCGCTCTCTTGAGTTTCCTTCCCCCTCTTAGCCCTGTGCTCAGGCGCAGCGGCAGCGGCAGCGGGACAATTTTTATTGTTAGTGCCTCAGGCCAACAATGCGCCCTGCGTGCCCTGCTTCCTGCACTAAGAGTTCTCCTTATCCACCGCCAGTCAAGGTTTGGTCTAGCGCCGAATTTTGGTTATTGTCTCGTCTCTTCTCTTCCATGTCTCTCTGTCTTGTCTTTTCTTTGGGGGGCCACTGTCGCTGGAGTGGGAGTGTCCCCGTTCTCTCACTCGCACACTTCTTTTTCATGGAACTTCTACCCAATCCAGCCCAGAAGCATCAGGAGAGGATACCAAAAACGGCCCAGTGGACCATTCAAGTTTTGGCACCCTCTTATGTTATCGTTGCTGCATCTGCGCGCTGAGATTGAGTGGGAGCCATCAAGAGAATGAGACGGGAAGCGTGAGCCGCTGGTGAGGTGAAGATACCAATGGTACGTACTTTTCTCCTCTACCCTTCCATTACCTGCTCTCCTCCCCCTCTTAGCCAACTGGAAATGGAACCCAGGCAGGTCCCAGGCTGGTACCTCAGTACCAGTACCAGCCCAGTCCAGCCTACCACCAGTGAGCACCAGCACCAGTACCGCACTTGTCTTGAAGCACTCCCGGTCTTGTCGCTCCTCCCCATCCTCTTTCTTCCCATCACCCACCCTTCTTCGTGCAGTCCACGATCTTCAATCCTCACCTCTCGTTATCTCCATTCTGCTTCAAGCGCTTCTTCTGTACAGATTGTGTTTGAGTAGTCTCAAATCTTATTTTCTTCTGATCTCCCCATCGAATTTCGCCACCTACACCTTTAATCTTCGTCTTCTCCGCGCTCGACATCTCGACTTTAACTCGTCTCAACCCTGCCGTGACCGATCACAACGAGTTTTGCGAAAACACAAACCGACCGAGTGTCCCCAACACGCCTTCGACTCGCGTCTACGCTTCATATTCGACATCTTCGTGTCGACCTGATTACGACCGTTGACTTTGTTTCTCCCGTCGTCGCGCCGCTGACCCTCCACCCTTTGTGTCGACGTCTCGACCTGTCTCGAGTCTCTTGTTCGACGATTGCGATTTCTGGCTGTCAGAATACGATCCACGCTTGTCTTGGCGAATGAGACTCCCTTAAACCACTCAGGTTATCGACTCCTCTTACGGTCTCCCCGGCGCGCCATCTGAACGGCGTCGTCATGCTCCAAAGACCGCGATAATAGATTAGACACATACCCCCTCCGGTGTTCACTGTATTATCTTTACCACAGATTATGACCGACAGACCAGAACCGCTGTCAACGCAGTCTGCGACTCCTAGTCAGATCGCCCCTCTGGCTCTTCCAGGCGCAACGCCTAAAGACGAAGTTGCCCGACCGACTGAGGGAGCGGAAGAAGAACCATATACCATCAAGTGTATATGTAACTTCTCTGACGATGATGGAAACACAATCTATTGCGAGTCATGTGATACGTGGCAGCACATCGACTGCTTCTACCCTGACAATCGAGAGGAAGCTGTGCGCGAAGATTTTGCACATTCTTGTGCAGAATGCAAACCTCGCCCTCTCGACCGTCAAAAGGCTATTGAGCGTACACTACGCCTGAAAAACGGAACGACGGACGAGCGTGCCGATAAAAGAACAAAAAGACCCCCTCCCAGAAGCCACAAGAAGAGATCGAGACCTACCGAGCTACCAATAAATGGCCATGCGAGTCCGCAAGAAAATGGGAAACATGGCCATTCTGGAGATCACCATCATCCTCCTAAAAAGGCGAAGCATCGCTCATCACAGTCTATGAGTTCTCAGGCTCCCAAACGGAGCCCTTCCTATGGAAATGGCCGATCAAATACTGCCCACCCTCCCAGCCCAGCAACTACCCCTCCCGACCTTCCCGATGATTTTCAAATCCATCATTACTCTGAAAAGTTCTACGACTTATATAATGCCAGGGATGTCCCCGAGTCACGGAACAATGCTTTTGCCAGTCTCGCTATTCCCACTGCGCTATCTCGCTGGCTTCGCGAACCCAATACAATGCGGAGTGAAGTTGGTCGACGCCATTCAGAAGTATTCCAGAAAGCACCCTCAAATCTGGAAGCCAACAAGCCTAAGCTTGAAGTTAGTGATGCAACGCGAACACTGGACGATGGTAAAGCTCTCAGGTGGAGGTTTCTCAAATCGAGTACACCAATTGAGAAGGATGTACCTCTTGTTGAGCTGAATGGTGAAATTGGTTTTCAAAAGGACTACTGCGCTGACCCTGTCAACCTCTGGGCAGATCTATCTTCCCCTCTCCCATTTGTCTTCTTTCACCCTGTCCTACCTTTATACATCGATACAAGGCAAGAGGGCTCTCTTGCCCGTTATGTTCGCAGGAGTTGCAAGCCCAATGCTCAGCTTGATACGTATCTTTCCGATGAAAGCGAATATCATTTCTGGATCGTTAGCGACAGGTACATCTCCGCTAACGAACAAATCACTTTGCCTTGGGATTTCCGCTTGGAGAAGAGTGTGGATACGCGTTGGCTTCATCTTCTTGGCCTAAGCGACGATGACTCGACCAGTAATACGGAAACTCCGGTCGATGGAACAGAATACATGGCGATATCGAATTGGATAGACCGAATTCTCTCCGAATACGGCGGGTGCGCGTGCGATCTGGATAACAACTGTGCATTTGCACGATTTCACCGTCAGTATCTCTTCGGCAAGCCCCAGGGACGTGCGCCCGCAAAAAAGAAGCCAAGGAAGCCGAAAACGCAGGCTATCTCCCCAACAAACACAGGGCAGACTGCCACCAGTCGAGCCACGAGTGAAGGTCATGTGGACGATGCTGCGGATCACGATAACAGATCCCAATCTGGCTCTATGCGAAGCAAACCACCCAGTCGTGACCTTACACCTCTTCGCCAAGGATCTTTCGACCAACTAGGCATACTGACTGAGCCAACGGATCGAGACAAGCGGAAGGTTGCCATGGTTGAGGATTCGTTTCGTCGTATGGAACAACAACCACCGTCGCGGAAGAAGAAGCGAGTATCAGATGGTACTGGCTCAACCTCCTCGAAGTCGAAGCATCGCAACGGCTCAGTTGCGTCTCACGGCAACTACGTAGATGCCGGTACTTGCAGAAGCCATTCAGGATCCCCTGCTAGTTCTTCTCCGCATATCCAACAAAGGCCGTCAATTTCTAATCAAGACTCTGCAGCGACTCCATCGCGCCAATCATCAGCTTCTCCCAGAGGAGTATACTGTGATGCTGCGGTTCAGACGGACCCTGTCGAAGGCGCCTGGTTTAGTGGGCCAAATCAATCGCCTCGTCCAAAGAAGCGGATCATCTCGCTTTCCAAGCGACTATTAAATAGTCGCCATAAAGTCCGAGCTGAAGGAGAGGATCTACGCAGGCGATCGTCTGTCAGCCAAGTATCCAATGGTGCCGTAATGGAGGTCGACTCGCCTTTGGAGCATGAGCTAGTAATCAAGCGATCGGATTCAGAATTACCACCTTTATTTTCTGGACCAGGAGATATACCCATGGCAGATGCCTCTTCACCGACTACGACTCCTGTGCTAGGATCGGGTGCGAGTAGCACGTCGACAAAGGCAAAGACTCCCGACCTACGCGTGCAGCTACCTCCCGTACCAGCCTTCGATAGTACAGGACTCGGGATTCACAACGCAACAACGCCAAAGTCTGGCGGCGTCGGTCACTCCCCCCTTTCAGGTCCATTGCCAAGTCCATTCGCTCCGCCGGCTGTCAACGGAATCGGTACTCACCCTAGTCCTGTAAAGAAAAAGCTGAGCCTCAGCGACTACACTAAAAGTCGGATGAACAAGGCTGCTGGGAAAACAGCTGGAGGACATACCGTTCTTAAGCCTTCTATCTCAAGCCCTGAAGACACCAAGGTTGATATCATAGTCGATTCCCCGTCGAGAGAGAAACCCGCGGAGACCCTGATTATGGCTTCCGTAGCCGCTGCCAATGGGTCTTCATAAAAGGATGAATGAAGTAGCTGTATGTTTAATGTGTCAACCGTTTCAAGATTTTCTTTGTCGTATTGATTAGGATTGGGGATGACGGAATCAAAAGCCTGGAGTTCTTTCCTTTATATACACTGGCTGGTACGTCAGATGATTACCCCATTGATTTGGCGTTTGGGGAGGCTGTGGGATTACGGATGCTGGGATTGATGGGTTCTGTCAAATGAACCCTGGCATCTAAATACGGGAATGGCGCATCAGGTTTGGTGCCTATGGGTCAATGGGATTTCTCCTCAGGGATCACTGGGGGAGGAAAAGCAGAGTTGTTATGTGGTTCTTTTCCGGGATGTTTTTTGATTGATGTCCAGTTGAAGAGGGTTGACCATGAAACAAAACAAGTGAAGAGTAGGATCGAGTAAGTCTCTTACGAAAAGATGCTGAAGGAATCCTTGTATGTAATTATAGGCGTCAGCCCTACTTGCACGTACTCACCATAGTCATGTTGCACTGCCCTGAATAATGGGAAATACACCCCTTAAAGATTCAACAGCCGTCTTGGACAGCAATCTCATATATAAAATGGTGAACCAAAATGAGAAAATGATTTTCACAGTAGGCGGCACTCATTCCGTAACGTCAGGGTATCATTCAATTACTAACTTTCCAACCAGTGGAATGATTTTCTATTTGGATAGACAGTAAGGTTGTGACCCTGAGCAAGGCGCAAACCCTTTTCTTACTCTGTTAATATTGTGCAGCAGTCCCCCAGTTATCTTCCTTAAAGACCAACAGTGCGAGACGATGCCTCACAAACAGTCCAAAGAAACCAGCAACAAGTTGGAGCATAGTAATCTCAAAGGCCAATCGATCTTCGCGGAGTGGTCCACGCCAGACAAGCCAGAGGTTGAGGATGGTAAAGTTGCTTGTCTCGACAAATTGGCCCTTTTCGTCGGTTGTCACCTTTACCAGGCGTAGCGTGTTGAGAAAGTGTAGGCCTTGGGCGACCAAGGGGTGTGGTTGACGCTCGGGTGACCAAGGAGTCACAGACGGTTCCATGAGACCAGACCGGGCGTTGAAGTGAGGAAGTCGGTGGCGTGGGCAGGGAATCAAACCGAAGACCTGAGGGCACGAGTAGAGGAAGTTAAATATTTGAGGAACAAGGAGGAGTCCGAGGGTCTTTGAAAAGTGGCCGAGGATACCGACGACAGCAAAGACCATGCCTGAGAAGTAGCAGTACGTATCGCCAACAAAAACCTTTGCAGGATACCAGTTGTGGAGGAGCAAGGCGCATGAGACGCCTATCCATGGGAGGAGGAAATAGAGGGAGAACAAGTGCGAGTCGGTAGCAGGGTGAGGATATGGCGTGAAGAGGTACAGGCAATCGTTGAAGACGAGGAGAGAAGCGATGACGATGCATTGCGAGACTTCAATGCCGTTTATGCCTGCCAGCATGTTGATACTCTGAGGGCAGAACATGGCAACGCAGGCCATGTAGACATAGTAGAGAAACCCGAGGTCAACGAGTTCACCAAGATATGGCTGGAGCTGAAGAGGTAGGACAATAGAAGTGACGTCAAAGTCTACAAAGTAAACCACAAGAAGAGGGATCGAGGCGAGGCCGGGGATCCACCACTTGTGCCGCCAGCGAATATCGAAGAGATCATCACCAATACCAAGAAGGGCGATTGCTTGAAGAGAGATGATGGCGCCCAGGAATGAAGCGAGCTAACGGGGTCAGTAAAGCAGCAGACATGCATCTTGGGTTATGCGCACCTTGTTGTGTGGAAAGCGATGCAGAAAACGGCCCTGATTGACGTGCTGAAGCTCAACGACGACATCACGGTTTCCGCCACCACTAGTCGCCGCAACAATGTCCTTGTAGAACGGGAATGGGATGAAGACGATGACGCTGAGGAGATAGACCGCAGCGCATACAGCGCCCATGCACTCTGGGATCTCTATGCGGTTCGCCTTGCTCATGTCGCGGCCTTGAAAACCAGCACGCATGAAGGTAGGGCCTAGCCAGCGGATCATGGCGAAGCAGAGCGCAAAGGCGAGGACCGACAGGGCCAGAGATGCCATGAGGGGCTCGCCATCGCCATGGAGGGTGTTTGCTAGGACTGCAAAAGCAGCGACAGAGATGGTCGAGAGGGTAAGTGTTTCAGAGCGAGAGAGTGAGGTTGTCATGGTTACAGTCATGATAGGCGGCTTTTGGTGTTGTAGTAGTTTGAGATAGGTGCGCGATGGTGTGCTAGGCGGTGCGTAACGAGGGTTAAGAGGGCATCATGGAAGACGATATTGGAGCAATTACCAGCAGAAAGGCGACTGCTATGGATTGTCCAACACAATGCGCTCTGCTGTCAAAGCAAAACAGGGTCTCTAGAGAGCAAGGTATTGTTGAGGTGAAGCTTGGTGACACGTTGTTACACTGCGGAACACAGCCGGGGTGTGGAGTGGCATTGAATTACGCGGAAACACGTGCAAAATACACGACAGAGACTGATAAAAAGATCAACACCAGGAAGTATCTGTCTCTAAACTTCTCCCCTCAAGATTCATGCTTCTGAAATTAATTCACAGTTGATAGAATTCCGCCTATCAGTAAGGTCTTCAACCTAGAGCATATGCAATATAATTATCGTTGTTCATTCGCTCTTGAGGGTATATCGATATCGCTTCCATCTTGAAACCATGTACAAGCAAACGATCACATCTAAGGTAAGCGGAGAGTTCCCATCCCATCCAGTATAGCAAAACAAAGCAGAGACATCCACTAAACCCATAATCAGTTAAACTCCCAGCTGAACCAAATATCCAAAGCGCCTGTGTTCAAAAATCGTAAAGTAGTCCATCTAACTTTTGGTACCCAATCGTCCCTTTTTCTTTTTGCGTAAATGTATCGGGTATCTCGTGTTCAATATCGTTGTCGTCTTTAAATTTCCTTCACAAAGCCCACTTCTACCAGACTGTCAGGGTCAATATCCAGATTAGCCAGCTTGGTTCGTGAATTCTCTCGTATCCACAAGAATGCTTCCAGTGCTACCCGGCGTAGGATACTGGCAATACTCCTCTTTTCTGGTCTCTGCACCCGCATGGTCTGTTTGCCCATAAGATAAACGGTTTGTGCTTCTTCAGCGGCCCGCAGCGCTTCAAGCTCTTCTCGAAACTCTGGCGGCATGTCATTCTCATCAGGTGGGAAAGGACCTCTGGTAATAAAGGTCATCAACTCGTTAACAATCGTCGGCGCCAAATTCGGTGTGAGAACGTCATCCATGTAACCATGCCGCAGAACGATGCGATAACATGAAGGAATCTTTGTTGTAACACGAGCAATGACGAACCGTTGGTCAGATGGTACCGTGGGCTGGGAAAGTGGGCGCATGTGAAAGAAAACAATCACCTGTGGCCTCGTCTGGAACTTTCGAACGAACTGCGAAAATACCTTGGGGATGTGATCACCGCTCCCGCCCACTTTGTCGAAGAATATTCCGAGTCCTGGAGCGACCATTACTTGTCCACCTCCAAACTCGGGTGAAAGCCTCAGCCTCGTCGAGCGCAGAGAGCCGTCACCTTGGATCCCCCTGGCTATGGAGTTATTTCTTGAGGTGCTCCGAGAGGACATGAGGAACTCTGCGGGGTCCACCATGTCCCTTTGCTCTGCCTCCCACTGCTGTTCCTTGCCCCATCGCCAAAGCATGACAAATGAACTGAGGATGGCGGACAGGACCAGCGCGAACCAACCACCGTCGGGCACCTTGTTCATTGCTGCACTAAGATAAATGCTGTCGAGAAGAATGAAGACGAGGAACCCGATGAGGACAACGATTGATGAGATACGCCAGATGATGAGTGCTACTAGTGACACCATGCACGTTGTGATAAAGCTAACGATAATGACACATGCGCCATAAGCATGACCCAAGCTCGTTGTCTAGTTCAAGTCATGTAAGACGAGTCCGTTCCAAAGTGATACAATGAGGCTGGGTAACTTACATTGTTATAAACAGCCGTAACCACAACAGTACCGGTCATGAGTAGCCAGTTTGCTAGCGGCATATAAATCTGGTCATGGAATCGACGGCTGGTGTGAACAGTCTTGATGTGAGGAAAGTAGCTGAGCCTCATCAACTGAGAAATGAGTTGGAAAGAGCTGGTGATCACAGCCTGGCTGGCAACAACAGCAGCGAGTGCGGCAATAATGATGCTGAAGTACAGTGTGCTTTCGGGAACGGTGCGAAAGAATGGATTGGTGAAAGCCAACCCAGTTTCATCTTGTGAAATATAAGCAGCTTGACCACAATATGTGATCAGCAAGCATGGAAATGCCAAGAACAACCATGAAAGCTGTATGGCTCGCTGTCCAAAAGCACCCAGATCTGCAAAGAGTGATTCGACGCCGGTGAATGCGAGAAGCAACCCACCAAGAGATTTCCATCCATCAGAATCGTTTCGTATCAGGTATTTGAACGCATAATGTGGGCTGAATGCCTTGAGTACGGTGTGATCGTACAAGACAAGATTATATATGCTGATGGAGAAGTTGTAGAGGAGCCAGACAACAACGACGGGAGCGAAAGAGGTGCCAATTTTGGACGTGCCAATGAATTGCAGTAAGAAAAGTGCAATGAGGATCGCACACGATGTCCCCACAATAGCCGGTCTTCCCAGATCAGGTCTGATAACCTGAATACCTTGGACGGCGCCCAAGACGGACTGGGCGGGTGTCAAAATGCTGTCGGCTACAACCATGGAAACGCCCAAAACGCCAACGATTTTGAGGACGCTCTGTGCAACCCGACTACGTTCCAGAAAATCCCGGGCCATTCTCCCAGCCGGTGCGAGTTCGGCGCCCGTCTCACGGTCCAGGCGCACAACAATTCTTTCCGGGCCATTGGGGTCGACACGGGCAATGTTGGCATATCGAGCAAGTAGAGAATACAGAGCAAAGGTTCCTCCTTGTCCATCGTCGTCGGCTGACAGGACAATGAAACAATATTTAAGCGTTACGATGATGGTGAGGGACCAGATGATTATCGACAGAGCTCCCACGAGGTCGTGCCATGACGGTTGTTCGCTAAAAGTCGAACTGAAAACATAAAGGGGACTGGTGCCAATGTCGCCATACACAACACCAGTAGTTTGCCAGGCGAGCCATAGTAAGACCACGCCCTTATACGTCTTTTCGAGATGAGAAAGTCAGACCTTCATTCATAACGTCGCACATTTATTTCCATGGAGCTAGGACCTACCTGCTTTTTGTCGCGACACAAATCCTCGTGCTCGATTCGCTGGGCCTTTTCCTGGTCATGCAGGTCGCGGGCTTCGGGGTCTGTAGGGGCGGCATCCTCGCTTTCTTCGGCAGCCGCGTTGACCCAGGCTTCTATTCTCTGGTTGCGGGCATTGTAGGAGATCATTTCGATCTGGAGTCGGCAAGGTCACTCGGTGACGCTGGGTCCAAAGACCAAAGGCAAAGGGACTAAAACCTGGGGCTCATGCTTATATACTCGGCCATGTTCTGACTAGGATGGTGGTGGATAATGGCGAGCCTAATCCTAGATCAGAACGCCATGCCTAGGCGAAACTGGCTTCCTGGTCCACTCTGCCAACAGCCACAATTCTGGTGGACGGTGAACATCTTGACTGCCAAGACGTCCCTTGGCAAGTATTGGTGGTGCTGATAGGTCCAGGCGTACTCGGACAAACCATCGCGTCTTGAGCCTCTCCACCGAAGCTCGAGAAGGGGTTTGATGGTCCGTTCTATCTGCGTGCTGAGAAGATGCACCCGTATGCAGGCTTGAGGCTGTGTGCATGTCAAGGACCCAATTTTCCCCTCACTTGCAGGACGGCTGTACCCACGATGTCGCCGAGATGCTGCTCACACTTGAGTCAAAAGATTCGAGAAACTGTCAAGGGGGGAAGGTTCCCTGGCAGTCACATTGAGTCAGTCCAATGACATGCGGGCATCCATCCAGGTCATCCCGACGTCCTCCAATCTAAGCGTAAAGAAGTGCGGGGATAGTCGAACTGGGGGCAATGATTGCCCCATGGGCATTTGGAGGTGGTAGCTCGTTGCATTCGTAGTCAAAAACCCGAAGCGCCAAGACATTTATTTGGGTTTCTCTGCTCTTGGCTGCTTATTCATTGCATAGTGCGTCGTAAAAAGGGTCCTTCATCGGTCGTCCGAGACCAAGTGAATGGTCTTACCGAGTCTTGCCGTATGACGCTCGAGTGAGCTTTTGGTTGTATTTGTAGTGTAGTACGTATCAAGCATAGCAGACCCCCTGCTAAAAAGTACCTGTCAGTTTATCGGCTTTAGCCAGGGCCCCACGTGAAAACTTGAGAGGTTTTGAAGTCTTGGGGATCTTACGTTAATAGTGTGATTGCGGTTCTCTCATGCTGGGCCAAGATCCTATCCTGTCTTGTATCAGGCAATTCTCATTCCCGGGTTCTGAGAACAGGAATAGGCATTCTTAATAACGTAGGACGTTCGATTGACAATTTGTGCCAAGACTAAGACCAAACTCATCATAAAAGTAATTCCAATATAGATGATCATACTCTGATGAATTATGTAACTCGGCTCAAAGCCTTCAATATGCTTATGGATAGATAGATTGCTGGGGTAGTATTCGGTCTTTGCTCGCTCTCTAACTTGTGTAAACCGATTGCTCATGATACCTTACCCTTCACTCTGTCATAAATCCTCTATGGTACCTACCTACCACCTATGGACAGATGGCCATTCCCGAATTCCACTACAAACAGAACTGAAGTACCTGTGATAAACTTAAACCTGCACACGAGGACATTTCTGATATCATTAACAGGTGCACAGCCCGTGTGTGCGTCATGGGGATTGCCAAGATGAAGTCCAAGAAAAAGATGCATTTAAAAGATGTCTCGGCACCAATTCTCGCCGCTCGGTTCTATCCTGAAGATCCACTATACCCCTCACGGTAAGAAGTCAAGTTTCGAGGAACGGCCTGTCGATCCTCAGTACTATAGATACCGATTAATGATAATACTAACGAATATCAGAATGTATCTCATTGATAGCATGTATACCAACTTTCTACTGCCCTCTAATATTAATTTCATCAAAATGCCGTAAGAAGCGACTTAGATTATAGCATTCAGGAACTGATCATAAACCCCTATTCCTGTTAAGCATCCAGTTTCCAGTGCATAAACTCACCATCTGCACTCAAAGATGGTCTATATGATTCTCCTGAGAAAGTGGCCGTCGGTTGTCCGGTTCATGCATCGAGGTGCGGGACGGAGATTTTACGATGGAGGCGTGTATTCGCCAAGTCTTTCCAGACTGCAACATGCAGATATATAGTACCATCAGGAGACGCCAAGTATGTGACTATCAGATGAGAGGCCTCAAACCAAGTCCCATGTAACAAGGTACGACCAGCCCATTGCGCATCTACCGAACTTGGCGAGGAATTCTTTGCCTGTGACTCCCCTTGCATCCTCGCGGTCTCCAAACTTTGTCAGAACGAGCAGCCGAACCGACTTGCCCCGAGGCCCAAGATCGCTTGCATTAACGTCGAGCCAATACCAGTATCCATTCGTTTCCATGGGTACCATCTCTTCCTTCTGGCCATCGCTTCGGGGAAGGCAGAGGAGCACCAGCCGCTCTTTACCGCCACACACCTTCTCTGACCAGTGCTCGCAAACCTTTGAGTATTGGAATCGCACAATCTCACCGTTGTCAATAGGTATATGCCGTTGCTTTGGCTCTACGCTGGACTCGGCGATGCCCTCTTCAGCTGTAGTTGAGCACATCCCGTGGGGCTCCCCATCAATTCCTCCAGTGTAGTAGTTTTCCCACGTGACTGGTTGACCGTCCTCCCTGAATTGATATCGTGACTCGGACGGGAAATGTCTCAGGCCAAAGTTCTCATTGGCATTGGTAAATTGTAGAGGAGAGAATTTGGGTTCGTAATTTTGTCCATTTACGTGACCGGCGCCCCAACATGCGTCCAGTAACTTCCAGTCACCACCATCGATTCGCACTGCGTTCCAAGCATGTCCGGTTGGATCTGCTCTTGGTGGACGCTCGCCCTTCTTGAGCGGAGTGTATCCAAAGCCCTTCCCGTGGCCGGTGACAACCACACACTCAAGACCAGCTCTATTGGCGATCGCTTTATATGTTTCTGCATATCCTGCGCATACGGCTCTACCAGTAAAAATTGTATCTTCCGCGGTCATATGCCTTACGTTATTGCCAAAGAATGCAGCGGTATCATAACTGATGTTGTGATGGAACCAAGTGAAGATCGCTCGCGCTTTGTCCGTGTACGAGGGAAATGGGCCACAAAGAACCTGAGCCAGATAACCCACCGGGTCATTCCTCGGGACAGAATCTCGAGGATACTGCGCAGCTACAGCATCTGGACCGCTCCAGTCCCGGCATATGAGGCATCCATATACTGGGGCAGATGGAGTGAAAGCTCGCGTCTCAAACGCTTCAATCTGGGCGACTGAGGGTCGAGAAGAGAGCGGCACTGGTGGTGGTTGATCTCCCGATTGTGAGCGGCCTGGGATCGGAGGCCGTGTGGGTAGTGCTGGCTGGGAATCTTTGGGTTTGTCCTTATTGGAAAATCCAAGAATTACCGGTGTCTTCGCTTTTGAGTTCGCCAATGGCCTAGAGGGTAACTTCCTGGGTTGCGACGCCGCTTGTGGTCCAGGTGTAGCATCCGCTTGTGATTTTGCTGGCCGTGAAGGCAGCCTTGGTGGCAGACTAGGTCGAGCTGGAGGCACAGGCTCAATGGCCCGTGGGGGCTGCGGTGACGGCGGAGCACGATTAGGTTTCGCTGCCTCCTTGACGGCTGCTTCTTTTTCTCTCCTTGACGGAGGGAGTTTGGGGAGACTCGCAGGATCATAAGCAGGTGGTAACTTATAGCCTGCTCCATCAGAGTTGACACTAGTCACTGATGATGGAGGCCTGCCCGTAGATAACGAAGATATCACAGAGTTCTGTGATCTTTCTGACGAGCCAGAGTTCCGCCGCACTGTCAGACCAGACTGCGTGGAAGGTCGCCTTGGTGGTAAAGACGGAGCGGACTGCATAGTTGGGGTCCGGCTTGGGAGCGGAGGCGGGGCTCGTTGCTGGACATCATGTTGACTATTTTGCGCTGTTAACTGTGGTGTCGACGCTTTTCGCGTAGGGCGAGGAGGAATCGCTGGGTTGGTCTGCGATGGAGTTGAAGTGGTCGATATAGCTGGTACCGTCTGGCTTCGGGATTCAATTGCTGGGCGGCCAGGAGGGGGAGGAGGCGGCGGTCGTTTGCGAACTGGTCCAGGACTTTGGCTTTGGGCGCCTGTGAAACTCTTTTGTTTGTTGAGAGCAGCAATGCGCTCAGCTAGAGTGTTGAACTGGGGCTCCTCTGTGTCGGCCATTTTGACGCTCTGACTGTAAAGGATAGTTCAACGGTTTGGTATTCACGATGTTTAATTAGGCGGGAGGATGAAGGTGGTCTTGAGAAGATACGAGAATGTCTCTAGCTGTGAATGTGATTGCAAAGGCTCGAATAGACTGTATGTAACAAAGATGGTAGCGACAGACGTGGAAGATGTCAATTCGGTTTCAACAAACAAGAACAACAGTAGGAGTGAGAGTGAGAAGGGAAGAAATGCAACAGACGATGAACCGGATAACTGACGGATGCCTGAGTTGACCTGAGCGCTGATTGAAGGGGTCTAGAGGGATCGAACATAGCCACACAGCCCTGCAGGTGGAACCTGAGGGCCGCAGTTTAGAGGGCGGGGAAGAATGATGGAGCGCCAGGTCCACTAACTATAGTTTCATGATGTTCTTGAGCCAACGTTCGCTTTACATTAGACTTAGAGAGCTGTTGGTCATGATTGCACTGACCGTAACCATATACGAGCGTCATCTTATACGAGCGTATACAAGCGTTGAATTGTTTGACTGGCTGTTGCCCTTGTCGTTCCACACAACAGTCTGTTCTCCAACCATTTGATGACTTGGCTCTCGGCAATTCTGTGCCTAGACCCAGACACTTTGTGATGATCGTAAGTAATCGAGATATCTCCCCCTTTTTCTTGCTCTGCCGCGTAATCGAAGGGCAAAAATCCAAGAAGATTCTTCCATATGAGACCAGCCAACACAATGTTGTGATTATAATTCGTAGACTATAACATCAGAGCTCAATAGTCACGCCGTTCTGTTACATAGTAAGTCCTAATTAGAAGGATCCAGAGAATGCTTGCAGTCCGGGTATTTAGAACACCGTGACCCAAAAAAAGAATCCAAATGGATTCAGTCTGACTGGAAAGGACGATGCCCGACAAACATGTGTTCTCTTGATCAAAACCTTTGATTCTATAAAACCCCATCCCACAGCTTATTGAGAAACAGAAACAGAAACATTCAAAACATGAAACAAGACCCTAAGTTAGGCTAACGGCGGGGGCGTTTTTCGGACGATGGAGATATACGCTAACTAGAACCTAACTTCCAATATCAGACGGCTAGTACATGCCTGAACGGGAGATCTATGGTAACGTTAGTCATTAGTTGCACTTAAGAAACCAGGATGCGGATTTGGAGATGTGGTGTTTCATGTTGTGATCATGGCAACTTGAGGCTGCCAAATAGGTATTTAATAGTTGAAGCATATATCATCACTTTAAGTAAACCACGAAAATCATGTTGATTTCCCTACTCGGGCTACAGTTATGTATCGTCTGAAGCAGTCTGCCATTACCGCAATCATAGAACATCCACAGAGATACAAACTTCATAAGGTAGATTTTAATAATAATAAAATCCACTGGGTTGTTTGTCAGAACAGAATCGTCATGAAATTGATGCCATACCGAATGCAAGGATTAATACTCAGTGGGAGTCATACTGTCCGCTCTATCGTTGTTAACTTTCTTAATCAAGTTGCTGAAAAAATGCATGGCAAGTCTAATGTTGCCACGTGTGTGCTGGATGAAGTCAGTAAAGATTTTACACAAATATTTAGTCTCTTTAACGTCAGTAAAGATTAGCTGTCTCTGCCTATGACTCATATAGAGTTATTCTATGTATTCATAGTTTTAGCAGTGACACCTGGCATAGGATATATGTAAGTGCCCAGATGAAGTGTCTGAGGACGATCATCCCTGGTATTAAGGCAATTTATCATAAGAAATATGGCTGCTGGAATCAGAACACCCTGGTTTCGTTATTGTATATAAAACCACGGATGCCGTTAATAGTACTGTTGCACAACGCCATATGACCGGTAAATACAAATTAAACATGCAGGCACTTTAGACGTCGAAGAGTTTCAGATACCATCAACCTTCCCCGGGCGGGCAGCTAACTGCAACGCCTCCACTACTTGAAGAGGCTCTATTGACTACTCAAATCTAGAGTGGTAGGTATCCCCCAGATAAGGTATTCAGTGCAGCAAAGCCAAACTTGAGGTGCAGTCAGCAACAGCTGCCACCCGGGCACTACATTAGAGATCAGTATGTTTCTCCACTGAGTTACGGAGCAATGCCCACTGGGTCAGAAGATCCTAGCTGGTCATCGTTGATCCGCCCCGCACCAGCCGCCATTCACAGCCAACCAACGATCAACAATTCAACTTCAGCTAACGTGAACCCAGAACTTGAGACTTGCGACTACGACCCCAAAGCGGCTCGCTACTGATTTGACTGGGACTTGCTTGGATTTGCTTCTCCTCCATCCTTGTTTCGGTTTTCTTGTTTCATTCCTTTTACTCAACCGAACGATTCTATCTTCATACACGTCTCCCCATCCCAATCGTCGCTTCGGCATCTCTCTCATCTCTTAGGCCCCAGTTTATAGCCTCCTCTTTAGCTCCTGCTGATCGACGCTATCCATTCGAGCACATCCTACATCGGCGCATCTGCATGCCCAGCGCATCGCATCGCATTACCCCAGTCGCATCGCGAAATATCCATCCATCCGTCGCATCGCCTGTTGAGACTGAAGTCGTTCCACTGAGAAGCTACTCCTTCTACTCTTCGATCTATCTATCTGCTTCATTGTTCTCACCTCGCATTGAAGTCAGCCTAGTTGCCACGCTGCCCCCGCTCAATCATCATGGCTGCGGAGGCCACCGGCAACGAGGCTGCCACCCCGCCCAAGCGCAGACTCACCTTTCTCGATCTCCCAGCAGAGACCCAGCAGGACATCTTGTCGCATGTTCGTGCCTAGACTCACAATCCTGTGCCTCGTGCGACATTGCTGACACCCCCATAGTGCTCCCAGTCTGAGCTGATATGTTGCGCTCTTGTATCTCGGCACTTTCATGAGTTAGCATCCGCGCAGCTCTATCGTAGCTTCAACATCCTCTTTCCCGATGACGATGATGTGAGATTCGAATCCCCAATTGATGGCCTTGCGGGTGGTCTCGACACCTTCACTACGAGCGACTACAACTACGCGAAGCATCTAAGGGAACTGTCTATGGATACAGTGAGCACTGGCGTGAAAGCCGAACATGCCTACAAGCCGTATCTGTACAGCGCCAGTTGTGGCAAGTTCCTTAACACTTTGCTCTATCTGACTCTGAAGAAAGCCAAGTCACTCGAAACTTTTAGGTGTGTTCCACAGCAGGCTGCATCTGGTTTCTTGGAAAGTTCTTTATCACTAATTTTCTGGCTAGGTGGAACATTCGCGTTGAGTTGAGCAGGCCGGTCTATCGTGAGCTTCATAAGATCAAAACATTAACAAAATTCCACATTCGCCTCCAAGCCGGGGATACATACTACATTACACCCCCTCCTCTTCCTCTCAGCATTGACGCTCTCCCTCCGGCCTCAACTCACTGGCCAGATATTCCGCCTCCTCCGCCTGGGCCTCCCCCAGGAGTGTTTTCAGCCCCACTGGCTGGTGCCATGACATCTCTGCCAGTCATCAATTCACCTCCTCCCCTGTTGCCAACGTCTAAGCAGTCCTCCAAATCAAAGGCAAGCAAGCGTGACTCTGCAACACAGGAGCCCCCAACGCTCTCGGGTTTCAAAAAACTGAAAAGTCTTTCCGTTCTCGATATCGACAATCTCGAATTGGTTACGGAGCTCAAGACTTGCGTTCGAAATTCTTCCGCCACACTTACCGAACTGCAGCTTTCTCTGTCTGATACCTTGGGGCTACAAGCTAGACGACCGCCACCTGACTCGGATCCGGACGATTCTGATGTCGACGATGAGTTTCAGGTGGTTCCCGTTTCCCAGAGCACCAGCTTCGACGCGAGCGGCCCTGCGAAGACGTTTCGCTCCCAGGAAGAGCGTAAACTCCAAGAGGGCATCCTGGGAAGGATATTTGATGTCGAACCTTTTATTATCAAGAAGCCTGCGCTTATCCAGAGTCCTCGCGAGGCAGCGACCAGCCAAGAGGATGATCAAGAAGCCGATACCAACGACAATTCAGAAGATCCTCGTGAAGAATTTGTGTCATCTATCCGCAGTGTTTCAACGAGGTTGATGTCACATATAAATGGCACTCGCGATTTCTCGACAGCCCAGCAGGATATTTTGGACGTGATTGAAAAGGCAGCAAGAAAATATGTGGATTCATGTGAGCTCCCTTCTCAGTCAAGCAATGAACCGTCCGGCAGCACTTCAGCGACACCTAAGGATGATGAGGAGCAACAGAGTGATGAGAGTGGCGCATCGAAGCCGACGACAACGGAATCAAGATTGACTTTACTGTCTAAGAATAACGACTCAAACAACGATGCATCGCCAGACGATATCGAAATTGAACATCTGGATATGATAGATGAATTGGAAGTGGATTCGGACGAACAACAAACCAAGGAAATTGGGGAGAAGGAAGTTGGGGTTAAAGCATCAGAAACACCAGAGGCAGTTGCTGACTCCTCTGGCTTGCCCTCGAAGACACCGGATACTAACTCGAACCCATCCGCGACCCCAGGGCTGAACAAGGTCCACACAAATTTGGATGCGCAGCGGGTGAATTATGAGTCCCTACTGTCAAATCTGCAGCAGTTGCAGGACGAAAACGATGCTTTCATCCAGAAAATCACGGCGATTCGTGTGCAGGGTACTGTTACTGAGTTGGAACAGTTCAAGGACTCAGTGACACAACTAAGAGAACTAAGTCAGGAAGCTGAACATATCAGAGGCGCGATCAAAACGACTCATCTCGAGATCAAACATATCGAGGATCAAGTCTTCGGAAAATCTCAAAACAATGACGGCGAAAAATCACGACGCTCGATCGACGAATACCTACGAGACACTCGTGGTATTGCACTAGAAACACTGAGCATTCATCTCATCCCTGTCAAGGCATCCGTTCTGTCGAGGGCTATTGACCTGAAGTGCATTAAAAACCTGACCCTGCTAAATGTTGGTAATCAAGGCCCAATCTGGACGTTGCTCTCCAAAGAGAACAAGGTCTCGCCATTGGCTTTGCGGAGTGTCTTTACCGACAATGTTTCGACCGCATTCCTCAATTGCATGTCCCAGCTTGAAGAATTGCACGACTTGTTCTTGTTGGAGCGAAGCGCTAAACATAAGCCTGAGAGTTTCGCTCCACGAACTACCGTCACGATCGACCAGATCCGTCGGCTCGTCCTCAAGAAGCACATGCACACACTCAAGAGACTCATGATCAAGGACGAATCAAACAGCAGCAGCTGGGATGCGAATCAGAAGGCAATGATACTTATTTGCAACCGTGGTGTGCAGCTCGAGGAGCTGGCTCTCAGTATGAACATCCACGCAGTGGTAAGTCAGCATTATCAGAAATCCGATCAGTCGCTAACACCAATATTAGCACGCCTTCATGCAGTATTTTGCTGGACTAGTCAACCTTCGTGCTATAAACATTCTTCGCTTCAGGAACAATGACACATGTATATGGGTCATGCGCGAGATTCTGAATTTCATCGTGGATAATCTCTCTCACCATCCCGAGCTGAAGCTGGAGTGGATCGCTATGGAAGATGATCGGCTCGACAGGGTCATTCGTCCTACAGACGCACTTGAGGAAGGGGCGAAGAGAAGAGGCAAGGGTAAGGAAAAGGCTTCCGTTCATCCACATCACAATAGCAGCAGTCTGCCTGTGCTACCATCCTGGGGTTCAGATAGCGAAAGTGAGGAGGACGATGATGATGCCTCGAATTGTGGAAAGAGGCTTCGACTCAAGACTGTTGGAGTCCTGCAGTTTTATGAGGTTTGGGGCGTCAAAATTTTTGATAAGGAAATTCGATCTGGTCGACTATGAGGTCTAGAGGCAGCTTCCAAATATGGGATTGCTTTTGGTGCCAAATGCTACCCAAGGTACGATGGCAAGACGGCGCAAACGGCTCAACGGCAATGCTTTGGGTTTGTGGGTTAGGGTAGAAAGGCTGGGACAAAGACGATGCACAAGGGAATTGGTGAATCTGGACCTGCATGTAACTTACGGAGCGTCGCTTTATGAATGCACTTTGCATCAGGCATCTACAACTTATTAATGGTGACTGGGGCAGCATTGAACTAGGAACGTAATGAGATGGGTTATGGTATGATTTGGCACGTTCAGTCAAGTCATAATCGTTACCTTGATCTGGCTGAATGAATGTTGTTTGCTGCTGTTGTGTATAAATCTTGATAACCGTAGATACTCATATTTCACACGTTATGACGTTCTAAGATAACACATCTCCTCACCAATCCGCAAGGGCATAACTCAGTATGAAATCTCTAATGAACCTCTGAATTGTTCTGTAAGCTGTAGGGTAGCCAACACCCACCACCTGGCACAAAAATATGGTCCCCACTCAGTAAGGTCTATAAAACTCATAATGACTTGAGTATCATGCAAAATCGCGGCGGGATATGGAAGGAGTTTTACCTCAAATTAGAAGCATTGTTTTGAGAGCGATACGAGAGTGACAAATTTTGAATCTTGACTATATTGTTTACCAATACTATATCGCATAAGGTAGCTTAGGCATTATCTTTCACTGTTTCTCATCTCATCCACACATTTTTAAGGTCCTCATCATCAAGAGCAACTCCGTAACTTAATCATTTCGCCGTGCCTGATTCTAGGTTTGGTACACTTAGCAAGTACACTACCCTGGAAAAAAAAAAAAGAAAATCGCGTATAAACCCTCGGGTGAGGAGACAGGTATCTAAACTAAAGGGTGTATATTTACAGCCTGGAGATAATGGCGGCGGCGTACTCGTTGGTCTTGGCCTTGCCGCCAAGATCACCAGTGAGGGCCTTGCCTTCGGCAAGAGTATCGAAGATAGCGGTCTCAATGCGAGAAGCGTGCTCGGTGAGACCCATGTGTCGCAGCATCATGATGGAACTGAGGAGGAGGGCAGTAGGGTTGGCAAGGTTCTTGCCAGCAATATCAGGAGCGGAACCGTGGACGGCCTCGAAGATGGAGCACTCATCACCGATGTTTCCGGAGGGGGTAAGACCAAGGCCACCGATGAGACCTGCGCACATATCGGAGAGGATGTCACCGTAGAGGTTGGGCATGACAAGGACCTTGTCGTTGTAAGGAGTGGGGTCAGTAACCATCTTGAGGCAGCTGTTGTCGAGGAGCTCAGCATCGAACTCAATGCCGGGGAAGTCCTTGGCAACCTCCTGGGCAACCTTAAGGAAGAGACCATCTGAGAGCTTCATGATGGTAGCCTTGTGAACGACGCGGACCTTCTTGCGGCCAATGGACTCAGCGTGCTGGAAGGCGAATCGCAGGACACGCTCGGAGGCCTCACGGGTGATAAGCTTGATGCTCTGAACGACACCATCGACGACAACATGCTCAATACCGGAGTATTCACCCTCGGTGTTCTCTCGGATCAGGACGGTGTCGACGTTGTCGTAAGGAGTCTCGTAACCAGCGACGGATCGGCAAGGTCGCAAATTAGCGAAGAGGTTGAATGTTCGTCGGAGAGTGAGGTTTAGAGAGACATGTCCCTTGCCAACGGGGGTCTTGAGAGAGATGTTAGCCATTGGGCCATGAGAGAGACGTAGAGTGTGACGAGTCTGCGTTCATGGTGACGTACAGCGAGGGGACCCTTGAGGGCGATCTTGTTCTTCTGAATGTTCTCAATGGCAGCATCAGGGATAGCAGTCTTGCCGTCCTTGATGATGGGGGTGACGTCGACAGGCTCCCAAGCAATGGGGGTCTTGAAGATGTTGTGTTAGCATAATTGTTTTTTTCGTGCGACTTATACGGATGGGCGAGTTGTCATGACGAACCTTGGCGGCGGCGAAGATGTCCTTGACGGACTGAGAGATCTCGGGGCCAATACCGTCACCCTCGATCAAGCTAACCAGGAAGTTGCCCTGCGCGAGAAGTTAGCAAAGTATCTCTTCAATTGACTGAAGCCAAGCATTGTGTCGAGTGAGACTGAGTTATTTTATCTCGGCACCTTGCTCGGCCCAGCCGAGCGCTAGGATCATCCAAAAGGTGTTTTATGAGGGAGCGCAAAACGTACATTGGCATCCTTGGTACCGTTGTACTTGGCAACTCGTTCGCCAGAGGTCGAGTAGCATCGGTTCTGTAGGGAGAATGTAAGTAAATGTCCATGTTGTGCCCAAATTGCATGTTTGAATAAATTTGGGGAAGTTTTGGTGGTGATCTCATACGTAGAAGACGGCGGCGCGGGGAGTAGCAGCGCGCAGGGCTTGCCTGGAGGCGGGAGTTCGGAGAGCTCGAATGGCCAGCATTTTGAAGAGGAGCGAGCAGAGAGACTAGCTGGATACAGCTTGAGAAAGAAGAGACAATATGAGGCGAGGATTGGAAGAGAGGAGAGGGTATAACGGGAAGAGCGTGACAAGAAGATCAAGAAATAGAAAAGAGGAAAGAATAACTCAGGTCAATGGAAGAAAACAACCTGCCCAACCCAACCACAAACACCCCAAACCGACCAAATCAATGGCCAATGCTGTTTTCATGGTAGTTTAGCCACAGGTTGGCAGTCTGAACAGGGCCACTAGCCACTGAAAACAACAGCAGGCCAAGGCATTTGCGGCGCCCAGATCCACTACCCTCCACTTTTTCGCGCCTTTTACAGTGGTTTCAAGGTTTCCTTTCGGCTGCAGCCTCGTATCCCGCGCGGACTTCCGCTCCATTGCTTGACATATTTTTTTTCTTCCCGTCCTTCCACGGGATCGTTCACATTTCAGAAGCCTCCTCCGAGCAACGAGGGGCCGGTGGGCACCCGTAGTTCACTTAACGTTTCACGAAGAAACCACAGAAATGCACGTCACAGCAATAAGTGACGCCACAGCTAGACTGCCACACTTAAACCCCACAGTCCGATGTAGGAATTGCCCAGCCACATAAGCTACCTAGGTACCTAGTATTCCTACCCAGGATAGCTCATCATAACACTATCTCCAAGCACCTATTCACAGCAAGACCTGTGATACAATAGACTCGTGCAACCTTGCGCGTGTGACATTCGGTATTAGATTTACTCTCCAGACTAGAGAATATTTCGCAAAGATAACTGCGCCGACTTGGCGCAACACAGTCCGACCCTATCGAGCATGCGACGTCACCCCTAAGTGTTCTAACTCAAGACCATCATCAGAATCACCATGGCCGATACCGAGCGTACAATCCTCGATTTCTACCAGATCCCTACTCTTTATCCCACTGAATGGCCAGCCGAAAAGGACCTGGAAGACCTGGACGATGATGAGGAGGACGAGAAAAATGCTGCTATAAAACGAAGACAGTCGCGTTATCAGGCGCTTGAGAGAGCTGTGAGCCAACGAAGGAGTAACATTCCCAGAGAAGACGACCAAGGAGGCGTTGGAAATATTGTTCAAAAAGACGAGCCGGATCCGCTAGGGACTACGGATAGCGTCGTCAGAACGCTGAAGCATCTTGGTTTGCCCCTCCAAGATGACCACCGACTACGTATGCTCCCGTGCCATGACTGTACGCTTCACGGATATAATAGATTGACGGTGTGTGACTACATCAGGCAACCGATTCCTACTCTCCTCAACAACATTTTCACCAGCTCTCTTCCTCTCCCAGATGCATGCTACTGCCGACACTCGGAGTCTCCTTACTGGTCTTGATGTCCTATCTCAATCCATCGATCAAAAATCCGCATCTCTTAAGGTCCTCGTTGAGACTAACTTCGAAAGATTCGTCAAAGCAAAAGCAACAATAGATAATGTCTATAAGGAGATGAAATACCGCGGAACGGAACCACCTGACGCCAATACTGCGCACTCTAATGCAGCTCAGCGTCGCAGCTATCGCAATAGTGTTGCGAGTGGTGCTGGGTTAGGAATCAATAATTCCCTGACATCCCCCAGCATTGATACGCGTAAAAAGAATGCGTTGACTAAAGAGAGCGAGTACGGTGTACTGGGAATAAAGGGCCCTCTCCTGGAAGTTTCGGCAAAGGCTGAGGACGTATGGGGACCTGCTTTGGGAGGAAGAGAGAAGGAGGAAAACCTCAAAACCGTTTCAAATCATCTGACCAGATTCAAGGATTACGTTGAGCTGAGCACCTCGATAGCAGACAGCATCAAACGCAAGGACTATGAATCATTAGTCGACGAGTTTAGCAGGGCAAGAAAAATTGCTGACGAAGCTCGACGATTGACAGAGGAAATAGGGGACGAGACTCCAACAGAACCCCAGCTTTACCAGTTGTTAATAGCGGGACGCATGTGGTATGATGTTGACCAGCAGATACGCGCCTTCAAACGCGATATCTGGAAGAGGCTGGTTACTCTTCACACCGCATCCAGGACAGACGGCACGACTGGTCGTATCCAAGATCAACACATGGAATTCATCGGATTGCTTCTTGAGCTTGGCACCGACGACAATCCCATCTGGGTATGGCTTTTGAGTCGATACGACCATTTGAAGGGCAAAATCCAATCGACAGCAGACCGCTCAAAAGTTGAGATCGAGGTGCTTCGTCGCCGGCTGGCCAGTAACGATAAGCCGAACCCCAATATCATCGCTGCGCATCTTCGATCCCTAGGACGGCCGGTAATTGAGGACAAGCCTTTGACATTCGACTCACCTGAAGTAATCGAGCTCTGGGAGAAGATGTTGTCGTTCCTCAACAGTCTCCTGTCAAGTGAAGGTATTCTGGGTGAGGTGATAGAATTCTGGCAGACAGTGCAAGGATTCATCAATGGATCTGCTCAAGCTGCCCTCCCTGTTGGATATCGCGGCGAGTCTCGGCATCACCATGAACTATCACCGCAGAGTGTTGGAGAGTTACGAAAAGGAGCTGTGGAACTGGTGGACTTGCTCCGAGAACACGCTTATTCCTTCTTCGTGGATATGCCTCCCGAAGATGTATCCCTACTTTTCTCACCAATCCCCAATACGCCAGCCCCGACGACGCCCGGATCCGCCGCATTGTCGTCCCCCAGAGATCCTCGCTTCAATTTTGATCCAAACAATATGCCTCCTCCATCGCCCAAGAGGGGCGAAGTCTGGGAAAAGCTGGCATTCTGGCCTCCGTGGTCTAATTCCATCAGCGGCGTCCACTATCTGTCCAAGATGCTGACTTTGGTTGGCGCTGGAGCTGGAGATTTAGCGTGCATTGAGCCAATTGAATCCGGAGAAGGCCAGGTGATCGATCGCCTTAGGAGTCTTGTTGGAGGTTCCCGAGAGCGATGCGTGACAGCTTTATGCGCAGCCTGGAACAGAGATGCTGAGAATATTAAGTATGTTGAGGATTGGCAGCGCTCGGTTGAGATGGGGGACGTGACACGAATGCCAGCCAGCTTCGCTGCCTTCGAAGGGGCAGTCCTATCGGGTATGCAGAAAATTCTCTATATCCCTGATGCCATGTCTAGGTCAGGCTCGGGAGATATTGTCTTGCCACCTCCGACCAAACTTCTTCAGATGGTCCGCAGCCAATACGTCACTACCTTGTACAAGGCATTAAGTGGTATGGTAGAAAATGCCGAGCGATCTTTGAAGAAAACCGAGGACGACTGGTCAATCGACAGTGAGAGATCGCTTGCATCGGCTGCGGCACCGAGCATGGCGGGCAAAGGGGCATTGGACTCAGGGGACAGGGTAGGCTTACTTCCACCCACTCCGAACGATTTTACCGTACTGACAATTTCATTTAGAACATTCGCATGCTTATGACCCTTAGCAACCTTTCATCATTGCGGTCGCAAGTAGTGCCAAGTCTTAACTTGCAGTTCGAGAATGCCTTCTCTGTTAAGTTGACTGACGAGTCCAAGAAGATTCGCGAAGTTCTTGGACAAATTCACGAACGACTTTTCCAGTCCTACACAAGACAGTCAATCGAGAGGCTTCGCGATGTCATTCAATCAGGCATCTCAGCCCCTGACTGGGCTCCTGGTCAAGGGCAACGTACCCAGGCAGCTAAACCATATGTATACGAGGCGCTTCTTACCCTCGTACTTGTCCATTCTCAGGTTTCTACTACTGCGCCGGCTCTTACCGTCGAAGTCTTGTCCTTCCTCCTCGAACAGACGTCCATCCAGCTTCTTGAAGCCTTCAGACGTCGCCCGCGCTATACTCTAGAGGCTCTCATGCAGGCAACCCTCGACGTAGAATTCGTCGCCCAGACCCTCAGCCACTACACCTCGGAGCGTGCTTCAGAGCTTCAGAGCCAAATCTATCAAGAACTCGATGCGCGTACGGACAACGAGGCCCGCGCACGTCTCCAAGGCGAATTATCCGAAATGCGCAACGTTCTCAAACGTCTTAGAGAAGCGAGCAAAAACGAATTTGCTTGCTTCAAGAAACCAAAAAGGCCTGGCCACGGCCCTAGTAGGAATAATAGCGGTCTATCCGGTATGTCAGCCTAGAAGGCTCTGGATCCGCATATTTCCAGCACTTCAAACAACCAAGAGAGGGAGGATGATAGTTACACAATGGGAATGGACTCTACAGGTTAGAGCATGCTCGGTGGGACGGTCTGTGTACCTAAGGATATGTAGTAGGAGAGAGCACGAAGCGAAGTGAATCATGATCAACTTTCTTCACTTCTGTAAGTCCATTCAATCGCTGAAATCTTCATCGTTAAGAAATCCCGAGGTATATTGTTTCTTTTTTTTTTTATCTATGCCATAAACGCCATAATGAATCACAACCCCTGATTTCTATTCTGTTTTCGTCGACCTTTGTCCTCCCCTCATAACACGTTGGCCCAAACGCACCGTGTCTAGTCATACATATATATATAGTATATATCGTGTGGTATCAAAATTCATTTTCTTTTCCGTCCAGTCATTAGCCATTAAACGGTTCAACTCAAATACATCTCCCCTCTGTGCATGATTTATGTCAGTATACTCCGTTCGTAGCGTTTGCAAGTGTCATAAGCATCGGCCTGTGAAGAATCGTTCAAGGAGAGTTTGTGATAAGAAGGTGAGAGCACAACATCATCTCGAGGGATCGAGAGTCTGCTGGAGAAAAGGGAGAGCCCTCTTGGCGGGCAAGGATTGTATCGTCTATGACAGTGATTAGTCAAATATTACAAACGGATTAGAACAGAGGGTACTCACAGTCCAGATCGATGCTTTGGAAGTAAGTCCCTATAACAGGGTCTTGTTCCGAGGTGATCAGCTTGCCTGTCTCACTGCGAAGTGTTTGTGGCAATGCTTTGCGGATTGCCAATAGCATCTTCAACAACCCTGCTAGATTACCACCCTGCTGTGTGAAGACACCCGGGTCTCGCTCTAGGGGCCACCCAGGGCGAAGATGATCTTGCTCCCAAGCCTTGAAAGCCCAAGTCGATTTCTCAAGACAGTTAAGGAAAATGACAGCCGTTAGGTACATCTTGAAGTTCACCTTGACCTTGCTGTCCTGAAGCACGCGGTGCATGCCGCTGAGTAGTGCCTTTGAAGTATTGTTGGCCTTTCTCTCAGCTGCCGCGTTCAGCTGCATGCAAAGGGTCGTATAGATGTCAGCATCGTTCTCGCTTTTGGCTTCCTGAATGCGCCTGGGCTCTTCGCTTTTATTGGCTGGTCTTTCGATAACGTTCCACTGCCTCTCGCGATCGATGCTCTCCACCAAACCCCATAGCTCTAAAGACTTTCGAAGTAGATCATCCTCTGACTCTTGCAATTGCTGAAGAGCAAGACTCAGAGTGACACGCATGAACTTGGAGGGCTCACGATCGATAAAAAGTTGAAAGACATCGCGCATGTAGGCCTCAACCTTGCCTGGAACATCTTCCTTGTCCTGATCGATCATAATGACCTGGAAGAATGAATCCTTGCTGCCTCTGGATTCTGCTAGCGACTCACTTGGCTCTAGCAGTGCGACCAAAGCCTCGAGGATTATGGCTTTTCCCGTTTCAGGAAAGTGCGAAACCTCTATCATGGTACCATCATGGGTCATATTCAGCTGGTTCTTCAGAAGGTTGATGCGGTTTTGGGACAGGACAACTTGGACACCCGCTGAGTACAAATCAAGCTGCTCCTGGAGCCTCGTTCGCACACAACCAGTCCTCCACACCCTCGGTGCTAATACCTTCCTGCAAGTGTCGCATGGTGTTCCTTTGCCGCAATTTTTTCGAAGGATCCTGCACCTAATGCATGCACCTATTTTCCGTACTTCTTGCACCTCCTTACGCCGCGCAGCGGTAAAGCGGGATCGAGCGTGGCGAGGTCTCCCATTAAGTTGCCCATCGCTTGTGTCCATTCGAACACCACCCCTGCTCATTTGGATGGGTGTCGGCGGATGTTCATGCAGTAAAGGAACAGGCGAGGCAGTGGCCAGGTATGTCATTTCACCCCATGGTTGCGAGATCCCACTGTCAGGAGCTGTTACGGCACTAGGCGAGGCTTCTATCGGGGTCGAAATGTCCATAGACGGCGGTGTAGTCGAGGTACCAGTCTCGTGAACGAGCTGGGGGTCAAGAAGCGACGGGTTTAACCTGGCTGTAGCAGCAACGGCGACCGATATGTTCGAGACGTCTGGTGAAGCAACGCTGTTGGGAAGTAATGCTTGAAGTCGTTCCTCGGGTGATAGCTCGGTTCCTGGGAGTGGTTGCTGGATTACACCTAGCACATTTGTTGTAAGAAGCACGCCCTGCAAGTCAATCTCTAAGGGGCCATTACCTCTGTTGCCCTGCTGCGACCGGTTCTCATAGCTCACAGGAGGGTTATCTAGAGTAAATTGCTCGTGAAGCTCAAAGCGATCTGGAACATGCTGGGCGTTGGCGGGGTCAGCGGGGTCAACCACGCCTGCCTGTACGCTCTGAGCACGGTTGTTCTCATTTAAATCAACCTGTCGTGAGGCTTCGGCGAGTGTCTCGAGGGCGCTCCACCCTTGTGGGAGATTTGGGACATCGACTGGCGGTTCGTTCGGCTGCACTTCAGGAGGCGGTCGATCGACAGGTGCTCGGGCATTCGTGATACCATGAAGTTCAAGGCATGCTCGCATACGATCCGACTCGGAGATGGCGGGACATTTCTTGGTGATATGTGTTGTCAAGCTATCAATCCTTCCCTTTGGAAAGTTCTCACCGCATTGCTTGCACGTATGCGGGTATCGGTTACTGTTGTCGTTGAGCTTGGGTCCACGGACGAAGTACTCGAGAATGAGGGGATTGGGCTTGCGGCCCATTGCGCGCTCTGGGGAGTCGTTGCAAGCGCGTCGCCCGCAACCTGAACCGTCAAGGCGTCTGATACGCCGTTTCCACCAGAGGCCAGTGCCGTAAGTCCAAGAGACTTCAGAATGGCTGCAGGATTGATAACGTAGGGCAGGGATTTGATGATAGAATTGTGCCGTGGCTGCGATTCTGCCTTGACAGACCGACAAATTTCTCACACCGCCTGTAGAAGCGGATTTGTGTTTTATCCGGTGAAGTGCGGAGCTTGTCTTATTGGCAGAAAGTCTCCGAAACCTAGCATTCTTAGTCATTCTCCGAGACCGCGGGGCATCGAAAAAAAGTTGAACCCCGCGCTTCAGCTATCATCTAATACTTGTCTGAGGATATACAAGGTTTCCAATTGCCACTAAGAAGATACAGTCACGCCTGATACTACTCTCAAAATGAAGAACATTCAGCGTCTCGAACTTCCGGCTGCGGCTGACATGCATGTCCATTTACGTCAGGGCGAAATGATGGACTTGGTTGTTCCAACGGTTCGCCAGGGTGGAGTCGATACGGTATTTGTGTATGGACTCTGTACTATAACAAATTGAATATTAATTGCTAATATAATATAATAGTATGCCTAATCTTGTATGTCATGTTTTGTAGTGATCTTGTTCAAAACTCATAATTGTCCAATGGTTCATATACATGAAAGCTGACCCATGTCACGTATAGTTGCCTCCTCTTACTGCTGTTGAGCAGGTACGTGTTCAAGAAATGGCCTTAGTAGACTTCTGCAAGATCAAGCCTGACCGTTATAACTGTAGGTTCTCGAATACAAGGCCAAGCTCACTGCTATCACCCAAGATGTCAACTTCCTCATGTCACTCTATGTAAGTCTCAACCCACCCTATACTACCAATCTCTAACTCGTATGAGCTTCACCCTTCAGTCACTCCTGAAGTGATAGCTAAAGCTGCCGAGGCTGGTGTAACCGGTGTCAAGTTGTACCCTCAGGGTGCGTAATCTTGTCCAACTCTATGATCGTAACCACTTACATTGTGTAGGTGTAACCACCAACTCTGAGAGTGGTGTTTCAGATATCACAGCCTTCTATGATACCTTTGCGGCAATGGAAAAGCATGGAATTGGTTAGAATCCTAGAAAACTTCTATTCCGGACTAAACTGACTATTTTTCTATGCTAGTCCTGAACATTCACGGAGAAGTCCTCGAGTCTCTTGCGCTGGCCGACACAACCCTTGAGGAGGCTTTCCTCCCAACCCTGAAGCAGCTCCATGACCGATTTCCCCAACTGCGCATCGTGGTATGTATGCCCTCCTCACGATCAGGTCCCGTGATTGTTGACACTAGTTTAAGCTTGAGCACTGCACTACCTCCGCTGCTGTGGAGGCTGTCAAGGCCTGTGGCCCAACTGTTGGCGGTATGATGTCAAGTAACCGACGCTGGTGATGCTCAATCCTGACTAGTTTCACAGCTACCATCACCGCTCACCACCTCTACCTCACTTCTCACGAGGCCTGTTGCGACCCTTTCGCCTTCTGCAAGCCCATTCCTAAGAAACCAACCGACAGAGATGCCCTGGTCAAGGCTGTTGTCAGTGGCAACCCCAGGTTCTTTTTGTAAGATTCGAGTTCAAGTTGAAGTCGGGTTCTTGTTCTGGTACTAATTCTCTGGTAGCGGTAGCGACAGTGCCCCCCACCCCCTGCAATCCAAGACCTCTGCTGAGCAGGGGAAGGCGCCTGCAGGCGTTTTCACTCAGCCCTACGTCGTGCAACTTGTCCTCCTTGGTCTCGAGGAGGCTATCGAACGTGGAGTCATCTCCGAAGCTGATGTGACACAAGAAATACTCGAGAACTTCTTCAGCCGTAACGGACGTCGCTTTTATAAGCTGCCCGATACCTCTGGCAAGAAGATTATCCTAGAGCGCAAGGGTGACAAGATCCCCACTAGCATCAAGAGTGCGGACGGCAAGACCGAAGTTGGTATCTCGAGACATGGAGCTGAGGTATTCAGTTTGACGTGGGCTTGAGTTATGGCTAACCATTGAAAACGGTGCGAGGTGTAAAGGTTGCGCAGAACTATAGATCGAGGTGTCAAAAGGAAGGTGTGTTATTCAAACCACGTTTCATGCTTCGCAAGTACCAGTAAAGATTCAATGCCATGCTATGAATAGAGCAGATATGAATGCAACGTCAGCCGTAACTCCATGCTATGCTCTCAAGTTTCATTTAACCTAAGCGGACATGAGGGTATTCGGTATAAAAAGCAGCCCTTTATCTAGATCCTTCATCTCTTCCCCAAACATTGCGGAATTCGTCCTGGTCTATTCCATAATCCGATTGGTAATTGGAGGCTGCATGGGACTCTGGTTGATTTCGATCGTCGCTCCAAGCTCTAGATTCTTCATTCTTAGGACTCTCGTGTCCATCGTGTCCACCAACTTGGGCGGTTTCTGCAGGAGCGGGAGGCCCCTTGTTCAGGCCCAGTTCGCCTGGGTCTGGTTCGGCATGTTTGACAACTTTCCTTGGTTTCTTTTTCTTCTTAATTGGGACAACAGCTTCAGGTTGAGGCTCCAGCTGAGAATCACGTCCATGCCCTCTGCTCCTTTGCTTCCCTTTGTTTGTTGCGGGAGGATACTCTGTTGCCGGCGACCTCACGGATGGGCTGGCATAAGCTGAAGACCTCGTACCAAAGCTGCCAGGAGAACGGTATCGTTCTCTCAGCGGTTCGCTGGCGGTAATGACTGGGTACTGTCTCATATTAGCGGTATAATTGCATGGTGTTCAATCGCGCTTACATTCCAATCACCATACTCCAGTTGGCGTGCTTGCTCGTAAAGGCGATCCTCATCAGCGTCTATCTCGGGTTCCTCGAAGGTACCATGTATGTTTTCATTAATCTGATCAGGTCTGTTGTCGCTTGACTCCCCATTCCCGCGAAGAAGAGGCGTTGTTGAATTCACCTCACCAGGCTTAGGAAGCCAGTATTTCCCCTTTCCACCACGCTCGTATCGCATCCCTTCTTTGAGTCTCGCAAGACGAGATTTGGAATCTTCATGAGCCATGACCTTGTCACCAGAATCGAAGATTCTGTAGCCGTACGTATCTCCTCGGAAGGTCAATTTCGAATCTTCAATAAGATCTCTAACACCGAAAGCATCTTTGAAAGCATGTCGCAAGGGCATGCGAGCGGATAGAATGCTGTTATCAGCAAAGTCGTGCCATGAGAAAGCGTACCAATGGGCCACGGCAAAGATAGGCATTTCCACGCAAATAAGAGCGTCCTGGATAGCCGCTGCCAGGTTGTCGGAGGTGTAACCCTCAACATTATCAGGGATCGCACCCAAAAAAACCAGAATCGATAGAAAAAAGCCCTGCCAGTAAGAAGCAAAGATAATGAGTTTAATACATAAGAACTTGGGCACAGGCCTGAATGGCTTCAAGTCCTGATTCATACAGACCCAGAAGAGACCAAGCGCATATAAACTGACGGTGACACTGATGTTGTAAACGATGCCACTCCAAAGGTATCCTGAGCTTAGACCAATATAGCCCTCTTGATATGTACCGGTCGCTTTCATGATGATAGCAGATAGCGCAAGAATAGGCTTGAGCCAGGCATACTGAAGAATGCCGCGCTTGATGGACAAAAACGTATGGGGATCCGAGATGTCGACCTTGGGAAGAACATGGTTGAGTGGCCAGAGGTGATGCACTGGAGCGCGACCATGTGTCATAATGATGAGAGACCGCTCACCACCAAGGTAATTGATGAGGAGCTGGAAGAAGGTATATATTGTGAAGGCTTCATAGATATCGCGGACCGGATCGAGAAACGCAGCGGCTTTCAACGAGACCATGCTTGTCCATGATGCTATCGAGTATATAGGAACCATGAGAAGGATTCTGACGACGTATCTTTGCAGTAGGGGTTTACGGTAGTTTTTGGCTTGTAACATTATCGAGCTGGAAGCTGTGGTTAGCCATATGCATTATCATGCGTCACGCGACGAGTCCATACACAACAGAGAGTATTGTCGCAACCACTGAAGCAACGCCAGCGACCACAGTTGTGGCATAGGTAAGCTTCTGGCCAGTGCCGCCATCCGCCATAGTCCCGACGTATTCCTCCATTTCTACTTAAATTTTGTAGTTCGGCGGGTTTGATGTGAAAAAGGGCAATGGCTGAAATGTCCTAACACATGACTGTCGGTTTGCCCAAAGTATTTCGGTGAGCCACAGATGTCGCCGACAATACGTAACAAGAGACGGAGTGTGCAAAGGTGTCGAGGGCACTCGGATCGCGTCGATGACGACGCTTTCAAGCTTTCGCGGGAGTCGTGTGTCGCTTGGCCATGTAGTCACAGTTGAAGCTTGGTTGTTGGGGCAGATGATGTATTTGTTGCCTTGAGTGTGGTACGTAACAGTGTCTAAGGAATGATAGCTCCGGGGGCGGCTTATCGTTCATGCGCCCGCATGCCTGCCCGATATTGAAGATCATCCATATTGAGACTAGCCGATCAAGCTTCGTAATTAGCAGAAAGAGTCTATTGCTCTAGTGGCTGAGGAGTTCGTTACATATTAGACAAGCTGTAGAAAAGCTTTAAAACGAAGGAAACTGTCCGCCGTGAAGTCGATTTCCCCGCCAAGTTGGTGCCATCAACTTCATGTGGTGACATGCAGCCAGCCTCATATTGAGGCGTGGTGCTGACAAGAAGCTTGTCTATCCACTGATGCAATTGCGGGATGAAGTGGACGCTAAACAATTTAGGGAGCGGGACGCTAGAATCTCCAGCTCGACCACTGAAGCCAAGCTATGTCCAGTAGGTAGCTCCACTACCCTGCATCCGCTGAGTGACAGGGGCAGAGGACTACTTCGACAACCGTGGTCCTGTCCCGTCGCGAATTGGTTTCTTCCATTGTGACCTGACAGCCCATATAGCTCTTGACCGACTCCAACATTACCTAGCAGGCCAAACTTACTATGGCTGATTCACTTACAGACTTTTGCGCAAACACCTCCTAACTCTGTAACCACGAATTGATAATTCCTAATAGTATAATGCGATTCACCTCCCGATCCTTTAGTGGAGCCCCGTGAGCTCCTTCGAGTATATTCAACATGAATATCACTATGCCTGGCCTCAACAATGCGATTGTTGTAGCCAGGGCCGCTGAAGGGAATCCCCAGTTCAACTAGTATGCTCCCGGTCATTGAAGAGCCATTTAAGCTACTGCTCACGTAAAATAGTAAATTCCTTATTTTTATGGCCTTGTGCTGTTTCCTGGCGATCTTCTTTGTCCTATACTTCAATCGACTCTTCGCGTCGATCGTATCCTACGCCCTCCGAGCTTATACCTGGCACCACTATCGAGTCTACATAGATGTCAAGGCTATACAAATATCCCTTCTTGGTGGTCGAGTCTTCTTTACAGGCTTACGATACCATGGCGAGAACGAGACGTTTATGATCCAGCATGGCTACATAACATGGCGATACTGGCTACGACGAGTTCGAGACGCGGATATAATCGACACTCGACGATCGAAACTCTCCTCCGATGATGCTACACCTACAAGTGATGTAAAGAACTCGGAGCTTCCTTGTCGTATCCAGGTGGATCTGACTGGGTTGGAGTGGTTTGTGTATAATCGTAGCCCAGCCTACGATGGTATACTTGCTGGTCTTACCCAGACCTACGACCCGGAGGCTCGTTCTAGTGGAATATCAGAGAAGGACGAGACCACTACACGATCACGAGGCCACAAGAAGGAGGGCGGTTCCGTGGCTGGCAATGAGAAAGGGACGGATGCGAAGCAAGAGTTCAGCGAACGAGCTAAGACCATGTTCCGACGCACAACCACGGGCTTTGGAAGCGGCGAGGACGATGAACAAACCAGGGATGATGAACCCGAGCTTCCGTTCATGCTTCGACTGTTCCCTGTGCATATTCGGTGCCAGAAAGCGGCTGCGGTTATAGGCAATGAAAACACGAAAGCCATCCTTATCGCCAAAGCGGATTCGTTGGATGTGGAAGTAGATGCTTCGGAAACAACTACACCTGATCCATATCGACAAACCTTCAAGGTTCAATTCCAGCATCCGGTTGTCGAAATCAAGGAGAACGAAGACTTCAAGGAGGATCAAGTCACTCGTGCGACCCGAGACCGTGACAATACCCAGACCCAGGAGGCATTATCTAAGCGATCTTTCTTCCGCCACCATCGCCGAAAAGCCGTTAACTCGCTGCGGAATTTAGTTCCGTACTGGCGGCGGTCTGTGGAATCCTTCTCAACAGACTCACGGACTGCCATGACTACCGCTACTTCGCAAGTTCCCGGGGCAAATCAATGGCAAGGCCTGACCCGTTATCTTGATGACCGCGACCGAGATGATAGAGCTCGTTGGGCATCCGTAGAATACGCAGCTGTGACGACAATTCTTGACAGCCCTGAGGCTGTATTGACAGTATTCTGGGATGCTGTTGGAAAAGTACCTGATCAGAGTCGCTATGGAGGCGTAAAGACCTTCCCACTCAGCATCAATGGAGACGAACCCCCTGCTTGGGGTATGAACTTTTCAATTAAAGGAGGCACAATGAACTATGGCCCCTGGGCAGATCGTCAGAGAGCAGATTTGCAGCGCTTCTTTTTTCCATCACTATGTAAAGATGCCGTGCCTGCCAAACCGCTGAAACCAGGGGATTGGAGAATCGCTACAACGTTTCAACTCTACATCGAAATGGACGACGCAATCACGCTGCGAGTTCCCATTAGAGAAGAGTCCAAAAATTGGCGCTGGCGTGGTAAAGAACCGCCCATGCGACATGCTAAACCTCCCACCAAACGAAAGCAGAGGAACCGGGCCAAGAAGAACAGCAAAACAGACGCAACGGAAATTCGGCCTGCAGGATGGTTGGAAGTGAAGCTCCCCGCGAATTCGTCGGTCAAGTTCAACATGGATATGCTGGCTAGTTCAACAGGCTATACCACAAAGCTCGATGTCGACTTGCCAAGTTCTGAGTTATGGAGCAGCGTGAACCATGATCTCTTGTGGCGATCTGGTGCTCAAGTGATATCCTGTGACCTTTCAAACCCGCTAGCCTGGAATTCGCTGAGGAACTGGCACTTCAACATCACCAGCTCGAAAATGGAACTTTTCATGCTGAGAGACCATATCTTCCTACTTACAGATCTGGTTGACGACTGGACAGCTGGCCCGCCCGCTGACTATCTTGTTTTCGTGCCCTTCAAATATCATCTCAATCTTACGTTGAACTCATTACAGGTCTATCTCAACGTCAACGAGGCCAACATCATCGACAAAGCAACGGTCATTGAAGATAACACTTATCTTATACTTTCGAGCCCTTGCTTGACTGCTGAGTCTTGCGTCCCGGCCGACTCCTTTCGGCCAAGCAAGAATGCCATCCCCTTTGATGTTCGTGCTGATCAGTTGGATATGGCGCTTCAAGTTCCTCAATGGAACACACAGGCTGCGTTCCTTTCTTCGAAGCGACTGGGCCATATTGAAGGCCTTGCGGTAGATGGAAGTTACAACTACAATGCCACGACGTCGTCAGCAAACACGGACACACTTATTCTCAATGTACGCGGTCAATCACCTTATGTGTACTTGTATGGGTTTTTGATCCGATACGTCATACTTTTGAAAGATAATTACTTTGGAGAATTTGTTCACTTCCGAACGCTAGACGAATATCAGAATCAGCTTCAGATGAAGAAAAAGAATCCTGACGCGGAAGCTGTAACACAACCTCCTCCCAAGAAGTCCAACGACATGGACGTCGTTCTAGGTGTCAGAATTGAGGATCTCAAGGTCATGCTACCAACGAACCTCTACTCTGCTGACCGTTACATAGAGGGTGAGCTGGCTAGCGTCTCTGTCGACTTGCGCTTCACCAATTATTTCATGGAAGTCGAGGTCGAGGTCAGTCCTATCAGTCTTGCGCTAGGATGTAGCGAAGGCACTCTGGACTCCCCTGGCATGTCCTCGTCTAATACCCAACTCTTCATCGATGGCCTTCGACTATTTGGGCACAAGCTCTTTGGGCTGCCGCCGTCCGAGCCAGCATACGTCTGCAACTGGGATGTCAATGTGGGCGGAATTACCGGAGAGTGTACATCTGACTTCCTGGTTGCAGTAGCAAAGGGCGGCAAATCCCTTGCCTTTTGCTTCGATGATGTGGAGAACGCCCTTGTGCCATACTCATCACTTGTCTTCTACGATATAACATTTGCTCGAGCTGCCGTGGAGTCTATTCAAGTTTGGTTGCATGTAGATGAAGCTGCTTTCTTGGTGTCAACTGATGCCATCGATGTACGCTTCAATGACTGGGCCAGATCTCATTACTCTAAGCGTGCAGATATTGTCGTGCCAAACATTCAAATCTCATGTCTCAATGCAGAGTCAGCGGGAAGACAAAAATCCAGATACCACCATCCTGTGGAAACAGATGCCCACTTCCGAACGACCGTTCGCCTTGCTGTCATCGGGCGCAAATTCAAATTCAGTGAAGAAAGAAGAATCCAGCAGGAGTTGGTTCAGAGGGAGGATCAGCGCACACATCGAGCCGAATTTCTCCTCTTGCCGGAATATCTGGACGAATTTGTCCCAGAGGTAATTGACCCTCCGGCTCAATGTGCACCTCCCCCTCCTCATCCAGCTGTGTCCCTCGAGGGAGAGAAAGACGATGTTTCACGCACGACGATAACCTCACGTCATTCCCGAGGTTTGACTCATAAGTCCTCGTTTCTCTCTCTCGCTGAATCTAGCAACGAAAGCGTTGTGCTTGCACATAGTCAATCCAGAGCTCGGTCCAGATCCAAACAGGGCGATTTCCTGGGGGGTAGGTCTTCGTCAGCAGACAACCGACAATCCCTAAGAGCTAGAGGCTCGTTTGGTTCACATCGCTCAGCCAACGACTATGTTGTGAAAGACGATGTTGCACACTCTTCAGTGGCCTTCTCAAGCCAATATGTTTCGCCTCAATTTCCGTTACATGGCCTACGACCAAGCACGCATGAATTGCCCTTCCAGAGCACCGAGGAAGGCGATGGGGATGACGGATTTGACACGATGAGCATAGGATTGGATGATATTGATCCCAACGGTCTGGGCGAGGATCACCCTTATCTTGGTGCAATTGTCGAATTTCCATCTGGCATGTCAGCTTTCGTTAACCCATCGGCTTTGCGTTATGCGGCTTCTCTTCTTGATGCTCTGCAGCCAAACGAACCAGAAACCTTATTAGATACCTTTCAAGTTGATGCCATGACTAAGATCTTTGATCGGCAGAAGGAACGAGAAACTAAAGGCCAGATCAAGGACTTTATGGTTCGGATACCGAACGCTTCATTTAGGCTTCTCAGTTCGACTACAGAGGATTCCTCCGGCTATTCACAGGAAGAGCAAGATCAATACGACCTCACAATCTCGAAGGTGGCTTTGATTACGCGATTGACGAACACCTGGGAAGACCCCTTCCGGGATGAGACGCGGCACTCAAGAACATCGCTCCAACTGCGCTTGGGATCTGCAGAGCTATCTGCATCTGAACGTAGCCCGTCCTTCCAGGAACCCCAGCCTGCAGTCATGGCACAAATCGAGGATGTAGTTGTGTCTATCGGCGAAAAAGATGTTCGCTTCATTGACGCAGATATTGGGTCAGTGGTTGGAAGTACTGCTTCGGGCAAGATCGAATACCTGGCCTCCCTCATCCACCGCACTTCACTTATTGCTTCCGATCTTGGACATATCTTCTCTGAAACTATGACGAAACACGAAAATCGGCACAAGCTTTTCACGTACCTGCTTCTTGTCCAGGGCAAATCTACCAACGATCCCTCTTTTCTAGTTCGACCTTCTGCAGTACTGCGATCTGCAGATGATCATCTTCGTACGTCTGACTCTTGGAAACTCGCGATGCGACTTCGCCAGATCTGGACTGCCATGGATTCCCATTCCAAATCTCAAATCATCCAGAAATGCTTCCACGCCACTCCAGACATACCAGAAGATGCTGCAAATTATGTACTGACCGTGTTGGAGAAATGGCGTGGCTGGGACATGGAGGACTTGCCAAGTGCAATTATCCTTACCAATATTTTTGGACAACTCAGAGAGACAGACATGGTTCAAGGTGACCTACTTCCTCTTCTTGGTGCTTGTAGGCTTGCTGAGCTTCAACTCGTGCTCGATCCTGGGCCAAAGCAGAACAAGATCGGTTTCATTGACCTGGCTGCGAGAATTGATCAGCAAATGCATGAAGCTGGGGTTGCCGGCGAAGCCCCAGGAGCTCCTTTCACGACTCTGAATGTATCTTGCGCCGAAGCAGGCATCAACTTGAACTGGGAGCTTTGCGAATTAGCTGAAGAAGTGGTACAGCTATACAGCAAGAGCCAGAGCCAGGTCCAGCCAACACCAATTATGCCGAAACCCAAGCGCCCAGCCAAACCCGATCCTGCTGCTTGGCCTCCTGTCCATATAGTAGTGGAGGTGACAAGAGGCGCAATTGAATTGGAGACTATTAATCTCAAGGCCAGGACGTTGAGCCATGGATTAAAAATGTCTTTGCTCCATCAGTCCAGCCTCAATGCCTCTAGTGCCATGAGCCTGATGCTCAATTGCAACGCCATCACTTCATCAATTCATAGTAACTCACACTCCCTGGGTATGATGCAGCTGAAGAATCCAAGCATCTTTGTATCCCATGAACTTCAAAATACCGATAACACGTCAAGCCACACAATCAAAGCCAGCGCTGGAAGTCGAAACTTAACATTTGCAGTCAAGGAAGACCCCATTGGACTTATGGAGGTGCTTGATCGTCTTTTAGGAGATGAGATACAGACAGTGTATGGCCTGAAGAACCAGCTTGCCAGTTTGTCAAAGCCCAAGCCAAAGGACGGACAGAAGAAGATCGCGGATCGCCTTTCAAGCGTCAAGTTCAATCTTGCCATGTTCTTAGACGAGTACAGCATTACTATTCCCTTCCTCCAGTCTCTCACCTATAAGATCACGGGAACTGTAGCACGAGCGGCAGCGGCAGCGAATTTCGGAAAGGAGATTATTTTCGACTTTGATATTAAGGAGAACTATCATGAGATGCAGATCAATGTCAGAAACAAACCTCGCAGCATTTCACTCCTCCAGATCCCCCCGACCAATGGTCGTATCACGAGCCATATGGGCCAGACAGAGCATCAAATCAATGTCCTCTCGTCTCTGGAGATAGTTCAACTTGATGCCTCTGCTGTTTACAGTCTTCTGACAGCCCTGAACAGACCTCAGATATCGAGTGCTGTCCAAGAATTACAGCAGCAAACCAAGATTATCCAGGATCGCATTGCCGAGATCTTTGGGCCCGAGGAGGACGAGGTTCCTAAGCCGGTATTCGAGCCTATTCAGCCAGAGCATCACAGCCTCAGGGTCGTATATAATGTCCACCTGACTCTGGCTGGCCTTCAGGTTTTTGCCAAGACCTCCCTAAAATCAGAGGTTGAGCCAATGGCTCAAGTACTGTTTTCGTTGGACAGAGCCCATTTGCATGCGTCAAATCGGCATGAAGCACACGGCCCTATTCTCAAATATCCAGAGATCCATCTCAATTTGAGTCACATCGGCCTTGACATCCGCAGAGGCCCCGAAGACTCCATGAGATCTTGTGGAAATCTTGGCGTTGGTGTTGAAGTTTCCGCCAGCTCAACCCTGAGCGATGATGGCAAAGAGGATTGGGCGTTTAACTTCACAAGTGACGATTTTGAGTGTAACCTGGCCCCGGAAACCATTTCGACTGTCGTCGATGTCCTCGGTTACATGGGTGAGAAGATCAAGGATCTTGATACTTCTCGGGAATTAGATTACCTGAGGAAACTGAGGCAATCAAAGCCCAAGATCACTATTAATGGAGATGATGAGCCGGAAGAGGTCGATATCATCGACTCAGTTCTTGCATCAGTGCAATACCAGTTCGAACTCAGAAATATTCGTGTCCGGTGGAGCGTCGCGGATAATGTTGATGAAGCGTCAAGTACCAAGGAGGATCTTGTCTTGTCAGTCAAACTCTTCGAGTTCGGTACAAGAACCAAACGATCAGCACGCCTCTCGATTGAGAACTTCCAGATTCAGATGGTGCCCCTAGGCCAAGACCTGAGTATTCGATCACTTCACTCAGCATTACTACCTGTAGTGACCTTCAACATCGCCTATATGTCAACTGCGTCTGCACGACGGATGGCGTTCCAGGCTGTTGGCGAATCCCTTGATCTCCGGCTGACATCCGCTTTCATTGTTCCGGCTGCCCACTTGGCTGAATCGATTACGCTCTCGTTGAACAATGTCGCACAAGCGTCAACACAATGGAACACCGCAGTCACAAGTGAGAAGAAGCCAGACGGAGTACCCAAGCGGCAGCCAGAGCGTAGCATCTTCGGTAACAAGAGGTTAGAAAGCCTTCTTATTGATGCAGATTTCGCTGGTGCTGTCGTCTACATCGCCAGTAAAAGATCGTTGGACAATTCGGCCAAGACTCTGGGGCGCCCTTCACCTGCAGGCAAATACGGTCAATTTAATACAGACGATTCTGGCAGTGGAACAGTCCTGCGCAGTCCTGGTTTGGCCTGGAAGATCGAGTACCGTGATGACGCTCAGGACGATCCATCTCTGTATGGAGAGATAAAGGTTGACGCTTCGAGCAACATTCTGTACCCTTCGGTCGTGCCACTAGTTATGGACATGTTGTCAAGCGTGAAGCAGGTTGTCAAGGATGACGAGGAAACTGAACAGCTCAACGAACAAGCAGAGTCCAAACCGCCCCCCAGCAAGTCTGGAGACGGTGATAATATCATCACTGCGGACCCAAGTGCTGTTCTGGGTCGCCTCAAGCTCAACCTGGGCCTGAGGATTTGCCGACAAGAATTCTCTCTGAGTTGCCAACCCATAGCTCGTGTTGCCGCCACAGCTTGCTTCGACAATATTTACTTTACAGTCAACACAGTCAAGTCTCTAGAGCAGGGAAACTTCTTTGCCATTTCAGGAGACTTTACCAAACTGCATGCTTCGGTGCAGCATGTGTATTCACGCGAATCAACAGCAAGTTTCGAGCTTGATTCCATTACGTTATCGTTCATGAACAGCAAGCATGTAAGCGGAACCAGCGGAGTATCTGCCATCATCAACGTGAGTCCCATGGCTGTGTCTATCAACGCCAAACAAGCACAGGATTTCTTACTGTTCCGTGAAATTTGGTACCCGAGCGAGTTACGCTCTGCCACTACAGCACCTGTAGCAAAGATGACTCCCGAGACATCCCAGAGTGGACATCTTGTGCAACGATATCAGCAGGTCGCAGCAACCGCTGCATTCCCCTGGACAGCAACCATTTCGATTGCAGCCTTAGATGTCACCATCGATCTTGGGCAGGCCATCGGTAAATCCGCCTTTGCAATCAAGAAGTTCTGGGTATCGTCTAAGAAAACGTCCGACTGGGAACAAAACCTATGTCTCGGTTTTGACAAGATTGGAGTTGACTGTACTGGACGCTTGAGTGGGTTTGTAGCTCTTCAAGATTTCCGCTTGCGCACTTCTATTCAATGGCCAAAACGAGAAGAAGCTCTGAACGAGACTCCTATGATTCAAGCTTCTATAAGCTTCAACGCTTTCCGAGTCAAGGCGGCCTTTGACTACCAAGCTTTCTTGGTTGCTGACATCACATCGCTTGAGTTCCTCATGTACAATGTCCGGGAGAGTCTGGACGGAAGTGGAGATAGATTGGTCGCGATTTTTGATGGTGACTCTGTTCAAATCTTTGGGACAACAACTTCAGCGGCTCAGGGCATTGCACTGTGGCAGGCCGTTCAGAAACTTGTCCAAGAAAGGAAAGAGAGCTTCCAGGGTTCGCTGAAGGAGATTGAGAAGTTCATGAAGAGGAGGTCAATGTCGACATCTCGAAGCACGATCCATCAAGTCGAACAAACACCGAAGCTAAAGAATGAGGACACACTTTCAAAGTCACCTATTTCTCTAGACACAGATGTTGTGGTGACACTCAAGGCACTAAATCTGGGCGTGTTCCCCAGCACGTTTTCAGACCACCAAGTGTTCAAGGTGGAGGCACTCAATGCATATGCCCGCTTTGCTGCGAGCATGGAGCAAAGACGCATTCATAGTATCCTGAGGATGATGTTGGGTCAGCTTCGGATCGGTCTTGCTGGAGTTCGCAATGTTGAGGCCCCAAAGACTTTAAGCGAGATCTCTGTTGAGGATGTCGTCCAACGTGCAACGGGATCAAGAGGAGGAACCATTCTTAACGTTCCTCAGGTATCAGCAGTGATGGAGACATGGCAGAAGCCCAGGTCGAACGAGATCAGCTATATCTTCAAGAGTGCATTCGAAGGAAAGGTGGAAGTGGGCTGGAATTTCTCGCGTGTGAGCTACATCCGAGGGATGTTTGCAAACCATGCAAAGGCGCTCGAGCAAGTCTGGGGCAAGGAGATACCTCTTACCGCAGTCAAGATCAGAGGAGTGCCAGGGGCGGAAGAGACAGATGGAGAACAGCAAAAGATCACAGCAGAGATCGATGTACCCATGTCGAAGTACGACTACGTGGCACTGGAGCCGCCCATTATCGAGACGCCGCAGCTTCGCGATATGGGTGAGGCAACACCGCCCCTGGAATGGATTGGCCTGCATCGTGATCGATTACCAAACTTGACACATCAGATTGTCATTGTGTCACTTCTCGAGTTGGCCGGCGAGGTCGAGGACGCATACGCCCGCATCTTGGGCTCGTCGTGAGATCGACCATGGTGATGGCAAAGGACGATATTTGAATTAATGGGCGGCGAGTGAGTCATTCGGTAATAGTAAGCGGCATGATGAGCAAGCGAGGCGTTACGGGAGGCATTAGACAATGTCAGAAAGGGATGTGTTTCGACAAGTTCATGTTTGAGTTGATTACACATAAATGGACATGATGCATTTGGATACATTTAGAAATTGTACTGCTTTGGATCTTTCATTGTCTCAAGCGATTGACGCATTTACCAGTGGTCGACCATCAACAACAGTACCTGAGGGCATAGGAAGTATGGAAAATTTGACATAGCAAAAGGAGAGATAAATTGAATAGTCAACCTGATACCAAGCACGATGTAGTGATTATATTATTGTCTATGTCTTCTATGGCAATGTTGCGGTATTTTTCTCCTTTCTTATGGAGTAGATAAGGTATAAAATTCATTTGATACTGATCTGACCTTTCTATGCTTCGGAAAATCTGGTATCAGATCTTCAATGCGGCATCACCAGGTGATCTATGGGTTCCGGTCTAGCCTTCTGGGTTGCAAGGGCGGGTCTAGCGGGTTCACACCCGGGAGAGCTTGTGGAATCCTCCAATGGGAGTTTACCTGGAAGCTCTTACGAGAAATCAGCTTTTCTGCGGTGGTCTGAGGATGTGAGGCGATGATTGACAGAGGTACGGCAAAGGATCAACTGCGCATGTACCGTCCCAGGGAATCTCCACCGGGAAAATACAAGTTCATGAGGCCTGTGGGTTGTACAGTATTAGTGGGTGAAGAGGGGTTTTCCCGTAATGGTATGGACGGGGTGAATTGTGTGGGAGGCGTAACGTTGGAGCTCTCTCTAGGTTCCCTTCTCTTCAGCTCAAGCTACAGCCCACTTCGGATATTTGTAACCCTTTGCGGCGATGAAGAGGACAAGAGTCAAAAAGCACAAAAAAAAAAAAAAAAGGGTCCATAAATGATAAATCACGAATTTGATGTCTCATAATAACGAAGGTACCGTATCTGATTATGATAAGCCACTGTAACACTGACTTACAGTAGGTAACCTGCAGTGCATGCACGTCATAGAGAGTCACTCATAACCGACTCGAGCAGAGGAGGGGAGACTCGGTTTCAAGCTGGGCCCACGGACAATCCCCCTCCATCAGGTTGTCTCATAGTTTGGTTAGCATGGGTGATTATGCGTGAGCTTATGCAATTTGACGAGACATCCGTGCATTCTCACAGTTATAGCAGTGTGTAGACGCCTGGTAACAATAGCAACTCTATACGATGAATCATTCGGTAAGACAGTGAGAAAAGACAAATAAATACTCTGCCATCAGTGCATGAGCTCTTGAAGAAGAGGAGGGGGAGGGGCAAGCTCAAGGGTTTTCGGTGGTGACTAAGCCATGGCGTGCCAGGGTTGGTGCCCTCCAAGATCACCTCAATTTCCCATCTTGTGCGGCCGTGACTGTGGCAATTGATCCATACCTGGCAGCCGAGAGCTAAGCTGGGTATCTCAAGCTCCCGTCAATGGACAAGATGCTCAGCAGACAGAATTTTAGCGGACTCATGGGCCTATCGTGACCAAGCCCAACCCCTCCATGAGGGCCTGGAGCGCCTATTCCTTCAGCGGGTGGCAGAAAACAACTGTGTAGCGGGGTCCTCTTGAGCGGTTGCTGCCCCACCAAAATGTGAAAAGCCCACTGTCCAAATTTTTTTCTTTCGTGCTTTAGTGGGGATGCCCTCCGCTAAGTGGTGGACTTGGTGGTCCAACCTTGCTGCCCGTAGGCTTCTCGCCGAATGAATCTTGAGGTGCCCAAACCTACCTTACCTTACTCCTCCTCCCCGCTCAAAACTCTTCCTTTCTTCCCTCCCTCTTTCTCCTCCTCCAAACCTTCTCTCGCCAAAAGGGACGCATAAAGAGTGACAGTGGTTCTCCTCCGGAACTGTCTCTCTTCCATCGTCACTTGAATCGTTGCCTTCTTTCTCTTTGACGGCAATCGCTTCTTGCTTCTTCCCTTTTCTTGCGGCTCAGATCGCGGGGTGAAAACTTCAACCCCGCTCTGTTCCCACATCAACAACTTCGACTTTTGACATACACATAGTCAGGTCATCCAGACAATACCGCCAAGATGGTTAAGTAAGTAGCATGGAATCTATCATCGTCTCCCTATCGCCAACATCACCTTCATCATTATCCTCATCACCATCTTGTCGTCCACCACCTTTTATGATCACCTACCCCTCCAGCTGCACTATACCCCGCTCGGACTTGAGCCCTCCGCCCTTCTATGACCATGAGCTAACCGCGATGCCTTCACTCACAATAGCTTCACGATCGACGAGATCCGGCAGCTTATGGACAAGCCTACCAATGTCCGTAACATGTCCGTTATTGCCCACGTCGACCACGGCAAGTCTACCCTGACCGACTCTCTTCTCGCCAAGGCCGGTATCATTTCCACCGCCAAGGCTGGTGATGCCCGAGCCACCGATACTCGTGCCGACGAACAGGAGCGTGGTATCACCATCAAGTCCACTGCCATCTCTCTATATGGTCAGCTTAGTGAGGACGATGACGTTGCCGACATTGTTGGCCAAAAGACAGACGGAAAGGACTTCTTGATCAACCTCATTGATTCTCCCGGTCACGTTGATTTCTCTTCTGAGGTTACCGCTGCTCTCCGTGTTACTGATGGTGCTCTTGTTGTCGTCGACACCGTCGAGGGTGTCTGTGTCCAGACTGAGACTGTCCTTCGACAGGCCCTTGGTGAGCGCATCAAGCCCGTCATCATCATCAACAAGGTCGATCGTGCTCTTCTCGAGCTTCAGGTCTCCAAGGAGGATCTGTACCAGTCCTTCTCCCGAACCATCGAGTCCGTCAACGTCATCATTTCCACCTACCTTGACAAGTCCATTGGTGACATCCAGGTCTACCCCGACAAGGGTACCGTCGCCTTCGGTTCCGGTCTGCACGGTTGGGCTTTCACCGTCCGACAGTTCGCTGTCCGATACGCCAAGAAGTTCGGTGTTGACAAGAACAAGATGATGGAGCGTCTCTGGGGCGACAACTACTTCAACCCCAAGACCAAGAAGTGGACCAAGAACGGCACCTACGAGGGTAAGCAGCTCGAGCGTGCCTTCAACCAGTTCATCCTCGACCCCATCTTCAAGATCTTCTCCGCTGTTATGAACTTCAAGAAGGAGGAGACCGCCACTCTCCTTGAGAAGCTCAACCTCAAGCTCCCCGCTGAGGACCGTGAGAAGGAGGGCAAGCAGCTCCTCAAGGCTGTCATGCGAACTTTCCTTCCCGCTGCCGACTCCCTCCTCGAGATGATGATTCTCCACCTTCCTTCTCCCACCACTGCCCAGAGGTACCGTGCTGAGACTCTGTACGAGGGTCCCCCTGACGACGAAGCTGCCATTGGTATCCGTGACTGTGACCCCAAGGGTCCTCTCATGCTTTACGTCTCCAAGATGGTGCCTACCTCCGATAAGGGTCGATTCTACGCCTTCGGTCGTGTCTTCTCCGGTACCGTCCGATCCGGTCTCAAGGTCCGCATCCAGGGTCCCAACTACGTCCCTGGCAAGAAGGAGGATCTCTTCATCAAGGCTATCCAGCGTACTGTCCTGATGATGGGTGGCAAGGTCGAGCCCATCGATGACATGCCTGCCGGTAACATTGTCGGTCTGGTCGGTATCGATCAGTTCCTTCTCAAGTCCGGTACCCTCACCACCAGCGAGACCGCCCACAACCTCAAGGTCATGAAGTTCTCCGTCTCCCCCGTCGTCCAGCGCTCCGTTCAGGTCAAGAACGCTCAGGATCTCCCCAAGCTTGTTGAGGGTCTCAAGCGTCTCTCCAAGTCCGATCCTTGTGTCCTGACCATGACCTCTGAGTCTGGTGAGCACGTCGTCGCCGGTGCCGGTGAGCTGCATCTCGAGATTTGCCTCAAGGATCTTGAGGAGGATCACGCCGGTGTTCCCCTGATCATCTCCGACCCCGTCGTCCAGTACCGTGAGACCGTTACTGCAAAGTCCAGCATCACTGCTCTGTCCAAGTCTCCCAACAAGCACAACCGTCTGTACATGGTTGCTGAGCCTATCGAGGAGGAGCTCTCGCTTGCCATCGAGGCTGGCAAGGTCAGCGCCCGTGACGATTTCAAGGCCCGTGCCCGTGTCCTTGCTGACGACTTCGGCTGGGATGTCACCGACGCCCGAAAGATCTGGACCTTCGGCCCTGACGGCACTGGTGCTAACCTGTTGGTTGACCAGACCAAGGCCGTTCAGTACCTCAACGAAATCAAGGACTCCGTTGTCTCTGGTTTCCAGTGGGCTACCCGTGAGGGTCCCGTTGCTGAGGAGCCCATGCGATCTTGCCGCTTCAACATCCTCGATGTTACCCTCCACGCTGATGCTATTCACCGTGGTGGTGGTCAGATCATCCCCACTGCCCGTCGTGTCCTGTACGCCGCCTCTCTTCTCGCCGAGCCCGCTCTTCTCGAGCCCGTGTACCTTGTCGAGATTCAGGTCCCCGAGCAGGCCATGGGTGGTGTCTACGGTGTCCTTACCCGACGACGTGGTCACGTCTTCAGCGAGGAGCAGCGACCTGGTACTCCTCTGTTCAACATCAAGGCCTACCTCCCCATTCTCGAGTCTTTCGGCTTCAACGGAGATCTCCGACAGGCCACCTCCGGACAGGCTTTCCCCCAGTCCGTCTTCGACCACTGGCAGATCCTCCCCGGTGGCTCTCCCCTCGATTCCACCACCAAGGTTGGCCAAATTGTCACCACCATGCGAAAGCGCAAGGGTGTCAAGGAGAACGTTCCTGGTGTCGAGAACGTAAGTTTAATATCCGAGCCCGAGGATCTAGGAGATATACTAACATATCATTATAGTACTACGACAAGCTGTAAACGGCTTTTTTTTAATGCGCCGAACGAACCACGAAGCGTGCCGAGTTGGACACGCAAGATTAATCGGCTGATAACGAAGATTTGGGATGCATGTCAGGTTCCATGGAGGAGCTCCTTGATGATCTCAGGAGCGGCATGCTGAGCGGAAACCAAAAGAAAAGTCGAGTGGCCGGGTTGAAGCTGAATGTCAAGGAGAAGCTCAATTCGGCTTTTATGTAGTTATGTCGTATCTGATGAGTTGAAACACGTTAGATTGAAGTTCATATGAAGTTCTAGTTGTGAAGTCAAGACACAAGGTGTAAGGTGACCAAGATTAACAGGAAACCACATAGGCTCAGCGGCCAAGACCGAGAACTACTTGCTATTTAGAAGGACAATTTTGACTTGCAACTCTGTTGACCGAGAAGCTATGAAGAATATAAAGTTACTGGCAATTTTAAGGTGAGTGAGTTCGACGTTGCCTTCATTAAAAAGTGGAGCGGGTAGATGATATGGAGCTCTGTTGGACTACAGTACATAAGTATTTATAGCACTGCCTACTATGTCATATCAACAGCTTCCGAATTTTTAGTAATTAATTAAAATGCTCCCATGAGCATTGCCTTTCCTAACACTTGTCTAGTATATAAGAATACTTCTTGTTTAATTACATTGGGACCTGTCTCTATTGACTCGAACTCCCGGGATTTTACTGCTTGACCTGTGATGGACGATACAAGGAAAGGCCCCAACCGCCCAAGACCCGAAAAAATCAGCCTCCAACCTCAGAACATCAACCAAACATTTCCTAACTAATCTACCCTTGCATTTTGTCTCGAGCGCATTCTGGCGGCTGCTACTGACGGAGCCGTCGCGTTATTCGAGCCATGCTGTTCTCTGAAGAAGATGCGCCCCTACTTAAGGCGTGGATCGTCAAGCGCATCGAGAATACGTCCGTAACCCCATTTCTCCGTGCGATACGCGAGCAGCTTGCAGTTCAAAGACTCCGCTAACATATGCAATAGCTCTGACGCCGACGCCGATGTCCTAGCCGAGTATGTCATTGCTCTTCTCAAGCATGATGGCGACGCAGACGCGGTACGGAAGCTATGCGAACAAGAGATTCCTGACTTTTTAAGCGAAGGTGCGCATTGTTATTGTCACTTTTGGGACGATTGTTCGCAGAAACTGACCGCAAATCAATTCCACAGATCCCAAAGCTTTCCTCGACGACGTCTTCCAAGCAATCGCATACAGATCCTACCTCCCAGGTGCTCCTCCAGCTCCAAAGATCGGAGTCCAACCAGTACAGCAACCTTTGACCGACAGCACGACACCGAATGGCTCAAGAAAGAGAGGTTTCTACGATCGCGAAGAATACGACCCTCAAGATGGATACGAGAATTTCAACCGTGACGGGCGCGTGCAGAAGCAACCTCGGCGAGGTGGACGTGGAGGGCGAGCCGACGATATGAGGGGAGGACGGCCTGGTGCTCCCATGCATAATCTTCCTCCACGACCCGATATGTCTTTCGATCCGAAAGTCATGGAGGCATTTCTACAAATGGGTTCTATGGGGATGCCCTACCCTGGCATGCCAAACTTCCCGCAACAGGGCTTTGGTGGTGGTAGGGGTCAGCCACGGAGAAGAGGTCGATGCCGTGATTTTGACACCAAGGGCTTCTGTTCGCGCGGGAGCACTTGTCCATACGACCATGGCAACGAGTCAATATTCGTGCCCCCAGGTACCGACGCCGGTAAGTTTGGTGTCACTCACTTGTTTTACTTACTCGTCTAATACAAGCCTTGATAGAGTACGACCCAAGTGATCCATTTGCCATGTTAGCAAACGCTCCAAATAACATGAACCCTTGGACATTCCCACCCGATGGGGGCCGAGGTGGCCGAGGAGGTCGTCGGAACCGTGGCGCTAAGAAGGGCGGTTCGAGAGCTCCTTTTTCTGCTGAAGGGCCCAACTATGACCGTACAAAGAGCACCATCGTTGTCGAAAACATCCCAGAAGATTCGTTCAGCGAGGAACAGGTGCGGGAGTTCTTCTCCCAATTTGGCAATATCCAGGAGGTATCAATGCAGCCATACAAGCACCTCGCGATTGTTAAGTACGATAAATGGGGCTCGGCAAATGCAGCATATCAGTCACCGAAGGTGATATTTGACAACAGATTCGTCAAGGTATTTTGGTACAAAGACAAGATCGACACACTGCCAGCATCGGCTCCTTTGCAAGGGGGCAATTGGTCGGGCGACCCAATGACTGCAGAAGATAACGAGCTCGAACCAGAAATCGATATGGAAGAGTTCCAGCGAAAGCAAGAAGAAGAACAAATGAAACACCAAAAGCGCGAGGCTCAGCGCGCCAAGATAGAGCAGGAGCGTCAGGAGGTAGTGAAGAAGCATCAAGAACTCCTCGCCCGCCACCGGGAGGAAAACGAGAAGCTGCAGGCAAAACTCGCCAGTCAGAGGGGCGAAGACGGAGACGCCAATTCGTCAGGTACAAGTATGCTGCGCGCGAAACTTGCGGCTCTCGAACAAGAGGCAAAGATGCTCGGTCTGGATCCCGATGCCGAGGAAGAATCAACTTCATCATGGGCTCCTCGAGGTGGGTACCGAGGTCGAGGCAGCTTTCGCGCTCGTGGACGAGGAAGAGGAAGCTTCAGGGGTCGTGGAGGAGGAAACATGCACGCGGCTTATGCGCAATACTCGATCGACAACCGACCTAAAAAGCTCGCCATTACAGGTGTTGACTTTACAGCACCCGATAAGGATGAGATGCTACGTCATTTCCTCCTAGTACGTTAAACTTCTCTCCCTTTTCACGTCTCATTTCACTGACATACTGAACAGAACCTCGGCGAGTTTGAGTCTGTTGATACAGCTCCCGAAATCACACACGTCTCTTTCCAAGACCGCAAAACAGCAGAGAAGTTTTACTATAGTCTGAATGGCAAGGAACTGCCTGGCGTTGAGGGTCGTCTCGAACTTGCGTGGGTGAATACACCCCTGCCGCCTGTAAAGACCTTTAGCAATGATGATGCGCCACGGCATGGTGTAGAGGACGATGCTATGGCGGACTTCGATGATCAACCTAGACGGGAGAAGAGCGCAGAACCACAGCGGGAAGAGAGGGCGGTGAATATGGATTATGAAGTGGCAGAGGAAGACGTATGGTGAGAACGGAGGGAATTACTTGCATAGCCCCTTCGAGTAAGATATTTTTATCGTGTACAACACAATCCCAGATTGGGTAGAAGAAAGGATAACGATGGACTTTGGACATTTCACTCAAGTCACTTAAAAGTTGGCATGGGACAGCGCAAAGTATCATCGTAGCCCAATATCGGGACTAGATATCAAGTCAATTGTTGGTTCCGAGCATCAGCAATGTCTAGCTGTTGCTTCGGTCCATCATGATAGCCAAACTTTGCCTTTTAATCTTTTCCATGTCTCCATCATCCACTCTCTGTATAATTTCTTCCCGTTCGTCGGGAAAGAAGAAAAATGAAAAAGATAGAAGGAAGAAACCAAATTCAATCATGCATTCGTCCATCCATAAGGCCTTGCTGGCGGGGTATCGTTGAGATATAGAACAAGCAAAGCAAGCCCCCAAAACATAAAGTCGTCTGCGCCCGCCGGGTGATTTTTCGTATCTTGCGCCTTTTTTAAAATGCTGCCCCCGTATCCCTGGTAACTTTTTGTTGAAAAAGACACCTTGGTGATGCTATTATAACCAAACCCGAAAATCAAAAAAGAAATCAAAGGAAGAAAAAAGCAGTAGGTCGTTAAAGTTAGAGGAAGAGCACAGCAACGCCCCGATGATGCATATTTGCGATCGCTCTGCAATCATAACAGAGATTTACTTTGGGTAAGATGCTGGGCATCTTGGTAAACCATTGCATGGGGTAGCACCGCGCGAGAATATCTAGTTCGCAACTGCAGTGGCTGCAGTACCGTTGGCAATAGGTTCGGTATCTACGGCGCCATTGCCAACAGACTCAGTCAAAGGAGTCGCAGGAGTGGTGAGATCCTTGACCTCGAGGCCCTTCAGAAGCTCGAAGATGGTTTTGTTGTCGTGGAAATCGTTGTTCACTACCATTGTTAACACGTTATAGAGTCAGTTTGAAACCTAAGCACTCACCGATGTTGACGAGGTACCAGTCATTCATGACACCTTCAAGTAGAGCTCGGCTAGGCGAGCTCATGTCGTAACAGTGAGCCCAATCGACACCCAGTCGGAATGCTTCATCCTTCCATGCGAGGAAACTGATGCTCTCGACAATGGTTGGTTGCACAATCTCCTTTCCAGGGAAGACACCCCATGTCACTGCGTTGGGGCCATCAGATGTTACATTAGATCGAAGCTCGCCGTCCTTAGTCACAGCATAGTAGGTCAGGTCAGGATGGTTCTCAATGCGAGTGATCATCTTGTCGAAGACATCAGGGTGTACCAGCAACTCAAGGTATGACTTCTGGTAGACATAACCGTTGTCGGGGCCCCAGCCATGGACAGGATGAGAAGACTTGACGCCATTGACAGCAGGCTGAGAGTTCACAGTCAATAATCCTCGTTTGTTCAGCTCAATAAGCTCCTCTCGAATCTCATCGGCTTCAGTGGTAAGAGGTGCCTCACTCCAAGGCAGAGATTCGATCTGGTTTTGGAGATATCGGACGAAAAGTTGAGCAATATCCTGAATGGTCTTGGGCTCGCCCCATTTCTTACGATTGGCCTCATTAGTACCAGTCAAGCCAATGCCGTAAGCATCCAGCTCTCCGAAAGCAGGAGAGCGAGAATCACCCCATCGACCGTTAGGGAACTCATCCCAATCCTGTGTGCGAATAACATAAGACTTGTTGCGGTTTCTCCAAAAGATGGGCCGGACATCCTCCTCGCGGCGGCCAAGTCCTTTGGACTGTTTCCAAGGGAGAGCTTGTTGAAGAGGACGCTCAGCGCAAGGAGCCCATTGGAGCTCCTCGAGTAGCATGCGTGTAGCCTGGGCAAGGTTCATAGTATAGAAGTGAAGGTGGTGAATCCCGTTGGCGAGCAACTTTCGGCACATATTGGCAACCAGGGTCTTTCCAATGTTTCGGACAGCAACATCGTCATTCTTAACAGGCTCAAGTGCATCGAGCCATTCTTGAGGGATCTTGGCCTGCATGTGGTTTGCCCGTCGAAGAAAGCTGGCATATGTAGCGATGGGCATGATACCGGGAAGGATAGGGATAGTGATACCACGCTCACGAACGCGCTTCACCCAGCGAATGAAATTGTCAGCATCATAGAACATCTGTGTGACGATGAAACTGGCGCCCATGTCAACCTTCTCCTTGAGATGATCAAGTAGTTCGTCCTCATTCTTGTTGTCGTCGGACCCCTCAGGATAACCAGCAACACCGATGTCGAAGTGGTTGCCGTAGGTATCGCGGATGTGTTTGACGAGATCACGGGCATACTGGAAGCCTCCGTCGGCAGCGGTCCACTTGTCTTGAGCTCGGGGGGGATCACCACGTAGGGCCAGGATGTTGGTGCATCCGGCCTTGTACGCTTTAAGAAGGGCATCATTGACCTTCTCAACACCCATGTCAGTGCATGTCAGATGCATGCAAGTTTCGAGGCCGTAGACAGCTTGGGCCTGGAGAACCATCTCGCAAGTGAGCTCGGCAATTCTACCACCAGCACCCCATGTGATGTCGATGAACTTAGGACCTAAATTATACATGCGATCCATACGGTCGTAAAGGTTCTGAACACCTTGGGCGGTCTTGGGAGGGAAGTACTCAAAAGAGAAGGAGGGCTGGCCGCTCCTCTCGGCGTCGTTGAGCATGTCCTTGATATGCATGGTGAAATCGATTGACGAGGATTTGCTGGATTAGGCCGTTTGTGACGAGCTTGTGTTTGTATTTGACCAAAGAACAATGTTGATTCGTTACAAAGGAAGAGTCGGACGTGATGGTCGTGGCGGGTCGAAGCTCGGATCGAAGAGCTGGAGTATGGGGAGATTGTGGGGGAGGGGAACTGTAACGACGACTGACTAGGAATCCTATGTTAGCAATTTCAATACTAGATAAGAGAGGTATTGCGGCGATGTTGGTATGAACTAACGTTTATTGTATTGTTTGAAGCCCGGTTTTGAGGGTTTGCGCTGCAACTCCAGACGAGGCGGTGGAAACGATGATCTGTATTGACCTTTCGATTTCCCTCTCTCAATCCGTTGAACGAGAAGCAGCAGCAGGGGGTAATAGTTTACGTAGTACCAGGATCCAAGTTGACAAATGACGGTCAATGCTATTAGAAGAACGAAGAAGAGGTTATATATTCAGTGATGGATGACGAGTAGAAGAAAGAAGGAAAAAAAGAGAGAAGAAGGAAACCGAGTACGGTTAGAAAAGCGTTCCACGTCGTTCCTTCCTTCTAACTGTCCAGGAAATTTCTCCTCTCCCCCCGCCGACGGCCTCTAAAGTGCCCCTCCTTCCTCCAGAAACTCCCCAGTGGGGTTCCGTTTTTACCTCCGATGTATGATTTGTGTCTGCTGATTGGCGGATGCAGATGCATTCATTTGATCTCAGCGCCGTTCCCGGGCATCGGAAGCCGAGAGGCTCAGGGGAGCTCAGGGCATCGAACCAGTGAGGATGCCGCTAAAGCTGCCCCAGGCTATGAGGTGAGCTTCCAAACGTTCCAGCTAAGACAAACGGATGAAATTTTTTAAGCTCAAGAACTCAGAGTCAGGGTCAGAGTCATAAATCGTTGCTTACCTTAATTAGAGTGGCCGTTGAATTGGCTTGTACTCGGCTGCGCCTCTTTTGATCGGTGAGAAACCCAAGACAATGGAGCGTGAGGTAACATCTGCAATGAGCCTAGAAACTGTGGACTCGATGGGTTCTGTTTGGCTGAAGTAGCTCACGACTTGCAGCTTGCAGTTTGCAGCCATCTTCTGAGAGGCCCTGCCAATGATCTCTATGTCTCCTCTCTCCCCCAGCGTCGAGGGTCCAGTAAATGGACGAATCATCACCCGAGTACCTTTATGACCCCTCCGTCATGATGCTGAGCTACTAGTGGTGTCACTGTCAGACCGGTGGGTGAAAGGTCCAAAATTTATTTTATCAAAGATCAATTTAAGCATCAAGACCTTCACCTAGATGCCAATTATTCTTTGAGCTAATCACGGGGCTCGGATGATAAGAAGTGAGGCTTATTGAGGTGAGTGAGTATTGGGGCTATGCGAATAGATATCACATTTTGGCCCTGTGGTTATAATTTTACCTTTCATTCTTGCTCAATTGATGTTAACGTCATAAAATTCATGCTGCATCGCTATTCTATATTTTACAAGTATCATAGAGAGTTTTGTATCAAGGCTGCATGTCCCTACCTGCTAAGGTACTCAAACAACCTCAGTGGCCCCATCATGATCCCCCAGTTGTAGCAGATGATGTACTTGCAGTCGGACTCGAACCAGCACTTCCGCTTTTCAATAGCAACGGCGGTGCTCCCCTTGCCCTTCGCCAGCGGTTACTCGTGCTGATGATGCTATTGTCAAACAAAAACCACCATCTTTCAAACATCACCTGCCCCAGCTCCCAGTTACCTGGATCATATGGATCATCACCATAAATCCTGACTCCCTCGGCTGTATCTTCAACATCATAGGCAAAGTTGACGGTCGCCAGTGCACCCTGGGCTCGTGGTGGCCGTAACTCATCGGGCAATGACAGGATGAAGATGGCACGCTCTCTGACACCTGGCCAGGGCAGCAGATCAAACACTGGATGGTGTGGTATCGCAACTTGCGATGGAGTCGGCTGCCATGATGGAGGTAATAGAGATGCTGGCGTTGCGGTCCCTGTGTTAAATGCCGAGTTGCCCGCCAAGTCCCAAAGATCTGGCTTCAGGTTAAGACGATCTGCGATACGCATAACAGCCTTGAGGAGTGTAAGCTGTAGCAGAGGCATTTGATAACTATCAGGAAACGTCTGCCCTTCCGATGACGAGGCTGAAGAGCTGAGTGATGACGAATCAATAAACATGGTCATATCGGTTCCGCCAAAATCCGCAGGCAAGTCATGATGAGTAGCTGTTACTGAATCATCCCTGGTATTGTCTTCGGGTAGGTATTCGGGTACTGTGTTTGAGTCTGGAAGTATAGACGCAAATGTCAAATCTTGGAAGGGGTCTCCGAGGGGGTTCCAAGATGTCAGACTGAGGCCAAACCCAGCCAAGATGTCAGCATCTGTAGTGGGAGGGATTGACAAGATGGATTCTGGAATTGTGGATTGCAAATTGCTCTGCAGATTCGGAGCTTCATAGACATTGTCTCTTGATACTCTGCATTCGGAGTTTTGAGCTGTTTCGTCTTGAGGTTCGGAGTTTTGAGACGCATTGCTACCAGCTGACTTGGTTTTAAGACGATTTAGTCGTTTCTTTTCACCTACATGCCTGTCAGATCTCAACGTTACTCAGTTGCAAAAGAAGAAAAATGATGACTCACGATATCTTCTCTGTGCCAAAACATTCAAAACGCGTTTCCTTTCCGCAGCATCTTCATCAATGTTGGGAACATCAAGAGCAGGTGGCTTCTTATACGCTCGTTGCCGTGTACGAGGGCGATTTGTCAACGTTGTGGTTGGTTCTTCCATTTAGCCTTCTGTTTCGGAAGATTATGTATATTTGTCGAAGCAGATTGCAGAGATGAAGCCTCGTCAGCTAGGAGAATGAATGGGAAGTTTCCTGGTCAAAAAGTGGTAGAACCCATTGCTTTTCAAGCCATAACCGATGGCGTTCGTGATCTCCACCAAGCATAACGCGTAGGAATTAGCTGATTTGTGCACTGTCTTAGCATAACAGATAACAGAAACCTATGGCCCCGGCGAAAGCACCTTGGCTACTCGGTATACCCCATCGCACCAAAGCTTGGAATCTAGTGCCTACTGTGCGTAGAACACTGTGTAATGATCGCCCAAAGTTGGTCCGACTACATGCCCAGCTGCTCTGGAAGTCAGTTCATGATATTGTTCTGATTGCAGAACAACTCTTTGCTCTTTAGAACTTTGGGGTGGTTTTCTTTTCTTTTCATCGGTTCAAGTGTTTGAAAAAAAAAACTGTCGCGTGATACTCTACCTGCAAAAAAGTCATTATCTGTTCGTTAGATGAGCAGTCAATTCGAGAATATTGCATGAGTGGAAGGCATACTCTTATACTTGGCAGAAAAGTGCCCAGTGTTTCTTCAGGTTTTGATTTGAGCTTGTTATCTTTTGAAATCGGACAGAATATCAAAGGAGGATTCGCCCTTTTTGTATATTTAGATTTCCTTGAAACCCACAGTAACATAACCTGGAAACATAACGTAAAAGGGAACGATGATTGTATCAATGGCAGCGGTGCTGTCTATTTAGTACTTCCATCAAGGACAACGTCTATCAGAACAATCATAATATAAGAAAAACAAAAATGTCGCTTTAAAAAAAAAAACTTGAACTGTCACAATCATATCCTGCCATTAAAACAGCTAACAATATTACCCTACATCCAGTTCAGGAACAGCATATGCCAATTCTCCCGAAACACTTAAGTAATCTCTAGTCTTCATCCATACAACCCCATAAGTAATTGTTGTTTATAAAAATGTGTGATCGTCTTGGTTCTGAAGCACTTGTATAGGCATGTCGTACCAAGAATCCATCTTGTTGTTGTAATCATCATTCGTTTTTTTGTGGTGTGGAAGATGTTGCGTGATGGGCGACCCAACTTCACCGCCTCAGAATCCGGGTTACCAAAGGTACCATAGTTCTCTGTGTGTTCATATAATTGTCGACTGCAGTGTTGTTACAGAGGTCATGATCACCTTGTTGAACTATGTGCAAGCGTGTTTTACAGTTGCACTATCTCGTATCTGTCTGCCTTCTTAAGACAGTCCAAGAAACCTTGAGGATCGAGGCACATGGCTATGGTAAGGTGCTATCCTACTCAATAAAATCCGACTTGGGGACCACGGCAGTGGCCTTGGTGTACGCAGAGTGGTTGAAGTTGATGTCGTGCAACCGGCAACGCCAGAGATAGTTGCTAGATGGAGTGGCTATCTGCCGGGAGTTGCAACGGATGGCTGCGTCGAATCATGTTGTGTATCCGAACAGAGTCTCTTTTCGTACCAAGATCGGTCTCGACTCGAAGCAACCTGCTTGGCTGACCGAATATGCCCTTTCTTGCATTTCCTCCGAAGCCAAGAATGTGTTTTGTGAGAAGTGTAGCGTAACGGGCAATTTCAAGCCAAATACTCCGTCGTGAGAGAGAAGACCGTATCACGCTGTCGCCCGTATGTGTTAACCTGACATAAGAACACTCGTGTATACGGGATGAGGTGCTGGAGTCCGCTGTGAAAGATATTGCCTGTTTAGGCAATCCCTGTGGAGTCTTTTCCGCCCGTCTCCGTTGCCGGCTCCGGGCCGCTGCTCCAAGGCCGATCAAGTCGGATGATGAATATGCATAAATGTAAGTATGCTTCTATTTCTAAAAATGGAAATCCAGTGCAGGGAAGATTGAGTTTCATAACAGATCAAATGAAATCGAAGACTTGATACGAAGCTGCGTCGACTCGTTTTCCCTGCCATCTACGTCAGGGACGGGCGATCAGTTATGCACGTTGGGCGATCCAGCGGCTTTCACGCGGTGGATGTTACTGGCATACGGCAAATGCTTGCATAAGAATAAACGCAGCGACATGGAATATATCTTTGGCAAACCAAAATCGGTACTTGGTGCGAGTTACTTATATCCCGTGATGCAATGCGCAACGTGGGGGTCCGACTGAGGCGAGACCGCTATTCTGATAATTCCAGGCAAACGGTTGAGCAGCAGACACGAGAGTTGCACAAGCTTCCTGAGGCCGGTAATATCGTTGATACAATCGTCTAGTCGATCAGCCGCAGCTCCCATCTGGGCCCAGTTGTTTGTTTACTAGTGATGCAAGCCACCTGCAAGTTGACAGCATTTCTTGGACGCCCGATGGGCCGAATTTGTATCACGGGATGACCGATGACTTCCGAAGGTCTTTGAGGGGGCTTGTTTATGAGCTGACGAGGCAACCGAGTCTTTAATCAATACAACACAACACAAGCAATCAATACGGTCGGTAACAGGTGGAAAAATAGGTACAATGGAATGAGTGGGCTCGGATTGAAGCTGTAGCTACATCGCATGAGCTATTGCCGTCACGAGGCTTTGCGCGTCATACGTAGCTTCGTCGTCAATGAATGAAACCGAAAAATCATCAATGGCTTGCCGTAACAAACTCTGATATATTAAAGGGTGTATCCCAGACGTCAGCTGCTGTGAATGCTCAATAAACAATTCAGATTATCCAGGACTATAAATTCAGATTACCATCTTCCATCTTCATTCTTATCAACACTTACTCTCACCCAATCATCAAAATGAAGTCATCTTTTGCATTCTCAGTCTTGTCGCTCTTTTCTACGCAGTGTCTCGCTGCCTCAGTTGACATGTGGTCTTCACCTCTCAAAGAACGAGCCGCACTCAAGTACGAAGCCATCGAGCCTGAAGTTATCAAGGCTCGCCTTGGTACTACCCCTGATGAGAACAGTGAGGGGGATCGAGAGCCTGGCATGGTAGGTTTGAAGGGCTTCAGGCCTATTACATATACTAACCACACCTCAGGTTTACTTCTGCCGTGAGGAGAACTGGGGAGCTCCATGTTTCGCCTATCGTCCCGAACTTGAATATACATGCAATGAGCTAGGCCCAGAGCTTAAGGGACATGTCGGATCTGTCTTTATTGATCCTGGTATGATCTGCCGTCTAGCTGGGTATGTTATACTTACTCATATGTCCGTATACTACTAACAGAGCAAACAATAGATTCAACAATGATCGGTGTGCCCCGATCAAAATATTTGCCTGGCCCGAGACTCAGCATGGCTGGCCTGACCTATTCCATCAGAATGCCCCAGAAGGAGCTATCAAGCTCGGGGCTGCAACAACGCATTTCACGTGCGCCAAGTGTACCAACTGCGTTGAGAATTCTGGATAAGACAGGCGGAGTATTGGTGATTTGATGTATAAAATCGAAGCTTGAGGAAGGATATGTCGTTTCGGGCATATGAAGCTTGAACAGGGATAATCAAAATCAATAAGCTCTAGCTAGAGCACTTCTTAATTCATGGACTAGTAATCATCGTTATCAGTCTCCTCATCGAAGATAGTCTGTTGTGGTATTCCCCACTGGATGTTTGTGATGCATATCGTCCCTACTCGGCGGACTTTGAGCAATTGACATACGATGTATTGCAAAATAACGCCTGCTTTTCCATCGAATTGGAAGGCTTCCGTAGCTCAGTTGGTTAGAGCGTCGTACTAATACTTCATTCCGAGTATCCGGTAATGCGAAGGTCTCAGGTTCAAGCCCTGGCGGGAGCAATCCCAGTGCCCTCCGATTCGTTTTTTTGCCGTCTCAAGTCTCATCATCATGAGACAGCAATATCTTTTTGGTGTTTCTATACCACTTTCGATCAAGGCATTCCAAGAAGGCAAGCACGAAACAACGTTAACGGTTGCGACTCCTTTATATAGTATGTACTTGCCCTATCCTTCTTTCTCATCTGCCACACAGAGGTAGGAGCAACCTAATGATGTTCACTAGATTGGGGTTCATTCAGCTTATTATCAACAAACTCTTATCTCACACTTCGCTTTCTTTTCCCATCTTCAATTACTCATCAGCATTTGAAATTCATCACCCACTAGCTGATTTTATTAGTGATATATACATCCTCACCATGAATGACACCTTTACACTTCCCGTCCGGTCCCGCCCTCTCGGCGTCTCAGCAGGGTATACCACAGACTCCTACGACAGTAACACCATTTCTGGTACACAGTTGAGCGAACTCAACGTACAAAAAAGAGCCCCCATTAACCGGAAGAAACTCGAGAATCTGGAAAACATCAGACCAGCAGCATCCTAGAGAGATTTCCTGTCAAATGAGCGACCTTTCCCTGAGGTTGAGGCACATACAACCCCAATCAGTCGAAAGACCTCCAGACAAGATGCATTTCTTCAGAATGGAGCTTTACTACCAGTTGCCCACCGCGATCACTTTCGTGAAGAAGCACAGCTGAACGATGCATCCGATGACCGAATCCGCAAACCATCGACAGCTGAGATTCTTTCAGACCAGCTCTCTATCGTACAAATGGTAAGAGATAATCTGAGGCCTGTGAGGTCGCAAGCACCCTCTCCAGAGCCCACGCATGGAGCTCCAAGGAGCACATCTTCATCATACCATGACCAAGGTATTGAATCTAATGGTGTGCCATCACCAGCCTCGGACACTCGCATACCAAGGTTTGACTTGGGCGATTTGAACAAATATAGTCGCACCAACGACCGGCTATCTGGTCTGAGATCTTCATCAAGCTCTTCTGCTGCTGCGAGAGTTATGATTAAAGGAAGCACCCACAAGACAGAAGTCGATGAGGCAGCTGCTTTCGGGAACCTGCAACGATTAGCCACCCAGTCCTACTATCACTTTGAGATTGTATCAATTTCCGAAGACCTACCATCAAATGCGACGGCTCCTCAGGAGACCATGGCGAGACAGACTTCATTGAAAGACACTGCCGGTCCTGTAGGGACTTATCCCCTGACACGGGTGAAGGCCCGAATCCAAACCCAATTTGATGGCCCAGCAGAAAACCGGCACCCAGACAGTGCTAGTCCATCAATCAAACCACCACAAATGGAAAGGAGAACTAAGAGAAAGGCTTCTGTTATCTCTCTTCGAAGCTTGACAGAGGGCGTGAAACGGTCTCGAGCCGGAGTTGAGAAACTGGCACACAATATTTGTCATAACAGCTGCAACAAAGTTCGCCAAGCCTGTCAGAGTATCAAGCGTCAACATAAGGAGCAGAAAAAACACCACTCGGCCTGGAAGACACTGCGTCGCAAACTTAGACCTGGGGATGCCAGCAAGGGCAAACATGAGAAAGAATCCGCGTCTTTCTCGATCGAGAAAAGCGGGCATGGGACTGAGTGTTGGTGGAAAGCTGGCGTAGAGAAGTATCACGCCCCTAAGTGGATGCGCTTCGGGAAATAGATTATAAATAACTTACATGACAATTCGTCTGAGAAAATGAAACTACAAACGGTATTGTTTTAGCATCACGAGGTGTTAGCTAGCAAGAAGAAAGTGTACATGGTCTAATAATCGAGTTTGCCCCAGTACCGATCATATCGTGAATAACGCATTTTGATGAGCAGTGAGTTTGAAACAATGGTTATTAAAATTGCCCTATAACATATATCGAAAGACAACAGCCGCTGATTTGCGTCTCCCAGGACCAACGAGGCCTTCTTCCTCGACTTCATCGCCTCCCTGCAGACGCTCACTCTCAGCTCGGTCAAATTTACGATTTTGATACTTGAGATAAAAGCGAAGAGCATATGCTAGGATGGAGACCAGAAGCATAGCAATTGCACATGTACTCATCCCGGGCGCATAATAGGGAGCATCTCGATCTGGATACAATCTGGTACCCACGAGCGGTCCGCACTGCCCGACGAGTTGGAGGAGAGCAAAGCCGCCGCCTTGGCGGCTCTGGCTGGCTTGGTTATTAATGCTCCAAGTAATGATGAGAGTGACGACGTTGAAAAAGCCTATCGCGGCAGGATATACGGCCATATAACGGATGAAATTAGGAAGATTAAGGGGTTTGGCCAACGCGAGAATGGCGTAGCCACTTGAAGAGGCAAGGGCATGGAATATTAGAGGTACGGTGCGTGTGCGCAGACGATCAGACATGTGCGCTGTGAAGAGGACGATGACAAAAGCCGCCAAGTATGGAGGAGCACTGAGAGCTTGAGAGGTGAGAGTATCGTGACCCATCTCAGTGAGGATCTTGGGGAGGAAGACGGGGAGAGACGAGTAAGCCATGTTGGTGAGGAAAAACATGGTTGCAGTGATCCAAGCGACAGGGTCACGAAATATCGCTAGAACATCGCGGCCTTTAAGACCGGATGAAGGCTTATTGTTTGTGGCTGTCGGCTGCTCGCTGCGAAGTCGTAGATGAGCAACCTTCTTCTCACGCTTGGTCAAGTAAGGGGCTGTTTGTGGAGAGTCAGGAATGACATTCCAAGCTACTACAGACGCGATGACGGATGGGAAACCCTCGATGATAAAGAGAAGACGCCAGGGAGCAATGGGGCCAAACTCAGCAAACTTAACAATGAGCCAGGCGAGAGTTGAAGCAAACGTCGTAGCTAAGGGTGCCGCTGTGACAGCTATAAGTTTTCTTCTTCGCCATCGTAAGAGGGAATTACATACCAGATATGAAAATAGCAGTACGAAACGCAAGCTCTTCTCGTTTGAAGAAGAAACTCAAGTAAAACGGAATTCCCGTGAAGCCAGCCTCTCCTATTCCAAGAACAGCGCGCAGCGCAATCAACATGGGATAAGACGTCGCGACAGCCTGAAGGGATGCCATGAGACCCCACGTCAGGACCACCATCGACACAAATATATGTGCCGGAATGAGCTTCCACAGAAGCGACATCCATTCAAAGGCAATATAAGTGATGTAAAAGGCCGTAAGGGCCCATTGGTACCATTCATCGCGGGGCGGGTCAGACTGGAGGTCTTCATCCATGCCTGCAATACGAGCATTCCCGATATCTAGATTTGTTAGTTCCATGTTGCCGATCGCAAAAAGATAGAAGGGTCGTACTGGATCTGTCGACGAAGCTCAACATGTAAAGTAGAGCCACGAATAAGACAAGCTTGCGATCGAACTTCCTCCGCACCGCTTGTTCTTCATCCGGAGTATAGAGCTGGAAACTCGCCATAGAACCAGGACTTCGCGAGCGCTCTTCTACGAGAGGATGGTCCACATCTCCATCCTCTGCAGCTTCGGCATCCCATATCGCGCTGCCGTGGCTACCCCTACCTGTATTCCTTTCATGCAGCTCGTAAACATCGCTTCCACTGCCAACAGCCGACCGGAGATCTTCGTCGTCGCTATCATCAAGCGAGGGCTCAGCGCCGGTTTGCGCAAACGCTTCGACTGACGCATTGGGGCCAGGATCGGATCGCGATAGGGCCATTTTTATATGAGGTGATTCCTAAGAACCGAAGGTTACGGGCAAGGAGACAATCGCCGGAGGCTAGATTGGACTCGGACTCGGGCCTCGAGGTTTGATGTTGTCGAGGTTCGGTGGGCACAATGATCTCGGATTGGAAAATTATTTGGAGACCATCAGGGACTCCAATCAATTGATACCATGAGTTGCATCCTTATTTGGTGTAAGCGGGCTGTTTACAGATCGAACAGGCTAAGATTGAATTGAGGGTGTTGACTGAGTATGCTGGTAATTAAGTTGAGTTACTCGAGCCACAAGCTGTCTTGCTTAACTTACACGTGACGTGCATCAACTCCTTACATGACCATACCCTCATCTCATTTCGCATCTTGAAAATTTCACTGAACATGTTAAACCCGATTGTTAATTGTAGGTCACCTACTATGTAATTAAACCTCTATGCATTCTCAAATACTGTACAATTTTAAAAGAATTTCGTTCCGTTACTCTTACATCATAACGATCCATCTCCGTTACCCTTAATGATGATGGCCTGCCTTAGCATGAGACGGCTTCCTGAACAGCTTCTTAAGCCCTTCAGCCACTGAATGGCTCCGACCAATTCGTTGTTTAGGATGTCTTCCGTCTTCATCTACCTGACCATCACTATGCTCCATAGATACACTAGTCTGTGGACTTTGCGTCGTGTTGGCCACTGGCTGTGGTGCACGTAACCTCACCCCACGTGTTAAATCTCGTGGCGCGCTCGGTTTTGAACTAACACCCGTGTTGTGGCCAGAAGCAAGAGATGGTGTAGGCTCTAGTACCAGCTCTTCCCTTTCCAGTTCTTGCAGAGAGCTGGGTGTCTCATACTGGTACGGCATTGATAACATTCTGGCATGAGCTTTCGACGACATCGTCCCCTTTTCTGGCGCAGTTTGTGGTCTTTTTTGCGAGTTTCCCCCCTGTATAGCTCGAGGCTTTGGCGGCGTAGGCGGGCGACGAGGCGTCTTTATTTCTGGTTCCGGCGGTAGTGGTACATTGGATATTCGAATATTCTTGGGGACACTTCTCGGTAAGCGAGACCTCGGTGGTTTTTGTGTAGTTTGCTGTGTTGTTGGATTTCTGGGAGGTGTTTTCAAGACAGGATTGGTCGTCTTTCGATGAGCCGGCGTTCGTGTTGATGGTAGCTGCTGCTCGGAAATTGTGTCACCAGCTTCATACAATACACCAGAACTTGGTTGTTCTAGGCGTGCTGGATTCGGTGACACCAACAATGGTGGAGCGTGTGACACTATCCCCTCAAACTTGGGCATGTTTGATCCAAAAATCTGGGGTTGTGGTGAATACTCTGATGTTGGCGACGGTGTTCGAGGAGGAACAAGCTCTTTGGGTAGGTTCAGATGGGCCCCTAGCCTGTCCTTTGGATTTATGATTGATGCAACATATGGATACGAACTATCTTGATTATGAAATGTACTGGATCCTGAGGATTCAAGTGGTGAGTCTGATGATAATGGCCAAGATGTCTCTGGAGGCTTGATATCCTCTGTTCTGCTAGGAGTATTTTGCCTCGGAGATTCTTGGTCAAACCCCTCCATAGGTAGCAGAACAGGCGAGAAAGGCGGTATAAAACTTTCGGGTCTGTATATCGTTGGAGCTGGCAGCTGCCGTTGCAAAGGTTTGGGCGTTGGAGGCGTTGAAGATCTTGACGGATGAAGCTCGTTTGGTTTGAGCGGTTGCTTTACACCCGGTATCTCTTCTCTTATGGAATTTTGCACCGATGACTGCACCTTGACAAACTCTTTTGGTTCGATTTTAGATTGCCCATATGCAGAGTATATCCCCGATGCTGTCGAAGCTGAATATCGTGCATTGTCGGGGTGGAGAAGCGGCATTTCAACATCCGGTGTTCCCAGTGCTAGTCCATTGTCTGGAGAATCCTTTCGAGACCATACTGATGAAGCTGTAGATACAGATCTCCTTTTCTTTCCGAGTTCATGAGGCTGGAGAGGTGCATCGATATCCGGTGTTTCCTGCCTTGCTGTTCCGTTGGGTGACCCATCTTGGGACCAAACTGTTGATATTGTCAAAACTGAAGCCCGATTTGGGTCGAGTTGAGGCTGGAGCGGGATATCGATATCTGGCAATGTCCTCGAAAGTGGCCGGGGTGTTGCAGCGCCATCTGTTCCCCCTAAAATACCATCTAGGACGGTGAGAGCATCCTCTCCATCTTCATCTCGATTGTTGTCATCATCGTACTCGGATGGGGAATCAGAAAATCCTTCCAAGGCATCCTTTGTTCGTCGGTTGCGCACCATAGTTTGGGCCGCGTCTCTTACCTGCTCATAGCCGACCTCCTTTTCTTCTTCGTCACTCTTCCCTGGGACTTCTCTCACATCGTCACCACAGACTACGACATACCACCGCACGGGTTCACCCTTCTGCAGCTCATTCCTTAATTTTACGATCCATCCATCCTCGCCCGCCATTTTGTCGTAGTACTTGGCCATCTGACCTGCCACATCCACGCTCAGGTCGACTCGTACCACATAATCAGCCACATAAGCATATGGCCTGCATGCCGTCACCATTTCGTCCACATCGAACTCTTCCAGCAATTTGACCGGTGACCATGAGTGCATGAGAACGGCATCTTCGGCATCAGGTACACGTGATGTCGGGAGAGCATGGTCGTCGTCAACATGATCGAATTGCTTTTTGATATTGGCATTTTTGGCGCTGACGCTCTTTTGCGTGGGCGTTGTTGGTGGAGAGAGCTCAGGCAAGAAGTCGTATTTCGCGTGTAGCTGGTCGAGGATACAATAAGACGATGCAGGCGCAAGAACCCAGTTTGGTGCTGCGTCTTCAAGGTCGTTGAGGATGACAAAAATTCGGATGTCGCGGCGATGCCATCGAAACCCGTGGCATAGATAAGTCGGCATTTGGGTAGGAGGTCGCCCAGCAATAGATGAGAGTGAAGCTGCGTCTTGTAAGTGTAAGCGATCCGAATCGATTGATTGCCTCACTCAAGCGTCACTTTATCTTGTCTCTCTGTCAAGAAGACGAGGTGTCTTCTGAGCAAGCTTCATAGAGCAGTCTGTGAAGCCTCCAGCATCTCCGTCTCTAGTGACTGAAATTGACGCGTGAAAGTGGTTGTTTGAAGTTAAAAAAAACATGGAATGAACAAGTTGAATGGAATTGACATGCGTCGCTTCCGTTCCTGCTGTGCCTTCTTACTTTATCTGGACATCGTTGCCTACTGGATCTTACCGCATCGTACTTTACTCAGAATAGCACTAGGTGCTTTAGGTTCCAATTACTTGATGAAGGTTGGTCCAAGGTACGGGCAGGTACTGTCTAACGTCAGATATCAAGCCCAGTGCCGTCTTTGGAAGTCATCGGCCCATCTTTAACGGTTGGCGCTCTCTCACTGTCCGCATGCAATTGAAGAGCATGTGAGTCACTGTTTCCATCCAGTGGTTGTTTTGTTCTAGGCCAAAGTCTGGGCTGAGACATGGTCTCGCTTATGCCCGAATAATCGCTGCTATCACCTATGTTGACTCAGCCTGAAACTTAGTAGGCAAGGTGCTAAGGGAACATTGTTAAAATAGTGATATTATTGTGCCATTCCCAAATTTTATGTAAACAAACTGATATCCATTGATATATCCGCCTCTTAAATCAATTCTGCGCACCCATAGTGTATCCAGAAATCCTCAAAAACCTGACACCGTTTTGTTGTATGCGTCTAATCGTCATCGTTAATACACTTCGTGAATGGTATAAAGCGGTCCCTAATCCTTGAAACCTGCCATATCCAGGCTAACACCACCTGTATCTTGTAGCCCTTCCATTGTAACGCCAAAGTCTTGAGCATCAAATTCAAAATTCATGTCTTGCAGAATGTTGTTCACATCCTCGTCTGAGAGGTTAAGTTCCATATTGCTGGGCATCGCAGGAGCGCTCGCAATGGCGTCCTGAGCGGTCACTGCTTGAGGAACCTTCTTGGCCACCATATCCTTGAACTTATTCAACAGATCAACATCATCGGCTGGTGTGGTCTGCGAGTCAAGAATCCGACGCGCTCGTGTCTGAAGCATGGCGTCTGTGGGCATAGATCCCTTGCATGCTACATGATCCTCAACATAGCTGATAAGACCACGCTCCAACTCTCGCGAGCAGAAAACCTCAGCAGGTCGTGCTGCCTGCGATGTGAGCTTCTCGATGTAGCTGTTCGCAATAGCTGCTGGCAGTGACTTGGCACCCTGACCCATTGACACCTGCGCATTTGCAGGGAAAGGCTCGAGCGATGCCTTGGGGCAAGCATAGGGGGGTGCGAATCCTGAACCACCAGATTCGAGGGCCCAGCCATCGCTCATTGGGAGACCAGGGCCATCTGTCTTGAGGATTCCGGCGTCTCGCTTGAACCTTTGAAGCCATTCGGCATTATCTGCAGCAGTCTGGTTCCAAGGATCGTCGCTACAATATTGTCAGCTCATTACATTCGGTAAATTCCCTGCTCAGAAAACTTACTCGTCATATAGGATCCAGCGTGCCTGGTGCTGAAGCTCTGCATCACTAGGCACATGCCTGTTAGGGTTGTTCGCCGACATAGTGCCAGCAACCCATCGCTTCAGCTCTTTCGCCAATCGTCGATAGCAGTTCGCATCATTGAGGAAGTATGGTCCGGGGCAGTTAGGGCCGCTGCCCATATCAAACATGTCATCACAACCCAATCCCAGAAGCACAGGACAGTCATTGGAAAAAAGTGTCGCATCAGTGGTGGCAGTTCCGCTGACAGTTGAGTTTGTGCTAGGCTGAAGGGAAAATGTGGGCGAGTTGTTACTAGTTGCGAGATGACGGTTCTTGAATCCCTCAAGCCATGATGCATTATCTGCCGCGGTTTGATTCCAACCGTCGTCAAATTCGTATATAATGATACGAGCTTGTCGCTGGAGGTCCTCGTCAGTAGGCTCCATGCCCATTGATCGTTGCAAGATGAGATAGTCCTTCAGTTCACGCTCAAGGCGCGAGTAGCTGTGAATGGTCGAGTCGATAGATGAAGGATCCGTTGACCGGCAAATGTGGTTCACCACGTCTTCGCTTCGTGGAAGGTGTGCACGTCGACGGAAAGGTGCGAGCCAGTCCGTAAATGATGTTGCAAGGCGAATTAGCCAGTTAGCAATAGCTTCTGACGGGTGTGTAGAGACTTCTTCCACCCGGCCAACGATACGACAAGCCTCTTCTTGAAGCTCATCATCCATCGCTGTTAAACCAAGTAGTCTCTTGGCCTTGACAAACTCGTGGAGCTGTACCTCCATGGGACACTCCTCGAACAAGTTGTCCTTGCCGTTAATTTTGAGCGATGCCAGCCTGTTTTCAGCGGCACCACGCAAAGGACCGAATCTAGCCTTTTGTTGTAGAGTGTCAGAGCTCATGATAATGTCACGGAGCCACGATGGCCTCGTCGCGATGCCCTGCAGAGATAACAATTCGCTAGCGAAAATGATACGGCAACCTTCGACCATCATCTCTTCGTCGTTCGGGAGTCGTCCGTGCTGGTCCTGATAGTTCCGTGTGAAGAAAGCCAGTTCCAACTTAATCAACTCGTAGGCATTACGAGGTGACTCTGGCGGGGAGTGAGTGGCTACGTATGGTAACGGGGATGTGCGCTCATAATGAATAAGATCTATTTCAAAAGTTAGACGTTGGCAACTTGTCTACGGGATACTGGAGAGGTCTCATACATGGAGGCATGGAGTTCTCGACCATCTCGAGTACAGGGTTATCGAAACCCCAATCACCCTTCCAGTCAGCCATGGAATAACCCGTCTTGAAATGCTCTGCCAAATGATCGACACGGATAGTCCATGTATCCATTACGATACCACAGAAACCACATCGGGACCGAATCTCAGGCGTTGCTACCTTCCACGACTTCATAGACCAATCCTGAAACTTGATATTATGCACCAGACGCAGGTGCTGGTTGAGATGATCTTTCCGGTAGAACGTCCGTTCTGCTGGGGTACGCTCTTGGCAGGCGGAGTGGTTGTGGCTTTCGATATGGGCATCGTCTGGGTTGGCCTCACCACAAAAGACACAGGATAAGATTCCGGTATCAGGGTTGACGGCTTTTGCGCCGTGAGGAGAACACACCCACCGCTCAAGAGACAAGTGCAACGACTTTTCGTGTCGTTGCCAGTCGTGCTTAGTCCTGAATGTTTCGGTACAGAATGTACACTGGAAGGTCTTGAGAGGGGTTGACAGGCTGGTCTTTTCTTTGCTAATTTTTGCCGAAGCCCTTCGGCGACGGCGACGACGTCCGTGGCTGTTGAATGGGGCTGAGCCAAACGACCCCCATGAGTTGCGAGATCCGTGTGAATAGGCCGATCCATGAGAACCATTACTCGAGTGAGAGGTGCCTAAACTGCTGACTGAGGACTGGTTGCAGATGGATCTGCTTGAGCCATCGTCCGCATAGCTCAAGCTGAAAGGGCTGTCGAGTCCGGACGACATTCCGGAGGAAGAGGCGGTAACGGCCCGTGCAATAGCGCTGACGGACGCAGGTTCGTTCTCAGGGGGTGAGTGCTCCCAACGTTGCAGGGGATTCATGGCTTCCAGTGCTGGTGTTCCTCGGCGTTGAGGAATATCCATAGGGCCTGACCAGGAGCTGGTGTAGTGAGGCGATGTTGAGCGCGGGGGCTGAACCTTGCCACGTCGGCGAGCATTTGCAAGCCAGTTTGTGATTTGAACTTTATTCAACCCTGTTTGGCGTTGCAGCATCTCTTTCTCTTCGTCACTAGGATAAGGGTGACGGTTATGAGTCGAGAGCCAGTTCTTGAGAATACGAACAGATTCTCGAGAGAATCGTGCTCCAATTTTGGGAGGAGGTGCGGCCTTGTTGTTGAATGTTTCTCCCAGATTTCCTAGATCACTGACGGAGGCATTGCGAGAGGCATTGCGAGAGGATTGGCAAGAGTCGTCCTGATTGTCCTCCTGGAGGGTGTTGGAGATCTGAGGTCCAGATGACAGAAAAGGGTTGATGTCAAAGGGCGCAGCTGAAGTGTTGATAGACTCGGGGGCAACAGCAAAGCTGCAGTCGGCTTTCAATGCTACGCAGGTAGTGCAATAGTCCTTGTAGATACCCTCTCGGATCTTTTTGCATGAGAAGCCAGACATAGCACAGTTGATGCATGGCGATGAAGGCGTGTCCCACTGAAATTGACTAGATATGTCTTCAGCGGTTGTGGTGAAGTCCATTGTTGGGGCGGGCATGTCCGGTAGAGGGAAGTTGTTGTCTGAGAAGTGTTGCAGGGCGCAGAAGCTGAAGTCGTCTTCACTGACATTCTCCAGGACAAGATCAATGCTCTCGCTGTTGTCAGCTGTCAGACCAGCAAAGGCGTTGCCATCCTGGGGTTGTGGAAAGGCGTCAATGGCCTTGTCCCAGTTGACAAATTGCTCCATCTCATCGATATTAGACATGATGCACAAGGATAAGTGCTGATGCGGAGCAGAGATGTCGGTTCAGGTCAATCGAAAGGCGCGCGTGAGGGTGACAACCATGAACCGAATAGATATGGATGTCAGTCAGCCCGGTCCCACTTGAATCGTTTGAAGTGGGAGCTAGAGGAACACAAAATAGTTGAGCCTGAAAGTGAAGAGAAAAGGCTGAGGCTCCTAGATTGAGGGTAGTCCCTGAGTTTTGTTCAAGTTCAAAATCCAACCAAGGTACTACCTTGGCACAAGTAACGGTCTGTCTAGGAGCACATCGAAAGAGTCAGCAGTCTCCATCCCCCAGAATGTGAACCAAGCCAAAAGTCTGGTGGAGTACAGAGTGCAGAGTGTCGGCCAGCCACACCAACCAGCTGAGCGAGTCTAGCCAGATTGTCAAGTCGTGCGCCCTTCAATTGACAGACAAGGATCTTTTTGATCAATGGACCCACGCACACAGGCTGCGGAGTGACGGTGTTTTCAACACTGTAGGATGGCTCAAACTCCTCTTCATATGGTAAGCCAAGAGCATGGGTGTCCAATCGTTGTCTCGCAAGTACAGTGTCAGCTCGGCATCGTCAATATGGGCTAGGCTCCGCTTCTCGTAGTTCGCAAGGCGTAGCCATCCATGCGGATGCGTCTCGCTAGACCCAACTCTTGACCCGAGACCGGCCTTCGTATGGATCCTTTACCTGGAACAAGACCTTCTATATTTCAATAAATATTATCCGTGATGTCTCTTGAAGGGTCATCGTCAACCGGATCGGAGTCATGACTCTGATAAGTCCGAGCATGCATTTCCCCGGAATGTCTTTGTGGGGTTCAGTACGTCCTCAGAGGCTCAGATGCTTACTTCTCCGCTATAATTGAATGATTGATTGATATGCCTCGTATCACCTCCTGATAGTCGCGAAAGCACTGGAACTTTCTAAGAACAGTTTATCGGAGAGAAAAATAAAGACCAGCTGGTCTGCCTTGTCGGTGAGATTTTAGGATCAGCCACCGACACAGCATCCTTAGCTTTGGGGTAGCAAATCGCAGATCACTCAAGATATTTCCCTGCTTAAACACGACGTTGTGTCTTATCATCTGACGTATTGGTAAGCAGAAAAGTTGAATGAGGTCTTTTTGGTGTCTATGTATCTAGGTTGCGATTGATATGAGCAAGATTTGGTGTAGGTGATCAAATCCTGGGGCAAGAAAATGCGCCATTGGTTTAGGCGAACCCGCCTACCTGCACGGCGGAAATGCAGCGGAAAGCGGCAGAACGGGTACAGTTGCAACTACTGGTGGTAAGCCTTTAGTACTCACCGTGACGGAGTCTCCAGAGGCGACCCACCCGGCACCGGCACCGGTACCGGTCATTACGGAGCTCGACAGGAGCCTATGGGGGTGTCCAGCAGTGAGTTTACGGCATTTCCAAGAGAAAAAAAAGTTTTGATGCTAAAGAATCGACGCCCGGCCGTTCTAGTTTCGCTCGATTCAGCATACAACTCTGACCATATCAACGCCCTTTGCTCGGAAATTCTCCTTTTATCTCGACCAGATCCCGGACCGGAGATAGACAGGGCAAAACATCCCTCCGCAGATGCCGTAACTTTAACTTAGCTCAATATGCACATACGGTAAGATCCGAACCATGCTGCTGGGCAGGTATCACAACATGTCCAGCTGTTCAGAGACCTAATGACTTTAGCATGGCGAATAGTTTTCTGCCGCAGCTTGATAAGTTGACTCAAGTGTCTCTTGCCGGGTTGATTGACTAACCTTATGATTTACCATTGGATGCCAGTATACTTTTCGTCGTGCTTTTGACTATCTGCTCAAACAAAACTTTCGTCCTCAACCAGTTGTTCCCGAAGCCGAAAGAATCATCCACCTTACTGAAATACAAAAGACTGCGGGCAGCTGTTAGGTATATCCTGAATCTTGGTGGGTCCTTTTTCGTTGGACATATCCTCATGTTGATGGTAATTGTGGTGTTTTGTTCTGTTAATGAACTGTTCGATTTCCTGTATATCCATATATCAAGGCAGACATTGACATCAAACTCAGCTCAGTATCAATACTTTATAACCTGTAATATTTTCCTTGGAGTTGATGTTACAGGCAGTGCCTAGGATATAGAGATTTCTGAAGGCATCCACACAGCCTTGTGGCGAAGCCTGAAGATGTAGTATCTACTTGAACGGGGTCGAGTACTCATGTTAGTTGAAAGTCGATGCATATACAATTCACTCGATGCGTGTCGGTCAGTTGGCTACGCTGCCGCGACATCTTCAAGGCTTCCCTCTAGAAGATAGCATATAACCACCAAATCCAACCCTCCCAAACACGGTGACTAACAGCGATTCACTCGGGCTTAGGCGCGTCATACAGAAGTTAGCAAACCATGGTTTTCGCAATTAGGTAACTTGCTAGTTATGTACTGTTCAATCATGATTTCATCCACTATATTGATGACATCCCCCGTCTTGTTTGAACACTTAACAGAGAACGCATCAAGTCACTCTAGTTGATCCCGCAGCAGCGCACGGCCAACACAAGGCACCCGTAACTGCTGCAGCTAACTCTCAACTCAAATACCGGCTATGTATTACAAGACCGAGTGTATGCATGAATGGTAGCTACCATGGTTTCACGACAGCTCTATCCCCTCCCTGAAGGTTGCAATTGCATGGGCCAATGTTAAACTACTCCACGCCAGGCGTTTTATAGGTTTCATTGCGAGGAATATATCATGAACGGCCTATGCGCTGCGGTTAACGAATGACAGACATCTTCAGGCCTCTGTCAGAGCTAGCTCATTGTTAGGTCGCCCTTCATTCATCCTTCCTATCATATCACCATATCGAAGAGGAACACCTCGAGAACGTCACTGTATAAACAAAGAGTCTTAGAGGTTCATACTATGTTTCTTGTTCTAATCTTACTAGTAATGATGCATCTAACATATTAGTTCCAAGAATTTGAGCTGTGACGGCACCTTTTGCTATCTTATCCGTCGTCAAATCTTCTCCAATGCCCGAGGAAACAATTTCTCCCCACCCTAATGGACCATTGCATTGCTTAAGTAGTCTTGGGATTTGTTTTCCTTTAAGTCATAATGTCACTGGCTGTAGTAAACGAGTTCGCCGCTTTTCTCTCTACAGCGTTACATTTGTATGGATCAGTCTTACCAACAAGCCTTGCACTTCATGGTCCTTGAAGGCAACCTATTTCGTTGTGATCACAAGACGACTCGGGTTTTCTGATCAGTTCATTGATGCATAAAAACCTACTTTTTATACCTCGTGGTCTGTCAAGCTTGGGCTATGTACGCATTAGGCGCCTACATAGTGAGCACGGGGCTTTGTGCTACGCTATGATGTCCACACAATGGATGGTTTACTGTGCAACCACCTTCGCAAACGATTTATAGAGTGCACGTTGAATCTCGGAAAACTATGTAAATTCCATCAAAAATTCTTGGTTTTTCACGAAGGTCGTTATCACAACGAATAAATCAAAGAGGAAGCGGGAAGGAGGCTCAAAACTGATACTTGATCAAGTTGTCAACTCACAGTCGCTCAACGCGACACCGCATTCTCTTTTTTGGCTCGTGTAGACTATCTTGCGATACATACAGCCTGATCCTGTCTATATGTGCTTTTTCCGTAGCGTTAAATAATGTCCTTTTTGAGAGGTAGAGTGGTATCGCTGGCTGCAGCGAGTAGTTCTGTATAATCCTTCCAATAGCTTTTAGAAGAAAAGAAAGAAAGCAGACCAGACACGTATGTCAAACACCATGCTCCTTGACAGCAATAACTCCAGTTCCATGAGCTGAAACCCATCCGAGAAAGCCGTGTGTGCTGTGAAATCCAAAATGCGCCGGTTCCTAACTCGCCTTCCATTCACTCAAATTCCGCGTCCAGTGACACCTTGCTGACCAAGAGGCACCTCATAAATCGTTGATGTCTTGTCGTGGATCCTACTCATTAATCATGTCCAAGTTCTTGTAATTCTCTCTCTTTTGCGGCAAGCATTTCTCGCATCTTGTCCGCTTCGCGTTGTAAGGCTGCTCGACGCTCAGCCTTTATTCTCTCACTGTCGAAATCACGCGGGCCAGCACCTGGTGTGTTATCTCTGTTAGAAAAAGCGCTGGGACTAGGTGCTGATGCTATGGTACTGCCAGGTGATCGTATGGGAGGCAAGGAATAGTCGCCGTCGTCGCTTCCTGTTCCTAAATTGGGGGGAGTGGTGGCTGACGTCGAGGGATTCAGTATCGATTTTATATTAATCGAGGAGATTCGTTTCGAGCTCTCCTGTCCATTTTCTTGTGAGGCAAATGCTTCACTTTCGGTAGTAGAGAAGGATCGTTTTCGAGTTGGCGACAGAAACGAGGCAGGGGATAGCGATGTCTTCCTGTCATTGTTCGATGACATAGACGCCATGGGGGCCAGTCGATTATCGTCGTTCAGGGATCCGGTATACTGGCGTGGGTTATTTGACTGGTGGTACGCAGCGAGATCCGAGGTCGAAGGTAATGGCGATATTGTTCTACTTGTAGGTCGGATAACCGGTTGAGGCTCGATCGTGAGTGGATGATCTGGACGGCGACGAAGACCCAGGTTGACAGATCCGTCCTCGTTCATTGACCCCTTCTCGGCATTCGACTCATACTGGCCCTGTATTTCGGCTGACTCTATTGCATCCTCCATCTCTTCATCCTGGGAAGCTGGGATAATTCGTTTTCGTCTTTTGATAGTCGATTTCTTCATGGTCATCGGCCGGTGAACACCATGTAGCTTATAATATAGGCCTAGGGCTGTTAACGACTACTGTTTAATAAACGCTAACAGGTCAATACTTACCACAAGCGTTGCAGATGGTGTGGCCGCTCTCATCACGCCTCCAGAGAGGAGTAATAGTGGTACCACAGTTCTGGCATGCGATCACAACCGTGGCATTCGAATTTTGTTGATTTTGAAGGGCATTGACATCCAGAGGCACTGGTTCTGGTTTGGTACTTTCACTCCGACTTTGGCAACTCTGTCGTTTCTGGGTTCCACCTAGGTTGGCACTTTTCGAAACACGGTTGTTATAGGCCGGACATCCATTGCAGCCCTCTGCACCACCCGTTCCATTACAGCGTCCACCTCCAGGACAAGTCCCTCCAGTTTGATCAGCAGATACGTAGGTCGCATTTGACGCAGGTTTTGGGCCTGTGGCTGCAGAGGGCTTCGGCGCAGTTGTTCGAGGGGGGTCTGCAGGGACAACATTCGGTGGTCGCTTGAGACTAGTCGGACGAGAGGCGTTTCTGGCTTTCAGATAGAGACCACAGGCGTTGCAAATCGTAGCACCTTGAGGTGATCTCCTCCACAAAGGGGTTCGGGTGGTTCCACAGTTACTATCATCGGTATAAGCAGAGTAATTACTGTAGAATCAAGGCTAAGCTCACCTGCAAACTTGTCCTTGACTTCCACTGGGTGGCGGACTTGTTTTTGAACCATGCTCTGACCCAGGACTCTGTTGCTTTAACATGTTTCCTGGAGCTGGACTTGTCTTGGAGCCAGATGGGCTCCCACTTAGTCTATGTTGGTGGTCGCGGTTATCCTGGACGGTAGGGAGTCTAGTCCGCTCCTGAGAAGAAACAGTCGAGGTATCACTTGGTTTCGAGGACATTGGTCGTGATGGCAGCGCAGTTCGCACCGAGCCCGTCTCGCGCTGATGGCTATACAGCGCCGTTGATTGGGTTTCTTGGCTCATGCCCGTAGGTAGGGCTGATAGTATCGAGGAGAACAAGGCGACAATGGTCCAGATGAATCAAATAGGTGCACTTCAATAGTCTTGGTTTGAATGCGACGGGTCAGTTACAAACCGAAATCTATAGCGTGCATCGGCGTTGATATCAAGGTCGGTAAGGTTGATTTGATTGTCGTACAGGTCGAAGATGAGTAAGATTGAAATTTGGTTACGGGAGAGAAAGTCCTTCACACGACTCGTAATCGGCTGCAGCGGATTGATAAGTGGTTTCGAACCGGCCGAGGAAGGAGGCGAATCCGGAGAGAGGCCGGAGCCGGGTTATGTAACTACAAGTTCGCAGGCACCGAAGCGAACCAAACAAAGGTATCACTTTCTTGGCTCGATGCGAGGTGAAAGTCAGAATCCTGAGGAGGTACCTAGTGCAAAGCCCAGTCTGCAGTCAAGCGATATGTATCGTCAAGTTGCCAGTTTGCTGGTGGGCAGACGAGTTGAACAAGTCGCCAGGGTACCAAGAGACGTAGATGCGTAGGCAGCTGACCTAGTAACAGGACCAATCGAAAGTTGGATCGAGTTCGATCGAACGGGAAGCCAGGTATTGGTCAGACGACAGATGTCAGAGAGTGACGCGACAGCGACCAGATACTTGGGACCGGCGCAACTGCAAGGCCGAGAAGACCAAAGAAGAAGGTTGAGGAGTCGACAACCGCGGGGAGGAGAGGAGAGGACAAGGATGTTTGGAGTGTGTAGTAAAGAAGACGAAGGGAATAACCAAGAACAGGAGATAACAAAGATTATCAACCAAACCAAAAAGGCGGAAAGTAGGGGCAAGGGTGATGAATCTGTGACTACGCAATGACAGATGTTGGTAAGACAACAAAAGGCGGCCCAAAGCGAAGTGCAGGACAGCACAGGACGGGACGGAACACGCCTTGTCTCGTTCCTAGGCAAGGTATAATTGAATGTGGTGCTTGGCGAATAACAGGGGAGGTCTTCGTCAATGGGTTTAGGCGTCAGACTCCAAGTCTTGCGGCACCACCAGGCTGGGACGGTGGAAGGTGAATTGGTGACCAAGCAGAGCAAAGACCAAAGACCAGGGTGTATGTTTGTGTACTGTATGTGTGCGTGCACGCGCGCGTGAGATACCGTAGATCGATAACTAGCGACGCAATGAGACGGCAGATGGCGGTGGAGGAAATGACGGTGACCCCGGGAGAAGGAAGGGTGTCCGAAACCAAGAGAGGACAAGGCGGGGGTTAGGGTGAAGGGAAAGGGTAGAGGTCAAAGGTGAGAACTCAGAGATGACAGTCAACAAAACAGATGGACGAACAATTCCGTCTGATTTGAGATTGAGGCGCAGGTCAGACGAGAAATAGAGGGCAGAGAAAGTTGAGCAGAATAAGGTGATTGCGTAGCGATTGATGATCAGACAAGGCCTAATCTATCCAATGGGGCTGGGGCTTAGTCTTGGAATTGGATCTGGGTTTGTGCTTTCTTGTTTGCGTTGCTTTACTTTGCCTTGCCTCGCTCTGCCTTCTACCGTTCAGATTGTTTGGTATTAGTTATGGTGGATTGGAGACTGGTTGTCGGGTCTCGGGCTGGCGTTGCATTGCATGAGTCAAAATGGGGCCCAGCAGAGAGAGACTCGCTGACTCTGTTCTCTCTATTCTCTTCTTTTCGTACCCCTCAGTGACAGCCAAGTCTAATTCGTCCTCAGACAAGAGGGGAGTGACGTGCAAAGGCAAAAACAAACCAGAAGCAAGACGAGACTCAACAGACACATGATGCGATTTCACGGGGAGTCGGCCCCAGCATGGAACGACGGCCGCTGGTGGGTTGGGGTTAAAACAACCGACTTGATCTAGACACTCTCATCTCGTTTCTAGTGTCTTTCTTAGCTCTCGAACCAAAGATGCCGTTTCCGACTGCATGGATATCATTTGATACCGAGTACTGTTCGTATTTTTCACGTGAGAGATCTATGCCTCACAAACATGAACTCTCAACTCTCCAGATCTCGTCACGCCAGAAAACTTGCAGAAAAGACCCTTCCCAACGTGTCGTCACAGTGGAGGGACCAAGAGAAAGGGCCCTTAAATTAGGACGTTCTAGTAGACCCCTCTTCCTCACCGCGGCTCTGTCAACTTTGCCATTTAGCCCCTGAAATGTGTTGGATTACATTAAGCCTTCTCTGATTGGTTCAGCTAATACGGAGAAATTCCTCTTTGTTTCTTGGCGCCGCTGGTCGGATTTTTGCGCAGGGGATCGCCGTCCTGGTGCCCTGACCGACTCAGATCCAGTCCACGCTAGGCCGAGATCGGGCCCTCTTTTTTGTTCTTTCCATTCAATTCTTATCAGCCGAGGCTTGAACTCGCATTCTCGTTTTTATCTTATCTTATCTCGCTCATGCTCAAACGCAGGGTTATCGATCAGTAGCTTCATCTTAAGAAAGATTGGCGTTAATAGTCTGGTTATCACGTCGCGTCGCGTCACTCAACATCAATTCCGTACTTTTAACTGACTGCATGCAATATCGCGAACGTCTAAGTCGTTCCCCCTCATCATGACTTCCGAGCTCGGGAGTTCCCCCAAGAGAGAACCAACTCCCACTCTCCCTTTGTCCTCGGTTCCGCAAAAACGCGCCCTTGAAGAAGGTCGTCACAGTCCTGTCGTCCCCTCACCATTGAATCCTGAAGTCAAGCCCTCCGACTCTTTGGCACCCGAAGATGCTGCTCAAAATGCTAGATCCAAGTCTGCGCGAACAAAGAAGGAAACGCTCAAGAAACGCGAGGCCAAAGGAAGCGATAGTGCTCGTGCGACACCTGATCCAAAACCAAAATCGAAGCCACAGAAGAAACAGAGCGAGTCGAGCCCATTACGATACAAGTTGGCGCTGCCTAAATTGTCCGGCTTTGACCCTCCTCGAGGTCCTGTCATGACGGCGCATCACAAGGTTACGGTTCCAAGTGGCCAAACGGTAGAATTCTTTGAGACATCGGATCAGTAAGCCAAGACCATACCCAAAAATACATTCATGCTAACTGTCAAAGTGTTTCTAACAAGAAGAACTTCCGGTATACTCACTGCATCGCCGATCCTCTCTTCCCGTCCATGATCTACTACCGAAGCACAGAACCAGAGCCATATGGCCCCCACATGAGCTTCGAGGACTCAGCGGGGCATGTTTATTTTGATAAGTCGGCTCGTCAAGTCACAACCGACAAAGGATTTCGCATGGCACGGGCAAACGTGGCTGTGAGGGAGGGCAGATGGTACTGGGAGTGCAAAATTACACAAGGGGTTCGGCCACCAAAAGATGGAGAGACCAAACCGGAAGGAGGAAAGCATGTGCGCGTGGGCTGGGCGAGACGAGAAGCATCGCTTGATGCGCCTGTGGGGTTTGATGCTTACAGTTATGGCCTCCGTGATGTTGCGGGAGAAAAGGTGCATATGTCTCGACCTAAGCAATTCTTTCCTGCCGGAGAAGGCATTCGAGAGGGAGATGTCATCGGCCTCGAGATTCAGCTTCCATCAGAACATCTGCACCGCAAGATCATGTCTGGACAGTACAATCCAGTTGTTGATCAAACCGATGAGGGTCCTGCGCCCACCGCTGAAGGCCATAACATTGTCCGCGATCGCGTTCCCATACGCTTCAAAGCTCATACTTATTTCGAGAAGATCGAGTACTTCCCCGCCAAAGAACTGGAAGATCTTATGAACCCGACGGGGGCGGGCGGTGGCTCTTCAGAAGAACCCGGTCCTAATCACCCCCTTCCAAGTCTCCGCACGCTTCCCAATTCTTGCATCCGCATATACAAGAATGGTGTTTTAATGGGAACTCCGTTCAAGAACCTCCTCGGCTTCCTTCCACCAGCTTCGCGTCCTCAAGCCCAAGTTGGCGCTCGCGAAGGCCTCGACGACGGCATGCTCGGATATTACCCTGCCGTAAGTGTCTTCCGTGGAGGCGCTGTGGAAGTCAATTTCGGCCCCGAATTTTGGTATCCTCCTCCAGCCGAGACCACCGAAGATGGTCCCGATGAGGTCCGGTCAGGCAACGCTCTCTTGAACAAGGTGCACGCTTTGAGCGAGCGTTATTGTGACCAAATTGCAGAGGATATTGTCTATGACATTATTGATGAGGTGGACTTTTGGTCGCAAGATGGAGGTGGGGCGACAGATCGCCAAGGTGTGAGCGATAAGAGTGAGGCCGTCGCCATGGCCCCTGGGCGAGAAGAGATCAAAGAAGTGGTTCAAGACGATTAAGCATCACAATATTTGTTGTCTCGTTGTGTCCGGATGGCACTGGAAAGCCGAATTACGAAACCCTCCAGAACAGATATGCCTTTCAACCTATAAAAGATACCCACTGTGGAAATGCAGAAATCAAGTTTATTATTCGTATCATGTTCATCACTAGTAAAAGCTGGTATCGCACTGCCCCGAGGCCCCATTCTCATTTCGTCATAAACCATGTCGTAAATCCTGCTCGTTACCTATACCAACCTGCTTGCAAACAGAATTCCTATCCAGGCACTGTCTCAGCGACGACGAACCGGTTCCTCTGGTGAGACTGGCTCGACTACAGCAGGAATCGGGGATGGCTCAGACAAAGGAGAAACAGGATCTCCGAGTATTGCCCTGTCGGTATTGCGACCCGCCGCCGCTGCTTCTGGCCCGGGAAGAAGAGGGTCATCTGGAAGCTCTTCGATGCGATCGCTGCCATCAACGGGTGTCTCAGCTAGAGATTTCTCACGCTCCAGTCGCACTTCGCGGCCTCTCTTATGGCAATACCAAAGTACAAACATCAATACTGTTCAGGGTTAGCAAATGTATGAAACAGTTTGCGCATCATGACTTGCAGAATAGAGCAACGCTCCAAATAACATTTGTACCGATAAATGCAGGCCACCGCACCTTCAATGCGTTAACGATAGCCTTGAGCATACCAACGACAGCCCCTGGCTTCGTGACCAGATCGGTCAAATTGGAGGGCTTGAGGAGGTCAATAGCGGCATCCTTAACGCCCTTTTCCGTATTTGCCTTAAGACCCTGACTTTCTGCTGCAGCTGCCAAAAGCTCAGGCGCCAGGGAGGACGTCAGCTTATCTGGAAGTTGAGTAACAAGCTTCTTGAGAGATGAAGGCAATTTTTCGAAACCGCGATTGATGGCACCATCGCGATCTTCAACTAGGCTTGCGAGATCGCCGTAGGCTGTTGGCACTCCATTGGCAAGATCTTTGAATACTTGAGTAAAACGAGACAGGAGCTCGGATGACTCGTTGGAGAGAGAAACGATCTTGTTGTTCTTTGCTTGGAGGTTCAGGCGGTCGAGAACGTTACCGAGATCCTGCTCCTCACGCTCAGCTTCTGGTGGGGCGACGTTATCTTCAGGCTTAAGACCATCCTGTGGTTTCTTGTGTCTCGTGAACAAAGCCGTTAGACGGTTTGGCTGTTTGTCGTGCTTCTCTTTCTCTTTGTCTTTCTTTTCTCTCTTCTTGTCCTTTTTACTCTTAGGTTCTTGCAGAGCCTTGACCGCCTCTATCTCACTCTCAGATGCAGACGAGAGGTCGATCTGAGGGGTATTGATGCGTGGGGGCAGAGGCGGAGCTGGACCATCGTCTTCCAGGATACTTTGCAGCCAGGCCTCATCATCGCGGTCGAGGACTGGGCTCAGAGGAGGAGTATTGGAGCTGAGGCTGTGCTGCGTGCTTCGCCGCCTGTGTTGATGACCTGATGCACGAGATGCGTCGTTGCTGAAATCCGGTACATGTCCGTAGGATGGGTCTACCGAAGATCCAGCTTCGGTCTTCTTCGCAGTCTCCTCAGCAGCAGCCGCTTTCTCCGCTCTGTTCTTCTTGATCTTTTTGTATGTCAAGTATTCCAACATTTTGGAGTTTTGTTATATGTATGGGGTGCCTGGTTCGGAGATCCGGCAGATGGGGATTTAGCTATTTAACTACCTTAGTCTGGAACAAGAGGCCGCCCAGCTCAAAGGAAAAAGAGGGATGGCGATTTGGTGTTGGCGCGCGCTTGGAAATTCGCCTTTGTCTTGTCTTGGGTGACGAACGATCTACGCGAATCGAGAGCACACAGCCACATCACATGTGATGTCATGACGGCAGCCCAGAGTCAGAGCCTAGGGGAGGCAAGAAAACTTTTGACTTCTATCCTAAGTGACAAAAAGACTACGGTAAATTTAGTATAAATTTAGTGGACCTTTAGGCTAGTCTTTTTTGGTACTTTAATATAAGGTCAGAAGTTTTCTTGCTCCCTGAGGAGAGCCTAAGCTCCCCCACGTAAATATGTTTACGGCTACGTGATTTGATGATCGACAATCAACTGCCGTAGCATGATACGAATCCGAAAATTATTGGTCAAATCGCTTCCAAAACGTGGGTGGGTGGAGATCGGGACTTAATTCGACTTCAGCTGGCACAGGTAGGCAGCATAAGTAATGACTAAGTAATGCCAATTCATGTTGATTGACCCTGGGTATCTTGAAATTCTATGGTTAACGATAAAGACATACAAGTAGGTAGAACAGCGTATACACCTTGATCAGGCGTCATCAACGTCCTCGTCTTCTACCTCATCTGCCCCTCCTTGATCACGGATAACCTCATCGGCGAGTGTGCTACGTTGCCAGCCGCTACCGTTCTTCCGCCGTCCCCGTTGGAAAGCATCCGTCGAAGTGACCGCTCTCTCGCCTGTGAACTTATGACTTGACCACTCGGTAGAGCATCTTGGGCATTTGCTGTCGCGCCTAGTTCGCCAGAAAGCCTCGTCACACACCTCGTGGAGCCGGAAGTTGCAATCCACCTCTGCACATCTCAGTCCAATCGTAACTGGGTCCTTGCATGCTTCGCAAAACTTGATGCGCTGCCAATCGCGTGGCTCAAGATCCGGGTCGTTGTAGGTTTCGACTAGCCAGGGTCGTAACTCCAACAATGCTCGGGGTGACAATGTATAGAACCCCTCGTTACTCTTCTCGAACCAGCCTCCCTCGACCAAATTTGCGAGTACAGCTTCCACTTCACTATGCTTCAGTCCTTTGTCTGCAGTTGTTTGCGTCTGAGTTTCCACATCGATCTGGCTTTCTCGTCGGTTTGGCCGTGCCAGTTTGATGGCCTGCATCTCGGTGATAGCCATGACTTCCATACGCGGGGTATTGAACTTTTCAAACATGGCGTCTAGAACACGTTTGATGAACGAGATTTCTTCGTGGCTGTATGTTGTAGCGAGTTGCGTCTGCGGATCGGATGTGGTGTTGACCAAAGCCCATATTCGTCTCTTGGTAATTTGGTGAAAAGTACTTCGGATTTCGTAGTCAAAAAGTGAGGCTGCTTCAGAAGCTTTGTCAATGGCCTCTTGAAAGTGTTCTTCAGTGATTTGATCTGTTCGTATTTCATCTCCGTCCTCATCCTCGTTGTGCCTACGGCCGGCATTGAATATCGCAGCAAGGATAGGACGGGCCTCTTCGAAAGTAATCGTTCCTCGAGCTAGAATAGCCTGTAGAAAGGCCCTATCCCCGTGGTTGAATTCATGGTTATTCATAATTTGTTTGGACTTGATGGTATTCGCGCCCGAGGCCAAGCGCTGTAGATTTATATTTTGTTCTCAAACTTGATGAGGTGTGAATACTTGGATTGAAAGCTCAGTAATGATTTTCTTGGAGGGGAAGAGAAGACGCGTTCGTTTGACGCGTTAATTAAGGGATCTCAACGGTTCAATTGAGTGCACGAGCCACGCATTTGTGGCTGTGGTGGCTCATTCAGGCATGTCAGTCAGCTTGCTGTTCTTATATCACTTGTCAGTGCCACTCGATTTTCTTTGTTTCGTTGTGTTTCGAGAATGCTTTGTTACTTCTTGTATAGATGAGAAGGTTTCATCAGATCAAATTAATAACCCGTGAATGTTGACTATGAAGTTCGATTGACATTATACATTGATTGTACATTAGCACGTTAGAATACGGCCAGAATGCACAGAAGAACAGTAAAACCTTTTACCAATAGAAAGAAACAGCATGCTCTTCCATACCGAATTCTAGCAGAAATCTCTAGGTACCTTACTGACTTCACTGTCAACCAATATTCCTTTGTTTAGTGTAGGGTGGCCCAGCCATTCTGCTGACTCAGCTCGTCTACCAATTGAAAGAACACTTGAGAGCTTTGGGCTTCAGGTAAGTTACGGCAACCCCCTTCACGATCAAGGCACAGAGCGCGAAGATCGGGACGCATTTTCCCAGAACATACAAGTTGTTAGTAACACTCAGCTAAGCGGATGAAAGATTGCGTGTCCAGGTCATTGTTACTCCAACAGCTACTCTTCGTGTTGAGCAGTTCATCAAAGCGCACGATCATAAATGATCGACTTTTCAACAACACGCGAATTCGACAAATACTTCAAATTCATCAGGCCCTAGAGCCATCCCTCGCTTGCCAAAGGATAGAAACAAAATTTTTACGCCCTCATAGTTTCCTGGAGGAGGGCCCTCAACCTGCAAGGCATCGAGCAAGCGTCAAACGCAAATAGGCTCTTGATCCAAGAATGGCAATGAATCCCACGGAACTGAAAGAATTCGATGTCGTACGGGTGGCAAGAAGCGATGGCTCAGATACTGGACCTGGTTACTGGCCAGTCACAGCACCAACCGCCACGACTACCACTAAGAAGACAAAGGATGCGTCTGCGGCTGAGAAAACACCAAGGACTAAACCTCAGATGATTCGATTAGCCGAAGACGATCCAAGATTCACAGAGTGGAAAGTCAAACTCGGGATCCTGCTGAAGCAAGAGCTATGTCCGAACCCTGATGGTAAGTTGGCTCCTCTGCCTGCTCCCTCTCAGATATCTAACCATGTGAAGAGGGGAATCCGTGGCTAGTGAACTTCCCACGAGGTTACTGGCTATACGAGAAGTCTAAGCATCTTTGGGTTTCGGGGTATCCTATCAAGGTGAAGCTTTTTAAGAGCCCGCAGGAATTTGCTGTGCACCTGATATGGTTGCTCTCAACATCGATGGACTACCGAGACTGTTGCTGTGCGCACTGCAACGGTTTCAACTCAATCAAAGGGGGCATCGGTGCTGACGACGCGTTGATCATCACACATGAACCTATCAAAGCCGATAAGATCCCGCCCAAGGTCACGCCTGTTCCCCTCCCCCCGATGCCTGGGCAGGCACCTCAGAAGCCGAACCAAGTTGCACCACGTCCGCCGTCTACACAGTCTACGCCGGCTACCACAGCACAAAATTCACCAGCACCGACACCGGTCCCTGTAACTACAACTCCCATACAACAGCATATTCATCACCCACCCCAGATCCGACCACAGGAGCAGGCAATCCAACCCCAGCCTCAGTCTCAACCCCAAAATCAACCACCACTTCAGCAGCAGCAGCAGCCACCGCATATTCAACAATCCCAGCCTCAAGCACAGCAGCAGATTCAACAAGAAGCTCCACCTCTTACTCAAGCACAGCCCCCGCCGGTTCAGTGGTCACTGAAATCACCTGTGCTGTTCAGGTCAGGAGAGCTGGTCTGGTATCTGAACGGCAATGCATGGCGCCTTGGAGTCATTGCTTCATCCAGTGCCGGTCAACATGAGGTTATGCCAATCGGCCATGGCATCGTTCAACAAAACAATGTGACAAAAACAGATGCGCATATGCGACCCTTCTATGCCTTCACCGTACCACCTGTCAACCTCCCCGAATTGAAGGACAAGGAATATGATGGTGTTTCATGGGAGGCTCTCTTCCAAAGTACTGCGGACGGGAATAGCCGAGAGGTGATTGCACTCGACGCTTCTAAGATGGCAGCTGTGAAGATTGACTATTCGTACTCCCTATGGTCCAAAATCTCCGAAGAACCGAATTTTAAGAGAGTTGCGTACTGGGGTTGCTTTTTTGGAGCTGAACGCATCGAGATTGGCGACGCAATGCGGCTCAGATCAATCCCAGCTGACTTGAACGTCCCGGCCGAGACTTGCGTTCTGGGCCTCCGACGCATCTTCACCACCTCGGAATTCCCTGGCGCCGTCTTTTTCGTCGGCCATATCTACCAGCTCGTGTCTGAAGACCAGCCAAACATTGTCCGGGATGAACACCTTCCCATTGCGTTACGAAGTGAAAGCCAGTGGCGCCATTCGGTCGGGGCACAGCGCTGGCGCTACGCACTGATCAAAGAGAACGTCGTGTTCAAGGAACAGTCGATTAGAGGTCGATTTTACCCAACGCACCGTCTCATGCCCATCCTCAACCCGACCGAATTCCAAAAGTCCATTGCTCAACGTAGAGTGGATGAACAGCATGCCCATCTCAATAACCGAATGGATGGTGTAGGGAGGTATCTTGGTCGAAAAATCAACCGGCTTGATACCCTTGGTGCTTCGGTGACCCATACAGCTAGGATTGGTCTTGAGCCGTTCATTAAGGAAGGAGACCAGCCTCTGGAGTGAGGGATGTTGGGGATACTCTGTCCATACGGCATGGAATCACATGTGCCGAGGGAGTGGATAACAAGGAGTAATCGTGAAGTTTTTAGATAGTATATTGATCATTTAATAGAGGCATACATGGATACCAGAACCATCATAACCCTTCCAGTAATATCTCAGACATATTCTAGAATCACTACTCACGACAGTCCCTGGAAGAAACCCCCCCCATTATCCCCTGTCTCTGGCTCTCCCAGAACACCCATACGCCTCACTCTCGCTTTCTTGTCCTCCCGATGAGCCGAACGCACCTGTTTCTCCTTACGGTATCAGCGCCACTATGCAGCATCTGCTGCGCCTGTGCGACACACACCGCTACACAGAAAGCACCAGACCATGGCACAACTCTTGCATATTGCCCAACACAAGTACCACTTACGTATACTGCAAGTATCACAACATCTGCATAGAGGAAGATGGGTTGGATGAATCACGAACACTGCGGGGGTAGGTACATCAGGTATGTATGTATGATGGCGATATTGGGGCAAGACTCACGTGTTTACTGCATTGCTGGGGTTCTTAGACGAACTAGGAGAGGATAAATGGCATGGATATGATGCCACATCCTCATTAGTCCTCGACCAAGTGATGAATCATATTCAGAACGAGTGGGAGTGAATGGATTACATGGAATTGAAATCACTTGTGTTCGTCAAATAGTATTGGTGTTATGAAGGATTGACGTCTTTCTCATTGATGCAAGGCGTAGGTATCGCTCGCCAACAGAATTGTGTTTACCATGAGAGAATGGGAAAAAAAACACCGCTTCTTCGCTTTCGCCAATAAATTGACAATGTGTGGCACACTCGTTGTGGTATCCATCCTCCAAAAGGTCACGGCCCGCAAGGTACATGCGAATTTTGTTGTCAAGACACAAATCACCCCCCTTTCAACAGCTCTCGGCAATTCTACCCACATCTCCTCCTATCCCCTCTACATCACCTTGCTCCCCTGAATCATAACTCCTCTGTTCGTAAATGCGTGTAAATGACTGATGGCTGGTAATGCAAAATCATGGAGGTGCGCTTGAATGGAATGATCCAGAACGTGATGTTGTATGCGCTGGCTAATATGGATTGCCATCCCTATCTCGTGAAAAACAAATAGGCTTCGTGTCGAATGTACCCGTAGTCCAGGGTGGATGAACCGTGCAACGTGTGGCCAAGTAGAAGGAAAATGAACCGCGGATGGGGATCGAAGGTCATCAAATTTTCGACTCATCAATATGAGATGGTTGAGAAACCCTCCGCCCATCGTCCCCTCGCTCTCGCAGCTCGAATGTCGTCGTCGTGTGTGTTTGTGTAAAACGATAAAAATGAAATAGCATCCTCTCTTCGTCCCCGACTCCCGAGTTCAAGGGAATCTAATAGTTTATGCAAGTTATGCCACTTTTAGATTCTCAAGTCGCTCCTGTAACCTCTTCAATATCTCCGGGTCTGGTTCAGGTTCGACTTTGCGGGGTTTGACACGGGGCGACTCGTCTGTTTTCTCCGAACCACATTTTGTGCATTTGGTTCCATTTTCGGCACCAGTCGGGAATATTGTCTTGCACTCCTTGCACTCATAGTGTGGCACACTATTAGGACCGAATTCATCTCCAGGATAACCGTATGGATATTTGTCCTTCTTGGGGCTGTTATCTGGTTAGCAAAGACTTTGATAGGTACAGCTAGGTGAACGTACGGATCTCGAGGACAGTCAGTGCAGCGGACGTGGCCGCATTTCTCACAAGTCTTATTACTAGAGATAAACAGAGTCGAGCATTCGTGACAGGTCCTTCGCACACGTTGACGAGGCTTCTTGTGAACCAAGTCCTGACCACCTGTCTTGCTAGGTCGAGTAAGGACGATCTTCTTCTCGTCAAAGGCGTAAGAGTAGTCGGGAATGATAGGGGCGTTCTCCTTGTTGGCTTTGATGATGGCGGCACGTCGCTCACGGCTGGCAATGATCTCGGCTTCGCTTCGTTTGGGAGGGTAACGGGTGCACTTGGTGCAACGAGCATGCTGGCAGTTGGGGCACTCCTTGGCAGAAGAAAAGGTGGAGTTGCACTTGTGGCACGTTCGTCGTACACGCATACGGATCGGCTTGTCAATGCGGAGAACGGTGTCGTCGGGTGATCTGGTCTGAAGTTCGGAAACGTTGATATCAAGTCCATAGCGCTCACCGAGCTTCTTAGCACGCTCTTCGATCAATTGGCTCCTGGTGAGTTTGGAGACGCCCTCCAAGCCTTCATATTTAGCCTTGGCTTCCAATTTCTTGTTCTCAGGAGCAGGGGGTTGACTGCAGGCTTGTTAGTTACTGCATGTACATGGACTAGTCCAGTCAAATTCAGGAATAGCAACAATCCGTCGAGACGTTTCGTCCGAGGAAAAGTTACCAGAGCAAATCGTACCTCGTCTGGGGAGTCTCCTCCGACTTGGCTGGAGCGGTAGGCTTGGTTGTCGAGAGAGTCGACTGACGCTTAGAAGCAGATGAGGAGCCCTCTCGCTTGAGGAAAGTCTTGGTGCGAGTAAGAAGCTTGCTGAATCCCTTCTCTTTCTTCTCCTCTCTACGGGACGAGGGCCCGGCCTGGGAGGGAGAACTCATGTTGGATAGTCTGTTGTAACAGATTTGAAATTCTTTAGTGGTTGCTGCTTTAAGTGACTGAAACCGTTTCGAGTGAGATTTGATATGAGATAATTTATCGTCCCTCTATACAGTTTTCTACATGCAAGAGGCGAATACGATGAGTAAAAATTGGGTAACAGGGTTTGCTATGTGTCGTGAAAGAGTCCAGTAGAGGCGATGGTGTTTATGCAATCGGCGGGACCGAAAGTAGTGGCGCTCAAGCGACGATGATGTATCGTCCGATAGATAGCGACGGTCCCGTTAAAGAGACGTCGAGCTAATTAGTCAGGATAGTCCAATCCGTGTGTCGAGCTGAGTGAAGGTTAAGAGTTTATAAGCCTCTCATGACGCAGTGGATCTGCGACGATGAACAAGGCGATACGATACGGGAATGGCTGGATCGAAATTGTTGACTTTATGAGAAGAGAAGGAGGGAGGAGGGAGAGAGAGAGAGGACTGAGTAGAGTAGAGTAGAAAGTTGGTCGAAGGATGATGGGCGAGGGCGGGCGAACTATACTTAGTCTGGCGGTTGCTAACTTGGACGGGACCTCGTGGATGGCGCTACACTCAACTCTACAGTGCACATCGAGCCAGCCTGGTGGTATTAGTGGACCCAGTCTAGCGGCCCGGCGCTACAAAACCAATGCTAATGCTGCAGAAGGCAGAGACAGCGAATGGAAGGCCTGCCCAGTGCAACAAGGGTTAAAGAAGGGCACCTCAACCCAATTAGGAATTCATACGAGTTCGTTGCATCCATGGAACATGGAACCAGGAAGGAACCCCAGCACGGGAAGAAGGGCCTGTGGGGGACGTCAACGATACCATGGAAGGGGTGAAAGTTGTGAGTGGTGGCATGTAGAAATATGTATTTGTTCATGATCCGTCCATTCTGTTCAACAACAAAAGACAGTCAGACAGCCAGTCAGTCCCGACACAGTGGATGGGGAGGGGACGTGAGCAGTCGGCCGCTGGAAACCAGGAGGCCTAGGTCTTAGTTCAAGGACGTACCTTGGAGACTTGACCTCTTCAGGAGACAATCCAAGACACGACAGGACATGCCACTGGCCACGCAACTTCAGTACACCGCAGTAGCTCGGAATTCTGGGGACGGGAAGGGAAAGGTGTGATGCCATGCGCTGCAATGCGCAACAGGTCAGGTCCTTTTGCTCTACATTCTGGGAGAGGCTCATGCTCTGCCCTCAGAGGCAGAGATTGTGGTGTGAACGATGGATACTCACAGGGAATCTAACCTGAATCACACCCCTGCGGGTACATGATCCAGCACAGTAAGCACAGTATTGCTCCTCCAAACGAGGTCCAACCTCCGTGGTATTTCCCTATTCCAGCTGCTCGGTTCACTGGAGTTGTGGCCCAGTGGTTCACAGCCAGCTTCTGGCCTATGCCATGGCCTTTGATGCGGCCAGCTCGAGCGGCCAGGTGGTGGCAATACTGCGGCACTGTGAACTGTGGTAGCATTTCAGCGGTCACCAGCTGCCACATTGAGAACCTGGATTTGTTGGCCCGGTTGTCAACCTGCCAGTAAAACGTTGTTGATTGCGTTGCGTTGCACGAGGCGATACGATGCCCCATCCACACATTAGCAAAGCTGGAATGGATTATCATCATCAGGCAATTGCTGCAACATTTCAAGTCGCAGACAGGATTCCTGGTGAGGAATACAGTTTGAGGTAGAGAGTATAGCTGCTTTCACTCACGTTATTTCCACGCGCCCGTTCCTCACATCTTGACCTCATGAGTTTTGTGGCGGCTGCGCTACAATCCAGCCGTGAGCCAGAAAAGGCCGTCTGATGATATTGTCAACACGGCACTTGGTCCATGATGCAGCTGTCTGTGAAACGTAAGCCATGACCTGGGCCTTGAGTTTAAGCCTCATGCAGATGAAGCGTGTCACAGCATTCCTGTGTAAAGGCGCACACATATGAAAACCGTTTGTCCATGGGGCATCCGCGAACCTGGTTGTAGAATGCCTCAGTACCCAACTATAGGGAGGGCTTGATTCCAGAGATAACAGTCTCACATTTAGTGGTGAATACCGGAGCAAACAGGCGTTGAAGGTATCTCCCTTCCAAGCAGAAACAGAAACACGACTGCTCCAAGATTCATGAACCCAGGACTAGGTATGCACTAAAGAGTCATGAAGCCACAAACTCGCATGATTGGCCAGGAGCCCATGTTCGGAGCAGTCCCGAATAGCAGGAACCCAGGTTGCACTGTCCAAAAGTCCATCTCCGACAATTTGCCGTTCCTTGAATTTGGCAGTGGAACACTAGCGGAACCACAATCCACCAAAAACTCCAGGGCTCAGGGTAACCCCAGGGCAGTCAGATCATCCATTCAACACACCCCGCCCTGGCTTGAAAGAAGAGATCCCAATCAAAACACTCTCATCCCTGCATCGAAGACCCCGTTTCCATTCTCAGAAATCTCACCTTGTCGGTTTACGGGGGTTTTCAAGCTTATCACCACGAGCCTTGGCAGTAGCCTTTGTGAGGTGTCACTTTTCATCCGCCCGTTGTGTCGTAACGGTTCGTTCGTTGACAGACAGACCAGCCTCTGTTTGTCAGCGCTCCATTGCTTTGGGACCTCGGCTCGCTTGCTTGCAGAGAGTCATTGACAACCGGGAATCAGTCAATCAATGAATTGCTTCACCTCACATGCTGGCACCATTTCGACGTCGCTTAGGCCGAGACCCTGGGTTTCCACTACCAGTCCATATATTCTCTACAATATGATGATACTTTGCAGTCCAGTCTGCCAGCAAAAAGTCCAGACTGCGCCTCAATTTATTTTTTGCAATACCAAAGTTGACATGGGCAACCCGGGGTTCATGGAAAATGTGCCGTGGTTGATACGGACGGACCAACTCTTCCTCTCTCCCGCAGCGACCCCTGGATTTTTACGTTTCAATCGGTCCATCATTGCACACTCCGAAGAGCCCAAGTCTCCATCTATTCGTGGAGACCTTATGTACTGTCAGTGGTTTTAAATCCTGCTAGGACACATCTTCATTAAAGAAAATGAAAAGCCGGGAGCTCTTCATGCAAACAACTAATAATCATCCCGCGGGTTTATGATACCTATGCCACTTTTCGAGTTCCATCCTCATATCGTCCTTCGCGAGAGAGTTTGCACTGTCCTGCAATTACAAGGGTTTCTTAACTCTCCTGCCTTCATTGGACATGGTTCTCGGTCTGCCTCGATTCCGACACAGATGGTTAGGCGTTGACACCATCAGTCTCGACATACATGTGGTTATCTCAGATGCGCAAGGGTTCCAGACGGTTGGCTCTAACTTCTGATTGTCTGCAGTAATATTTCCATACCGCCTCCCCTTGCTGGCCTCTAAACATACCAGCGAGTGACGACGTTGCTGCACTTCCTGGATCTCAGTCACATGAACTATTGGCGACTTGTGATCATGAAGTTTGGCATGCTAGACATGATCCCAAGGCTGGAATCTCAGACTTGTCTGATCTTCCCGGATCGAGACTTGAAAGACTGGAAAGGAAAGAAAAGTCCGAACAAACAATTATGATGTATCATATCAGTACGGATTGGCGTTAATTCTGACTCGCTGGCAAAGGACAGTGCAATTGTCAAATGCCATTCTGCACCAGATTTTATGCCTTCCGTAAATAGGCCACGTTCATAGGACCGTCAACCTGGGAAACAGGGACATGATGGTTTCTCCCTCGGAGCCACTGTAGCTCGATGCAACATTCCAGCAACTAAGAGTGGCCCACTGATTTCCACGGCTCAATGCCGTGTTTGAAACAAATAAACGCAAACTATCAAAGACTTTCTGGTCGACAAGGCAAATCAGTTTGCTTTGCTCCCTTGGGCTCTTGGTTGCTCAACATTTTCTTTGGCTCCTGTGTTACGGATCACAACTCGAGCACTTTTCATGGCGGTCTTCTGCTGCACAGCATGACTTGCTTGCATCCAGCGCCATGAGCTGATTTTCAGTCTCGCCCGTCCTGCAGCTTAAAGATACCCGCTGGCTCCCGCCCACGACTGTGCCAACCTGGTGGATCGACCCGCCCGCCACTGCTCTCTTGGCTAATAGGAGCTTGGACGGGGAAAATATTATTAGTTTTGAGACATTTAAGAAGTGAAACTATTGGGTACTTTTCTCGAGGGAGTGGAAGGACGGTGACAGGACATGGAAGGTTTGGTGCTAACTTTGTGGGAAGATATTCATGATGTTCCGCGAACCGTCCCAACGGTAACTAGCTGTCATAATGCACGACGGGAGTTTATCTGGAAGACGGGAACTGCTGCGTGACAAGGAGGTCCGATCAACGGATCAGAACTCGATCTTGATGCTAATAACAAACACGATCGACGGAACGAGATGTGTATGCTGACGAGACAGCCGTTGATCTGCATTTCCCGGTAGAGGGGCTTGAGTCATTCCCAATAAATGATGATATCCAGCTGACCGGTTCCAGTTCCTGAGACAAGTCGGCGGGAACCCTTGAGCAAATTCCCAGCGGCTTGGTCCATATGACCATGTCAATGGTATGTTACAGGCCTTGACCGCTTTCGTGTCTCATTTACTACGTACAGACGCATCTGTGTGTTGTGCACATAGTCTGGATCAGGTAAGGGCGACAAGGTCGAGAGGGGTCAATTCCTCTGCCGGCCACTGCAGCGAACGCCTTTTCATCATCTGCATTCGAGCAAAAACTTCGCATTGGTTATATGTCTGCATTGTTTACGAATCGTGAGCTCCGCCTCAATTTGGCACCAGTACAGTGCAGCAAATATCAGACACATTCCCCTGCCAATATTCGGCGGCGGCGGCATTCCCAACAGTTAAGAGAGAAAAAATTGATCGAGATACACTGATCAGTACAGTACTCAACCATACTAGGGCGGAGCACGGAAAATGATATCCTTCTCGGCCGTGAACCCTGGGTCGGCTATTAAAATGTTTTCGGATAGTCTGGCAGGGTTACTGATGGGGGCAGGCAATCAGCTTCAAGGACACACAAATCTATCGAAGGATTAACTTTGACCCCTACAAGGGTTGAGGAAAACAGTTTCGCGTACCGTCAGAAGGGACTTAACCGAGCGAGCTAACAAGAACAGAAATGAAAGACAGGTAAAAAGCATGCACTTGCTACGACAAAGACCCTTGGTTATCCGTGGCAGCATTGACCAAAAACTCACCATTGCTCCGGTCTCCTGATACGCACTTCTTGATAGCATGCGAGGGCCTGATTTTGGTCGGAGACAGTCCCTGGAAAGGCAAGACATTCGTCGGGCATATTTACACCCGAAGACGGGTCTGTCTGGGGTGATTACCTCCCTGAGCATTTCTAAGGCCTCATCTATTTGTTCATTACTACATAATTGCTACAGCCGAAATACGCTGGCCGGTTATCTGCAGAGCGCTGCAGCACCAGTGGGCGCTGATTCAGAAGCCAACTTTGCCCATTGGTCTGAAGTCTGCAGCGCACTGGATTGGATTTTAGCTGCATGCTGCAACGCTATGTATCCCCGAGTTTGAGTTCTTGGTGTCATGGCCTGATGACCCAATAGACCGGAGCCAGCAGTGCAGAAACCTTCGTCATAACGACCAGGTTCTTGAGCAGGGATGTCTAATTCAACTACGTGGCGAGCAAGTACTATTGTCAACAATTACAGCAACATAACGGATTCTCTGTCGAGATCATGCAAATGCCTACCACAACATCGCTGAATGAAGCAAACGTCCGTTCAGAATTGGATCCTTTACGACTTCATCAGTGGCGCTGCGGCCCATCCCGTCCCGCGGATCCGCTCCCCGCCACCAATATCCGGCTACTGGAGCAAGTGCTGAAAACTTAGGAACAACCCAGCGCGGCCGGAACGCCGCATTTCAGCCGCGAGCAGCTATTCTCATGCTTCCTGATAGTAGTTCTATTAGAGTGCAAGATCAGCTCTATGATCAGGGACCGTGCCCCGAACGCTGTTGCTCGGGACGCTACCGGTTGTCCCTTTGTTTCGTTCTGAGTTACATAGTGGCTTCCTCACCTCTCTGGGAGTGATGAGCTGGCAACTCAGAAACCTTGAAGCTCCAGTATATCTCGGAGAATAGAGACTCGGTTCACGCAAGTCTCAGGATCTTTGAACCGCAAAAACTGGGCCCTTGGAGATGCCTTTCTTATGCAGGTCCCTTATAAGTTCCATGCAGCGGGAAGTTGGTCCGGGAGGAGCCTGGCCGTCAAGTTGCAACGTTGCACTCTGCCAAAGTCTTGAGCTCTTTGTCTATGCCATGTGTAATGATATGATATTGCATATTTCGCCTTGCCTCATAGAGCGTCGTTTTGGGGTTGCTTCCAAGCATGTGATAGCTCTTGTGAACTCGGGGCAGCCGAGACATATTCTACTCATCCATGAACATGCGAGCAACATGCCTTGATCGGGGATGTTACTTGAGAGAGAATAGCAACAGTAACTTACAGGACCTTGGTCGCAAAATCGCAAGCTGGTCTGTTCTCATCTGCCGGATGGACCGGGACCTCCAAATGCTCCCACTAACACTGCGCCCGCGGAGCAACTGCGAGTATCAGGGGCATGTCTTCGCGGCCCTTTGTTAGTGAGAATTCTAAACCAAACTTTAGTTCAGGTGAATTCCAGCCAAGGAAGGTGTATGTAGGCTTAGTGTCAATTGGTGCCCGTTCAATAGGTAGGTAGGTGGAAAATCTTTTAGTTACCCTATACCCCCATTCACCACGAGCTGATACTATGCGTCCAGTAGCATTAGAGATATCTGCATATGATGGAATGGCCTGAAGCTCCATTTGCCAACTTGACGAACTAGAGACTTTCGATTAAGTAATGTTCTAGTAGGTGGTTTCTTCCTATGGCACTCAGAAGTGCTCAGAGGAAGTGGCCCAGAAGAAAAGGTCGATGAAACAAGAGCCTACAGTAAAGAGACCAACCAGCGAGGACAAGGTGAATTGGGATTTCTCTAAATTTGTGTCTGGGCCTTCAGAAGAAAAAGAGCATATTACGTGTTAGAAATAGAAAAGCCTACATCATTCAGCTATACTCCTAGCAACATGCTCAGGAACAAAGAATGCGTTTTGTCCTTGTGTGTATTGAAGTGAAAAGCGGTTCATTGCTTGGGAAAACGAAAACAAACAGTCACTGGTCATTTGGTATCACCAGTACAAGGTGCTCCGAAGGCCGCTAAGGCCGAGGCATAGCTTTACTGACATAACAAGAGCCTAATGTTTCACGAATGTGTTGATTACTAGGTGCAAGCTCAACGAATTGTCGTGATCAAAGCGGCGGGTGGGGAAGCCGAATCATCCAAAAGAGACAAAATGACTTAAACATCTTTGAATTGAGAAGTAGAAGCGATAATCTCCAGTGAATAAGTTTGTCTGTCTAGAGAACCGTTGCTGGGCTATATACCAGAGACAAGGGGCAACATCTTGTCCCTTCATAGGCGAGCATCCTAAAGGAATTTATATCTCTGATATAGTTGCCATATACACGAGGAGGCCTGGCTCAGGAAGAGTCAGGCACTTTTCTGGAAGGACTTTCAGCACGTTTGTCTGCGCTAAGCTCACATAGACATCTTGATCATGACGGTTGATGGCAAGGGACGGACTGAACTGGATGGATGAATGACTAATCACGTATGACTCGAGGTCGTTTGTGTAAATAAGAGTTATAGAGTGGAAATGTTGGCTGATAAATCCGTTGTTAATTAAAAGATTCCAGACGGAGAAGGCGAAAACTTGGCCACATTACGATTCCATACAAGGACCGCCTAGATAGCTAGCCATAGTAAAAGAGTACTCCTCGAAAGGAATACCTATAGGTACAAAATTACAGGAATGAGATGACCTAAGCTTGGCAGATGAGAGAGTCGGAAACATCGGCAATGCCACTCGAGATGATGGCCTCGATTTAGGAGACCCATTGCGGATTACAGGACAATCTCTGAGGACACATTGACACGATCACAAGTATGCTTCGTGATGATCAATCATATCACGATGTTCACTTGGTCACCAAAGGCACCAGCTCGCGCGGGAAAGGACATATACCGATGGAAGGTCCAATTATGTAAAAGCTAGGCCAGCGGATCGAACACGTATCGTGTTGACCCATGGCATCGAATGTAAAGCGGTGAACGACGAGACACACAATGCAGCAAATACTCTAAATCACCACCTCTGTACCCCTTTCCCCTTACCAACGCCTTCAGCTTCCAGCGCCGGGAACTCCTCGCGGTGAACGACTGACCCTGCGTCAAACGCCGACAGACCTTGCTCCTCCATGCTCAGTTTCAGAGCGAGTTCTAGGTCATAGTCCCTAGGCTCTATGTGGTTTGCCGACCACGCCTTGCAAACTCCAGGCGACACAGCTCCAGATGTCTTGTTCTTCTTGCCGGACTTGGGTTTGTATGTCAGGGAGAATTCGTAATCACCGGAGCTCGCTGCCTGGGGAGACGTGGGGTTATCATTGACGCCTTCCATCAGAGAAAGACGGATTGCCTGCTGAATCTGTTGTTCATAGTCGTCCTCGACAGGTGCTCTCTCAATATTATCCGTGGAGGCAGATGGGGGAGTTATCATGTCCGAGACACTTGGCTCGGGGGTGACGGTATCAACAGTAGTGGTCTCACTGAATGTCGAAGCAGTATCCAGGCTGGCATCGGCAGCGGAATCGCTTGTTCGACGTTGTTCCTCGAAAAGGAAGGCTTCCTCAGAGACCATCTGCGCATACCGCAATGCTTCTTCTTCAGTTAGGTCACCGAGCGCACCGACACCAAAGCGATTGCGCAGGCGATTCTGCTCTCTGGCCTTTTGCTCGTTCTCCCTTTTGATTTCAGCCTCCTCAGCAGCGATAAAATCAATGACTGCTCCGCCTTGACGACGACTGGCCAGACGACCATGAACATCGGAGTGTCTAAGCCGACGTTTGCGTCCTGAAGCGTGACTGGCAGAGCTGTATGCCCAGTACCTCAGAAAAGCACCAAATGAAACAACTCCACGAAGGACGGTTGGATCAGGGTCAAGATAAATTGCACCAACTGCCGAGTAAGTCGACTCGTCAAGAGTTGGGTTCATTGTCACCATGTGTCGAGGCACTCGGCCGTTGGACCTCGCGTTGAGAGTTCGAACTGGATCCAATGTTGATGCCAAGGGGTCCCATGCTTGCACCAGTCCGTCGCTACCGCCATGGACAACATACATAGCCGAGAGTGCCACACAGGACACTTCTGGGGAGTCCGTCTGGATTTGTCGCACTGGGCTGATACCCGTAGCCTTGGCATCCTCACGAGCGTTCCAGACAAGTACAGCCCCGTCGTCTGTGCCGACAGCAAACAATCGAGATCTGCGGCCTGGAATCTCTTCCTCAGCCGAGTGAAGAGGATCTTCGCCGAGTGTCAGGACTGCCGTGCTAGATTGGTCCATTGAGGCACTAGTGATCACTGCATGACTTTGACCTTTCAACCTAAAGGAGCAACTCTCCCACTCGTGAAGATGGGACAGGACCTCCAATGATGACACTGAAGTAGACGTGACAGATTGAGATATCTTCTCCTCTGGCCCCTGTGATGCCTTTCCTGCAATAGTCCCGAATAGTGACGGCTCAGCGCTGGCGGAGTTATCAAGGGGCATGGGGAACAACACGACCGAAGACGATTGTACATCTTGAGGAACTAAAGATCGAGTGTATCGCTCGACGTGTGCAGGGCGGTCTTCGGCGAGTCCACAGTCGATGACAAATATGTTTTCACCAGCACCATGGCCGTCATCATTAGCGAAATCGACTTCCAATTTGCGCTGCATATCCCATCCTTCGCAAACCCTTCGGAAGTGTGCAGGTTTTTGGCGCAAGAACTTTTCAATTTCTCGTGCTTCAGCAGCCAACTGACTCTTGCTCAGGCTCATAGAGTTGGAAGGTGACCGGGGCGAGTACGCGCCTTTGATGGCGTTTTTGTCCAGATCATCTGGTCGAGCAACGCGTCGAGTGGAGTCCAAAAGGTGCCAGTAAACTGAGCGCCCAGCAAACCAAGCATTTTTGGTGATGTCTTCGCTCTTGGTTGGGTTTTGTGCAGTAGGTGTTTCAGTCAGATAGAATACCTCACCCAAAGCATTGAGCGCAACGATCCATACCCTTGCAGAAGACTTGCGTTTCTGGCTATAGTTGTCATCAACCTTTAGAGAGATGATTGGAACGCCAGGACTAAGGACCCAACGCGCAGTAACTTCTCCGGGTTGATAACGTTGAGGTCCAGAGTCATTGCCCAGGGTGTATGAAGTGACGACTCCAAGGGTAGAGCCAGTCAGCATCCCAATCATTGACCGCGTATTTGTTGGCACATTCGGCGATTTGGCCAACCATACACTGCAGACCGCTTCAGACATTTCTGGTATCTTAGGGATATCAGGATAGGTATCAACAACACCAGAATCCGCACCGAGATATCGTCCACGGTTCTCATTGACAGGGCGGTAATAGGGACGACCACCCGGAAATCCCTCACCTGCAAGGATACCATATGGCTGGCTTACATCGAGAACATTGGGAGTTGCTGCGGGACCCTCCCCCAAGCCAAAGGGAACAAGGTCGGGGAACACCTCATCAAGTTGCATAGAGCTGAAGGGATCAACGAATCCCCATTTCTCAATCCTCCCGTTGGTAGGGTCACTGACTGAGGCTACTCCCAGGTCGGCGGCTCCGTGGATAGCTTTTGGTGGTTTCTTTCCGTTTGTGAAGACAGCGTGAATATTCGTGACAGCCCATGGCAGCTTGGAGTTGTACGTCAACACAGCGCTGGTTTTCTTCCCGGTACGAACAGATGCGCCAATACCTCCAGAGGCAAAGGATGCACCTGGTTTACCACGGGCCAGACTTCTGATCAAGCGGGTGCGCAGAAGGTATTCCTTTCTCCAGGATGCTAGGGGGGTAAGACGAGTGAAATAACGAGACTCAGACTGTATCAGATCGTGCGAGCTGTAAGCCCACATATCCACATTTTTCTTAACCTCGAGTGCTTCATGACCTGGGAAGAATCGTAGGAAGGCCATGCGCCAAGCATGGGAGCTGGTGATGAGGGCATAAAAGCGCTTGGAGACGAGAGCAATGGCGGCGTGCGAGTCGGAATGGAGATGCGAAAGAATATGTGTTAAGATCTCTGGGGTGAACTCAAGTTAGGATACTGTAAAAATATCATAATGAACGGTATGACGCACCATTTGGGAAATCTTCAAGCTGCACACCATCAGAAGGAGTTTCGGAGCGCTTGATAACCTTGAAGCCCAATGCCTTCTTTGGAGTAGGCGGTGTCATTGCATTTTCGTACTCGGAGATGCGCTGGCCAGGAGCTGAAGGTCGAACAGTTGAGCGATGACCCAAACTCAGTCGACGTAGCTCCTCATCGAGTAAGTCGGCATCGACGTCATGACCGGAGTCGCGGCGGAGTGCCGGTGCAGAGCCTGGTTCAGCGCCACTTGAGTCTCCGGAATAGACTCGACGAAGGCCACACGGGTCATGGTGAATGGGGCCATGCTGGGAGATCGAGGTTTTATAAGGGTTGTCTCGGTGAATCAAAGGTTCTAGATTCTCGAGAGGCTCTTGTTGCATATAGCTGAAGGCTTGGGACTCGGGGGATAAGGGTGTTGACCGTGCACAAGGTATCTGCACAGTCTAGGACGCCGGGGCGAGGATGTTGAAACAGATGAGGAGCTTGTTCGTGCGCTGTTGTGGTATATCGTCGCGAAGATGAGGTGTTGGTCAAGGTGATGATCGTTCCAAGAGGAAGTTTCCCTTTTTTGCCTCGCGGCGTGTCGAGTATCCGATCTTGAACTTTGCCGATGATAAGCCGGCGCGAGACACTATTGATACACTGATGAGCCAATAGACAACCACTATAAGACATCGTGTTCGATGAAGTGGTAAGATGTTGTAAGAAGTCGTTATTGAAACGTTTGTCTTGTCTTTCTAAGTTTTCTTTCTTCCCGGGTCATATCACCTCCTCATTGACATTATCGTTGCCTGTTGAGCTCGACTTAGATACTGTGAGTCATCAAGGTGTTCGCGACGGAGCCACTTCAAGTTCGCCTCCAGCAGCTTACTCGTTGGTCAGAATTTTCAACACACACTGGAATCCCATCATCAGTGTATAAGTTGGTATTGATGTTTTGAGGCATGGATGAGTGAGGTAGTGAAACCTTTCTGGTTTGGCTGCCAAGTTAACAATATAGAAACTGACAATATCTACCCTACAAGAAATAGATCATCATTTCTGGAAGCAAACTTCTGGAATTCTTAAAACCAAATAACAGTCGCACGACAAGTTCATTACCTAACACCCCTGGACTATTCCCCTGGGACTTCTAAGCTTAATCAGCCATTTGAATTGGATCTTATTAGAAGTTTAGAACGCTTCCCACATACTAAGGTATCTTCGCCAAATACGAGTTTCTGCCAGCCTTTGATTGGCTTATTATCTTTTTATGGCAATTATATTTAAGCTTTCAGCTACTTAGATTTCTCCATAATTGAAAAAGTGAGGAGTCTAGAACTGCTGATTTCCTGTACTATATCGAAGAATCTAACAAAAAACATAGAAAAACTAAAGCAGAACTCATTGAGAGAACTTCATTCAAAGCTGATCCTGCGCTGTTCATATAGGAAGAATTAGCCAGGACGCCAATAGTTCATCGTTAGTATTATAAACCTTATGAAATAGTGCTAAGGTTGCCCATATTTATATAGGTTATAACTTACAAGTACTGAAATAAGATTTTAATCAGTCCTATTTAACGAGCCATAATACTCACTAGGCTCCAAGAATTTATCTGGGGAGTTTCCTGGTTATTTAATAAGGAACTAATAGTAATACATATTTACTCGCGTTTTAGATGCCCTTTGTAATTATAACGTCAATCCCAGTCATAAATTACAAGCCAACTAGTCGTATATCGTGTTTCCCATCCATAATTCCAAATCTCTTTCATGCAATGCTAGTTACTGTCATGCCATTAAAACCTAGGTGCTAAAAGCCAATCTGTTTCCTGACACGGACCCTAATATGGTGAATCGTGACCAATGCCAGGTTCAAAACAGAATCCAAACGCCAAACGCTATGCAAAATCCAGTCATTCCTGTTGCTAAACCTGGCTGTTGTAAAATCGCACCACTGTCATCGTCTTTCTTACCCTTTCCGTCCTCTTTAGCATTGGTGTTGCTGGTTCCCGTAGCAACAGGTAACTCATCGGACGCTGTCGCTTTCGCCTCGATGGTGGTTACAGTTGAAGCCCCAAAGGGATACTTTATTGTCATTGTGCCAATGATGATACCGCTGGGCCCGATTGTGATGGTCTCACCCCCGGCCTCTTTTGTTGTGCTCTTGGCACCAGGCCCGGCAGTGAAGGTCGTTTCGTCGATTATCACGTATGAAGGGTTGACTTTGGTGATAGTAGCCCCACCAACAATCCGAAATTTGGTGTCGGTAACCTCAGCGTCAGACCCGCCTAGAGTGGTCCCGTCGACAACAATACCCTCTGGTCCAACAGTGATAGTATCGTCATCTATTGTTTCCGTTGTAACGGGGGCGCCAGTTCCGTATATCAGAGTCGTAGAGTGAAAGACAAACACGGATCTTCCAACTGCAGTGACCATTTCACCACCCTCAATGATTACGTCTGTCTGAGGGCCACCGACCCCATGGTATGTGAGTGTTTCATCATCAACCACCACTCTACCAGGCGCAATGGACACCTGTCGCTCCTCCATAATAGTACTGGACCCGGCGACAAGAACTTTAAGCCTTGTGGTCGTGCCCATAAGAGGAATCTTGAGCCTCGTGCCGCCCACAGTAGCTTCCGTACCCGAAACAGTAACAGGTACCTCTCCAATAGTCGCACCAGTAGGGCTGATAACAGATATCACAGTACCTACAGGCTGCGGTTTCTTAACTGTTGCTCCTTCACCAACCACTTCTGTTGGGCGGATTGTGAATGTTCCATAATCGACAGTAACTGTTGTTGTTTGATCTGCTCTGAGACTCGAAAAGGTCTTATCATTGACAATAACTTCTTGACCTCTGGCAGTCACAAAAAACTTCCTAGGGGGTTCAGGTTTAGCGTCAGGCTGTGATTGGGGCTGTGGACCTCCTTGTGGCTCGATTTCTGGCTGGGGTTCTGATGTTGGCCTTGGTCCGGATTCTGCTGAAGGTCGCGGTTTCACGTCAGGCTGGGGCCCTGACTGGGGACTCGACTTTCCGTGCCCCCCAGAAGAATCTGGGTGGTTTGAGCCCGGTGCTTTGGAAGGCTCGGGTAGTTGTTTATTACTCATAGGAAGAACCCCTCCACCGGTCGGTCGGTCGAAGTGCGGTGGCGGCTTTGTAGGGAATACAACCGCAGGGTTTTTGTCAGTCGTTATAAATGTCACGGTCATTCGTGAACTTGACATAGTTAAGCCTGGCACTCCAGGAACGGCTGTCGGATTCGACCACCCAGGAGGCTTTTCCGAAGTACAAGATTTTCCCCGTAAGCAACCTTGAGGAGGCTCCTTAGTTAATTCAGACCCTGGCCATGGTAGTGTTCCGGCTCCCTCGGAGCCATGAGATGGGACAATCTTTGAGAATGATGGGCTTGGGGCCTCGGTCTCGCAAATGTTGGGGGTACTGATAGTAGGATAGGGTGGCGTGTAATCACTTCGGTTTCCAAAGAATGTTATCGTCGATGTATACACGATGGAATACTCGGTGATGGGTTCGTTGTCCTGCAATGTCGTGCACGGCAACACTGACGTTGGTGCTATCAGCGTCAGTGTACCAGACGTCCATGGCCCAGGTGTGTATGTCTCATTTCCTTTCGAAGTAACTGAGGGAATCCAGCCGCAGGGAGACTTGGAGCCAGGACCGCATGTTTGTGTTTGCAGTTTGGTATTATTGGGTGCGGCTTGTGTAAAAGAATGTGCGAACCCCTGGTGTGGTCTCCTCTGAGCCGAAGCCTGGATATCAGCTTGAGTTGCTACAGAGCTTGCACCTCTATCATGATCAGACGGGTTGCCATTCGCCGGAGCAACAGATTTAGGAATTGTCTGGAAGAAACGTGAAGTTGAAGGTTCCGAGAAAGATCGAAGATGAGTTACTAGAGTAAGTCGAGTGCTCTCAGATGAAGTGGTCGGTTCTTGATCCAACTGTGAAGTTATTGGCAGTCTCTGGACAGAATAATCAGAACTGTTCTTTGGCGAAGCTGACTTGTTAACTTCAGTAGAAAATGCTTGGCCAGGAAAAGAGGAAAATTCCTCTTCCACCTGTGTTATTGACGTTGATGCTATCGATAACAAGCGAGTGGTACTGCCGTCTGGGGCAATCGCGACGGCCGTTTCATTCAGTGGAAAGCGCCGAGGGTTTGGCTGGTTAGGTTCGGATGGGGCTGATGGACAAGGTAATCTTTAGCCATGATTCTTTTTTTCCCCATCCCTTCATCTTTCAAGGGGAATGGATGCACAATGAGATACGCTAATGGGGCAATTCGAAGACTTACATCGAGGTAAAGCAACACCGACAATAGAAGGAACAAGCGTTGCGACTGAGAGCAGTCCAATAGCTTGTGCCCTCATATTGTCGATATAGCACAACACACAGACAGCATAGACGGGCTGCTCCGTACTATATCAACTGTCGCCCTGATCGTTTTGAGCTCCTTTTGTCTGCCATCCAAGCTCACCAAACCAAGTCAAACCGACTAGGACAGGCCTCTAAGCGAGTGATTTGGGCCGTGTCTGATGAACCGGTCTCACATCGGCCACCTATAGATGGTTCTTCAACGCAGTGACCACAACGGCTTTCGACGTTGTCAATAATAAGGAGAGAAAATCAATCACAAGATCCGATGCATGCCTGAGGAGGGGCTCAAAGGTTAATGAACCCGCCTCCAGCCTCTAACCTAGGTTCTAGCAACTGGCTCTAGTGCATAATGACAAGGGGTTACGTCGTCCAAGGCGTAAGCGCAAGCGAACGAACCATGTAAGTTCAGGTCATCTGGGGCTGCTAATTGACTCGACCCTATACTGTCCTCTCAGGGCCTTCCTTTCTGGTATTGTTTCATCTCTGGATCTGACTTTTGCCCTCGATCTAGTAGAATAGCTCCGAAGGGCTTTGGTGGCGGGAGACACAACAGTCCGGCCTTTCATAGTTGCACTGTGTGCTGTGTTGACACCCACCACAAAGCCCAGAATGCATGTGGCTGATGCCTTCATCCTATGCGAAAACTCCCTTGTTAATGCGTCTATCAACTCTGTTCGGTCTGGCCCAGAACATGACACTCCAGAACGATTGATTCCCCTTGGCAGATCACCACTTGTTCAGGTTTCACTTTATCTCCTTGACGTACCAAGGTCCCAAAAAAAAGTCGGAAGAGCCAGCGATAATTTGCAGAACTTTAACCCAGAGGGTTACCACCTCATCAGTCCCGACCTTCCGGGAAACATTCGGTGGGAACGGTGGGACAATCAAAGTTACGCGGGCCCAATATGATGTCTTAAGTTACATCCAGCTGAAATTCAAACAATTGATATCCATTCAGTTTTTCACATGGAGCTGAACAATCTGGATACACAGGCACACGGAGCTGAAGAAGATGGATCAGAAGCAAAATTCCGGTATTTGCAATTTTCACACCCGACCGGCAGCAACACCCATAACCGTCAGTTTCGGGTCCGATTTCGATGATCTTTAAGTTGTCGGAAATTGCCATTGTGGAATAAGCTCTGGTTTATCATGCGGATGCCTATACACCCTAAACCGTAGCTTAAAATTTTATTCACATGTTATGCTGACCTAACTGATAGTTGACGGGCACTCGGTGAGACAAGTTTATTACACAAGTTGATATTGATGGACCCGTCAGTATTGATTGATATCGTTGAACCTGCAGCCAGGGTCTTACTAGTCGTGCAACGCTTTCCAGCCACCGACTAGCCGGCGTCAGGGTTTTACGCCGAGTATGCTCGCCATGTCAGACGAATCGAGGCCCTTTGTTGACAGGGACCAGGATCGTTTCCAGAACCTCAAAAGCACCAACAAACTATTTTGTTTTCCTTGAAGGTGCTACGATATCACTTAATGGTACAATCGAACAATTTAGAGTAAATCACAGCTATACATGGTGCAACAATATCTTGAAACTCTACAGCACCGACAAGTCCAGATGGCAATGCAACTTGACAAGACCGTAAGTTCCCCTCCAACTAAACAGTCCTGCTTCGTGGATGCCATGTATTCAAGATGGAAGAGGGAACTACTTGAGATGATAAGGTTGTTCAACTCAGCCAATAACGAACATGTTACCCTTGCGACCTCTTCAGGATGGCCTAGTGAACGCCAAGGAACACTCCGCGCTCCGCATCATACATAGCGTTGGGGGCCGAGCCAAGCTAGAAATGGCCAAAGCCATGTAACGCTACTCTGTGGCTTTCTTTTCAGTCCAAGGCCACTGAGAAGGGGCACAAGGCCAGAACTCGTTAATCTTCAGTCGCCTCGCCCTGGCTGCTCCAACAAACTCCCAGTTCCATTGTCACCAAACCCACTGGTTTACACTCTTATCCGGCCTTGGCAGCTTCAACGAATCATTATTCCGTGCCAGAGTTGTACAATAGTGGCCATCACCAAGAAGGATTCGGCTCCCTGTCGCTCTGCTGTTGTTAGTGTTAACTGCGACCCTGGACTGGACACTGGGATCGTTGTTTGGTGTGAATCGCGACGTTGAATGTGCCGCATTGCGGTCACCTCCACTCTATCGGCTCAATAAATCTCGTTGGATGTTTGCTTCGAACCTAGGATGACATTTTTGGTGAGGGTCAAAGACGACAGACTTTCTCACATCTGTCTGCCAGACTCGAGATGTGGCCAATTATTCTTGGATCGTACTTCCTTCTCGCGCAACTAGCACAAGCCCGTGACCCAGCACCTGTTTTGTTGCCCTCTGGTGGTTGGTAAGTTACTCGATTCCGTTTTGTTGCAGTCAATTCTAAAACACAAGACAGGACTGGGAGCGATGGCAATTGGTCTACCATCTCATTTTCCCTGGGTTCAAATTCACAGGCCATTGAGGTTCTGGTGAGCACGGCTCTCTCCGAATTCTGGGCCATTGGACCGGGAGGATGTCTACCCAGTATGTTTTCCTCACTTGGTCGTTCCTTCTTCAGCTTGGCTTCTCAAATCCAAGTAGTCATTGATACCTTTCTATTCTGAATCTGCCATTAACAATCTGTTAGAGGAGCCTCACTGTATCGCCGCTCGCGGAGGCATCTACAACCCTCAAGAATCTAGCGATTGGAGCTCCCTAGGCACATGGCAGCTAGGTCTAAGCTATCTTGGTTACGATGGGAATGGCAACTACGGGCGTGATGTTATCATCACGCAAAGCCCTCTCAGTGATGATGCGTATACCATGGACGGTGTGCTAATAGCGGCCATAAACACGACCAACTACTTGAACGGACTCTTCGGTTTGGGTATCACACAGAGTAACTTCAACGGCACTGTGGCGGATTCACCATTGACCCAAGCAGTCGGGACGTATGGATTGATTCCAAGTTACAGCTTCGGATATACAGCTGGAGCATACTACAGTATGCTGCCCTACATGCGACCTCTTTTATTAAAGACACTAACATAACTAGGAAACAAACCTGTATCACTGACTCTTGGAGGCGTCGAAACACCAAGATTTAAAAGCCATGATAATGTCTTTACACTCAGCCAGGAAGACAATCTGGAGCGCCCTATGGTCCGTGGCATCCAGATAACACCCGCTGAAGGCCAAGATGTTCCTAGTTCTTGGGAATCTCAGCAACCTTTGCTCTCCCAATGGAACTCGTCTTTCTTCGCCATCATTGATAGCAGCACTCCTTACCTGTGGCTACCAGACGAGGCTTGCGACCAATTTGCCCAAAGTCTTAACTTGACGTACAACAGCACCTTTGAGCTTTACACCATCAGTGACGATCAATATCGTGATTATACAAATGACGAGACATTCGACCTTACTTTTGTGCTTTCAAGCTTTGACGATAACGATAACTTTGGCGACCCTTATAATGTACCAGGCATCGTCAATATTACCATACCTTTGAGAGCCTTTGTGGGCTTACTGCAATACCCTTTCATGCCCGATACGATCCAATACGGCGACCCAGCGATCCCCTACTTTATGCTACGAAAGGCGAAGAATAGCGCGTCGTATATTCTAGGCCGTTCATTTTTACAGGAGTCATACCTTATAACCAAGTATGATGAGGGTGTCTTCTCAATCCACCAAGCTCTTTTCCCAGACGAGCCATCGACAAATTCGGAATTGACTGCCATTAAACAGTCTGACAACAGTCCCTATCCTCCACCATATGCAGAGGATGAAGCTGGACTCTCAGATGGACAGGTGATTGGAATAGGAGTAGGTGTTGGGTTGGGTGTCTTCGTCGTCTGTGCGGCAGCTTTGTTTGTGTGGTTATACTTTCGACGCAAACGTAAACGAGCAGCCAAAAGCAACAACCCGTCAGCAGAGGATCAGGACCTTACGCCAAATAACGGATCGCGATCACCAAAGTCTCCTTTAGTCATATTGTTTTCGAAAATTCTCAGACGGAACAACTCGACTCAGCGAGCAGAAGATGGCGCCAATGTCAGAGGAAAGGTTGCTGAAGTTCCCGATACTCAAATCCACGAGATGTCAGCACCATTGCCAATAGCAGAACTTGATGGTGATGATTGTATGTCGTGGAATGACGATACGGAGATGGGTACCGACAGCACCTATAACATGACTGCCTATGAGATTGCCCGGAGAAAATTGGAAAAACAACTTCAGGGACCAGTTCCAACATATACTCCGCCTGCTGATGGGACGGAGATACCCGCAGAGAAAGCGATATACCAGCCAAACCCAACAAATGTTCCGCCTGTGGCCCTGCAACTATCGCCATCTGCATCTCTAAAAACAACACAACAAGGGGGCACGAACACAAGCTCAATACCGCTGCCATCTCCCATGACTCCGGGCTTCGATGCGAATGGCCGTCCCATCGAGGCACCCTCTCCAGCTACTATACCAGTATCGCCAACTAATGACAGCATTTCATTACCAAACTCACCCCTTTCTCCGACTTCGGACCACCATACCATGAACTCGATGGCAATGGGTGGATCTCATTCTGACCGTGAACCTCATTCTCCATCGAAACCCTCGAACGAGCCACAACAGCGAGCAGTGCAACGGACGCCCATTGATCCATCAAAGGTTGTATTTCTTGGGGCACTACCCAAGAATACCCGCTTCTCTCGGCACGCCGCTCCTCAAATTGTAGCAAATGAGGACTATCAAGCCACCGGTGAGTCATCACATCGGCACGGCTCCGTTGATACTCTGGGAAGTAACTTTACTGTCGACGAGGAAAGGCGAAATGTAGAAGGATCATCAAGGCGTTTGGATCTAGGTACAAATGGCTCATCCCTGAATGCTGTGATAGAAGATTCCCAACAGAATCATTCGACAGATCAGCCTGACACTTCACGAAGTCGAGAGCGCATCAACCCTGGTGAGGATTTGATTCATGTACCGCAACTGGCTGAAAGGCGGTATAGCTGGGAGCAATAAGCTGGTTGTTGTGCGCCTTAATTCCCATAATGATCACTAGCAAGAAAATTCCTGTCTGCCTTGAGGAGAAACGCGAAAGGAACGATGTCTGTGGTCTGGCGTGGTATCGGCCGTGGACGGCGCGATATCCAGCTGGCTTGAGTAATGCCACAGATTGCCAGAACAATATCTGGCCCAGACTGGTTAAAACCTCAGGAGTTGAGGCTGTTTTAACGTTTTCTTTGTCAAATATGCATGAGCGAGCGTAATGATTTGTCTTGATATGTCAGTCTCATATACCAAAGAGAAGAATATTTCTTATTCAATCTATAATCACACATATGATGATACGCTTATCATCTGCTTCTGATATTGCCATGTTTCTATGCTGGCCCTGTTGTATGATGTCTAAAGTATGTACTATATTTTCTACTGACATTTTCCTACCAGATTTCCTGCCACCATGTCAACGCTGCCAGAATCTTCTTGCGCTCCTCTACATCCTTGACATCCTCTGAGAAGGGATCAAACACGGCCTTCTTAGCCGCATCCGCCATCTTGGTCGAGCCACCACATACGCAGAATATTCCATTATCGAGGATGACCTCTTCGATTCTCTTAGCCTCCTCGCGTAGCCTGTCCTGGACATATATCTTATTTCGCTGATCACGCGAGAATGCTAGAAAGACATTGAGATGCCCGTCACGCACGGCGGTATCAAGCTCTTGTTGGAAGAAATAGTCGGCCTCGCGGTTGCGGTTCCCAAAGAAGAGATGCATCGGTCCTGGTGAGGGGTTCGTGAGACGCTCGTGAATAAGGGCGCGTATTGGGGCGATGCCTGTGCCCGTGGCGATGGCAACCAGAGGCCGTCGGGCATTTTGTGGGCCATGAATGGGTGAGAGGACTGGCTTGCGGGTGACAGTAAGAATGGAGCCCAAGGGAATGTTATCGAGATAGCGAGAGCAGAGGCCCTCACGAGGTTTGCGGAGGACAGTTTTGTATTTGACCAAAGCGACGAGAAGCTCGATACGAGTCTTGTCCTTGTCCGTCGAATGGTTTTGATGCACGCCACCATTGGCAATGCTAAAGTCTCGTCCACGGATGATTGGGAAAATATCTAAGAGACGTTCGGCGGGTAGTTTGACGGATGTGAACTCCTCCAGAACCTCGAGAATAGATCGCCTTGACCTAGTTGCATAGTCGAAATATTCATCTAGATACTCAGTCATAGTGAACTCGAGAAGCCGTTCCTTGTGATCTGGATTGGTGGAGAAGTAAGACATGTTCTTGAGGAATGATCTTCGAGGGATTGCAGTGAAGTCAATGTTGTTCAAAAGAAGCTCCCTCAATGTGCATATGGGGTTGATATAGAGGTTCGTGGGAAGAGATTCGCACAACGAGAGGTCAAGAGTCTTGTCGGCCACGTCTTCCCAGCCCATGAGTGTGATGAGCTTCTGGGCATCTTCGGGGAAGTTCTTAGGGTAAATGGTGAGGCAATCTCCAGGGACGCAAGATAACTTATCTCCATCGCGACGGGGAATGTCGAATGATATGAGGCGGACATCTTGCCAGTGTTTCTCTGGGGTGAGTCTGTCGTTTCCAATCAAAGTTGCTTTCCAACCATTGGGGATAGGGAGAGGCGAAGAGGGAGGGAGGTTAGAAACTGTGAGAGATGCATGGCCGTTTCTTATTGAGTTGTCATTGAGGGAACTCTTTAGGGACCATTTAGCGGGAAGAATAACATCATCAGGGATCGGCTCCAGTCCAGTAGGGGGAGGATGGTGTTCAAGTAAATGGTTGTAAAGCCGCTCACTCCAGCGTACAAAACTTCCGTCAATACTATCCACAACATTAGCTACTTCAACTTGCGATTCAGAACAGTAAGAGCTGACCCGTCTGGAAATTGTTCGTCCGCCTCAAAGGGATCAATGAAAGGTGTAGCACCAAGTTGATCGAGACGCCTGTTGAGCTTGCGAGCTGCCCAATTAAACCTGTACCGTATAAGCCATCGTGGACAGCATCAAACTTTCTCGATAACTAACTTGAGATAGGTACTATCACCAAGCCCAAAAGTTGTATACTTGACTGAAGCCAAGCAACCTGGTGGTAATTTCTTCCGAAGGAGCCTTTTCCAGAAGACCAGAGAATTATGAGGCATATCTCCTTGGCCAGTGGTTGATATGACGAACAATACGAAGTCAGACTGAAGAAGTGCATTCTAGTTTAGGATGTCAGTGATGTTCATTGATAAGGGAGCTACATGGCCTACTAAATCTACTGCATCGAGTTCTTCGACACGACTCTCAAAATGCAGTCTTTGACATATTCGCCCCAGCTCTTCTGCCATGTCCTGAGCATTGCCCGTCTCGGACCCGTAAAGGACGAGCACGCTCCTATCGTGAGCGGCCATAGTGAGTGACCGATAGATATGTAAAGGCGATTGCAGGGTAGAGACTGAAGTTGGAGTAGAGGTAATTAAGCCAGGGTCCGGTCTCGCAGGTTGAGGTTGTTTAGTGGGATGGTTTGCGTCAAAGTTAGCGCCGTTTAGCGGACGGCCGATGGCGGGGCGAGGTATCTACTGCGCTTCGGGATCTTATCAATCTGGGGATGAAATTTCAGATGATTCAGCGTTTGTTAATCATGATGATTATTGGGATTGGATGAACATGTCGTTACACATGGCCTTTGTCATTCGGGATCATGTTTCACAGAAATTGATCTATTGTTGTTTGATTAGGGGCCAGACAAGCTATTGATAGGTGACAATAGTCAATTGTTTATGCCCTCGAATTACCTTTTTTTCTTTTTTTTCTTTTTTAAGACTCATTGGCTAGATCGATTACATACTACCTATGTAGTATAACAACAACAATTTGCTTCGTGCTACTCATGACAACAATACCGGCAATCCATATCCGCCTAGCCCAACGTCTTTATTAAAGACTGACCGCAAAACCCAAGGCAAAGGGAACATTTCCTAAAACAGTTTTCATATTCAAACGCATTGACAACGGGCAAGTTCTAGAAGAAGAAGCTGTGGAGCAAGGAGCTGGGCTTGGCTTTCGGGGACTTGAGAAACCCAATCCTAATCCTGGCTTGCAGGACAGCATTGGATCCGAGCTGCCGGGCATGGCAGGATCATGAGCATGGCGGGCGTGCACTATGGACATGGATGTAAGAATAGAATAGGTAGCTCGCCTCTTCTCGTGTAATTATTGGTGGGAGCTGGCAATGATCGATGATGCCCTGGTCATTTGGCTCCCGCTATGTAAAAGGGGCTTGCAAAGGGGGTGAATCGACCCGGTCAGGGGGCTTCTCCCAGATATGTGACTCGATAAGCTGTCCAGCTGTGAAATTATCCAGGGTATGCAATTTCCGCCATGCAGGCAACCAAGCAACTTCGTGAGCCTATGCTGTGATCATCAGGCATTTCGAGAACCATTATCCAGGTAGCAAAGGGCCGTTGGGGTTTGGCAAGAATTAGGAAACTTCCAGGCTACGGTATTTAGTATTGGAAAGTTGCAAGCTTTAGAATTGGTAATATTATACCTTAGACCATCAAGGATATGTAACTAATAGATTTGGTACTTCTGTACATAAAAACAGTTAAAAACTTAGAAAGATAATATCGCTAGTTCTCGAGACTTGCCATTATGAAAGTCTTACTACCTTATGTAGTCCAGAGCTTGAAGTACAGAAAACCATAAGCCTTGTTAACCAGACAAGCGCTACAACTCTCCTAATCCGCTGATTTCTGAACATGATTCAATTCAAAGCATATTCACCCCAAGTTAGGTATGCTAATTCGCTGATGTCGTGCTTGCTCATAAATCTACGCCCTAGCAGGCACCCCACTGTTCTTGACCGTGATATCGATTTCATGGATATCAACATGAGCGGTCAGCCAAAAGGAAAGATATAATCTCTGAATGCAACTCCCATTCTTGCCATTTTTTTGTTTTCCATTTCTAAGGTAGGTGCCCTTTAGGGATCGGGGCCATTCTTGCCATTCGAGAAGCTTTTCAAACTCGCGTGTGCCTCAGCTCAAACAAAGTCAACCTTTACTCCTATTGACTTTGAAGTCAAGATACAGTAGCCAACAGAACATCACCGCACCACTTTAACTACACCGATACTGTACATAGAGTGACGCACATGATCCTTGGCCCGCAGCACCCACACGTCAGGCCCTAATATGAACATACTGTACTGGCACAATTCATGCATCAAGCAAGCAAAAATACGTGAACAATTCCTTCAAACGTGTGACCCCTTCTCTCTCATTGCTACTGCCAAGATCGTTCATCTTGAACAGTCAAGCGGCTACCCTTCTCATCTCCAGGTAAGAGCGTTTGATACAGGCTCTGGAAACAATTCCCCCGGCCGAAAGCGGTCTTCAAGTGTCCAGGATCTGTAACCACTCAAGTGGGAGAGAACCCACAAAACTGAAGCTCTCTCCGAAGCTTTCAGGTACTGAATACCGCCTTTCACAGTGGATGATACATGGGCATCTGAACCTTAACGTGGAGTGTTGCCGCCAACTGCATCGTGGTTCTCGTACCTTCCGTCGTGACCTGTACTAAGCTTTCCTCCGCTCTTTGCGCCTGCCGTCGTCCCCCTAGCCCTGGCCACTTTCCACTTTCCACAACTCCTCACCTGCCCACACCCCTGACAACACCCCCCTTCCTCTTTCCCTCTGTGCCCCCCAAACCCAAAGGCCAGAAAAATATTTCAGATTCCGCTACCAGTCGCCATCACTTCCTCCCTTTCTCTTCTTCATCACAACATCAAACACCTGTGTCTCCGCGCAACGCACCGTCGTCTGTCTAATCTCAACCTCGTTTCTAGGGCACGAAGCTACCCTGATCAAACTCCTCCTTATTGCACCAGAGTTCAACCTGTTCAACTCGCAGCCATCGTTTTCGAACGCTCCTCCACCACAGGTCCAAGTTCGAACGTCATAATCAATCTAACCACCAACCTCATCCACCTACCGCCATCATGTCTGCCGCCAACACTACCACTACCAACAACAACATGGATGCTGCCGTTAATGACGTCGCAAACACTCTGAGCAATACCTCACTCAACAACAAGCCTGCCGATGACAAGACGGCCGCCAACGAGGCCGCCTCGGCCAGCGCTGCTGAGGGCCGTCGCCTCTACATTGGCAACCTGGCCTATGCGACAACTGAGGGGGAGTTGAAGGACTTTTTCAAGAGCTATCTTGTGTAAGTTCTATCCTCTCTTCATGATCATCTCCCTGCCCAGCTTCTTTTTATCTTGGTGTCACCTTCTCTGTTTCATGCAATGAGCGGCTAGCTGAGACACGTGTCTTCGCCATCGCGATGGGCGCCTTCCCTAGCTATCATATGACGACAAATAATGGGCAGGCACGCGTGAAGTCCCTTCCCAATTATCAAGTCTTGCCCTGGAAATGGGTGGTTACTGGCTCTACCTGTTGTGGCTCGGAATAGTAGCCATTGATCCCATTGCCTCGTTATCATAACCATCACCCCACCACCTCATCATGAATACACCTTAACAAGTACTGATGTTCTTGCCACTAGTGAGTCTGTCTCGATTCCTAAGAACCCCCGCACCGACCGCCCTGTCGGCTACGCTTTTGTCGACCTTTCCACTCCCACTGAGGCTGAGCGTGCCATCGAGGAGCTCTCCGGCAAGGAGATCCTCGAGCGCAAGGTTTCTGTTCAGCTCGCTCGCAAGCCTGAGCCCGCTGGCGAGAAGTCAGAGGGTGCTAACGGTGAGGGTTCTGGTGCCGAGGGCTCTCGTCGTCGAGCTTCGGGACGTGGCCGCGGTCGTGGCCGTGGTCGTGGAGGCCGCACTGCCCGCGCTGGCCGTGTGAGTCATTCGTCAGTTCTATGATCTATGAGTTTTGTACTGACAATGTCATAGGAGGGTGCTGAGAAGAAGGAGGGAGAGACTACTGAGGCTGTTGCCGCTACTGAAGATGCTGCCCCCGCAGCAGCGGCTCCTGCCACCGCTGAGGTTTTACCATTGACCGACATCACAAACAAGATCAACACTGACGCGAACACCAAGAACAAGACTCAAGCTCGCCCCCAGCGTGAGCGCCGTGAGCGAGGCCCTCCTGCTGATGGAATTCCTTCCAAGACCAAGGTCATGGTTGCCAACCTGCCTTACGACCTGACCGAGGATAAGGTGAGAGCACCGTACCAAACTCGTTTTTGATACAGTTTGCTAACACCATAACAGCTTATTGAGCTTTTCAAGGCTTATGAGCCTTCTTCCGCCAAGATTGCTCTCCGACCCATTCCCCGATTCATGATCAAGAAGCTTCAGGCTCGTGGTGAGGCCCGCAAGGGTCGTGGCTTTGGCTTTGTTACTCTGGCTTCCGAGGAACTCCAGCAGAAGGCTGTTAACGAGATGAACGGAAAGGAGATTGAGGGCCGTGAGATCGCCGTCAAGGTTGCTATTGACAGCCCTGACAAGACCGATGAGGAGCAGCACGAGGGTGATGCTACCAACGGCCAGAAGGATGCTGCCCCTGCTACTGAGGCTACTCCTGCTGCCGCGCCCGCCCCTGCTGGTGGTGCTGAGGCTGCTGTTACTCCTGCTGCTGCCACCAAGACTGAGGCTACCCCCGCCTCTACCACTCCTGCCACTACTGCCTAAGTTATGGCTTGGCACGAATTTCATGGGCATGGACTAGGTATGCCACGATGATAACACTTACGATTTGGTACGCGATTTTCACGAATTTTTCTTACGGTAGATTCTCGCTACAACGATGAAAAGAAAGAATGAGGTATTCGACCTTGCCGGGATCTTGGGGACGTAAGCAGGAGCGAATCGGGCTCTCATGAATCTCGGGTGGTGTTTACTTATCAGCTTTTATCACTTTTCTCATCAAACACTTAATATTTCCATGATCGGGACACAAAAAAGCTCACAGGCCCTCTGTTATCTTGTATTTGTATCACTTTTTCTCCATCACCCTTCTGCGGGTTGTACACTAGTTTACACCGGAGGCGGCTGGGGGGAGAGAAAAGTTTAGCGGTATTATAAAGGGCGTTTTGATGAAGCTAAACGGGCCTTTGTGATTTAAGTCGCTCGAATGTATATTGCCGTGATGATGAATGTATGTAAATTCGTCTTGACATGATGATATAAGTTGGCAGTCGAGTTCACCCTTCAAAATTGTGGAGATGCGTGGGAAGAGGCGTCATCGCTTTGGAGTATAGGATGATGAAAGCATATCTCGATTTACCTAATGCGTCAACGCGGTCTTGTGAACCATTTGCATGCAGAAGATTATGGATATGATACAAATAACTCGACTGAAGCCATTATCGTGAAATGTACAGACTAAATCAAACAGGATACTGGATAATATAGCTCACGTGGACATTAAGGGTTCTAGAACTGGTGCTTAATGTTGTCTTGATAAAGTGTAGCGAATTTATTTATGGATTAAAATGCCCCGCCAACCTTAGCCCCTTAATGGTCGGGAGCAGTTGGGGGGACCTCATGGCAACGAGCGGGAGGAGCTAGGCCCATGCTCCAGTGCATCGAGCAACAGGTAGTATTGGGCGCTGAGTGGTGTAAATGTAAAGGCAAGGTACCTGATGGCACTAGCGCCCTCAGATGTCTCCCTTCGTTTCTGTTTCCATTTTCAGGTGTTTCCAACTCATCATAAAGACCCATTGTACCGTACTATATCGTGCTCAACAAACACAGTTCAACATATACTCGACGCTTTAATATCTCTACAAGCACTGAACCTCTTAAGATGGCATCCAAGGGCATGTGGGAGGTCGATCCCGAGACGCGGTCCAAGGTTCGTCCACCATTGGTCTCCTTTCCTATTCATCTAATCTCTCCTCATCCTTTCTGTTCTTTGCGCTGCAGTCACACACGCTGACGCCGATACTGTCGATAGCTCGCCACCCTCCAGAAGGAATCAAAGAATAATCTCTGTTGCGATTGCAATGCGCCCTCTCCCCAGTGGGCGTCTCCCAAGTTTGGCGTCTTCATCTGCCTCTCGTGCGCTGGTGTGCATCGAGGTCTTGGAGTTCACATTTCCTTCGTCAGGAGTATTTCAATGGACGCCTTCAAGTCGAGCGAAATCGAGCGAATGCGACTGGGCGGCAACGAGGGATGGAGGAACTTCTTCGAAGAGCATGAGCAAACTAAGATGATGGGCATCACATGGGAAGACTCGACTATTGCAGAACGATACAGTGGTGAAGTCGGTGAGGAGTGGAAGGAGAGACTGAGCTGCAAGGTTGAGGGCCGCGAGTATGTCCCTGGTGCGAAGAAGCCTGTGTCTGCGCCCACGAAACCCGCGTCGCGAACAGGAACTCCCATGAGTGGTAGCTCGCGCCGTAATGAGAGTCCTGCAGCGGGGTCAGGAGGCAAGGTCAAGGTGGACGACCAGTACTTCTCAAGGCTTGGAGCTGATAACGCTTCACGACCGGATCATCTGCCACCCAGCCAGGGAGGAAAATATGCTGGATTTGGAAGTACTCCTGCGCCCAATTCTTCGGACAACGACCTCAACTTTGGTGATATACAGAAGGACGCTGTCGCGACTCTGACTAGGGGATTCGGCTGGTTCACGTCAACAGTCTCAAAGACCGCCAAGACTGTTAACGATGGCTACATTCAGCCCACTGCTAAGCAGGTATGTCACCTGTTCTTCCTGGCCATTCTACGTAAGGTATCTTAGAGTCTTATCTAACATGTGTACAGTTTGCGGAAGGCGACTTTGCAAAGCAGGCTCAAATGACCGCCTCTGCGTTCGCAAAGCAGGCCCAAGCAGCGGGCAAGAATGCACAGGAGGGTTTCACCAGATTTGTGGAAGGCCCTGACAATCAGAAAAGTCGAGAAGCCCCCCTAGATGAGAGCAAGAAGAGCTTCTGGGATGAGTTCTCAAACTTGGCCGATCAAAGACAACCTGCCAACAACTCAATCGGCACAAGTGCTATGGGAATGGGCAAGAAGAGCACGGCAGCTCCTCCATCAAAGAAGCAGGATGATGCATGGGACGATTGGTGAGCGGAAGTGTACTCTTAGCTGATTCGGAGGGCGATTTGTTGGTAATGTAAGGTAGTCGGAGCATTGGAGTATAGGCGTGCCTGTTGATTGAACCAGTCTCTTTACAAAAAAACTCGACTTTCCCTCGGGTTACTTCAGTGTCCAAACAGAATTGCCAGTAAACCTATGCTTGCTGTTCCCAATGTCGAACGACCTGAATACCTGTCACCCCCGACAAATTCTTACAGTCCCAATCCGTTTGCGGCGCTGGGCCTGAGCTGTCGCTGACATCGAAGGCAATATTGTGCCCGCACCCGGGCTCTGTCCTGGGATCCCCCCTTTCACATAGGTATCTAGCAACATATATCAGTGAGGCCAAAGGCGCACAGTCAAGATAATACAATAGCAATGTTTTTAAACACAACACAATACAAGCCGTCATGCACTACGCCCAAGAAACACAATAACCTTAATATTAAGTCTCAACAGATCACACAGCAACTGCCTTGAACTTTAAGATCCAACTAAACAAGTGGCCTCAATCCACAAGCATAAAGAAGATGTTTCCCATATAACTCCCGACTGCTCGGCCATCTGTATAGCCTTTGCCAGCGTCCAGGACACCTACTATGGCGTCCAACCCGTCAACGCTCCTTTGGGGCGGTCGCTTCACAGGCCGGTACTGCTCTGTCCGGTATTGCGACCTGGCAAATCGGCCACCGCGAGACTCCCGTGGCGACGCATGCTGACCGTGTCACCATCTAGAGAACATGAACGACCTCATGGTCATCTTCAACGAGTCGCTCCCCCTTCAACAGGGCGCTGCATGAGGCTGATATCCGGGGCTCCATCACCTTTGCCAAGGCACTGCGGCAGCTAGACCTGCTCACCGACGAGGAGCTCGGCGAGATCACCACGGGCCTCGAGGCTGTCGAGAAGGAGTGGGCTGAGGGCAAATTTATCATACATCCTGCTGTTGATGAGGACATCCACACGGCCAACGAGCGTCGTCTAGCTGAGCTCATTGGCCCGACCATCGTTGGCAAGCTTCACACAGGCCGCTCACGCAACGAACAGATCGCCACCGACGTACGCCTATGGATGCGAGCCCAGCTCGATGACCTATCCGAACAACTGCGCGCGGCCCTGGCCGTTTGCGCTGCCCGCGCCAATGCAGAGATCGATGTACTGATGCCCGGCTACACCCACTTCCAACGCGCCCAGCCCGTACGGGTTTCCACTGGTTACTCTCGCACGCCACCTACCTTATGGGCGAACTGCAACGGCTTCGCGGCTTCGCGGCGTCCGTGACCGTACCAACTGTTGTCCCCTTGGTGTTGGCGCCCTGGCGGGGAACCCCTTTGGCATCGACCGCACCTTTCTCACCAAGGACCTAGGCTTCTCCTCTGTCCACCCTAACAGCTTAGCGGCGGTCGCGGATTGTGACTTCGTGGCCGAGATCCTGCAGTGGTCGAGTCTGCCGATGGTGCATCTTAGCCGCCTTAGCGAAGACCTGATTATCTATTCAACAGCCGAGTTTAGTTTCGTTCAGGTTGCCGACGCCTACAGCACCGGTAGTAGTTTGATGCCCCAGAAAAAGAACCCCAACAACCTCGAGCTGATCTGGGGAAAGGCTGGCAGGGTTATGGGGCAGGTCCGTCCCTTTTCGGCCCCGACTAGTAGATATGAAAGGGCTGTGCCCTGAGCTGACTGACTGTCGACAGGCATCGGGCTTTCTTTCCACCCCCAAGAGCCTTCCAACGGCGTATAACAAGGACATCCAGGAGTCAGTGGAACCCCTCCTTGACTGCATTAAGACGGTTTCGCACTGCCTGCGATTGCCGCCGACGTCCTGAGCACGCTGCAGATCGACTCCGAGAAGATGAAAGCAGCCCTAACAGTCGACTATCTGGTTGTGAAAGGTGTGCCCTTTCGGCAGACGCACCACATCGCCGGCGCCGTTGTCCGCAAGGCAGAGGAGAAGGGCGCCTCTATCGCTGAACTAGAGTTGCCGGACCTTAAGCAGATCTCGCCCCAGTTCGAGGCTGACATTGTTGACGTCTTCGACTTCGAAAGGAGCGTCGAGAGGAGGTCTGCCCAGGGGTGCACGAGCCGGAGCTCAGTGCTAGGCCGAATCTCCGCCATCGAGGCTTATCTCGCCGGGAATTGAGCCTGCTGGTCGACCAAGGCTACCTGCGGCTAGGCAGTGGCTGGACATTTGAGTTGATTTATCTTTTGTGTCTGGCCAAAGGCACAAATAACATAGGATGTCCCCCGCCCTCCGGCGACGAGATATGTAAGAGCCAGAATGGGGCATGGCCACAAAAGTAGTATATATTTTTAATTTAATCGTTAATCCAACAATCCTTGTAGTCGGGTTTTACCCATTAACCTGTTCTGCGCATCCTACGTGATCACTTTTTGACGGGGCGGCCCGAGCCTCGTTCGTAGCTTAATACGAGAACCCCGCTCCGAAAGAACAAAGCATCAAGTCATTAATAAGATCAATTGTTGATGTTCTATCGTCTATTGTATCTACCTTGCCCTCACTGAAGAACTCATGGCGTATCCAAGAGCTTCCTTTCGCCAGTAGACATCCCCAATAGCCTCAACCAACAATTCTTGCCGTTCGAATCTGTTTTGGGCGGCATGCCTGAGTTGTCGTTGCTTTACCCTGAGCAGAGGCGATCAGAAAGGTGATCAAAGCCTGGGCCAAGCATCTAACTTTGGTTTAGGCCACCAAAAGTGTCCCAGTTGTTCCTGTCAGTAGCGGCAAAGCCAACTGTATCCACGAAAACATATTGCTTGTTGATAAGCGTAGGTCAGACTTCGTATCGTTGGGTGCCTGCAAGTTTTCAAAGACAATTTAAGAGAACAAAAACTACTACCAAGATCAAATAATGAGGGTAGAAAGCAACAAGGTATCAAAAAGATCGCCTGTCTCGGTTTGTGATCTCCTGAAGGAGGATTGACTTTCCTACCCCAGCTTGCCCAACAACAAAAACGATCTTCGTTCCTGGTAGACAAGTGAAACTAATTAGATCAACCGCAAAACTAAACCAAGGTTTTCGATATATATATGACGCCGAGGACAAAGTTAACTTGCTACTTCTTGAGATAGAAGACCGTAGCGCTGAAGGCAGCTCCTCTTGACTTATCTACCAGCTTTTTCAGGATATCTGACCCTGAGGTCTTCCAATCGACTGGACGAAACCCATCTCTGGAAACGCACCCATCGATATCGTCTTGTACAGAGGTCGTGTTTAGGGCGGTGGTTGGGTAAGGCGAAAAGGAGGATAATGATCCTGAGAATCCAGAAGGCGGGAATAGGGCCCTGGTAGAGGGTGACTGAGCAGCATTAGGCTGAGCCTTGCGTGCTGGCTTTCTGCCTTGAGACTGCTATTTCGCCGGAGTTCGGAGCGAAGGGCGCAGAGATTGAAGCCTCAGGAAGTGTGAGGCGTGTGCAATTTCATGTAAGACCAAGTCAAGTTGGCTGTCAGATGGAGTACAAGAGAAGGCCACTTTGGACCTGATTTACAGGAAAGTGATGTCTGTGAAATGGTCACAAGAAATGAGCAGGGTTTTCTTTAAGAATGCACCAGGTATTTATAAGCGTAGAGTCGCCTTCTCTTGCCTTGAGATATTATTCATTATTTAAGATATCTTCCCCCCTAGTAGCCTAGAAAGCCAGGTCGCAATCGCATACCATTACCCCTACCGCGTGTACTACGTCTATGAAGCACCCAAGCCAAGGACCTAGCAGTTGAACTGGCGTGCCTTACCAGCACGAACCCCTGGTGGACACTCGGATCGCAGGCCTTCACATTCTACCACTAGAATCCTCGCGGATCAGTGCCGCAGACATGCCCGCATCGTCAAAGGAATAAGTGATTTTGACGCGTGGGGCACGTACTTCGCGAGAGCGATGACGCTCATGTAAATAGCGGAAATGTGGAGTGTTGATCTGGGTTTCGTGGTAGACTACCTTACCTTAGTTATATGGCTGGGCTCGGCATTTGCGTATAAGTTGCCGGTGGTTCAATACCGTCAGTGGCCGATTTCCTCAACACCTGCCCGTATATACTTTCAATCGAATTTTGGTAGAGTGTCATACCGAAATACATATGCGTATGATGAGAGAAGAAAGATACGATACCAATTAATATATGTCGCAAACATTTTGGCAGAAATAACATCAACAACACGGAAATGAATCCCGACATCGCTTGATCATCCGGCGGATTTGTCACGTGGGCCGTCGGCCGAGGTTGGAGCTGAGACCGGCCCTAGCCGGTCCCGCGCCGAGCTTTGCCATGACGACTTGGCCGGCCCTCGTGAACGTCTCGCCGCTGCCGACAACTTCAATTTCGCATTGAGCAATATCCATACAACATGTCAGCACTACGGATCCTCGTGCCCGTCAAACGGGTCATCGACTATGCTGTAAAGAAGCCGGGATTGACAATTGAGAAGCAATGGAATGCTGACAATCTTTACAGGTCAAGCCTCGAGTTAACAAGGCCCAAACGGCCGTCGAAACGGCCGGTGTCAAGCACTCAATGAACCCGTTCGATGAGCTGTCTGTCGAAGAGTCAGTACGGATCCGAGAGAAGAAGCGTGCACCCGGTGGTGTCGAGGACATCTGCGTTATCTCTGCTGGTCCTCCCAAGGCGCAAGACGTGCTGCGAACAGCCATGGCCATGGGCGCAGACCGAGGAATCCACGTTGAGCTTAAGGACGGAGATGAGCTAGAGCCTCTCACAGTAGCCAAGATTCTCCAGAAGGCAGTGGAACAGCAGAAGAGCAACTTGGTGGTTCTGGGCAAGCAGAGCATCGATGATGATGCGGCACAGACTGGCCAAATGCTTGCAGGTCTCCTGGGGTGGCCTCAGGCTACACAGGCGAGCAAGATCGAGTTCGGTGCTGGTGATGAAGTCACCGTGACAAAGGAGGTTGACGGCGGTGTTGAGACGGTGCGCGCCAAGCTGCCCATGGTCATCACGACAGACCTGCGACTCAACGAGCCCCGCTATGCCAGCTTGCCCAATATCATGAAGGCCAAGAAGAAGAAGTTGGAGAAGACAAAGCTTGAAGATTTTGGATTGGATGGTGTGAAGCGTCTTAAGACACTTAAGGTCATCGGTAAGTTAACTTCTCTCGCATGAATGTTCCATAGTGCTTTTACTAACTTCCGCAGAACCCCCCGCTCGTCAGGGAGGTGGTAAGGTTGAGGATGTTGGTGGTTTGGTTAGCAAGCTTAAGGAGCTTGGTGCACTGTAAACAAGAAGAAAGAATAGTGAACATGACAAAGTCGAAGGTCATTAGAAACGCCGAACCCTGAATGTAGTATTATTACTGTTATAATGTGTAACGTGAGGTTTACATGAGACAAGTTCGCATGCTGTTCTCCAATTCTACCAGATGCTCCATGTATATGTCCGCAAACCCAGGAGACTATGACTGAAATAAGTTTCTGCTTTGAATATATATGTGATTGTCAACTTGAAAAATACTTAATGCTTTTGAGCTTGCACCAACTTGCTGAGCTGCCAATTCAAGAAAAGGAAAGCGTGCATTTCTCAAGAGACCTCAAGAGAGAATGTTATTAGTAAATTGCAAGTGTAAAGGCACACAGGTACCTAGGTAAGAGAGTGACTGGAAAAAAAGACAAAAATCGCAACCTCACTCCAAGGAGCGAGGTTTCGATCTCGGGCGGTCCATGTTCAGCCCGACGTATTTCCCGTTGTTCCAAGTTGTTCCATTTGAAGGCGACGGGGTGCCATAGATTAATTGGAACGCAAATTGCACTTATAAGGCTAGTTTGTGGGGATATCGCGCTGCGAGCCCGAGATGTGTCAGGGCTCTGGTTACATAAACACGCACGCACGTGAGCAGTTTCCTGTCAACGACATGGCTTGCTATCAATAAGTTGAGGCTCAAGAGACTCTATAGAGCCTCCATCTTATTGTGATACCAAGACCGAGACTTGCAAGGTTGTCTCATGATTCCGACTGCCGAACGCCGCGTGCCTGGCAGGGTCATCGAGGGCTCCACAGACTCTTATCAGAGCGATCGACAGTGCTACGCTAGAAATACTTCTAGCTTGGCTTCCATGCTTTGACCGCCAACAGAGGAGAAACCTCAACAAGGGCGAATCAAATGACGTCTCAACATTTCCGGAGTTCGTCTGGGGACGGTGGATCTTGTATGGTTTCATTGTCATGATAAAGGGCATGGCCGTGCTGGAGTGCTTGACTCAGTCGACATGTTTACGTTCAATGAATATGGCCTTGGGTGCAAGAGTGAACATGAGTTGTAGCATTTGAGAGAAGATATTCAATGGTCACAATATGTCTTGTTCTGGCTATATGTGACATGGAGAAAAGAGAGGCTTGGTGATCGATCCAGGTTGCGTTGTGACGTGTAATTGGTGTTGGGTCAAGGACTCACACAGCGAAGAGAGTCAAAAACGATATCGGAGGTTAAGAGATCTTGTCAAAGGGTTTAGTTCCTGGTAGCGGGGCTCTAATAGTGCCAATAGGCGGAGCGCTCAGCCCGCCACCACTGTTTTCTCGGCGGAAGAGCGGGATCCGGGTTCCGCCAGGAGGAAATTTGCAGTGAGGAACCCACTCAGCTCGAAAAAACTTGCCAATGACCAAGACCGTGTTGTCAGGTTTCCCTTTCGGGGCGGCACCTGCGGAGCGGGATCGCACCAGTCAGCCCTCCACCACCTATCGTCCATCCATGGTTGGATCCTACTAACTGAGGTATCCTATCTTTTCTTCCCAACTCCCACCCTCTTGGTCCTTTTCTTTTCTTTCTTCTCCTCCAACAGAAAGAAATCCTCGCGACAGTTTCACACAATCTTCACCTCCAAACACTGACTCAACGCTCCTGCAACCCGATTGCATCTTCTACTATAATTCCGAACTGAGCTCGTCTCTTTAATCCGCCCATATGAACGGGCGCCCATCCGTCTTCACCTCGCAGGTACGTTCACTTTTTTTTTTTTCTTATTACCTCGCGTGTGACATACACTCGCTGTATCAACCCCGCCATCACCGAACACATTTTTGTCTGTGACTCTGCAACGTTGGTTGTAGGAGCTACAAATCGATGTGTATCTACTTGATGGCTCCATTTCATCGTCACCAAGACTTCCATTAGACTTCAATCGACACAATGCTAACTCGACTTGTAGGATTATCTATCTGGTTCGTACTCTTCATTGGTTTTGATTCACCGCTCGAAACCTTACCTTATCTCCACCAGAAGCGAAAACTAACCCATCTACTCTTACAGACCATCTCTGGAAGTCACAGTCTTGCTAAAGATCTTTCTTGACCAACCGACTATTCTCCTTCTAAACACAACCTAAACAACCGACATATACCAAAATGTTCTCCCGACTGGCTTCCTTTGCCAAACCCGCGGCCAAGTCCGCGTCGGCTTCTGGCCGAACCATGCTTCAGGTCCGATACCTGTCTGAGAAAGCTGTTGCTGGCAGCAAGGGCAGGACGATGCCCTTCTCTGCTGCTCGAGCTACTGCTCCTGCTGCTTCTCTTCCCGCCACTCTCACCATTCGAGTATGTACTCCTTCAATGGCATGCCACTTGTCAACCTAAGCTAATATGCCCATAGGATGGTCCTGTTTTTCAGGGCAAGGCTTTCGGCGCCAATGCCAACATCTCTGGTGAGGCCGTCTTCACCACATCTCTTGTTGGCTACCCCGAGTCCATGACCGACCCCTCCTACCGAGGTCAGATCCTCGTCTTCACCCAGCCCCTGATTGGCAACTACGGTGTTCCCTCCGCTGTCCGAGACGAGTTCAATCTTCTCAAGTACTTCGAGTCGCCCCACGTTCAGTGTGCTGGTATTGTTGTCTCCGATGTCGCTGTCAACTACAGCCATTGGACTGCTGTTGAGAGTCTCGGCGAGTGGTGCGCTCGAGAGGGAGTTCCCGCCATCTCTGGCGTTGATACTCGCGCCATTGTCACACACCTCCGAGAGCAAGGCTCTTCCCTGGCTAGGATATCCATTGGTGAAGAGTACGATGCCGACGAGGATGAGGGTTTCGTCGACCCCGGCCAGATCAACCTGGTTAAGCGTGTCACCACCAAGGCTCCCTTCGTTGTTGAGTCCCCCGGTGCCTCTCTCCACGTCGCTCTGATCGACTGTGGTGTCAAGGAGAACATCCTTCGCAGCCTGGTTAGCCGAGGTGCTTCCGTCACAGTCTTCCCCTATGACTACCCCATCCACAAGGTCTCGCAGCACTTCGATGGTGTCTTCATCTCCAACGGTCCTGGTGACCCTACCCATTGCCAGGCTACCGTCCACAATCTCGCCCGCCTGATGGAAACTTCCAACATTCCTATCATGGGTATTTGTCTCGGCCACCAGCTTCTGGCTCTCGCTGTTGGTGCCCGCACCATCAAGCTCAAGTACGGTAACCGAGCTCACAACATTCCCGCTCTCGACTTAACCACTGGCCTGTGCCACATCACCAGCCAGAACCACGGATACGCCATCGATGCCAGCACTCTTCCTAGCGACTTCAAGGAGTACTTCGTCAACCTCAACGACGGATCCAACGAGGGTATGCTCCACAAGACCCGCCCCATCTTCTCGACCCAGTTCCATCCCGAGGCCAAGGGTGGCCCTATGGACAGCTCTTACCTCTTCGACAAGTACCTCCAGAACGTCCAGCTTGCCAAGAGTAACCAGGTTGTTTTCAAGGATAACCGACCTACCCCTCTGATGCTCGATATCATGAGCCGAGAGCGTGTCGGTGTTGAGCCTACTCCTCTTGCTGCTACTGCTTGAACGACTAGTGTGAGATGATTTTGGCGTCTAGGATAGGTCGTTGGTAACGTCTGTTAGTTTCTCGGGAGCAAGGATAACGGCTGCTATTCTTTTAATGTTATGTTAAGAAACATTGGTCTTATAATAAAGATTGTGATACCACCACTACACCTCAACCCGCTATGTCAACCTGCTGTGCGGAAATGTTCTGAAATCAATGACCAAAGCAACCGTAGCATCCAGCTTGTAGCGTCTTGTTGAGTGCTATCAACAGTACAAACACAGATTATAACTTGAATAAAACCAGCCTTCAGAACTAAAGTAGAAATTAAAATTAAAGTTACCCATTTCACTGATGTCTTAACACGGGTTGTTTATTTCCTTAGGCTTCTTGCCTTTTTACTGTCTCAACGCCGCCCTTCATGTGATATAGCTCCTGATACCATGTGTACAACACAGAGTTATTAATTTGAATGCCCTGTCTTTTCTTCGCATCTCGTGGCCAATAATACGCACCTAGCCCTCAATCCCTCATTCGAAAATCACCGTCGTCAGACAAGGAGCCACGACGAGGACCGTGGTCGTCCCGTGGTGGGGGAAGATACCGATCACTACGCGGTCGACCGCCGCCACCACCGCGTCCACGACGTCTTCCACCACGGCGCTCACGGCCTATGGCTCGCTCACGGTGTGGAGGTCGGATGCCTTCAAACACCTCTTTGCCCCGGTCAACGAATGTAGTGCCGTTCTCAAAGGAGTAGCGGTTAATCTCACGGCCGACGTCGCGGTCGCGATCTTTTGTGTAATAAGAGCGCATGTTGTCGATACGGCGGCGCGCAAGGTCTTCGGATACAGGTTGGTAGTTGATGACTGGGCGAGTATTGGTTCGCTTGAATGCACCGCCTGGGTTGATAGGTGGAGGTCTTGGTCCAGGTCCAGTGCCGGGGCGAACAGGGCGTGGTCCAGTGGGAATGGCAGGTTCGCGGAGTGCTCTGGGTCCAAGAGGGATAGAATTGGTCGCCATTGTTGAGCTCGGGGGTGGTCTTGCGTTCAGTTGAGGCATCGTGCGAGATGTTGATGCTGATGCTTCTTCGAGGTGTGCTTCAACATCGCCGCCAGGGCCATCCTCATAAACGATTTCCCATCGAACACCAGAACGGCCGCGTGGACCACTGCTGGCTTGTTCTGTATCGATCCAGTCGCGGACCTTCTCAGGAGGGACAAAGTCAACCCACAGGGCTTTGCGATTGCTCTCGTTAGGCCAGACACTATCATGAAGTGCAGTGCGAACGCGGGAAGCAGCAGCGGTATTCCTGAAGATAACAAAACCATGAGTACGGATCTGGTCCAGGAAAAATTCAGTCACAATCCCGTCGTCATCGTCCGTTGCGTCTCGAGAACGTGCCGCAAGCGTGACGAGATGGGCCTTGACATCTTGGGGTCGGAGAGGGCGCATAAAGTTCTTGATGTAAAGTGCAGAAGTGGCCGGGTGCACCGCCGGCGCAACGTCTCGTTCGTAGTCCATGTCCTGCGGTTTATCTCTGTCTTCACCAAAATTTTCTTCTCTGGGTACCTCGGTCTCTGGGGCAGCTTCTTGTGTAGGTTCTTGTTGAGGTTTCTCTGCTTGGGGCTCACTATCCATGTTCATAGGAGCAGGTTTGTTTTGAGTTTCAGGTAGCAGATCTTCCTGTCGCGCACCTAGACTATCGCCGTTTGCTGGACTCTCATCCGTGCGGGCGCGTTTGCGTGCAATCGATTCTTCGGTTGGTGGGGGTGTGAGAGAGCGGCGTTTGCGCTTTTGCTGTTCGGCAGCAGGGGTTGGTTCGAGTGAGTGAGAGGGTGTAGATTCGACAGTGGTTGTCACTGTTCCCGCTCTTGATTTCTCCTCCACCATTGGTTCCCTTACTTGTATATCTACTTCATTTCCGGGGATTGGCACGTCAGCGACCAGATCGCCATCGCGCGCCGCTTCCTCTAATGCTCCATTCTTGATGTCTTCCTCCTTTTCAGTTTCAGGGACCCCTTTATCAGTCTCTCCATCGGCATTGGGCGCGGTATCATCACCCAACTGGTTCTCTTCTAGCTCCATTGTTTCAGCCGTTGGCTTCTCTTCTTTCGGTTCGGGCTGCTCGGTCGCTTCCTGGGGCTCATTGTCTGCAAGGGCTGGTTGCTCAGCCGGTGGCTCATCATTTCCCGACTCGCTGTTTACGGGCGCATCTCCGAGTTGTTCTTGGTCCTCGGCTTTCTCAGTATCTTGATCGGATTCATCTAGTCGCGCGACAAGCTCTGTTTTGAGACCTTGCTGTGGTAGACCGCGACTTTTGAGCTCGGCCTTGAGGTCAATGACCTTGAGCTTGGCCCAGTCAGTCATGATGAAAGCAATTGACTGCGCGTGAACGTCTGACGTGTTCGAAAACTATTTCATATGCTCTCCTTTTGACGTTAAATGATTGATTATCTCGTGGAAGATCTGAATCTGAAAGGCGAGAGTAGGTAACGAATTGGAGCTGTTGAAAGCTTGAAACAACTTTGATTATCTTCAGTCCCGTCGCAAATCTAAGTGTAAAGGGCTATTCATCCAATCAGGTGTCACAATGAATATTTCTTATGTCAGCAATTCAGGCCCACCTTGTGGCGAGATCAAGCCACACCTGAGACAGCCACGAGATCCAGACATGAGTTGCATTTCTTATTTATGCTCAACGTGAACGCTGCGAAGTGTAATACGGAAGCCATTAGAGCGTACTTGAAGCATTAAAGGCTTCGCGTGACTTCATGTTTACACTGATTGAGGTAACACGCTCGGTCAATCAAAGGCTAAAGTTATCCTGATGGTCACATGCAGTCTCATGATATGCAGCCGCAAGTGGGCCATGGGTTGTACAATAGAAAGAATACCGTACCACCTCAAACTGTGATGTATTGTGGTCAATGGCAATCAAAGTCACCTGTCTGTCATGACAATACAAATGGGTTGATGGGCTCTAACTTAGGGGACAAGGTCAAGACTCGATTGAGTCTATTCAGCTCATCATGACTTCAACTGCTCTCATGCGTTCTTTGCCTCGACATCATGAGCTGATATCCAATTCCCTTCACCGAAATCATGTTACCCATGTTACCTTGATCGTACTTCTCTTTTCCGATCCCTACTCCCTAGCCCAACGCAAGTGCAAACGCAATTGCAATCGAGATGGACCGACAATCGTTTCGTTGCTCGTTTCATTCATAGTATGAGGTGATGTCCCTCGCCTAGCCCATCCTTACCCCTGTTTACCCCCTGGTTCGTGGACATAGCCATCATCACACGACCTCCAGCTTATCCCGCATCGCGACCTGGAGCTCCCCGAGCTTGTGTGGGTCCTGCTCTAACACGTCATTGCCCTTTGGCGTCTGCACTTTGTGTTTTTGTGGCTTTTTAGTGTCACATTTTGACCTCCACCTCCGCAGTTCAACGCCGACACAGCCATGAACCTAAGAAGCCCAAGATGAGCGCTTGGTTATCATCAATGATCAATTCGGTTTGAATAACTTTCCCGGACATCTTTGAAAGGCGACCAAAATAATTGAATTAAATAGAGAGCTCCTAGTCTTTTTGGTATTTTCTTAGGGTTCCTCCCGCTCAACAGTCAAATACATTAGATACATAAATATTGGTCTCAATCAGGGCCATGCCTGAACCTCTCGTAATCTCTTAATTCGTACAAACCGGCACTCAAGACCAAGGATCTTAAACGTCGAGACCATCGACGACAACGCCCTTGTTCCAGGTCCACTGAAGTTTCCTGGCCACCTCCAACGCAGTAAAGTCATCAATCATAGCGCTGACAAGATACAGGGCTGCATCAATGCCAGAGCTGACACCTCCGGATGTGACCACCCGGAGACCACCAAGTCGCATAGCTGCGCGGCGCACAATGGACTCACGGCGGGTGTTGGAATCCTTGAACGACATGCTTCCCTTTCTGTGTGTCATCACAAGTCAGTTTAACTGCGTCAAACTCAATGCATGACAAAGTGGGGTATGAAGGGACCACTCTGCATGTGTTACGTACCGGGCTGCCGAAGGGCGACGTCCCTGACCAGCATCGGACTTGCGGCGGATGTATGGGCTCTCGTCCTCGCCGAGATCGAATCGAAGGTTGTTGACGACGTAGCGAGCGTCCTCGACCACGTCGGTACGTTCTTGAAGGTTCACGGTAGCAGCATCGCTGCAAATGTTCTCAAAGGTGGTGAAGAAGTCGGGATGGGTGGTAGCAGAGAGGCCAGAGAGGATACCCTGCTTGCCAAGGAAGAGGGCACCGGTGCAGATGGAGAGGATGGTACGCTCGCGGGCAGGGTCACGCTTCTGAAGCTCTGAGAAGTCGGTGATGAGAGAGAGGGGTTGGAGCTCTTTGGCGACGACCTCCTTGGAGTTACCGCCGACGACGACGAGGATGTCAAAGTCCTCAAGACGTTCGTGAGCTTCCTTATAAGAGATCTGGGAGCCAACGACGACGCCCTGGTCCGAGATGACCTTGGGCTCAGGACCGACGATGGTGACCTCGAAAGCCTTGTTGTCTACATGAAGGGGAAACGTGATCAGCGGGAGGGGTAAAGCAAATGAATGCACCGTACACCAAAACGAGGGGTAGTATACTGTGAGATAGAGGATACTTACTGTCAGGATCCTTGAAATCGTGTGAAGCAGTAGTAAAGACCTCGAGCGCGCCGGCGAAGTCCAGAAGATCGAACTTTTCGTGAATGGCGAAGAGAACGTCAACGGGCTCCTGGTCAGCGATGGCCGAGGTCTTCTGTGCACTCATCTTTGCGGTATTGTTGGAGGTTTAGAAGAGGGTAATAGTTGAGGGAGAATTGTGACGTGTGTTTAAGTGAAGTTATAGAAGTAGACAAGCACTAAAAGGAGATGCTGGCTACCACAAGAAAAGAGGTTACTGTTGTTGTTGGATTGGCTTATAAGTGATCTGGATAATGATGAGAAAGGAAGAAAAGGAGAAGGAGATGAGGAAGAGCAGGAGGGCCGTTTTAAGTACATCAAGGAATGTTATGTGGTTGCTTTGCCCTGAGCCTTTCCCCTCATCGATTGACGACTCAGGAACTGCAACCACCTCACCTCACTTCACTCAATCAAGTCCCGTCCCTTCCCTTCCTGGCCCAAAGTTGAGTGGCTCGATTTCTAGGTCAGAAGGACTCTGAGTCTGGTGTGATCATTACCCACAAAGTCATGGTACGGTCTCGTCTGCAGCTAGTATCAGAAAACTGCGGGGTTACTAGCGCGGCGGGGCTCTCCATGAGGTTCAGGGTACCATCGTTCGGCTGTCTCCACTGAGGTCGGACAGGTAGAGGGGACCATGTCGGGACATCAAGCTGTGACCGATCAGCTTTCTGCCGGCCCCGCTCCCTGCCGCAACCCTCCAAACTCATTTTCGCTTAGACCACTACTAAATCATTAGCAGAGGGACGACCCCCTGTGGCTCGAGTCACAACCGCTGTTTTCAGCGAGGTTGCTGGTCGCCGGATGATTTTCCAGCGCATGGAGAGTCCACTCGTAAGCGCCACAACTCGCACCACCTTGAGAATGGTACAGCGCAAGGCAAGGTACCGCCACGGCCAGCCGCGCCGCGCCGCGCTGTTGCCCATTCCCAAAAATCAGCTGCCTGCCCTGCATACCGACTGAGCGTCACCGAATAGCTTCACCCAAATTAGATCTCCGACGGCTTCAGGCCCTTGGCTCAAGATCCACACTTCTACGGGCCTCACCATCTCGGCCTGCTCACCTTGAGTCTCACAAGCTCGGATGAGGCCGTCAAGCCCGCCATGGCTTCATCGGCGTACGTCATCTCGTCCCCTGCAGAAAACTCCATCCCAAAAACGTTGCCGACTCGAGCTCCCCTCACTCAACGGCTCGTCCCTCATGATCTTCCATCCCATCTTCTCCTTTGGATCCTGCGACATTCATCTCCATACGTCAAATACTATACGCTGTCCGCTGACAATTATCTCCACTGTTTAGATCGCTAAAGGACCTCTCCAAGGCGATCATCGCCTTCCTCGCTGAGCCAACGCCTTCGCTGCCTGACGACTTAGAAAAGATCATTGATGCGTACCTCCGCCGACACCAGAAATATGACGACGCGACGGCCGATCGCCTCCAGGAGGAGCTCCTGTCCATTTTCGACAAGCACGTCAAAGACAAACCAGCAGCCTTCGCGCCCTTTCTGAGCATCCTTCGTCAACTACTTTCGATACTTCGAACTCCTGAGCGAATATTTGCATGGTGGGACTCGTGCTCTGCGCTTTTAGCCAAGTCATCTCCCGAGAAAGGTGTTGTGGAAGCGTCACTAGCGAATATCATGGAAATCATATCAATTGCGGAAGAGGATCATGATGGTTCTGATTCTGACCTTTCCTCCAACCCACTCATTGACCGCCTATTCACGGGATGGATGGAGAAACTTTACCCGTCTGTCACCGAGGCGCTCTCAAACCTTGAGCCAAATGAAAGAATCACGCGGGAGGCTCTTGTGCAGTTCGGAAAGAAGCATCCCAAGGTTGGTTATATATGCCCAAATTGTTTTCATCAGCGGGTTTTCTGACCTGCACCAGGAACTTTTTACTGCGCTTGATCGCTATTTTGTGAAGAAACAGTATCGCAAGGCTGTCCTGCGTTTCTTGGGCGACTATCTTCAAAGCCAACCTCCTCACGTTCACCAGATTCTACAAACGCCACTATTCGCTGATATTTTGAAATGCCTACAACAGGATAGCTCAACGACCATAGTGTCAGCTGCGCTGACAGTTGTCATCATGTTGCTTCCGCAGATGCCAAGCTCACTGGTTCCTCATCTACCTACGCTGTTCAACATCTATGCAAGGTTATTATTCTGGTCACGAGAACGAGCCGGCGTAGTTGAGCCTCAGCCAGAGGATACAGATTCATCCAGTTGGGAAGAATGCAGTTATGAGGCAGAAGTAGATGATCACCCTGTCTATCACCTCCTAAACTACTATACCATTCTTTATGGTCTATATCCCATCAACTTCATGGACTATATTCGCAAACCTCAGAGATATCTACGTCACGCCAATGTCGCAAATGCCAACGATATGGAAGTTCAGCCTACGGAGATTCGAGACCAGTCAGAAAGGTTTCGCCAATGCCATTTACTTCACCCAAACTTTTTTACCCTCACGATTGATTCGGAGAAGACGGATTTTGGCCGCTGGATCAAGAGCGAGGCCTCGGAAGTTGTTGCTGAATGCATGGCTTTGTGTCTCGCGAACGATTCCAATCAGCCCTTCGGACAGACTTTGTCGGTATCTGAAGCGTCTCCGTCGAATGAAGGGGTTGTCAAAGAAAATCACCCTCCGCTTCCCACCGCGACGGCTGAATTCCACAGCGGCTATCGTTTGCCCACCTCCGCCAGTATGGAGTCGTTAGCGAGCAGTCGTCGGCCATCAGCTCTAGTTCGGCGGGAATCCCAATCAAGCATCCCATCAACTCGAGATTCTATTGATGCTAGGATAAGAGAACCAAACGCCGACAGTCCGACCCTTGGTCCTCATCTTATCCAATCTTCCTCCCATACACAACTACAGGACATGATCCAATCTAACAAGGCCATCAAGTCCAGTTTGCATCAGTCTTTGGCCAACGATAGTGTGCCATCACTATCGCTCAGCAATCAAGATTCTGTGGCTGATCGGCTCGGCCCATCGCTACTGGGCGCTCCGCCAACTATTAGCACGCCTCTTTCTTTGACTGAGACGAATACACAAGTGGCTCGTCTGCAACGCCAGATCCTTCTTTTGCAGAATGACCTGAACTTCGAGAGGTACTTGAAACAACAACATATGGCCCATATCGGTGACTTGCGCAGACGGCATATGGAGGAAGCCGTGACAGAGGCAGAAACACAGAATCTCCTCATCACGAACCGTAACTTGAAGCATCGATTTGAGGAGGCGAAGAAAGCGGAGATGCAGGTTCGGAGGGATTCGGAGAAGAGTCGTGCCCTTGCGAAGAAGTGGGAAGCTGACCTTTCCACCAAGCTTAAGAAGCTGCGTGACGAATCAAAGCGACTCAAGGCTGACTATGAAGCGCTCCAGAAGGAGCTAGATAATTCCACGGCGGAGCGTGACAAGTTGAGGGTGCTACTGTGCGATGCCGAAGTCAAGGAGGTCAACTGGAAGCAGAATATGCAGTCCATTGAAATTCACAGCGCTGAAATCGACCGCCTGAAAAGTGAAGTCGATAGATTGACAAAGGTCGAACGTGATTTTCAAGCCAAGGAACTTGAACAACAAAGGGCAATCGCTGCTGCTGCAGGTGCAGAGAGCAAAGTTGAGGCCCTGAATCTTCAGCTTGCCAGTCGAGAGAATGAAATCGAGCGTACTCGGAAATTGTTCCAGAATCAAATTGCAACACTGCAAGCGAAGTTATCCGAGGCGCAGGAGGAAAGAACTCTACCCTCTCGAGATAGCAAGGCAGCAATTCAGGCAATGCTCGCAGCGAGTCGAGAAAAGCAAGCTGAACTACAAAAGCAATGCGACCTGCTAATGCGCAAATACACCGCCCTTCAGTCATCGTTCCTGGATATGAAGACGGAAACGAAGCCAAGTCATCTAAGGATCGATACTTCACCAGATGGAGAGCATGATGGGTCGTCCATATCAACGAGCCCCGTCATGATGAAAACGCGGCCACAGCGTGTGCTCTCAAGTCCTGACATCGCAGAGGGTACTGCATACAATGTCACGCCACCTCTCGGACACAAACCTGAAGTTGCCTTATCACCGAAGTCGGGGGGTTGGGCACATCCACCAGGGTCACCGTTAGGAACAGATGCATCATCTCTATCCATGAGTCCAGATCACCAGCGATTCGGGCGAAGCGATGGGGGACGATTGCTTGCCAGGAGCCACTCAGACCTATTTGCCAGCGCAACACACAATCGACTCCGTAAAGATTCAAAAGACAAGGGTAAGGAGGAGGCAGGCGCAAAAAAGGACAAGAAACCATCGGCGCTGAGGGGGATTCGGGGCTTCATGTATGAATGAGAACATGGTTACGACAAGGTGAGCAATTGCGATAGTTGATACATAGGCCGGTTTTGACATATTTACGTACATATGGGAGTCATCCTGGTATAAATCATTAGGCTCGTGCCCATCAACTCTGTTTGACCAGCAACACTAATGAATATGCAGCCTGGTACTGGACAAAGAACCCCTATGCTCCCAGTGAGATGCGAGTACGAAAGTTACCAGCATGAATAATTGCTACAACTACCGGCAAATCAAGACATTAGCACTTTAAAGAATGAACTGAGAGTGCATGTAATGATTGCAATTCCATATAGTCACAATGATAACACGCAAGGTAGCGCATGTGGATTGTCAGTCTAAATATCAGTATCACGCCAGCAGCTTTTCTTAGCAGAAGTTGCGGTACTTGCTTATGAAAAAGAGGGTCGGTTTGAGCAAGCCGATACCGCTGTATGAGCATCGAGCCCAGATCGACCATTGCTTGACATCCATGAGCTCAATTATCGACATCACTTTCAACAATTGGACGGCTTCCGTAGCTCAGTTGGTTAGAGCGTCGTACTAATACTTCATTCCGAGTATCCGGTAATGCGAAGGTCTCAGGTTCAAGCCCTGGCGGGAGCAATCCCAACGCCTTCCAATTGTAATTTTTTGTATTTTCTCGCATCTCGACATCTATTGTTTTACGGTTATGCTGAGGCAAGCAAGATGGCCCGTGGTGTCCGTCCTATGATGTGAAGTCTGGAGAAGCTCAATGCCTTATGTAAACAGGGCTGAATGGCTAATTGCGGGATGCGGGGTCAGGACCCATATCAGGCAGGAAATGACACATGGTGGTAGGGGTTGTCGAGACCTTTTTCTCCTTATTTCTTGCCTAACGCATGGACTTCATTTCCGAAGAAAACATAACAAACGGAATGCCTGCTTATTTGGTGATATGATTCAGTTGCTCTCGGGGAGTCTGTTTTAAATAAGATCGCGATCTGTGAACAGCTGAGCGGTCAATGCTTGTTGTGTCTCTGACTGTGTTTTGATATACGTCATTTTGTTCTGGACGTGACCATGTCTTGAGACATGTTTCTCATCTGATGATTCAGATTGAGAAGCTAAAGGTCTGGTGAAGATTACTAGAACAGAAGTTAGTGTAGCCCTTTGTTCTTCTGTAAAAATCGTCCTTTGAAAGAGATCCAACTCGACTCGAGCTGTTTGTTGTCCATGTTGCAATGCTGACACACCATATCCCTTCCTAATAGAGGAGCCTGTACAGGGGTTGTTGGTTTGTGTGCTTGTGGGGGAGAGATTTGACGAGGGCAGATCAGTCGAACACACAATTGGCGAATCCGGGTGTTTACAACGAAAGGAGCGTAGTTATCAGTGAGGCAAGAAAAAGAATAGTTAGGTACTCCTACAAGAGGCCCATGGAAAACAATTCTCCCAGCTGAGTTGTATCATTTCGCAATTTGATTGGGGATATGGTTATGACTATGGTATGCATCTGGCTGCAATGCCGATCTGGTTCGCTCCAGCCGCATGTGGATAATGGGCTCGCTTCTCGCCCAATCTGAGCAGTTTTCTGGTCGACTACTGTATGTAGGCAATCGGACCCCCGCGTATTAGTGCCTATCCAGAAGCTGGTTGGCTGGTTGGTTGTCATTGAACCGCTCCCATTGTCATGTATGATGGAACAGCTGCAGCGAGAGGCTGTGCTCGAAAGAAGTCGAGATTGGAGAGGATAGCGGTGAGGGCAATTGAGCCGAGGAATGCGCACACCAGAGCTGGAACTTTTGCAGATACGTCGTTTTGGTGTTTGTTGGTGGTACCTGAAGTCTGGCGATGATAAGACAAAAACATTCGAGTCACTCGCTACACGGCCATTGTGCGGCAGAGATATAATAGTTATGGCTGCATTTGATCGCTGGAATTGAGAATATGGGTCCTCAACTGACAAATTTGACAGGACAAAGCCGTTGACTCGTGGATAGAAATGACGTAGAGACTGGGTGCCACGTGAAGCCCTCTTGGCCCGTTAGCGCATGTCGTCAGCGGACCTGAGGCTCCTGGAAAGACCGTGCGTTCTGGTTTCAGCGGGGTTGGTTAGCGGATTTCCAGTGGACTGGGCCTTGAAGAGGCGCCTGAAGCGACTAGGGGGGATATGGCTGGGTGAGTGAATGACCTCTGGTGTTTGATATCACGGATGTATGGACGATGTCTACAGACCTCTAATAAAAGAACGTTGAAATGGGTTTGCTCGTTTACATTGTGCCGGTTCACGTTGAGTGACTGTAGGTTAATTACATCGAGTATGATTATTAGCTCTTTGTTGACGCTTGCTGCCTAATATATTTGACTCATTAGATACTTAGAATTGCCATTGTCATTGTTTGCTGACTCCGTTACTGTTATATCAACCATCTATCGCCGGATGCCGCCGCTCAACGTCGGGTTTACTCATTCTGTGTCTCTTCCTTCAGCTCTCAACTCCAGGCTCATGATCAGTCATTCTACCTCAACTCTACCTCTCAAAAATACGCTTCTGCATTATCGACAGTCGATGCCCTAACTTCTGCGCCCGAGATTCCCTTGTCTACACGCCCCTAGGCATGAAATTCAAATAAGCATCCTTCACAATAAGAAAGACTTGAGCTACCGACACACCACGACCAAGAACCCACGACCCTCTTTTCTTTTGCGCCGATCTTTTTTACCCTTTCCTCTCTTTCAACCACATCGACTTCTTTTCTTCTTTCCTCTCTCGCTTTTTTGCTTCTTCCCTTCTTTTTCGTGCGCCTCGGGTTTCTTTCTTTCCCCTTTCATTCTCTCCGTCCTTTCTAACGGGAGGTTCTAAACCCCCCCCCTTTGGCAAACGACGCGACCATCACCAATAATCATGTCGTCGCTCGAGGCCAAGATCGTCGTCCTCGGCGCCCAGGGCGTTGGAAAGACGTCTCTGGTTATGAGATACTGCAAAGGCGCATTCAACCCGGCTCAGATCACTTCTACTGTTGGCGCCAGCTTTCTCACAAAGCGCGTCGTTGACTCTGACTCGGATACCGTTGTGCGCCTTCAGATATGGGATACAGGTTGGTCTTGATAAGGAGCCAAACAAGTTGATAATCTCTTATATGCTAATGTCAACTCGCAGCCGGCCAAGAACGCTTTCGTTCTATCTCCCGCCTGTACTATCGCGGCGCAAATGCCTGCATCCTCTGCTACAGCATCACAGACGCACAGTCATTTGCCGATATGGGCGTATGGCTCATGGAACTTCGACGAAACCTCCCCCACGATGTCGTTCTTCACGTAGTCGGTACAAAAGCCGACATTGTCGCCCGCGATCCCTCAACCCGCCAGGTCCCATTCGAACGTTGTATCGCATACGTCGCTGAAAACCTTGCCCCAGGCATGGGCAGCACGCCGCCTCCGACCGCAACCCCTTACCACGTACCGACGCCTATGTCAGGCGGTCAAGCAATGTCTCCTCCGTCTATGGAGCCTCGGAGCCCCAGCTCGAAGCGTAGCTCTGGTTTCTGGGCACAGGAAGTTGGTTGGGACGCTTGTCACGAAATCAGCGCCGAAACAGGAGAGGGTGTTGAGGAAGTCTTTCGTGTTGTCACACGCAAGCTTGTTGAGCAGAACCGCAAGATGCAGCAGGCCCTTCTAATGGCTACTGCCATCCCTGGTACGCCAGGTTACGAATCCGGCATGGACGGAGGCTATTTTGCGGGTGCAGACGCACGAGGGAGTTTCCGAGTAGGCCGCGATCGTCGCAGTTGGCTCTTCTCACCAGGTTTCTCGCCCGCCGTTACGGTCGAGCAGGCGGGAACTCAGGAGCAGACACAAACAGACGGCTGGGATCGAAAAGAACGCAAGAAGTGCTGTTGATTTTCTTGATTGCCAATATTAAACTAGACGAACGAAGACGATATGATGGAAAGAGATGTAGACGTTGTATGGACATACGAGATGAGGTCATGTCTACAACGAATTCCCCACGGCAACGACGGAAGAGGAGCTTTAGGATGGTTTCGACGACTGAGCGCATATGTTTGATACCCGGTCTTTTTTCGAGTTTCTTATTTTTGTTTTATAGGTCATGTATTGCGGGTTGGTTCACAGTCGGGGTGTTTTCGTCTTTGATACTGGTAGCCTGGTCTCGGCCCATTCACTATTTCTGTGAGCAATGCATAGTTTCTTTCCTCCTTTCTCTTCTTTCAATTCATGCATGGTGCATCAGGCGGGTCTTCTTTTTGTTCTACTGTTTCTCGATTGGGAGTTGGACGAGAGGGTCATGAGAGGTAGATTCTTCCCTTTTTTTACTCAAAACATACTATGCATTATTATTTTGTTCAAATCTATCTGTCGACATCCCCGTATCTCATATTCATAGCTACCTCAACTCTCTGTGTATTTGCAGACTGATATGATTTCCACCTGCTGGGTTGTAGTGAGAGTAGCTAAGTTGGCAGCATCCGGAGAACCCCACCCCCACCTGTTCCGGTCGGAGGTCGGATGTGTCCCCCGCATCCTCCCGTTATCCGCCGTCCCGCACCCGGGGCTATGGAATTGAAAACTGCCGCCAGCACCAACTGAGTTACCTTTCTACTACTCTCTTGACACTTTCTTAAGCAGCTAAGCCTCCACTCTTTCTCTCTCTTCTCCCCACATCACCACTTGCTGGCCTCAACCTCGAAACAATGGCCCACCCTCAAGGAAACCTCGCAAACCTTCTCCCTCCTTCGTGGAAAACCTCGGTAACCGCTTGGCTAGCTGAGGATACGCCTTCGTTCGACTACGCCGGCTTCGTTGTCGGTGACGGCCCCCGCGTCGCTACCCTCTGGGGTAAATCCAGCGGCATCATCGCCGGCCGACCCTTCTTCGACGAGGTCTTTACGCAGTGCGGCTGCACCGTCGAGTGGCATGCTGAAGAGGGAACCGCTGTTGACCTGAGCAATGGCAAGCATCGAGTCGCAACAGTCAAGGGTCCTGTTCGTGGGATTCTCCTTGGTGAGCGCGTTGCTCTGAACACCCTCGCACGATGCTCTGGCGTCGCTACCAAGAGCCAGCGACTTGTATCGATTGCGCGTGAGGCGGGGTACACAGGCGTGATTGCAGGAACACGAAAGACAACACCAGGATTCCGCCTCGTTGAGAAGTACGGCATGCTAGTCGGTGGCGCGGATGCCCACAGAATGGATCTCAGCGCCATGATCATGCTCAAGGATAACCACGTCTGGAGCCGAGGCAGTATCACCGATGCTGTCAAGGCTGCCAAGTCGGTCGGTGGCTTCAGTATGAAGGTAGAGGTTGAAGTTCAGAGCGAGGCTGAGGCTGACGAGGCCATTGAGGCTGGCGCGGATGTGGTTATGTTGGATAACTTCACTGGTGATGGTGTCAAGGTTGCTTCAAGAAGTCTCAAGGAGCGATGGCAAGGGAAGAGGCACTTCCTGCTTGAGACATCTGGTGGACTTCAGGAGGATAACTTTGAGGCCTACTTGTGTAATGGTGAGTACTTGGAAGGCATTCTGGTGAGCATGTTGATACTAACAAATTATAGATGTCGATATTTTGTCAACAAGTTCGATTCATCAGGGTGTGCCACACATCGACTTCTCACTCAAGATCGAGCACTAAGTCAAGATAATAAAAGTAAATTGATATTCACGAAAACTAAGAATCCGATCTGCTGGTAACTCGAAGTCGAGTGTTGATCTTTCTAGACTTCCATAGGTCACATGAACAATTTCATAATCTTTATCTGCCTAGGAAGTATCTCTATCATCGATATGCGCATCACCCAACCTCTCTTCCATGTTTGGTCCTCTACACCGACGGTGACTCAAACGATCTTGCAAAGACAACTACTTCTCCTGCTCAGGGGTTTGGGGCGGTCAGAATACGACAAAATCACGCTGCTTAGATTCCTCGTCGATAGAACATCTAGAGCAGGGTTGGGGGCGAAGATGGATCTGCTCATCGACAGGTCTATGCCTTTCTTAGCAATCTCATATTCAAGCGTCAGGGCTACCAAGCACAAACATAGCAGGCCAGTCCTCAACTCTTGTGTTATGTGTAAGGCCAAACAACACCCACATAACAGGACTGCTTCTTCTCCCTTGCTTCCGATCTTCAATCTCATCAGTCGTCTTTGGCTTTCCTTGTTCATCTGTGAGCCGGTCCCCTCTCTTGACCATATCAGAGACACCACCAACTTCTGCCTTGCTCTGGTTCGTGAACTCGTCCGCTGCCCATAGTTCCCCATCAGATACCCTGTGAACCAAACACTGTGTTCCCCAAAGTGGCTCTTGCAACAGCCACACTATTCTCATCCGCAGGATCATCTGGGTTGCCGGCGGTAGAAGTCTGTAACCTACCGGTAGACCAGATATAGCATTCAGCTTCGTGGCATGCTCCAAATTGATGAGGCGGTTCAACGTGGTTCATTGTCTATCCAAGACGCTTTTGTCACTATCTTGCACTCTAATTCATGCAAGTTCCCCTTGGGATTGGTCTTTGGGTCAATACGTCTTCCAACACTTTCTTCCACAATAATCTGTGTATCTTGAGGTCTATAATAGTCGACGGCTAGGTCAATCCGGACTGATAAAAGATGCTGGTGATTCTGTGCGAGAACTCCCACTGCAACGACATTACCATATCGACTTGTCTTGCCCTCATCTATCACAACAACGCTAACAGCTCCAATCGAGCAGGTCTCATTAGTGATGTTGTCAGCAAGATCAAGTTTGTATGCAAGGGCATATTCTTAGTTCGCAAGAGTGACTATGAATTGCACGACAAGCTCTCTCATGCGTGCCACAACGGATCTGTTAGTGCGGAAGTTTGTGTGCTTCCACAGAATGCCGTTGTCTTCCTCGTGGAGACAAACAACTACCTGGGCAGGTGTTGGCAGGTCATCTGAGCCAGAGAGATATGAGTCAACATGGTGAATTGCCCAAAGACAGTCACACCCTAGCTCAAGGTTGTTTACAGCCCTTCCAAGAAAAAAACCCATCCCTAAGCTCAAAGGCATGCTTGCAGTGGAAAGGGGACTGGGGATCATCATAGGGGTGTGTGAGCTCGCTATAGCTGAGGCGATACAGAATGGGTCGGTTCTCATAGCAGACATCTTGAAGAACAGCCTCTTCTCGTGGAATGGATTGAAGGCAAGACGGAAGCGCCATTTCTGGCACTCCAACAAGCCATCCTTGGAGATGGTGAAAGAAGCTCTCAGGATGCGTTCTCTTGAGACTTCAGATCCTCTCGGAGGGATCTGTCCAGTAGTTATGGACATACCCTGCCGCATGGCTGTGTTGGAAAAGGTTTCTTGGCTTGTTGTCCCTTTCCCTGGGCTCAAGGCCATCATCTGAACCGCCGGTCGCAGGTCGATCAAGCGAACAACAGTCTTTGTTTCCATGTCCATGACAGGGATTATGAGGATGGAGTTAGAATGGAACGAGATCATTCTTCTTGGGCTCTTGAAGGTATATACCGAAAGCAGAGAAATATTCTTGTGCCATAATGTTTCAGCACAGCGTTCCGAGCGATAAGAAACTAAGAAGATGGAGCTTTGGATATGCCTGCTAGGATCAAGAAGATGGCAGATGTCCGTCCCTACCACTTAAATGTATAGTCATAGCAAAACAATACCAGTATATTGAAGATGCTTCTAAAATTCTGGTGATATGTATGCCCGGTCTGGGTTTGTGCTGCCCATGGCCTTGCCTTGCTGCATGAAGGTCTTGTGATATACCTAATGGTTGGGTTCCGCTTGAGCATGTCTGGCACCTGGCTACGTCGGTGTTCTCAGGCTCGGTGACTTGCATCTATGGCCTCGGACACGGTATGGCTACAACGCGGACCAAGGCCTGGTAGCTGCGCTATCTCTCGAACTACTAGGTACTCCGTAACTTCTATACATATACTACAGGTCTGGTACATGCGAGAGCATAATGAGTACTGTCAAAAACCCAGGAAGCAAATTAATTAGTTGTTAAAGCCTAAGGGCATACTTAGTTAGACGTGACTTCACCTTGAAAGTTGTCACAGTATCATGGCAATTATTGAATCCAATGGGAACATCTTGGCAGAATCTTCGTGCCATTCGTGTCTATCGACGTGCAACTGTCTGCAGAGGCATTCATCAAACACCCTTTTGTGAAACCCCAAAACGGCCGTGGATAAGAGTCGATTCATTCGTGACTCGCTACCAGGCAATGAAAAGAAGAGACAACGCGGTTTGAAAGAACCGGCACAGGTACTCTTCGTTAACCCTCATTCCTTACGCGCCCTCAATCCCTATCTGATATCATTTTCGTAGACGCCAGGCATGTAAAGTCAAGAAAATGAGAAGAAAAAAGTTGGCCAGGTGGCCCCATGTTGAGCAAAGAAGATCGTAAAGTACGATGATGCGTAACGTACATTGAGAATCGAAATGAAGAGAAAAAGAAAACAGTTGCTGTAGACGTGGTCTAGGGGGCTACGTCTTCTGCCACCTCACTAGATACGAGTGCTTGCCAACGAAGACATGCCGGGATTCCTCATACCCGCGAACGATGTAGAAGCGTGCCATATCCGTTCATCACATAGCTTAGGGCTTAGACAGTAACGCGCTTCTCGCCCTTGGGCTTAAGAACGTTGTCGCCGTAACGGCCGCCAAAGTTACCTGCAAAGTTAGCGATGGTTCACATCATCAGCATATGAATGGGACTTACCCTGAGGGTTGTAGTTGCAGACGGTGTACCAAGAGGGGAAGCTGAGAACAGTTCCGGCAGGGCACTTGACAGTGGCGCAGCCGACCTTGGTGGAGTCCTTCCAGACAACCTGAGTGAAGTGACCGTAGAGGTCGATGTTCATATCCTCAGGAGGGTTCTCCTGGCCGTAGAAAGCCCAGTTGCCCATCTCGTTGTTGTACCACTGGTTGGTAATACCACCAGCAGCAGCCTTGTTCTTGAGACCATCAATGTCGCTAGTGGCACCCCAAGAAGCGAGGTTCTGGCCGTAGCCGCCATTGCCCTGCTTCCTAAAAATGTGTCAGTGATCAAATCATTCATCACATGTGTTGTTGCCTTACATGTCGTGCTCGAAAACACAACCGTTGGCAGTGTTCTCGGCATAGCCTGCAAGCTCATCATCCCATTCAAGGGCAGTGGCAGAGTGGTTAAGGCGGTGGATGTTGTGGTAGGCAAGCATAACAGTGTTATAGGCACCATCCAGAGAGAGGTCATCACCGCTGCTGGCAGGGACCTCAACCTTGGGTTCGGCAACCTCAGTGGGCTTAGCGACAACCTTTTCAACGGTAGTCTTGGGCTTCTCGACAACGGGGGCAGGAGACTCATAGACCTTCTCCTTGGTAGGCTCAGGCTGGGGCTCGACAGTAACGACCGTAACTTTGGGAGCCTCCTTGGTGGTGGAGGGCTTGTTGGCAGGCTTCTTGACCTTCTTGGGCTTCGCAGCCTCCTTGGTGGTTGAGGGAGCTTTATACTCGGGAGCAGGAGCTTCCATGAACACAACGCCAGTGGGCTTTGTGGCCGCAGGAGCCGTGGTTTCGGGCTCCTCGCCAGCAACAACAGTGACGGTAACAACCTCGTAGACCCACTCGGTCTTCATCTCTCGCTTCTCAATCTCTCTCTTCTCGAGAGCATTTCGAATAGGGCTGGCCGAAGCCAAGATGGCGCTAGCGCCGAGGAGGAACATAGACGCCTTCATGGTGATCGGTGAAGAGGCACAAGACGGAATGGGGTGAGCTGGAAATAGAGTCAGTTATATAAGCTTGAGAGGTATTAGGTGTGGCTGTTTTCAGTTGAGCAAACGTCAGACCAATGCCGCTTGGCAATAGCTGTTTCCGTGTCTTTGATGAATGCGACGAGGCTAAGATGTAGAGAGGGTGGAATGGTGTCTCTTGTGGGGAATGTTTGGACGAGAACGTGTAAGACATTTGGTGTTGAGACAATTTCGTGTGAACGGGATGAAGTAAACATCGATATATCGAGTTGAAGGGGTTTCCCTTGCTGAATATTTAAGGGACTCATCGCTGCTATCGATTATGGTGACCAAAAACATGGCTCTGCTTCGGCGATGCTCTGTCGAGGACAATGCCGAGTCGGTGTTGTGAAAGGGAGGATATCGTAAAGACTCCCTCAAAGACTGGGGTTGGTGGAGAACAAGGCGAGACAAAGAGGGCGGACGAAGATAATGGATGCAGGTACAGAAATGCAGGGTTCACACAATAGTGGTTCAGATTATGCTTACCTTTTTGTTGTGGGTAGTGTCTGTAGATAGACTTGACGTTGGATTTGATTCAGAACCAGTCTGGTGAGCGGTTGACAGCACTGCTGAAGTTGAGATTCCCTCTAGGAGCCTCGAAAGAGTTTTGGTGTGGTTGAACAACGACTGAAGTTCAAAAATTGAAGGAGTGACAGAAGGATGAACCGAAGGAAGGACGACTTGATCAGCTTTACTTTGCGATACCGAAAGGTGAGGTCAAGAAGGTGAGGGAGGTCTTGGGACTATATCAACGGTTCAACCGGAGGCTTGGCTTTAAAGGTTTGGTTTTGAAGGAGTGGACTGCAATGTCGTAGACACGCAAACAAAGGAGTGGCAGGCCCTGCTATCGTTCGACGAAGACTCTTGGAGGGGGGTGAGGGAGAGGGAAGAAGAGTCGAGATGGCTTCGGAGCGGACGACGACGTTAAAAAGGAACTGCTCGGCGGGTCGCAGACGGACAGCCACTGTTAGCCCAGGGGCGATTGGCTAGGTGGTGCGGTATTGATTGGATGCTTTGCAGGGGGTATCTGGGGATCTCGCGAGCCTGCAATCGAGTTTGAGCTGGGGTGTGGTGCAGGGGACGAGGCCAGGGGTGTCGTTCGAGGACGAACTTACTATCAGAGTAGAGAGCGGCAACAGCGAGAAGCTGTTAGTGCAAGACGAACGAATGAGTGTGAATGCGAATAAAGTGAGCGTGTAGTGGATAGTTGAGAAGAAAGAAAGCGGAGAAGGAAATTCATTTTGAGGGAAAGTGAAGGAAGGTCCCAAGAAGAGATGAGGCTGCCAATGTTTTGGCTACGATGCGGTGCGCTTGCAGTGCGTTGCCAAGGGCCGTCGCAGCTGGCAAGCACTGACAGTGACGCTGCTGTCCTTCCTCCCGTCTGTTGTTGTTGTCCTAGGCAGTCGGTTGTTAAAATGACCCCTGGAACGCGGGCTGGATCCCGCTAGTGCCTCAAGCCAGTGGAGGGGTGCGTTAGACTGGGCGCTAGAAGAATGGCGGGAATGGATGCTGCAAGGCACCCAGGAACGAATCATGCATCAGTCCAGTGCCTTGAACTGGGCGGGAGGCATTGATGAGCGTGGCTTTGACATGTAGCGCTGTGATATTGAAATCCAGGCCCAGTGGCATACACGCTCAACGGCATTGATTGACATTCTACAGTCTCATGGAACCCTCATTTTTACAGCTATTGACTGCTATCTACTGAATAACTCGACGTTCACACTATTATTCACAGCGCAAGCCAATCGCCTCGAGGATGATACATATCTTCGGCGTATGGCAGACGCACGGGCCTTGAGCCACGATGATGAAACTCGTGGCTTACTCGATCTCATTTTGCGTGGTGTCGCAGTGAGAGAAGTACCTAATGCAGGTACCGTCCAGTTTTCCATCAGGAGGCGTCAATGCTGCGCACACAGGCATCGGTCCAACTGTCCAACCCCACGACTGCCGCTGATCGACTGCCGCTGATTGACTGCACCACCGATACATCATAATCGCAACCCAGTGACTTGGTAGAAACATATCAGTTTCAATGGGACGATCGCACATATCTACGTGATATCTATGTACAAAATTTTGTCTTCTGCGGCATAGCATTGCAGCATTACATTGCAGCGCCAGCATTGACTTCATAGGCGGTCAACTAATCAAATCAACACACGATCCAGGATTGGGACCCTTGCTATGCTCAAACACAGTGGAAAAAGAGTAATCAACAGGTTCAGATCATAACAGACCTGGCCCTGGCTCAAGGTAATTACCAGTCATTTCAGCTCTGGCTGTGTCTTCGGCTGTTGGGCGTTTGATGCTGGGTTTGACAGTGGTGAGGCAGGCTGTTGGTGTTGGCGTTGCTCATTGACGTAGCATCCGTCCCCTCATTTCATATCCGGTTCTTTTCCTTTCGAATGCCGGGCTATCCCATCCCCCGGTCTCATCATAACCAACTAATAAACGAGACGATTGACTTTGCTCTGTGTTGAAACCTTGTCGGGTTCAACAGTCCAGACTCGATTGAAGCTCAACTCTTTGCTCATCATTTCCTGTCCAAATGATCCCCACTCATCCCCCACTGGTGATTATGCTGGAGTAAAAGGTTAGAGAATGCTTCGCAAAGCTTGGCCTGCTTGCGTGGACATGAAAGCCACGTCGGAAGCCAAAGCCAAGTCTCAAGCCCCCCGGGATTGGTCAATTTCAATGGTGAGCATTTTATTGTACTACATGCGTATTGACCCGTAGCTTTGTGGGGATGGGTCTAGAGTCAATACACTTTGCACTTACACCATAGATTTTGAGGGTCCATTGACTTCCGGATGCAGAGTCATACTAGAACCTGACGGGAAGGAATACTACCTACTACGAGATCAAGATCATGTTAACAGTGAGGGTTTGTATTATGCCGGATCGTACACCTACACATACGCACGGGTTTGTATGTGATGAAACGACAATATGTCAGTATTAACAAATACGAAACGCATTCCTACCTGGCCTTAGCCATCATCTCTCTTCGCACCCACTGCATTGATTTTGATTCTGTAAGAGGCAAGCTGAGCTGAGCAATTGGTTGATGAAGGGTACGTACCTCTCCACCCCTTTTTCACCGTCCCTTGCAGAAGTCAATGTGGCGCGTGCTCTGACGATCCATCTCCGATGGACATGGCCAATCAAAGTCGCAATTGTCGACCTCATCTCCATCAAACAAGCTATTCAAGGGTGGTGTAGCGGGCTGTTGTGGGGCTACCCTGCAGCTGCATGTCCGAAAGCCCGCTAATAAACCCGGCTCTTGTCTTCCCCATGCGCTTCCAGCATATCTGAAACTGAGCTAATTAGAGGTGACTGTTCTGCTCCGTTCTTCATCTCCCATCCAAGGCCTCACTTTTCCTTTCTGATACTACCAAATACTGAGAGCATTTTATCATCTGATGTCAAACTGGCATATGCCAATTCATCCTTGTAAGTCATTTAAATAGTCGAAAACATGCTCAATTTCGTGAGCCGTCATTCTTTTACAGCCACGGACACTTCGGCTCGTTGTTGGTCTCTCTGTATGTCATCCTGGACAGTTCCACAGTCGAAGGAGATTGGCGTGTCACAGAATGATTGCCTCTGCTTCAGAGTTTAGAGCTATGGATATGCATTCGATGGTCTTGAGAGTAGGTCGGTAGGTGACGATTGATATCTGGAACCCAACACTTGGACAACTCGAAGTTGGTAGCTACCTCCGGGTCATATTATCAATGGCTTTCTAGCAGGCCACTGAAACAATAAACTGATCGTCACTGATCATCAGAGTTCGGCTTTGTTAACTTACACATGATCCCTTGATCGGCCGTACTACCTTACTTTATGAATTATCAATCTACCTCTAAGTTGTACTTTTCACACCCCTCTCGTCATCTCTCTCTCTCTCTCTCTACTCCTCCCTTTGAGCTCAGCCATCAACGCATTTGTCTTAAAACCATTGAGTCGATCACAGCGACTCAAGACCGACTTCCGAGCTTAGACGGCATGACACGCAATCCACAACTTTTCCATGTTCTAGCAAGAAAGGGAACAGTGATTCCCATCGGAGAAAGCATCCGACACTGTGGCGCTCAACTTCATTCCTTCAGTGCACCTCGGACAACTTTATCCTCGCTTCTAAACCAAAACCATAATCTTTAGTTCACTCGTGGCTCTGCTAGAGTTCGAGTATTACGTGGCCGACTTCCTAGAGCTGTATCGATTAGGAAGCCCAGCCTTGTCACCGGCGGCACCGAATTCGTCTATCGAGTTTCAAGCCTGCCCTGTTGACGATGATGCTCGGTAGTTCCGGGCCTAGGATCAGCAAGTGGAGGCTGAAGTTCTACGGTCTAACATCACTGAACTGAAGATATATGTAAGCATCGATATAGATATTGGCAGCCTTCAAACTTTGATCTGAACAAGCAATTTAGCTGGAACTTTCAAGTTGCTTTGCTGATCGATCTTGGTCCACATGAAAGCACAGATCATTCTAGACTACTTCTCGTTACATCCAGTACCCGATATCCTGGGTCTATCCTGGGTTCTAGTCCTCAATTCTCCACATGTCTCCTTCATTCTCTGTCACGCGTGATATCTTACCACTTTAGTCACCGCTTCGAGCAAATGGATGAGATATCTCTTCTCGCAAGTAAGGCCTGTCCAATGTGGCCTCCTTTATCCCGCGTCTCAGGTCCGGATTTATTCCCATTGTTTCGTATATATTCAATGTCGCTGCTATTACCGGCGCTACCATAGCGACCTGAGTGGCCTGCTGATCCTTCGACACAATCAACGTGGTGGCATGGACTGAACTTCACCTCTCGTTTATCTCTTGTGGCCCTCAGTCAAACCGTGCGCCCGGTCTTGATTCTAAACTCCAATTCGTCTGATTTCCCGGCTAACCACCTAGGTAGCTATTTTTACTCTGATCGGTACAAACTTCACAGATCTTCAGCATGTCTCCATTTCTACAAGTTGACATGCCTACCCTATAGTTCAGGGCTGAGTATTAGAATGTCTCATTTTCAATCACTAATACAGTAATTACTTGCCCTAAAATGCTATGCTTTGGCTCGTGTTGTCGAGCAAAATGCAGAAAGAATACAAGCTCGTACACATGGGTGCAATCCAGCTAGAGCTCTTGTATTTTCCTTGTCTTTGCGAGTTGATGAATTCTCCTCAACATCGTCAATATGTCTTCAGACTTGTCGAGATCCAATAAACTAAGAGTTCCTTATGGTACCTTACCCATGTTATATGATCTTGCTGTGTTTCTTCTAGTTAGGAACTGGGGCGGCAGAACAACACCAAGCTTGGCATCACCACTCAGGGTGTGACATTCCGGGTCAACGTTTAAAGGACAGGACGATCAAACCACCACACAAGCACACCACCAAACACAAACACCCCTAGAAACCTGTGACGCACAAAGAAAAGAAGCCGTGGTACTCGGACACTGTGGCACTACTATGTACGTTGCTTAGAGACAGGGCCGATCGGTTCGGCGACATGCAACCACGACATGGTACAACATTGCCCTGACTTCTCGAAGCAAACTTGTACAATCTCGTGAACCCCTCTAAAACGGCCCTGAGAAAAAACCAAGACAAGATTCTCAGAAATGTTTCTTTGTTGGCGGCCTTTATGAAGGCCAGAGGGGATGTAGATGATGTCAGCCAACCAACAATGTGACCCATTCTGAACATCAAACATGGGCGCTTGAAAGGCCCGTTTCTTGTTTCACGAAGCACACAAGCGCCGAAAATTGAGAAACAAAACACCTAAAGTATGATGATGCAAGGGCCAGCTCTGGCATTCATGCTGTTCTGCACTTGTGCCAGAGTTTCCTACTCTACCTAAGGAGCAGTTTGCTTAAGTATGAAGAAGCCCATTTTGATAGACTTGAGCTTGGCCATATCAGGCTCAATTTACAGTATCAAGAGCCTAACTCCTAATTCGTGCCTCGCTTAATAGACGAACCTCTACTCAGCCAGCGAAGCAGGTTTCCAATGTATGTCCCCCCCACAGCTTGAATGTGTCGGTTCCAGCAGGTTTCTGCCCCCCAGCCCAAGCCAATCGACCTCTCTGCTGGCCGACTTTTACTCGAAACGAAACGGGTTGTTGCATGATAACAGTTACGCTGCCTGAACGAGTTTAGATGAGGCCGAAACAAAGGATCCCGCTAAAAGGCCAGCAGTACATAAATAACATGATCATGTGCATGGTCTGGGGCATATGTGAGATTGTGCGACTCCAAGGGCCAGTCACCGACAAGAAAGACCTACTGTAGGTTCAAATTTGTAACCATATTCATACATGCGGCTCAAGGAGCATGCTTGTTGCATATCAAATGCCACTACTACAAGTCCAGCCTTTGGCCTCTTGCCAAAGTCCGTATTGGTCACTCAAAAAAGGTGTGGCGATGTGCTCAGCAGCTCCTTTAGATGTGGTCGGTCGGTCTCATATATCGTGACCATATACCTCTGCCCATTAAATCTCGATCTCGTCATGTGGTCTACACCAGATCATAAAAAGGACATACCGAATTGTGGCTCCACGGCTTAGCTGAACTGTGGTGTTGTTGGTAACTTCCCTCATATGTCTTGGAGTGCCGTGTATCGAGCGTTTAAGGCTTGCTGCATGATGCTGCAGGTTCTGTTACGTTTGGGGACTGCAATGTTGTGAACAGCAACTTGTGCTTATATGCTTAATCTGCCTGGAGTTAGAGACGATATGCTGGGAGACAGAGCTTGCATAGCTCGTAAGAATGCGCTACAATAATATCTCAGGGTAGCACCTATTGATGTTGAGATGACGACTCATGGGTAAAATGTCGCCGCAAGTCAATATATTGCTTGGCTTGGTGGATGATGTGAATGAGACTGTAGTGAATCGAACATGGGACCTGAAGGTTAGTAGTCAATAATATATGACACCGCATGTGAGCAAACGGATTTTGATTTGATAGCTGGTAGTTCTCTCTTTGATTCATCGACAAATATACATGACCGAGCCTCGATCTTAATAAATTCCAGCGCTTTATTGTTGCGCATCCTCCTGCCCCGGAACGAATGGCTTGCCGTCTCCAGGCCCGATGCGTACATCGGCAAAGATCTGCTTTGGTCGAAGGTGAACAGGGGTAGAGTTCGTTGGCTGATCGGGGATCTTCTTCTCGAGTTTCTATGTGCTGTATTAGAACCTTCATCTAAAGTGATGGACCATGGCTGTCGTACCAGATTGTCGTAGACGCACTTGTTGAGCTTCCACTCAGCAGGACGGCACTGCCACAACTGGTGATTTCGGTCGTCGAGGCACTCCCAGTGCTTGCGGAACTCAGCCAGGCAGTGGGTGTTGATGTCCTTAATACTATTGATCGTGTCAGTGGCTGGCCCCGGCCTTGAAGCATATTGCGCTCCAGGAATACCACCAGACTGTACGGTCCGCTGAATTTTAGATGACATACACGCTGGAGGCACATCGGGTAACTCGTCGGCCCTCCTTCAAGCACTCAAGCTCTCCTCGGCCAGGGTTCTCGTTCTTGCATTGCATATAATCATCATTGTAGTCGCGGCATCGAGCACCGATGAAAAAGGAGGCCGAGAGGAGAGGAGCAGAACTGGCACCGACCTCCTTAACGGCGGGAATATCGGCGGGCAACGGAGTGGTGTCGATGAGCACCTGCTGGGAGAATCTGATGGATTGATTAGTTAGCCAATTATCAGCTGTTATAGAACTCAATTGCATCCGCTGGGAGCTTCAGAGCAAAGACAAGAAAGTCAGCTGTCGAATGAACATACTGGGGCCTTCGGGTAGACATGATGCCGGTATTCTGCGAAGCTCGTCGTCAAACGTTGCGGTGATTCCAGAATCCGGAAGTGGTTATGTGAGGTCGTTCGGCTAGGATTTGGTAGCGTAAGGTAGGAATTGACTGATTGTGATTGGTGGTTCGGTGAAGCGAGGCTGGGCGCAAGGCTGCAACGGGGCTCAAGGTGAGAGTAGCTCTGTTTTCGCGTCGCCAGCTCCAATAATTTTAAGCCGCCAAATAAACACAGCAAACAATCGAACAACCACATTTTCAGTCTTACAGCCCCGATAAAGCTTGATTACGACAACCATACAGTCGCGCAACGGAATCAGTATCATATTGAGCTGCCAGCTACTTATTTCGACCGGGTTTCGTCTCGGCAACGCATCTCATCAGTTCAAGCTTAGCTTGCCGACCGACAGCTCCCGATTTAGACATCGCAACCCCATCACCAACCATGTCGCTCTTCGGACAGGCTAAGCCTTCGTTGTTCGGGCAGTCGCAGCCCGCTCAGACAACTGCGCCGACTCAGAGCACAGGATTCGGTCTAGGCCAGCCTCAACAACAGCAACAAGGCAACACACTCGGCGCATCGATTCAGCAACCACAGCCGCAACAGATGCCAGCTCTATCTCAATCGCAAGCTCAGCTTTCAAACTCGCTATGGCAGCCTGGAAAGGAAACACCGCGTATGTTATCAAGTAAGAGTTGTTCTCGTACATCGCAAGACTGACCCCTGCATAGACCAGAAGCCGATTCTGGAGCAAATGAAGCTTGTTACCGAGAAATGGGACCCTGCGAACCCCAACTGCGTCTTCAAATACTATTTCTACAACAAGGTTGATGAGAGCCACGTTCCTTACTACAAGCCTCAACCTCACGAAGACCCTCGGGAATGGGAGGAAGCCCTGCAGAACAAGCCGGCCCCAGGTTTCATGCCCGTTCTTTGTTCCGGCTACGCTGGCGTTGCCGACCGCCTCAAGACGCAAAAGCGCGCCGTTGCCGACTTCAACACTCGTCTCCACCAGATCAACGGCAGCCTGGATGCCATTCTACAGCGTCACGAGCTCGAAACTGAGGTTCGCGCTGTCGCAGCCCGCCGACGACAGACAACAATTAGTGAAAGATGCCTAGCACTTGCTGCGCGGATACAAGTGCTCCGCAACCGTGGCTATGCACTAAGTGGTGATGAAGATGACCTGAGCAGCCGACTGCAGACTCTGGAGCGAGAAGTCCAGGACCCTGCTGTTGGAGCAAGAGAGGAAGAACTATGGAGCCGACTCATTGTGTTGCGAGGATATGCTGATCAGCTCAGCAAGGAGCTGGATAAGCCTACCGGTGCTGAGGGAGAGAGCATTGACCCAGAGCGAGAAGCCAAAGCAAAACGAGTAAGTGGGCGGATATACCACGCTACAAACAAGCCGGCTAACCCCTTCCTAGGTGCTTGAGGACTATGAGAAGCAGATCCAGCATATCAAGAAAGAGCTTGAGGCTCTATCGACAGATTATGCAGAGTGGGAGAAGACCAAGAACCCACACTCAAAATAGATGGAACTTAATCAGGGCACACGGTTTAGCGACAAAGGTGGTAAAGACGAAGCAATTGTCTTTTGTTAGGATGTATATTGGTGACATAGAGTCGGAGTCAGGACTGGGTATTCATCCTAGGCGTCATAGGATAAGAAACGTAATTCTTTGTAAAGTCTAAGAGTAATATCGACATAGCAAGTGATATCTTTACTTGGGTTTATGAAGTGGGAACGCATATAGTGCAATTTGATGTCGTGAGTGATGTTGCTGCGCGGCTTTTACCACGTCCAGGGGTATGTATTTTTACAGATTAATCATGACTTCCCGCCCGTCCCATCTAAACCGGTTCTATTGTACATGGCGTGGCGGAAGCACCATCGACCGAATTTCTGCAGGCTCATAACACTATCAAGACAACACCAACAGATTCATAGTCGTAAACGGTGTTTTTGGTGTTTAAAAGATCTTGCCGACGAGGTCGATAGCGAAGGGGGCTAGGAGCCTGATTAGCACCACTCATCTTAAATCAGGAAAATCCACCAAACGTACAGAGGTAGAGGAGGACAACAGTGGTGATGGCACCTTGGACTGTAAAGGCAGCATCGGCCTCAAGAGCACGGATCTCCTCTCGAGACTGCTGAGGGGGGGCGACTGCGATGGATCAGTTTGGTAGTTCGATAACTCAATTGGGGTTTGACGTACATCCTCCAAACATTTTGTATGTGATTTAAGTGGAAAAGAAGAGTTCGGTTGAAGGGCAACGCTCGTTGATAGCTAAATAGACTCGGGTATGATGCTATCTTGTTTCGCTGTCATGGGTCAAAGAATTTTGAACAAGCGCGGTTCAAGTTCTAACAAGCGCTGGCCAATCAGTTACTGCGATTGATGGATCCGAACTCGCAGCTCTTATCGATAAGCCAGGCGTCTATGTTATCACCACTGACCCTTACCTCCACTGATACATCTACCTTAGACAACAAGGGTAATTACTTGAGTATCATAGTAAAACTATTCATGACATTCATCTTGATACCGATCCACAAATTAATCATATTTCATACTATAATTCTAGAATTTCTAGGTTCTCTATCAACGAAGGCCCTCACTCTCATATATATGTGCAGCTACTCGTCGAACTTCCCCTGCAGCTAACATACATTGAATCTAACCAGGTATATGCTGGGAATCAACATTTCACAAAGTGCAGACTACCAGAGCCGTAGCAGCCAATATCCAGGGTATCATCCCTATGATTCTATTCATTGTAATCATAAGATAGCAGAAACGACTTCCGCGTACGCTTTTCTCCTTCTATGTATCATTTCCCAAAACCTTTGATCTTATCAAACACTATGCTTCAAAGACTAGAGCAACACCGTCGTCACCAGCGGTGACAATCCTCTCGCCTGTCTCGCCCTGAACAAAGCCTAAGACACCGCCACCTTCTCCATCACCACGGTGGCCCTTCCATTCCTTTTGCAGACCAGCCTCAGCAGCTGTTGCGGGAGCGTTAGGGTTTGTAGCACCAGCACCTCGGAGGTCCCAGCGGCGTACAACACCGTCCATGCCGCAGCTGGTCAGCTGCCATGAGTTGGGGATGAACTCGAGCTTGACAATGGCATGTTCCTCATGGGCACCAGAGATGTGTCGTCGGACGGCGAAGCGGCGGGTGGCATCGTAAACGACAATAGAGCCGTCCACAGAGCCGGCTGCGAGAAGGGTGGAAGGAGGTGTGTTGGGCGTTGTGACGAGAGCAAGCGACTCGATACTCTCGGATTGGGTGTGCAGAGCGGCGAGAATTTGGCCGCCAGCAGTCGAAGTTGACTGGCCAGTAGTCTTGCCTCCAGCTCGGGCGCGAGCCTGGGGCTGAGGTCCAGAAGGCGCAAGTCGTGGAAGAGAGACAACCTTGATGGCACCAGTGGCACCACCGACGGCGACAAATGCGCCCTTGGGATCAATGGCAAGAGAGTAGAGACCGCCTTCAACCTCGAAACGCTGATCCTCAGCAGTCAGAGCCACAGCAGTCATACCGTTATCACCAACGAGATTCTTGGCAGTAGCCTCACCCCAAACGTCCCAGACGTATAAGCTTCCATCCTCGGAGATAGTAGCTAACAGAAGGCCATCAGGCGTCCAAGCACCAGCGGTACAGGCTCCAGTGTGGAGGAAGTAGGACTGAACGATCTGAAGAGGGTTGGCTTTATCTGTGGGATCAACTGTGTAGACCCAAACCGAACCGTCGGAAGCACCTAGGGCGATGGTGTTGGGGTTGGTGGAAGATGGGCAAGGCGCAATCCAGTTGACCTCAGGCACCTCCTGTGCTTCACCAAGGAAGTCCATCTTGACCGAGCCATCATTCGAGATGGCTGCCTTCCAAGCGCGCAACCTTCCGTCAAGTCCACCACTGACGAGAGCCTCTCCCTGAGGCAGAGTCCATGCGAGTGTGTTCACCGAGTCTGTGTGGCCATCTAGGCTAAATAAAGAGGGAAGCTGGGTGCTCTTTAGGGCGTCTGCGGCGGGGTCGCTCGAGTAACTAGCAGGCAGCGGAGGCCGCGATTGAGCAGAGGCTGTGTTGAAGACCCATCCTGCACCAGGAGCATCATCTTCCTGGCCAGCTGAACCGCCAACTGCGATGATGGAGGGGTGCTTGGGATGCTGGGCGATGGTGAAAAGAGAGTCTTTAGGTTCGTCGAAGTAGCCGATAGAGTCGTTTTGAAGCAGAATCTCCTCATTGTCGGAGTCCATAGCCAGGTCCTCATCTTCGACAATCTCCTCGGCGGCATCCTCCACGGCGAGCATATCATCTTCGAGCTCTTCGTCGACAGGCTCTTTTTGATCGCGGGGGTTAGAAGACGACATGATGGCGGGGTAATTTTATGACGAGGGTACGATGATTGATGTTCGATGAGGGCGATAGAAAGTATAGAAAACAGGAAAGAGTATTAAATGAAAAGAACCAGGAATATACGCTAGGTAACGTATTTAGTTAATAGACGCTCCCTTTAGTTTCCAGTTGTTAGTCGAAGCTTGCTTGATAAGCAGGCAAATGTTTTTTTTTTCTTCAACTTTTTGGTGGTCGTCGGGACAAGGATTTTTTCCCTGACTGCGGGGTGGTGGCGGTCATAACAGTCCGCCTAGCTCTGAACCACCTTGAGGTATGAACTCGATAGGCTTTGATAAATGAATAAATATTAACAGTCATCGCATTAGAGATTACAATTAACAAAAAAAAAAAAAAAAGAAAAAGAAACAAGTGAGCTCTAGCTTAAATAGATAAGTGTTTTTAAAAGGTTTACAAGATGGGCTGTATCGTGTTTCTAACACAAGGTTGAGGCTATGGATGTCCATTTATACACCTGCCAACCTACCTACCTAGTACTTATGATAAATTCTCAGTCGATCACTCTTGATCATAACAATAATAATTTCACACTGGTTCGTGGATAGGGCATAGCATTATCCATCCAGATGCGAATGGAATATTAATGATTTGGAGCAGACAGTTGTGGTTCCTTTCATAACAACCGCCAAACTGCTTGGAAAGGTGTCTATAGTAGTGGCTTCAGGGTGACATAATTAAGCACCCGACTATGAGCAGTATCCCACCTACGCCAGCAACGCCTGAATAGCAGCAGCCTTTCAAGCATCCAGAACTTCAACCCAGTTCTTTTCTGACTGCTTCCGCCCCCATCTATCCTTCGCGGCTTGGCGCATAGCCTTCTCTTCTTCTCCAACCTCATCGGCCTGTGTTGCCATCTCCCGAATCTGATGCTTGAGACCCAATGAAAGCATCTTATACCATCCGCTATGAATCTTGCAACGCTTGCGCTCACACATACCGCGAACCTCGTCGCCTTCTCCTAAAGGGTCGCTGAGTTGAGACGCCTTGAAAATAGCCTCGCCTTCTGGTGACCTTGCAAACGCCTCGAAAGCGTCCCGGGCACTAATACTGTCGAGGCGTTGATCGTATCCGCAAATATCTTCCTTGAAGCGACCGGCAGTAATTGCAGCTTGCCGACGCTCGTGTGCGAATTCCAAGAGAGTGAGCATTTTGTGGCAGAGAACCGTCTCCTCAGCTAGATGGAAGCGTGCTGCGGCTGCATTTTCGAGATACTCTTTCTCCTCAGCAGAGAGGTGCATCTGATCGGGATTTTCTGTGATATTTGTTAGCCGATTGCGTGATAGACAGGGGATGACAGCGACATACCTTTCTCAGTTCCGTTTGTCCCTTGTGACTCTTTGCCTGCAAATGGTGCCTTGACCAGCCTCCAAAGTCCTTCCTCATCGGTTCCTGAAAGACCACCTTCCAAGAGCGCCATGAATTCCTCCTGGGTAAGCTGGTCATTAACGCCTCCTTTTCCCTTTGCCTTGGGCAGCTTGGCTACCATGCGCTCCCACCATGTTTGTGCATGTTCGTTAGAACAAAACACGCTCTTCTCTTCCTGGGCTATTCGGGCTGCCTTTCTACATCCGCCCAAGGCGCATGTCTTCTTGTATAATGTTGTGAGGCTTTCGTTTGTGCAGAGTGGACATATGAACTTTTCGATCAGATTCTCGCCGATTTCTTTGTTCATGTTGATACATTCTCCATGGAACCAATCCTCGCAATTTTCGCAGCATATCATCCATCGATGGTCGTCTGCTCCGCGGCATAGGCAATATGGCCCATGGTCGGACTCCTCGAGTTCGGATCCTGCTGATTCATGGGCATCTCCAGCGGAACCTGACTGCGCGGGTTTGGCTCTTTTCGCCGCTCTTGGCCCTCCGGTTTTCTTTGATCGCTTAGACGTCTTCTTAATTGCTGAAGCGGTGCCTTTCTTCTTCAAAGCTGTGTGAGCGGCCATGTTGGAAGGTTCTGCAGATGTAGAAGGAGGATGTAAAGGTGAGTTGGAGGAGGCGGGATGGGCATCTGACAGAGGTTGAGGGGTACTCTCGGCTACTGTTTCGCTCTTTGTGTCATTTTCAAAGGGCTCAGAGCGAGAGTCTTCGCTTTGTCCTATTGTTGGTGTAGTTTGTTCCATTGTGGAGTGTTGACAGTGCTGGCAGGTGTTGCCCTTTCTATACAATTAATGTGGTCACTTGACACAATACGATTTATATAATAGACTGAGAAACAGGTGATGAAAGGAAAATATGAAGACCACCAGTTTATTAAGCTAATCGACAAAATGAAAATTGAAACTTCGGTGTAAGTGACAAGTAGTTGGAGATGGGAGAAGTGAATGGTTGATAGACTGAATGACTAAGGCGGGACCGACAAACCCGGTAAAAGCCCGGACCATGTATTTTTTGGAGCTTGTGACAATCGAAAGATGTAAGTTTACGTAGTAGATAGCTTAGCTTTTGCATGAGTTTATCGACTCTTGCCTAGAGTCAATTCACCATGTCGAATTCGATCGCGGCATCAAGAGCACTGAGGGGGGTGTTTTCCTCCCTCTCGACAAGACAATGCCAGCGCTGTTTGTCCAGCAGCGCTCTCCAGCCCAAGCAGCTCCGACCAACCCTCCCACGAGCGCCAATCCAGTCGAGACAGCCCATTACTCAGCGCCGAACGAAATACAAGACGATCGAGCAGGCCAAGAGCCGATATAGCAATGGGGTACGAATGGAGAAGATCCGGAGAGAAATGAGTCGGTAATTGAGGAAACAATGAGCTGACAAATGGACAACAGCCCTTTTCCTGGAAGGCCGGAATTCTGTTCGTCGGTACTTGCGGCTTGTTAGTATGGTACTTCGAATTTGAAAAGGCGCGCATGCAGCGCAAGAGAATAGCCGAGGCGGCCAAGGGCGTGGGCCGACCAAAAGTTGGAGGGTCCTTTGAGTTGATCGATCAGGACGGAAAGCCATTTACCAGCGAGATGATGAAGGGCAAACACTCTTTGGTATGTCAAAGGAAACGAGCTTCGCTATTTCGAAATGAGGATGTTCATGGCTAATTCTTACTAGGTGTACTTTGGTTTCACTCGATGCCCTGATATCTGCCCCGAAGAACTCGACAAGATGGCTACCATGTTGGATATCGTCGAAGAAAAGGCCCCGGGTGCGCTTCTTCCTATCTTTATCACCTGCGATCCTGCCCGTGACACCCCCAAGGCTCTTAAGGAATACCTGGGCGAGTTCCATGAGAAGTTCATCGGGTTGACCGGCACGTACGACCAGATCAAGGCGCTCTGCAAGAAGTACCGCGTCTACTTCAGCACACCTCAGAATGTCAAGCCAGGACAGGACTATTTGGTGGACCACAGCATTTACTTTTACTTGATGGACCCGGATGGTGATTTTGTTGAGGCATTGGGCAGACAACACTCGCCGCAGCAGGCCGCAGCGCTTATCCTGGACCATATGAAGGACTGGGATAAGAAATAGAGCATTCGCTTTTTGGCTCTATGTAAAAAGAACATCCATGGTTGGGTTGTAAGATGAGCAGATATTGCGGGTGATGTAAAAGTACTGTAACACCAGAATCATGAACTCATAGACGGATACTGTGAATTAGGAACCACTCAATCAACTGTACATTTCCACGAACTGTATTAAAAAGGAGAGCCTCGTGAATTATAGTTTTTTGTGTCTTAGTCTACTGGTATTGGCAATTTACGTATTGGTTACTGGGTTATGGCGATCCTCGGCTCATATCAATTGTGGGTGGATATTACCGACAACAAGTCCTCTTATCAACCATGACTCTAACAAGTTGACACTTAGGGTGTTACAACTAATAGTTAACTTTGAGCATTACCCGTCGCCGTTGCACCATTCCTTATCCTGCTACCTCACTGAGATCTCCGATCTTGAAGATCTGGTGTATATTTTCTCTTATACTTGATCCTTCGCGCTTCGGTAAATAAATATGCAACGCTTCGGTGTGGTCGGCCAATGCCGATTCGCCGCACGTCGATTGACGCAGCTACGGCCTGTCGCACCGACGACGACGGCTGCCTTGAGAGCTTCATCTATATCACAAAGACTATTCACTACCTCTAATGTTTATCTATCTAAGCCAAAGGGCTCATTAGGCGTCAACCCGAATCAATATGAGGAGCCCACCGACCTGGCACGAAAGCTGTTTTCCGAGTTTGCCTTTGCATTTGAGTAAGTCGGCTTCGTACGATGTTTTATAACCTTCCTAGTCAACTCAGAGGATATGTTTCGCGAATACAAAAAGTGCACTATAAACTGACAAATGACAGTATTGACGGAGTCTTGTACCAAGGCCGCAATAGAGTGGATGGAGCTGAGAAGGTCATCAAGATGCTCAGAAGCAATGGTATCCGATATGTCTTTTTGACCAACGGTGGTTGTGTTCCTGAAGACAAAAAAGCAGAGACTCTTCAAGAAAGACTACAAATTGCCAAGAACGACGATGTGGTAAAAGGGAGGATGATTCTGTCTCACACACCAATGAGTGGTTGGAGTGATGATGTCAAGAACAATGGCACTATCTTGATTACAGGCTCTCATCCTGAGGAAGCTCGTCAAATTGCTCTTGGGTGAGTATTCAAACACTGTGGAAAATATCCTCCGGCCAGCTAATTGTTATAGTTATGGGTTCAAGCGTGTTATCACCCCAGCAGATATCCTCGCTGAGTGCAAGGACGTGTTTCCCTTCGAGCATATTGAGGGCGAGATTAATGGCAAGCCGACACAATTACCTGATGGCAAGCGAATTCCTTTGCTCAAGGACCCTTATACAACTAACGTCCCTGCGAACGCTCTAAAGATTGATCACATTTTCATCTGGAACGATCCAAGAGACTGGTCAGTTGATATTCAGATCATCCACGACCTTTTAATATCCCATCAAGGCTACCTCGGAACGGTTTCGAACCGGAATGGTACTGAGTCTCTGCCCAACAATGGCTGGCAGCAAGATGGTCAACCCGGACTATGGATCTCTAACCTTGATATGCTATGGAAAACAAACTACCCTGTGAACCGATTTGGCACGGGTGCATTCATGGAGGCCCTCAAGGGAGTATGGTCCACCACTACCAACGGAACAGAACTGCAGTTCAGCGCACTCGGCAAACCATCCAACCATACGTACAAATACGCTCATGATAGGCTGCTACAGTACTACCACGATATGGCCTGCAATCGAGGTCAAAGCCCTGGGCATGATATATCGAAGTGCCACCCTCTTCGACGCGTTTACATGATTGGTGATAACCCAGAAAGTGACATCCGGGGTGCTAGCGAATTTAAAGCGGAGGATGGTACCGAGTGGGTGCCCATTCTTGTACGAACTGGCGTCTGGCGACAGACATCAACGGAGAAGGAGCCTCGATACAAACCAGCCGTCATCGTGGACGATGTTGTTGATGCTGTGGTTTGGGCGCTCAACAACGAAGGCATCAAGGCTACCAGGGAATGGGTCTTGTCCGCTCTGTCGCACACGAAGGGTTATGTTAAGCTGCCGCCGCTGGAGATTGGAGATCAGGTTGGTAGCCTCGAAGATGGAGTTAAGTACCCAAGTGAGTTGGAGGCTGCTGAGGCAAGACTGTAGAAAGTGTGCAATCATATACGGATTTTCAACACTTGACGCAGAACATGAAGCGTTTCCATTAGAATTTAGGACAATAAATCTCCAAATCTTTCCGGTGGTTGCTTACTTCGAAATCTCAAGGCTGACTTTTCAGGGGGGGATATCTTTTTCCAGACCTTGTACCAAAGCTGAAAAGAGTTGATCATACCTTGAGTGAAACAGGGGGCACATATGCAAGAGGAACCCTCCCAAAAGAAGGTCCTTCCCCGTTGTAGATACTGTTGGCGCTAACCAGCTCCTTGGCTGCATCACAACCAACAACACCAACATGGTGTCAGACCACTCAATGAAGGAGGTTAACTGAGCTGTTCGAAGGCCAATTGATCTGGGCAACGAGAGTTGTAAGTAAGTGAGAAAAGAAATTCTATTTCTTCCGTCCCCTCGAAACCTCCAGTTGTTCATCATCTATTTACCACGTAGACTCGTCAATCTGGTGACAGTTCGCATCTTTGATCTGGACCAGGGTCACGCACATGGGGCGTCACATCCTGGCCTCAGCTGCATTCGATTCAGTTCGCTCGTGACCCCCTGATCAAGGATGGCCCAGCCCCCTCGAAGGACGAAAGACATAAAGAGTATCAAAAAGTCTCTCGTCAAGGAGTTCCTCACTAATAACTTTCCTCCTCCAACTTGTCCCTTGCGAGCCCTCAACTCGTCAGCTTTGATGTCCCAGCTGCTCCAGTATAACGAATCTCTGGCAATAGTTTCAACTACTGGCAATGAGTCCAGCTCACAGCTTCTCCGAGGCTTCCAGAAGCCTTTATCAGGCGTTAGGCATCCCACAGACTGGAGCAATCAACTGCTTAGCCGGGACGGAGATCCAGAGCCAGGACCTTCACAAGCTTCCATAATGGCGACGAAGATTTATTAATCCCATTGTCAAAACACTGGAAGTTCAAGAACCAAACGATGAAGACCAGAAGAGCACGATTAAGGCTTCTCTTCTGGAATTGGCTAAGAAACTCGTCTGCTGCGGACCAAAAAAGCGACATACAAACACCCTCGTATTTGATGGAGCCAACTTTTCGGACCCCGTGGAATATGTTCATGTCTTGTTGGCTAGGAGGTTCTGAGACTGGCTCAAGATGAAGAGCAAAGAAAGACTGTTCACAGAACATCCAAGGCTGGTTCGGTATTCTCAAAAATCATCGACTTCCCTCCGAGAACGTGGAGTAACGCCTACGAGCAAACGAACTTCGGATCAAAGTCAAGGTTTTATCGTTTACGACACAGACGACGACGAGTACTCAGGTGACTATTTAAGCGATGATATAATCGAGTCAATTGAAGAAGAAATTGATTTGAGTAACGAGGAATTCGGTTCAGAAGAAGATTCTGAAGATGAAGAGATAGGCGAATGTTCCCGTCAGAGGTCTATACAGCCGGAACTTCGACGCCCTAAACTTACTAGGGAGAGCCCACTGAGTGAAAGAGAGATTCCCAGGACGCCTTCAAGAAACCAAGATTCGAGGTATCGCAGCATTTGTTCCAGATCACCAGGCCCACTATCATACCCAACACCGACGGACGATGCATTCCTTACTTCACCAGGGTCTGTCAACTCGCCAGATCCCAGTGAAATCTTCACTCCATATTCGACAGTGTCGACACCATATTCTATCATGAGCACTGGGGGATGCGAAACCCCACGATCTTCTTTTCGCCAGAGCTCCTACAACGAACGGTATATGGAGAGTCCAACGTGCAAAAAGATGCAGGCAGTTGACGACCTCCTTTCAAGTGATACGATGAGGAAAATGAAACTCAACGTGGATGACTTGGGTAATGAGATTGAGGAAGCTGAACCAGATGTGGAGTCATTGCGCAGTTCTTCCTCTCGTCGTTCCATGACGTTCGATGACACGGAAAAATCGCCAGTCCATGGTATTATGAATCGACTGGTAAAGCGAGTTGAAGTGAAAAACTTGGGGTCTGGGTATATATATTGCTTCGCCGAAAAGTCAAAGCCTGGATACCTCAAAATTGGATACGTAATATGTCCTGAGCTCAGCAAGCCTGATCGTGTTGAACAGAGGATGGAGGAATGGAAGAGTGACTGCAAACATAACTTGGTCTTCAAGTTCAAGGTCTTCATGCCCTGTGCTGTTCTGAAGATGGAGAGGTTGATTCATCAAACTTTACACAGAGAGAAAAAGGCTGCCTCATGTCCCAATTCAGCCTGCCAAAAGACGCACCAGGAATGGTTCAAGACTACGGAAAATCAGGCACGCCAAGTAATCGAGGTCTGGCAACAGTTCAGCAGGTTGGACCGGTATGACAAAAAGGGCGTTTTGAGGGATCCTTGGGCGCGATACAAACTGACATAGCTGAGCGATGAGTGTCTCTGGAATACCAAAAAGTGGTTAGCCACAGAGTGGGTTAAGTTGATCACCGAGGTTGTTGAGAAAGACTTGGCCGCGAAGCGAGAGAAGAGAAGAGCCGTGGAGCGACGGCTCGCGAAGATGGAGCAACAACTTGCACAGATGAAGGAGGATGAAGAACCTATTCAGCAAATGCTGGGTGTGTTAAGGCTAAGCAACGAGTTTTGATATGTATGCACAGTTTGGGCATATTCGAGTTGTAAGTTTACCGGATTGGACGCTTGTCGATGGCAATGTTACATCTGGCCAAGTTATTGCGTTTTATATCAGTAAGTATTATTTCATCAGCTATAGTATTGGATAGTCAAGATGTGAAAGATCAAGTATTGTGACACTCATGAGTCGTCCTGTCCTATACGGGTACACCGGAGGCTATGTGAGTAAGTATTACATATCCACGTACGTAGCACGAATGTGTAACTTGTCAGAATGAGGCTGTCTCGTCTCACCTCGCTGAAGACAAAACGTTAAATCTAGAGCGTGGGGGACACTTGAATGGATGAGATGTGTTACCTGAAGAAAGTACCACAACCACACGAGACCCTCACTAGAGAGAGAGACGTAGGACGACGTTATGCCGAGGGTAGCCCCCCACGGCTTCGGTGCCCGAGAGCGGGTCAATAGTTTCCGGGGCCGGCAATATAGGTCCCGGAGAATACGAACAGACCAGCATCCAGCACGGAAGGAAGAAAAGAATTCACATCAATATCGTCAGAGGGACCCTGAAGGTCTTGGCGGTGAAGCGGGAGCATGTGAGACACTTCCCAAAACTGCCACCGAGGTCACCCTAGTGCCGCACTACGTCACCCTTGTAGGACCGGGTCTGGAACCTCTAACGCTTCCTGACAGCCTCTCTCTGTTGGTTTACTGTAGGCATCCATTGGATGTTTCCTGTTTTCTTCGGTGACGCTTTTTAGAGAAACCTCCAGTTAAGCAGCACTGGTCGTCAAGAATTCGCCTCTTTTGGTGACGTGGAAGGATTGTTCCTGGTTCGTGATCTCTTTATTCTTCCTTGAACGTTAATGCTGTGACGTTTGGGTTATGTAAGGGAAAGAGAGCCAGTCTAATTAAACGGTCCAGATCATGTGGCCTTTTTTTTTCTTGGTGAACCTGGCGTGCGTCTCTTTTTTTCCTTTATATAATTGGTATCACTCTCTTATCTCGTGCTTCTATCAATTTCTATCTTGTTAATTCACCACTTATCTTTATTCTCCAGGCCTTTATCTTTTTGTTTGATGATAACCATGTCATTTTAAACTTCAATCAAACGCCTCAGCTCACAAACCAGCCAATACGAATAAGTCGTTTCGATACCCCAAGTCCCTGGTTCTGCTAAGCGCACCCCCTCTGCGTCTACCGCAGCCACAAGCGAGAGCCCAGAGCCAGTGACCCTTGGGCCGCTTTTCTACTTTTGGGAGAGAGGGGGATCTTGCATCTGTATCCGTACCCGTACCTACGCCTCAATTCTCTACCAATTCTCCTCCCCTTCGTCCTCTCTCTTCTCTCACACCGCGACTCACACTCACTTCTCTACTGCAACTCTCACAGCACACAATCTTCACACATTTTGTGATTCGTTTTGACAACTCAGAATCCTACTTCAGAAGGCAGAAACCCCTCCCCCGCCATGTCTGCGGTACCGAGCCCCACGATCAACGGCTCGTCTGTTCAGCAGCAGCCATTGCGCTCTGCTCTCAAAAACGAAGATGACGTCGATCGTCCGTGTCCCTCAAGCGGCTCTCTCAAAGGTGCGTTGTAACTAGGTCTTCACTCAAGCGCCTTGCTTTAAATGGTGTTCATATCTCGCATCTCGTTTTCCTCAAAAATATAACGGATGAGGGAAAGCATCACTGGGTACTTTGCCAGCTGTGACGTGGGTTCAAATGCAAGAATGCTATACCTGAACACCCAGAATTTGTAACTTCGCTCCCACGGTTATGTCTACTCATATCACAATATCTCCCCTGCTATCCATCTTATCCTGCATGCTGTGCTTGTGTTTTGTCACCAAAAGCTTCAATCAAAATGATCCAAAGCTCATACATCACAGCTGTCCAGATTGCCGAACCCGAGTCCGAAATTCAAACCCTCGAGGATGACACCCAGCCCACCAAGCAATTTCCTACCAACCTCAGGCGACGCCTGAGTGGTAAACCTCTACCGTCTCCCCTTCCCAACAGCTCCTCTAGGTCTTCCTTTAGCGACAGTCCTTCTGGCAGCCGGCCTGAAGAGACACCTCCTACTTCGAACCCTTCTTCGCACCACCACCACGGCCATGGCCACGCCCACCGTGGGCAGTATTATAGTGAGAAACTACTCGCCCAGGTAGGAGATTGGTTGGAGCATGAGCGTGCCAAGGCACACGCCAGGAAGTCACAGAAGACGCACCGCAGGCGCAAGTCCAAATCGCCAACTAAGGATACGAAGGGGGGAAGCACTGCGGAGGTCGAACCCGAACTCCAACAGGCTCAAGCACCTGAACAAGGCAGCAATGGACGACCTCGCTCCGATTCTCTGGACTCTGACTCAAGTGATATCTCTTTTGATCGACTTCAGCGTATTTTGGAAGAATCCTTAGCCCACATGGGTCTCAACTCTGTGCCTCATCTGACTCCTAAGGTGTCCCGCCCTAAGCATCGAAAAGTCCCATCTCGATCCTCTCTTCGTGGCCTTTCTTCCGACACTGAATATGCCGACGGCGATGCCGTTGTACCCAGCTGCGATGTCTGGCTTGACAACTCTAAGACGATGAGCTATGGAGGTGGAGCCGCGGATGATGACGACCAGGAACCAACCGATGCCGATACCAGGGCTGATAAGGAGAAGGAGTGCTGGCTTAGCTTCAAGAATGAAATCATCCGCATCGCCCATACGTTGCGACTCAAGGGATGGAGGCGTATTCCCCTCGGTGGTGGCGATAAGATCTCCGTTGAGAGGCTTAGTGGTGCTTTGACCAACGCTGTCTATGTCGTCACACCACCAAAGGAAATCGATGAGGCGGAGGGTAAAAGAAAGCCCAAAAAGGTCCTTCTACGCATTTATGGTCCACAGGTCGAGCATCTCATTGATCGAGACAACGAATTGTCAGTCTTGCAGAGATTGGCACGCAAGAAAATTGGACCTCGCCTATTGGGAACATTCAAGAATGGTCGTTTCGAGCAGTACTTTGACTCTATCACGCTTACACCGGCGGACCTTCGAGATGCCGACATGTCCCGTCAGATTGCCAAGCGAATGAGAGAGCTTCACGACGGTATTGACTTGCTCCCGCACGAGAGGGAGGGCGGACCGGCAACATGGAAAAGTTGGGATCAATGGCTCGATAATGTCGAGCGAATCGCAACTTACCTTGATAATGAGTACGAGAAAGAAGCTCAAGCTCAAAACGGTCGACGCGACTCTGTTGTGCATGCCTGGAAATCGAGAGGCTATGTATGCGGCACTCCCTGGCCTCAGTTCAGGGACACGATAACCAAGTACAGAGTCCATCTCAACAGTTTTTACAAGGGGGGTCAACGAGAGATCAAGGACAGCCTCGTCTTTGCCCATAGCGATGTAAGTTCATGAGAATGCGCCTCACAAGTCTCTTTGTTAACAAATTTTAAGACGCAATATGGAAATATCCTCCGCATTCGCCCTGATGACGAAAAGTCACCCTTGCTTCAGGCTGCTAACAAACACAAACAACTCATCGTCATTGACTTTGAATATGCGGGCCCTAATACTCGTGGTCTCGAGTTTGCCAATCACTTCAACGAATGGACGTATAACTACCATGATGCTGCGGTACCCTGGGCGTGCGATGTGCGACGATATCCCACCCCGGATGAGCAACGCCGTTTCATCAAGGCTTATGTCGATCACCGTCCCCGGTTCCAAGGCAGCAATTCCACCCCCCGACTGGCGCCCGCAGATAGCAACGCGTCGAGCGGCATGTCTACGCCACTTGCGACACCTACCAACCCTCCAGCGAGCAGCTCAAGCTCCATTGTCGAGTTTATGCTTGATGCGCGAGTACCCCCCGGAGGATGGAGCGCCGCGGAACGGGCCAACGAAGAACGAAGCGACCAGCGCGTGCGAGAGCTGTTGGAGGAGACTCGACAGTGGCGCCCGGCCAATCATGCTCACTGGATCGCGTGGGGCATCGTACAGGCCAAGATCCCAGGTCTCGATGAAAATGTCAAGGAAGAAGATCTGCTGAGCCCCGATGAGTTCGATTACTTGAGCTACGCCCAGGATCGTGTCATGTTCTTCTGGGGTGACTGTGTGCGCATGGGGCTTGTCAAGCGGGAGGAGCTCCCTCCCCTGCTGCAGCAGTCTATCAAGACTGTTGAGTACTAAAGAACAGCCATCAAGTTCTCTGAGAAGAAACATATTTCGGCGGACACGGCATACACACTAGGTGAGTGCGTTCCGACTTAAGACTGTGGCACAACCAGATGTCTCCTTTGACTACATCGTTCTGGAAAGCTAGAGCACGTTTAAAACTTTCAGCGTTGGCAAGCTCAGCATGCTAGAATCATCATGCAATGATCTGGATTAAAGATTTCCGGTTCTTAAATTCCCACGGGTAATTTTTGAAGCTTGCGCGTTGAGCATTTCAATTGATACCATTTTGATAAACTGCGGTCTTATCAATGCATTTCGTCTCTTCTCGTGAATCTAATGCTTGTTTTTATGCTGTATGTGAACGACAGGCCGTAAGTCTTGTAAACGTGATATCTATGGCACAGTCCTCTATGCATCAAGCTTGAGTCGCTCAAGCATGGCATCGATCTTGCGCTGCAGGATCTGGTAATTGATGGCGTCTGAAACAAACTCGTCCTCTGCTTCCGCTCCATCTAACGTCCTCACAACCTGTCCGCCATTGGCTTGTCCATTGCTATCCTTTTTAACCGTGTGTTCAGTATTAGTAGAAACGCCGTTTGTCGCATCTGCCGAGATCTCAGCTTGTTGCGCCATCGCAGTAGCTAGTTCGGCATCGATCTCTCCCTCCTCATCCATCATGTCTTCCAGACCTGCATCCTCAAAGCGATATCTGAATCGATCATCCAGGTAATACCGAATATCGTCCAGCAATTCGATAGTATCTGTCTCTTCTCGAACAGTGATCCGTTGGGCAGACTCTGCAATGAGAGCTTGGAAGTCTTCCTCATCTATGTAGTCCTCTAGGCGATATGCAAGATAACGCGCAGCGAATTCTTCTAATCGCTGGACACGAAGATCCCATGCTGCGTGTATAACGTCATATATGTTGACGGGCTCCATCTCTATTTGTTCATCCTCTTCGCCTGCCTTGTCATTTCTTTGCGCCTCACCATGAGTGCGGTCTACCAACACATTGGAGGTGCCACTACCGAGCGTGCTGATGGTCAGAGCAGCTTTGCTCTTAAGATTATCAAGGAACAGCATATCTGCAGCGTATAGTAGATCCAAAGCGTGCTCGAGGGGGCACCTTACAGTCTCGGTGTAGAGGTAAGTAAGGATGATTTCAAGAACAGCGGGCGTACAGTCGACGGTAATGATTCGGAGATGTTCATCTCGTTTGGACTCGACGAAATCGCCCGAAAACATCCTCTCGAAGTACTCGCTGCGAATAAGCATTGCCTTATGAGCGGGGTAAAGGACTGATTTGCGTTTGATGACTGATTCTTGATCTCCGGCTGGGCCAATCGGTATAGTAGGGGCGTCTTTTGTGGGCGTTGTCTGACCAGACTTTTCATCCTCGATATCGATCGGCTCATCAGCGCGGAGGATGACATCTGCAAACATTGAGTTGTCATATTTCCACTTAATATCTTTTATCTGGTCCGTATCAACAACCATCTTGAGTCCGAGGACATTTAGTTTGAAGAACTTCTTGAACTGTCCTCGAGCTCGGTCAACTTCAGATTGATGCCGTTGGCGAGCAAGTCTCCTGTCTCCGCCTGCGAGGATAGTCTCCCATAGAGATTCAACCTCGAGCTGCTTGCTGACCTTGTCTAAACCCTTGAAAACTTCTTCTTCAGAGTCAGCACCACCCACAGGTGCGATATCACGAGGAACTTCGCCCAAGTAGAGATATCTCAAGACAATGATAAAAGACTGCACAGGTACAGCGTTGGCAAGTCTCCAAGTCGTGGTATCTGGGACAGCAGCAAGTTTAGCACGGAAATAAGGTGAACGTGCTATAAGGATGAATTTGTGAAGATCAAAAGAACGAGAGCCTGAGACTAAGGTGATATCTGTTGTCTTGGGGCTTGTACGGCCAAGAAGAGTTGAGATATGAGTTGACCAATAGACATAGGGATCTGAGGACTTTGAGAAGTCATATTGAAGGAGAAGGTTGCGGATACGATCATTGAGGGCGTTGTAGATGCATCGTTCGCCTTGGAAAGTATTTCGTTCCGCTAGGGCGCCTGGAGAGTGTTAGTGGATGACGGGATCCGATGAGTTGTAAGTGTTAGTTTGCAAAGACATTGTTTATAATGAAATTACAATAGTAACCAATTGTATAAGTGTAAACTTACCAGATTCTAATAATAGCCGAACAAGCTCATAATGTCCGCATAAACTTGCCTACCTGTGTTAGTCCTAATCTCTGATGACTTACATCTCCAACACTTACAATGATGAGAGGCGTGTAATCGAAACGATCCTTGCCATTGATGTTCACACCCTGGCTGATGAGTTCTTGACATCGTTTCAGATCGCCATGTCGACACGCCATGAGAAATTCATTGAACTCAGGGCTCTCGTCAAGAGGATTCTCCTCAAGGAGGACGCCACTCTCGATGAGCCGAGTTTCTTCGCCAAGCTTTCCCTCGAGTTCGAATTTGCGGAGAACCATTGTCGAGTAAGAATATCAGAGTAAAGCTATGAAAGGACAGTCTTTTAGGGTGTCTATGAGTATGAAAAGAGGTTTATTTTTGTTATTGTTTTATCTCCGAAGCCCGCCCGCTCGTTTCTAGTTCATGATTATCAAAGCATGGGGATTCCCCCTCCAAGGAAAAAAGTCGCCATCATTACTGCGGGCTGAAATCAGCCAATGACGGGCTACATCTTTTTCGCATCGATGCTATCACGGGATCACGTGCTCAAACGCGTTATCTTTCTATCCAGACATCGAACATGGCTTACATGCATAACATTTAAGCCCGCTTCCTCCGGGCATTGTTGTTAACAATCATTCTTTGAGGTTGAAATCTGACGTATTTACTTGTTCGTTTTCATGTTCTCTTAATTTCTTGTTTGTCTTGTTTGATGATCTTTTTTTTGTTAACCTAGCAAAATGAAGCTTTGATTCAGTGCCACCACCCACATTCTCCTGCCAAGCTTCTCACTTAGCTGGCAAATTTGGTTCTTACATTCTTCAAACTTCACTCTTTATACGAATCGAAAACATGAGCCCCTTAAAGAAACTCATTCTTCTGGTCCTGTTTATCTCTTTTATGGTGTTTGTAGCCTTTTTTGGCCGAATACCTGCTCTGAGGTTCGTCTTGGAGTTGTCTCCTGTTTACCTCACTTAAGATATTGACTCGGGATAGACGAACGCCCATAGCTGCACTGCATAGGTTAATATGGATTCATATACCAAATGTGATCGGTAGGGTGGATCAGGTGCTCACGGGAGGGAGAGTATCGAGTTATCTGTCTCGGTTCAGCAACATGATGCTACATGAGCGACACTGGACTGTTGTGGTGAGTTGTCTTGCTATACCTTTCGTGAGATGGCAGCTAAAAAACAGTTCAGATTTTCTTCATGCTCATTATGGTTGTGGGCGAGTACATGTTTATTCCTCAAGCGTGGCCAAAGATTGGATCTTTCACCAGACTCATTGTGGTGATTACCGTGTTTTTGCCCTACCTATTTCTCTACCTGGCATGCTCTGCTGATCCAGGCTACATTACGCCTGAAAATCACGCCTATTACATGTCGCTCTATCCCTACGACCACACACTTTTCCACCCGGGGCATATGTGTCGTACGTGCAAGTTCCTTAAGCCTGCTCGTTCCAAGCACTGCGGTCTATGCAAACGTTGCGTTGCCAAAGCCGATCATCATTGCGTCTTCATAAACTCATGTGTTGGTTACGGAAACCAGCACTGGTTCATACTGTTACTAATCTCTACTGCATTTCTGTGCACATATGGTGGCTTTCTTGGATTGTCCATTATTACGGTACGGGTTCAGAGATACACTCCTGGCTGGTCTGTATGGAAACCCCGAGGTATGACAGTCAGTCAGTATTTGGCTGGTTGGGGTTGGGGCATTCAAGACAACGTCAACATGGGGGCCTCGTCACTCCTTGCAGCTCTGACGTCTCCATTGGTTTGGGGGCTGCTTCTATACACACTGTATCTCGTTTATTGTGGCACTACGACAAACGAGACCCTCAAATGGTCGGATTGGAAAGAAGATATGCGTGATGGTTTTGCATTTCGTCGCTCTATGCCAGCAAATCGTCAGAAGAACGAGCGGGTTGAGCCTCGCTTCACGCGCTGGCCAGTTGAGGTTCAGCAGGTCATTGTCACTACTCAGGATGGACAGCCCCCAAAGGATGAACTACGATATCCTGGAGAAGGCGACTGGGAGAGGGTTTGGAACTTGAGCGATGTCGAGAACTTATACGATATGGGACTGTGGGATAATCTGGTCGATATCTTTATCCCTGACTATGGATTTGGGAACAAAAATGACGAACCCAATGCCGAGAGACGGCGCAGGCGGTGATAACCTGTATATATAGTGAGTTGGTACTAGTCAGTGAACCGCACGCAGAAGGTGATCTGCAGGCTGACTGCAGGAGTACAACCCCTGTCCACGGATATCCAGGGCTGAGCACATGGATGCCCGCCTCAATGATGTAAGTCGCCAAGAGGTGCCATGATGTTTATTTCTTTCCTGAATCACCTGTGCCTGAAGCAACGATACAATTTCTTGTCTTCTCTCATGCTTGTTTTCGATTTTCAAGTAATGACCATTATACCGTGATGGCGTTGATGCAGCCACTTCAGGTTCGACGCCTGCAAATGCTTGGCACTCTTTCTCTACTTGCGATTGTTATCGGCGGCTCAGTCCTTATTTTTGTTGGAGTCAATGCGCTCTCCGGCCGCAAAGGACAAGAGGAGCTTGGGAGGGCACGGCCACCAGGTCAGGCTCGTTTCAGTGTTGGTCATGAATGGAGCATCCAGACCTGGATAGCCATTGTTGGTGTTGCCTTTGCTCTGCTATCTTATGGCTTTACAGAAGCATATGTTCATATATTCGATACATGGGCTAGTCGACAAGCTCGACGCAGCAATGGCCTCGACTATGCCCGGTATCTCAACTCTCAACCGCGAGCACCAGTCGTCTATGGCTTCAGAGGATTTCCCTCCTTTATCACTTTGCGGTACTTACTCGTAATCATGAGCATCATTGCGTCTGTGGGTTACAAGTTCGCTATTGTGAGCCCCGACGCCTGGATTAGGGAGAACTTTCATCCAAGATTAATCGAGTTCATCAAGAGTGAGCTTTCGGCAGTGAAGAACGGCTCTCTTGTCTCAGAACCTGAACCTTGGATCAATGACTTTCCGCTTTACGATATTAACCGGGCGTTTATCCACTTCAACCAGGACACTCAAGAGTCCCCCTATGTTGCGAACATGTCCCTGCCACCTAATGGTTTAGCTATGGTTGGCCATGCCAATTGCTTTTCAACCAGCAGAGCTGATCAATTCTACCCTGGTGACGTCGGGACGCTTTATACTCGAGAAGTGGTTTTAGTGGCCAACGGTTCAGTTGGCAAGGGTGAATTCTATATGACAGAGGATCCCGGCGACTGGCATCGAATGGAGACAACCAGCACCAACTGGTTTGATCCGCCTCGAAGGGCTCTGGTTGAGTATCGACTCGTCGAGTTCGGAAGCCTTCAAATCCAGTGGGCGAAGAAACCAAAGGATTCTTCAGAATCATGGAGAATACCGGTAGAGCACCGTTCCTTATACAAGATGGAGCTCGCAACCGCCGAAGTCAGGAGATACGTCAGAGACCAGAACTGCAGATTTCTGCCGCAGGGGGCTCTTTCGTTCCTGTCTCTTAGCAATGACACTTTTGAAAAGTCCATCGCTGCTGTGATGCCATCCTGGGGCAACATAACGGTCACAGAGCGCTTCAACGTCTCGGAACTGATGCCACAGTATGGCGTCTGGCTGGATGCTTTGGTAAAGAGCCCAGATACCACGCTTCTCAGCGGTGTTAGTGCAATTATCAGAGCAGTCATGGTATCTATCAAGACAACGAAGCTGCTGGACTCTGAGAACCTGAAGGCTGATTTCCTGCCTTTTGGGGAAGAAAGAGTTTTGGCTTCTGGCGAATCATTTCATAATGCTAAGTATCCTTTCTACGTTGGGTGGAGAGAGAATAAGAACACTGGGTGTCATATCAGTGCTGCCATCGTGTTCATTATCCTCGGCTGTTTTTCCATTATGGTTGGAATATACCGTATATGGCTTGGTCCGCCAGCTTTGACTTCCTGGATGGGACAGCATGTCTTTCTGGCTGGAACCGAGGCAATAGCTCTGTCTAATAAAGCAATTGGCTTGGCGTCTGGATACACAGTGGCAGAGTCTGATCTGGGCAAGCTTCGGCTTTCGATGCGAAAGGGAGGGGAAGAAGATGCCATGTTGAAACCCACTATATCATCTGATGGACAGCAGAGTGACTCGGAGGAAGCAAAAATAAAAGGACGGACGGGACGATGATGTAAGAGATACTACGCCAATACGCGAGGAACTAGCTGTACTTCAGGTAGCTTTTGACGCAATATGGCTCTGACCATTGATGCATTATTTCATTTTACTTTACTTTGCGTCTCTCATGATATCGTAACCACACGCTTCTAGGTCTTGTGTAGATCACCCAAGACGACTCTCGCCCTCCTCCGCCACAGCAGCGACTATGTAACCCCCCGTCACTACCCTCATCTAGAGAGCGAATTAACCTTGTATTTACCCCAACTCCACGACTCCTTGGTCTTGTAGCTTGCTTACAAAATGGTGCCGAAGCTACACACTCATAGTCAGTATAAGTAACCGAGCAAAGCTTTCAATGGGACTTACCCGAAAGTCTGCTTGATGCTCTTGACGTAGTATTCGAGCCAGTTACGCTTGGTAACATCCTCCTGGCCGATAGGAACACCCTCCCACTTGACTCGCATAACGGTAACGTGGTCGACGTCGTTCTGGTCAAACTCGATGTGCAGCTTGGAGAAGTGACCGGCAGGCCACTGGTTCAGTCGCCAGCTCTGGGTGATCTTCTTGGGCTCCTCAAGCTCGAGATACTCGCCAGACACATTGCCGCCGAACAGCTCAAACTTTCCACCGACCTTGGCGCCATCGAAGACCTTGGGGGGAGACCGTGTGAAAGCAGCAATTCGTTGAGGGTCGACAAAGGTTTGGTACAGCTCTTCAGCAGTAGTTCGGAACTCTTCGTTGTCGGTCACGGTAGTTGTGTTTACGACACCACCGGTCTTAGTTTGAGCGCTGGAAGTGGCAGCGGGCTTAGGAGTAGAGCTCTGAGGGTGGATCTTGGGAGTCGAGAAACCGCTCGACGGGTTGGAACCTGGGGCATGCTGGATATCCTTGCCATGCTCGGCGATGAGGGCGCCGGCAAGCTTCTGGAATTCCTGGCGCAGCTGAGGCACAATCTTTGATCGGACGAGATCCTTCACGGGCTGCTTCTCTTTGGACTCGGCAAAGATGTCTACGTCGAACTACGAGGGTTCTTAGCGAGGTTTATTCTACGGCAACACGGAAGGCGAAAGAGCAGGGGAGGTTTTACGTACCACGTACTCGTCTTCTTCCGTGTCGTGGGCGATCTCAGGCACAGTAATGGTACCAGAGACATCATCCTCACCGGGAGCAGATCCTGAATGGTTAGTTGTCATGCTTGCAGTCAAAGTCACCGCATTGCCTTACCAGAATATTGGAGCACCAGCTTAACGTCAAAGATGGTAATCACCTTGCCCTTGCGTTGGCTGACATCGACATCACCATCCATGCTCTGGATCTTATCAATCTTGGCCTTGACCTCGCCATCCTCGGCCTGAACCTTTGTGAGGCTCTCGTCAAAGTAGGACCTGGCCCATGCTGAGACGTCCTTGTTGACCCAGTGCCAGTTGTTGGGGTTGTGTAGAACCATTGTGAAGCCGGTCGAAGGGGTGTACTAAATGACTTTGAATCTGTTAGCTTGAACTCAAAACAGAAATTGATCGAGGTGAATATGCAAGAGTAGAGTCGCAATTGGAATCAGAAATGGTCTTAGACCACAGCATGTTGGTCATCAATGAAGGGAGTACAAGTCACTCTATGACTGGTGCCAGCTGGATATCTCATCATGGAAGATGCGACAATTGGTGCAAAAAAGTGTCGTGTGTACTTACATTTTAGTGAAGAAGGTATAGAGAAGATGTTGAAAGGAAAGAGAGTGAGCAGCGGTCAAAATGTCAATAAATAGCAAAAGAAAGGCAGAGAGAGAAGAGCAGAATATGAAGAGTTGAAAAGAGAGGAGAGTTTGTTGGAGAAGAATCCTCTAGAATTTTACTCGAGCCTTGTGCCCCCACCTTTTTCCAGTGTCCTAGAGCTAGCTTCAAGTGGGGCTCATTTCAGAGCAAGACCCAGCCTCGTCATTTTCATCCATAACCAAAACGTCGTCTCTTCAGCCTCGGTAAGAATATGCTTCCCAATGGTGGAATAAGAGATTACGGTGTAAGGACTTCTCAGAAGATATCTACGGAGGCGCACCCCAAAGAGAAATCGATGGTCCGTATTGTGTCAACTGACAGAGTTTTTTTTTTTTTTTAGTTTTTTTTAGTTTTTTTTCACCAAGATTAGGCCTTGTAATCGCAAGTGTCTTCCTTGCGAATGGCATCTCAATTGACGCAAGGAGACAGCTGCGCAAAGCCTTGAGGTTGAATACTCAGCGAAGTGACACTGAGCATCGGTAAGCTTTGAAGTTGTTAGTAGGCTGGCTCAGAATGCAGAGTGTCGGTTTGTAAGCAAGACGACACGCCTTTCAAGTCCGATAGCTTCCATATTGGTGAATTCGAACGCTCCAAGTCATGAAAGGTTTCGTGCGGATGGTCAAGAGTTATCAGAGAAACCTGATGGGGTAACGGGATAGAGGTTGAGAGCAACAACAACAGGCGCTACTGGACTTAAGTATCGCCGTCACATTATGACCATGCCTGATGCCTGCTTGGACAAGAGTACTTCTGTAATCAATTGACAGATCAGCTGTGATCTGAGAAGGCCATGTATCAGACTTGTCCGCCTGATATACTCAGTTGTGGAAAAGAGTGGTGTATGGGTTAGTCAGCCGGATCTGTGGAAGTATGCATCTTATACCATAGTTGATAGATCTATTCATAGAAACAGATCACTCGGAGTTTCACTCCAGCTTAGATTTATAAGCTATTGGTCGGCGACATTGGCTATGGAATCAACTCAATCAAGCATATCTTTGTTCTTAAACGGCCATGGCAGTCGAAACTTTATTTGTTGACCGTCTTTTGCGTTGTTATTTTGTTCTCTTCGGATAACTTGGTCCCCGGGGGCTTCAATGGCACTCTGCAGTCTGCAAGGAGTATTCACTTTAGCGATCAAAAGTCAACATCAGCCCACAGCATGAAAGCCCCTTGCACTTGGATCTCATGCAGCAGTTCGATCCAGCCATGCAAACGTCTTTTCGGTCATGGGTCTCGAGAGTTTCAGAGAGTAAAGAAATGTGACAGGCAGCGAGGGACGTCGATTAAGCGCCGGCATCCACACTCAACCCGCATAGTCAATCCTTGCCAGCCAATAGAAGCTGTGGGATGAGTCTAAGAATAGAACCACCATGGATCGCTCCAAACTTAGCATCTCTGCAAGTCTATCCCAACCTTTCCACTCAGCGGGGTCGGACGAGGAAGATCAAGCAAGTCCTTCAGCTTCCATGTGGGATATTCAACGTCTTTGTATGGTGACAGGCAAGCAACATGACTAGCTATGTGTTGATATTCTGCTTACAGTACCCCGTACCCAAAAGAAATATTAAAAAGGCACAAGCCAAGCAGCGCTCGACTGCTTAGTGACCATCCTTACTACACCAATGCATCCTCTAGGATCTACAGATACCCCAACCAGGATATATAAAGAACGCCATCTTTCAACTTTGTCAGCTGAGTTACTCTGCAAGAAGCGGTCGAAGGTGCTCTGTCATCCTTAGTAGAATCCCCTCAAGCTGAACTAGTGCCTGATAGTGAAAGCCATGCTTGTAGATCCTCCGTTTCTATTGCCAATTGGCCGTGGGCAAAGTTCCCATGAAGCATCCCATGTAGTCTCTCTTTGTCCCACCCTCAGATAGCGTCCATCATCCATGCCCATGCCACTCCATTTTCATTGTGCCGATTCTCGACCCCCAGCAAGTCTCTCCCAAAGCAGGTACACACTGTAGGCAGGGCTTGGCTCACCGGCAATAAACAGAAAACCGAGAATGGTTTCCAATTTATCTACTTGAGAATGTACTTACTTTTAGCACTTCACTCCCGCTGACACCGCCAAAAATTGAGGTGTCGTGATTTCAACATTTTACCGTAAAGGTACCTTACGCAGGGGTCTATCTCATGCTGCTACTCCAACTGCAACCTGTACATCCATTTCCCTTTACAGAGCCCCTCTCCCAACCACTTTCTCTCTTTTCACCTTTCACATCCAGTCCAATCCTCAATCACATCTCTGTTTCTTATTTGGTTGGTTGCGCAATTAGGGGACGTACTCTTCGTCCTCGCCGCAGCTACGGTGAATGGCTTGATGAGAAATATTCGTTACGTCCTTGTCAATTGACCAACATCGACAAGTTGCAGCGTCCTTTACACACTGAGCCTCACCTGTAACATACGTCTGTCAGGTCTCTCTTCGTGCGTCCACCTCAAACGGCTGTACGGTGCCGGGTCAGATCAAGAGTGATCATAGTCATACCTATTCCTTGTCGTCTCAAAATAGTCTCGACTGCTTCGATCCTCACCTGAGCATCGACTCACTCTACTGCTGCTGCTCGCACGCGCCGCCCACCCCGCGGATCCATCCAATCCCTAGCACCCCACGTATCAGAACCAACCGACCAAAGAGACAGCCCTGATACGATACCCAGCTGTTTCTAAGTTGGACGTCCCTCATCCTTTGGTGTTGTGGCTTGAAACAGGGACCCTGGACCTGGCGCTCGAGTGAATTCTTTGTCCATACTCGCTTGGTCCCTCTGATCTTTCATCATGACTTCTCACGAAGCGGCGCGACTCCGTCAGGGCCTTCTTCCTCTCACGACAACGTCTGTAGGTGCCTTCAACAACCCTCTACATACGCCCATATCTGCCGTGTCCATGAGCTCCAGTCATTTCCAGTCCGCTGCCCAAACACCTGGCAGTAGTATACAGCCATACAACCCCCAAGAATGGGTTCCCACACAGGCTGCCGTCGCCGAGCGCGCCGTTCAATACGCCGGCGAAGTCCAAGGCAAGTGACTAGAAAGAACAAAACATCATGTTATCGCTAGCGTTCTAACATGCCTCAGTGTCGCCAATGCCGCCTCCGCCATACAGTCCGCCCAGAAGTCAACAGCAGCGTCCCATGAGTACCGTCTTCGACTCTACACCAGCTGGTACTCCGACTCCGCCACCTCGACTAAACACAATGGTGCATCGACCTTCACCTGAACCAGCCAATGCATCTTTTCCTCCTCCTCCGGGTGTTAATGGGCGAAATGGTTCACGAGATCGCCGTTTTCTGCCATCCTTAGGTCGTCGGAGAGATATGGACACTTCTAGTACTCCTCCACCTCAACCGCCGCCTCCCCAAAACCATCGACAGAGCATGATCGTGCAAACTTCGTTTCATCAACCTGCTCCCGAACATGGAATGGCTGGTCCTATGATTCACGGGCCTCCGGCGGCTCGGAGAGCCGTATCTGCAGGAGCCGTGGAGACACCCACATCTGCTCGCTCACGATCGGCATCTCAGACCAGATGGGAACCAGGCATGCCTCTCCCACCTCCACCCCCTGGGCCCCCGCCTGCTTCAAGCAGGTCGCAAAGTGTACAGTCTATAGATAGGAACACAGTCCCCATCATATCTCCTCCCACAAAAAGACGCCGACCACCAACCGGCGTCACAGAACTCGGGCCTGTTCCTCCAACACCTGCGGATTGGAACGAGACAGGGAGTCAAGCGGGCCCGTCAAACAGAAGCCGTTCACCGGGCCTCAGGATTGACACGTCGTTACCATCCTCCCAACCTGTTGAACCTGCTCTGGGGTCCTCATCAAGTATTGGCGGGCTCAATCGGCAAAAGGCAGTAAGACATGATAAAACAATTTTGCAGCGGAGGGCTGAGAGTCGGACCCGACATAGCGTCCGTGGCTCTATAGATGAACGGACCCGACCCGATTCTATGGCCGACATTATGGTACCAAATACGACTGATCTGTCACGGACATCAATCGGTAAATCAACCCCTCTAAGTGATGCACTCGCATCGCAAGACTCTCGAAACTCGACCCCTAGAGCCCCAGCATCAGGGAAGCTGCCTCAGGAAGCGGAAACGCCACCTTTCTCTCCCAACGCTTCTAAGCAACCGATATACACCAGCAGCTCAAAAGTTGTTGCTCCGAAGGCGCTCCCTACTCCACCTCCCAGATCCGGATCTGTGGCATCGGTCTCGAGGGTTCGGGAGTCTTCCCGGCCCCCTTCTGCTGGCCTGTTAGTATCGAAACATTTGGTTACGACTCAAACTGCCGATCAGTTTGAAGAAGGGACTATCGATCGGTTCCGCGAATTTGCGATTAAAGAATCGAGGGCCGCTACTGACGCGGACAGGGTGCGTTTATTCGCCGACTTTGTTGTCAACGAATCAAGGATCAGACGAGAACGATATTCTGTCGCTATTGGGGCTATGGGCTCCGAGATCTTTGACCTCACCCGCGACTTGTTTCGGCCAATGGTCAGCCAAAGGCGAGAATCAGCCTCTTCACAGGATCAGTGGACCCCTGGGCTATCCGAACCAGGGCCTTCTCGTCGAGGCTCTACAGGTTCGAACTTTGGGGAAAGTCCTCAGTCTACCTCCAAAACAGTCAATGTCCCGACGTCGCCGAGTGGGAACAACCCACCAAATGTGAACTGGTCAAGCAATTACATGCCCTCGTTATCTCCAATCTTGAGCATGAGCGTCAGCGAAAACTATGAAAATGGCAGCTCACGAGGTCGTCCTCCGAGCCGTTGGTGGGAATCAGATTCGCAAGGCGAGGCTTCCCATTTAGGAAGATCCAAGAGAGAGTCGAAGTATATGGGCGTAACCAAGACACAGTGGGTTGAAGAGGACCGACCGTCTGTGGTATACGAGGAGCAAGGCTCTTCATCCGAGTATCCTCCTGAGAAGACGGGCTGGCATGATCAGTCCGAGCCCAACTTGACTCCTCAACAATTTGGCTTCGCCACCACCTCAAACATGGGCTCAAGTCCCTGTTCGACGATCAACCGCGACCACCTAGATGTTTCCCGCCTTGTCACCATGCCTCCTCCTTACCCAAGGCACCATCCCGCTGTCAACAACAAGCATCCCGAGTTGACATCCATCAGAACAGCCGTGCGAGCTTTGAGTCAGCTCGATGAATTGGCCAAGACAAAAGAGCGATTCGCTGTTGAGAGCACCAAACGTCGAGAACAATTTTCCAAAGCAGCGTCTGAGCGCCGCCAAGCTTTGCGTACAAACTTGCAGAATGAGATCAATGCTGGCAGCTTGAGTTATGCAGACGCAGGAGCTATTGATGCTGATGCAAAAGCCAGCGAGATAACAAAGAAAAAGGAGTTGGAAAAGACCGAATACGAATTGTTCCAGAATCAGGTGGTACTGCCTTTGAACGAACTACTGACAGGGCGTATCTCGGGCGCCACAGAGTTGTTTGACGATCTAGCCCGACATCTATTTGATAACGGGCAAATAGACGCAGACATGCCGCAGGAAGAGGGTGACGATAGACCAGAACTCCTGGAAAAATTGACGCTGCTTAAATGGGTCTTTGAGGCACGAGAGGGTCTTTACCGGGCCATCTACGATCTTCTTTCAGATCGCAACGGCCGATACTGCGAGGTTGTACTGACTCCTTACCGACTTTCCGGGAATACTGAGAAGCTCAAGTCAGCTGAGGCTTTCTTCGCTGAAGATTCGGCCAAGCGTGAATATGCGTTCGCTCACGAGGTTCTGGAACGGACCCGAGACTTCCGAGGAGTGGTTGAAAAGGCTGTGGACCATGGTGTTGCACTGCAGCTGTCGGCGTTTTGGGATATTGCGCCTCCGCTTTGTGAGCTACTGGACAATATTCCTCTCGATCTTGACGGTTTCAACATTCAAATTCCAGCATCGGAAATCGAGGAAAATCCATCCTACGTCGAGCATCCGATGCAATATCTTTTTAGCTTGTTGCTTCACGCCGAGAAGAGCACATACCAGTTCATCGAATCACACACCAACCTGTTATGTCTGCTTCACGAGGTCAAAGAGGCTGTGGTTCACGCCAAGGGCAAGGTCCTCGAGACGCAGACCCAGGATGAGAACGGAAACCCAATTCCCAAGGCTGATAGCAATGCACAGGCGCTGCAAATGCGACGATTAGAAGAACGCCGACTTACTGAGGATCTGAAGGAGAAGGTCCGTCTAGTTCAAGATCAATGGAAGAGCGCACTAGGCGATAACATTACGCTCGTGAAAGAGCGACTAGGAGGGTGGTTGTTGCAAATGGGCGGCTGGGATGAGTCGCTCGAAGACAGAGGTGTTGGCAGTGTCTAGAAGAGTACCTAAGTGAAGTGAGTAGACGTTGATACCCCTGAGCCAAATGGGCTTGATGATTGGAAACGATATTATTCAGTATATAATTTTTTGATCCTGGACCAAAGATGTCCTTTTATATGAGATATGATGATGAAATGGTTGGTTCTTTATTATCGAGTGATGCCTGGGTATTGCGCCTGTCTCTTCTGTTCCATGGTACATTTATTCGTACACTGAAGGGTTGTGGGCTGAATTTGAGCCTTTTTCTCCACCGCCATATTCTTGAGTTCTGGATACCTTCTGGCCTATGCTCCCATCTATAGATTTGCTTGGTGCTTCGTGTTTCGCTTCATCTGATGGGTTGGCAAGTCATGGTTCGTGTCTCTTTGATCATTCGTGGCCCTTGGAGTCTTTTCCCGCCCTTTCTCCCGTCTCTTTTCTCATTTCCATTTCGCAGTCCACCATTTACTTATACTCAACTGGCAGATCCATGCCAACCCTCCTAGCAGTCAAGCGAACACGCTCCTCCTCATCCATACCCATGCCAGGGTTATAACGCTCGAGTAACGTGGCGTACATGCGCTGAGATCGAAGATAGGCGATGGCCTGGACAGCAGCGTGGGCGCGGGCGTCTTGCGATGTCGCAGCCTTGGAGCTGGAGGAAAAGGAATCTCGAAGGTGGGAGTGAAGAGGAGAGCGTGGTGAGGCGAGAATGGGTCGAGGTGGTAGCTCGCGGAGGAGGGAGCGGTAGAGAGAGCGTAGTGAGGCTGGAGATGAGGCCATTTTGGATGAGTTTGGTAGGTCGGGGGGAGACAAAGAGGATCGATGGAGTGGAATGTCAAGTTGAGATGATGCTTCTCGATTGATTGCATGAACTGAATAGAATTGATGCTTGAAAAGTCCGGCCAATCGGGTGGTTCCGCTATGAGCAGGGGAAGAAACTGTTAGCGGGATGGGAGAGAGAAATGCCCCTCCTCATCGATATCGGAGTTCTGATGGCGGGGTTGGCTTGAGAGAGCTATCTTGCCATTGTATGACTAGCAGTAGAGCTTTCTTTATGGATGTATATAATTATAAACCTAACTTAAATTTGCTGTTTAAGACGTATCAATCTAGAAGGGTTCCTCTTGAAATAAATCTTAATTTGATTGACATAGTCGAGCTACATTCCGCTTCTGGTCACGCCATAAGTGAAACAACTCTTAACGTCGCAGCTTACATAGGTAGACTTGACTTCAGACTGCCCAACAACTCATCCCACTTCTTTTTCTCTTTCTCTTCCTCTTCCTCTCTCGGATCAATCAATCAATCCACATCCCACTCTAATTAGACCCAATTGTCTTCACCTCGAGCCCGACGACCCGCCCGACGACCCGAAAGAGACCAACCAGTGTCTGCTCTAACACCACCATAAAAAACACAAGGACAATTGCGCCATCCCACGTTACTTAGTAGCTAGCTTGCATTGCGTTGCCTTGTATGCCCACTACTACTCCAAAGTTCTTCTTGTCTAGATCCTTTATCCTTTTCTTATTGACCCTCATCCTGGCCATCCTTATCTCGCCCGCCTTCATCCCCCGTCTCCGCCAACTCTCTTCCCATCTTATCCTTCTCCAACGACCGCTCACAACCATGGCGTCTCCATCCTACGCCTCAGAGCTTCAGATCGCCCAATTGGCCGTTCAGCGTGCTACGATCCTCACCAAGCGCGTCTTCCATGAGAAGGCAAAGGGAACCGTTGACAAGAATGACAAGAGCCCTGTCACCATTGGCGACTTTGGCGCCCAGGCCCTCATCATCGCCGCTCTCCGCCACAACTTCCCTGACGACGCTATCGTCGCTGAGGAGGAGGCTGCGCAGCTCCGTGATGATGCGAACCTGAAGCAGACTATCTGGGAGCTCGTCAGCTCTACAAAGCTCGACGATGAAGACGCTGAGAAGCAACTCGGTGGTCCTATCAAGGATGTTGATGATATGTTGGAATTGATTGACAGAGGTGGCAGTCAGGGTGGTTCCAGCGGTCGTATCTGGGCAATTGATCCCATTGACGGCACAAAGGGCTTCCTCCGTGGTGGGCAATACGCTGTCTGCCTTGGTCTCATGGTCGATGGCGACGTCAAGGTCGGTGTCCTTGGCTGCCCTAACCTCCCGGTTGACGACTCAGCCCGTCTGACATCCGACATTGGCTCCAATGCCACTGACGAGGGTCGTGGTGTTGTTTTCTCTGCTGTGCAGGGCCACGGCGCGAACAGCCGACCTCTTACTTCCGGTGCTCTTGCTGCTGAGAAGCCCATCTCCATGCGAAGCATTGACGACCTCTCCAAGGCTACCTTCTGCGAGAGTGTTGAGGCTGGCCACTCAGCGCACGATGACCAAGCTCTTATCTCGAAGAAGCTTGGTATCACTCAGGAAAGTGTCCGCATGGACAGTCAGGCTAAGTATGGCTCTATTGCCCGCGGTGCTGGCGACATCTACCTCCGTCTACCTGTCAAGGCCACATATCAGGAGAAGATCTGGGACCACGCTGCTGGTGACCTCATTGTTCGTGAGGCTGGTGGCCAAGTAACTGACATTCACGGAAAGCGTCTCGACTTCAGCGTAGGACGCACCCTGGCCAACAACAAGGGCGTCATTGCTGCTCCCGCTGCTGTTCACGGCAAGGTTCTCGAAGCTGTCCAGGATGTTCTGAGCGCCAAACAGTCATAAGGAAATTAAGGAAGAAAAGAAATGGGCACGATTTAAATGAAAGCGAGAATTTGAAAAGCAGGAAAAGTAGTTTTGTATATGCCTCGTCAAATAGTACACAAATCTGTACATGATACTAGAATACACACGCCAGCTGCGTCCAATAGGCCAAGCCACCAAGCTGGCCAGTATAAATTCCAAAATACCATCTCTCTATTTGATCTTCTTCTGCTTCAGCTTGATCGTCTGGTCGTTAATAAACACGCCCTTACCCTTGTAAGGCTCCGGAGGACGCCACATGCGAACTCGTCCAGCAAACGACATGATGGTCTCGCGGTCAATTCCCTCAATCAGGATACGTGTGGGCGCAGGAGTTGTTACGGTCACGCCGCGAGGAATGCCCTCCTCGACAGGATGCGTAAACCCGAGCTTGAGGCACAGGAAGCGCTGCCCAGGAAATTCCTCTTTAGCTCCTCGCTCTTCGACGCTCGCTCGGTAACCGACACCGACAAGACGGAGAATGGCCGTGTGCCCTTCTGATACACCCATGATATAGTTCCTCAGGTACGACCATGTTGTTCCTATTCAATTGTCAGCCCCAGTGCCGTCAAGCGTGGTTATAGACGGTGAGCATACCCCACATGGCCTTTTGGTCCTTGGCGTCAGTGTTCTGGACATTCAACGACACCATCTTGGCCTCAGGATCTTGTGTCACCTGCACATATTCCGGAACTTCGAGATCAAGTTCTCCTAACATCCAGTTAGCAATTGTTCCCCTCATTCTGAATGCTGTTCCCTCATACCCAAAGGTCCCTTTACAGTGATGGTCTTCTTATACACCTTCTTGTATGATGTCAAGTCCCTGCTCGCAACCGGCTCGCCGACAGATAGCTCCACTCCTGGAGGAATCGACAAAGGGGTTCTTCCCAGCTTGGATGGTCGCTTCGAGGTCGTTGAGAAGAGGGCAGTGGCGGCTCGAGAAGATGCGACTTTGGGTGCTGTCGCTTGCCATGCTGGCACCAGGAACCCAGGGAGGGTGACAGGGCCAGACGATGAGGCCGCAATGGCTCGTCCAATTGCCCTCCCCCGGCTGGGAGTAAACATGGCGGCCATTGGTGTCGAGATGGCTGTCGTGGGCGTGCAGCAGTATTGGCTCGTCGAACGAGGTTGACAAGCTGATGGAGCTCAACTTTTCGCGCTTAGTCATAGAATCACGTGCTCACCACGATAACTTACACCAAGGGTCCGTCGGTAGATGGGTGGTCCGATTGCCGATACCTAACTTCATGTCGCAGTAACATTTCGAGAACTCGGCCAAATTGGCTTGTGACCAGTTTGAATCAGTTAGTTCTAGGTTCACTATCTTTGAGCATTAAATTGGTACAATAGTACTCTTGGGAATTTTATTCGGCTCATACCACTATTGTGTACTGCCACTAATGAGGATATCTTAACCCCAGAATTACAACAACTACACTCGAAAAGAAGTTGCAGGCCAGCTATACGACAAACATAACATAGCAGCCAGTCATTTCAGCACATTGGAGTACGTTTACTCCTCGCCCTCAGGGAGCTCCTCCTCGTATTCCTCTTCCTCCTCATCAATACCAGCATCCTGATACTGCTGGTATTCGGAGACAAGATCGTTCATGTTGGACTCAGCCTCAGTAAACTCCATCTCGTCCATACCCTCACCAGTGTACCAATGCAAGAAAGCCTTGCGTCGGAACATGGCAGTGAACTGCTCACCAACACGCTTGAAGAGCTCCTGGATAGAAGTGGAGTTTCCGATGAAGGTCGAGGACATCGTAAGTCCTCGGGGAGGAATGGCACAAAGGGCTGTCTGGATGTTGTTGGGAATCCATTCAACGAAGTAAGAAGAGTTCTTGCTCTGGACGTTGCGCATCTGGTCCTCGACCTCCTTCATAGCGACACGGCCACGGCTGTAAAAAGTTAGCAATAGTTCCTAGGTGCAAGATCGGTTTCACTCACAAAATGGCCGAGCAGGTCAGGTAGCGACCGTTGCGGAAGTCCGAAGCAGCCATCATGTTCTTGGGGTCGAACATCTGTTGGGTCAACTCAGGAACGCTGACAGCGCGGAAAGAGTGGGCACCACGGCTGGTCAGGGGAGCAAAGCCAACCATGAAGAAGTGCAGACGAGGGAAAGGCACCATGTTGACGGCGAGCTTTCGGAGATCAGAGTTCAGCTGACCGGGGAAACGGAGACAGGTGGTGACACCGGACATGACAGCAGAAACGAGGTAGTTGAGGTCACCGTAGGAGGGGTTGGAAAGCTTCAGGGTGCGCATGCAAATATCGTAGAGGGCCTCATTATCGATACAGAAGGTCTCGTCGGAGTTCTCGACCAGCTGGTGGACGGAGAGAGTGGCATTGTAGGGCTCAACGACGGTGTCGGAGACCTTGGGGGAGGGAACGACGGAGAAGGTGGCCATCATTCGGTCGGGGAATTCCTCGCGGATCTTGGAAATGAGCAGAGTACCCATACCGGCACCGGTACCACCACCGAGAGAGTGGGTGATTTGGAAACCCTGGAGGCAATCGCAGCCCTCGGCCTCACGGCGGACGACGTCGAGGACCTGGTCGACAAGTTCGGCACCCTCTGTGTAGTGACCCTTGGCCCAGTTGTTTCCAGCACCGGACTGACCGAAAACAAAGTTGTCGGGACGGAAGAGCTGACCGAAGGGACCAGCACGGACGGCGTCCATGGTACCAGGCTCAAGATCGACGAGGACGGCTCGAGGAACATACTTGTTGCCAGAGGCCTAGTTGTGTGAGCTTGGGTTTCTTGACATTGACTGTCAATACATACCTCGTTGAAGTAGACACTCATGCGCTCGAGCTGGAGCTCGGAGGTACCGTTGTAGACACCATTGCTGTCGAGGCCGTGCTCGCCAGAGATGGTCTGCCAGAAAGCAGCACCGATTTGGTTACCCTGATAAACATTGTGAGCATCCCCCGCATGCGATGTTGAGGAAGCCATGAGCACTTACGCACTGACCGGTCTGGAGGTGAACCTATTGTAGAGAAAAGATCTGATTAGCTTCTTGTTTTGACAGAAGGTTTGGTAAAGCTGCTAGCTATCGTGCATTGTGGTTGAGCTGCCACCGCCCAGCGGGGTAGAATCAGGGGCACGATAAACTCAACGCGTGCAACAGCATAACACGAACTTAAAAAGTGATGTACTCACAATCTCACGCATGTTGATGGATGTGGATGAATGTAATCTGGAGGAGTAGAGAGGAGGAGAGAAATGGGCCGAAGTCGTCGAAGAGCTGAAGTAGACCTAGCTTTGACGGAGGAGGACAAGAGTGGGTTGGGTTGGGTTGGAAGGAGACCAAAGGGCGATGTTGATTTTTGTTTGGATCTGGAGGGTGAAATTGTTCACCGCCACGGCTCCAGGGCCCAGCAGGGGGTAAACAAGGGGTAGGGCGGTTCCTTCCAGGCTATTGGACCAGTGAGCATTCTCACTTGTTTACCTCCTGGTCCGTGCACAGGTTCAGAAGGGCAAGGCGCCGCCTGAAGGGTCCCGCAGTGGCAGGCACGCCAATGAATCTGCGCCTGTCACTGCCGATGGAGAGGAAATAACAGCCCGCCGTTTTATCTCCAGATGCAAATTAAGAATGGAAGTGGTGAATTCTTATAATGCAGCTTGAAAGAAAGAAGAAGAAGAAGAAGCTATTGCACCCTAACTTATACCCTAAGTAAGCTTAATTGGGCTATCTTGAACCGTTGTTAAAGTCACAACTACGCGCCGTTGAGGCCAGCCACGCTGGCAGCCCAGTATGTGAAATCACCAACTGACGGAGTGCCAGCAAAACTTGCCCCACTGGTAAATTGGCGATTTTGACCATCCGAGATGAAGATACGGCTTTGGGCGATCAGCATTTCGAAATGAGGTGATAACACAGTAAGAGAATCTCCGAGTTGATATCTGTATTTACCAAGCAGCCCAAGATACACAGTAGAAAAATTCCCACCTGTGAAATAAGCCCCAATTGTTTTGAAAACTTTCAATTTGCATGTTTGATATCCATTGGTTCTTTTACTGGCACATATTGATATTGTTCTGAACCTAGGCGCTTATCAATCTAAGCTACAATGAACCTACATTGGCTAGTGGCAAGAAAACCCAAGACCTCTATCCTAAAGACCAAAAAGACTTCGGTAAATTCAGTAGACCTTAGATTACTACATATGACAGGTTTCATGTTCTCGCCAGCAGTCAGGTCAAAATAACGTAAGAGGAAATCATATGGTGTGAAATAATGGAAACCAGACGAAACATATAAGTTCATCTAATTGCATTGATTCGAGAAAAAGAACCACGGTCCTCAGAAGAACCAATCATATACCAACGTTGAAGCAAGGTCCAGTGATATAACGACCAGTAAGCTACCCATGCTTCTCCAATTGAAAAGTAAGGAGTATATATGTTATATGCAAAGTCGCTGAACATGATTAGATAGGTTTGGGTGAGCTATGTCTATCTATCTGGCCTAGGACGCTCTCCGCCAGACGGACGGTAGTAAAATTTATGATGTGACTTCTCTTTGGAAGTCTCAGATCGTCACAATAATATGTGTTCATGTGCAACTAAATGGCTCTGGAAGACTCCTTATCGGTGAAAGAAAAGTTCTGCTGTATCGGGTATAATTCGAAAAGCTTGAGGGGAAATGTATTGTGATCTCTGCAGTTGATGTTGCTCGGAGGTTCCTCTGAGGAATAACATGTCCACACCTATAAGCCACCTCCAAGATCAAATCTGATCCATTTCTCATGATTCGTAAAAGTCTGAAGCAAAAGCGGCATCTCTAGCGTGCAAATAATCATTGAGTTCTCCTTCGCCACGCATTCATGTCTTCTGTGATAGACTTCGCATCCTCTCAAACCATCGACATCCATCTTTGAGCTAACCTATTCCTCCGAAACATACTGCCAAAGCTCCTCTCCATTCTTGTTATTGACAAAGACGATCTTTGCAATCTTAGTACCATAGGCGTCAGTGCCATCATCTCCAACACCGCGTCGGCTCTTGCAGTCCTTGCACTGCTTGAAGTCCAGCTCGTTGTAGGAACCGCAGATACTGCCGTCGTGGAGTGTTTGGTTGCATTTCCAGTACAGTAGATTGTCGCGGATTTGAAGTGTTGGCTTGGGCTTCTTGATATCGAATGCAGGTTTGTTTTCGTCGCGGCTTTCGTGAGGATCAGGATCTGTGATATCCATGGCGACGATCGCTTGGGTGGTCACGATGCCTTCCATTTCTGACATGATTGGTAGTGATTTAGATCTAGGCAGAGGAGATGTGGTTGTTGAATATTTCTCGTCAAAGTTGAGGCGCTGTACGCAGTTAAGTTATTTGAAGAAAGATAGTTCGAACTTCGATGAAAAGTGATATGCAGAATCCGTGGGTGCATCATTTAAAAAGATTTCGTTTGAAACTCAACGCTTATTGTTGCTATTGAGTGCTAATTGCCGCCTATTCATCGAGGCTCTGATAGAAATCCGTCCGAGCCCATTTTATCGACATCATATGTAACACAACCTCACATTATGCATCAGTACCATTAGGGTTGGACAATATGAGTCAAATCTTGATTGCTGCGTTTGTGAGAGGAAACTATCATCAGCTGAATAGCGAGTAGCTGAAATCAACGACATGAAATGCTTGTATCACACATTATTATAGGTCATCTGGTCTCAAAGTTATCGGGCAAATGTAGATTCTGGATCATAGAATCAGTCTTATCAATTTGGCTACGTACTTAATGCTGCTTAACAACACCCGCAGCATTAGCTTGCGCGGTAATCCTCTTCTTGTACGCCTGGACATCGCCGGGAAACTTCTCGACAGTGCCTCCATCACAAACCCACAAAGATTTGCACACCGTCTGCAACATTGTGACGTCGTGAGACACCATCAGCACACCACCCTGGAATTCGTTGAGCGCCTCAGCCAAAGCATCCATGGCTTCGATATCAAGATGGTTGGAAGGTTCGTCAAGGACCAGAATATGGGGGTTTGTAAGAGCCAGGCAAGCAAAAGCAACACGAGACTTCTGACCTCCAGAAAGCAATCCCATCTTCTGCAGGCCGGTTGTGCCAGTGATACCGAAAGCACCAAGTCGGCGACGGTATTCCTCATCTGTTCGTCCCGGGTAGTTCTTTGACATGAAACCCACAGCACTGTCATTGAGGTCGAGGGCATCAACGTGGTGCTGAGCGAAGAATCCAATTCGAAGACGAGGGTGTTGAGAGATCAGACCAGACGAAGGATCCAGCTTACCAATGAGCAGCTTCAGGATAGTTGTCTTACCCGCACCGTTGGGTCCGACGATACCAATTCGAGAATCCAGCTGGACATCCAGGTCAACATTGCGTAGCAAGATGTTGTCTTTGTTATAACCAAAAGTGACCTCAGACATCTGCACAATAGGGGGTGATAGCTTCTCGACTTCGGGAAATGTGAACTTTACGCTGTACTCAGCCTCTGGGGGTTCAAGAACCGGCATCTTTTCGAGCTTCTTGATACGTGACTGAGCTTCTGAAGACTTGGCAGCGTTGTACCGGAACTTGTCGATAAACGCCTGCAGATGGGCTCTCTGGACCATCTGGTTTTCGTACTCCCGTTTGGCGACTTTCTTGCGCTCCTCGCGAGTAGCGTAGAAGGTATCGAAGTTGGCTCCACGGTAGTAGTCGAGACGCTGAGAGTGTTGGTGAATGATATCGGTGGCGACTTCATTCAGGAACGCTCTGTCGTGAGAGACAACGAGTACGGTGCTGGGGTATGTTTGAAGGTACTCGGACAAGAACGTAATCGAAGGAACGTCCAACATGTTAGACGGTTCGTCAAGAAGGAGCAAGTCAGGTTCACAGAACAGTGCTCGGGCAAGGGCCAGACGCATTCTCCAACCACCAGAGAAGGTCTTGGTGGCGTGCTGCTGTCGCTCTGCTGAGAAACCGAGACCAGCAAGGATACTAGCAGCTCGTGACTCGGCCTTGTCTGACTCCATCTCGGCCAACTTGGATTGAACATCTCCTAGCTTAGTATCCTGGGCCTCTCTATCGCGATCGAGTCTGGCCGCGTCGGTAGATGTGTCAGCGAGAGAGGCACGTTGCTGCTCCAACTCTGCCAGACGAGCCGTAATTTGCTATCATTGTTAGTAAGTGTTCGATATGACTGAAAGGCATACTTACATCTTGCTCCTTCAGGAGAACTTTGCGCCAAACATCGGCATCTAGAACCGCCTGGATGGCTGGAGTGTCGTCACCGGTAATCTTTCTTGTCAGCTATGTTCTTTTTTTGGTGTACTAGGGAGAACTTACTTCTTGCTCGACGTGCAGAATGGAGATGTGGAGTGGGATTGCAACCTCACGGCGAGACAGAGCTCGAAGCAGTGTTGATTTACCAACACCGTTGTTACCAACCAAACCATACCGGTGGCCATAGGCGAGGGTGAGCGTTGTATCTGTAAGAATACGGTTTCCACTGATCGACACATCAATGTTGTCCAATTTGATGTCCTTCGACTTGTTTGCGGAGCTGGAGCCCATCTGCAGAGGGTTGACGGCCATGTAGAACTCTTCGTATGACTGTGTCGATTCGGGTTGCTCAAGCAGCTTGGATGCCTCGTACTCGACAGTCTTGAAGGTCTTCTTCTGCTGCTTGGCGGCAATCTTTCTCTCTGCCTTCTCAAGTTTCTTACGATCGACCTTGGATTCAACCTTCCTTGCGTTCGCAGACTCCAGGTCCACGCCACCAGTCGCCACAGCTAAGGTGGACGACATGTTGCGCTGCTGGCTCACCTGGATAGTCTGGTCAAGACGCTTGACAGTCGAAGGCCCTCGTCTCTGGCCTCCATTGGCCTCGGTGTACTTATCGACCCATTTCTCGACCAGCTGTTTAATCTTCTCCTCCAGCTCGGTATTAACTTGGCCAGATGCGGACAGCAGCAGCTCGGTGATGGTGGAAGCAGCCTCGTTCAGTGGTGACTCGCCCGATGGGTCCTCCTCGTCCAAGTAGGAGGTTGACGCATGGGTTAGGTAGCCCACAGAGTACTCGGAGACTACGGGGTCGATGTGCGGCAGCACAGCTCTGATATCAGCCTCCATGATGCGCTGACTTGACGGCAGGATAGCTGGGATAGGAACGAATGAATTGAGACCTCTTGATAAACCACGACACGATGTACACCTTCAGTATGCTCCACGGGCTACACAGAGTTTCCAAACCGTGACTGAATGGCTTGACAGTGTCGCTACCTTGAATGCCCCGCCAGAAATGTCGTTGAAAATTGTGGGTGTAGATACTGGATCCATCAGCACGGAGGTCTGATGCCCGATCGCCGACATCATCATCTCCAGGGTAGGCGTGTCTGAAATAGTGACAACCAATCCACATAATTTAATGATTGATCATGAATCACTAAAGGAATGCATGCTCATTCTTAATTTCCAGTTTGACAGGTTGAATTCGGGTATAGCTATGGTAAATATGCCACAACTAACTCAGCTTGGTGTGCTGACAGGAAGTGTGACATTGGTGGGTGCACCAGATATTTCAAGCCGGCCAAGAATTCAAGCTGGAACTTCAACGCTACTCAATGTGCCCGGGACGACAAACCGAGTGACAGAAATCCCTGGGTTTTCCAGCGGGTGGAATGTTGGACATAGAAGCCACTCCACTCAACCTACGATAAACTGCCAGTCGTAGCAACCTAACCTATAGCTAGCCACTTCATGTTTGTAAATGTCCAGAAAGATGGTAATGGGAGTCATGGCCTTCCTGAACCGGGTCATGCGGATAGCAAGAACCTAAGACACGGGAGCTCGAGCACACGAGAAAAAGGCATATCGCCGAGGGAGGCTATATCAAAATGCTAGCAGGGGCATCCATACGAGTGAAAGGTATACCAGTATACCTCCAGACTCATTGGACTTGGAAAGAAAATTGACCATCAAAACTGAACCAAGCCTCATAATAAACTACAGATGTTAGATTGTACTGATTCACTCCAAATTTAGAAGAATAAGGTTATCAATCAAAGCCCAACTGGCGGTGAAGGGCCTCTAATTCAAGAATGGGATGTCGGGTACAGGTTTCTCACAAAACCTGTTCGCGGGCAAAGTATGCTAATTGCGGCATGCATGCATGTATGTCCGTTGTTTAGTTTGCCCGTGACCCAATATCAGCGCTGATAAGTTGCGTTTATGCAAAGAGAGACTGCATGTGTAGAGCCACTTGAGCGTTCGCAGCCCATTGAGTCTTTATCTAACCTCCAAGCCAACTTATCAACAACGACAAGACACTGCAATCGAGCAAAACTTGGTTCATTCTACAGGGCTATCCCAGCGACGATGTAGTGCCTCGGAGGTCGGTTATCAATATGGTTGCTAACTATTGAAACCACCGGCGTTGAATTCAGCAATAATCAGTTGCCACGAATCCTGGCTCTACGCCGGTTTCAGTAATTACAGTTTTCAGCTCCAAACCGGGAAGACCAATCACAGTGCAGAAAGCCGCTATATCTCTGTGTATTTATTTTGTTAAGTTTAGTAAGGTAAAGTCAGAGTGGGATTGACGCGACGCGTCAACTTCATATCATGATGTTTTTCTTCGCCCGTTTGCGCAACTCGGCCAATTGGCCCGGAGATGAACCCTGGTGTTTAACTCAGATCTAGGTCGTTTATGCTGACCGAGCCCTGATCTTGCGCCTGCATTGTTCTGCACAACACTGCATTGGCGATCAGATGTAATAACCATGTGCATTACTGTACATACGGGAGATCGATGCAAGGCCCTTCTGCATGAAAGCTCAAGTTACATACCCAATGCAGAGTCACGTAACGGACTTATTTGCTAGACACCGCTATATCCACAGAGATGGAATGTTTACTGAAGAAATCAACTGATTCACTTCTGACAATACCCTCCACTGATGTTATTGAGGAATTCACATTCCCCACTCACAACAACAATAAACATTAGGGGCTCTGTGAGACCAATAACGTCTTTTGTCTTACCAGCTGATTGACAACCACTACCAACTGTCACTGGCGCCAGCCATTACCCACCAACTCCTGAAGGACATTGCTAACTAAGGACAAACGGCGCTCCGGCAATTGTGGACGCTTGAGCCTCTAGACGGACTTTCGGCGGTGCCGTTTCGCGAGGAGATGACCCATTCAATGTCATTTCTAACATCGCAATGCTATTGCCTCCACTTGGCGCGACGATAGCTTGACCATCGTGCCTTATCGAAACATAGCAAATTGGTTTTAAATGCGAAAAAAGTTAGCTCTGAGTCTAGAATGTCAGAGGCCAGGACATCGTACGTGTATAGACATTGCTGCCTCTGATGGAAACTTGAAAGATTGGCATTGTGATCCTTGAACTATTGTGTGAACTCCTGGCATCCAAGGGTGTCAATTGAATCATTCAATTTTATGAGTGTGGCTCAACAAGACTTGCACCAACGTGCTATTCAAGCAAGACAACAAATTGATCATGTCTCAGACGTGCAATCTTCCACCTGTCAGGATTCAATACCAATTGCCGGTATGAGATTGACTCGACAGGACAAGGTCAACTTAGCTCCTCGCAGCGACAGTGTCCCAGGCGCGTGGGCAGCTGGACGCCTCGTCTGTCATGCGCCTCCTATGCTCACGTTTGTCGAGGGCCGATATGAGACAATGGCGGAAGCAAATCACCCATTGACTCAAGAGCCATGGCGATCATGATCGTCGGAATTATTTCCTTATTCTGCGGGGAAAATCAGCATTCCAGGCTGGAGTTGTCCATGTTGCTTGAGAGCCTACTCCGTAGAGAGCCTCAAGATAGGACCCTAGTCCACCCCCTGCGAAGAGAGCTCAGACTCAGAGTCTATTTGTCCCTTATTATTCAATCTGTGGCTGTGGACAAGCACACCGCCGCTTTTGAGTTTAGGGCTATCGCCAGAAAAAGCAGTTCGTGCATTGCGTCAGCTCTGATCGTGAGCACTAGGCACGTCTGTCTAAAGCCTAGTTGCCGTTTGAGGATGGTTGGTGGAAATTGGACTTGATGCTCGAAGAAAATGCATCGTGTTGACTGGCTGAGGAACACTTTAATATGATCGCAAGTCGGTAGGCGAGTGGGCTGTTGAACAAAGTGTGGCGAATTGACTGGTTCTACCTGCTCAAGTTGTTTCCTCTTCATCTCCATCCAACTGCATCTGCAGTGAGATGCACGAGAAACACCACAGATCAAGGGATATCCTAGTATGAAGAGAACTCTGAAGGAAGTGGAAAGAAGGAACAACCCCGCTTTTCTCGACAGTCTCGTTTCAGGTATGAGTTGCGAGAGTTCCTGAGATGGTTTCGGTCTCTGGAACAACCCGATGCCAATGCTCAAGGAAACCGGTTCACGAGGATATGGGCTGAGCACATGTTTGTCAGCGTATTGGACCAGGCAAAAGATATCCAGCGGCCACGAGCCAGCCTTATCGAGACAAGCGAGCACCAGGAGCAGGGGTACAAGTTAAGTTTCTCTGCGTCGCGGGCCATTGCCTCAACACGAGGAGGATCTGCCTGTGGCTTTTTGGGAACTTGGTGTGAGTGCAAATTCGCATCTGGAACATCTGAATGGTGCCCGCCTTGAGGCGAGAGATGTTCCAAGTCCCAAGATACCTCTAGTTCTTGAATTGGACCCCACTATGAGACGCGAGCGCCTCTTCGGATCTTGATCGAAAAGCTCGTTGACCGAAAAACATTCCGATACCCATGACTTGCGGCGACGGCGGAGGCATAATCTCATCAAATCAGGTCAGTCGTTTCATCTGACCCCTCAGTAAATGCGAGCAAGGGGCGGCCAGCTGCTCCGCTTTCTTCAGGCAGAGGCAGAGGCAGAGGCAGAGCGGCAGGTTTATTCTGCAGATCACTGGGTTTTGGATGTGGTGTGGTGTGGTGTGGTGTTGTTGTTTTTGTTTTTGTTGTTTACGTTTATCTATTTATGGTTGGTTGTGGCTAATTCACCGTGTGCGGCAGGCCTCGTCCTCTGACAGCCCAGCCTTTAAGGTACGGTACCATTGTTGATTTCAAGACAGTGTTCTAGATCTGCAAGGGGACGGTCAATACACGTGTACCTAGTTTCTGGAAAATCAAAGTAGAATTTGATATAATAGTCTGGGTTATCCTAGTCTGACTTGTACATTGGTAAAGTTATATGAGTGCATATCAACAAACTATATGCATATGTGCGAACAGGGTGGGACCAACTTGGAAAGGAGCGAAACATTAGCTTCGGCAACATGAACAACCAAGGTCGTATATTGCACAGAATGGGGAGATTCCAGAGGGCCACGAAAGGCAATTGCTACGTATATAGTGTGCTTTTCATGTAGGTAGCAGACTCAACAGCAAACATTCGTCTTGCAGATGCTAAGAACGGCCCGTGTACCCCGAAGTCACTACCCAACCAACTTAACCATTCTGAACCATGATGTTCACTTTCTTGTATGCAATGATGGGGCATGATGTGATCATGAAAGCCTTCAAAAAAAGACAAACAGCCTTGATTGCATCCATCAGAGTTTCTTCCACTTGAACCCTGCGCCACCTTGTCAATGGCAAGGTCCCTGAAGTTCGACTGGCAAACTTTTATTTGTTTGTTGGTCTCTGTTCTTCATGCGTCAATAGTCCTAGGTACTTGGCGTTGCACATGATGACCTAGGGCGGCTGCAGACTGATGGACGTGGGACAAAAAGGCGAGTTGCTCATGTTCACAAGCAGCTTCTCATGTTAGTTTGGTCATTGAAAGAGCTGCTGGCCAGCGATTATTGAAGGCCGAGCACGCCATGGGTATTATCAAGTAGTCCCAAGGAGGAAAGGTGCAGAGAACAAAGCAAGCTGAAAACTGTCACTGACCTGTAATTGATACCAATTGCATGCAGGGCCGCATCAAGGAATCGGGGAACCTGTTGCAGACCTTGTCGCGAATTGGCTAGACAGATGCGCGTGAGATGGCGAACTACTCCGGAGGATCATACCGTTGTAAGGCAGTGTGTGTTACTGTCGAATTACTGGTTGGAGTTGAAGACTTGTAATTGTAGTACAGACAGCATCATCAGAAATGCCAGTCAGACAGATCTCAGGCGGTGCAATTGTAAGATGCAAGATATAAAGTCGATGGGAACACAACTCCTATTTCCGTGATAAGATATGTTATAAGAGTGCTGTCTGGTTCAGAGCAGGCTTCAATGGACCTATGCTGACATGTTCTCTGCTGTAAGCCTCGCGAATTGATACCCCATTTAGCATCTATTATGCCCAGGACCCTTTTCATAATCATCAGTCCCTTGAACATTGTAAGGGTTTGTTGATAAACAGGGTCGCTGCCAGGGCCGCGCCTCCAACCCGGAACGGCCCTGTGTGACAACAGGGGGCGAGAATACATGGCCGTACACGTTGTATGATGCAGATGGGGATTGATCGTTGTATCTCATTCCCCCAGCAGCTCGATGGCAACAGGTATACGCGGGAACATCAGTCTTGCAGACGGACAGCGTCACCAGGGCCCTGTGACAACATGCTGGTGATACCTACCTACATGTGCGGATAGCCTATGCTGTTACGTGGCAGAGCAAACTCGGGGGCCCTTGGCCTGTGTTGACGTTGGGCAAGCAACGGACAGGGCCCGTGTATTATATTTCTCGGTCTCTGAGTCTACGGCAGGGATCTCGTGCTGCTCTGCTTCGTCCGTTCCGGGGAGTCTCCATCCCGTTGTGACCCCCGTCGTCGTCACCTCCGGGGCCGGGAGGGACGAGACGAAAGGTAGCGAGCGAGCGAGCGAGCCCGAGGGTCAAGGGCAGCTCGATGAGATGCCCTTTTGGTGGAGTATCTTGACTTCGATCCTGTATTTTAGCGTTGAAGATCGAATAAGCACCTCATTCTTCGTTCAGACCACCCGCTTTCCTGCGCACCATCTGACTTTGATGCAGAAATGCCGCTGTAGGGAGAGCCCGAGATGCAACCCCCGGAGGAAGCCAAGGAATCCCTCGGTGAAGTAACCCGTCCGGAGCTCCATGTACCAGGGTTAACAGCCACAGGGCGGTCGTGTTGCCCACTCCAGTCTCCAGGTATCCGTAAAAAGCATACCAAAGTTCAAGGGCATCGATCGGATACAGGTCGAGACAATTAAAGTTGATATTCCTTGGAATGGTAAATAACGGGTGGCCAGCCCGCAGGCGCTAGATAATAAGCGTTGCACCTTTCCAGGATATTGAAATTTATGTTTGAGACTTTGAGACGTGATGGATCTCGTGTAGCATCTACAGTAGATACAATAGGGCATTGTAGTGGAGGTTAGGTGAGGAATTGCAGCTTGTTCAAGATGCGGCTGTGAACCAACTGTGTCAAACCAATTTCACCAGATTGAAGCCGTCCCTAAGTTTAGCAAAACTATCATCCACCAGAGGATCCTCACCTTGACCTTAGGTCCGATGTACTAATGCTAAGTCAGTGTCTATGATATCAGATTCAGGCCATTGAATCAACTATTGTATGCAAGTCATGTTAATGTTGGCTGCCCTCCACTCAAAGTAGCAAGTCTAATCTCTCTTGCTGCTCAGCGCTTGAGACGTGCCCCAGCTCAGACCCAATCAATTCCAGGTTTCTCAGGTACTCGCCATATCTGGGCGCAGCGCCGCAGCGGGCCACCTGCAGTCTTGCTTGCACTGGACTGCCAGGGATAAGACACGTTCAGTGGGCTTCCCGGCTTTACAGGAGCCCTGAGGCCCGCAACGGCGCTAGATTCTCAGTGGCTCCGCCCGCTAATAGGAGACAAATGCAGGACCTGGGTGCCCTGGCTTCCCGTGGAGTCGCGGTCTTATGTGCATCCCTGCAGAGACGATCCGTCCTCACCTAAATCTCACTTGTAATCTCCAGGTTGCAGGTAATGAAAAGCGTGCGATTCGAGGGGCTCAGGGCGGCATTCCCTATCTCTTCTCCTGCTGTGATTGCCCAGGCCTTGCTTTTGTCGTTCAATCTCTGCTTCGCTGCTGGCTAATTGGTGCTCAATTCGATAAAGGGTACCACCTAACTTACCTTAACTGTGTTGTCTTTGCCAGTTACTGTAAGGGCATACAGGAGAAAACATAACGCCCAGTTGAAAAGTAAGAGGGGATAAGAGAGAGCAAAAAGGAAACGATCAAAAGACAACGCCAAGCTTCTTTTCAACGTCAACTATTTTCCAACTAATTAGTCTCTCCCTTTCTACATTATCGTTCACTACACAAATCGTTCGTTCTATAGAGGCGGTCCAGGTTCTCCATTTTCTATCTCCCCACTATCACTGGCACTGGTACTGAGGTGCACTGTCGCTAAAAGGTACCTACCTGCCTACACATCCGCGGCCGCAACTGCCAGCCGAGAGTTTTGTTTTCGACAGTCGCTCCCGCGACCTAGGCCTAATCAACCTCAAACTCTCAGCTCAGCCCAGAAGTTTCGTCTCTCATATTCTTTTCCAAGCCCAAGCCCAAGCCCTTTCCCCGTCTTTCTTTTAAACCACCCTCCAGGAAGTCAGAGAGACACAAGCGACTGACTGACGCCGAGGTTCTTCGGGGAGAAGGCATCGATTTGCTTGCTTGTTTGCTGTTTGCTTCGCATTGTTTTGTTTGTTCGGCCAGAATCAGGTTTCGCCTAGCTTCCTCCCGACTTCGCATCGTTCTCCCGGGGCTACTCTTCCTCTCTCTCAAAGTCAGGGGACCTTTGGAGCGCCTGCGTGTGTGGGTTACAACGGCTTCTCCTTGAGCCGTCAGGTTTGTTGAGACTCCATTGAGATCTCTCAGGTCCATGGCTTGAACGACGATGAGCATCACCTCCGTTTCCAGCACCGCCATCCTCCGCCTCTAGAATGCTAGCCGCTGCATTCTCTTTCTCGCTTGAGTAGAGCGTCGGCTTCCCTCGCAATGGAAGCTACTATGCAGACCGTTCCAAGTGTAAGTTTGTTGCTAGCTTTGGCCTCCCCGCAAAATCAATCCACAATCACATCGAATCAATCAAGGATCATCACCACCACACCAGCATCACATGGCGCTGTTATAGACTTTAACCTATCCCACCCCAACTTTGCCCTATCCTACACTGCTCTTGGATCATCTCAAACCCTCTTTCTAGGTGGCTTACCCACCATCTTTCCTGTTGCAGCAGTAATTGACCGTGTTTATCTATTCAGCTTGTTGGAACAGGCACTGCCATCGCTGCAGCGGCCAGTGGTTTGGTTTTCGGCCAGCCCACCACTGAACCCAACTCTTTCTCTCATCCGACTCGTCGTCCTTCTCATTCCAGACGAGTCTCGATAGACCGCGAGCCAAGCAAACATTCACAATCGCCTGGCAACTTTGCTTCCACACGGCCCGCTACGAGCAACACCGCTGCCTCTGCTGTCGGCGCCTCGCACTATCACACACTCCCGCGCCCAACTACTGCCTCGAGACCTCCCCTCTCCCGTTACCAGCGACCGCCTATGCCACAGACGCAGTCGACTCCCCCTCCTCTGGCTATCAGTAGGAAGTCTTCGTTTGTAAGGCAGACCGACTCTCCAGCTATTATTCCTGAGTCTAGAGACTCAATCTCTTCCAATGGATCTTGGATAAGGCGTTTCTCCATTCGCCCGCTGTCTCGTCACGAAAGCACAAGGTCGAGTATAGGTCCCGACGCGCCTTCCATCTTTTCCCACGGTTCAGCTGCCCCCATCTTGCGCAATCCTGCTACAGCAACGCTTCTCCCAAATAAGCTCGTTAAGCGATCTACCTCAACCCGCATCGATCCAGATCCTTTACCGCGACGACGTGCGAAGTCTCACTTACAGATTCTACCCGTTCTTCGCCGACCTGCTACGAGCCATCAGAGGTCTGCAACACTACAACAATTTCGACCCGATTCTGCGCTGAACACACCAACCGATTCGAACAATTTCTCGTTCGACGACCCATCACGACCCCACGAGTTCCTCGCGCCATCCCTGCTCGAGTCCCCCTCCAGATCTGCATCTGCAAGGAGCGGATGGAAGTCGTACTTCCACTCTAAAAGATTAAGTATTAGCGGACGCACAGGGTCGGGTAGGTTTGGCGAGTTGAGTCCACATGCTCGAGCCGTCTCCTTGAAGCGCATCTGCATCGAGAACGACGAGCGCAACAGAGTTCATCTGGTGAAACCAAGAATGGTTTCGACGGCATCTGCCCCTCGAGGTCTATTGCCAGCTGCACAAATTCAACCAGAAACTTGCACCCATCAATCCACTGCGGAAGAAAAGACTCCACCCTCCGAGGGAACTCCTTCTAGGACGCCCCGCAAGTCGATCTCAATGCCATTTGCATCTGCAGGAAACTGGGCGGTAAGGACGACAGGGAGCATTCGGCGCTCTAAACGTGGCGCTGAATCTGGGATCGGGAATAAGCGACATGTGTCGGAACCGCTGACTGGCGCGCAATCTGGCGCTGAACCTGGAACCAATCCGCCGCTGGAATCGACCCTCCCCGCATCATCACCATTATCGGGCCGGCAGGGGTCGTTCCTGGGTTCAGCTGCCAGTGTGCAGTTAAAAAGTCGTAAAAGGAATTCATCATCACCAATCCCCACGCTTCCAAGACTTGCAAATTTCCATGTGGATGCATCCCGCTTAGGGTCTTCTGCCGGAGTTTCCATTCACCAGTCTCGGCCTAACCAACCCTCCGGAAGTTCTACCAGCTCCACTGCGATGTCACAACTTAGGGCACCGCAGCACGACAGGACCTCCACCATGGAGAGCTCTGAAGGTGACACCCGGGATTGCACATCGGGGGATGACGATGACACGGATTTCAAGAGCGACACCATGTTTGACTCGCTGCGCACTGTTGGCTCCAGTCGTGCCCGTGCTGTCGAGACCCCCTTGGAGTCCATGTATGACGAGTCACCACCAAGCACCGCCGGCAATGGTACAAAGACGAAGCGCCTCTCAATCCACGAGATCCTTGGCCGGACCTGGAACGAGGATGACAAGATCATGGAGGAGGACGAGAATGCATCCACACCTGTCCGCACAGTCAAGCGATCTGAGGCATCACCACGCTTCAGGCTTGAGTCGAGATTTAACTCATCGCCTTACGATGTCTTAACCACTACGACCAAGGAGTACAGCAGGCTGTCCTTGGACGACGAATTTGATGATGATTGGGCTAGGGATGACGAGTTTCCCTGTAACCCCTTGTCACCTCCCTCCAAAGGGAGCTCACTGAATTCCACAGGAATTAACCCTAATGTTCGCCTCGCCCTCGCCAATATTAGTGGTAATGGCCTTCCTGATACGAACGGCCACGATGCTCCTAATGACCGCCCACTTAGCACCCTCTTCGACTGGAGCGAGCCCCCGACACACGACAAATCTGATATTGGACGGTCTTTGCGGCCCAAGACTTCTTATGCTAAGGAGATGGACGCTAGAGGTGGCCGCTCCGCCATACGCAAAGGTCCAACCCCAACTCACGTTCGAAGTCAGAGCGTCCCAGTGGTTCATGATGCCCCCGAAGATACCAAGACTACCGGATCCAAGTATGGCACATGGGGTATGGGCACCAAGACAGTCAGCGAGGATTGGGATGACGACTTCGAATTTGGTGCTGGCCCTATTGGCAGTAATGACAAGAACGACAAGATCTTTGCGGTACCAGAATCGATTCGTGCGACGCAACCAAGTGTTAAGGCTCATTCTGGCCATATTCGAGAATTCTCGCTTCTTGTCAATGATTTGAAACGCCTGTGCCGTCATGGGCGAGATATGGATATGCTCGAAGGATCACAGAAGCATCTCTGGAAGGAGGCTGATGGTATTATCGCTCTCGCATCCCCCGATGAAGAGTCGTTGGACGAGAACGATGATCAAAAGTCAACATCATCTATCAACTTCGATGCATTCGATATTGACGAAACGTTCGGAGACGAAGGCTTCGATGCCCATTCCATGAATCGCCTTGATGCCGCATTTGATGGCCACGAACCCGCTATGACAAAAACCACTGTCGTTCGAGAACGTCCCTCACCCCGGCGAAGATCTGTCTTCTCTCCAGAAGATGATATTTTCGGTAACTGGCCTTTGAATGACAACCCCCCATCCAATAGGCCCAGTCGCCCTCGAACACCTGAGAACAAGTACAGCAAGGCTCATGATGTGTCGGGAGTCGTTCGTTCTGTCATTGGGGCTATGCAACATCGTGCTCCCGAGCAAGTACCTGATAATGGCAAAGTTCACTTCGACACTAATAGCCTCAAGGCTCTGGTCAAGAGAGCTGGCGACTTACGAGATACACTATCCGACATTGTTCGACAGGCCGATCAGATTACGCACAGCCCGATGAGAACACCCAGACATGAGCGCCAGCATGACTCGAGCCCTGCCTTTACGCGGGTCTTTGACGACCCCGGCTCGAGCCCTCCTAGAAGAGTGGCGCGAAGCCGCGGCAACAATTCACTTGTAGAAGCCGCATCGTCCGAAAACTCGCCAACTTCTGGCCTACCACAACGGATGCAGATGATGACTGTCAACTGATGAGCCTGCGTCCTGGTGCTCTGCTTTAGCTGAGCGTGTATAAAACAAAATTAATCACGAATTCTATTTATATAGCGATGGCCTTTAAGACTCGGGTTTATTCGCATACGTTCAAGGCTGGGAACTCGTTTCGTGGACGATCTGTCTCACGCCCCGACATGAGCTCTTCCGACCGACTTGATCCATCTTGATTCTTCTCGTTTACACATACTTTCAAGACGAACATTTGCCCATAGCCTCGCTGGTGAGCCTCAATGCCTACCGAGGCTATATTTTGGACCGGATGGACCTTGTACGAGGCAGAGCGCACTCGCCATACTACGAGCACAGCTCTTAATGACTTTTTATAAGTAATACGGTAGACGGAACACGAAACGTTGCGGCGTTTATGCCGGTACTCGTTCGCGCGAGTATAGTTTACGAAGGTGTCAGTTTTATTGACGAATTTTCTTGCGTTGTCCCTTTGTGTTTATGAGGAAACGTAATGTTTCGTTTGTTATTTTTCTTTCTTTCTGTTGTTCTATTCTTGCGGCCCCGAGGCACGCTGTAATGCTTTGATGATTACTCAAATGAAAGGAAAAACAAGCAGAGGTGGTTGCGAAACAACCTTCTTACTCGAGAGAATTCACGTCCCTTCGCTCGAGATAACAGACAGAACAATTGCTGCCTACAGAAGCTGCCTTTGAACGGAGGAAATACCAAGCTGAACATACACGGATCAACAGCCATGAGGAAGATAAAAAGAAGAGAATCGCGCAGGGACGGGGGCAAAGGGACTGTTTGGGATACATACAGGTTCGGACAGGAAAAGAGCATATGGAGAAAAGAAGAGATGAACGAGTAAAGCCTATATGTAGCTGCTTTATTTTTATTTTTTATGGCTTTGGAGATGTTGCATCGAGGGAGGCGTATATTTTTCGAGCCCTAGCCTGTTGTTATGATGCATGCACGCATGGATAGAGAGGTTATAACGGACATGACGATTTACTGCCTATACTCTTGCTGCCCCAAGTTTGGTGATCGTTTAAACTTTTATCCATGTGATGTCTTGTGTGTGTCTCAGTATTGTAATTGTCAGTAACAAATATCTTTATCCGTGGCTAAAAAGAAACATGTTGCAAAATCATGCCACAGGTGATATCCTAAGTCTTCGCGAGGACATTTTACTTTAGATCAGCCTAAACACAAATTTATTGGTATGAGGAACCATAATGGCATGATCGAATGCAGCTTTTCGGAAGTTATGATAGAAGTTGAGGCGTATAAACACAAAGTTCAAGGGGCTAGTATCGAGTCATTTGTTGATATTTTGATGGATTTGTCATTCGAGATCGAATGCTTCAGCTACTTTTCTGAGGCTCAGGTTGACTGTGCCGTGTTGTTTGCTATTCATACAGCAGGCGTGAGCAAATGCACGCAATGAGACAAAGAAAACCCACCCGCGATCTAGAGACCTATCGCGTCCAACGCCAAACGGTTAAAACCAAATGCCAAGGCCAAATGAAGTCAAGCACGCTCCTGTTTCCTCCAATTGACTGTTACTACGATTCAAATAGTAACATCATTCGCTTTCAAAGCAAGTTATAAAGCAATTTCATGCCGTAGTTTCGCAAAATCATGTCCGAGAAATCTGATGATCGTAACGTCATGTCATACAACCCGACCCCAACCCAGCGGGGGTTGTCATCGTTGCTATTTTCTATGCAGGGATCAGTTACCACAGCTGCACGAATGACAGTCCCTTTCTAAGAGACTTGTCAATCCATGAACCGTCGTCCTTAGCCCCAGGAGCAGGGGACTGTGCGCGAACCCAAAGCCCCTGTGCACTGAAGTCGCGGGGAGTCTCGCTTGCACCAGGGAGGAACGCAGATGAGGACGAGCCAGGGTAGAGGGGCATCGGGGGGCGGGCCTTCTGGACCCGACCACGCTGAGAAGTGCCTGATGCAATATGCTGCTTATCGAATTCGCTGAGTGTGGGCGTCAATTCGAGGAAGCGAGCAGTAGAGGGTTTCCAAAGCTCATCTGAAGCGATAACGGGCTCACCAATGTCAGCACCAGGCTTGGACCAGAGCTGATAGTTGTCGGTGTCCATCTCCAGAGCCTTTCCAGATCCAAGTCTAATGGCCTCGTCCAAGGCAGCGAGCCACTCAGCGGGTGTAGCGGCGGGTCGGGACTTCTCTGACTTGATGGAGGAAGCTCTGGTGAGTGCGGGCACGTCAGAAACAACGGATTCGCTATCAGTGAAAGACACAACCGAGGCAGTTCTCGGTCGGACTGTGGAGAGAGCAAGCCAATTGATCTCGGTAACATCCTGGCTAGATGCACGCACAGACCAGAGGCTATCTGTGTTGAGCTTCGGCAGAGATTGCTGCGAGATGCGCTGCTTGGGTCGGGTCTCGAGCGCTGCGGGGCTCTCGGACGTAGTACGGAAGTTGTTTCGGCGATGGTTCAGGCTGAATAGGCCCTCCAATACCAACGAATCAATCTCACGCTGCAGCTGAACGGCGGCAGCATTGGCCTTAGAGTCCCAGAGAGGGGCCATGTTCCAGAGGTGGGTAAATCCAAAATCGGGGAAGGCCTCTAGAGCTCTTCGCGGTGAGCGTTCCATACCCTGAGCAGCAGGCGCCAATTTCGTTGTGCGGTAGTCGGTGCGCCGGTGGCTGAGGCTAAACAGGCCGATCGGCTCTTCATCATCAACGGAAGCAATAGCGGGAAGAGGCTCCCACAAGCCAAAATTGACCGCCGAGGTCTCGCTAGGTGTAGAGGGTTCGGAGCCGCTGACCGAAGATGCGGAGCTTGATCCGCTCCAGAGACCATCCTCGGAAACGATCTCGGAAATAACGGGTTTGGCAGGAGTCCACAAGGAAGTGCTATCTACAGGTAGAGGCTCGGCCTCTCTAGGCTTTACTCGGGTAGCATCGTCCTCGACGATGAGGTAGGTTGCCCAAGTTTCAGCATCAGGTTGGGGAAGACCGTAGGAAATCTTGGTGTTGACTGGCGACTGAGTCCACATGCCTGGCACCGGTTGTGTGGTTCCCCAAAGTCCGAAGTTGTTGAGAGGCGCCTTCTTGACAGGGGCAGTCCAGAGCGAGTTGCTTTTGATAGAAGGCATGTCGGCCTTTGCAGGGAGGAGGCGTGCAGCCTCACCGGTAGGAATATAAGTGTTCCAGGTAGAGTCGTCGGGTTGAGGGAGTCCTTTGTTAGGGCGTGAGACAGGGGTGCTAGGAGTCCACAGAGCCATGGAAATTTTCGGATAGTTTGTTGTTTGCTGAAGAGAAGATTGAGTGGGAATTAATGGAGGATAGAGCAAGTTAATAACCAAGATTTGTCGCCGGCGTGTCGGGGTTTCGGATTTGTAAATGACGAGCGGACTTAGCGGGAGCGGATTCGGAGAGTCACAATCAAGCTTAAGGTCGGCTGGCTTAGAAATGGAATCCTCTAAGAAACGGAACAGAAGCGTTGCCTGCTGGTGCTGGTGCTGTTGCGGATGCCCTGCGCCTGGGGCGCCACGGGACTTAAACTCCCTGTCAATGCAGGGGTCTAAGATGAATTTGGACGTCCCATGAGTGCCATTGTCATCGGTGATTGGTGCGCCAGCCCAATCTTGTCCATTTCGACCCACGTCCATCAATAAGCAGCGAGCCATCTGCGGCACGGGCATGCTTATTGATGCAACTCGACCCCCAAATTGCGGCTGCTGGCGGACCCTGATTCGATTTTTCTCAGAGACGTGCTCCCGGAGATCCATATCCGTAATCGTCATCTCTATGGTGGTTGTTGAGGTGGGGGGAACACCAACTGCTGTACCGGCTTTTGCGCTGTAATCTCCAGCCTGTGGGCTTTCGCTCTCGCTGTCGGCGTCTCCATCTTCGTCATACTTTACCTGGGTCTGTGTACGGAGACTTGTCCGATCATTGGCTTTGTCATCTCTGCCACTGCCGTGCATCTGCATCTGCACATCCTTGGCATAAGCATCCTCGGATGTCTCGCAACGTTTCAAAAGCTCCGAATCTATGCGTTCTCTACAAAGAAAAATAATCAGCTTCATTCTTGACAATATCTAGGCCAGGCCATTGTAGCCGATTTTTTACTTACTCAGCAATTGACCGAGGTTTTAGTTCGTCCTCGTGAGAAGTTGATATTTTTTCATGCGGGGCTCCGTGGAAATACGTGTCCGTTGGCTGGGGTACAGGCTGGGCCAGCTCGAAACAATCCTCGTCGTCGCTATCGTACGTTTCGCTCGAATCGTAGTACTCCCCGTCATCCTGCTCGTAGTCCTCCATGTCAAACACCGAGCCGCTATTCTGCATCTGCATACCCCCATCCACCACCATAGGTTGGTAGGTCATGCCAGGCATGAACATCGGTGTTATTGTCGCACAGTCTGACCGATCACCCCATGGGAATTGGAAGATCCCAAGTGTCCCGCGCCTATCGGGGAGTGGTTTTGGACTCTCCAGGATATCTGGCAGCATAGTGACACGTTTGATCCGACGCGGGGGGTTGCGGGGAGGCTTTGACTGATGGGCCTTAACTTCAACCACTTGGGTTTTGGCTTGAGATACTGGCTGCCAAAGTCCGTGAACGGATACTTCGGTCTTTGATTCGGATTTCTGCCAAAGTCTTGAACTCTCAATCACGAGAGATTTCATGTCCTTCCTCACGGGTCCTCGAATATACCTTCCTGGGATTTCCACTGGCGCAATTTCCCTCAGTGGTCTGGAAGCTGGGGTCCAGAGTGACGGTGCAGTGCTAGTGCTAGTAACCGCTTGCACGGAAGCTATGGGGAGCCACAGCACCATGGCTGCCTTGGCAGGACTGATCTGGGCCTGACCAATTAAATCCTCGTGATCTTCGTCATATTCGCTCTCTTCATCAGTATCTGGAGGGGTAGGAGTTGCTAATGAGGTCGTAAACCTGGGGTATGTCGAGCTAGTCGCGAGTTTTGTCCTGGACTTTAAGTCGGCCTGAGGGAAAAGCGCCAGAATGTCGTAGTCCGCATCCAACTGACCTCGCTGCTGGGCGAGCTTTGACAGGCGTGCGCTTCCATTCCCATATCGCGAATCTCGGCTAGGAGATGTTCCCACAGTTGACAGCGAATCACGAACGTGCATGGTATGCCGAATGGTTTGCCATTGGTGTTCCTGTTCGTTAAGCTCCAGTTCCAAATTTGTCAACAGCGCCAGTCTATCATTTTCCGCTATCTGATAAGATGAGCCTGGAGAACCAAAGTCTTGTCCACTGTCAGCGATTGCGCAAAAGCAAATTCTGGTGAACTTACGGGTCATGTCTGGGACAATTCCCACCACATCTTCTTCAGAAAGGTCAGATTCCACCGGCGATGGCTCAGCGTAGAAATTGTCGGTCCGGCGGAAAACCAGCGGTGCTGGCGGCAGACTCCGACGCGGCTTTGTCGTATATCCCCGGTCTGAGAAAGTTGCTGGACGGGTTTCCCCCACTTGTGATGGCCAGAAATGTTGTTTTGCGGTGAGGTGCAAGTCCTCGGCTCGTCGCAACTCCGACTCAGAGCCGACATTGGCTTCGGCAGATGGCTTGTGCACAGTCAAGGGTAAGGGCTCCTGAGGACCCTCGTCGCTCGATGTCGATAGAGTCCCCGCAACTCGGAGTCCACTCTGTTGTTGATGCTTTGCCGTAACTGTCACTGTCAAGGCCCTCTGCACGTGGACCTGCATCGCAGGCGACCTGATAGTCGCGTCAAGAGCAAAATCCTCATCTCTAATCGTGGAAGGCGTGAGTGCGCTCAGGTCTTCAACTGGCAGAATAGGCGAGGATCGTCGACCGTATCCCTTTCCATGCGGGTCACGCCAAGATGAACTTGTCGCGGATACTGGCTCGTCGTGCAGTTGAGCAGTTGTAGGCTGAGGACTCTTCGGAAATTGAATCGACATCTCACCTAAAGTAAGGCTTGCTGGCGTCCTGGAGAGAGCGGTCAGAGTATTTGACTTGTCGATCTGTGGCTTGGCTTCAATGTGGTTCGGCTTGAACCCGATATCAGCTGGTAATATCGGTAGCTCAACCATAGATCGTGATCGCCGCCTCGTGATACGGTCGGTTTCGCTTGGTGTTGGGATGTTGGCGTGTAGAACATTGGCAAATTCATTTAAACGAGATAAATCATAGTTGATTTCCGCTGGTGTGTCATGCGGCTGTTTGAATCTCATGGAACCACACGACAGTGATCGCTTGTGATGCTGGAGGTTTGGGGACCCTTCTGCTGGGAAGAGGGCACGATCGATGTTCGACTTTCTTGGTATCGGTCGAGGACGATGAACCACCGACAATGTTCGTGCAGAGTCTTCTCTCTTGGTCAGAATCTCGTTCGCGTTGCTTCTGGGAATGACAGCCAATGGTGCTGATTTCGGGGGTTGGTTTCGCATTGGCTGGTATGGGCGCGGTACTCTTGCGTCGACAGGCAAAGAGAAGTTCACAACGGCTTCCCCTGCGGCTTTCGTGGGAGTGCGTGCTTGGAACGTGATGGGGGTCGAACGAGGAAAGATTGAAAGGGCTGGTGATGGCAACTGTCGAGGAGACTGTCGAGGGGATCGTCGCCGGACTTCCTCCGTTCCTGGTGACAAGAAAGCTGAAGTAGTGGCGGCCACTGTAGCCTCTGAAGATAGAGAGCTGTGTTGAGATTCGGCCAGTTTGACGGTCTCGGCCCAGTTCTCCTGGCTGGAAGCTGAGGTCCTGGAATTAGAGCTATATGCAGAGCTTGATGTGCTCAGTGTTGCCTGGTTCAAAATCTGTCGAGAGCTTTCCGGTTTCGTCGAGGCTGGCAAAGTCTGAGTTCTTGGTAGAGGGAAAAGTTGGCCTAGCACGGGAACACCGCCCATGCCAATGTTGGCTTGCCCAGCAGCTGGCATCGTGATCAAAGGTAGCTCTCGTTTGGGCTCCGCGGGAACTTGCAAAGGTTTAGATTCTCTTGTGAAATCAGCTGCAGATGTTCTCGTGAACTCGTCATAACTCCTCGGGCGATAGATATCCGCACTAGTTATCTGTCGTGTATTGAAGTCTCGCGAAGCATCGAAGTCATTAACGTCCGTTGGTTGTATGTGCTTTGAATTGTCGGAGAACAGTCGATCTTGGAACAAAGTGAGTATCCCTATTGAGTCAGTTTAGCTCATGAACGAATACTAGAGAGCAAACCTACCGATTAGTATCAATAGACCTACTGAAGGCACAGTCGTTCGAACAACAATGGGCATGGGCTGAATGCTCAGCATCAAAGGAGCACTGGTCTAAGCATGGTCAGTTATGATTGTAATCATCTACAGCTTGTCTGTACTTACTCCGGTCCATATGATCAAACCCAACACAACGAGAGCAACCGCTCGGGACTGTCTAGGACTGATGGCTCCTCCTTGGGTCTCCGAATAGATACCGCGAGAGATAACTCTGATTAAGAGGAAAGCGACGAAAGCAGTGTCAACAACAGAGACAGTAATCCCAACTGGTAGAATGGAGGTTTGAGTCAGGCAGACAGTATTCAGCTGTGGACGCTGAATCCCCACGAAGACTCCTCCAAGAATAAGTCGCAAGACAATAAATCCTTGCATGACGCCTATCTCGGTGAGAGATGCAAGACTGTGAGTGCTGAAGATCCATAATAGACTCTGTTGTATGGACACTCGTGCGAACTGATCGAATGTTGATGCAAAGGTAACCATGATCTGACAGCCTGGCATGGAGTTGATATTAAGTAAAAAGGCGAAGAAATCGATTTGAGCCCACAGGGCTGAAGAAATAAGGAACGCGATGAGGGCCAGCCTCGGAGCATCTCGAAAGATTTTGGAAGCACGATTATTTAGAAGAAGAAAGGCACCAGCTATACCAGCATGGGCGACCAGGCCACTGTGTTCTGGTTATTCGATCAGTTCGTATCGTGGCAGGGAATGACTTACAAAGTAAAGGCCGCAACCAGGGCCTGACGGTGATTGTTCGTCATGAAAGCAACATTAGTATTAGAGCGAGTGTAAAGAAGAGTAGATGAGGCTAGGAAATTGAAGAGGGAAACGAATGAGATCTTGGATCAACCAAGACGCATACTACTGCAGGTAGTTCAGCAGTATGTGCGATTAGAAGAGAATAATGGCGAAAAAAGGGAGATGAGAGATGGAACGAAATGCGATGCAACGATGGGAAAGTCACCAGAGCCGTCAACAGATGGGGACAATACTTTGAAAGGCAGAGTTGCACTTGCAACACTAACTATATCATGCTGGGTTTCAGCCGAAGGTCTTGGGTCAAACTGGCTTTGTTCGAGCTCACTCGCGTAGTCGCTTGTTTTGTGGCGCACAATCCGACATGATTGGGCAGAATAGATATATCATGGTGTTTCGTTAAGTCCCAATGTAGCATCTTCCGTTATGAAACTGGAGTCGTCGGAGATGGCGGCTGTTAGGGCAATACTGAGACGAGGCTCCAGACTGGACTCGGCGCTTGATACAAGCCGGTCCACTGTTGAACTATAACAGGCATGGGCAATAGCACACTGATGCCATATGAATAAGAGAGGCAGCCTGTTGGACTATAACCGCGAGGATTGAGTTATTCCATGGATCAGTCTTATTCGGAAACAGCTTCCAAGTTGGGGGAGAGACCGGTTTGTTGAAACATGGTGGAGGAGTTTGTTTGATTTTGGCCAGGAGATGGATGGTTGGCGAACATGAACAAAACACTTCAACTCGTGGCAATAAAAGTAATAAAAGAGAAGAGAAATAACGCTCGCCCTCTCGCGTTCAGACGAATTAACATGACATCCCATTACCCGTTCGGACAGTGACCGAGAGATGATTTGGCGGGGCAAAGGGAGGCCTGCTGTTGGTTGACCATGTCGCCGCCCAAGGCATGGCACAACTTGCAGGGTGACAGGCACCCTAGACTCTTGTGCATTCTAGGTAGTTTCCTGATCAGGTTAATAGAGGAAGAGGGAAGAGACGAGGATGAGGTTATCGCCGAGGATATAGAGTAGTAGTGATTATGGAAAGTGAATGAGTTGGAGAAATAAATGGGCATCAATACTTTCTATATTCTCTTTCTCAGTGGAGCCTCACTCTTATTCAACCCGAACACGCCCGAATGACGACAAGGAAGAGGGAGGGGCTTTGGGCTTTCTTTCCCGAACTGGACTAAAACACGGGCACTTGGATGCAACCTGTTGCTACCCTACGAACTTCCCCGGATTTTTTGTAATAACCTTACCCAGCGGCTAACAACCTAAATTCTGTGGTAAAACTCGATATCCATCTTCCAACGTTTGATAAACAGATGGCGACTTAGGAAGATGATTGGGAGTTTCCCGACTGTTGAATATGTTGGTTATAAGAAGTTATTATCAACGGAACCAAATCGAGAATGACTATCAATCAAGTTATTGCAACACGGCTGATCTGCAGTACTGGATCACCCGACCGTTGCCAGCCACCAGTCCCAAGGTGTTGAATGGAACTCTCATTTGTAGTCAACCTTGACAAGATGCAATCAAATACTATGGAACCCAGTTAGCCACTACTAATACGAGTCAAAACTCCACGGTCCAGGCGTTTCATTTTGGAATAGAAGCCGAGTTGGCTCACAGTATTGATGTATAGGGTAAGACATAACATAATGTATCAACATCAAACTGAACCTCAGTTGTTCTCTTGTCAAATCTCAGGTTGAATATATGGTAAAAGGTGTATTATATTACCCAGAAAGAGACAAGTCAGTCCTTCTCCATTGTCCTTCCTATACCGTCCATGGCCGGCCCTCCCGGTCATCTGCAAGAGTCACAACCGGGCCGGTAGATCAGCCTCAGACTTATACGGGAAACTTCAGCCTCAAATTCTACAGACCAGTTAGTCATTCATCCCGCAACCGCCAAATATTACTCCATCCGTTCAAAATTCTCATGACACATCCTATCAAACCTATAGCCAGGAATGATCCCAAATGAAAGCTTCTTATCAGCTGTCAAACTCGGGACTTAACCTCTTCTGCCTGTGCAAGACCCCCATACGCAAATGCAGCTACCGGCATACGGCATGCGGAATTACTACATTTAGACTCATGATTTGTGACTCGCCAATTGGAATCTACGCAATGGTCAGATGCCACAGTTAGCCGCACCACCATAACAACTGCTAGCCAGATGTGGCTGTATATTTTGAAAGTATACTGTTCATGGCAGTGACATTGAAAGGCGTGTAAGTGCTCTACATTAGCTGGTATTCTTCTCTCCAAGTACACTTCAAGTTGCTCGGCCATATGCACCGAATAATTTTATGACATGATATCTCGGCTCCGATACGACGACTCACATTGGCTTGCCTGTGGGATCTAAAATGATGCATGAGTAACACAATGCAAATTCGAGTATAAGAGGAAGAGAAATCGCCATGGTCAAAGGCATCGCTCAATACAATCAAGCTCATTCCCATCTTCCTCAGCAACAGCATCAGAATCAATCAAAATGGGTCGCTTCGATCTCGAATATCCCAAAGAGGCCATCAACACCGTCAAACGCGAAAACGACCGCGGTGTTTATGCCCTAAAGACCATTCACCACATCATCAACACTTGCCAGATCCTCCATGTCTCTTTCAACACACCCGTCCAACCCTTCCCCGTCATCCTCCCCATGATCGGTCAGATGGGCTCATTTGACCGGCCCAGCGCAGATATCGGTGACCCTCTGGACCTCTATCTTCACGGATATGTGTCAAGCCGCATCATGAACTTGGGTCGTAGCGCTAGTGACGAGAAAGGCATGCCCGTCTGTGTGGCTGCATCCCATGTCGACGGCCTTGTTTTGGCTTTGTCTACCTTCCACCATAGCTACAACTATCGCTCAACTGTACTCTTCGGCCACGCCGCCCTCGTAGAGGACGACGAGGAGAGGCTGTATGCCATGGAGCTCATCACCAATAGTGTGGTGCCGGATCGTTGGCGACACACCCGTCTCCCGCCGACCAAAGCTGAGCTCCAAAGCACTGGCATACTCAAGGTCAAGATCACTTCGGGAAGTGCCAAAATCAACAACGGTGGTCCCAGTGACGACAAGAAGGACATGGAAGACGAGTCAATCAAGGACCAAGTCTGGACGGGTGTCTTACCTATTCACGCAACCATGGGTGAACCAGTGGCTGGTCCTTACAACAGGGTTGATGTGCCAGATCACATTGCCGAATTCTCCAAGGATTTCAACGAGGACAACCAACAGTATGCCTTTAATGCTGCAAAGGACCCCAAAAAGTAGTTCTGACATAGAGTTGACAATTCAAATGTCTATTATATGATATATCCAGGAACATGTCATACCTAACAAGTCATCTAAGTAGAAGTATACACAATGATACGAAATATGTGCAATCAGAACATATACAAGATAGATATGTGTCTACCACTGCTCCCAAATCATACCAGGTAGCACAGACCGCATGATCTTCCAGTGTCCAGCAGCGCTGTCCTGGTGCCACTTAGTAACCTTGTCTGTTTCGTTCTTGTTGAGAACGTCCGTAGCCTCATCTTCAAGGAAGACCTGCTCCTTAATCTCATACTTGGGCAATAGCAAAGCCTGTCGAACCTGGCTTCGGAGGAAATCCTTCTGCCTGGGATTGCGGAAGATGACCTCTCCGGGGGTCTTGCGGCAGAAGATGACCATGTTGGTGAAGTCGCTTCCCCACTTCTCTACGTTGGCCTCGTCTCGCGGGCTCTCACGGAAAATACGGCAGGAGGGGAAAACCTTCTTGATGGTGCGGTAGATGAGCTGAGGTGTAGGAAGGCCAAAGTCACCAGCATAGTTCTAAGGGTAAAGTTAGTGCATGGCCTAAGCAGATGTTCACTTTACTTACAATAGCAATGACTCCATCATCCTTCAGCAAGTCTCCCAGTCCTTGCAGGAACTCGAGAGTAAAGAGATCAACAGGTTCTGCACCACCAGTGAACACATCGTGGACAATGTAGTCATAGGTCTTGGATTGCTTCACCAGGTCAGCTGTATAAGAGACAGCATCAGCAATGGCAGCAGGGCTGTTCTCCCGAAGATCAAAGTATTTTTGAGCGAACTCATAAACCACTGGATCAATCTCAACCACGGTAGTGTCAATACCGTGAGAAACAAAGGCAGAGGGGGTAGTTCCGATACCAAGGCCACTATGGCATGTTAGCGAGTAATGGTGAAGCACAAGAACGGGGGATTTACATGACAAGGGCGCTAGCTTCGCTGTCAGGCAAGGGAGCCTCCCGCTCAACAAGACGGACAGCCTCGAGCATGACGAAAACACCGTAAATCGGCTCAGACACTCTTCGGCCATTGAGCTGGACCCACTGACCTCCAAGAAGACTATGATCACAGCGCATTACACGATAACCTCTATCCAGGCTCTCGATGACTGACACATAGCCAGTTAATGACTCGCGGCGCTCCAATAGTGTCCAATTCTGAGCTGTCAAGGTGCTGTTAAGAGCCTCGGTAGCCATGGGTGTCATAACGTGAGTGTTCAAGACTGCTGTATGTAATAGTGCAGGGATAGCCAGAACGAGATACTTGGACGGTGCCACAATAGCATAAATAGCTCCCAAGGCAAGTTCGATACCGACACGAGTAAACACAAATGTACTCCCAATAAAACCCTGCAGCTTCTCCATGGACTGGTTCTCAGCCAGTCTAAACAGACCCCACGAGACAATGCCAGGCGCCGCATCTGCGACGAACTTGGGTAGTGCACTCAAGTCAGCATCCTCAAGAACATCGGCCACGGAGGCGGCCGAAACGATGGCCAGGGGGAACAAGGTGAAACCCTCGATGATGAGAGGACCCCACCAAGAGCCAAGACGGTCAGTGAAGGTCCCGAGAAGAAACTGAATAGCCGGGATATTAAGGGCGATGACTGGGAGAAGTTGAGAAGTTGACATGGGAAGAACCATGCGAAGCATCAAGTTGCCGGCCCAGCCAATGAAGCAAGCCGCCTTGAGGGCAGTTGTGTGCGTGACAGCAGAGGGGATGGAGCCAAAGATAGGAGACAGGTTGAGCTGCGACGCGCTCGACGCGACACCCAGCAAGCCGAGGAGCAGAAGAGTCTGGAAATAAACAAGTGCCTGACCCATGAATCGCTTCGCAAAAGTATCTTCCTTGGCCTTGGTCGCAAGTTCCTTGAGTTCCTTTTCAAACCGTTCCGGCGTGAAGCCTTCAGGCGCGCCAGTCGCCTTGGCCGATTGGCCGTCCTTTTTGGGAGCCATTGTGAGATACGAGGGCAATTGATAGAATGAATGTACAGGAAACACAAATCAAGATATGAATAAGAAGGAAAATAGACAAGAACAGTCTGACCTGGCGATTCAAATGGCCTGCACTTGAAGCTCGTTGACAGTTGGTTGGTTACAGATGAAATCAAGCTCAATTAAGGTTGACGTGGCGGGAAACCGTTTTCTTTATTCGGATTCTTGTGGCTGGTGCAGTGGCTTAATCGAAATATGGGGCCGCGTTGGATAGTGCCTGGTATCTGTAGAGCAGATAGGCTTCAGTACCGGTATATGGCAACAATTGACTTCTAATACACGTGGTAAACTTCTATCCATTTAATATACTCATGCTCGACTTCGTGTCTCACCACTAACCTCATGGTAGTACCTATCTAAACATTCACTGTCTTGCATACGCAATGCTGCATTAGCCACTCGCATAGCAATTCCCTCAGATCGAAGCTGTCACTGACATAATTACCATGATAAGTATACTTCCATGGCTGTTCTAGTTGACGAGACAAGACGACGAAACATTCTCTGGAGCCAAATCATGAAATCCAACGTGATAACTCGACTGCTAGTGCCGCCATTCCTCGTATTATGCGTGATTCATAAAAACCCAGTCCAATCTAACTGATCATGCACACCTTGCTTTATGCAACTCTGAATTCTCGATGCTCATATTCCCCATATAATGCGCCTTCATGCTGTTCCGTCATATCCTGAGCCCTTCCAGAGGGGCCCCAAAACCAAGGTATCATTCATCAAACCAAGCCCAAATGATCAGAAAGAAAATAACCATGATAAGGCCCAAAAGGATGGCAATATACCCATGCCAACTCCTCAGCCTTACCGAATCGCAATGCAGCAACGACAGAAACGCCTGAACGATGCAAGCCGTGGCAATATCTTCCATAACAACACCTCTGATCGTTCCTCAATCATGGTAGTTGTCTGAATATCGGAACCTTCCTCTTTTAAGTGTATCGTGTTCCCGTATCTTCCCCCAATTCTTACATCCGTGTAGGATAGTCTTCCATGTCGTCGTCACTACTTTCATCCTCCTCCTCTTCTTCCTCATCATCAGTCCGTGGACTGTACATAGCGCTCATTTCTGACGCACTGGGCCTGCTGCCCAAGCTGTCAAGAATGCCACCACTGAAAATGGGTGGCGCGGAAACCGAAAGGTCAGCGTGACTCCCATTCCTACTCATGGAGGGTTTTTCAGGGAGCTGCTTGAGCAAGCCCGTCGAGATATCCAACATCGTCATGGCAAACTCAGTCAAGCCCTTCCCTTCCCCAGGTTTTGAGCTAACTGAGAGAGTCCATCTATACTCTCCCAAACGCCTTCGATACCAATCCGCTTCCTCCCGCCCAGGTGACGTTGCCCAAAGGAGCGATCCAAATGTGCCAATCAATGCAAAGTTAGTCTTGGAAGCGAAGTACCAAAACGAACGCAAATGGTTGGGTCCAAGTCTGTTAACAAAGTCCATGGCAGAGATGAGGCGTGCTTTGGCGGCACTGCGACAGATGTGCTGCACGTACGAGTCGACAGAACTAGACGGAGATGCCAATGATCGGATAATTCGTCGATGGAGCGTAATTTCGGCCGCAAAGTATGCCAGATGGAGATATCCAATACTCGACAACCTGTTCGAGGAAGGGTTAAGAGAAGAGTATGAAGAGTCGAGGCGAATTAATTGCGGTAGACCTCCGTACCACTCCTTCAATTTGAGCTGAATAGGTTTTGCAAGCGACAAAACTAGCTGTGTCCCTTGTTTGCCTGCATTTCCAACCGTGTTCATGGCCTGAAGGGTATAAAATGTGTCCAGAATTTCGGAGAGGATTTCCGAAAGTTGCACCACTCGGGTAAACAATACCCTTCCCTTCTCAATATCAAGCTTCTCCTCCGGATCGTTCTCGTCCCATTCAACGTCAGGAAAGTCGTTTGCTGTTAGAGGCTGAACACCCCAGTTAGTAGCAAAAATGTGTGATGGCCGCCCGTGAACGAGGGCACCCCATTTGTCCTGCATGTAAAGTGCCCAAGCCAATCGTTTTCTCAAGCCCTTCTCCCACGGTGGTATTTTCCAACCAGTACAATCCAGGTGCAACCCCAATTCATGACCAAGTGCGACGAGTTGGGCGGTAGGGGCCCACTGGTCGCCCTCGGGCCTCTGCGAAAGAAGTAGACCGGCCTGGATAGTTGAAAGCTTGGGTCGAAAAGTCGCTTCATCAAGAGTTGCACGGACGAGGCTTTCGAGCTCTTTAACATTAGGTCGTGGCAAACCAGCCAGTTCCTCGCTCTGATCCCACCAATTGATGGCAAGGATGTATACAGCCGCTAGTAATGGTGGTGAAAACTCTCGGTAAGATCTTTCATACTTTTCCATGAAGACATGTTTTTGGATGATAGGAAATCCGGGGTGCACGACTCGAAAGTATATATCGATGAGACGTCTGCCATGGGGTGCCACGATGGACTCAACATGATCAGCGTCTTGCGTCACATGTTCGTGTCCTGGAGTGCTGGAGTCAGGAAGCATCAAGAAAGTATCGTGTTCGCTGACTTTGCGAAGAGTGCCTCTTGACAGGAGGCTTTCGTCATGGGGATCAAAAGAGGAGAGGTTGATGAGTGAAGGTTCAAAGTCGGTAGTAGGACCAATGTACTGGCTGTAGCGATCATCCTGGAGGCCGAGCGTACGTTTTAGCATGGTCGGGCCGCCAACATTGGCCATCTCCTCCAGGAACGAACTGCTAGCGGCGGTGCTGGAAAGACTGGAGTTATGGTTTCGTCGCCTAGATGCGAGACCCGGTGAACTGTACGAGGCCAATCATATGTCAGACAAAGGCATGCAAGGAGGAACACGAGTAAGGTGAAAGGTTATCAGAGAAAGGGAAAGAGTGTAGAAGGAAACGATAGACGCAAGGGAAAGGCACGGGGACTGGTGGAGCATTCAAGCCAGGATGAGTGTGGAGGGCTCGCCGGCATGAATATGGAGAAGATTATGGATATGATGGGGATATCGGATTGATCTGACCTTCTTTTCCCGATAATATCATCACTAGCCTCACCATGAAGCTTCCTTTTTCGGGACTGAGGGCTGGATGAAAGGGAACATTCGGAGCCCGTAGCTTGGCACTGAATGCAACAGTCGTCATCGTCGTTAAGGATGCAGTTGACGCGTGAGTACCGACATGATAGACAAGGTGGGATGGAGGAGGCGTTGAAGGATGAACCTTCAACGGGTGCAGAGCTGGCAACTCCGTGACCCATCTCGAGCCTATGAAAGCTGTCCTGGCGATAAGCAGACGGCTCTGGCCGAGGAGGTTTAGGAGCAATGGCGATAGGCGCCGTCCTCTGGACCGGGGCTGAGGACTGGGGAGACATGGTGGGAGAGTACGGATAGATCCAGAACAATGTATGGAATCTCGATAACGCCGCAGGTCTGTCTGCTATCAGCAGAGCAAAACACCGACAGACAGAGGGTGTGTTGCTGTCAGGGCACAACCTAGGGCTTGAATTGTGCTACACCAGAATACCTTACAGGCGCCCGTTGCCCTGCAATAAACGGGCGCAAGATGGTTGAGCCTCAGTGGCTCCTTGAGTTGTCAGCCTCCCGTCTCGGGGTACAATGCAGCCCGGTCAATGCCAGTGCAGCAAGATTTCCGATATGGATGGTGGTGACGATAGAGAGATACTGTAGTTTTTTTTTGGGATGCGATAAAGCCCCACGGGGTCGACAGTGACGCAATGCGGTTAGATCTACGACCACTGAGAAGCGAGATGATAGGTAACGATAGCTAATAGAACCACGTTATCCAAATCAAGTTGAGTGAGTTGATTCGAGTCACACAGACGACACGAGTCAATGGTTGGTGTGAGATAAGAATCTGGGGAAACGGAAGACGGGATGGATGGGAGGCGAAGTGATGCAAGGAAGATGAGAAGAAGGAGAAGGGAAAAAAAGATAAGAAAATGCCCGAGCGAGCAAACAAAGTGTGTAAGTGGTTGGCGAAGAAAGACGGGAACCAGCGCGAGCGAGGGCAAAGAGTGGGATCCAAGATGCTGGGATCCAATGTCAGGGACTTGCTGGGATGATTGGGATGGCGGGCGCAGATGGGCGCCGATGGAGTCGAGGAGTCGAGTCGGTCGACAGCGTAAAAGTGACAGTGACAGAAACAGAAACAGACCAGGGGTATTTTTGGTTTATCTGATAAGGCTTCTGCAAGCGGGGAGAGGGTATTGACTAAGAGAACGATAATCAAGTTGAGAAATACCGAACTCGGTCCTTATTGTTGAGTCAGTTCTCCTCTCCTTTTTCTCTTGTCTTGCCTGGTCTTGTTTTGTCCTGCTGTCCTCTCTTCGTCTACTTTCACTGCAACCAATATTAGACGTATGTAGGTTGCAGATGCGATAGCCCGGAAATTGTACGGCGATGATGCGGTGCGACACAACAAGCGAAAGCCTAGACAGGCAGGACAGAGCACGATAAAGTACAGTACCGTTACAGTACTGTCTAGATCGTGGGCGGCAGCGATAACAGGTAGGCACAAAGCAAATTGAATGACAAGGTGCTTGCCTTGGTACGCCCGTTGTGAGCTGTCAGCTGTGCTCTGGCTGGTTGATTTGGTGCTCCCACAGCCAAAATGTCTTGACTTTTGCAGGCGGGGATCAAAGCCTGGGGAACCGGGGATTAGATTAGACTGGGTTTGGTTGGAATGCAAATGCAAATACAGATGCAGATGCAGGGCCAGGGTAGCGTCCTGAATCTCAATGCGTCGTCAAGTTACCCTCTGCTGTGACCTGATTCGATCCAGTATCGACTTCGCTGCTTGGAGAAGAGACAATCCGGAGAAGCTGTGTGCAACAACCAACTGATATTGATAACAACGATGATAAGGATGTGCAGAGGCCAGTGGTAGAGGGTAAAACCTGGGCTGGAGGCTTGACCCTTGTCTTTTTCCTCTCAGGTAAATGCGAGATAAGCTAACAGACCTATCAGATTTCGACGTCATCAATCAAAAACGACCGACTGGGCCAAAATCAGCTACCTAGTCGCCCGACAGTGGCGCGATGGGCCGGTGTCGCAGCCGTGAATAACTTATTTATATCAAAGTATAATTAAGAGTTGCAATAGCCGTCCGTTGCCTGAACTGTGTCTTTTGTGGCCGGGCAGTACCCGAAAGTGAATGAGGAGAGAAAAAGAAGAAGGGGGGAAAAAGCAGAGAGGAGCAAAAAAAAAAAAAAATAGCAGAGATGCTGCTACTGTACTAAATGATCATGGAAGGTTTTGGAGAAGGGACATGAAAGTGCAAAAAGACAGGCATGTGAGAAAGACGAACAGAGAAAGAATACATCCGGCTTGATGGTATTCCCCGCAACGCCAAAAGTACCTGACCAGGACTTCTCCCGCCAAAGGGTCCCGTTCTCCAGATCCAATCCCCAAGTTCCCCTCTGTCAACTTCGGGACAAGCCTTGTCAATTGGTGTCTAAGAGGCGTCCCCCCAAATTCGAAGGCCCCGGAGCATGTGCCGAATGAGGAATCTCGAACTTGGGGAACATGGCCCAGGAAGGGAGGTACTGAACTTCAGTACGGATATTTCGTATCTCAACATCAAACGATAAAGGGAAACGCAACATCTGGGGACATTCGTGTTGCTGCATGTACAGTTGGGCTGTCATACCCTCGACTTGAGTGGTTCTTTGCTTGTCCTTGCACGCAAATATACTAGGGGCGTAGTAATCAATGACTCAACAGACTGAAACATCAAACCTTAAGCTCTCTCATGAAGAGATATCCACTTGCTGCAAATCATACCCTTCAATATCAAGTCGCTTCCAATTTCCGATGTCCCAAGACATACGGACGGTACCTCAGCGGGAACACAGCCTTGTCTGAATCATGGCTAACGCTGAGCCGTTACATGGCCCTAGTCATGTAGACGAAGACCAGCGTGCGCAATGGGGAAATTTCTCGGCAGCGGCGTCGTTGCAAAATGCCCAGACAAAGACCAGCTCACTTTTTTCCTAGGCCGAGGAAAGAAATGGGCCACATCATGAACAACCCCGGGGTCCAGAGTCTAGGTCCGGGTCTGGTGTTGCTGTGTACTGTACATCCGAGCGAGTGAGGATGAAGGCTGTGAGAGTTGAATGGATGAGCAAGCTTATCTCTAGAAAACCAGAGGAGATAGAAATACATAATGGCAAAAGATAAGTTAAATCAAGAAAAGAGGAACCCCCCAGCCGTCAGAGACATTTTTCTGCACAACCACAGATGCCAGTTTTGAACACCATCTCAAGAGGAACCCTTGAGCTTGAAAAGTACAGTATACACGAAATGACCATGTAAATGCTTTGAGAAGTCAGGTATCTCATACCAGCTGACCAAGGGCGTCCCTCTGAGCCCATTACCAAATGGAAAACCATCTGTGAGCTTGTCTTGCCTCATTCTGCATGGTCCGGCAGTTGTTTTAACGTAATGGCTCGTCCGGGGTTGATTTACCGCTACAGTCAAACAAGACGTCGTTACCCTCTCACTGCGTTTGTTAGCGGCTAAAATAACCTTTCTATCTTATTGGTAAAATTCCCGAGGTTCCTTACTGTTGGATTCGCTCGTCGTGATATGCCTCAGCTCCCAAACACCGCAAATCTCCCCTATCTGCTCACTTTTGGCACCACCGGCTCTATAACTCGCTGTCAGACCCGGCGCCGCCGCCGCCGCCGGCTACTTTCTACTAATCCGAATTACTCCGATGTTCGGTTCACAACATGTAGACTCGGTGAACCGTTTGCCAAAATTAACCTGTCATCAGTCAGTTATCTCCTGTTGCCAAGTGACGATCTTCTCGTCCCTATTTGATAGCAACAATTCCTAGAACAAGACAACATTAGTCATATGGTCCCCAGTTTCATTCCACCAAACCTTGACACAAACTTTGGAAAGACGTTGAGATGGGCCCCGCACGCGACAGTTTCTTCCAAGATCTATCAGCTCAGAGTTATTTATTGATAGATAACTTCAGATCCCTTGGAACAAATACACTCTCTCTGATTGGTCCATAGAAAAGCCCTCCCATCACGATCCGAAAATGTCCCTTGTCCTGTCCCTGATCTTGGCTCAACAGAGACTCGACCCCTGTGTCGTGGGGGCGACAGGGGCACGTTGCCGGTCCTGTCCCGGCCCATCGCTATGCACGGGCCAATTTATCGAGATCCATCAAACACTGATTCTAGAGCGAGCGATATCTGAAGACCAAGAGCGCCATTGTTGGGTCCGGAGCTTCTGTCATGGTGGCTCTGACTTTGTTGATGTGATGCAGGCGAGATGTACGACCAGCTACACTATGTGACCCGCTATACAGACCGATAACGGTCCAACCCTCTCCGTCCAGCCCGAGGCTCTGCTTCGCTCGCAACCTCCGTTGATGTCATGTTTGGAGATGTTGAGTCAAAGCTCGGCGTTAAATTACTCTTAACGTTTTGCCACGTGAGTGTGGAGACGATTAGCGACAACGTTGTGGCCTCGTGTGTGTAACTCTTTATGGCTTTCAGTCTCGTGTCCAAACCATAACTCTCTCTTCATAGTATTCAGTTGGTTCATCTGAGCCACGAGCTGGGAGCATCATGTTAAGCTCTTCTCGAACCTGGAAACCTAGTTTTTGGTAAAACGAGATCGCATTCATGGTAGCCTCGAGAATAACTGGTGCATTCTCCTTGGAGGCTTCAGCCTGCACTCGGCGAAGTAAAGTGGACGCAGCCCCTCGGCCATTGAACTTGGGATCTGTGCATAGATATGTCACGTCTAGGAAATGTTAGTGCCCGAGAGACACATAGCCAAGGTAGCTTCGACCAAAAGCTCCAACTCTATAGGTATATAGCGGTCAAGGTTTGGAGGGCGATATTCCGACCTCCACTCAATAACTTACGGTAATAAGTTTTGTCGCCTAGGACCTTGTCTCTCTTGCTTTTAGTAAGATCCGCGTAGGGCTTAAGGTATTGACGACGGCAAAAGTCTGGAAACTCATCATCATCGGCTTCTTCGATCTCTTGTGACCACGGTTGCCGTTGAACGTTCCACTTAGCGAAACTCGCTATTTTCCCGGTCTCTGGGTCGCGGGCAACGAGAACACCCTTGTCGGCGCTTTGGACATGATCCATAGTATCTCTGAAAAGCCAGCCTCGGAAAAACTCCTTGCTCTCAGGGTTGGGAAACTGTGCGTGCATCAACAAGTTGATGTCCATGGCGGCAAAGAAGGTGTCGGCGACACCAGGGGCCTCATTCTCGGAAGGAACAAAAATTTCGAATGCCATCTTCACTAGGTGACGTTTAATTTAGTTAAAGAATGCGAAAGTCAACTATGAGATAGCAAGAAGAAAGCTGTGAAGTCGAATTTGGCCAACCAGAAACCTCACGACATCACATTTGTGGCCTAGACCTGGTGCACGTGACAGTCTGTGGTTAAGTCTCTATATCTTGAAATCTCAGAGCCCTTGAATTTAAAATCCGACTCCTTCAAAGTCCACCGAACAGTGTCGGTTGTATTCCGAGTGTTGAGTTTCTATCGTTATAGTTTGACATCCTGCATGACACAATGCTCGAGCCTCAACGATTAATAAGACTGGCTCTGTATAAGGAACAGCCCGCCTGATATTCTTCCTTATACCTCCATTAGTAAATTGCGGCGATTCACTAGTTATGCACATATTCTGGGTTGTAAAAAAAAAAGATCACTATGCCCCAAGTTAACTTATAGATTCCTCTAGTAGTTTATAGCTTGGCCTATATACAGTATCTACCAGGTAGAACGGCAACAAAAAAAAAAAAAAACCAATAGTTTCGTATTTATACCTTATAATCCAATCCTTCTTGAGAATCAGGGTTTCCTAACTCTTCTTCTCTCTCTCTACTAACACTGTTAATGAATGTTGGAGCTGGACCTCATAGGTACGATGGTGGGTTGAGAGAACTGCTAGGCAAAGTCTTTTGTTTCATTAGAATCAGTGCTATATACTAGGTTATACAGTTTTCTAACTTTCCATTGTATTGAGAAGAGTCTATCGCGATATCCTGTTAATCTCAATGAAGAAACGGTCCGCCACTTAGAGGTAGGGGCGACAACGCGTGCGCAGCTCGGGCATATCTCTCCAGTCCTTGCCTATTCGATCTCATCTTTATGGGAACTACTTTGTTTGCGTTCTTTGAAAGCCCTCAAATATTTGAGATGTCTGTTTCGAGGCCATTGCAGGAATTGTTTATTGAGTTGCTCTCTGAAGACGAAACCTGATAGCATCGGCTTCCAGCGATGGCAAAGTTATCTATTTTTATAGAGGGGTAAAGAGTTATATAAGTTACTTAAAAAAGCACAGAAAACTTCCGAGCTTATTCCAATACCTCATATGAGCTGAGAAAGAATCCAACCATGGACTTACAATAGGCAAGTCTCGGTCGGATAATAATGCTATAGGCATACAGCTACTTCAAGAGCAGAAATTGATTGAGATCTAATATAAAGATCTTTGGATAGCTATTGCTTTCCCTCACTGGTGTTTAATGAGAATCAATGTTATTGGCCTCTGCAAACCTTTGATTGTACATGTCATATCAATACGACGAGTCCCTAAAATTGAGGATCAGCCCAGCAAGCTTTACCTCATACACTTAAAAGACATTGGTTTTGTAGATCATGTTACATAGACTTAGGAATGGTTAAAACAACACTACGAGAGCTTGGGGTAAAAGAATTGGTATATAAAATCACGGAATTTCAGTCAGGGCAACAGTCTCGACGTTGGAGGGATTGACGCTCCAAGATTATTGGGCAACCATATCAGTACTTGGGCTGGGGAACCCCTGAATGACTTCATGTTGAAGGAGCAGTCAAGCAGCCGGTTGGCCATCTTTCAAGTTTCTCATATGAGAAGTGAAATGGAATGAACCTTCTGTTCGTATAGGCCCAGGTCAAGTTACATTACCTGACGGCTCAGCTTTCCTGGGGCAATGAATACAAGTGACTTATCTCGTTACAAATCCTCACATCACTTCACATGGTCTTCTAGACTCTTTTTATAAAGAGTTAGTACGTATTTTCATCCACAGTGATGATGTAGCTTAGAGACAGTTTCACTGTGCTAAGCACTTCAGACTTCATAATACACTAATTGGAGGATCTTTTTAATAGACATCTTGACATCACGACACGCACACGGAATGAATTCAAGATGTACAAGACAAAGGGGCCGCTATATGGCAACTATAGACCTAGTCTGGCGAAAAAATACAATCGTGACTCCCCGAGTCTGCCAGGGATTAAAATTACTTAAAAAGAATTTGTGCGGTTTGCTAGTGGTCCCTTATGATAAGCCGCGGTCGAGCATGCTAGCCCGCCGACGGCAGATATGATAAAATGAAACGCCGATGATGGCCGGGTATTTAGACAGGAGGGTTGAAAGAAGGAAGCTTGTTGGCACAAGCGCTGACGGCCTTGAGGGCCTTGGCGTTGGTAAGGGCAACAGCCTTGGCGGGCTGGGTGCGAGGAGTGCCGTAGACGGGGAGGTCATCCTCGGCGGCAGGAGGGGTGTAGGCAACGTCGTCGAGGCTGAGCTTCAAGCTGGGGACGGTGTTGATGTCAATCTTGGAGCCGTCGAGCTTGACAATCTCAACCTGGAGGCCGTTGTTGACGGCATCGGCAACCTTGGTAGGAGAGCAGGCAGCAAGAAGCTGAGGGGCATCGGCAGCCTGGTCAGCGGAGAAAGAACCGTGGATGATACCCTCAGCAGGCTGTCGCATAACGACGAGACCACCAACGAGCTTTCCAGAGACGTAGACGTTGACCTGGGCAGGTCGCTCAACCTCGGTGACATCGAGCTGGACATTAGCAAAGTAACGGGTGGTCTTGGCATCAGCACGCTCCTCAATTTCGCCCCGCTCCTCAACATCACGACGGCGGGAAGAACCGCTGCCATAGAGACGGTTGATGGTGGTTCGGGCGGAGCTGGAGAGCTGGCTGGCAGACATGTGCCAGTACTCGAGTCCAGCGTAGGTGTAACCGAAACCCTTGATGCTCTTGACAGTGTCAGAGGTGTGGAAGTTACCCCTGGATCGGTAGAAGGGGTTGAGAGGAGAGCTGGGAGTGATGCGGGTACCCTGGGGAGTAGAGTAACGGGCACCACCAGAGTAAGAGCCGGTGAAGGTAGACTGGCTAGGGTGCATGGCCTGCCAGTAAGCCCAGAGACGGTCAACGTTGGCGTGGTGCAACCAGAAGATGGGATCGAAGCCAGAGAACTCGGTGGCGAGGAACTGTCCGGCGCAAGAAGCATCCCAGTGAATGGCGTTGTGAATCTGCTCGAGAGAAGCACCGTTGGCACCGGTGGAGGCGAACTGGTTGAAGGTGGTAGGTCGGGTCATGACATCGTAGACCCATTGCTTGTAAGGTCGCTGGCGGAGGAGTTTGTTGGCACTTGAAGGGAAGCTATCGGGAGCAGGGCAGTGGTAGATGCGAACGCGGTGCTCGTCGTCCCATGATCCGTACTTGTTGTTGAGGGCGTCCTTGGGGAAGTTGTAGGTGTAGAGAGGGTTTTTCATGTTGATAGTCTTGAGGCCGCTGCCGTTGGGAACCTTGACGTTGACATTCTGCTGGGTGAGGATAGCGGGAATGCCATCGAGTGCCCAATCCCAGTAGGCGGCACGCAGATTGTTGGCTGCATCAACATACTGCTTGCGGTACTTGGAAGGGTAGAGGTTGGCCAGACGCTTGGCATGCTCGACGAGGATCTGCTCGTAGAGCAGGACATAGGGACGGTGCCATGTCAGGAAGATGCTCTCACCGTGAGGGCAGTATCCGGGCCAGCCATTGCCGCTTCGACCACCACCACCGTTCCACTGAATGAAAGGCTTTCCGTGAATACCACCAACCTGGAAGTAGGACTTCCAGTCAGTCTCCTTAGCATCGTACATGGAGCGGACGGCTCGCATGTAAAGGTCCCTGGTGTCGAAATTAACATTGGTTGTGTTAGCAACCATACGGCAGACTTACCAGGCGGGGCCGCCAGCCTTCTGCATGTCATTGATGCTCTTGCGAGCAGGAACAGCAGCTCCACCAGTGACCGGGACACCGGTGACGAAGATGTTCTGCTGCTGAGCCTCGACGGGGTTGACACCGCCGACGACCGCAAGAGCGGCAACTAGGAACTTGCCCAGCATGATGATTGTCCTGTAAAATAAAACGAATGTATTCGAACAGAAGTCGTGCGTGAATGTACGACTTTGCTTGCTCAAGAAAAAGGACAAGGTCGAAGAGGGAAGTGGTTAAGAGTGTGGGAAAGCGTCCGAGATATAGTCAAGTCAACCCTGAGCCATGACCACGCAACAAGACGGGGGGTGTGCAAGAAAGGGCTGATGGCAATGGCAATGGCCATGGGAATAGGTCATGATCCCTTCTCCGCATCCGAACCTCCGTCCCAGCTGTCAATCATCGTCAAAGGGGTTCGTAACGCCCCTCATAGTGGCCCTAGATGACAAGGGGGAGGGGGTGCGCAGGGAGGGCAAAGATCGATATTCCATGGGATGTGTCCACTGACGAAGAGTTGAAAGTTGCAAGGAGCAATGAGCTAGGAAGGTGTGGGTGAAATGGGATATGACCCATGTACATGGACAAGCCAGGGTCATGTATCCAATGTTGCTTTTCTTTGGTCTTCTCTGTGCTTAGTAGCTTGTTCGCTCGTAACGCCACATTGGATGGATCAGCGTCTGTGTCCCCGAAGATTAGGCCTGTCAAATTGTCTGCGCGTAAATTGTCTAGGCATTAGTCGAGACATCAATAAGGAGAAGCAGGTAAGCTTTCAGTGAGATCCATTGCTGATGGTAAGAAACTTGCCCGTCCTCTAGTACGTCGTATCTGATGGTTGTGAAAAGACCAGAAGGCAACAGGGGGGTAAGATCCAGGCCAGCCCAGACGAGCGGTACTTTGACCACAGCCCTGCTTCTGGGCTCTTTCAGCGGTTGGGGAAGCTGGAAGTTGGAGTTGTTTGTGCCTGGTGAGTGGGCCAAGCTAAGGCTAAAGGTGGTAGTGGGCCTGTCGCTCAGCGGCACGACACGGCACGATACGATACCCAAAGGACAAAGGGATTGTTGTGGTTGGCAGGTACTTCCATCGGACACCTTGTATAGGTGACATACCGAGGTACCGAATGTAAATTGCAATCTCAGGCAAGATGTAGCGTAGCGCCCAAATGAGCTCCCCTGGCGCGCTTAGAGCCTGTACCTGAAATTCTAACATGCCTTGCATGCCTAAATTGGACCCGTCTGTGGATGAATGATCTGAGGATTGGATGTGAAGAATCACGAGCAAATGTGAATTGCTTCCTGAAAGAGCTGAGCTCAACAGCTAGAATGCTAAACGCCCAGTTCAATGAGGCCATAATCATAGCCACAACTACTGTACATACAACCACGGTTAACTCTAGGCCTATCGCTAAACTGTCAACAGCGTAGCATCCAGGGACTCAAATTAAATTGATGCCAAGAGTAAAGCCGCCCCTACCTGGCAGAGTCTACTCCCTCGCTGGCAGGCTAGGTACAGGCCGGCACCCGGCACCACGAGCACACCCAGGTCATGACATGATATTCGGAAGATACTAAAAAAGGATCACCAGCGCGATGCGCTGACATAACAGCTTATCGCAGGTGCAGCTGAAGTTGCGTTTGGAGTTGATGATTGGCACAAGGGGCATCAGCCGTTTCCCGGGAACAACTCACGATGCGTCAAAACTACGTCAGGCACTATTGATTATTATTCCGAACAATTATTAATATCCATAGCACAATGATCAACGTTGGTGTTGAAGCAAACAGATCCTCTCTGGCAGGGATTGCGGTCCTGTGCAAAGAGGAAACCTGGACGCCCCGGATCTAGACGGAGATGCCGATTCGATCGGTACAGAGACGAGAGTGTAGCAGTAGGAAATAATCGGCTCAGTTATACGAGGCTCTCATCTGTGGTGCCTATACGGTATGGTTCGGTATACCTGATACATGATACTGCTGCGCGTGTCCAAGAAGGAAACAAACGGAGAAAATATCTCTTTACTCCGATCAAATGCAATCGCAAAAAGCCCTCTTGCTTCTTCAGGTCAGTTCAGCTCGTCTGTTTGTCTACCTGAGGCAGTCCATCACATCCATATTTGGCCTCTTGTTGGATTTGTTGGACATTGATGAAAAACCTTTTGGCCTTTTTTTAGCATCATGACGGGTTAATTACGGTCTCGGTCCTCGTGGTTCGTCCTCACCGTTTAAGCTAGGCCCAATCTCCCTCAAGCGGCTTCTGCTAAGATGCGAGCCTTCAGAATCCACCCAGTCATGAAACAGCCACCCGCTCGATTCGTGCATAATAGCCTGCCCCTAGACTCGCAATAGTCTAGACGGCTGAAGGAACTAGCAGCTAGTCTTTGCACTGGCCAAGGGGCGGAGGCGACAGCCTTTTGTCCCTCACCAGAGCCATGGGTCGTTGTCCGTGAAGCCATGTCTCAGTAAGGGGCAATTTTGCACTAAGGGAGAATTAAATTCATTAAATCCCCTCCCTCCAGCTTCTAGCTCGTCTCTAGCTCGTTGTGCCTCTGCGCATGATTCCGCTTCTCTTGGGTCCGTTTCAATTAGAACTATTGATTATGCTACTGTAGGATTGGAATTGCACCTCTTCCAGTTATAGCTATACGCTTGGCAATGCTGCATATCTTGTTGTTTCCCCATACTAACAAACAAAAAAAGATGGTGTTCTGCCGTAAGCCTCCATGCATGGATCTTCTCTTCAACCACTTATATCCTGACAAGCCCGCGTCGACAAACAACATGCATTTAGCTGCAGCCAATCCCGCATTTCTATGTCTGTAAGCGTCCGCCTCATGTAACTCGATGCATTCATGATTGGGACTATATCCTGCTGTTAAGCTTGAAAACCTCGTGTTAACCTACACACCGCCGATGAGGTATGGCCCGCCTGCATGAGGCTTCGATCCATTAACTTGCCGATACGAGCCGTACAGGTTCCAGCCAAGCAGAGCTGTAGGATGCCCGACTCGATACCCAAATATGGCATCTCGAGATGCTGATGCCAGGTTGGGCTGATCAGATCAGAGTTTGAACCGTTTACTAGGTGTTTGCCTCGTGCCTCCCCGCGTCCCAACGGACGAATTCGACGCCGATACCGTTGTCTGATTTAGGGATGTATTTTGTGGCTATAACCTCAATGGCTTGATGGCAGATGATGAGGCTATTGAAGCATCTATAAATCACTTTACATTGGCAGGAGGGCCTTGGAAGCAATCATTAACAATTCCCATGCTGGGTAGAAGCCTGTATTCAGCACAGGATAGAGATTGAGTTGAAGTTATTTTTTAGCTTATTGTCAGAAAGTTTACCGGCACAACCTCCAGAGTCACCTCACGGCTGACCCCGTACCGTAAGGTAAGGTAAGGTATCTAATGATGTGATAAATGAGGGGAACCCATGCAAGTCTCGATTGAATCTGAGATGGATGTGCCAAGGACGAGCAAGACCAATGCTTACGGCTGAGTTATTTACTATTTTCAATCAATGTATGGATGCCAACAAATTCAATAATTCATTACTAGTCCCTTGACAAACTTGGCAAAAGATCAGCTCGTTATGCGACAAGGTTGTTGTGCTCAACTTTGCTTACAGCGTCTCCTCTTGATGAATCGAGATCCTCTCCTCGCTTCTTCGGAAAACTCTTTTGCTCCGATTTAATTGCTGATCTCTCCAACGGTCCGGTTACATGTCGACGGTGTTTTGTCATGATAGCATTGTCGATTTCCAATCTGGGACTGAAACACGATGGGATCGACATGTCATTTGCCAAAAGGAGTGTTTCGAGGTTCCTGCAGATCGTCTTGGCAATAAAGGGTTGCCGGGAACTGGTTGACCCACGTAAGTAAGATAGATATTGGATGTTACACTCAACCAAAAACACCGCTGAATAAGTAACAACTACGGAGGATAAATCCAAGACAGTCTTGCGCGTCAGCCATAGTCACAGACACAATGCCTCTTGTCCACAAAATGTCTCATTGAATAGGGCAAATATGTACAGTATCACTGTTATGGCGCAACGCTAAAAGCAGTCATCATACAATGCCACGCCTTGTGAACCACCCATCGCATCAATACGATGCTGACCACGCCCGCTCCAGCTCCCGACTCATGCAGGTCCCGGGATATACACTCTGAACTCTGTGTGAAGGTATCATAGGATACTCTTGCTGCTTACGCCGATCCACTTATGAAAAGAACACGACACGATCCAAGTGTATCGTGCTATCAAAGCTCCCTCATCCATGCCAAGTTGTAAGATATCCTCCACTTCTTTTGCTTTGGTGTGACACTCGTGGCCGGCCCTTCATGATCACCGTCTCAGACTCAGAGCACACTCGGACTTAGAGTGATCTCTCCAGCATCACAAGGTCCTGAAAACCTTCCCTCCACCGCCTCGTTTGCTCTGTGTCTGGCCTCGGCAGTGGACTTCGTGCAAAGCCTCCGTAACCCATCCAAGCCTGTAGTCCAGCCTTGACACCAACCACACCGCCCTGGATCGCCGCCCAGTCGCCCTGTGAGACCACTTCCTGCATCTTTTGTGCTTCGGAAACATTGCCTTGCAGATAGAGTTCCATGGTCTTGATGCATGACCTCGGGGCAATGTTGGCCAAGCCTGCCAGGATGCCGTGACCACCTCCGGCCAGAGAAGGGATCAGAAAGTCGGCGGAACCTGCGAGGACTATGAACTCGGGCTCCTTTGAGTTGTATTTTGAAAGCTTACGGGTTGCCGCGGCTACCCTGTTGAGTTTTCCCGTGTTGCCGCACGTCAACTTGACACCTACAATGTTTGGATGTCGTGCAAGAGTGATGATTATATCCGATGACATATCCATGCCCCCCACGGCACCAGGAAAATTGTAGATTATGATCGGAATAGGAGACTTGTCTGCGACTCTTGTGAAATACTCCAGGATGGTTTCCGAGGCCGGGGCAAATAACGTGGCATAGTAGGACGGGGGTAGGACGAGCGCATAGTCACCGCCAGCGTCCCAAGCCTCATGGCAGTATTGTACGGTCTCGCGCGTGCTCTGGCTTCCACATCCCACGATCACGGGTACATGCGAGAAGCCGCCGTCATTCAGGGCGGCTCTTGTAGTGGCGGTGACCAGCTGCCGCTCTGGGTGGGAGAGATGAACGGCCTCTCCGTTGGAACCCTGCGTCGCAAGGCCTGTTACACCAGCCTCAGCGAGTCGCACGGCATGAGCGGCAATTGCAGTGGTGTCTACGTCTTCTGTATCTGGATCGAAGAAGCACATGGTTGGAACATAAACGCCGGGTGTTAGAGGGCGTGTTGTATGCTGCACGTCATCCAAGCGACCGTCTGCAGAAGCGCTTGATGAAGAATCAGATATGAAGCTGTGATTTCCATTGCTTGAGTGCCATTGGCTGTGGTTGTATAGCTGGTTGCTGAAGGACCCTGTTGGTGAGGGGGCGTCACTATGAGGAGGCATGATATAGCTTGACACTATTGGGACTGTCTGGAAGTTTGCTTGAGATCAATGGTAAAGGTAATTGATAGGATTTATCAGTATGTAACAGACTATATTGTAAGCTCTTCTTTAGGTATACAGTCGGAGGGAAAACTGGCTTTTATATCATCTCTTGGGTATCAATATTCTTCAACACTCACCCATATATCGCGGCTCAAAAGGCTCTCCAGTCACGAACCGGCAACTTGATCACTCACAACTTCTCGTTACTTCACGGCGGGGCCATAATAAGTCAAATGATACAATTCATCAACTCCGAGAGGACGATTAAACCGGTCAGAGAAACGGGCAGCTCAAAGATTGGTAGACTCGAATAAATACTCCGCTTGTATGCATCTTGCTATGAGGGGAAGTGCTCACGGGAGTCGCTTCTTGGGGTTATTCCTGCAGAAAATCCGGGGTCGACGAGACTACGATTCAGGGTCTAAGAGTCGCTTGACGAGTCTGGAGCGTGGGGGTTTATTTGAGCCTTTTGAGGCCAGTCAACGTTCCATTAGAGCCATTAGCACGGAGTGCTGAGAGGCTTCTGGAGTGTACAGTACATTACAATTGCGGAAAAGCTTAAGGAGATGAAAGGATCATGGCATGGTTGCTGCGCCTCTAAAGTGTATCATTCAAGAGGAAGAGTCCGGCGAATCTAACTGAAATAAGCCGGATTTAACATGGCTCTTTCGAAGCCAAGCCATTGGCCGCGAACATAAGAATGTTTATCTTTATGTGACTCTATACTTGATAGACAAGAAAATGCTTGATCGATTTCGATTCTGTACTACATCTTTGACGGACCAGAGGATATCTTTCCAGCTTGGAAGTCATCGTGATGCCCGATAGCCAGTCACCAGTAACAATTACTTGTGTAACCATCCCAAGCATCGTGGCATGTCCCTCCATAAACCACGTTGGTCCGAATGGATGTCATTCTTTAGTCAACTTAATTCAGCTGTCAGCTTTGATGACCCGTGATGTGTCAGGTGTTCTCGACAGAACAAGTTTATCCAACACAAGGTCTTCGCAAAGAGTTCAAAATTGCGTCACAACTAACATTTTCAGTCATTGCAACCCAAACGCAGTCCCCCATAGGGAATCAAGTTAGCGAAGCAATATATGCATAAAACGCCAAGCTGCCACGGGATGTCGGTGTCTAAGAGTGCTTATTGCCCCCTTAAACCTACTCCACGTCCATTGCTTACCCTGCAGTGACATATTGAGTCGTATTGTCTAGAGGTTAGAATGAAACCAGAAGATCGTAGAATGCGTCAATAAAATAAAGAGTTTCGGCACAGTAGCATTGGCGGTTGGTGAGTAGTGGGAGTGCAATTAATAAAAACTAACTTTGGTATTGACTTAGCTGAACGTTTAGAAGATTGTATGGTGGTATCCTTAGAAAACGATAGGACGAGCTTCAATGCCTCATTTTTCACAACCAGACTATATAGCTCTCCAACAGACACAGAGCTAAGGAAGACTCGCATGTTCTTCATGCAACCAGCCAAAGGCTGCCAGAGGAACAGACCACACTTTCCTAACCCCCTGACGTCTTGCCCTCACATGATGCTCACTACACAAACGCGGAAACTCGACGATGACCGCAGAAAGGCACGTTGCTACGGGAATTCTGGACGCTTCTGTTGGTCAATAAGGCAAGCACCAAACCGGAAAGATTGAAGAGAATCATGTTTCTCCTCCATCACTCCGTAGCCGCCGATATACACAGCTCAGTTATGTTATGCACTACGCCACCGGGATACCGCGACCACGCACATCATCGTCGCTTACAGCTTCTCCGCGCAATGCATGCTATACGTTCAAGTGGGGGAGGCCGTGCCAATGTCGAGGCATGTTGGGGGTAAAACATGGCATGTTGTTGACATCGTGCATTTAAACCGAGCAAGCACATAAGCCTCGGTCAAAAGTAGGGAGCGTCTGGTGTCATCTAAGTTGATTCAATCAGTAAAACCTGCCTTGATTCAAGCGATATGAGGTAACCCTGACCAAAATCGTTCATTCGTAAACATGTCCAAAGCATCTGTAATAACGCCAAAAACCACAGCCTCATGTTCGCCAGTACGCCATATGAGTGTCCAAGGGAGAAAGAAGTGAATATTTTATACAATAACCAAGTCGTCATCGTCATCGTCGAGCATGATCTGCCGCCCGTGGAGCTCGTCGCCTAGACTCTCCCTCCCGGCTTCACGGATCCCCTTGTCTGTTACAAAGCGAGTCTTCTTCCGTACTGGAGGTTGTTCATCTTTGCGTAGCTTTTCCCCCTCCTTCATTTTTGCGAGCTTATCCTTCAGATTGCTCCCCCAGCCAAAGGCCGTTGGGCCGCTACTTGCGGCTGAACCTGTTTGAGAGCTAGCTTGAGAGCTGTCCGGGCGTTTCCGTTTTACAGGGCTCAGATGTATGGCAGAGTCCTTTCCCAGTAGGCCTAGTGACTTTGCGTCTGGCCTGTAAGCTTCCTCTGACGCTTGTGCAGAGCTCGAGGGTTGGGTAGAAGTGCCCGCGGCAGGCAGTGCCGCAACCTTCGAACCAGCTTGTCGCATGTATTCCCTTCCAGCTGCGTTGCCAACTTGACCGAGCTTCTTCATCATTTCACGCTCTTTCTCTTTTGCCTCCAGATCTCTCTTCAGGAATTCTGCTCTTTCTTTTCGATCGTTTGGTGTTCTGTCCTTCCCATCAATCAGGTCTGCTGCACTCATGGAACGTGAAGCGAACCAATGCGTTTTTGTTTCCCAGTCATATTTCCTGGATGCCTCCTTTTTCTTTTCGGCGCCCCAGCCAATAACCTCCCTAGAGTTATTCTTCCTGGCGCCGAAACTGCTTCCGTTTACTTCCATTCTTGTCGAACGCTGTTTGCGAAGGGCTTCGTTGGAGTGGAATTCGCAGTGATGGGTGCGCTTCTTATTGATCCAAACGCCACATAAATCTCCATCCTTCTTGACCGATTGGCAGCCTCCAAGATCACGAGATGTGCCAACCTCAATAATCGAGTCATCATCTGAGTTGATGACAAGACTGAACTTGCCGGTGTCATGTCTTCCGGGTGGCGGTGGCATAATAGTCGGGTTGAGAATCGCAATAGCAGTCCCTTCTGTGAGCTTCCAGTATCTTGTGAAGCCAGAGTTGAAGAGGAAAAGGTCCAGTTCCCATTCTAGATCGACTAGGGTCATGACCATGTACTTACCCCTGTCCTCCGTCTTTCCATTCTTCTGCGTTGGTTTATGTGCGCGAGGTTCTGATTTCTTTGCCAAGATACCGAACACCACGATGTCTTGCTCAACATCTGGCAGAGCAAAGTCTGGTGCTTTAACAACTTTCAGTATATCCTTAATTGTGTATACTTTCTTGCCGGAAACGTGCCGAGCAAGGACGCCATGTGGTAAAATTCTCTTGGACAAGTGAAAACTCGAGTATGGCTCGAAACCAGCCGCTTGTTCTTCAGATACTTCGCCAGGGGGTGTCTTTTTCTTCCGAACCAAAGCTGTAGAAGTTGCCGGAGCCTTCTTTTCGGGAGCCTGTACGTTAGGCACAGTGTAACTTCGTTGCAAGCCAACAGGTCTTGTTGTCCCTATGATCTCCTCCCTTGAGAAGGACGGAGCTTGCAATGGCTCGTCTGGTATCTCAACAGCTTTCTTCTTGTACTGCTCCATCTCATCCTGGCTGATACTAAACGCATTTGATCTCAATTTTTGAATGTCCTTTTGTCGCTGAGCCCGGGTAGCCTCATCTGTCCTCGCGGAAACAAGCCGTTCATTGAAACTCATCGGACGTGTCTCTGATGAGAAAGAAGAATTGGCGCTCCCTGTAGTTTTCGACCTTGTTCTTCGCAAATAGCCCGTTTGTCCAATTTCAGTCGACGTTTGCGAATCCCGGTAGCTGGGCGCACGCTTCAAGGAGATATCCCGAGCCTTAAGGCCCTTATCAATACCCAGCAACACTCTACTTGGCGATGTTTGCACAGAGGGCTCTTGCACCCTCCTGACCGGAGACGCAGGCACTTCCACATTGTTTTGTTGTCGAACTAGTGGTTCCCTAGTTGGTGTGGTTGCGCGCCTCGATCGGCTTGGAACTTGCGTTGATATCACGAGCTCCGAGGTCGTGGCATGTAAATTCTCAACGCTTTCTTCCGACTTTTTTGATTTCGCAGCCTGCAGCTTTTTCAACTTGAGCCGCGCCTGAATCTCTTGAAGCTTCAGCTGCAGGGTTTCCTCATCCTCGTCGTCATCGTCGTTTTCAATCTCGGCCATAAGATTCATCGAGGGTAAGTTGTGAGCTCTTTTCGACGGCGAAGATGAAGGCGATGTCATCATCTGTCGGTATCGCTCTCGGCCACGCGGCGTACTAAGCAGAGCTTCATGCGGAGATCTTGGGGGCCATTGGGCTTCGGTTCCTTGTTTTGCTGGAGAAGCTGTGGCATGAAGGGTCAGTGGATTGTCACATGAAAGAGCAGTTCAGCAATTATTGCGGTCTCACCTGGAGCCATGACGATACCTGGGACAGAAAGTAAATTTCAGGCGGGTGGCCCAGAAACCGGCCCCGTTGGTACGCAGTCACTTAGAAGGTTTTGGATATAAGTGCTCGTCCTATAGCATAGAGCATATTCCCAATCGATTAGGGCGGTAGGTATAGCCTTGGGAGGGCGGCAGCCATTCAGCTGGATCTGTCGAGAGTCGTTGGTGAAGGGTAAGATGCTGGAAATGCGAATTTTTAGTTGTTGATGCAGGGAATGTCTGTTTCAGCGGTGTTGAAGAGGACATCCACACCCAATGCGTCAACCAATACTGACTGGGCGGGCGCAAAGCTCTTTGCTCTTTGCGCTGGCTAGGTGGTCTTGGCGCCGGCCTCTATACTAGAGCACCCACTAACCTAAATGCGGTAAGTTACTTTCATTTGTAGCCCCTGCAACCGTCGCGTACAGACGCGTCTCAACGTGTTTAATTCAATATTACGGATACATTGTCAGGTACGAGTATCACTTCTTAGCTTTTCTATCAGATCACACAATTGTCTTTGGAGAGCATCAACGCGTCTGTCTTGGTCCATTTTCTCTTTTGGATTTCCTAAACGAGTAGCTTTGTGCATATTCATATTCATATTTAATTATCTTCCACACGAAACTTGCAATGGCAAGGACAAGATCAACCAAAGCTGCTACAGCTGATACGAAAGCCTCAGAGCCTAAATCTACTTCATCCAAGTTCAGTCTGTCGTCTCGGTCAGAGAACCCCTCGAAAATCTTCATACTTCCTTCAAAAGCGACGCCCGAAGCACGCATAGTCACTCTTCCCAATCCTAGACATGGCCGGCCCGCGAGATACCTGGTGTGTCCAGAGACAGGCATATACGAATTCACCAAGGTTGCGACACCAAACACGACTCCTCGAAGTTGGCTGATCGAGACTTCGTCAGATTCTTCTACAGATAGTGTCAGGAAGACTGGAGTATCCATGTGTCAGGATCTCTTTCTAGCTACTTCAATCGACCCCCTATTTCTGGTCCTTCCAGCGTTGACGGAAACCCAGTCAAAAAGCTCAGAAGGAAAGCGGTTGTTTCTTTCCAGTGACGACTACTTTGACAAGCTACCCCAAGGGTCATCACATCTATCTGAAATCTTGCGATGCGATAAGACACGGAAGCTCATCGAGAGCCGAATGGCCGAGGTTTGCGATACTGTTGAAGCAGGAGATGAGACCATGTTCCGAATAAATGAGAATAAACTCGTCAGGATCGTCCTAGAGAAGGCAAAGAGAATGCACGAGGGCGGACTTGCTTCAAGTATGGAGGAGAAGTTCGTGAAGAAGGCTCTGGAAGCACCTATCCTCGTACAGAAGCGTGAAAGGACAGAGGTTACAACGACAACAAGGACAGAATCTCAGACACCTATTTCGGAATCTGCCGATTCGCAATCGACTGCAGCAACGACAGAGACCGAAGTTTCTGAAACCTCTACCGCAGCCACCTCTTTTACTGAAGAGATGACCTCAGAAAACGTTGTCAGTGCCATTGAGGCATCTCCTGAGATAATAAATCTTCAGAGATTACGGACCGCATTTAGTTTCATTTGCTCAGGTTACATTGCCTCATCTCTTACAGCTCAACTGGAGGACCTGCTGAAAAGGGAGGCTATTGTGGACTTCTCACCTCTTGACGAGTATCTGGCTAAGCTTAGCAAATTGCGGGCCGAGGCCATGGCTGCACACTCCATCGACTACTCTCGCAAGCGTGGCTTAGATGAGGATGAGGACGAGGCTTTTGTCAAGAAGAGAAAGATGGAGGAGGAGAAGAAGAAGAAATCGCTTGAGAGCAGGGGAGTTCGGGATCTCAAGAAGGTCAACACCAAGGGCATGAAAAAGATGAGTGACTTTTTCAAGAAGAAGTAATAAGAAGAATCTCTATTGGGTATCTGTCATTAAAACGTGAGATGAACCTGTTCTGGCTTATCTAGTCCCCCTAGCTCGGCGCGCACCAAATCCTCGACCAATATTGGAGGTTCCGCGAGTGCTCGGTATGCTCGATGTAGTGCTTTCGGATGTATAGCTAGAGCTAACACTCCTCGTCGTAGCGGCTCGGCCTCGTGCTCTCATGGTACCTCTGAGCCCTCTGGTTCCCCTGGTTCCTCGTGCAGGTGCAGTTGCGGCCAGTCTTCGTCTCTCCTCTTCTTCTTCTCGGCGCTGCCGCAACTCCTCGCGCCTTTGTTCCTCTTCAGCAGCTCTTCGCTCAGCAGCCTGCTGTTTCTGAATGGCTTCAGCCTCTTGTTCGGCAATATCCTCTGTTGCGCCTTTCCATGCAGGGTTCAAAATCAATCGCTGGTTATGCTCGGTTTGGGATAATATCCGTGTCCAGGTGTTGAGAAGAACGGAAGCATTATTCACTGTGCTCAATACGGTCTGTAGGTAGTTAGTAAATGTACACTCGATGATGCAATGAGAAACATACGTTCATATTACCCCCTGCACGTTCCAGGGTTGAGATGACACCCTCAATGGACTCGTTTATGCTCCGAACACCTTCAAGCTCTTCGCGTAGGGCGGCTTCATGGTCGATGGGCTCTGGGCGCTCTTGTGTTGGCGTTTTGGGGGATTTGGGGGTTCTAGGAGTCCTAGGTCGAGATGTTGGTGGGCCATCATCATTTCCAGGAGACTCCCAGATGTTGGACTCTGTATATTCAGTTGTATCGTCAGCCATTGTGGCAGATAGCTATGACATCCAATCCAATAGAAGCGGGTCCAGCCTGTTGGGAATAGTATCAGTGACCGACTATGTTGGAAGCGCCAGTCTATGGTCGCAGTGAGGTCGTGTGTTTCGAGGCGTCCACGTTTCAGATATCGTGTACAAGACGTTGTGGCGTATGCAGGGTCACTGTGCTCCGTAGGCGTTTGTTGATTTGATTGTCATGGGTTGCTATAGAACGGCAGCTTTTGTTTAATTCATGAGGGGCACCACTATTGTTCCCACCATTGATCTAAACTCATAGCTCATGGCTGCATATTGATTGGCCGTAATCTGTCGCGTAACAGACGCGTCAGGAGGGGTTGCTGACACGACGGACGCGGTTAGGTTGCAAGTGGACCTATCTTTCAGTGGGTAAAACCTGGTCGCACAACCAAAGAATAGGGAGGCTGGGAGGCTGGTGCACGCTCCAGGGTAGTTTTGTCCCAGCCACTTCTCTCATCTTGATTCTTCTTCCTATTCAAATGTAAACATCTTACCCTACAAACTCCCATCTCTAAATCTGCCATTATCATCAATTAGCAAGCGACCTCCATCATTGCTCTCTTCTGTTGCTATACCCCAAGACTATATACCCCCTTTCAAGACGACGACTGTAGTTCACCGAGTCAACTGCGCTGTTTATCACGTCAGTCAACGAGGCCAATTCGAAGCATTCCTATCGGGTAGACCTGGCAGCCATCGAGAACATACTTCTAGTATCAAGTCGAGATTATCCTTCGAAGGATTAGCTTAATATTCCAGCAACGCCCCTCAACCGTTATAATCGATAGTCGGCACTGACTGCCACTGCCTCTCACTGCCTATCAAAATGGCCAACAAACACGGCTCTACCACTCCTCCACCGCCCACCCGCATCCGCACTCCGCCAACTCCTCGCCTCGGATACCAGGACAACTGGGAGCCTTTTACTCCTCGCAAATCCGCACGAATTTCATCACAACGAACAAGATCTCCTTCACCCGGCGCATCACATCGTCAAATTCAATCACCGCATACTGTCAAAAAATCAAACAAGCATTTGAGCGCTGCCATCGCTTCTCCCTTGCCGCATAAGAAGCGCATGCCCGCCAGCGATTTCGTTCGTCGCGCAACAGAAAATATGCAGGCGGAAACTTCTCGCGATGGTGCGAGCCGTCGCACTCATGAGCGATCTACCTCTTCCGCTACTGGAGCCGCTGGCATGCTTCCTACACCATCAAAGACTCCTCAAAAACCACCCACAGAAAAGAAAACCGCACATATCAAATCAGTCGCCCGCAACCTTTTCAGTTCCGATGCCGATGAAGCAAATTTGACTCCTAGGAAACGAGCTTCCAAGAAGTACACCGGCATCTCGATGGAGAGCTTTTCCGTGGAAGAGGTCGAGGAGCCTATTGAGATCTTTACCGATACCCGTGATCGAGTACCTGTTCGAGATGAGAGTCAAGAGAATCCTTTCCTTATATCGGAAAACCCATTCTTCAGCGATGCACCGCGACCTGAGACTACTAAACGTCACGACAAGCGCAAGGTCAAGGTTCCTGGAGAAGGCATCAAGACTGTTGACGATCTTGCTGATCGCAAAGATGGCATGGTGTACACCTTGTAAGTTTTGTTTAACCCAATCATTATATTTACAAATGCTAATTCGAACAGCCGTGGAAAGAGATTCTTCCGCAAGTGGTCTGAGCAAGAGATGGATGATTTTGATGACCTTCAAGCCGCGGAAGAGGATCCCGAGGCTCATCTCAACCGTCCATTGACTCGAAGTTCCGTAAAACCTCGTCTTCTGTTCCAAAATGACAAGACGGATGAGCAGATAGAGGAAGAGGAGGCTGTTACTGACGTCGAGGAAAACGAGGAGCCACATTTCCCAGAAACCCCATCCGCGTCTAAGCCAGAGCGCGCTTGCACTCCTGAAGCGCCCAGGTTTGCTCCCGCCTCACCACCTTCTACTCGACGAGTCACTCGATCCACCAACAAGTTGCCTGATGAAGGTACTCCTATTAAGCCACCTGGAAAGCGAAGCCCCTTCGACTCTTGGCGACGAACCAAGGAAGGTGTCGTGAAATCACCATCGCGCAAACGCTCCGCAGACAGCGTCGACACTAGGGAGTCTAAGCGTACCCGCATCTAAGGAAAGCCCCTCCCCGTGCATAGGCGTTACATTTGCTTTCTACTACGATGTCACATCACGGTCAAGTGGCTGCCCCACGAACTTCGATAATTCTGCATGGTTTAATCCTACTTTCCGCCTTACAATGGAATTTCGGACCGGTTTTACGGCGTTGGACGGAATTGGCGCGTTAAAAGGACTAGTAGGCCGATAGGGACGATGGCATGTATTGCGTTGAAAGACAGCGTTTATTGTTGATACCTGCCCTCGGAAGAGGAAGTGAGGATGGAAGCCCAAGTCTGTTTCGTTTTATTTTATTTGACAAGGTTCGGTATCGGCTGGTCTGGTTTGTTAAGGGTTTTCCTAATGGAAGTCTTCGATTCTGTGAGCCCCGGTTTTTAGGTAGAATTTTTTTTTTTCATGATATAGTCGAATAAAGGAAAAGACAAGTTCATGATAATTACATGAGTCCCCCCTGGTACGTGTACCTGTGAACATTAAGCCCAATTGGAAGTCATTCTGTGACGTACTGACGTGCTTAGCGCTCTCTCTGACTCTGCATGCCTGCCCCACGTGCCCCTCATTGCGATTTCACCCTGACATTGATTTCATCAAATACTCTACGTATCTCACAGGCGTTACAAGTGAGTGAGTCCTTTCTCTCTGTTTTCTTCTTATTCTTTAGAAAAGGCGACATACTGACTATTAGAACAGCTTGTAAAGTCCTCGTGACGCCTTCTCTATAGTTCAAGATGCATATCCTCGTTACCAATGACGATGGGCCGCCATCACCACATTCCTCTCCCTACGTTCACTGTCTCATTCAACAGCTCCAGCAAGCCGGTCACACCGTCTCAGTCTGCTTGCCTCATACCCAGAGATCATGGATCGGAAAGGCACATATGATTGGGCAGACTCTCAAGCCTCTGTACTACCGCCCTTCAAATGTTATCCACGGTGAGGACTCTCCAGGCACCACTCATCATCGACCCTCCCCCTCAGGAGATGTCGAGGAATGGATATTGATTGATGGAACGCCGGCTTCCTGCGTTCAGATTGGCCTTCATCACTTCTTCCAAGATCGAGGCCCTATCGACCTTGTTGTTAGTGGGCCTAACTATGGCAGAAACACCACAGCAGTCTTTGCCCTTAGCTCGGGGACGCTGGGTGCTGCTCTAGAGGCCGCTGTTTGCCAGAAGAAATCCATTGCTTTAAGCTACGCCTTCTTCACTCGAAACCATGACCCAGTTATTATCGAGGCAGCTTGCCGGCGCAGCGTCAAGGTCATTGAAACACTTTACAATCAATGGCCCACAGACGGCAGTGCAGACCTCTACAGCGTCAATGTGCCTTTGGTAGAGGGTTTGGAAAACAACAAGGCTATCTGGACCAACGTTTTGCAGAACTACTGGAGAGAAGGCGGCTGCTTCCAAGAGATCGAAGGTGAAGCAGGAGACGAGAACGAAGAAGAGGAGAGGATACGTGAGGGTGTCGGAGGTGAGGTGGATGATGCTGCCCGACCTAGCTCACGAAAAGGACATACCCATAAGCACTTCAAGTGGGCGCCAAAGTTCACTGACGTATACAAGAGTGTAGAAGAGTCTGGCCCTGGCAACGACGGATGGACTGTGAAGGAGGGATTGACAAGGTACGTTATTTGCTACGAGAAAAGTTTCATTACTGACTATGCCAGCATCACACCTCTCAAGGCAAACTTCATGCATGGTCCTGGAGAATGGAACCAGCAGGAACTCAAACTGTAAGTGTCCTCGATCGAATGATATGTGGTGGGCAGAGCTGGGAGAGAAGCACAATGCCTGTATTCTACCAAGATCACCAATAGACATATTCTTACTGTTGATAAAGGGACTCAGGTTCAGAGGCAAACCAAATCAAGCAAGAGGTGGCTTTGAGGCAAAAGAGCCCTTCAATTCAAGCCGTCATCTCCTACGAAGACTCTTACGTACAACCACTCATTCTCTCCGCCCTCAACTCACTGTTCCCCGAAGGGGTATTCAATGTAATCACTGAAGTACCGGAGTCTGATGAGCCAGCTCTTGCGAAAATCATCCCCTCAGGTGGAAATATTCTACAGATTGTGGCGTACGAGGCCATCGACTTTGAGTATGCCGCCAGCCATGAGCGTACAACTCTTATCAACAGCTATATGATTCGTAAGGCTCTTATCCGAAAACACTTCCTGTCCGCTACCGTGGATCACTGGGTCGCAAAGCATCCCGAGTCCGTCTTGGGGCCTCACATCAAGCGCAGTGAAGCCTTCGAAGTCGACTTCGCAGAGTTTCTAGACGATGCTCTAGTGGAAGCTTTCGATCTCCGGGAGAGTATGGAACGCAACGAACAACAGTCAAATCCTAAGGATAAGGAGTGGTGGATCTTGAAGCCAGGAATGAGTGATCGTGGTCAAGGTATTCGACTCTTCAGCTCCATGGATGAGCTTCAGAACATCTTTGACATCTGGGAGGAGGACCAGCCTGACACTGATGATGAAGAGGAGGATGTTGCTGGGCAGGACAATGATGGGGACAACATTATGACCTCGCATCTGCGACACTTTGTTGCGCAGCCGTATATTCACCCACCCCTTCTGGTCGACGACGAGAAGCGCAAGTTCCACATTCGCACCTACGTGATGTGCACAGGAAGCCTTGATGTTTGGGTTTACAAGCACATGCTGGCGCTCTTTGCCGGAAAGCCCTATGCAGCGCCGGCAGATGCCCCAGAGGATATTGAGTCTTTCCTTACAAACACATGCCTTCAAGATTCACCAAACGAAAACACTGTCCGTCGTTTCTGGGACTTGCCCTTGTCAGGCGATATGCGCGATGATATCTTCCGCCAGATCTGCGAGGTGACTGGGGAGATTTTTGAGGCTGCAGCAAAGGCTATGCCTATCCACTTCCAGGCGTTACCCAATGCTTTCGAGGTCTATGGTCTAGATTTCCTTGTGGATGCCCAAGGAACTGCCTGGCTGCTCGAGATTAATGCGTTCCCCGACTTTAAGCAGACTGGAGGTGACTTGAAGGAGATTGTGTCTGGGTTCTGGAAGGGCGTACTGAGACATGGGGTTGCGCCCTTCTTTGGAGTTGAGAAATTGATCAAGGACCAGGAGGGCGCCGAAGACATGATTCCTGTCCGTAAGGTGGATTTGGGACGACGATAAGGTGTACAGTCGATGAGGATAGAGTTACGAAAAGTGCGGCACATTTAGTCGTCAACACCTTCTGCTCAGGGAGTTCAAAAGTTCTTTGTTTTACATTCACACCTAGCACTTGTTGCACTTATCATACCATCATGTCCCTTCAGTGAAACTCGAGTAGCACTGATAGAATCGACTGAACCTAACTATGGTCTAGATGTGCGCAGCATAGCCCATTGCAATAGCTGATCAATATCTTGACATCGGGGACTGCTCAACGTCGGAACACCACGATTCCGTTATTGCACAATCCACAAAATGCAAGACTAGACAGGGCCAGATAGCACATGTACCATTTCTCACCGTAACTTAATAGTTAAAAATCTATCATATAGGAAAGTGTCGTCCAAAGAGGAGAAACGGACACCGCTGATTGGTGTTTGGAAATACACAGCCACGATGCGGTGGAGTTGAAAGCAGTCCCCCAAAGAGCCATTTCTCTAAGCATACGTCTCTTTGTAAATCTCTAATTCAAGAGAGTCAAAATTGTGGAAATTCATCAATAAGGAAGTTGACTTTTGCTGTGCCGTAGCGAAGCATGGACTTTTAGTCGAGAAGGAGGCTGTGCTATGATAGTAGTGAAGGATTTGATGATACAACTGAAAAAGGTTTCTCCCACGAAATGAAACCAGATGTTACGTTCCGGATCGCATGGGTTTTGTAATTGTAGTTTCACTGCAGGGAGTATCATGTCAGATACGTCAGGGGTTTTGTTGTTTACTGTTTACTAGGGCGTACATCTACTTACGTGAGATTGAGATCGCGAGACATGACAAACAAGGACCGTCGTACTCCGTACAACCGCTTGGAACCGGATGTTGCCATGATCTTGGCAAGACTTGTATAGTCATATTTTGATAGTGTCATATTACATACACTTAATCCTGTGGCGCAAACTGGAGATTAGTCTTACCAGGTCAATTCATGCTCTCCCAGATCTTAGGCTTCCTATATTGTTTGCGCGAGGCTCAAGATCTGACAACTCATGGCGATATTCTTCCCCATACTATTCATAAAGAATCGGCCTCGTAGTTCATGGGGTTTGTAAGGCATTATCGGGACTTTCCAGGTTTGCCATCTTCTCATCCAGTTTCAAAGCGGTTAGTAAATCCTGGGCTAGACGGTCCAAGTCTGGCCCAATTCTGCTTCGTTACTCCAAAGACGAATACGTCTAGCGAAATGGGGATGAGTATCATCTGATACCTCCTGTGTCCTCATAAGACATTGCTCCGCAGATCCCGCGGTTCGATGTGCTGCTGCAAGAGGCGAAATGCCTATGTATTGATGGCCACTAAACATGCATATTGACATGCACTTTGCATGCCTCTCCAATATAGTAGTCAGCCACAAAACTTCGATTTCCATGGTGAGCTGGATGTAAACTGCATGAATCGTAGTGACGCGCTCAAACCTTGAAACTGACAAGTCTCGTTGAGTGTAACTTAGATAAAACTAATACTTGGGCTCAATTTGTGGTCGAACAGCTTCTGTGGATTTACAGACAAATTTTTTAATACAATTGGTTACGAAAACTCATATCACATGTGATGCAACAAGCACTGCCTCCTGGGTCATATGCATTAGTAGTTGGGGGGTAGTTGTGAGAGCTGAGACGCCACTTGGCTAGCCAGGCACATGCTTTGCACAATACTATTCGGCCAACTAGGATAGCCAAGCTATAGACACTGCCGAGTGTTTAACCGGCCAAATCATTTCATTGAGAATCAAGTCACGGCGAACACCAGGCCGAAGGCAAGAAAGCCAGGAAGATACCGGGATACCGCTCGATACTTGTGTACATACCTCGCGTGTTTGCAAACAATGGCTCTTATTGGAATTAGCCGATAGAGGCTGAGTAATGCCACCAAACGTAATGAGAGTCATTATATGGTTACGATGTAATTGACCTGTTTACTTCACTGCCAAACATTCGAATCAGCCCAGGATTCTTAAACTCAGTTCAGCTTGGCTTGGCTTGGCTTGGCTTGGCTAGATGCTTAAGAACCTTGCTGCATAAGTTGCCAGATGAAAGATTTCTGGGCAAAGATCAAAAGTGTAATCTGATTGGCTGAACAATTCAAGATTCCTTTCCTAAATGAGACGTGGACAACTCTTTTTCAACGACAATTGATCATCGTTGAATTTGGAATATCAGATCGTTTATGCGATGATTTCTGGGAACGAATGTTTTCAACGACAGTACCGATGACATGACTCACTTTGCGCCCATCGTCAGTATTTCGATCTGCTCTATTCAACATGATCTGGGTGCGAGCCCCAACAGCCTGGCTATTGGTTAGATATGTGGCGGTGCAGTGGCACCCGCCACATTCAAGTTTTCAAGGTGAGACATTAATTACACGCAGAAGGCCTCCAACTGCCCGTATGGCATTGCAGAGTTCCTATCAAAAGTTTGTATGATGGGCCAGTCTCCAATATTGTTCCGACCTTGGTGAAAAGAGTGGCCTCGGCCACGCCAAGCCTCGTGTTTAAGGGATCAAAACCTCCATTTGTTCATGATCGACATATGACACGCGACGGGCATAAAAAGGAGATACGAGAGGTCCCTTTTGGCATGGCAATGCCAAGCCTGACATGTCAAGTTGCCATGCCTTGATTCCACTTACCAGAGAATTCATGGTTTTTTGAGATTAATGTATTTTTCAAGTGTGACGGGTTGTCATTGAGCAGACGCAGTTGGCTCATTTCATAACAAAGTTGCTTGCCCAGGCAATCTCGCTTCTTTCCCGTTAGTGACATAAAGGACAAGGCCTGAGACTGGGGCTTTTCGTCTCCAAATATTAAAAAACGAAGCTTGACCCGAGCAGTGGGGTCTCAAGAACGCTACGATTGGATACTTGATAAATAGCGTTATGGGGTTCACAGCTCCTCGATTCAAGGTTACTTGGGCGGGATTAAATCCGAGCTCTAATCCTAGTGTAACAAACTAAACACCCCCTGGTACAGTACGACTTTGAAAAGGACTATTGTTTCTTAACAGTGAAAGGGTTATGATCCACACTGCTGGTCAAGTTCTCGTGGCGATCGAAAAAATAACCATCCCATGGCATGTCGTCAGAATCCTCAAGTTGTTGGATATGTCGCTCTCTTCTAAGCCGGAATACACGGTTGAGCAATCTAAGAAAATAAGCTCATCAGCCGTGTGACTACGCAAGAGCCCGCAGCTAAGGGACAAGGATAGAGAGGATCCAATTTACAAGGAAATTGCCCATAGGACTTTATGTAGTCCGACCCGGACTCGATTCCTATATGCTGCTCTTAGCCGTAGACGTCTGTCTCACCAGGGAAGTTGCTTGATTATGAAGAGATTTTTGAATGTGAAAAGACGGGGGCTCAAGCACGACTTCATGGATTAGCCACAGTGACATTCATATTCATGCCTGGGCTCTTAATAGGGGCGAAAACTGGACCAAGACAGGATCCACGGCTAGTAAGAATAGTATCGCGTCGTCATGTCGACCACTGTCTTGCCCATACCAGCGTGTAGTATACCAAGGATTTTCCGGCATTTGCGTTGAACTGGGGCTTATTCAAGCTATTGTTCTTGCTCATCTCGCTACCAGCCACGACGCGCAGTGAGACGTCATTTGTCTGTTTATACAAACGAAAACAGATTACTTGGTACGGAACACATCTCAGAGATAATGTTCGTTTGCTGGACTATAGGTGCAGATGAACTGAGTCAGGAATAGTAACTAACATCACGGCGTTAAACATGCTATGAAACACTCCCTGGAAATACCGACTTAGCAATGTCTGACCACCAATCATTGTAATTCTTGCTTCTCCCTATAAAAACTGTTTCAAAAAGCGTGTGGGCTTGGCGCCAAGTCGTGCCATTGACGACTCAGGACAAGGCAGCAGTCCAGGAACGCTACAGGCCGATAGATTCTAGAGTCTTGGCTCTCCCCAGAACTTCTAGACGTTGCCAAGACGGGATCCTCATGCGCAAGTGCATGTGCACTGTGGCGACATGGGATAATGAGCTGCCTCACAATCTGTTGAGCGCGACAAACGAAGCTGAATTAACGTCACCAAATCACCCTTTCACCATGGACTCGTGACTCTGAGACTCAGATTTTGAGTTATGCTGGAGCTAATATGTGCAACACAGCCTCCCTCTCCAAGCGCCAAAGGCGTTAAGGGTGCGAGGCCGCCGAGGAAAGGTCCATCAAGAGAGAATGCCCCGGCGGCGGAGTCGACGGAATTGGCTATACAGAAAGAATATTGAAGCATGATCAAGCCAGACACTGATGTTTATGCGATCTTTTGTTAAGCCGTAGGATCTATGGTTGAAGCAAGGTTGAAGCAAGAGTGAGCCAGCAATAGAGCCTGTTAGTTGAAGACCATAGGGAATAAAGCACAGTGCATGTAAGTACTTGAACAAATAGCAGGCTTATCTCCGCGTATGGCGATTCCTTGACCCTTTGTTCAAAGACCCTGGGTGCATTCAGCGCCTAATAACTGGTTCCAGGAGTTGTGAATACTACTCTATCCCAAGGTAGAAAGTCTTCCGTTCGTTCGGCGCCTGCCCGGTCCTTGCACCGACCGACGGACGGGACAGCTCCCATCTCAAGATGCTCCAACCCGTCTCCTTACCCTTTAGGTACGTAGCTTTCTACACACACACCCATGGTGATATCTGCTAACCAATCAGTAACAGTCGACGCTTTGCACTGCCTCAATTCGAAGACTGGACCAGAGAGAAGCAAGCTCAGTCGAGGCGAAAAACATGCCCATGCATCCCATCCATTGCCCTCCACTTGATGCATTTCTCCTCAATTCAATCTTCAGCTTAACCTTTTCTTTGATTGTTTAATAAGTTGAGGTTAAGTTGGCCATGATTAAGTTCTCGGGGGCTTATTCTACAGATACCTTAAATCATTCCACACCTTCTTTCTGCCCTTGAGGCTTCTTCTCTAATTCCAGTTTCCTTTACTTCCGTTTAAACAACATCGCCCCATGCGCTCTCGGCTCCACGCCCTCATCTTCCCTTGAAGCTCCCTTGAAGCTCAACATAATACACTGACTAACCTTACTACCGACAACACTTTTGCCGCTGCATAGCCTCAAATCTGGTTCGCTGTCAATTCTTCCGCCTCCAACTCTAGGCTGTCGCTCATCGCGGCACTGCCCGACCCAATATGGCTGACCACGATGACCATCCGCCCATGAGGCGTCGCGCGTATGTGACTGAGGCCGAGGCTCAAGGGGCCTCCAGTGATTCAAGTCCTTATCTGTTGAATGCTGATCGATATTCCAGCCCGACCATCACCATCGATACCACTGCTGTCAACCCTAATATTTCTACCGAGCCGCCCCAAGAGTCACAACCTTCCAACATGCAAGACGACGCAGTCAGCCCTACAACAATAGCCAATCCTGTATCGACCAGCGGCATGTCGCAACGACCTTCGAGGCCTGAATTGGATACATCCATGGCCTTTGAGAATCGAGACAGCAGACCAACAAGTCCCCACAATGTCTCGAGCCCAGTAACATCAAGATCAGGCGAACGCGGTGTTGGATTTCTATCTGTGCCTATGAACCACCGATCGCGACAAAACTCCGTCGACTCTGACGACATGTCTCGATCAGTTTCTTCCCAAGGGGATACTACTGTCGTGGGGTCCAACTCGACACAGGCAGATACGCTGAAAGGCTCCGAATATGATCACAAGAAGATTACCAACGATGAGACCGCTTTGAAACCAGATGCCGGCACAGAGCAAGATTTCGAAGTGGAAAACAACCCTTTTGCCTTCACACCTGGCCAGATGAACAAAATGTTCAACCCTAAGAGTCTTTCGGCTTTTTATAAGTTAGGTGGCATCGACGGTATCGAAAAGGGTTTACGATCCGATCGAAAGGCCGGATTAAGTATGGATGAAAAGAGCCTGACCGGCAACATCTCATTTGAGGATGCAACATCTAAGAAACAGATCCCCCGCGAAGATCATGCTGCAGCGCAATCAGGCGATAGTTTTGCCGACCGATTACGTGTTTTCAAGGACAACAGGTTACCGGAGAAGAAAGGCAAGAGCCTTTTGCAGCTAATGTGGATTACCTACAACGACAAGGTTTTGATTCTGCTATCAATCGCTGCGGTAATCAGTCTCGCAGTTGGCCTGTATCAAACCTTTGGCGGAGAGCACAAGGATGGCGAGCCCAAGGTTGAGTGGGTTGAAGGCGTTGCGATTATTGTCGCCATCGCCATCGTCGTTATTGTCGGATCTTTGAACGATTACCAAAAAGAACGCCAATTCACGAAATTGAACAAAAAGAAACAGGACCGGCTGGTCAAGGTGATTCGATCAGGAAAGACGATTGAACTATCTGTCTTCGACATCTTAGCCGGTGATGTGATTCACATTGAGCCTGGTGACTTGGTGCCGGTCGACGGAGTTCTCATTGAGGGCTTCAATGTCAAATGTGACGAATCTCAGGCCACTGGCGAATCCGACATCATTCGAAAGCAGTCTTCCGAGGTTGTCTATAACGCCATCGAGAACCATGACGACCTCAAGAAGATGGACCCTTTCATCCAGTCTGGGGCTCGCATCATGGAAGGTGTTGGCACGTATATGGCTACCTCAGTTGGTGTTTACTCTTCATACGGCAAAACTCTTATGTCATTGAACGAGGATCCCGAGATGACTCCCCTGCAGGCGAAGCTGAATGTTATCGCCACCTACATCGCTAAGCTCGGTAGTGCCGCCGGTCTCTTGCTCTTCATCGTTCTCTTGATCAAGTTCCTTGTTGGGCTACCCAAGCAGGCCCCTTCCGTCACACCCGCTCAAAAAGGACAGCAATTCCTTAACATCTTCATTGTTGTTGTTACTATTATTGTGGTTGCTGTTCCGGAAGGATTACCCCTTGCTGTTACCCTGGCCCTGGCTTTTGCGACAACCCGAATGCTTCGAGATGCCAACCTTGTGCGACACCTCAAGGCATGTGAAGTCATGGGAAATGCCTCTACCATTTGCTCTGACAAGACCGGCACTTTAACCCAAAATAAGATGCAGGTTGTGTCAGGAACGATTGGAACAAGTCTCCGCTTTGGTGGCTCATCCCCAGGAGATGCCAGCGGTGCCTCTACCCCCGTGGACACGAGTGGTGATATTAGTATTTCTGAGTTTGCCAAGATGCTCAGCAAGCCAGTGAAGGACCTTCTCCTTAAGTCTATTGCACTCAACTCTACCGCTTTTGAAGGCGAGGTAGACGGAGAAAAGACCTTCATTGGTTCCAAGACTGAGACTGCCCTACTCATTCTCGCCAAGTCTCATCTTGGCATGGGTCCCGTGAGTGAGGAGCGTGAGAACGCCAAGGTTTTGCAGCTCATTCCTTTCGACTCTGGCCGTAAGTGCATGGGTATCGTTACCCAGGGCCCCAACGGTAGTGCTCGTCTCTACATCAAGGGTGCCTCAGAAATCATCCTCTCCAAGTGTACTCAGGTCCTTCGTGACCCCGCCAGCGACGACTCTCTTGCTCCTATGTCCGATGATAATGTCAGCACTGTTCAGCAGCTCATCGAGAGCTATGCGAGAAGGTCACTCCGAACTATCGGCATTTGTTACAAGGACTTCTCCTCATGGCCACCCAAGAATGCCGGCCGAGTCGATGGCGGTAACGAAGTTGTCTTTGATGATCTTTTCTCGGATATGGCTTTTATTGGCGTCGTCGGTATCCAAGATCCCCTTCGAGAAGGTGTCCCAGAAGCTGTCAAGCTCTGCCAACAGGCCGGTGTCGTCGTTCGCATGGTTACCGGTGACAACAAAATCACAGCTGAGGCCATTGCAAAGGAGTGCGGCATCACTCAGCCTGACTCTATTGTTATGGAGGGACCTGAATTCCGCAACCTTTCCAAGCTGGAACAAGAGCAGATTATTCCCCGCCTGCATGTTTTAGCACGATCATCCCCCGAAGACAAGCGTATCCTGGTAAAGAGACTCAAAGACAAGAACGAAACAGTTGCTGTTACTGGTGACGGTACCAATGACGCTCCCGCTCTCAAGATGGCTGATGTAGGCTTCTCCATGGGTATCGCTGGTACTGAAGTCGCCAAGGAAGCTTCAGCCATTATTTTGATGGATGACAACTTCACCAGCATTGTCAAGGCTCTAAAATGGGGACGTGCAGTCAATGATGCAGTCAAGCGATTCCTTCAATTCCAGCTCACCGTCAACGTCACTGCAGTCATCCTCACCTTTGTTACAGCTGTCTCCAATAACGAAGAGTCATCTGTCTTGACCGCCGTGCAACTTCTCTGGGTCAACCTGATCATGGATACACTTGCTGCCCTCGCCCTCGCCACCGATCCTCCCCACGACAGTGTTCTGGACCGAAAGCCTGAGCCCAAGGGATCCAGTATTATATCTGTCACTATGTGGAAGATGATCCTTGGTCAATCTGTCTACCAACTCGTTATTACCTTTCTCCTCTACTATGGAAGCTCAAAAGGTATTCTACCTACAAAGACCCCAAGCGACTCGGAAATCAAGACACTGGTTTTCAATACCTTTGTCTGGATGCAGATTTTCAACCAATGGAAGTAAGTGCCACCTCTTGTAATTCAAATTGGATTTTTCCTAACGTATGCAGTAACCGTCGCCTGGACAACAAGTTCAACATTTTCGAAGGCCTTACCAAGAACTGGTTCTTTATTGGTATCAGCGCTATCATGTGTGGTGGTCAAATCCTGATCATCTTTGTTGGCGGCGCAGCTTTCCAGATTGCTCCGGAGAAGCAGAGTGGAGAGCTCTGGGCCATTGCCATCGTGCTTGGCTTTCTTTCTATTCCTGTCGGTGTCATCATTCGCCTTATTCCTGACCACTTTCTGTTGGCTATGGTTCCCGAGTTCCTCAAGCAGCGGGCCAAGAAAGTGCCTGGTCTTACAGTATCTGATGAGGAGATGAGCATGTACCCCGAGCCGTTGGCGGATGTCCGCGACGAGCTCAACTTCCTTCGACGCATGAAGGGTGGACGGTTGAACAACCTCAAGTTTGCAATTCAGCATCCCAAGGAGGCGGTCGAGATGGTCAGGTCTAGAAGCCCGTCTCATTCTCGATCCAACTCCCTCAACGCACCGCAAACGCCAATCCAGGAGAATCCGTTCGAAGGGTCGCCGATTGGGACACCTAACTCAAGCAAGAGGCCTAGATCCACAAGGTCACGGTCTAATTCTGCACTGGGAGCTCCTACGGTGATGGCAGGTATCGTGGCAGCAGGTGTAGCGGCGGGCTGGCAACCAAAGATGCGGCCAGACGATGACGGAGATCACAGTGACTCACCGAGGTAGTTGCTGTACTGCGGATTGATCCGAACTGAGTGCGTGCGAGGTATTTTTTATTTTAGTATTGCTTTGGGTGCCGATAGAACTGGTTAGCACGGAATCAACATGGAAGAGTTTGAGCGATTGAACAACAATAAAAGGTCTATGCAAAAATGACAGCTGGATTGAGTGAGTGACTGGAAAGAAAAGTATCACAACTAAAATTTACTAGACGGCATGATCTGCCTAAATGTGGCGGGAACTAATATGGTGGATGATTCAGTAGGTGGTCATAGATTGAGGACTAAGAACTACCTTCATTAAAACTGACAGGATTGTGATAAATATCATGAGAATTCGCAAGACATAGAGATAATAGGATTGTACTCAGGACGTCAACGCTCAGTAGCGAAGCCTGTGTCTATCCAAATACAGTGCTGTTTGTACGGCATCATCAAAAGGGCCGGTCATGTCGAAGGTTGATAGGCAATATTGTAGCCAACCAATCAGCGAGAATGGTGACAACCTGGCATGCCATGCCATGTGGTGAACAGCCAGACAGCCCTGATACGCATACGAGAAAAGAGAGGAGACGATTTGATTAGTCTGACATAAGATCCAGGATATGAATATTTTGGTATCAGAATATGCCGGTAGAGAAAAACAAGTTGTCACTCTAGCATAAGGCATATGGCCGCATTGCTACGTTGGCAGCTGGCGAAGCGTCTAAGGCAGGAGAGAAGCTAGGAGACGTTTGAGGCAATTCCAGGAAAAGCCAAAATGCGAGGGGATTAGTTAACTTGGATGGTACTTGGCGGTAGTTTTTGCCCAGATACTCTCTGCCACATGATGCGACATGTGTATGAGAGGAGGAGGAGGGGAGATGGCGGGGAACAGAAGAGAAGAGGGGAGTAAAAGTTTACAAGATGACTCTAGAATAGATGAGAAATACTGAGCAGAGGTTGAATAGAACGCCAGTTGCTCAGGTCGTTTTCGAGTTGTTTGTCAGTCAGTATCGATGGTGTGCGAGCTGAGTAGTCGATTTATCACTTCTCCCCTCTACCTTTGTACTGTAATTAATTAATCACGTACCCCTGCACTCCAGTGCTCGCCATCATTCCATTCCAACCACCGTATCTGAGCTTCTTTTCCTCCTTCCTCCTCTTCCTCCAAAACTTCGTTCTTCTTCTTCTTTACTATCTATCTTTTGCTTTGGCAACTTGTTTCTTTTATCGCGTTCTCTCAGAGGATTACCTTTTACCTTGTGGTCTTTGTTCCGCGTTTCAGTCGGCCAAGCTTTATTGGATACACGAAAAAGGCAATAAAGTGAGAAAGGAAAGGCGACAGACACTACATATTACATCGAATCAGATTACTCATAGTCCATCTGGCTTGATCACGATATCGTGCGTCGATATCTTTCTGCTAATAATAAGGCAGAGACTTGTACACATTCTCTCAGTTTCTTTCCTTATCTATCTTGCCTTGTTCAACTGGAACAGCCTCGTCCTCATACATTGTCGTCTTTTGTCCGCTCCATCTTCCTCTCTTCCCATTGCACGAAACTCGCACAACCAAACGAAACCCTCTTCACTATCGCTCTCACTCAAGCTGAAACGATTCTCTCTTCACAATCAGCCCCCTCGACAACTCAACCATAAATTTTCCACTTCTCAGCCAGGCCTTTGACTCTTGGCTTCTCGTACGGAATTTTGCGTATTTTGTCATTAGGTACTTGGCTTAGTATCCTTTTTTCAAGGTACCTATTGTTAAGTTACCTTTGGTAGTATCCAGAAGCCAAGCCAAGCCAACCAGACCCGTGGTTCGGTTCTCGATCTGGGGTTAATAATAGATGCCACCCTCGTCTTTCTGACCCGCTTTCTTCCTTTCCCTTTACCTTTCTTTACATTACATTTACAACACACTTTCATAGGAGATCGAAGCAGCCTCTGACCTTTCATCACCGTCAAGAGTTGGCAAACCCTAATATCCCCTTCTCCTCATTTCATTTCGTTTCGTTTCTCTTCTCTTTCCTTCTACAGAGTTTCATATTCTCTACCATGAACACCAAAAAGGGCTCCGGGAGAGCTGTTGCTCTCTCCAAGCGAAAGGCTCAACCAAATGCTCTCGACAAGTTGGGTGATAACCCAACAGAAGACGAGATCAAGACTGCAGAGGCCAACGTTGCACTCGCTGAACTTGAGGAGAGAGTTGCCGATGTTAGAGAATCGTGGGAGACAGACTCTTTGTTCGAAGATGCTTTTGATGAGTTGAACGCAGATAATACGGTGGCCATTGATGGTGAGTTTGTCTAGTTATGCCCTATCCTAAGATCGCCCCCATCTATGCACTCTACTCCAAGATTGCTAACCATATTCTCCAAAAAAAAAAAAGACCCCAAAGTGTGCACACCTGAAGAAGCTAGCAGACTTCGTCGGGAGCTCCGAGAATATGGTCCAACAGTCTTTTGTCAACGCACCGTTGATGCTGGTCACTATACCGCCAGAAAGCTCCTCAGCGCCTTTGGCATCCGTCCTCCCCCCTTCCTAGAGGGTCAGCCTGATGATGCGTATTTCAGTTTGTTGTCGCTCGCTATTACGCGTGAACTGTCAAAACGCGCCAAGCTTCTGCGTCACAACACGGTTGACGATGCTGTTGACCTGATCACCAAGAGCAACAACATTATCCTCATCACTGGTGCTGGTATCTCTACATCGCTAGGCATTCCCGACTTCCGTTCCAAGGGGACTGGTCTGTACTCCAAGTTGGAGCATCTCGGTCTTAGTGACCCCCAAGAGGTTTTTGACATTAGTGTCTTCCGACAAGATCCCACCATTTTCTACTCGGTGGCCAAAGACATTTTGCCGAGCACGGACCGATATACACCCACTCACAAATTCATTGCCATGCTCCATGAGAAGGGCAAACTCTTGACCAACTACTCTCAGAATATCGACAACCTGGAAGTCAAGGCCGGCGTTCCCAAGGACAAACTCATCCAATGCCACGGCTCCTTCGGAACCGCCACATGTGTTCAGTGCGGTTACAAATGCCCGGGAGAGGCCATATTCCCAGAGATTAAGGCTGACAAGATTCCTCGATGCCCGCGTTGCGTTCAGACTCTGCGCACCACTGGTGGTGCACCTAAGCGTAAGCGGTCTGCAGGCACAGAGAAGAAGCGAAGACGGTGGAGCGCCGATAGTTCCGACGAGTCTGAGTATGACATCCCCACTGCTGGTGTCATGAAGCCCGATATCACCTTCTTCGGCGAGGCTCTTCCCGATGAGTTCTCTCGACGACTCACCGAGCACGACCGCGACAAGGTTGATCTCGTCATCGTCATCGGCACTTCTCTCAAGGTTACGCCTGTATCTGAGATTGTGTCTTGGCTTCCCGCTCATATCCCTCAGATTTACGTGTCTCGTCAGGCCGTCAATCACATCAACTTTGACATCGATCTCTTAGGCGATTGCGATGTTGTCGTTTCTGAACTATGCCGCCGTCTGGGCTGGCCCATGGTGCATGAGATGGTTCCTAAGAACCAAAAGGTCGAAGTCCGTACCGAACCTGGCTATAAGAGTCGCCACGTTTTTGAGGAGAAGAAGGCCAAGAAGTGAGACTTATTGATCGAGCTTTTCTCTCATATATTCGAGGGAGGATGTGAAGACACTGCGTTTATGCGATTTTATAAAATTCTATATTCTGTACTGCGAGCGGATGGCATGGCGTCTGGAGGAACGGATATCCAATGCCAGCAAAAAAATGGATGGACATGGACGGAGTAAGGGTGTTTACGGGACCGACCGTCTGTTGTCTTTTTTACATGTCAGAATTTAACTGTTTTTCAACCAATTTCTCCCCTTCACTTAGACATGCGTTTCTTGTCTCTGCGCCTGTCTCGACTGCGTTTTGGCGACTTTTGCGTATAAAGACAGCCTCGTGGGCTTCAATATCTTGAAGAAGGACTAATTTACTGGCACCCCGAACGAGATTTGGGGCGAAGAAAAGCGTTTGGTGGGGATGGTGAATGGATTTACAAAAACTGTGGCGGAGAAGATACAAGGTGCAGCAAAGTCGCTATGTGTTAGAGAGCAAGCATATATATCGTAATACAGAAATTGAAGATTCACGAACAGACGTGTTTTTTAATCACGTCTAAAACTCTCATAACAACTCGCCTGTAGTAATAGTATGTGCTGTTTCTACCCCAATAGTAGTCTTGCCATGCCACCGGATGGCTTTGTGACTTTGGCTATGCCCATACCACTCGAGACCATTATCCATGACTTATACTACAAAGTCAAATCTATATCCAGCCCCTTACACTAAATGCTGTCCCACAAATGCTATCGTAAATATCAAGTCTAGATCAGACTCTCATATTTATCCAATCCTGACTTTTGTCCCGTGTTGTTCTGCGTCGTGTTCTGGGTTGTGTTGCTCATCGAACTCATACCACCCCAGTTTGTCGGTGGCGGGGGCATTGTGAACGAAGAAGGCGTAGTAGATGTGTTGCCTGGTGGTGGTGGTGGAAGTGTAAATGACGGTTGTCGTGATGTTGAGTTAAGAGACATGTTTGCCATCGCGGAGCCCATGTTGCCAGTAGATGCACTAGTACCAAATCCAGAGGAGCTTCCCCATGGGCTTGGTGTGACCTTGGCAGCAGCAGACCAGTTGATAGATGATCCTGATGTCGAAGAAGACAAAGGCGGCCGCGGAGCCAGTGGTTGTTGCTGAAGTTGGGTTGGAGGTTGGAAGGGCTGGCTCGGTGTAGGTTGTAGTGGCTGACTGAACTGAGTAGATGACGGTGTAAGAGCCTCGAAACGACCCAGATCCGGTGTTACGGTTCTGAAAGACGGAGCCTTTTGAGCTGGAGGTTTTGATCCAGCGTTATTTGCAGGTGGAGGTGGTGTCGACCATGAAAATGTAGGCGCGGGTGTACTCGATTTTGACTTGGCTGGGTCATCCCAATTGGGGGTTGCTGTGCTCGACCTAGGACTACCCATGCGTCCCTTGACGAGGTTCTCAAAATCGTCTTCTGTAGCTCCGTTGTTCTGGTCAAAGGTTGTACCAGTGACGCCACCAAAGGCCATGAAATCTTCGCTGGGAGCAGCGGCGCCGTTGGAAGGACCGCCAAGTTCTTGAAGTTTTCTTGTCTGCTCATCCTCAACCCTTCGAGACAAACTCTTGATGAGCTCCATGAAACCCTGGAATTGCTTCAAGTTGAGCAGTGGGCCTAAACTCATGCTCCAGAGAATGGGCAAGATTTCCATCGCTACAAATTCAGCATCAGCTACTGAACCCACAACCCGTAATACGTTCAGAGCTGCCATCATAACGGCGGGTTCCTTCGTCTTGATCACTCTGATGAGTGGGACGATCTTTTCCTGCATAGTGTATTTGTCCAAAGCACTTGAAGATGATGTCTTCTTGTTTTCCAGACCATTGAGCCCGTCGTCTTCGCCGTTATCGTTCGTTCCGCCACAAAGTATCACAAAGGCTCGTAGGCCGCGGACTTTGATAGCAAGACTGTTCGTCTTACTGAAAACAGCGGCAATGACTGGGAACAGCTCATTTTTAATCGTGCTAAAATCGAGCACCGGCAGTACGACAGGTAGGCTGCGAAGAGCAGCATCGACAATTGAGTGTGTTGGGCACTCAATTGCTGCCATTATGACCGGGAGCATGTCTGAAGAAATTAGTGCCATGTCGATCGGCTTTTCTGGGTAAACTTACCATCTTTGAACTCCTTCCCAGAGCAGTTGCTGGAAATGGAGGAAATATGCTCAAGAACAACCATTAGACCAGCATCCCTAGCTGGATCTTTCTCTTGTGTCTGCTTGGCGTTGACTACAAAGATTTCTCTCAATGCTGGACGGACCTTCTCACTGAACGCCCTCTTTGCAGACGGTAGGAGATCGAGGATCTTGAAGACGTTTTGCAGAATGAGTGAAAGAAGATCTCGATCTTTGAGCTCCTCTATCAATGCCGGTAGAATCTTCTTCTCCATCACTGACTTAGGGAATGAGGGTAACACCTTGTTGAGACCCCGCATAAAAGAAGCCTTTTCATTTGCAGTCTTGGCGGGGAATGAATCAAGAAACCGAATCGTCGACACAAGAATGTTGTCGAAATACTCGCTCTGTTGAAACTCGCGCGCCGTCATTCGCGAGGCAGGCCGTCTTGTGATGAGTCGAGGCAGAACATCATGCGAAAGTTCTCTAGGAAGGGGCCGTGATGAAAGATAGTTATTACTGGCAGATGGAACGCTGGAAGATGAAGAAAACAGTCGCTTGTATGTAGACAAACTGCCGTGGCATTCTAGAGGAGACCTGTGGGGTGAGTTGTATAGAGCGACTGACATGAGACCAAGGGAGAACATGTCTGCAGAAGAGTTGAGGTTGTTATCGACGACAAAGTCGGGCGAAGAATAGTCGAGGTTGAGTTGCACTGTCTTTGGTAGTCGAGGGTCCATATTGAGGACTTCATATAAGTTAATTCCTTGGATAGATGTTGGTTTGTCAGACCCCTCAGGGGGGCTAGCAAATGCCAGTCCACTAATCTTCCAATCGGACTGTGATATGTTAGTCGAATTCTCATGATTAGCTTTAGATAGCATGCCTTTGCGTTGATGAGAACTGCGTCTGGAGTAAGGTTGCCATGAACGATGCCAGCATTCTCATGTAAGAACTCGAGAGCTTTGCTGACTTGAAGCAATCCCTTTTGGATCTCCAACTCATCAATCTCAAGCTCTCTTCGTCTCTTAGTCCCATCTGCGTCTTCTGTCACATATCGACTCGATCTTCCACCGGGACCTCCAGCTCGTTCCTGTTCGTCTTTCTCCTGCAGTAAACTGGACAATGAAGCTGTGACAGACTCTGTCACGAACTGCAAACCTCCACCTCTTGTCTCCTCCACCGGTTCCACTAACTCGAGAATGTTGGGATGCCTGAGCTTCGCAAGACTCGACCCTTCCTTCTTTAATCGCTCGACAACTTCCTCGACCGTCTTCTTGAAAGAGGCCGCACCAGAGCGGCCCAACGAGCTGCCATGGCTGTCTAATGATTTCCGGTCAAATACAAAGACACTGTATGGCTTGCCGGTAGACTTCTTCTTCGCATCGTATATCTTCCAGGGGCCAGCCGTCGAAGTCGGTGCTGAAGAGATGGAGTAGTTGCCGGTGATGTTGGTGGCAGAGATGGACTTAAAGGCCGAGGAGAACATGGTGACAGCTCTCCATGGATCGCAAATGTTAGGTCGAACTTAAGGGGTCGCAGATGCTGCGCGTAGCCGCCGCTGTTGTTGGAGGCTCACAATGCGAGATTCGTTGATGACGATAAATAAGACAAGGGTCGACGATCGCTTCGCTTAGGCCGCAATAGGATTGGGAATGGAAATGACGTTGGTCGCGATGCGCACTCTCCATGTGTAGGGGTAGCCTCGCGTTCACAAATAACCTACGTATCCTTACCATCAGGGAGCCAAGCCTAGCTTCCCCACGATAAGCTGATAACGCCTGGGCAGCTGCTGAATGTCAGATCAGCGCCCCATTAAACCCCTGTTATCACTAACCTAATAGGGCGTCGACAGCTGCGTTCACGGAACTTTAAGTGACTTTGCCAGGCGACTCATCTACGGCCCAAGACGGTTGTGAACGCCTGGAGGCGGCTGTCCCTGTAAAGTACCTCGGGCTCGCTTTGCAGCGAGCCTATTGAGTCGGTCAATTTGCAATCGATTTCTATCATCAACCTCCGATACAGCTCCGACCATAGACAATTGCCCCTAGTACTTAAGTTAATATCCCACCTAGTCTCGACACCGAAGGTTATTGCTCTCCATCTTTAAAACTTTACCTTTCTGTTTTTCAGTGTGTGTTGAATACATAATTCCGCCAATTCAACTCTTTATTGTCAATTGACTTCAGAAAGCGCATCAATGATGAGACCGTTGCTTGTCCGCTCCGCTTTACGGAGCGCTCGCATGTCGAGCTTGAGACCGCTATGCCATGCGCAACGGTTCAGCATCAAGGCTGAGGCTGCCTCTACCATTAAGCCTCTGGGCTTGGATGCTTCAAAACTCAGCATTGAGAAGACGGCGAAGCCCAAGGGCCTCAGCAAGCCTGAGGATCTCGTCTTTGGAAGGGAATTCACAGGTAAACGAACCCCCACCAAATGCGCCCTGGACGGAAGCTAAAACTTTGCCAGACCACATGCTTGCGATCGAATGGAATCAAGACGAAGGATGGTTGGAACCCAAGATCACACCCTACCAGAACCTCTCACTCGACCCTGCGACGTGTGTCTTCCACTATGCCTTCGAGTGTTTTGAGGGTATGAAGGCGTACAAGGACAAGGATGGCAAAGTGCGACTCTTCCGACCCGACAAGAACATGGCGCGACTCAACAAGTCTGCCGCCCGTATTGCGCTCCCTACCTTTGAGCCACAAGCCCTCACCGAGCTCATCTCCAAGCTCGCTCAGCTTGACTCCCGCTTCATCCCTGACAAGCGGGGATACTCCCTCTACCTCCGTCCCACCATGATCGGAACCCAAAAGACACTCGGTGTCGGACCTCCCGGATCTGCTCTTCTCTACGTCATTGCCTCGCCCGTTGGCCCTTACTATCCTACTGGTTTCAAGGCTGTCTCGCTCGAGGCCACTGACTACGCTGTTCGTGCTTGGCCCGGTGGTGTTGGTGACAAGAAGCTGGGCGCCAACTATGCACCCTGTATCGTTCCCCAGCTCCAGGCCGCCAGCCGTGGCTTCCAGCAGAACCTCTGGCTGTTTGGTGAGGAGGAGTACGTTACTGAGGTCGGCACTATGAACATGTTTGTTGCTCTCAAGAACAAGGAGACTGGCCAAAAGGAGCTTGTGACGGCTCCCCTTGACGGAACTATCCTCGAGGGTGTTACTCGTGACTCTGTGCTCGCTCTCGCTCGGGAGCGTCTTGAACCTGAGGGCTGGAAGATCAGCGAGCGCAAGTACACGATGAAGGAGCTTGCTGAGGCCGCTGATGAGGGTCGTCTTCTCGAGGCCTTTGGTGCTGGAACTGCAGCTATTGTCAGCCCTGTCCGATCCATCTCATGGAAGGGTAAGCTCGTTGACTGCGGTCTTTCTGAACTCGAAGAGTCTGGTGAGATTGCTCTGAAGATGAAGGAATGGATCGAGGCCATTCAGTATGGTGATGAGGAGCATGAATGGAGCTACACTATTTAGAGTGGTTGTGTATATGGCGTTATATAGCGGCTGGGAATAGATAGATCGGAATCAAAATAATTACGCTCACGCTCAGGTTTACGAGAACATCATCTGCTTTGCCACAATTGCTTGTTAAGGCTCACAATCAGCGATACTAGCAAAGGTCAGAGGTTATGTCACAGTCCCAATTAGACAGACAGTAATACCTCAAGACCAAAACCTCTAGCAATACCATTCTTCAAATGCAAAATAACATGTACAATTGACCGGATTTCCCTCTGTCAGTATGTCGTAACCTCCGCTTAGTTCTTCTTGTCCTGCTTGGATGGGTCGGGCAGGATTCCCTCCTCCTCTAACCTCCTTCGTGCTTCCTCAAGGGCCCAGGTAGAGACACTGTATAACCGTTAGTAGACGTCCCGTATCAGTTCTCGGCCATAATTCCGCTATTGGCAAGACTGAATCCGTCCAATACGATATGTATCCTCCGAGTGCAAATCACTCACGTAGTATCGGGCTTGAAGGCGAGCGCAACGGCGGTGGCGGCAAGGCTGCCGAGAAGAATGTAGGTAGGCCACTCCCAGCCCTCGGGCTCAGGCTTCTCACCAGGCTTGACACCCCAGAGCCAGCCGGTAGGAGGATCGAATTGATGCTCGCCGCCGCCTCCTTGTCGTCGGGCGGACACGGAGAAACCTCTGGAGGAGAGGGGTTGTCGAATGCAGCGTGCGGCGCGCAGGGGCGCGACAGCAGCGCGGATAAAGGTCATGTTTTACCGTATCGTCGAGATCTCGAGGGGGATTCGACTCGGCGATGAGATGGCGCGGGGAAGGTCAATGGCTGAGTGACGTTGTTGGGCGTGATGCTGCTTGTTTGATCTGAACGAATGCGTACCTAGGTAGGTAATTGCTGAACTTCGATTTGATAGGTTCACGTGACCCGGTAGTCACAGCACCCCTGTTGGGCTAGTCACTTGCATGTCCTTATCCAATCCAATGCAAGCGGATAGAAGGAGGGATGAGATATTGAGCATAATCAATTATTATTGTTTATAAGTCGAGTTTGGCTGCATCACTAGTGCACAGTTGGTTTGAGGTTATCTTTGTCTGAGTGTTTGAGTTCCGCAGGTGCTGCCATACCAGAACATATGCCCAACCTAAACCTCAACTCAATTGGACGACATGATGGAGTCATTCATGGCAATTTCAACTCGATGAACGCAGTGGCTCATGTATATCGCTCACAAGTTCTACTTATACTTCAAAAACACTCCCTTCATTGAAATCCCTGCTTCTGAAGTTGACCCCAGCCTTGGCAACAGTGATGCACGGCCTTGTCGATGCCCAAAAAACATGATCTATTCGGGACCCAATAATTGCATCCTGCATCATTCTTTGGGATTCTGCGGTTCCCCTTTTGGACTCATTTCATCTGGAGTCGGTCTTTTTCTTTTTTTGCATTTCTCTTGCAAGCGTATCCATTCTAAAGCATCGCATTTTACACCAAGAGCAGTAACTGATGACGAAATCAGTCCTTTAAGGAATACGGCAATGAACATACAACCACAACATTTGCTTATGGTCTCATCTCATTAACTTCCATTACCTTCAATACTCCAGTGTATAATTCAATTCGAGTCTCGTATGTTCGAGGGCGACACAATAGGTGGTATCGTCAACATAGTCCGGTTCTCTTATATACCATCATAACTGTATCAATCCACAAATCCCCAACATGAAGCGTGGCCGCCAACGCATTCGAATCACGGGACCTCCTCAAAATGAAACTCAAACAGCTGCCGAGTCATCTGCGGATGATAGTCCAAGTCTAAGCCCTACCGGGTTAGACGTGAGATTCACCTTAGACCATCAACCTAGAGGGCGCTCTACTTCGCCTGCTCCAGCATATCTCGCGAGGCCAAGCGTGGACTCCAGAAGGAGCTCATCGGTCATGAGCATAATGCAGATTGATCAGATTATCTCCGATGACCGCATGAACATGGAAACGTATGGGGTCTCTGAGATACGTGATGGCTTCTTCGACGCTCTCTTCTTAAAGCCGGACCCAGTAGATCCAGATGCGGTTGCTGAGCGGTCCAAAGCTGCTCTGCCCAAGGAATTCGAAAAGAGTCATCCGTTATCAGCAAAACACTTTCTTCCAAGGCAACTCCATGAGCTCAAATCAGTGACGCACAAAGTTGCTACCACTAGAGCTGGCATCAAGCTTCTCAAGTCGTTTCTTGCCTTTTTTATCGCTTACATCTTATGTCTGATACCACGGGTCCACGACTGGCTAGGTTACTATGACTACATCATGGTGGTGTCTACCATAATAAATCATCCAGGTCGCAATTTTGGTTCTCAAGTTGATGGTACAGTAGGTACTATCATTGGTACTGCTGCCGGCCTGGCCTGGGGTATGGTTGGCCTTTTGCTTTCAACATCGACGATTGACGCTAGAAAAGCGTCTGGTTGGATCTTTGTTCTCTTTTCCGCTCTGTTCTTTGCGAGCATTGCATTCATACGTTCATTCTTTATCCGCCTATACCAGACTGTTCTATGTGCAGGCATAGCCCTCGCCTTCGCAACACTGGCGCAGACTAATGGTAATGCTTTCACCTGGCACAAGTCACTGCAATACGCGATTCCTTGGCTACTAGGTCAAGCAATTGCACTGGTGGTAAACTGTCTCGTCTTCCCTGATGCCGGCAACCGCCTGCTGGCAGTCGCCTTTCATAAATCATTCAATACTATGCAGGTGAGCAATGTTCACATGTTTCTTTTTATCGTTTATACTAACTGTCCAGGAATCTCTTGTTATCCCTCGACCTAGAGATACGGGACTCAGGAGGCGTCTTGCCAAAACATTCATGGACATGTCACTTGCCTATCGAGATATGAGAATCGATATTACTATCACTCGCTTCCGTCCAAATGACGTGCGAGAGCTTCGTAATTCAGTACAAGGTGTGGTTAGAGCCCTTCTCTCCATGAACACGGACACAGAACTTTTTGAGGACTGGTCCAACACTCTTGAGATTACTGTTGCAGACGACGCGGGGAGTGAATCCGAGGTCGAAGATTCTGGCCGTAAGGTGGCTCGGTCTCTGTCGGGTCCTACTAGGGAAGTCATCGATTGTATGTCAGAGGGTGTGAAGACATGTCATGCTGCACTCATGGACCTGACAGGCTGGCGAAAGCACTTTGGCCCCTCAGCTGATGTTTCGTCTGACATCGTTCCTGTTCAATTGCGCATGCGAAACAGCCTTGAAGTCTTCGATACTGCAGAAGATCATCTCCTGAGATCGAACGACAGGCCCGAGACGTACGCCGATCATGGACAGGCTGTTGAATTCCTCGTATTCGCCAGACATGTCCGCGAAACAGCCGGGACTATTGTCAACCTCATGACCATAGTTCAGGATATGCATACCAACTCTAACAGGATACGCGTCAACCTTCCAGTATACCCTTTTGGTAAAGCCCTATACAGAACGAACGCACAGGTTAGACACGATCGTGGGGGCGTCACGGCTGGCATGTATCGAGCGACATTTGCGGAGATCGCAAAACTCATAGAAATGACGAGATCAACTGAGAAGCATCACCCTCGTGAGAACTACGAGGCGGTCACTGAACCAGAAGACTGTACGGTGGTCGAGTCGATTATTCATGGCGGACCTGCGTCGCATAAAGATAGGCTGGGTTATAGGGTGTGGAAACTCATGCGCCGTTGCCAGGGGTTTGAAACCAAGTATGCACTGAAAGTTGTCATTCTCCTTTCTGCTCTAGCTCTTCCTTGTTGTTTCGAAAGCACGTACAACTGGTGGATGGTTTACGATGCATGGTGGGCTGTCTGTATGGGATGGATCATGATCCATCCTCGAATAGGGGGCAACATTCAGGACTTTTTCACTCGTGCCTCTGCGGCCATTCTTGGTGCTGCGTGGGGTGGTGCAGCACATGCAACGGGTGGTGGGAATCCATATGTCCTGGCAGTCTTTGCTGCTATATACATGATTCCCATGATATACCGCTTTACTCAGAGCACTCATCCGGTACGTTTAATCTCGAACTCCAGGGCATTGCTAACTTTGATAAGCGATCTGGTCTTGTTGGCTGTCTGTCTTTCGCCGTCATATCTCTCACATTGCGCGACCACGGTTCTGGAACTTCCGTTGCATTACTGGGAGTTTACAAGGGCTTGGTGTTTCTTATCGGTACTATAGCACCCATCATTGTGAATTGGATACTTTGGCCCTTCATCGCTCGACACGAACTACGGATCGCGCTATCCTCAATGATTTTATACATGAGTATAATGTACAGAAGTAAGTCTGTGCATCTCTTTTCTGAAACTCTGCTGACCGTCAGATGTTGTTGCAAACTATGTTTACTTCGACGAGGGTAAAAATCCGACCCCCGAGACTATCAGACGTTCTGAGATGCTCGAAAGTCGGATGCGTGAAGGTTTTGTCAGAATCCGACAACTCCTTGTCATGTCACGTCACGAACTTCGCCTTCGAGGCCCTTTTGATCCAATCCCCTACTCGTGTCTTGCTGCCTCATGTGAGCGATTCTTCGAGTATCTCATTGCTGTTCGACAGTCCGCTCTCTTTTACAACCCAAATTACATCCGCGACAATCCCGTTGCTGCTGAGAAGCTGCACAGCTACCGGCGTGATGCAGTGGCCGCTATCCTCGGGAACTTGTACATCCTCGCCGTAGCATTGCGATCTGAGCGCAAAGTTCCTGCAAGTATTAAGCTCAAATATGATAACCCGGGCTAACAAACCGCGAAGCGTTATCTACCGAGTGCTGCTGCAGCACGAAAGAAGCTCCTTCATAGAACCGCCGAAGTGGCCAGAGAAATGGAAGAAGACACTGAGGGCTATGAGCTTGAGCGACAGAAGACATGGAGTGATATATATAGCTACTCATACAATACAAGTCTTACTGGCTGTGTGGCCCAGTTGGAAGAGTTGGAGCAGTTCACGAAGCTCATAGTAGGAGAGAAGAAGTGAGTCATTATCCACAATCACAGGGTCACTATTAACGAGAGCAGGTTCGAACGCCCCTCAAAGCACATGGAAGACGATGATGAAGATACCGATGTATCGCCTGAGCGGCTTTGATTGATCCTATATTGATCTTATCCTATCCATGCAATGCAATGCTAAACCAGTTCCGCTAATCAAACATATGCGCCGTTGGTCATTTCGTTCAAGATGTCCCTCGTGATAAGTTTCCCTTTTAATAACGCCTTGTCACTAATCCTAGCTGTTTTCGGTGAATGCCTGCGGTTCTCTTTTCCAGAAGCTTTCTTTCGTGGTGATTTAATCCTTTGTGTAGGGCCTGTGGCTGTGATCTGTGTACCAAAGTCCTCAAAATAATGGTTTTCAAGCGCGTTGGCGGGCATTTCGTAGATCCAATTCCGGTCCTCCATGAGAGATATGAATCGGCTTAGCATACTGTCGCTACCGCTGCCCTTGAGTGTCGATTTGCTTCCAACAACGAGGAGCTTCGTTTTGGCTCGCGTGAAAGCAACATTGATTCGTCTCCAATCCTTCAAAAGGTCTCCAATGTTGCATGCTTCATTGCTTCGCACAAGACTGAGAACAATCACCTCCTTATCTCGTCCCTGGAAACGATCGGTTGTGTGCATCTCTACTCCAGAGAACATCTTAAGCTTGTCTTTGAGCATAAACAGCTGTGCTCGGTAGTGTGTCATCACACCAATTTCAGAGTCTGGAACTCCAACTGTCAAAAGGCTATCAACGAGCTGAGAAACGATACGGACTTCAGCTGAGTTGACGATTCGTTTGCCCTGGGCTTCTTCACGAACGGGAGGTTGGATTGTGTCAGTGTTAATGAAACGCACGCGTGTCTCGCTATCGAGAAGGTCATATAGCCAGCATCGATTCGGACCGGGGGCAGAGCAGAACGACCGGGCAGTTGCTGCATTGATGGTTGATGCGTCGTAGTGTCGCTGCATGAGAGCCTCCATTCGTGGAACTTCAAGTTTCCGCCTTCGAAGCTGCTCTGTACCGCACCGAAGTCTTCCATCATAGATGAGAGTGTTGCTCAGAGTCATGATATCCTCACACATGCGGTACTGATGCTCGAGGTTGACGACCGATTCGGGGTGCGTGTCGGACAAGAGTTTGAACAGACTGACATCGAGACCGCCTTCGCGTGCTTCTTCATTTTTTACCACGGGAGGAAGCTGGTTGTGGTCGCCAACAAGTACAAAAGTGCGAGCCATTCTGATAGGGCCAGCGCAGATGGGCAGGGTAATTTGTGATGCCTCGTCCACGATACAGTAATCAAAGGAACGTTCGTGAAAGACGGGATGGTTGATACCAAGACATGTCGTTGCGACAATTGGTGTCCCGTGCCATGCATTTTTGATTTCATCGAACGACTTCATTGGATGGCCTGCAAGAATAGCGAAGTCCTGGACATCGGGGTGCACTTTAGCCGGAGCACCAAGACGAAGGATAGGTATCTTGTCAGCCTTAAGTTTTAGTAGAATGTTGTCCACAGCAGTATGTGTATGCGAGGTTAGGAGCACACTCTTCCCCTGAGATGTCAAAGCGCGGATAATATGAGCAATGGTTGTGGTTTTCCCAGTACCGGGCATTCCGAGAACAAGTGCGTAGTCTTGAGCACTCATGACTTTTTCGATGGCTCGATGTTGATCAATATTGAGGCTATCCCGATCCGACACGATGTACTGAGTTGGCGCAGCCTTGAATCTAGGTGCTTCTAAATCGACAATCAGTCGTCGAATTTGCCGCGCTCCCACGATATCGTCTGCCATCATCTGCACTAGGTTGTTGCGAACAGTCGCCATTCCGTTGCTGAACTCATCCTGGTCGAGTCGATAACGAATAGGGGCCTCTTTAATTTTGCCCGTTGCCTCATCCTGGGTCGCGCCTTCATGGGCAACGTCCATAATGCTGGCGAAAATCTGGTTATCCCTCTCATCAAAGCCAGGTTGTCGAATGCGGGCATTATGGAGTCGCCTGTCAACTGCGACACTGATTCGTTGCCTCTTGACTGCTGTAACGTAGCCTATGGCCAAGGCGAAATGGCCCTCCTCGTCAGAGACCACAATTGGCTCTCCGACTGACAACTCAGACTCCAGGAATGAGAATCCTGAAACTTGAAGTCGCTTGACAAAGGTGTAGTGGTATCGATTGATCCTAGGGTTATCCGTGTCGACTGAAGCTGAACCCTCTTCGATGATGACATCTGCAAAGCATCGCGATTTCTTTTCTCGTTCAGCACTAGTCATTGTCCATAACTCTCTTTTGGTCTTTTGGCCCTCCTTCTCTTCTTTGGTCAGTAAATTCTCCCATTTGATGAAGAATTGTTGGTGTTGAGGAGTTAAATGCTTGACGAGCTCATCAAATTTCTCGTCCATACCACTCGAGTCTCCATCTCCGTCGTCTGCGAGTCGATGATAAATGAAACATGATGTCTTGGCGTAGCATTTTCCACACATGTGCTTGCTCTTGAGCATTGGTGGCAACTGGACGCTTCTCTCTCGAACATAGCATGCCAGTTGGTTTCTTTGCATGATCATGTGTCGAAGCTCGTGTCGGATTGCGGGAATACGCATCGTCTTGGATGTTTCCATGTAATAGAGCATTCCATACGCAATCTCAATATCGTAGCGGTCCGATAAGAGCAGTGTGTAAAGCGCTGTTTGAGCCATATGGTTACTGTTTGCATGTTTACCTGTCTTGACCTCAAACGGCACAGTCAAAGTCCGAATATCATTTCCATCTTGCATCGCAACTTCGACGGTCGCGTCGATGTTGCCTTTGAGTCCGTACATCGGGGACCACACGTGTTCCTCAACATCCAAGAGCTTGGTGACTGCCATGTTGGCCTTCTTCCCGTTCCGGTCTTCAACTACAGCATCCTCCTTCGGGCGGGAAGATACGAAAGCGCCAGCCCAGTAACTCAATTCGGTCATTTTCGATTGTAGATGCTCTCGAGCTGAAGGTATACCAACTTTGATAGTATTAAGATCCTCTACATGCTTTTCTGTTATTCGGTCGATGACGGCGCATAAAAAAGGGAGATCCCACTTGTTGGCAAGAAGAGCCTCTTGGAAAATTTCGTGTAGCATTGTCCCATAGATAAGGGGTGGTGTTGGTGGACTGGTGGCCTTAACTCGATCTTGCAGCACAGCACGGCGCATGCAACCGAACGAATCAGCCACTACAGTTGCAGATATGAGTTGATCAGGGTGTAGAATAAGAAGATTTTGAGCATCGTCAATGATACATTGACCTCTTGAAGAGAAGTCACCTATAATGTGAACGTAGGATTCTGCATGGGCTGGTGTGTCAAACCATGAGGCCCTTAGGTGAACCGTCTTGATATCTTTCGAGTTGTCGGCCTGAATGAGAAGAATCTGAAGCCAAAATCAGTATTATTCGAGCATGATTGTCGACTGATTTACCTTTTCTGGTCGTGTATGTCCATACTGGTCCGTATACTCGCCCTCCAAGACATTCGTCACCAGGTATCGTTGTATTGTTCTTGGTTTCCGGCTCTACCTGTTACTTAGCATATGGCGGATCCTCCTAGGTTGTTCGACGTACGTCTCCGGAGCAGTTCTGGGCTGCTTGTGTTGCTGCCAATTCCACGGCTTCAAAATCAAAGTCTCCGCCAAATGCGTCTCCAAATTCATCGTCCAAGTCGTCGACTTCTGTTGTTGGTGGAGCCTGTGATACCTGTTGAGAGTCCGCGGTAATGAGATCTTCTGCCTCATCGAAGAAGTCATCGTCCAAGTCGTCAAATTCATCCAGCTTGCCGTCAAACTTCTCCGGTGCCTTTTCATCGATCTCGCACAGTGGGTGGTTTTCGGCTACTGCTACCTCTTGTTGCGGATTCGTTTCCAATTGGGTGGCATTGATGCTGGCTTCAAGTTGCATTATTGTGTCGTCGTCAAATTCGTCAAAGTCATCATCACCGTAGTCCGAGGAAGCAGGCTCTGGAGGCTGCAATTGAACTGAAGGTCGAGCTGAAAGTTGAATATGCGGTTGCGCAGGGTGCTGTCCTGGCGTTTGAGACCTAGCTTGGGATTTCAACAGGCGCGGAGAGCCACTGCTAGTGGTATATGTCCGCCTCTTCTTAGGAGAAGGAGATTCCGGAGCATCTTGAGGCTCCTCGCGGGGCTCCTCACTCGGCCCGTTGATGCTACTAGTCACCGTGTCGAGCAGTGCAGTTACCATTGAAGACTTGGACGCCTCCATCTCTTCCATCTCGATACTCAGGCGACTCCCTGACGTTGATCTTTCGACCCTTCTCCTTTTGGGCCAATTCAAGCCGCAACTTATTGCTCGTCTGAGATTGGACTCGCCAACCGTTGGTTTCGATGGTCGTGGCGAAGATGATACCATCAACTGTGCAAGTGCAGGGTTTGCAAGTCCTAGAGGGCTACCCGCGTTATCGGTTGCATTTAGAGAGTATCGGTCCCATAATTCCAGTGTTGGATCCGCGTGCGGTGACTTGAGGGCTTGCGCCAGCTTCTTGACGTTTACCGAGGGTGTATTAGGCTTTTCCGCGACCGGAGATGAGACGGGTGATGAGCTCCTAGCACGCTTCCTTCCTTTGCGATTCAACATGGGGGACAATGCTGGCATGTACAGCGTATCCTGCCTGTTGTCCCAGAGGAGCCGATCATTTGGTGATGTAGTTGTATCATCTTCGGCACCACCTGCAGGTTCGAGTAGCTCTTGCCAGGTCAATCGAGTAGCGGGGGTAGTCGTTGTATCGTCCTTGGTTCGGTTGTTTGATATATTTTGTTCGTTTTCTGTGCTCTCCGTAGCTGATTCGCCATTCGCGGGGTGATACTGAAACTTATTGAGCTTGTTCTTGGTCACCTCGGACACAGGCTGGAGTGCTCGAGGCCTCGGTGTTTGCTGAACCGGGTTGCTCCTTGATCGCTGCCATGGCGAGCGCTGTAATCGTTAGTGATGCTCAACTAACTTTTTGTCTTATACATATATTCATTACCTTAGTTCGACCAACTTGATCCGAGTAGGATTTTTGTAGAGGCATTATACCTACCGGGGCTTGAACATTCCGAATTCCAAACCCGTGAAGTATGGTGATAGTGGGACATTTGAATTGAAGTGGAGGAAGTGGTTAGACGCGTTTAATGGGCAAACGTGTCGCGATGTTCGCGACCCCTTGCAGTTGTTGTTGCCAGGTCACGTGGAGAAGCTCTTAGCGTGGTTGGAGCTGCAGCTCATCCATGTCATCCCCGAAGCTCTATCGAAACTACCCGACTCCACCATCAACGGGCATGTGCGTCAGTGGACCAGGCTTCACAGCGTCACCATTTTCGGTCCCGCCAAGTCCGTCATTTGATGATCTCGAGCCGATCAGTCAGTAAAACACCACCTCATAACGCCCACTCAGACTCTGATTCACTGTGCTTCCGACCTAAGTCCTAATTGCGATGAATTCCCAGTCCAATGGCGCTGGCCCTGCCCAGTCCCGCGAAAATTACAAGCACTCTATGGAAGAATGGCGCCAGTCGGCACTCGCCCAGCGCAACCAATATGAACCCCGCGTCAAAGAACAAGTCACTCGATACTTTCAAGAATACTCTCCCCCGTTTTACGCCTCCGTAATTGGCTACCGTCGTGATTGGAATCTTCTTGTTGCGACGTCCCGGGTCTCTGGCTTTGCTGCCACTCTGGGCCGGGATCTGGAGGATGTGGAAGCAAAGGCCATTGCCGAATATACCCTCGATAACATCCACACCAACGCCGGTTTAAAGTGGCTGAGCGTCGCACTCGCTGGATACATGACCTATCGTGGTCGTCGTACATGGCAATTCCCTTTCTACAAACCCAAGCTTGGTGGCCGATTCAACCCAAATGAGGCTACCAGTATTTTCACCAACAAGAAGATCCGTGGAGCTTACCCTCGCGCAACATGGCATACACTTCGATTTACCGCCTACGCCGCTGTCATAATGCTCATGATTGAGCCTGCATTCCGGGCTGTCAGTTTCATTCGAACCGAAGCTGCCATGACAAATGATCCCCGCTTGAAACAATTCACCAAGGATGCTGCCGAGCGTGTCAAAGATGTTATGAGTAACCCTACCATCTCAAGAGCACCTTTTACAGGTAGAGATGCGCATAAAAGTGATGAGAACGACCCTTGGGCCAGCAATGATCAAAGCAACACCAGCTCTGAGAGTAGATATCAGCCCACCCCCACCCAGTACTGGGGCAAGACCCAATCCTCGACCACAACACAACAAAGTCAACAACCCAATGACGACTGGAGCGTTCTCGATGATGAGGATGATGCTTCACCAATCGCTGCCTCTTCCCGCAGTAAAACAACATCTCCTCCTGCTGGCTCTGCGTGGGAGCGCATTCGACAACAATCACAAGGTTCGCCCCAGCAGCAATCTGATTACCAGTCCCGTGCCTGGGCTGCCCGTTCTCAGACCGGATCTCAGCCAGAATCACAATCTGGTTGGGGCAGCAGGTCTGCCGGTAGCTCCAGTGACAGTTTTTCATTCAGCAAATCGGATGAGGAAAGGGCAGTCGCAAAAGAGCAGGCGCAAGACGAATTCGACCGACTTGTTGAAAGAGAAAGGAAGGGCGTGGATCAAGAGAAAGCCTGGGGGCGCAAGTAGAGTAAGCATTGTACAAAAAGACTGTATATGACCATGTATTTCTCATGTAGCACAAATAAAGAAAGCATAATTCGATATGTGGTGCAGCTGTAATCTCATTTTGTTTCAAGGCGCTCAAAGCAAACTCAATTCCGATTACGTTGCCAGCCCGGCCATCTACAATATACCTATGCCCCCCTCAACCCACCTGCTATCATTCTTTTATTTACTGCTTAACTTCATCAGACACTGCAACAGGCTCAACTGCATCACCTCCCTCCGTCTTGTCCACGGTAGTCTCCAAGATACTCTCACCGGCTGTGTTCGTAACGAGAGTCTTTTCAACTTGAATTGGCTCTTGTTCACGCTCAGGTTCTTGGAGAGACGCCTCTGGAGCAGGCTCTGGGGAGGGCTCCACGGCAGGTTGCTGTGCCGGAAGCTCAGGCTCAGCTTCTTGAGGTAGCTTTCCTGCTGCGGGTTCCGGATTCCTATGCACTGGAACTGATTCGGATTCAGGCTCTGATCGAAGTTCCGGCTTGGGCTCAAGATTAGGCTCAGACTTGGGTAGCGGTTCTTGGGATGTCACGGGCTCAGCGACCGGCTCCTCAGTCTTTTCCACCGCTGGCTCTGATTCAGAAACGGGAGTTTGCTCGCCGGATACTGACAGAGAGCCCTCAGGATCAATAGACCAGAGAGTCTGGGGGGTTGAGAATGACAAAGAAGGGCCTGAAGATTGCACGGCGGGCGACGGTGCCGCAGCGGGGCTCTTCGCCGGAGCTCGGCGCTGTGGGCCCCGGGCTCGACCTTTGCGAGCATCCGAAAGCGGGGCCTTCTCCTTCTCTTCCGTCAGATCTTCTTGCGGCTTGGGATCCTCCTTCTTAGGGGCCTGAGGTCCTAACTTGAGACGCTTATTCAGGTCACTCATAAAGCCTGCTTGAAGGGCGGCAATCTTGCTACCGGCCGGTCGACTTGGCACTGGAGGCTTCTGTTTGGGCTCTGCCGAGTCCCCTGATGACGCTTTTGTAGGTCGAGGAGGGATCTGAGGTTTTGGCTTGTCTGACACGGGAGGTCTTGATTTGCCCTCATCGCTTGTTGTGTGCTTGGGCTTGGGTCGCTCTGGAATTGCAGGGCGATCCTCAGATGCTTTTCTAGCCGGTCGCTCCGGAATTGAAGGCTTGTTCTGCTCCACAAGTTCCTCTTTAGGTTCCTCCTTAACCTCGGATTCTGGGGAATCAGAGATGGTAGTCTCGTAGAGCTGACTCTCAGGGGCATCTTCCCAAATATCTTTGCTGGGGAATCGTTGACTAGCGGAAGGTCTCTTGTTGTTGTTAAGGAAAGAATCGGATTCCTTTGATTCGTACCAGATTGGCTTATCATGGTTCTTCGGGGGTTGAATATCCACAGGACCACTGGCCTCTTGCTCAGCAAGTTCCTCTTGTCTCTGAGCAAAGATATGAGCTGGGGTTTTAGGACGATCCATAGCAGATGATCGTCGTCGCGGTTCCTCTGCCTGCTCTGCCTGGTCCGCCTGATCAGGTGTCGAAACCTCAACAGTGAAGTGTACGCTGTCTGGGGCATCCTCCCAAATGTCCTTGCTAGGGAAATGGTGTCGTGCCTTGTTACCAGGTGCTGGCTTCTGAGCTTCCTTCTTGCCCTCTTCAGGGAACAGAGGCTCATATTCTTCGACGTCGTCCAGAGAAGTGGGAGCAAATTCTTGAGAGTCATTGTTCTTATAGATGCTAGTGGGTCTGCTCTTGGGTCTGCTAGACCTGCTCAGAGGTCGACTTGTCGGTTCCTCCAAGTCACCGCTACCTCGACGGTCAGCGGGAGGGTGAACAGCAGGACGCTGGCTGTAAGAAGAATCATCATTCTTGACTTCGTCGGCAGCCAAAATGGGTGCGGTGTATTCATGGTCCTCCTCGTCTACAGCAGGATCTTCGTTACCATACGAGCGGTACTCTGGGTGCTTAGGATCGTCAACGTGCACAGTATGTTCACCATCGGGACCAATGATCTCCGACTTAAATGACAGAGGCTGAACCTTGCCTTCATTGGTGGAAGCGGGTCGGGGAGAGAGGCGGGAAGTATATTCTTCACTGGCCTGGAAGCCAACTTCATCAGTAGGCGTAGCCTGATAACCAGATGTGCCTGTATTTCGTTAGCTAGTGCTAGCGCAAGTAGACGTGCAACTTACCCAGGCCGGCACCACGAGATCGCGTGTCTCTGACCAGCTTGTTCAGGTCATCCTTGCTCATGGCAAAGTCATTTTGACGGTCATGCAGAGGAGTCTGATGTTCCCTCTTAAGGGCTTCAGGGTGCTTCTCGTAGTATTCCTTCTCGAGTTTGTCCAAGGGTGCAACACCATGGCCGTGGAGGCCATAGCTGCCCGGAGGTCCACCACGAGAGCTGTGCTTGCGGTGGTGGTGCTTCTTGAATTCCTCGGACCCAGGTCCAGGCGAAGGGGCCTGAACATCACCAAGATGAGGGTTCATGGGCACGCGCTGGCCGATTTCGGGGATACCATGCTCATCCTCTACCTCAGGGCGGCCGTCACTGACCGACACATTGCTGCTAGACTGCTTCTTGTTGCCCTGTGTAGATCCAGGGCGGCCAATGCCAAATTGTGCTGCCTTGTCGGAGTCGGTGCGGGTAACAGCCTGAACACGCTGCTTGGCGCTTTGAGCTGGCAGGGAAGGCTTGGGCGCATGAAGCTTGAGGTCTTCGGCAATGGTTCGTGTTTGTTCGGGTGACGCAGCTCTGTTGTCCTCATCGGCCTGGACCTCTTCGGGCTTGACTTCGTGGGTCACGGCACTGTACTCAGCTCCCTCCTGGCCAATCGAAGGCATTGAGACGCTGGTTGGGCGGTTGATTGGGTCCTGTTGAGCATCGTTGGGGTTGAATCGGGCAGAAATGGGACTCTTTTGAGGAATGCCCTCATTGAAAGGTGAAGGAGCGAATCGATCGGGATTGGGAGATATCGAGCGGTCAAATCGTTTCGATGAAGGACGAGGTGGAATCTTGGGAACATTGCCCAGGGAATCGTTCTTGTCCTGGCCCTTAGCCGGACGGGGAGGAATAACGGGAGGTTGTTGCATGGCGGCAGCGGTCATTGTTGATATTCAGATGCTCAGAGGAGCGATTATAGGATGTTGACGAAACAAAATAAGAGAAGTAAGTCCAGTTTCGTGTAAGACGGGCTGTGTGATGATGATGATCTGGAACGACCAACGAATGGTCAATACTAAGCAATTAGTATCAAGTTCAAATAACAAGTGTAGAATCAAGGCAATTGGAAGCTATAGCACGAATTGGGACTTGACCGTGACAGGGGCATAGACTGGTATTTAAAGACATTTGTTGGCCTCCATCCCAGTCTACGTCCCATCAACAAGATTCCATCCATCCATGTGCCCGTGCCGTGCCTGTAGGTTGTACCTGTTGCCGGTTCCAGCTGCAGGTAGCTACAGCGCTGGACCAGCCCCTGGGCTTATCGGATCCACGGTTCACGAGTTAGAGGAGGCGCCTGTGAATGGATCCATTGCTATCAGAAAGCGATAGAAAATCCCACATACGGGCACACCCTGCTGCGCCCACTAGTGTTGCGCCCGTCGCACACCGATTCATTGATCTTTTGGTCAGGGACGAAGAAACTTACCAATGGGGTTGCCGTGATTGGTATTGATTGGCTCAGGCACGAGCAGTACAGATACCTATAGTTCAATACTAACAACAGGTTTTGGTTGGGGATTTGAGGTGTAAGATAAGACAAGATATACAAAAGCTATGTGCACATTTCAAGCTGGCAGCGGGCTCGACTAAATCAGTGTATTTATATGCCAGACTCTGGCCTCAATACGATACAAAATGGAACGTCCAGGTGACAGGAAGTGCCACCGGAGCTGGTGACTTTTGTTCGTCGTCACTGGTTGTGAAAACAGGGATGGCGATGGCGCCAAGTCGGACGGTGCGAGGCGTTTCTGATCAACACTGTAGCTAGATCGTGGATTGTTTTAACGAGTTGAAAAGATGGAGAATGCAAAGAGGTTGTTCTTTTCTCGGCAATCTTCGAGTAATAGTTTTGATTCAATACTCAGCTGTAATTTGTGTATTCTACTCATCTTCAAGCACGAATTGAGTACATCTTATAACCTCATCCCATTGTTGACCTCTATTCTGAAGCTTACCTCAGAGCTTTCCAAATAAAGCATTTTCGTCACTTGCATGGCCCTGGATACAGTGCACCCCGCATAACTATGATACCACAGTCCAGTCCGAAGTCCCTGAATCTGTGTACGATTCCATGAGTCTACGATTGTCCTCTGTCCAATCCCATTAATGAAACTTGAGACGCGCGGTGCGACAGCCAAATCAATGCAGGTGCTCGTTTCTATCTTGAAATTATGCATGGCTTTGTCTTTGACCAGAATATCATCATGAGAAGGAATCATAAGCGAGGTACTCACTCAGACTCTCAACAGCTCGCTCCCGCCAACCCGCCATAGTTCATCATGGCGGGGATCTCCTGCAGTGTATTCCCCACCAACCGATCGATGCTACAGCCGGCTATTTTCTTCCTGTTGACGCTCCCGTCCATAAGAGGTCAAAAGAATGACGCTTACTCGACGGCGTGCTACTGGACGGTACGGTGAACAAACCTGACGGTCGCCTGACCAGCTGGAACGGAGCTATCAAACCATGCATTGCAAGTGAAAACGTTGTTGGTAAGAGACCACGAGGCCCCTTTGTTGCTGTAAAAAAATTCAGAGTCAAGTACCTGTCGTGGTCCCCGAGTAAAACTGGAGTCTCGACTTGGATCAGCTAACAAAGGTCAAAGACGATCTTGTTGTTTTCGAGATTCTAGACTTCTTTCAGCTTCTATGTCGTTGTAAATAGAAGCAAAGACTGGCGTTAATGATCGCCCACCTGTGATGGAAAAAACTTTGTTTCCCCTGAGCATCTTACAGTATCACGATCCTCCAGTCGAATCACAACCCGTCTGACCCCTCCACCCTGTACATGATGCCATCAGACCGAGAAGTTTTCCGCAGCTGTCCCAAAAAGGTCCGTTCTGACGCCATCTCCGTAACCAGAGCTCCAGTTGACCGGTCCGGTTACCCTAGACATTGCTAACTCTTGTACCGTGATGAGTAGAGTATGTGATATTGAATTGTTCTATGATTCATTCTGCTATTGTAATGGGTTGTTTTTTATTCATGACAAAGGAGCATTGGTTTTGTGGAACGCCATGGCACGAAGCTCGTTGGCGTGAAAGCAAGCAAAATCCCTCGCAGCATCCGTCTGGACGTAAAGAGGTCTCGAATCTAACAGATGTCCACAGCCCAGTCCGTTCAGCCATCAACCAAATTCAAACTAGCGCCTAGCAGAAAAGCCTAGGTATCATATCACGAGGGAATCAGAGCTTCAATAAACACTACCTTATACAACGTGCTTCTTGTCTAGAATTATGAACACTGGGTTGCCGTCTTTTGATATGCAGCTGATTTGAGCACATTGCAGGCCTTATCACATGATGGACATGGGTGAATAACCACATTGCTATGGCGGCGATCCCGAGAGCTATCAATAGCTTCCCAGAAATGCGATTCGTAACATCGAACAATATCTGTTAGTGGGTAAATGTACTGAAACAACATCGACACGGTCACAGCAAGATCTCATGAGGAAAATACAATATATGAAATCAAATTTTAGCGAAATAACTCAAATAACGCAGCCGTTGAAAATCGTTCACGAAATGACATCAACTTCAATCAAAACATGAGCCGTTCCTCATCCCAGACGCCAAATCCAGCTGGGTATACAGGCCGCTGCTCTTGGCAGGACCCTAAATCGTCGAGATAAGCAGATTTTCCATCATCATCCCCATGTCCTCCTACACCTGCAAGCTACGGGAAGCTTCAGGCGCCCTCCTGTACTTGGCAAACTCCACAGTGCAAGATGTCAACTTAGTGGCTCGTTCGCTTCGTGCTAGAGTCACAAAATTGGTCGGGTTGGCAACTGTCGAGCCTACACAATCATCTGCGCGACACCCTGGCCACCAAGGGTCTTGCTGCCGACAAATGCCTGACCCTTGATACCGGCGAGCAGGTAGCAAAGGGCAGTCAGCAGCAGGAAGACAGCAGCGGCAATCAAGCTGCTTGCGCCGCTGACATTGCTGATGAACTGCAGAGCAGACATGACGCCGTAGGCGGCCGCGCGCATGTAATTGGTCGAGATCTTGCGAATCGTCTCGTCGAACTTGCCGGAGGTTGGGCAGATTCGGAGAAGAAGAGGGACCTCAATGAAAAGAATGACAAAGGCCGATGCGCTGTGCATGGTTAATTTCGATGCTTCATCATGACATGGGAGATACCTACATAGCAAAGGCGCAGAAGATAATGCGAACAACATTAAACGAAAAGATGTTGGCGATTCCAACAGCCAGACAGATGATCATGGAAAGAATTCCAAGCCTATACACGAATAGTGTTAGTCGGTTGTTACGTCGCAGTTCATTCGGTATGGGTCATGTCGCAGAGTGGCTTAACAGCTCAATAGCTATGGTTGAAGCTGTATACAGCCGAGGATCGGTAGCCTACCATTGTCCGTAGATGCCTACACAGATATTAGTACCTTCCACCAAGCGCAGTCGATCGAGAGCGACATACTGAAGTTTCGCGTTTGGAACTCCTCCTTGAGCGTCATCTTGCCAGCTTACGTCGAGCGTTCGTATTCGGGCTTGGACCAGCCGAGGGAGGTGACTGATGTTTTCCAAGAAACCAATTCGAGATCGTAATCTGATTGCAGTAAAGCGTATCGAGACTTGTCGATGGTTGCGACAGCGATGGAGACTGAATCGAGAGGTGGAGAGTTTGAATTGCTGTGACGAGGGGGATGCGAAGTTTGAAATGATGAACGTAGCCTCTTCGTAGGTGTAGGCGCAGGATGGTATGGTTGCTGAGGTGGTCCCCAATTTTGATTGAGGCTGGTGCAGGGTCAAAGGGCTTGGCTCCAAGTGTCAATACGGACGGACAAGTTAATGGAAGGGCAGGTGAGTGGATGCTCCACGGGGCATTGGTTGTTTTGTGTTTGTAGGGGAACGGGTCCCTGTAAGGAGGAGGGATTGTGCGCTATTGATAGGTCCAGTTGGCGAAGATGAGACCAAGGCTTTGGGTTTCGGATCTCTGGGTCTGCTGAGACGGAACAAAAGCTTTTGTGGTCCTTATTTCTTTTATTACTTTGTGCTCTCTTGCTTAACATATATTTACTTTCCGTTTAGGCAGCTCTATTCTCTGCACAGCCAAGTGACGTACGTTGACCACGCGGCATCGCCAAGCCTCGCCCAGAGTGAAGCGGAGTTGGCTCACAAATGGAGTCTTTTACAGAGACAACTGCCAAGATTATCAACGACAAGGCCCAGTCAGCCAGTGAATGTTGTTTAGGAGATCCATGAATTCGTATTTGAAGACATCGACTTTGAATGTGAGGTTATACTGAACTTCAGGCACCCTTTAGAAGCTGTATTATAAGCTCGCCCACGAATCAACACTCGAGATTCTTGCATATTGTAGGTAGTCATATCCTTAACTCTATAAGGTCCAGCTATCATTTTAAATTACGATTCGAGGAGTTTGTGGTGGTATAACAAGAACAAGACTAGCTTTGTCTTGCGTCAAAAGATATTATACGGAGTACCTTGGTTTACTTTCATAATTAGCGTTCTACAGAATTCTATGGACCGGCTAACGGATACGTGACAATTGATCAACTTCTGTCAAGTTATATGAATGAGCGAATCCTGTCAGGAACTCATCTAGACCTACCCCAATCGAGATCTTCTCACACGAATAGCCTCAGTTCAGCCCTGTCAACAACACCTAACTAAACGTTCCATGGCCTGCACGATCGTACCTTATTCTTACCACGTGGTGAGGTGGAGTGTTTCCTCCCGTAGAAGATCCGGGGACCTGCCAAAGTTACCTATAAATAAGCTGCCTCTACACCATTACATCATCTTTAACACGCATCAATTCTGTCTTTGTAGCTTATCAAGCAACACTCATTGGTTTTTGACTCATGATCTGACTGTGAAACTCAACCAGATAACCAGTGAACCGCCAATTCTATTGCACCAGCTGACTCATTACAAGCTCTCTGCTATTAAAACCTGGCACATTTTTGGAAAGTCAGTCCAGTGAATGAAGCCTCACGGAAAATGACTTATACCATTCTCTCAAACGACCAGGTTAACTCCATCCTGGAAGGTCTTACCGTTGACGAGCTTGATGAGTTTCGCCATGTTCTGGCTTCATCTCTACACGAATTCTCTACCGGAGTGCCGGCTCTCGAGGAAGCCTTTCAGCAACCGGAACGTATCTCAACACTACATCCAGAGACCATGGCCAAGACGCTTTATATGCCCTCATGTGCCCCCTGTGGAATGGGCTGCAAAGGTGAGACTTCATCTTACGGTACAGACGAGTCAATCTAACTAATTAGTGATTTCTTTGGCCAGTACAGAAGCATCCCAGCATTCTAGTGTTACGCAGATTAGTCCTACTGGTGTTCTCAATCTGTTCAGGCCAGATGGATCACCGCTTGGAATCGTCAATGCAACAGCTCTCACAGCATTCAGAACAGCTCTGGCATCGACGTGTCTGTTGGAGCGCCGCAATCATGTCAAGACCTTGACCGTATTTGGTAGTGGCCTTCAGGCTTACTGGCATATTCGGCTTGCCCTGATGATCCGAGGCAGTACTATTAAACACGTTCATGTTATAAATCATAGGTGGAGCGATAAAGCGACTGGAATCCTGAAGAGATTCGCCAGCATCCCTCCTGAGATCAAGAAACGAGAAGGCTGGTCAGACACTAAGTTCGGTCTCCTGATCCCCGCATTCCACGAGTATCGACGCCTGGTGAAAGATCAGATAAGGGACGCAGATGTGATCTACTGCTGCACCGCCTCGCAAAAAGACCTCTTTGATGGATCCATCTTAACGTCTCATGAGGGCCGCAAGAAAGGACGACTCATCATTGCTGTTGGAAGTTATACGCCAGAAATGCGGGAGCTTCCAGACGACCTTATCCAGCTAGCAGTGAAGAGGGAAGACAAGCCCCATCGACACTTCCACAAGCATGCAGTCGAAGGCGGAGTAATCGTTGTTGATAATATCAAAGGCGTGCTTAAAGAAGCAGGCGAGATTATCGATGCCAATATTGGACCCCATCAACTTGTAGAGTATGTGCTTATTCCTCCTCTCCAAACTATCACTGACATCAATGGCAGGCTGGGAGAACTTGTGATGCTCCATCGTCTAGCTATAGAGGAGTCCGACGGATTTTCTAGTAGCCAGGCATCTTTCTCTTCTGACATGGATAAGCTAGATATCCATGGTAGGATGAGCTCCATGTCCACGGTCTATGGCAGCGGAAGCAATGCTAGTGAAGCCCCGACCAGTCCTACGGGTTCAGTAGATTCAGAAGGGCGCAGATCCAGCTCCCTTTTCCATTCAAGGAAGAACTCCAGTAGCTCTTTGGACAAAGAAAAGAAAAAATCAGAGGACCACCTATGTCGTTGGTTAAGAGATGGCACTGTAGTATACAAGAGCGTCGGGCTTGGGCTGATGGATCTCGTTGTGGGAACACATCTGATTGAGGTTGCGAATGAAAAGAATGTAGGAACTTGTATAGAAGGATTCTAGAAAGGATAAATTGAAATAAATACTAAATGCTCTTAATACATGCTATATATACTTGTACATGAACTCTACTCGGCCACCCAGATAGCGGCCATACCCATACCAGTTCCCACACACATAGATGTTGCGCCAACCTTCTGGCCTGTTCGCTTCAACTCATATAGAAGAGTAGAAACTTGTCGGGCACCAGTGCAGCCTAGGGGATGACCAAAGGCAATAGCACCTCCCTTGGGGTTGATCTTCTCCTGGGGAATACCCAACTCGTTGGCACACCACAAGCACTGGCTGGCAAAAGCCTCATTGATCTCCCAGATATCGACATCATCCTTGGAGATACCGGCAAGATCGAGGGCCTTGGGGATAGCCTTCCAGGGGCCCTGTCCCATAAGAAGGGGCTTGACACCAACGATCGAGGCGCAAACGTACTTGCCGAGGATCTTCTGTCCGAGCTTCTCGGCAGTAGATCGCTTCATAAGAAGGACAGCTGCAGCACCATCAGAGATCTGACTGGCGTTACCAGCATGGATAGAACCATCCTTAGCAAAAGCAGGGCGGATCTTGCCCAGGGACTCAGCGGTGATGCCATCTCGGACACCATCATCCTTGGAGACAGTAATCTCCTTAGTGTTACCCTCCTTATCCTCGAACTTGACCTTGAGAGGAGCAATCTCCTCGTCAAAGAGTCCCGCTTGTTGGGCCTTGACAGCCTTCTGGTATGATGAGGCAGCGAAGGCGTCCTGTGCAGCTCGGGTGACGTTGAGGTCCTTGGCCATCTGTTCAGAGAGGACACCCATGGGCACCTTACAGTTGGCAGCCTCGGGGTGGTTCTCAAAGGCTTCTGAGAACTCGGAGACAGCGCCAGGGCCATAGTTCAGGGACATGCTCTCAACACCAGCACCAATACCAATATCGATCATGCCAGTCTTGATCTGGTTGGCGACATCGACGGTAGCCTGGAGACCAGAAGAGCACTGTCTGTTGAGGGTTCGGACGGCGATAGATTCAGGGAAACCGGCGACCAAGCTGGCGGCGCGCATCTCAGTTGCGCCGCCACCGGGGGCGAGAACGGTTCCAACACATAGGTCCTCGACGAGAGCAGGGTTGATTTTTGAGCGGTCGAGGATGGCCTTGAGAACACCAGCCATGAGATCAGCAGCGGGGGTATCCTTGAAACCGCCGCGGCCTCCCTTGGTGAATGCGCTTCGGCAGGCGGCGGTGACAACGATCTAGTTATGGTCAGTGAACTATACCGGTGCATACGGCAATGCTTGGCAACATACATCGTCAGGGTTCTTCTGGAGGATCTTCTCGCGACCGCCAGCGGTCGGGTTACCAGAGATCTGGCCTCCAATCTGAATGATTCTGTCGGTGACTAGGAGGATAGTTAGTTTGAGTTTGCGATGATCGCAGTGCGACGAGAAGACATACCACCCATTTTTGCTATGATATAAGGGTAGGTAAGTATGTGAGGGAGAGAGTTGAGTACTGGGTATAATGCGCAAAACAAAGGACAGAAGTTGGTTGAGGGGGAGAAAAAGTATCAGAGAGGATTATTATACAGAGAGAAACCTCGTTAGACCTCGGATGTTGTGTAGGAGTAGACTCGGGCTTGGTCAGCTTTGTCACAGGAGAAGATGGTAAAGAATGGCCGAAGATGGAGACTACCTAAGAACGGACTTCAAACCGTGAGACCGACCGACCGAGGCATCTCGTCGCCCCAGTCTTGGCGTTGTTAGCGGCTCTTTTAGTGTCCGATCACATGTTATTTCCCCAGCTTTCAGCGCGGGGGAAGTTCTCCAACTGCTTTCACTCTTGCGTCACGAGGTGGCTAACAAAGTAAGAAATACTCCAAAAAATGACGACTTGATCTGAGTGTGATAAGCACGTGGTCCCCCAATTATCACAAGGAAATAACCGGCCCCCAATCTTTTAAGTTGTTGAAGATTGGTAAAACTGATTCATGACACTGCCATGCCCGAACTGGGTATCAATATTAGAAAACATATGAATTTTGATACAAGCTCAACTCCATTCTCCATCAAGGAAAGGAAACAAAAATTACCAAGAAGAAAGCCCCGAGTTGCAGATTGTTATTTCATACAAGTGTCAAAAGAAGAGGAAAGGCCACCACAGTCCGAAACAGCCGGACTCCAGGCGCTCCTGTCATCGTCTTGGTATGATTGAGATGCTATCGACAGAGCATCCCATTCCCATGGTGAACTAGAGTCTTCGCCAGAACCCGAGTCACCCACGGATTTTGGTACTGAAAGTGAAGTGTCGAACGTTGTATCAATCCTAATAGAAGGTATCGAAGGTACCGTAAGGGCACGGTTACGACCAGTGGTAAATTGTTGTGGTGCCGGAGGTGTAAGCACATACGGTCCGAGGATATCCTGAGGTTGCTGCAGGTAAGGAGGGCTGATGCCAGTCCATGGTAGATATTGGCTAGGAGGTGCAGATCGAGATAACTGTTCTATCTTTGGGTTAGCTACATTTTAACATGAGCTAATTAGGACGACATTCTACCTACCTGTTTCATCAACTAGATGGAGAGCTTTGAGTGCATCAATGCCAAGCTCAACACTGACCCGCTGGTCTGGAAGCTTGCCAAGCCGAATTGACAGTTGTTTCTGAACACTACCAATCGTTTCCACGTCAATTACATCCAGCACGCACCAGTGTCGGGCATCTTTCCAGCGAGGCTTAGGCACTGGATGTATCTTGACGCCCCAGTTGCGAGCAAAGTCGTTGTCGACGACACTCAAATCCCGAGTAAGATAGCACTTGGCAATACACGGTACTTCAGTGGTCTGAGTTTTGAGAGTAACTCGGATCATCTGCCCATCTTTGACTCGTGCTGACCGAGTTCTTAGGGTGCTTGAGAGGGGCTGTGCTGGCGTCTGCCAGTTGGGCCCGGATAGCTGAGTAATAGGAGACTGGCCTTGGCTTGGAGGCTCCTCATCTGTGAAAACGGCGGACTCGTCAATGGATAATCGAGGGAATGGTGAAGAGTCCTGAGAACCGAGAGGTGGAAATGGTATGGAAATTTCGGGTTGATTCGCCTGGGTTTGAAAGCCCAGAGCATCAAAGTATCTGTCACTTCCAGCCCGCCGTCGGAATGACTCAATCGTATGAGAAGTAGTAGACGAACTACTTCGACGTCTCGATCGATCCTTGGAAATAGGACTGAGTGTAGTGGGTGACCGCGAGCGAGACGAAGCTTGTCTGATGGCTTCTTCCACGCTGAGTTTCAAGCGACCAGGCCTACCAGCCAGAGCTGGGTTTCTTTGTCTACTCGGCGGAGTCATGGGTAAGTATTAGAGTGTAGAAGAAATGGATATTAGGCAGAGAATAGTGCCTGGTAGATGAGTAAATATTGTTAAAAAAGACAGGGACCTTGATTCTTAAACGTGAACTAGACACAATGAATAATGTAGCGGCGGGGTATGAGTTTCAACCTGATATATGTAACAGGTAGATGAGGCTTGTTGTCCGAGTAAAATCACCTCTGCTAGGTTTTCCCTCGACATCGTGACAGGCAGCGCAGCGAATATGCAGATATCTGTGGCCAGCCATTGGATAAGGCCATGTAACAGCATGTTTCTTTTTCCCGAGGCATACTGGTCCAATTGTCTGCCTCGATCCTCTTTTCCATTAAACACCTAAAAAATAAGCGTTTTGAGTGGTCTCTGGTACTTGTCGCTCTGCACAGCCTCGCTTTACCGACTCGTTGAAGGCGGCTGTGCTGCTAACGGTGAAATAAAGAGCCGCCTCGGTGCGTTGTACGACTGAGACTGACCACGCATGGTTGAAACCGCATCTCATCACTCTTGATGAGGCGCGGATGCGGATTTAAATCACAGTTACATTCCACTCCTGTAACTACCATCGCCTTGTCACAATCACAGGCCTTTCAACCTCAATTTGAAAGGCAACCAGATATGAGGTTGTCAGGCTGCTGCGCCTCATAGACACATAAGTCTCCGGGCGTCAGGCTCTGACAGAAAGCAGATTCAAATGACCAGTTTCACATTAAATGATTACGAGATAGCGTACCACATGGAATAACACATTCGCCTCGTCATCGTAATATGTTACGACTTCGAAAGCTGAATGCCGCCCGTTTCCGAGTTACCTCAATGAGGCCAGGACATAAAAATGTCCATCTATGCACCTCAAGGACGTCAATGAAGACTCAAAACCAATAGTTACCAGAAGTTACTACAGTCAGTATATCGCTGCTTTGAGTATGTCCTCTCTTTCTGACTTGCACCATAGACTTCCAGAAAGCTGTTTTGACGGAATTGCCAGAAATCACATTACAAGTCTCCCCAGTAAAAACTTGACTCAAGCACCAGGAAAACAATTAGATTGGTTAATTTGATGGTCCCCAATATTGCCATCAAAGCCTTGTTCATGCGCTGTCCAGTAGGTAGGACGGATGTCCGAGAAAACAATGAACAGAGTTGTTACAATGCATTGGTCAAGGTATGGATGTTTGTTCAAGCCCCTGTTACACGACTTTAAACTAATGCCTTTTTAGGTGCTCGTGCCTAGCCATCTTTATGCTGGAAAAGGAAATATTTATAGTATAACCCGTTCTGCGGAAGCATCCATGAGAGGGAAATCTCGTAAGAGACAACTGAAGGACCCCCAACGGAAGTCCGTCTATGGAGGTCAAGTGCCTCGAGCCTACGCAGCATCCTTTCCTATATCCTATCCTAAAGAGGCGTTGAACTGTTCGACATATACATCCCCAGGAAACAACGAAATTGAGGATGAGGCGACCGACACTCGCTCGGAAAGGAATACATACGTTCAAGGAAGAGTCGACGGAAAGACTGAAATTTCACTGGTAGATGGCTTGGAGGAAGAGATACGTTGTTTGGATATTACCTTCGAGAGCCATCCCATAGATGGCGGCATCGAAGAAGCATATATACAGGGAGAAGCCTTGACACCCCCCGAAATCAAGTTCTCCGAAGACGGTGATATGGACGATAACTACTGGACTTGGGACCAGGATGCTCAAAGATTCCGACACTGGGATGCGGAACTTGGAGAGTGGTTGTACTTTCCTGAGAGGTTTGATTGAAAAGATCTGATAAAGCTTAGGCGGGTTAGCATGTGTAACAGCAACTTGATGTAGTCAGCACCATGAAGGAGAGTTCCATGAGACCAGTCGCTGTAGAATCCGTTCGCTGTTCAATACTGTTATGTTTCAATTTCAGCTAAGTACCACGTCACTTCATACTCTGCGCCATATAGTCCTTAATCTCGTCATTCGTCTTTCCTGAACCCGTATGCTTCAAATCAAGCCTTGCTTTCAGGCTTATCCTTGACAGTCTTATCATCGGGTGAAAAGCTTAAACTGACGCTGTTCACACAGTGACGCTCATCAGTGGGCGTGTCAAAGCCCTCGCCCTTGAAAACATGTCCTAGGTGACCGCCGCAGTTGGCACACACAATCTCTGTTCGTGCCATACCGAAAGCGCGATCCTCATGACGGACAACGGCCCCAGGGATGCTGTCAAAGTAGGCTGGCCAGCCGCAACCAGAGCTGAACTTGTGGCTCGCCTTATAAAGTGGTGCATCACAACCAGCGCAGGTATAAACACCCTGCTCAGGATAATGCTTGTCAAACTTTCCAGAACCAGGAGGTTCGGTACCCTTCTCACGCAGGATACGGAATTGCTCTGCGAATGTTAGCTACTGTGTAGAAGAGATGGTAGCAGTGCGAGAACATACCCTTGTTGAGGACGGCTCGCCACTCGTCGTTTGAACGTTGATCAGGGTAAGACATATTGGAAGAGTTCTTGGATGAAGTGCCAAATAAAGCGCCCAACAGAGGAATACCAGACATAGATCGAAGGGGAATAGGTCGAAAAGCCAGGTGTGAAGGCAGAGGAGGTCTCACGCGGGTGATATTTGAGAAAGTGTAGAAGAGTGTTGATAGTAATGGAGAGAAGCGCATTGAGAAAGGACTTGTATATGATTATTTATATTTGATTGAAGACCAAGCTATCATTCATGACTTTCAAGAGAGAGGTTATAAGTCCCCAGGTCTTAGTGGCAACCGGTTGGCAAATGTGACAAATCATGAGTTGCGAACTGTGGAATCATTTGCATCATCGAATTATTGCTGCTAAGCCCGCCACAGCCACATCTTAGTTATCCGCTTTATGCCCTTTGGGGCCCAACGGTTCGAGTATTTGCGCTTGAATACGCCGGTACAATTCCAAATTCGGTAATTTGATGATTCAACTTTGTGAGACGATTACTCTAAAAGTTTAAAAGTCTTATTGTCTTCGAGTACGATAAGGCTTCGGTTTCAGCCCCCATGTTTCGCATCTTACCAAAATGATCTGGGTCCTAAAGATATCTTCAGCTCATCACGTGAGACAGATCCATTTACCATTGAAGAATGGACAATAGGTCTGAGTTTCTTTGAGACAATTAGCAGGCTGAGATAATTAATTCCAAATTCCTTCAACCTGACTCTATTCACAAAAGAAATATCATGGTGCAAGGTGAAAGGAAAGCTTCGCTTCGATCGTCTAGTGGCTGGTGCAGTCTTGTAACCCCCGCCAATTCCAGGGGCCAGGTACCTACCACGCAGTGGAGTGTCCAGACCCGCCCCGCCCATGCATTAATTCCGCTGGGCAGCTGAAGGGAACTAAAACATCACCGACTCGACCACCTTGGCACCTCCCTATCAACCACCTTCTTCCAATTCTAGGCACACCCTTTTCGAACAGGTTGCCACTTTGCAACAACACTCGTTCAGAGTGACGCTTCGAATTCCTTCACCTCGAAGCCCACCAAAACCTATTCCGATCGTCCTGTTTATTTTCATTAATCAGATCTCACCATGTCCAGGAGAGCCCCGAACCCCGCTGCTGAGCGGGCGGCGCAAAACCAAGCTACCATCAAGAGTCTCCTCAAGTTGGAGGCCAATAAGGTCTGCTCTGATTGTAAACGAAACAAGCGTATGTATTAGACTACAAGTTTGCTAGCACATTCCTTCTGACCTTTTCAGATCCTCGATGGGCCAGCTGGAACCTAGGTGTCTTCATCTGTATCCGATGTTCGGGCATCCATCGTGGCATGGGCACTCACATCAGCCGAGTCAAATCCGTCGACCTCGATTCCTGGACCGACGAACAACTCCAAAGCATTCTGAGCTGGGGAAACGCTCGCGCCAATAAATATTGGGAGGCCAAGCTTGCGCCAGGCCATGCCCCTTCCGAAGCCAAGATCGAGAACTTTATCCGAACGAAGTACGAACTCAAGCGATGGGTTATGGACGGTCCCATGCCCGATCCCGCTACTCTAGATGCTGATGGCGACGACGATGTGCCCCTTAGTATTGTCAAGGAGAAGCAAGTCATAGAGCGCAAGGAGTCCATCAGAAAGGCATCCCTAGGCAACTCACAAGCACCGAAATCTGGCCCTGCACCCCAGGGAGATCTTATCGGCGGAGACCCTGTTCCTGTGCGATCAAGCAGCGCTGCCCCTCAGGCGGCGAAGGTTGCTCCCAAGGCCGAGCCTGCTCCCTCAAGGGCAACAAGCACAAAGGACTCACTACTTGGACTTGACTTCTTTGGTGAACCCGCGGCTCCTCCTCGACCGGCTAGCACAACTGGTACTGCCCCGAGCGGTCAGTCTCGTCCCGACTTGAAACAATCTATCCTATCTCTATATGCTACTGCGCCTAAATCGCAACCTCCTGCTCAACCTCAGCAACAGTCATCTGCAGGAGGCTTTGGTGGCCTTGCCTCTCCCACTTTCAGCCACCAGTCTCAAGGCTCTGTTGGTGGCTTCAACGACGCCTTTAGTAGTCTCAGCATCTCGAATTCCCCTAAGCCCGCCGCTCCCGATCCTTTTGCCAGCCTCAGCTCCGCCAGTCGTAACACATCAAGCAGCAATACTTTTGGTGGCCTAGGAGGAGGTAGCTTCTTCAACAGCAAACCTTCTCAACCTACTCCTCCTGCCCACCAGCAGCCGTCTTCCAACTTCTCGAGCTTCGGTGGCTTTTCCTCCCCACCGCCTGCGGCTTCTGCTGCTCCTGCCGCGCCCAAGCCCGCTCAATCCTCCGCCATGGGTGACCTTTTCGATCTTTCTGCACCTGTGACCGCATCGCCTCCTCCACCACAGCCCGCAGCCGCTTCTACCAACTCTGTCTTCAATCTCTCATCCCCTCAAAGCCCTCCTACCGCCGTGCCAACCAGCACTACGACAAATGCTAACGCAGCCGGCTCTATGGGTGGTTTCTCTGGTGCTGATGTTTGGGGTGGAAGTGACTGGGGAGCCCCTGCAGCTCCCACACCAGCTCCCGTCCAGAAAGCCCCTGAACCACCAAAGCCCGCGGCCAACGACTTTGGCTGGGGCAACACGGGAGGGGCCTTTGCCAACACACCTATCGTTCCTGGAGCATCAGGGGGCTTTAATCCTATTGCATCGCCCAAGGTATCGGCTGATGAGGAGTTTGGAGGATGGACAAGCAGTGGACCTGCTGCCAGTGGCAGTGGTGGTCAAGCCAAGCCTAGCGGTGGCTTTGGCGGAGACGAAGACTTGTTCTCTAACGTGTGGCAGTAGGCAGTGAGTTTTGGAAACATCTAGATGGCTTTTGGGCGGGGGTTTCTATAAAACAATTGCAGGCATGTTTGGGCGTTTGCATGTTAGGAGTCAAGTAGACGCGAAATAGGATGGCTTAAATTGTACGACCATTATGATATTGATTCGAGTGATGAAGCAATGTGAGTGTATTCAAATAACGCCGACCCAACGCTGCCAAAACAGTAAAAATCATGGGACACAACTCCTTAGCCTTTTAGCTGTGTACACTTGGATGCCCTTGACCATCTGTGTATACCACCTTAAACGTCCGTCTTCCCTACCAAACGGCCACCTTGTATTATGATCGTTCCCTGTCCAGCTTATACCTGTGTCAAGGCTCTTAGAACAACAATTTTGCACCGTAGAATAACACCAAGAAAACGCCAATAACGATTCCCGACAACTTGAGGATAGCGACACGGTTGCCTGATGCAGCCATGCGAGTTAAGCGGCCAGCGGAGCCCTTCATCTGTGTGGTCATGGAAGAGAAGGTATCGGACTGTTAAGAGGTTAGTAGGCTGTAAGTTGTCGCTTGCGAAGGGGGTATACGGACGGTGTTGTCGATGACATCCTGGGCTCGGGCGTTATCGTAAATGTCGACTGTCACACCGCGAAGGGCGGAGACCTTTGCTGAGAGCTCATCTAGGCGGGCATTGTTCTGGCGCTCTCGTTCGTAGGCTTCAGACATGGTGAAAGTTGTCGGAAGTTAGGGATGAGCGAAACAGGGGTTACCGGTATGGTCTGGTTTTCGATTAGAACAGATTATTTTGCGTATTATTTGTCGTCGCTTTGCAGAAGACGAGAGGTCTTCGTCGTCGTGAGCTGTATCCTCGAAATGTCAAGTGCCAAGTTGTGAAAGGGGTTCGAGTTCTAACACAAAACCGACAGCCATGACGGCCTCCTCGGTCGGCTCCAAGTCCGCCACGGCCACCTCACGCGGGCGCGCTGGACTTTAGTGGTACGTACTCTGATAATGACATCGCCACACTTCGACTAACAGCCACACCTTCGTCCGCTGATAAACTGGAGATTTCTCCATACACCAAAAAAAAGGCTGGAAATGTACTGTACCTTGGCGCCTGAGGCGGGGCAACATGTTACAGACAAGGCCTGATGAAAGAAAATGGTTGGGCAGCTACAAAAGGCTCTAAGTACAGTGGATTTATCGTTATTCACATTGACGCCAGGTTACCTGAATTACTGCGCCACAGGAGATGGAAGCTTCCCCATTACGAGGTGCCGTGAATGTGCATCTACCTAAGTCCAACGTCTGCACCTAACAGACTCTAGACCTCTACTTTTCTTTCTTGGTAGCTTTGTCGATCCTGCAAGTCTTGTATAATATCGCCGCAGAATATTCTACACTCGTTTGCTTACGTCCACTCCTTGGCATAAACCATCGAGGCGCAGCAGTAACTCGTCTGGTGACGACGCAACCCGGACAAGCTGGCTACTATACCTATCATATCAACCCCACTCACTCGCCCTTGTATTGAGAGCTTCTTGGCTCCTCCAACAACAGTTTTCGACTTGCGCGAAGACTACTTTCGATCCCTGTTCCTGTTTGTGCATTGTATCTCTTGAGCTTTGGTTGAGTGTATCAAGATGGGCATCAACAATCCCCTTCCGTCGTCTATGGCGTGTAAGTCGAGCCACCAATTCCGCATTCATGATCGCGCATCATGGGCCACTCCACCCCTCAATGAACCGATCAGCTCAAGTGCGAGACATGGCTAACACAACTCCTCAACAGCGGAATGTAAGAAGTGCGGCAAGATTCTGACTTCCTTTATCAATCCTCGCCAGTCTTTCGGTCCCGACAAGGTCATTCCTCCATCCATCCTCGCCAATGCTAAGGGCCTTGCCATCATCACCGTTCTGAAGGCCGGCTTCCTCGGCTCAGGCCGTTTTGGCAGCGGTCTCGTCGTCGCCCGACTTCCTGAGGGTGGTTGGAGTGCCCCGAGCGCTATTGCGACCGCCGGAGCCGGCTTCGGTGGTCAAGTTGGTTTCGAATTGACCGATTTTGTCTTTATTCTGAACGATTCGAGCGCCGTCCGATCCTTTGCTCAGGCAGGCTCTCTGACACTGGGTGGCAATGTTTCCCTGGCAGCTGGTCCCGTCGGTCGCAATGCCGAAGCAGCCGGCGCTGCCTCGCTTAAAGGTGTCGCCGGCATCTTCAGTTACTCCAAGACCAAGGGTCTCTTTGCTGGTGTTTCCCTCGAGGGATCTGCCATCATCGAGCGCCGTGATGCTAATGAGAAGATGTACGGCCAGCGCTTCACAGCGCAGCAGCTCCTCACCGGTTCTGTGAGGCCACCTCCTCAAGCCGCCCCTCTCATGAACATCCTTAACTCGCGCGTTTTCAACGGCATGAGAGGCGGTGGCGACGACGCAATGTACAACGACGTTCCTGTATACGACGAGCAGCACGACGATGTTGTGTGGAACGGTCGCCGTGGATCTGCGATGGGCGAGGGCGTGCAGCGCGACCGTACAGGCTCAGGTTCATATGATGACAGCTTCGGACGACCCAGCCGGTCGAATACATGGCAGGACGATGTATACGACAGACCAGGCGGTTTTGGCGGGCCCACGCGTTCCAGCACATTTGCTTCTGGTGGTGGAGCGAACAATGACTACGTTTATCGTGACAATCCCACAGGAGGTTCAGGAGGATTCGGCGCCGAAAAGAAGGCTGGCCCTGGACGGCCAGCGGCTCCCAAGCCGAACTTCGGTGCCAAGCAAGCAATGCTTAAGAAGAACGAGGCAGTTGCTGTGTACAACTTTGATGCGGATCAACCAGGTGATCTGGGCTTCAAGAAGGGAGATGTCATCACTGTACTGAAGCGAACCGAGAGCGATAACGACTGGTGGTATGTATTCAACAGTAATCGCTCAAACGTCGTCACAATAACTAACAGCGCATAGGACGGGACAAATTGGCACAAGAACAGGCATTTTCCCTAGCAACTATGTCAAGATGAAGGAGTAACGGCTGTTATCTTTGTATCGATTTAAATACCCTTTAGGCACGTTTCGGATGGATACCTTATGAATACGACGGCTTTTTTGTCTTTTGTCTATCTTGGAAAATGGCGGCTGCAAAAGATTGTACAGGTCTGCACCATGTGTCCTCCACAAACTTTCTGAATCATCAAACATCTACACATTTGTAGCAGATAGATGTTGTATCACGCCTGAACTTTCACTAAATGGTGTATTTACTAACAGGAATATATAGGAAGGCGTGTCGGTAAATGTCTAAAGCTCATGATTCCCCACGAAATTATCAAGCCGATACATTGAAAAATCTCAAATAGCTTGAGCTTTAGGCAGGAGATATGCACAAGGCCTCAAGAATAGTCGTTCTCGTACTTTAAACACAATAAGCCTCTGTAGGCGCACATAACGGTTTGGCGCAATAACAGGAACTGTAGGAAGACTATTCGCCACATCAGAAAGTACTGCCGTAGATGTGATCGTGGCTCCGCATAAGAAGTAGAGACGGCGAGTTGCTGTACGTTATGGCTGATCCCTCACACGTAATCTAGTTACCCCTGATATGGCTAGTTGGGGACGGGCGTTACCCCTTAAACTACGGTTGAGAAGTTTGGTCATATTGGGCTGTATATCAATGACAAAAAGCACCCCAAGGTTGGGATCCATAACGAATGCTTTCTGTCAACTGATGGCTTTGTCACCTGAGGCAGAGTTCTAGGATTCATATCATGCCCAAGCAATGATTTTGTTGCTGAGGGCATCAAACCCTGAGCCTTAGCCAGATATTTAAGCATATGTAACAGAGTTCACACAAGAAGTTAAAAAGAAATGTTGGGAAATTTCAAGTGCCAATCAGGCTTTTTGTAAATGCAGATAGAGCAGTAGCTTTGCGATCTTAATCCTTAATACCAGTAACAGGTAGGTCCTCGAACATGACTTCCATGGACCATGCTTAACCCTGACCCTGGGAATGTATCCAGACCTTATATCGGGTCCGACAATTTAATTTAAAAAGCTTGAATGATGCATATGCTTTTCAAGAACTCGAGGATATATACAAATAATACAGCCTTGGAATACACAGTGCCATCGTTGGGTACAAGACTACCTAGGTATTAATCTAGGTGCATGTCCCTGGATGCTTGCGAATGAGGTGCCAGGCTACCTCTCGGGGTGTATTTGTGACTTGAATAATGTGGAAGGCTCTCGCAAGCTCCCCTTTGCCGCTCTCGATCTCTTGTATTCGCTCGTTGATAACGTCGCGTATGTGTTTGTGGAACCCGGTCCAGAGCTTGAGCCTCTTTTGGCTCCGGTGCTTGCCCATGTTGCGAGATAGACGGCTAACAATCATGATGTTGTTGCCCCTCTGCTCGGCCCATTCCAGCGTGTGTTGGGCACCGTGCTTCTGGCTGATGTTTCGATAGAGACGGACATCTTTGTTGATGACCTCCTGAGTGTCGTTGAGATGGATGTCCTTGAAGAGGTTTCTCAGGCCCTGCTTCTGACAGAACCAGCCAGAACGACTAGCAAGACGCTTGCTAATGCCTGCGATTATAGAGTCAGAAAACATATACGTACTCTAGTAGGACATTTGAGGTTGCAACCTACGTTGAGAGGACTCGCGCATCTGTTTCGCCATGATGTCACGGACTTTCTCGACATCAATGTCAGGGAACGTCTCCAACAGCCGTTCTATATCGGGACTGTGAGACATTTCTAGGTTGTTGGGACTGGGGGCTGGGCTCGGAAAAGTTGTGAGGAAATCTGGGTCTTCAATGCTTGGGAGGACCGTGTCGGATATAGACATCGTGGTAGCTAGAATGATTGTAATATGGAAAGAAATGTAGCTCAACTCTAACCAATGGGAATACGTGAAAGTTCGGCAAGAAATCTAAACCCTTGGAATAAGTTTGGTATTAGGGGGCGTCTTGATGCCGTGATAAGTTCGATGGACAAAAGACCTAAAGGGGGTCGGTCGGTTGTTGACGGGGGAGAACGAGAGAGTCCGAGGTAGGTACGGTACAAAGATTTATATATTAGGAACGGTGAGTCAGTTTCAGCAATAAATTAGTTGTCTACAATCACTTGAACTCCCATAATAAAGTCAAATGTCCGAGTTTCCTTCCTTTCACATACAACAGTCCGGGTTTAGAGGCAGGTGACTCGTCAAAGAGTCGTCACTCCCCACCGACCATCACTTGAAGCTTTTTAAACCAGAAGTCTCTACGCCTTGCCCATACTTGCTTTAGATAGAACTGTGCGAGTAAAGTTTCGTCACCACCCCTTGCGACATCCTTTTCGAACTGTTCAAACAACGTGGCTGTTGCTTGATCCAAATCCTTCAATGTGTTGCAATCAGTAAGCATAACCCATGGCAAGACCTCCACGCCCGAGATTTCTTGTCTCAATTCTGAAGAGCTCGGCAAGCTAGTTGAAGCTTTCGGGGTCTTTGGGAGGGTTGTCTGACATTCGGCGTCCTTGTACATATCATCTTTTGCTTTCACACTCGCAAACGTACCCACCGAATTAGAGCCAGGAGGATGGTCTTCAATACTGTGAGTTAGATTGGAATAGTTATCAGTGTTTTCTGACGTAAGAGCTCTGCGACTGGGCTGATTCAGCCTCTTGTTTGTCGTGTTGTACGTGGAATAGGTGCTTTGACATTTCCCTGAATTGATTGAATCTGTCCTCAAAGGTTGGTCAAGAGATCCCTTGGATTTTCCAGAGCCAGAGGATTTCTCGAGACCTGGTTGCACATTGACATGCACTTTAGGCTTCTCATATGGCGCGGTGGTCTTTGCGCGTAAGTCAAATGGCAACTGTCTGGGCCGAGGCATCGAATTGCGAAAGTCCTGGTTGTGCAGTGGCTGTTGACGGTACGGTTCGGGCGAAAGGTCCTCTCTTAAGTCTGCGTGCTTATTATAACTCTTAATAGCAACGTTCTGGTGATATTCAAAAGAACCGACTTTAGAGCTTTCACGAACTGGGAGACTCTGAGCATCGGGGCCTGTTATGGTTACATTCACAGGCACCATCATTTCGGTCCTACCGATGGGTGACTGTGTTGGAGGCGGATTCAAGTTAAAGGAGTACCTCAGAGGTGACCCAACGCGAGGTATATGTGAGCGTGTACCGTCTCTTTCAAGCAACATGTTGTATGGGTTGAGCTGTGCCGTCACTGGGCTAGTATGGCGCATTTGGGTTCCTGGTAAATAGCTTTGCATAGGCATTGACTGCGCTCTTTGTGTCTGCTCGATATGCGAGGTCGGGATTGTCGAAAATGGTGAAGGCTGAAAAGGAGCGTTCAACATTGTGGTGAACGAGAAGTCAGATTGAGCACCAGCTCCTTGGAAATCATTCGGAGGTAATAGAGAGGGCGGCGTGATTGAGGAGAGTCGTGGCCTTAGGTCAAACATGGCATCGCGTGTTTGGGGTCCGGGTTGAGGGGGAACTGTCAGAAGAGATGCTGGTATTGCCTCGCAGGCGAAGAACCCAGCCCTCTGCAGCAAGCAAACAGCAACGCTGAAATCTCTCTTCTCCTCGAACTGCGCGAGGAGCGCTTGGGGCTTCTTGGGTACAGATACACAGATTCGATTAGTTTGCTTATTGATGCTGATAATCTCTCCAGAGGACTGTGATCCTCCTCTTATTTCGCTGAGTCGAAGTGAAACCTGGCCTATTAGCATCCCACTCGAGCCCATCACCACAAGTCCGTACCACTTGTTGTTTCCCTTTATGAATCAATAGGACCAAGATACCCATCTCTGATTCGATCGGCCTTTCACCTTCGATTGTCAAGGTGAAAGCACTGTGTGGGTGAGAAGAGTTATAGGCTCTGGCGGATGGTCCATCGCGGATCTCTAAGTAAACGAGTGGGCACCGGGACACAGGAGTCGGGGGACCGGCCATGATAGAATTTAAAAATGGAAGACTGCACACTATGTAGAGTGAACGAGTTGAAGTTTGGTCGGATTTGGTTTGGAGTTCACAGTGATAAAGTCATCCGTGCCTTGTCTGTTATGCAATTGGTCTTCAACATGAGGACAGTTTCTCCTTCCAAAACACTGCCTGATACCTTAAGGACCTGGGTGGCGAGTAGGTACTCCATGACCCGATGCACCTGCCCATCCTTATTGCCTACCTACCTACTAAAAAAAGATAAATTCAAAGGCCTAAGCATTCCCAACTTTGGGCAGGAGAGATTGAGGTTGAAGGGATAACATTGATTGGCTACCAGGGAACTTACCATCTTGTTAGCAAGGGTCACGTGGAGATAAGCTTGCTTAATCTTACCCCCAAGACTTCGACGCGCCGCGCCAAACCAAACTATCAGCGACTGACCCATGCGATTTGAGAATCGTGGATCAAGCTGCAAGCACCCACGGTATCTCCAAAACCAGCCAATTATCGATACACAGGTCATTGAAGCCTTTCAGACGCTGCGTGGAAGCGCCTGTCTGTGGGAAATCTTTCTTGACTGCAAGACGTTCAACGCAGCTCGACGACAAGAGACCTCTGCCCCTTCTTCGCGACTGCGCATTTCGTATCCTGTTTCTATCCACCCGCGCACAAACAGTTCACCGCACGATCTCTCAGTATGGCCCCCGTTCGCAATGAGGTGCCGCCGCACACGATAGATCGCACCCCCGAATACGAGGACTTCATGTCGCGACTCCGTGATTATCATGCCAAGCGAGGAACGACACTTGATCCAGAGCCCAAGGTCGGCGCAACACATGTTGATTTGTTCAAGGTCTTCAATCACGTTGTTGAAAGTGGCGGCTATGACAAGATCTCGGAGGAGAAGCTTGCATGGCGCCGTATGGCGTCTGAGCTGGGCATATATTCTAACAATGAAGCTTCAACTGCCTTCTCGTTGAAGGAGAAGTTTTACAAAAACTTGGCTGCATTCGAGATCAGCACAGTACATGGAAAGGAACCTCCACCCAAAGACATTCTGGAGGACGTGACGGCTAAAGGTGCTGGTTTGTTGTCACGCACAAGGGAAAATTTCTGGGGGAAGAAAAGAGAGAGCAACGTTGGTGCCACAGACTCAGCGGCCTCGGGAGACGATGGTACACCCGTCCGCGAGCGACCCGTGCCAGACACTGCTGCCAGTGCGCGTGCATCCAGAGGACTGCGTGAGGCACCTCCTCAGCGCGTCATCTTTCAACCGGATACTGGACCTTCGCGAACAACCCGACATTCTTCTGCTCACCATGCGAGCAGTACCAACTCACCCGCCGCCAACCCTCCTCAGACCCCCTCGCATCACCCAAACATGCACGTACCTCAGCAGCACCAACAGCAGAATTACCAGGGAAATCGAGGTCCCTCGGTTCTTCACCATCCCACTAACTCTGAGAATACATCCAACTTGGTCACTGCCTATCAGCCGCGATTTTCTAAACCCTTAACACTGCGCGCAGTGCCAACCCCGAGCAATGCGCCCACCGAGTTCCAGAAACCACGCCAAACTCCACGCATTGACCCTCGTCAAGCAATGCAACCTGGCAGTGAGTATATATTCGTTATTTCTTTGTCGTTTTCTTCGACTAACTGTATTAGCCGGTTTTGATGGTCCTAACATTTATATGAGGTGTTTGAACGCTTTGCGATCAAACATTCCTGCTGAACAAGCCTTTGCGCTCAGTCATTTGGTGAAAATATCGTTTGAGCGAGGTGATAAGTACAAGTTTGATTCATTTCCAGGTCTGGCCGAAGGTCTAGTTGACAAAGCCCTTGAGGTGGGACATTTGTTCTACCACGTCAACTGGAGTATATCCTGGAACCTCCCATATGACTCGAGTGATCCAAGTGCCCTTGACGGAAACTACGGGACACAAGATATCTTGGAGCGAATCGAAAACCTGATCGAGAAGGATGTACCCGACATTTTACAAACTGAGTCATACGCAGACAATATGGTGCTGATCACTGAAGCTGTCCTGACATTACGGAACATGGTCACTCTGCCGGAAAATGCTCACAACATATCAGACTTCCCTCCCGTCAAGGACCTTATTTGTATCATCTTGAACCTACCACAGAAGGATTCTCTTGTGGAACTGAAGCATCTTGCCCTGGACATTGCTGAGCAGTTAACGCCGTTCATGACATTGGACTCAGACGACCCTATGTATAGGACATTGTTGGAGCAGTTGACGTCTGATGACCGCGGTATCATTCTGACGTCTCTTCGGGCGCTCGGCCGCATCTCCATGAATCTCGAAGCCACGAACAAGCTAAGCAACGTTCCTGGACAAGTGCTCCAGCGACTTGCCAGTTGGCTTTTGCTCAATGATGATGAGCTTATCGACGCGTGTCTCGATTTCCTCTATCAGTACACTGCTGTTGTGTCCAACGTGGACACCTTGGTCCGGTCTCTGACGCCGGAGAACCTCATCGACCATCTTGCTCGCCTCCTAGCTCATGGTGCTCGTAAGACACAACGCGAGTTTGTTCTCGTGCCCGAACAAAGAATTCCCGCTCGTGACCAGATTGCTCCCATGCCTGAAGATCTTCTTCAGGAGATGCTCAAGCTTGAAGAGCCAGATCGTGTTCACCGTTGGGTTCGCTGCTTTTTCGAGGAGGACAACAATTCTTTTGTAACACAACTAGCCGCCTGGCAGGCGTACCAAAACGCATTTGTCGCACCACTTAAGGTCATCAATCAGCCTCTTATCACACCTGCCGACTTCATCCGAAACAGTACGTCTGTATATAAGGATTCAAATGCGCAGGTCCTTCGAGAGCCTGGCGACCCGCAACAAAAATTCATCATCCACGGTATCCGCGCAAGACCAAAACCTCTTGGCTTGGATGGCAAGGAGTACGGACGATGCCTTTGGGCCTCCAATCCCAACAATAAGCTTGAGAAATGCGGTCACTTTTACATTCAACCTGAAAAGCTTTGGGAGCACATCCTCGTGGACCATCTCGGAGAGAAGCGAAATGAAGGGGGGCAATTTGACAACGTCGAGAAGGAATTTACCTGTACCTGGGATCAGTGCTCCCGTTATCCCAAGTCCACCAAAATGCGCCTTCAGGATTTCGCGAGACACATCAACACGCACATTTCTTCAGCATTGCCCAGCGATTCGCTTAGTCGAAAGTCGGAACGTTCATGGATTATTCCTGCCAAGACTATGGCTGTGACTTTTGAGGAAACTACAACAGCACGGGACGAGCGAAATCCAAACCTGCCGCCCCAGGCAGCCGGTATTCCACTCAGCGCTGCGCTAGTGCTGAGGAATATTGCTCGCAATGTGGTCAAAACGGAGGCTGAGGAAGAGATGGTCAAGAAACAGGAGAAGGTGGGTGAGATAGGAGGCTGGAACGAGATCCTTTTCCGTCCTCTGTTACCGCGACTGTTCGAGATTCTTGCAGAGAACAGGGCTTTGGTATGTTTATCAATCCTATTACCGTTGCCATGAAACACTTGTACTGATCAAATTCGCAGAGCCCTTACATTGCATCACTCCTTGATTTGGTCCGTATTGAGAATGACGAGGGGGGCCGATGATGCAGTTTCGCAGGATGGCGTAAAGGAAAAAGACGGGGCGTTGTAGCGATATGCTTTCAAGTAACCTCGTGTTGAGGAGGCATTGTTCGCAGTGATTTACACAGGCTTTCTCGCATGAGTGAAACTTGGTGGAGATCAGGATGGTATTGTGTCGTTTCACACGGATTACTTGTAATAATACCCTGCCCGTGGGCGTTCTGGGCTGGCTGGCTTTTTTTTGGATGAGCGGTAGATCTTTGAACTCGAAGACTAAGAACATTAACAGTATGCATTTTGCAGAATTGTATAGCACCTTTGTCGATTTGTGTGTTTGTCGCATAAATCAGTTGGGATGAATCAAGTGCGGTTACCTGTTGGTGCTGTACAGGTGATGGCGAGTATATTTTGATGACATGATATCTTCAGCAAAGGCAGTGCCGAAGTATCTGGCGATATAATTCAACATCCCTCAAGTCCACTGTAAATTCAACTACCGGCCCGGACATCTCGTGGGCTTCCCATCACCGCATTTTTAAACCCGGGCCGGTGCCTCTCCTGTGCATACATCTCAACGCCAGATCTCAGTATTCGGCTCTATCGTCAGCCGCAAAACTACTCGTACGAAACATACGGGAACCGCCGTTATGCGCATTTGGGGAAAGGGGGTAAAAGAAATGCATTGTGGCTGCTCGATAACAGCGGTTCATTCTCGCTAACTTGATAAAATTCAACATGAGAAATCTAATCCACACAATACCCCAGACTCGAGCACGTCTGTCGATGGATGCTGATAAGGGATGGAAGAGCCGTGCTTCTGAGAGGATTCTGGAACTCGCCCGAATGCATGCATGCACCTGGTGCCCTTGTTCCCTTGACAGCTCCCCACCACACGATAGCTCCAAGGGCAGGGCAGGGCTGCAGGCAAGGTATTGCGTGCCTGGTTGTGAGATGGGCCTCAACATGTCAGTGAACCTCGTACAAGCCGATCACTTGGTTTGACAGGAGGCACTTTGATTTCGATAGTGCTTATACTACGTAGTATGCCCTATCATGAGCTTATTGTCAGACTGTTTACACAAAGAAAGTCTCTTGACATTGCAGATCCAAGGGGTGTATTCGACCAACGCTGCTCACAAGAGGTCAAGACCTAAACCAAAGTGTGCCTCGAGGCTCTTACCCTCGAGCTCGCTTGTGCTTGTTCAAAAAATGAAGAAGATCATGTGGGTCACCCAAGGAGCTCCAAGTCCGCTTTGCCTCACGCAAGAATATCTGTCCTACAGAACTAGCGATGCAGCCTCTTAGGAGGACAATTGAATATCGTCTGATATCTTGTTTTTGCTTTGTCGTCTGAACGGGTACAAGCGGAGTCATTCGATAAAGCGAGTTAGCAAAACCGTAATGAGTTCGATGTATACACCGTCTTTTGGTGTTTACCCTGTGGAAGTCATCATGATGGAAATTTGGCTTCGATTAAGTCACAAATGACGATCGCCATGTTTAACAACCAAGCGTAGCACATTTCATCTCGTCATTTTTGTGACCATTGAATAGACTACAGTTGGTAAATGACAAAGCCAACCCCCACTGATACAACTAAGCTATCTTTGTCATTGTTTCCTATCATTCAGACTACGAACTGAGAAAGTGAGAGAACATTCTCGGTCAGGGTGGTATGGACGAATGGGGGGCGCCAATGGGTGGGTTGGTGTTAAGGTTGTCTTGGCCATCTAGGTGTAGCCTGGTCTATCCAAGGAGGTGGGATGGCACACCGAGAGGTGAGTAGTCTAGGAGTTAGAAGCGATATCTGTTAGTGTATGATTCTGACGCAAAAAGAAAACCTCAAGGTCAGAATGAAGTTTCATTACGAGACGAAGTAGAAAGAGTTTCTAGATGTCATGTCTTGTAGCTATCATCCCCCTCACCTTGGAGCGGTTTCGGTGAGGAAGTACTGACTCGACCAAGACGTGGATGGTGGATGGACCAGGATCAGCATCATTGCGATTGCAGCCGTGTTACCCGGAATTGAGAGTTGAAACCTTCCGTGGTGTCCAGGGAACGCGCAACATCAGATAGATGTCTGTCTGTGTGTGCGCCCCAGCTCGGCTCGGGTCTGAGAACTGTAGCTGTAGCACATTATTCAAGCACTTGCAGATTGCAGTAAGTATTTGGTTGGGTGGATAGCGGTGTAATAGAAGGTGGTGGAAAAGAATTCGTCTGCCTAGAAAGATGGAACAAAGCCTGTCTTTAGATGCTGCCGCCCCCCATTGGTGACAGACTAACTACTGCAAGCCCTAGCGGATGAGGTGCCAAATTAGCTCAGAGGCCAGCCATCATCAACAAGTTAGTGAATGTTGTTATTTGGATTGTCTTTGGTGTTGAGGCAACGTGCACGTCTGTGCTCAAATTGTTTGCCGGTGGCCGGACAGGCGCAAACCAAAGGGACAGCAATCTAGAACTAGAATTAGGCAGGTAAAAGCCAAGACATTCCCCGGAACGCTCGGACTGTGTAAAGCCTTGCATCAACTTTGTTTATTTTGAGGGAGGATGAATGGACAATATTTGCTTGCCCGAGCTATCCAGCAAAGAGTTGGAGACTTCACATCACATCACCACACCTCATCATGTAAGCGCCCGCTGTGGATGAGGTTGAGAGGGAGAAAGAAAGGTGGGGGGTACCAGGAATAGCTACCGAGAAAATACTAGCAGAGCCCACCTCAGCCAAAGCTACCCCTGCAACGTCCCGAAGAGCCCCTAGAGGCTAGGAGTAGGCTCCCCGCGACCCGCCATAGCTCCCCACGGCTGCCCGTGGGATCTGGGTTTCTAATTGATCTTCTCTCCACTTGGTGCATCAAATCCCTGGGTGCCCCATATGCTTGTTTCCCGCTCTCAACCTCATCATGTACATACATGTAACTTTCGGTGATGGATGTGCAAAGTGTCTTTTACGTGCCACCATCAGCGTCAATGGCTGATTGTTTGGCCGAGATCGGCGTTGAACAGAGAGGGATACGCAATGATGTCGTGTTGTGTTTGTGCCTGTGTCTCTGAAGAGAGACGTGAATGTGAGACGCAATAGAAGGGTGAGAAAAGAGGCTGCCTCTAGACCGTCACCTCCGAATTAGAGCTGCATATGCATGTTCTGATGTGGGCATTGAGAAGCAACGGAGAACCCCACGTTGTTATCAAAGCTATAAAAAAAAAGGTCGGAGGGTATGAAAGAAACCCGGACCGGCTGTATAGCAGGTTATCAATCGATCAGAACAGAATATGTAGCAGTACTTTATTTGACTGATGATACAATTGTTGATTGGGAACCTAACTTTTAAAATACCTTATGTAAACTTTTGCGCAATGCCTCCAAGACGATAAAAGAGGAAACAACACCATCTCACCTCAACTAAGCCTCTATGTAAAACACCATGGAAATTTTCTGATCACCCGCATAGCCAATATTTAAATATTCAAAACAAAACTAGTTGAATCTCAGACCATGTAATGAAGCCCCCGCATTGTACTGCTTCTGCGTGCCTGAATGCGCCTCTGCTGTGGTCTAGTACCAAGTCTCGTCTTTGATCAATCTCTTGACAGGTTGGAACAGGAAATGCAATGACCCTGTCAGTGGCCCTGGCAATCGATCTTGTGACCATCACAAATCTCCATCCCGTCTCACTTTTTGGAGGAAACCCCGGCTGATGCGACATCGGTGCCCCGGTCCTCCATGATGTGAGGTGAGTGTGAGGTGAGTCCAGTTTGTGTTACCCCCTTTCTTAGGCCCGAACTAATAAACTTCTAATCCAGGAACCGTACCAATGTACCTCCATACCTTTTCTATAGTTGCTGCTACAAATCTGACCTCACCGTCTTACACCGAAGTCGGTGAAGAACCGTTCTCCCTTGCTTGGGCGTCAGGAAGCGTGCCGTTGCTCCACCTACGTGTATTGTGTATTGTAGCTGCCATATGGATTGGATGCCTATATAAATCCATTGCCGGTCGGAGCTAGTTCCCCATAACCTTTCATCACACATTCGCACTTTCTACGACTTTAGCTCCATACAGATTCTTTTCTCGCTTTGAACCAAAGTTCATCTGAAGCTGTATGTTGTCCCCAACAAACTTCTTCTTATTCTTGTTGCCAATTCAATGATAACGGCGACTAACAAATTATAGGTTTTCATAGACACATTCTCCGCACCACCTTGGCGAGATAGCTTTCCTGCACCATAGCATAGCATTTGCCACCAAGCTTGCCTGTCCAGTCCCGGATCCGAAGATCAAGCCCGAATCTCCGTCGCCCAAGACATCCAGACCAAAACAAGACGATCTATCTCAGATCAGCTCTGCACAGCAAAACAAAGCATAATTCAATTGCCGTTCTGGAGTCGCTATTGAAGAGCCCCGAAAATAGTACCGGTCCTCTCGCAGTCACCTAAGCTTGGAACAAGCGAAACGTACCTTTCCTGAACACAGAGGCCTATCCCGTCTCCTAAGACTACGGAGTTTTCCTGCCGCGAGATCTGCACTTCACATACCTACCTATCTATATTTGCCTGCACTCTTACTCCCGGTTCCACTGTTCTCTCAATCCAGGCCCCCCGCTGCTACCCTCCTTGAACAAGCACTAGAAGCCCCCAGAGCCGCCAACAGGAGCAGATCCCTTGATTCCAGCCCCAGCTGAAGTCATCTGCACCGTACCTTATCGCTTACAGTCCAAGGACCTTGCAACACCACACCACACCCATTCGCCTTCCTCACGGACATACCGCCACACTAAATTCTGCACCTACCTGTCTACCTAGCAAGCCAAAGTAAAAGCTTGCCCTGCGACCCTACCGTACAATTTCTGCGACAAGGAAAAAAACTTTTGTGCCCAGGTCTAGAGTTTTCTTTGCATTGCTCTCATTGCCTGCACTCCCTCCACCTCCACAAACACACTCTACACTCTATCTGTGATTTGCTTTCGGACCCACAACCAGTCGACTATATATCAAGAGTATCCCTTCACCTATTCAACTCTTCTTCTTTTACAATCTTCATCTTCCATTCTATACTCCTCTCACTTGAGCACTTGTGTCTAAACTAAAGACCAAGATCCTTTAATATATAATCACTTCTTCTCCCTCTACCACCCCGGCTATCTTATATACCCATATCCTCTTCTCTGCCACCAAACTTCACAACCTCCGCAATGGCAATTTGTTCCATTTCTCGCAGCATCCTCCGTGCCACTCGGGCCCCTGCCGTTGCTTTCCCCAAGAACTCGCGATGCTTCTCGGCCACCCCTGTGCAACGTGTCATTGACACCAACTTGAAGAAGAACGTTGTCCGGGAGAAGGAGGTTCCTGTCACAGTCTACAGTGCTGGCCAAGGCACTGGTGACAAGCACACAGTCAACGTCCCTGAGGCGGCTGCTCGAGTTCCCAGCGAGCCTCGTACTCCTTCTCACGAGAGCGACATCGTTCAGCCTCTTACCCGCAAGACCTATGAGCAGCTTCCCCACACCATGCGCAGCATGAGTGTCTATGGCAAGACCATCATCCTCACTGGCGCTGCCCGTGGCCTTGGCAACCACATGGCTCGTGCTTGTGCTGAAGCTGGCGCCAAGAACATTGTCCTCTTTGACGCCAACCAGGAGCTTGGCGACGAAGCCGCGGCCGAGCTTCACGACAAGACCGGCCTCCCTGTCTCCTTCTTCAAGGTCGACGTTCGTGATGGCGCTGCCATCAACGCCGCCGTCGACGAGGTTGTTGAACGCTATGGTGCTCCCGATGTCCTTATCAATTCTGCCGGTATTGCCGACTCCAACATCAAGGCTGAGACCTACGACCCTGCCATGTTCCGTCGCCTTATCGACATCAACCTTACCGGCTCTTTCCTCATGTCTCAGGCCGTTGGCCGTGCCATGATGTCCGCTGGAAAGCCTGGCAGCATCATTCTCGTCGCCTCCATGTCTGGCTCCATCGTCAACTTCCCCCAGGAGCAGAGCTGCTACAATGCCTCCAAGGCGGGCGTCATTCAACTCGGCAAGTCTCTTGCTGCTGAGTGGGCCAAGTACGATATCCGGGTCAACTGCATCTCTCCCGGTTACATGGACACTGCCCTCAACCGAGTTCCTGCGCTTGACGCACAGAAGAAGATCTGGAAGTCCCTGACACCCCAAAACCGATTGGGTAACGTTGACGAGCTCAACGGTCTTTGCATCTTCCTCGCTTCAGACTCTTCCAAGTTCATGACTGGTTCCAACTGCATCATCGACGGCGGCTACACATGCTACTAAGCGAGCGGCACCCTGCTTTGACGGTTAGCGAAGAAATGGTTTCTACGAATGGCTGGATCGGGAAGGCCCCGAAAGAGGATTTGATTTTCTTTGTTTGGAGTTCCGGAAAGGATTGGTGACCTATTTTTGAGCAAGGACCAAGGACAAAAAGAGACGTATGATGATAAAACTAGATTAGCTCTGGATACCATAGAGCAGGATGAATCTGCCCGTATTAGACACGGAGCGACGCGATCCAGACAGGGGATCTAAATCTAATAGCCACTGGCATATAATGAAACGATCAAAAAGAACCACTTATCATCTTGGTGATTGTGTAACCGAATATCCTGCCTCGCCGCTTGAATTAGACTTTCGGATGCAAAACAAGGTTAATGTGTATCGTGCGCTAACAACCGAAGTTGCTTGTCCCTTGCGTCTGTAGAGGCAGATCGTGACTTTGATAACCCAAGGTACGGGTACCAAACCACGTGCAGTCTGGCCCAAGTCTAGTCCACCAATGCACGCCAATGTCAATCAATCATCGCATGTTTCCGAGCAGCCAATCACGATGGCACTCCCGTGTTGAAAACGGCAATCCAGCTTGAGCCAATAATTCGGGTCTATGTTATTCTCACCGCTTTATTTTCGCAGCTGTCGAGACGATCAAAACCGGGTCAAAGGCCCGGCCAGCCTTTTCATTTTGCGGTTCGCCAACTAAACTGGCGGTGGAGAATATGGGTCGATACTAACATGAAGGAAGAGAATAGGAGACATGAGGTCACGCTTAACAGTCTTCTGAATCAAAACATATGGGAGAGACATTTGGGGGAAATGTCTCATGAGGATGCAGGAACTAAGACAAATCTGATTTCTGTGGCATCGTGAAAATTGAGCACCTAGACTCAAAATTACTACACAGCCGAGTAGAGAGCTGAACCTTACGATAAACAACGACTCATGCGGAAATATACTACAGATTCAACGAACCAAGTTCCTCCACGTTCCAAGGATCTCGTGCAAGACACATACACCTACAGATCAAAGAGGACCCCGAGGTGTCACCGGCAGACCGCATTGTCGTTCCGGCTCATGATGGAGGGGGGGTTTTCGGAGGTGAGCATGGCTAACTCATGCAATGACTCGGAAGGCTTAAAGCCTCTCAATCATCTGCTGTCTATAACTTCTCGCCCTATTCTTCTTTTCTCGTTACAAAAGACCAAAGCACATACTCGCTCATGATATCTTGTTCATTGTCTACTCAACATTCCAATATCAAGTGCACGGTCATCAGAAAACCAACTCATCCTTTAAATCACCACCTCAAAAAAGGCTTCAGGATCATTTCCAAATATGAAACTGCTCTGCACTCCCTCCATCTCGCTGGTCCGCGCCGCTCGGTCCTTGCGCAACCGACTCATAAAAAGAACCCTCCTCCCAGCCCGCGCTGCAGCCGCCTCGGTACGCAACTCAATACACTTCTCCTCACCATTCTCGTCACATTCCCACGACAAGCTTAAACACCAAGCTCGACCTGCCGCCCTTGGCACTGTTGCTGTGCTTGGTAACGGGCTGCCCGTGGGCATGGAAGGCCACGCTGCTGTCAGAGAGGGCGAAGGTTGCTCGAGAGTCCGGAAGCATATCAGCCCCTTCTATCAACAATGGGAGCAAGGCAGCTTCATGTTTCAAAAGAGCAAGTTCTTGTAGGACGGAAAACATCGAAGAAACCCCAAGTATAGTCGCCATGAGCTGGTCTAGATGTTTTGTTATTTTGCCTTGTCGTCTTTGCGTTGGAGTGTTTGGTTAGTATTGGCTTCGTTTGTTCGGTTAGTTTGATTGGTTATGAGCATTAGGTCTGTTAAAACAGCGTCACCCAGAGTGACACCTGAATCCTGAGAAGTCCATTTCGTATCATCACCACAAACACATTCCAAAAAGCCAGGGCACCAAAGTAAGAAAGCAGACATTTTTTTATGATTCAAAGCTGGTGAGGAGACATGGCCAGGTCTAGTATCGTGACAGACCCAGCCTCGAGTGCGAACTCGATGTGCAAGAACAATTCGTATGCAGGGGTATATCCAGCGTGTCATATCTATGTGCTGCCAGGCGTCATCATGGTGTCCGCCTGCTGGCACCTTTTGGGTTTTCTTTTCTTGCCATGTGTCGAACTTGCGACCTCATGGGCATAACATAATCCGAGCCACCCCTTGACGCGGCACCGTACCAATTCCAACTTCAAGATGCAAGGCCTGCTATGACAGTTGAATAATTTGTGGAAGAAAATGGTCATTAGATAGTTGGGTATGCAGAATTGTGACACAGGGACGGATTGTGCCCATGGGATGTCGTCAATCGAGACCACTGCATCGACTTGAAGATACATCGATCATCGTCTGAAAAACGCTGGCAACAGTCGGCGAAGTCTCTGTTTTCTCACTGGGGGATCTGCAGGAGGGACTCTTCTCCCGGGGTGTACCTACTGCCCCTTGCGAGCCTTTTCTTGCGCCCTCTGTTCTCGAGCGGCTCGCACCAATGGTGATAGTTGAGCGAGATCAACACATTGCTTCATGAATTCATGCTGAAAAGGGTCAGTGGAATCAATCAACAGGAAATGTTTGGACTTACCCTCAGCAAATCATGAGCACTAGCTCGCTTCTCCGGATCCACCTTGAGTGCAAAGTATAGGAAGTCCTTGAACACAGGAGAAAGATCCTGCTCATTCTTAATGTGAGGAGTTCCGTTGGTTGCAATCAACCAAAGAGCACGCAAAGGAGATTCGGTCAGGTATGGCGGCTCGCCTTCTATCATTTCGATCGCCATGATACCCAAAGACCAGATATCGACCTTGCGTCCGTACTCTTTCCTGGTAACGACTTCGGGCGCCATCCAGTATGGTGTACCCACCATGGTTGTTCGCTTGTTCTGGGCCTCGTTGATGGTCGCACAGAATCCAAAATCGGCTGCTACGGTTAGTTGTGCCTTGCACTGCCACTGGAACAGTTGTTACTCACTCAGCTTGATCTTGCCCTCCAAGGATAGCAAAATGTTATCCGACTTGATATCTCGATGAATGACTCCCTTGGAATGCAGATGTTGCAGACCAAGAAGGGTCTCGCGACACACAGAAGCGATCTGCCCCTCGGACATGATATTGAAGGTGACAACATCCGTAAGGCTGCCTCCCTCCATAAACTCCATGACGACCCACAGCTCGCCACCACACAGATAACTGTCGATAAAGTTGACGATGTTGGGATGTGAGCTATCCTTCATGACAAGAATCTCGTTGATAATCAGGTCCTTCTTAGGTTGCTGTTCGAGATTCATCTGCTTGATAGCCACCAATCTGTTCGTGCCACGCTCGTGACCAGTAAAAACACCTCCAGATGCACCCTGGCCGATCTTGTTGAATCCTCGGTATATGTCTCGAGGATCGCCCTCGCTACAGATGCGCTTAAGGGCAGCAACGATATCAAGACCTGCGCTCTGACGGGCCCGGTGTCGTGGCCTAGCCCCGGGAACGGCTGCTCCAGGAGCCTGCTGACGAGGAGCGTTGTGCATACCATTAGACTCGGGGGCACGGCCGTATCCAGGAGCTGCTTGCATGTTCGGGTTCTGGGGATGAGGGGTTCGTTTACTAGGAGCACGGCCAATGCCGCCAGACATGGCAGCTTGAGCCTGGGCCATGGCTTGCTCTTGCTGCTGCTGCATAAGTTGTTGTTGATAAGCGGCGGCTTGCGCTTGGGCGAGCTGTGGGTTGGGTTGCGGAGCAGTTGGGGCGTATGTTGGTCCAGTGACGCGCGAATTGGACCTCGATCGGTGCTCTTCGGGGAGCATAGGGCCAGCATCCTTTGACATGCCGTAGGATTCGTCGCCGGACTGAGACATACCGATGCCTGAGTCCTTGGTCGAGTATGCGCCTTGAGGCATATGTCGATTGCTCATGCTGACGGGCGGTTTTGGAGCTGGGCGGCTGGGCATCAGGTCCTTACCAACCTGGCCTCGGGGAACAGGCGGTGGTGCTCGGGGATTCTCAAAACTTCCTTCATGATTGACAGTTGGAAACCTGGGGTTCGTAGGTGAAATATTGTTCGGTGACATACCCATATAGTTTGACGGGTACATGCCCGGTGATGCTGCAGTTGCCGGAGAGGTGGCATACTGGCCAGCATGATGAAATTTCTCGAGGACCTGATCTTCTGGGGGCCTCTCCGTGGTCTCTTTGTAGAACTGCAAGATATCAACCATAGTTTGCGGGTTTTCTCGCCTTTCCTTTTCAGGAATTCCGCTTTCGTTGATAAGCCGCTGCCATTCTTTTGGCAGACCCTAGAGTCTGTTAACGAGTATAGGAACAAAGAGACGGGAAGACTGACTGTAAACTGGCCTGTGGAACTATCATAGCCGACATGAGTAACGTGGACGGGGTTTTCAGGTGCAGAAATAACGGGTTTCTTGGGCGATCCAACCAAGCTGTTCATGAAACCGGAAAATCCTGACTTCTTTCGTAGAACAGCAGGCTTGAGATCCTTGCCATCGTCAGAATATCGCTTGGGGTTGACCGAAGGCCCATCGGTTGGAACCCTCGGGCCTAGGCTCTTCTCATTTAGTGATGAGTCCATCGCGGAGAAGCTGGTCGAAGTTCGTAGGGCAGGGCTAGCAAGCCTGGAATCGGTAGGCGCCTTGACGATTTGGGGCGGGAATTGACGAGGGACAGCAGCCTTCGGACTAGGAATCTTAATCGATTCGATGCGGTTCAGAATGGCAGCGCCGTCAAAAGGAGCGCCGATGAGGTCGTCAGGCACCGCTGTCTTACTGAGAGGGCGGAGGTGAGAATCGGAGAGACGGTCGGGATGACGGGGGACAGGCGCCCAGTGATTAGCGGGGGTGAAGTCGCCCTGGGGTGAGATGGGCGACGGGACAGGTCTTAGGGTGTTGTTGTTGGCGGATAATTGAGGATGAGATCGATCAGAGTCTTGCCAGTCGGACACGGTCGCGGGGTTTGAGCGGGCTGGGGGAGCGCTGGGGGCTCTTCTCAGACTCTGGGAACTGCGTTTGCTCTCGAGGGACTGGGCGTCGAAGGCACCACCATCGAAGCCAGAGGAGGAACGAGCGTAGGCGTAAGTGGGAGGTTTCTTGATGAGTTTGCGACGATGTGAAGTTGCGGTATGAGCAGACGCAGACGACGCAGAGGTATATCCGGGGCCGTCCATGATCCAGCGCCAAGCAGGAAGCAGCCTGTCAACTGAGAGCAGTTGGGTTGGGGGGGCCCTTTGGGGCTAAAAAAAGGCCTTAGAGGGACGGCGGGCTGCTGCTGTTAGGTACGGGATTTTTTTTTGTGATGGGCCGAGCGAGCAGGTGGAGGAGACTGAACTAGACAGAAACAGAACAGGTATCAAGTCACAGGGTGTGTGTGCAGGGAAAATGAAGGGGAGGGAAATCAGAAGAGATGCGCATGCAGCGCAATGCAGTGCAGTGCCGTGCCGTGCAGGTCTGGCTCACTCAAGAGATAGAGAGGCCCTTGGTTTTTCAGAATCAAGCGAGACCAGAGGGAACAAACGAAGCCAAACAATAGGAGTTTGACGGGGGACTGGGGATTGGATGCACAACGCAGTGCGATGCGGGGGTATTGATATTGTTGTGGTGTGTGTTGTTTGGCCGAGTGGCGATGCTAAATTGGTGATGGCGGTCCTGCAAGTGGAATTAAATTACTTGCTTTGCCTTGCTTCGTCTCTGTTTGGTGTTCCTTTTGCTTCTGCGTTTCTCCTCCTGGGAATCCTACCCGGTGACTTCATAAGAGGAAAAAAGGGTAAGCTGCTGTTTGGGGGATAACAGGATAAGTGGGTTGGGGAGATCAAGTTCGAGAAGATAAGTAAGAGAGGAAGCTTGAGAACAGGAAGACAACCTACATAGGTACAATTATACACGCACTGTGTGGTATTCCTCAAATCAAGGGGAACTGAACGACAAGAAGGGTGAGTGAGATAAATTGGAATGCGGGAGGTGGATTGGGTTATGGGATAAGATATTACACTGTAGCATGGAGGCCCTTTAATCCAAGAATTGTGATACAAACGGCTGATGGGGCACTCTCACTCTACGGTTGTTGCGCGTAGTGCGGTGCTGCGCAACACATGGCACGGGCTGTCAGTGTTTCCGGACTCCTCTACCGTGATGCTGACGGTATTATCAGGAGCCCTGCGGGGGTGACACGGTTGCAAAGTCTTGCTGGGAATGGATCTCTCTGATGATGAATTGTTCAAACGACTGGAATTGGGGTCTTGATTAGCGAAGTTGTTTAGAAACAAGACATCAAGAGGCCCATGCTTCAAAATGAAGGGTTCAACCTGAGCACGACAACGAGAATGCTAGGTAGCAAACAGCTTGGAACATTTGCCTGATAAGGCTTCCTGTTCAATCCGGTCTCAATAGCTTCCTACAAGTGACCATTGTCCTCCGTAAAATCCCCTGGAAACCCTCACGTTGATACAGACGTAATGAATCAATTGGGTTTCTGATAGGCAAGGAACCGAAGAAATGGCTTGGACCCTGGACCCCAGCATATTAGGATAAGGTACATTCGATCAGCGGGGCGGACCACTCATGCAAAGGTACTTTGGCATTTGGCTGGCGCTGATACCCAACCCAACTCCTGTTAACTTCTGTCCCTTTTTCAAGGTCATTCAACGTCCCCCACCGTCGTTGCAACGCCATCTCTTGTCCCTCGGGCCGTTGGCGCGACTCGACAGTGTGAAAGCATCTTGCCAGCACTTGGTGGTTGGACCAGCGGCATGGTTGGAGGGTCATGGATGGTATCACTGCATCTTTTTTCCCCTGAGCGCCTCACAAAGAACGTTGTGCTCAAATGGATGCTTCACAGGATGACGACGCGGGGTGAATGGCGTATGGACTGCAAGTGGCCAATGTCACCTTATTTTTGTCGTTTGCACTGGACGAAGAGCTCTGATCCTGACACATGGTGGGTGCAGAAGGTGAGGACATTTGAGAATGAATAGACAATAGTGTGGGACGGATGTTGGTTACAGACTCAAGCCAGCCGTTTCCAATCGAATCAATCACTCATTGTTGACAAACAGTCTTCAATGAATGCAATCACATATTTTGGCTGCACTATACTGCCGGCGCCTGCTTAGCCTCGACTGTTAATCACTCGTATGGTTGGCTCTACTCCATACTCGTTGCACATACTCGCACTAGAAAACTTATATGAATCACGTCTTCAGGTTTTGTAACTTGGATAACTAACGTCAGTCTCAGGTGCATTATGTCACCCCAATGACTCGTTAAACAGGGCATGTTAGTAGACCACGATCATGGCCAATAGCTTAGCAAACCATGTTATCGTGAAAAATTAATCGATCTGTATCTTGCCCATCGAGCACTGTAACGCTGTTTGTATTAGACATCCCCCAACGGAAGACATACAGCTGTATCCAACGGGGCCATCCCTGGTATGCACCTACTGGCCAGTAACATATTGAACGTTCCTGTCGTAAGTTCATCACGATCAAGTGTGAGTGGAATCGAATGCGTTTTGATTCTTGACTGAGTGGAGTTTGTTCTCAAAGCCGGGCGGGAAGATTCAGGAGAAGCTAGAGATCAAAGTTTGGGCAAACTAGCCAGTCCTTGGCCAATCTCAAGCAACTGTCTCCTCCAATTTAAGACTAGCACAGGCACAAGCTCGACTTCAAGCTCAACTGCCCCGTCCTCGTGGGTCAGAACGCTCGTGGCTGGTGGAGATTGCCGACGATTTTGCAGGTCTTAATGGGAGTCAAGCATTGGTGATTTACCATAGCCGTGGCTGGGCAGTCGTTGGCTCCGACGCAGTCTCTGTTAAACACTGCTCTCGTATGTCCTGAGCCGACATATTGATATGCATTGCTGTAGTCGATTTAGCATCTGAAGTTGAAGAAAATTTTGTGTGCGGGGCATCAACAAGGCACCACAATATTGCGTCCAGTATTAATTCAGTAGGCGTTACAGCTTGGTCATGATGGGGCACAATATTGAACTTGTCCCCTCATCAGCCATTCATCATTGGTGCTTACAGCTGCTAGTTGTTTCCTCGAATGCTCGCATGGCGTCTCACCTCATTCTGTGAATGCAGGGAAAAGAAGGGACCTCGATCTAGTTGTTAGCTAGCCTGCCAGCATCTGAATAAGATATTCTATTTGCTATGGAACTTGCCTTCTTAACCTTTGCGTAGGTACTCAGGGAGACAAACTGCTTCCGTCATTCAACAAAGGCATGTTAAATCAAGGGCAAAATCACCAAAGCTGCATACCTGGCTTCTCACAATCTTTTCATGGTTTCCTGTAGTAAGCCACCGAGACCATTGAAGGAGGGCCAAGATATGCAAGTTTGGAGAGGACTTAAAGTTCCACCACCCATTCTTGTCTCCCCCGGGATTGGAGCAAGACAACAGCCACTGTCATTAGCTTGATACCCTTAGTACTGACGAATTGTTTTAACCCGAGACAAGGAGGACGACCCGCAGGTAGCTGGTCTTAAGGCACAACTTTGGGGGCGGTTAGCTACCTCACGTTTCAATGTCCATTCAATTCTCGCCATTCAACTACCGCTCAACTCATCTCGATGCCAAACTCGGAACGGTAAAGAACTAACAATCGCGTAGCAGCAGGCTTTGATTCCATACAAAGAATACAAATAACCATAGACAAAAGCAATATGGGAACCTAAATCCTCAATTGCTCTGTTTTCTCGGTGGCCGAAGCTCTTTCATAATTCCGTCCAATGCCAGGGGCCAACCTTGTAACAAGTTGGGATTGTCCATGTCCTCGACGATCCGGGCCAGTTACCTCTCATCCGCGTCACGACAGAATACCCTTAACTAAAAATCGCCCTAAATGTTGTACAACTCATTCGACCAGCACTGGTTGGAAGAATGCCTGTCTTTATTGAGTTAAGTCCCGGGACAGCGCATAGCTCGTCAGTCGATACGAACACCTGCGGACTTCTCTTGTTTTGCTATTACGGAGTACGTGTCCGCCGTATTCGAAATGATCGCTTGTCAAGATGTAAATTACAATGGCCAGGTTCATGCAAAAGTGGCATACAGATTTGAGTTGTTCTTCCATTGGACATCATTTCATCATAACATAATACTGTTCTCTGTTCACAGTTGACCATTGTTCGTGATTCATGACATGGATTCTGATACAAATCGGCGGAAACTTGCAAACACTGCTTGATAACCTACATCGTCGGTTATGAATATATGACGGGACATCTCAACATTCTCCAGGCCCGTTCAGCTGCCACATCACTATTCCGTGTGATACGATGTCGTAATCCCTGTAAGTTGCTTGAACCGAGGCCACACCACTATGCCTCAAGAGGACGGAGTGTGCCATCTCCAGTCAGTACCTGCAGTAGCTGACAATGAGGAGAAACGTTGTATCAACCTGCAGCAAGCTCGGTAGCATTTGACGTGATGGCTCACTTGTTATAATATATCTACTGTGTGGGTGGACGTGATGCAACATTTGAACGGTGTGGGCGCATTGCAACAGTGCAAAATGTCTCAACATGGTTTAAAAAGGTTCCGTGGTTGGTGAATCGTAAGCTCACCGGAAAATAAGCAGCACGTTGACTCGGACACTAATAAGATCAACTCTTATGGTTATGTTTCCCAGGTTCAGACCGTGTGATATATCATAGTGGGATTGAAGTGCCGTAGATGGGCAGGCGGGATGACATTAGTTTTCCAAGAGCTTCTTGAACTGCCGGGAGCAGCCTCAATACATCGAAGTTCTGCTAATAGACTACCACATGCTTTATGCTTGTTGTCGTTTAACTTGGATGCTCTCTCCTGGATACAAATACACATGAAAAAGGTTATGCGTAAGGTAGTATAGGGAGCCTCAGGCCAAGGATTGTAGTAGTTGACTAAACGAAGGTGTCATGAACCCGGAATTCAGAGAAGCTGGTAGCTTTTTGAGATCTGGGTCTAAGGTGTCTGTATGGCTGAATTCGAAAAAGTAGATTCTTAATGACCATCGAGGTAATGGCTTTGAAAGCCATCTATCTATTTGACAGGCCAGTGAACCATGCCGAACTTTAAACATCCAGGCAGTAGTGAAGCTTGAGGTCCACAAGTCTGAGAAAAAAAAACTTACACAGCTCAAACTTCTCACAATTGTTTCAATCTGTTGGTTAAAGTGTTTGATAAAGTTGAAGATAATCACCATCACATGATCACCATACAACCACGACCCCACTTCCCCTTTACAGCTTCGCCTTCTTAAAAAGGACTGGTGCCCGCTGCCTCGGACAAGCTTCGCGTAAATTCTAGGTGTCTCCGTTGGTATAATCCCTGCAGCAAGGAAAGGTGGCCTACTGTACTTCGTGGGGAGAGGTCGCGGTCTGGAGAAACTTCCACCTCACCCTCAACTTTGTCCACGACAAATACATCCTCAAACCTCAATCATCTTCTCTGAGTCCGTCGTCTTTTCGGTCTACGGTCTCTAGCACAGCTCTGGTTCTCCCTTCTGGTTACCGGTTTTCATCGTCTGCTGTCTCTTGCACAATGTTCTAGAGACAAGACTCGCTAATACATCTGGTCATCCCTCCTCTATCGAACCTCACAATTTTTCAATACTTTTACCTGGCCGCAAGCTTCATTGCTCTCGTAGCCAATTGAACTCAGTGAGTACTTGCCACGCAGAGTTCCTGCATAACACTCCCATTGCGATTCGGGTTGACCCCTTTCTGACATAAAACATCAGTTCATCTGCCATCAATACCGACTCTAGCTAGCTTCACCATTCGAAACAACAAACCACGCTTGCAATGGCTTCCGAAGCTCCCGCCAACGAGCTCTCCGCTGCTCAGAAGCTCATGCAGAAGCACGCAGAGGCTCCCCATCATGTCACTGTCGAGGATGCACCTGATGAGGACCTTCCCATCCGTTCTCCTGCCGAGGCCTCTAGCTCCGCCGAAGCCCAGGCTCCAGCTCCCAAAGTAGCTCCCAAGCAGACCGCTTCCAAGACTCTCGATACTCAGTCGCATGAGTTGTTCCCTGAGCTCGGTGCCCCCAAAGGCAAGGCTGCCAATGTGGCGCCCATCTGGGGAGCTAAGACCTCGAACGGGGCCGCCTCCAACGGTGGCTCTCGTTCGTCTACTCCCGCCTCTGGTGCTGCTACCCCTAACAAGCCATCTATGTTCATTCCTGGCCGCAATGTCGAGTCCGTCACCTTGGATCCCCAGTACATCATGTCTCGTAGTCAGCTAAAGAGGCCTATCCCTGATATCATCAAGGATCTTAACCGCAAGTCTCGTGCCACCCTCTCGATGGCCACCTCCTCCAACGGCCGCTACAGGTTTGATGCTACTGGTCCTCAAGATGTCGCTCAACAGGCGCTCAAGGATTTGGTTGGTCAGATTGGTACTCGAGTAAGTGTTTGTGTCTCCAATTCGCGAGCTAGACTGATATTTGCTAGGCTGCTATCAAAGTTCCGATTCCACAGTCAGCCCGCGCCCACATCATCGGTAAGGGAGGTTCCATGATCAAGGCTCTCCAGGAGAAGACAGGTGCCAAGATTCAACTCCCCAAAGTCGACGAGAGTAACCCTATCGATGAGGAGGATGACGATGCCACCATTGATGTGACTGTCGAGGGTAATGCCCTCTCTGCCGCCTCTGCTCGAGATGCGATCCTCAAGATTGCTGATGAGCGATCTGCCAATGTCCAGACTAAGGTTCGGGGCATTCCTGCTGCCTTCTATCCCTTTATTGCTGGTCAAGATAATGCATTGGCTCAAGCTCTTGAACAAGACAATGGTGTACAGGTCCGCATCCCTCCCCTGCAGGCATACTCTACAGGGCCAGCTGCTGTTATTGCCAACCCTGGTGAACGGCCTATCTTCGCCCCTGCTGGCAACGATGATAATCACATCCAGCTTGCTGGTGACCGCGCCGCCGTGCAAAAGGCTCGTGCCGAGATTGAGCGCCGAGTTGCCGAGCTCCACAAGCAACTTGCTGCTGAGCAGCTCTCTATCCAGCGTGGCCGCCACCAATTCATCGTGGGTGACCGAGGTGTTCCTGCTGAGCAATTCTTTGCTGATACTGGCTGCTCCATTCTTCTTCCCACTGAAGAGGATGATGATGTTATCACTGTCATTGGACCCGCTGATGAGGTTGCTTCTGGTCTGGAGAAGGCCATGGATCTGGCCATGGGCATGCAAATGTCTAACTTGGATATTGCTCGATTCCACCGCAACGCCCCTGGCGGCGCTGCTGCACATGCCGGCAACGTGACTCGATACCTCCGTCAACGCAAGGAAATCGAGCGCCTGGAAACTTTCTACAACACTCACATCAACACTCCTTTCTCAGAAGGCGGTGCACTTCCTTGGGAACTCTACTCGCGTGAGGGTAAGAATGCCATCCGTGCTCAGTCCGAGATTACTGGCATCGTCAATGCTCAGCCTCCCTCTCGCATGAGCGCTATTCCCATTGATCCTTTCTTCCACCAACATCTTCGCAACAACATTTCTCGTCAAGTGAAGAAGGACTACGGTGTTCAGGTTGTTGTCCCTGAGGCTTCAGAGGGCAATGTTCCTGTACTCCTGGTTTTTGAGGGTCCTGATCCCGCCGATGGTCCTTATCAGCTGCCTAGCACTAAGCCAACTGATGCTGAGATCCGTGCCTTTAAGAAGGGGCTCGAGGATGCCCAGAAGCACATTATTGACCTGATCAACAAGCAGGAAGCTATTACTACTGCTACCCTTGATGTACCTGCCAAATACCATGAAAGACTCAGACGATTCATCAAGAAGGAGCAGGAATCTCGCAAGTCGGATCAGATTCCTGTCCGGGTCACCAAGGTCGGAACCAACATTACTCTTCGAGGACCTGCGTCTGCTGTTGAGTCTCTTGCTGCCAAGGCCAATGCTTTCGTGGAGCAAGAGAAGGAGGACGAGAAGGAGCGAGGATTCACTTTGTCTTTCGATTTCCCCCAGAAGTTTGCTAATCACCTAATTGGTAAGGGTGGTAGCAACATTCGCGAGCTTCGAGACCGTTTCGATGTTGAGATTCAAGTCCAAGATGGCAAGGTTGAGCTCAAGGGACCTAAGGCCAAGGCTGAGACCGCTCGTTCTCACATCCAGAGTCTCGCTCGTACACTGGCTGATGAGACAAGTCACACCCTGAAGATTGACCCCAAGTATCATAGGGAGTTGATTGGGGCTCAGGGAAGTCAGATCAACCGGCTGCAGACTCGTTATAAGGTCCACATTTTCTTCCCTCGATCTGCTAAGTCTGCAGATGACGAGCAGTCGAATGCCGATGCCGAAGAGGGTGCCAAACCTCGTCGACAGCAGGCTCCTGATGAGGTCATCATCCGAGGTCCCAAGAAGGGTGCCGACGAAGCTCGGGATGAGATCTTTTCTCTTCACAAGTATCTTGAAGAGCATTCGGCCACCGCTACCGTTGCCGTGCAGCAGAAGCAAGTCGGATCTCTGATCGGACAGGGTGGTTCCGCTCTTGACGAGCTTCGCCAGGCTACTGGTGCTCGCATTGATGTACCCCAGGACCGAGACACTGACATCGTCGAGATTCAGATCAAGGGTACTGCGTCCCAGGTCGCCAAGGCCAAGAAGGTTCTTGAGGAAAAGCGAGCTGTTTTCGACGATACTGTAGTCCGAACTCTCGACGTTGATAAGAAGTACCACAAGGCTCTCATTGGAGCTGGCGGTAAGTTTATATCTTGTACATCTATTTCCACATTAACTAACTCTTATAGGCTCCAACCTTCGCGACATTGTTGTCAAGGCCGGCGGCTCTGACGACCGACGAGAGCTTGCCCGCACCATTCAGTTCCCCAAGCAGGAGGCCGATGGAAATACTATCAAGATCGAGGGTCGCACTGATGTTGTGAACAAGATCGTTGAGCGTATTCAGGAGATTGTGGGTGAGCGTGAGAGCCAGGTTACTGAAATTGTGGATGTTCCGATTGAGAACCATCGTTCACTTATTGGTCGTGGTGGTGATACAAAGCGCCAGCTCGAGTCTAAGTTCACTGTCTCTATCGACGTTCCCCGCCAAGGTGATGGCAAGACTGGTGTCAAGTTGACCGGCCGCCCTGAGAACGTGGCCAAGGCTAAGGAGCATATTCAAGGACTTGTTCAACAGCAGCAGGGTGAGACCATCCAAGTGCCTCGCAACCTTCACCACTCCATTTCCAACGGTGGCCAGTTCTTCCGCCAGCTTCGCAACAACTACTCGGTCACTGTTGACCATGCTGGTCAACCTCTGCCTGCTAAGCCTGACTCTTCTGCTCGCTCTAACGTCGGAGCACTCCCTCTGATCACCGATGACGACGATGCCACATCTGAGGCACACTCGTGGAAGGTTGTCCAGATTGATGCTGGTGACGATAGTGATTTCCCTTGGGTTCTGCGTGGTTCATCTGAGAACGTAGAGAAGGCCAAGGATGCCATTGCCAAGGCTCTTGAGCAGGCTAAGAAGAATGATGCTACAGGCTATCTGGTTCTCCCAGACCCTCGAACCTACCGACATGTTATTGGTCCCAACGGCTCCAAGGTCAACTCGATCAGAAAGGAAAGCAATTGCAAGATCCAGGTCCCTCGTGACCAGGCGAAGGACGAAGCCATTGAGATTATTGGAACCAAGGACGGAGTTGAGCTGGCTAAGAATCTAATTCTTGAGGCTGTGCGAGAGGGCAGCAACAAGACCCGGGAGTAATGATTGGGTTGATTTAGCCATACCTCAACAAATTGCAATGGTATATGGAGTATTCATGGAGAGAATGGATATCCGCTGGGAAAAAGCATAGTTACCAATTTAATAAGAATCAAGAATAATGATGAGATGCCTTAACCTTTCTCACCTACCTTCCTTCCTTAATGTTGGACGCATTGTGAGGATGTACTCTTATTCGTGTTCGGTGGAAATTAGACTATCACGTGAACGCCATGGTGCACCCAACCCAAGGGTACCACAACTAACATCTTAAAGCCTACACACCGCCCTCAAACTTCATATCGCATTGTGTTGCTGCTCGCAGGACTGAATTTGCCCACCGCGAATGTCACATCCCAAGAATTGAGGTGTACTCTACCTAGATGGGTTCACAATTGTCGCCCGCAACAGCTCCCTGGGATGGGGTCTCAGGCCAGGAGCAACTTTTTGTTCTGATCACAGGTGCCAATAGGTTTGCTCGATTACTCTAATAAACACGGAGCAACAGCTAATAGAACTCTAGTGGTATCGGTCTCAGTATTGGAGAACGACTAATCGACGAATTCCTCGCTACACGATCTTTGCGCTCCCACCTCATCCTCATCCCCACCACACGATCCAAGTCCAAGTCCCTACAAACGATCAAAACCCTTCGTGACTACGCCAGAAAAGCCGCGCAATCTTCTACAGCACTGCGTTCTCGAATCGGGAGTTCATATCGCTGGGAAGACACCGTTGCGCGAATCCATATTCTGAGCTTGCAGCTTGACCTGTGTGACTTGCGCGGGGTGTATTCTTTCGCAAATGCTTTGTTACGAGGCCCGGTGAGCAATCCTGAGGGGCTAGAGGGCGAGTATCTACGAGATGTGCGTATTCACAGGCTGGATACTGTTGTATTCAATGCTGCATATGGTGGGTGGTCAGGGGTCAATTATCCGAAAGCTGTATGGACTATCTTGACCCAGGGGTTGGTGCAGTCTGTTACTTGGCCAAACTTTAAGATGGCCCTCCCTACTGCTCTTTTGTACGAAAAGCCCAACTACAACTATGTGAGTCAGAATCTGCGTATCTCAAGGATTTCACCAATTGACTGAATGCAGCCTAAGGAACCTTTACTCGGCGAGGTTTTTACAGCCTGTGTTTTTGGTCATTACATATTGGCCCATGAACTCCTCCCACTACTTAGTCGGCGATCCGAAACCGAAACACCAGGCCGTCTTGTCTGGTCCAGCAGCCTTGAGGCCATCGATAGTGTTCTAGATATGTCCGACTTCCAGTGCTTCAATGGCAAAGGCCCGTACGAATCCGCCAAACGAGTCACCGACATCCTCTCCCTTACTGCAACTCTTCCAGCCGCTATGCCATCTTCCAGCCGCTTCTTCACTCCCGACGACCCCACTGAGGCCCGCGATAAACCCATTCGACCGCGCATGTATCTCACCCATCCGGGAATTGTTGCCAGCACCCTGTTCCCAGTTCCCTGGTTTCTCATGTGGGCATATGAACTTGCTCTTCTGATCAGTCGCTGGATTGGTTCGCCCTGGCACAACACGGACAGCTATACTGGTGCCAAATCCCCTGTTTGGATTGCGCTCCAAGAGCAATCTGCGCTTGATGAATTAGGTGCCGAGCGCATCAAGTGGGGGAGCAGCTCGAATCGTCACATGCAGGTCGAAGTCAAGAAGACAGAAGTCGAAGGCTGGGGTTGGGAGGGCAAAGTCGAAGATGCGGCAACGCTCGAGGCTGACACCGCTGTTGGTGTTTTCAAGAAGGCAATCGGGCGAAAGAGAGGCGCTAAAGACGTGACCAAGGAAGATATCGTGAGATTCGAGGAACTGGGCGCCGAATGCTGGAAAAAGATGGAGAACATGCGATACGAGTGGGAAACCATTCTTGGGGTTAAAAAGGCGTCGAGTACAAGATCTCATCATGGGTAAAAGATCCAATTGGCGTTTAACTAAGGAAGGAAATGGGCATATTGCGACAACGACAGGCATAGATAATCGTCAACAGACAACAGTAATATTAGTAGCTCCCAAAGTCATAGCTTGGGATGCCATACGCCAGGTCCCTGTCGCATTCAGTTTGAAATCCAATCATGCGTTAGTCGTTACAGTCGTGTCCGACCGGTTTTGTTCATCTGAGCGAACACGTCGAAGCATCGTCTTTTCTGCCCGACCAAAAAGCCCCAAGCACAAAGGGAGGGGCACTACGGCAAGAGCCACAACTGCTTGGAAGATTAGGGCATTCTTCATGTTCTTCGGAGGGTTCGCATCTTTATCTGCCACGAGCGCATCGCTGATAATGATGAAGATAGCGCCAAAGAGCTGGCCACCAGCCCACGCCAGGGTTGAAGTGATTTCGGGACTGAGTGGGTGGCTGAGTTCGATGAGAAATTCGAGTGCGATAGGAACCAACGAAAAGGAGGAGGCGCCCAGAATGGCGAGGACAACGTAGGGACCAGCAATATTCCTCGTCTCAGGCATCCAAATAAAGATCAGGTAACTGACACCAACGAGTGGGACCAGAATCTTGAGAGTTAGGAGAAAACTCTTTGTGCGATCGATAATGGGTGACGAGATAGCGGAGGCGATGAGACCAACAACGATAAGCACGGCACCGCCGATACCAGCTTCATCGTCAGAAAAGCCATAGGGCGAGAAGATCTGATTGAGAAGTGAAGAGATCGAGTTGAAGAAACCGACGTATATGGAGAAGGGAACAAGGATTAGCCAGATCTCGAGAGAACGACTCAAAACCCCAAAGGATTCACGAAGACTGAGTTTAGGGGTCTCAGCTGCTGGACCAACAGGCGAGGGAGGTTTGGCTGGAACGGCGAACGCAGGCACGGCACAAACCGTTGACTAGAACCGTTAGCTGTGGAAAGTCAGAAATTGGAAGGGCACTTACGATGATGGAGATGTAGAGAACCATATTTGACACATCGCCGGATTTTTTTACCATGAGTGGTGTAATCAGTTGTCCAAATGCTGCACCGAACGGATTGGCTAGACTTGTCAGAGCTGTTGCGGCGACACGTCCACGGTTTGTGAACCACAAATCCGAGTATCGAGTTGGTGCTGCAAGAATAAAAGGCTGGGCAAATCCAATGATAATCTCCCCGGCCATCGCATAGGCGATACTTCCACCACTGGCTTTGGTAGAACCAGCGTATCGAATCCAATTGCCAATGAGGATGAGAACGGCGGCTGTCATGAAGGCCAGCTTCGGACCCCGGTGAAGGATGGCAATGCTGATGGGAAAGACAGCCACAAATGCAAGGAAGAATGCAGTGCTGATCCAGTTGATGGTAGATTCGCGTACATCATAGTACTCGGCAGCCTGTGATGCTACTGGCGCAAAGGTCATCCACTATCGTTCTTCTGTCAGCATATGCATCTCATTCGGCTGGTTGGTTGGGAACTCTAAACTTACATCCCACGACACAATGATATTCATCAGCGTAAGCTGAGCAAGACCAAGCCAACGTCGTTTGTAGGTGCGATACTCTGTCGAAACTCCTTGGCGAATGCTACCGTCCTCGGCCTCGACATCTCCTTCGCCCTCACCTGTTGCTCTGCGCTCTTGAAGAGTAAAGTCCCTTGAGCCGAGCTTCTGTTTGCGCCAGAAGCGGCCACCAACACCGTCGCTACTCATGATGCTAAATAAACCAGGGAGTTGTCGTGATCACTTGGGTTCTTGCGTATGTGATTCCTATTAAGACCTGAGGATGGAGTTGAGAGGTTGAATTGGGGGAAATGCGTTTCGTTCGATTTGCGACGTTGAAATGATGATGCGTGACAGGGACAGGGATACACCGAGCAATGGCAGTGTCAGTCGGTGCCAGTGTCAGTGTCGGTTTCAAGCAGAGGTCCAGCGAACGAGGACGTCCTCATGCACTGTCTGACTATGGTGGCAGATGCATGCAAGAAAGAGGAGAGTATGATTCAAAGATACCGAGGAAAAAAGGAGTTCGGACGGAGAATTGATAACACCCCCAGTGATGGTGTTTATCACCTCACTTGATTCAAAGTCGCCTCACTGTAATGTCGCTCTCCTCTGATCGAGTCCTTGGATTGTTGGTTCAACCTTGAACTTATTACTCGACGTTTACTGGGATCCTCGCTTCGGCTGGACTTTAGGGGTACTTTGATTGATGGGTCGATCGCGGATTGTGGGAGTGTTTCAGCTTGGCGATCCTAGCGGGCTTATAGATGCATTGTAGTTGTTGAGCAATTGGGTGACAAGTGGTGGACGAGCAATGAATAAATAAAGATCTTATTTGATCTGGAAGAGGGGGGGATGGGTTAATTGAATCTTATCTATCTTGGAAGGAGGACACTGAACCCAACTGCCATTGCCGTCAACCGGAATCTTGCCATCCACAAGAGGAAGTCCGTGTGGCACCTTTGCCATCACCTGCCTACCTTACCTGCACCTTCACAGACATCTGCATCGAGTACAGCACACGACGCTAACGGTAACGGCTTAACGTTAGGCCTTCTGATAGGCCACTACAGGCACTACAATCCAGGATCAGAAACGCCCTTGCTGCAACATCCATCTCAAACTTCAACCAACCGAGCGTAGATTATTTACTAACTTGATATAGCACTGGCCGGCACCACCTTAACTCGTGTTGTTGATCTATCTGTAAAGAGGCAATATCTCCTTTTAGTGTTCATATCTAGAGACTATTGATGCTAGTCTTGTATGAGATAGAAGCATTGACGTTCATAGCGCGCTTTCTGTTGTCTTGCGAAATCCAGACAATGTGCAAATTTGTGTATTTGTATTCAACTTCGTCGTATCGCCCTCGAAACTAGTATCCAAGCAAGGAATCTGAAAGCGAGGGTAAATAGGATCCAAGATTCAGGATCAGGTAAAGTTCCAATGCAACCACAGCATGCACCATACCTAACCAAGCCAACCGAACGTTATTACTTTTTAACCGAGCTCTGTATGTCTGCGGCGTTGCTACAAGGTATCAGTATTGGCTTCTCAAGATCTTAATGAAAGTCAATCGAGGAGAAGTAGAAGTTTACATTAGAGATCCTGAGGTTTTGGTATGTTCTTCTGACCTTCTTCATTAACCCTAAACATCAGAAGATTGATAACGGCCGTTGATGGTATTTTGAAGTTTCCATGATTTACGACTTTAACAAATGGTCTGATTGATATTGAGAAGGTTTCTACTTATTGTCTACGCATAAATTTAAAACAACTTTCTCATAGACCACTAAACGCTGCGGGGTTTCCAATACTTCTAACTTTGTTCCAAGACCCTTGTTCCCTACAACACTCAAATCGATGAGCCAAAATGTGCCACTCAGATTGTGCCGTGTTCCGATATCCCACCAATCTATTCTTTTTCGTTTTGATCGCACCGAGGTGTCACATGAACTACTTAGCAAAGAAAGAAATAGACAGGGGCGATAGAAGGTTTGCCATCTCAAGATATCCATGCATTATCTAAATAATCAGTAGTCTTTACCCCAGCGAGAGAAACAAATCGGATACTATTTATAGTTAGCACCGCTCTGTGTTTAGATAACATTCATAAAGTCGGTAGTGATCCCTATCTTGTGCTTTCTTTGAAAGATTTGGGGTTTATGCCAACGAGAATATTATAAAGTTACTCACGACAGGAACACGCGCTTGCATATTCACTACAATGGTTTCCGATATATCAGGGTTGATTTGGCTGGACAGATCTTTGATGCCCCTCACCAGACTGGACAATGGCCAGCAGTTAAGCCAAATGAAGTGACAAACTAGTCCATCTTGGTTGCCAAATCAGCTGCGGTGCGACGTCGACCTCGATATATCACAATCGGCTCTAGCAGTTGGGCATGCACAATCCTTGTTGAGTCAAGTAAGGCGCAAAAGTCAATCAATGGTCTAGGTATAGTGTGCAAGAAATCTATTCAGGCGTTTGAGCGTATGGTACAGAAAGCCGCTATCAGATAAATCTCTGGACGACTTGACACCCAACTGACGAGCAATCGTACAAGGAGATAGCCCTCATTAGAGAGCAGGCTTGCTTCGTTCCGGCTCTAGGCATCTTTTCGACGTATATGTAGCCATTCCGTCGTGGTGGGAACCGATAACCCAGTGATATTGATACTTTATTTGAGCTGAGTCCAGAGCTTGGGAGCGGCGCAGGCGGTCGCACAGTGGGCAAGGTGGAAGACTAGATGTCAGTTAGCAACTGGTGTAGTAGGTGGGATGCTCGGAGTCCTCGGGGCCCATGACGCAGTTGGGGCTGGTAGACGTACATTCCTCGACGCAGTCCTCCTTGGCGCCACCCTCGCTCTCCTGCTGTTGAACGCGCTCGACGCACTCATCGAAGTGGTGCTTGGCGGGGGCACATTGGGGAGAGTTCTTGCACTCTGTTGATGCGTTAGTATGTAATGCGGGTTATATCGCGCCCGGGTGTGAAGCGATTGTGAAATCACTCATGACGTTCTGGACCGAATATTGGCGCAAGGAATCGACGAACCTTCCTCGAGTGTCTCCTTGGGGTCGACGAGCTCCTCCTCGTCATCCTCGTCCTCGTCCTCCTCGTCCTCGTCCTCAGCCTCTTCCTCGGGCTCGTCCTTGGACTCGGTCTTTGACTCGGTCTCCTCCTGTTCCGTGTCAGTACTTGGTCATCCATTTACAAAAGGTCTTAGATGCGCTCTCGACGAAGTCCCGTTGTAATCAATCAATGACAGGGCCGATGACACATAATGCCTTGCTGGAAAAAAATCCCGTACCTGGGGCTCCTCAGCAGGGGCCTCGGCCTCAACAACGCTCCATGGCGTCACAGCCTCGACAATATCGGTGAAGGCGTCCCAGATACCCATTGCGACAGGCGGAAGAATTCACAATGGCGAGTGGTGGTTTCGATTGAGGTGTCGTTCGTCGATTCGTCGTTCCTAATCGTAAGAGGTCGGAAGCTCTCGGCCAGCGAAATGAAAACTGATCCGGAATTGAGGCATTTTGATTGGCTGCACAGAGCCGGCTTTGTCATTCAAGATCACGTGATATCTTCCTGATCCAAGCGCCTTCCAGTCTCCCGAACGGATCTATCCGGCCTTCAGCCGCAAAACCTGTATAATGTGGTTGAAGTTGAAGATTTCTACAGATTCTCGAATATTCACTGAAAAGTTGTCACGTTCTAATATCGAATCCAGAAGCGTCTGGAAAGGTAATATTTCGCAATATCATAATTCTAGCAGATCCCTTGAATATGAAAATCCGGGGGAAAAAAGCAAGAGATAGTATAATGAGTTCATGAATGCAGTGCTCAAATCTTGGTATATGTAACACAACCACAGCCACTGGTGTGGTCCAACGCGGCCGTTAATCATCATTTTCGTATGCTCCCCTATCAATTTCGCCCCGAATGTGGTCCTCCAATCGAATATTCAACTGCTGCGCCTGAGCCTCGTCATAATCTGGTGGCGGTTCATCTGGTGCCCTCCGACTGGCAGCGCTCTCTGAGCGATTAGGGCGCACATCTGTCGAACTCGTTGCAGGTGCTGGCTGGGCGGAAGGGGCTTCATATGCTGGAAGAGGTTCATCAGGGACATCAGCACCGGGGCCCATCTCCCGGCGCATCTCTTGATACTGGTAAAGTCGCTCCCGCAGCCTTATATAGGCTTCGTTGAAATCCATCATGCCTCCATCTGAGAACGTGAACTTGACCTCAAGACGAGGGATATCTGGAGGAATGCCACCACCGGATACAGGAATACAATCTGATTTCCACACCCATCCCCACCACATAGATGATGAAGTGGTGGAATCTTGAAACTTCAGGATTGGGGCACTGAAGGATTCAAACTTTGGTTCTTGTGTAGGTTTTAAAGGAAGATACACGATCTGAAGAGTCAGCAGAGTATCTCGAGATAGTTTTGTTATCAACTTACTCTCTTGTTGGTCAGGAAGAGGGTGCCTTTATCACTTTTCCGTTGAAACGAGGCACATCGTGCTCTCAGCTCCTGGGGCACAGACAGGTCGCATGAGATTCTCGATTCAAGCTTCATCAAGATGCGTTCATTGCCAAGCTTGACGAAGCCGCCCTGATTGAGCATAACCCAGCTATCGGCATTGTCAGGATCGACAGGCCGCGAAGGAGGACGGCTTGTAATAAGATAGTCATGAGGATTGTCCATTATAGGGCGGGGTCCATGACTCCATGGGCCGAAGGTGGCGGGGCAGTCAACGGACGGACTGAGCCGTGGCCGCCGTGACCGGAGGGTACGGGGCGGAGGAGACGGCAGAGGGAGACGGGAAGGTGACGGAGGCAAGAAACGGAAACGGGGGGAGGAACGGGAATGTGAAGGCAGGTATGGTATAGGCACAGGACAGGGAACCACGGGAGCGACAATCTCTGAAGACTGAGTGCAGGACTAAACCAGGGACCAAGAGGGTAAGGTTAAGGTTGACAAGACGGGACGGGAAGATGGAAAGCTCAGAGAAAGAGATTCAAGAAAGAGGTTCGCGAAAGAGGCTTACTTTATCGACATTGTCTCGTACAGGGTTCAAGCGACCCTAGCTCGTGGGCAAATGGCTCCAGGCTCCGTACCGGCAGGTTCAGGACGTGCAGGCAACTTTAGTAGCTCCGAGATCTTGGAGCGGGTGGCTCTGGGCTGCGGCCGGGTTGGCCTTTGGCCTTGGGTCTTGGGGCCTGGTGGTGCTGTAGTGGGGGGTGGGTCGTTTTGGAGTCTGTTCCGTTTTGCGATCGAGCGAGCGAGCGGACGAGTGACGGGAACGAGCGACTTTGGCTAAGGCCTAAGGGTATCCGTAGAGGAGGAGAAGCCAAAGTTCCAAGCCAGCCGAGGATGATTGTCAGGGTCGTCGAATAGGATCAAGATGACCCGAGGCCAAGGGACAGTATCGACTAGGGGACGAGACAAGAGATGCTGCAGCGGTAGGAGATCCCAAGCTAAGGAAGCAAGCGACCAAGCCAAGCCAAGGAATGGATAAGGATAAGAGGCGAAGAAACAGAGACAGAGGAGGCACAGAACAGCCCGAACAAAAGCTTGACTGAACTGAGCTGAGCTGACCTGGCCTGACGCTGGCTGGCAGAGCAGTTCAGAGAGTGCAGAACAGAACGAACAGAACAGGTGGCTGGTGGCTGGAAGCGGTGCCGTAATGAGGTGGGGGAGGCGGCGATTTGATCGAATTTGCGGGCGATGGTAGATTTGATTTGTGGACGTTGGGTCAAGGTCACAGGAAGGAGAACGATGTGATTGATGTGTGATGCGTGATGGTGTGATATTGGAGGAAGAATGAACACCGATGGACAAAGCAAATAAGGCTAGTCCTGAAGTTGTGAGGTACTACAATAAGACAGACAGTTTCGGTGGTGGATGAGGTGTGAAGGAATTGCTAACCCAGGCCAAAGTTTAGTGGGTTAGTAAGTTAGGTTTGGAGATATGAAAGTTGGGCGCTGCGGATCGTTTTTTCTTGGGCCGAGCCGCGCGGATGATCTGGTCCAAGAACTGCCTGTTCACGTTAATAAGGTGAGCTGAGGTTACCTTGGAACTATCCTCTAGGTGGCATTCAGAGATGGTGATTGGCCAAACTGCATCGCAATGTATCGACTTCCATGTCCCATGGCTGGGTCTGTCAAGGTTGAAACAATCCACCACGTGCTTCTTATTGAACTGAAGCTTCCCTTGTTATATCAGAGCTGGCAATCACCAGAACAAACCACCAGTCTACCACTGCCCTGGGAAACATCCTGGCACGGTCTCTAACGTCCCGTCACAACCACCAAACGGCTTTTTCTGTAACCTGATGTTCCATCCAATTTTCTTTCCTTTCATGGACCCCTGACGTTGAGCTTCTTTAACCCCTGCTGGAAAGTTGTGTCCGCCACAACCCTGAACAAGTCAATTCTCAGGATCGTCTTCCCCTCCCATATCGTTGTCCTCCACTATCAGCTATCAGCCAAGATCTGGCAGCTCAAGTCGATCATCCGTTGTCTCCTCCCAGTGCCAAGCTAGGTTACAGGCAAACTTATACGCCATGTCTCGATTACAAACAGAGCATTTCATGCTTCTCACGTCTTCCTTGTACTACAGTCAAAATATAGATTTATAGGAAACAATTCCCTCCATGTGGGATGTCACAACGTCAGTTCCATCACCCGACATGCTTGCCCCGTTAGCGACTGCTAGGTAGCAGCAACTGGGACCCATCTCTGCCCGGCCCCAGAACAGCATCCACCAAGTCGACATCATCCCAGCCGTGTCAATCTAATGAGACGGCTGACGGTGATTGATGTGGAGGCGCATGGCTCCTCGCCGAATTCGACATGATTAAGTGTCCCGGCCACGAATCATGATGATGATGGAGAGGGGCATCAAGTGTTCCCCTCACACACCAGGTATAGCCATGATGGTATGCATCTTTTAGCTGCATTTCTCAGCAATTGGTGCACTCATTCGTGGTTGTTCTGGTTTATAGGGCAGGGATAATATGGTTGAAACCACTCATGAACCCCTCTTGTTGAAAATGTCAACACCAATTAACTGTCTAGATCTGCTTCGAAGATCTTATGTGGAGGACATGGCCAGCACATATACTCTTATTCATGCCAAAGAAAGGCTCAGCAGTGCGACCAACAAGGCTTCCGCCCCAATGAGTTCCTATTATCCGGTTCCGCTTCACAGACTATCCTACTAATGTACTAAGTCTACAAGCAGTCAACAACAGCTGATCTTAGCATAAAAAAGGGTCTCATTGCTCATGTGTCTCTTTTCCATTATCTGAACGAGCAGTTTGAGCCCAGTTGGGTAAAGCTCTCATCAACTTCAACCCAGCCCCAGCCATGAAGCACATGTCACGAGTTAAACGGACCCTTGGAGTGTCCGTGTGTCTGGGGTTGAGTTGATAGAACGGTTAATGGGTTGACACAGGCACTTAGTTAGCGTAGCATCTACTTTTGACAGCATCGAATCCATGTTGTAGCAGGAATGGATGTGTCCGCTTTAATGTTTGAAATTACGGCTTGTCACGTTAGGAAATTGCGAGCCGCTCTTTAAACGTCTTCAACCAGTTGCTATCGATGATGATTGTTCTTGCACCTTCGGAATTTCCGTTGATGTCTGGTGAACCCCACCCATCGCTCACCATAATGACTTGCTTCGTCCCAAAATCTACTCTGCAACACCAGCCTCTCTGAAACATAATCATGCCTCGCCATGACTCGTTGCCCGAAAGAAGCCGGTCGTCTATCGCGGCGATAAAGAATATGTAGGCCATGCTTGGACACCATCTTGATCTTGGCCCTTGCTCATAAGACACGTCACATTTCGGTACCCTGAGTCTCGTCACTGACTGATTGATACCAGGACGGGAACTGATAGTCACTTTTGCGTCATGTACCAACAAACGAAACAAACCTTCCTGCGAATAGTCTAGAAGAGGATCCGAAAGAGAGAAGAGTAAACAAGAAACGTGATGTCAGGGTTGCTCCGCTTGAGCTCCTAATCTATCTCTGTCGCTAGCTCACAGTTGCAGTCGCAAATAAAACGCCGGTTCCTCGTCAACTTTCAATTCCCGTCCAGGGCCAGATCCTTCGAGTTCAATGATTGGCCTCGGTCAAGCTCTCCCTGGCCATCCCCCACCTAGTTCGTGCATCCAAAGCATGTGCTGGTAATGCTTCTGATTGGACTGTACGTCCCGGTTGATGGGAGGCTCCGGAGTCATGGAGCTCCAAGTTCCACTACAACCTGAACTTCCTGCGATTACCGGCAAGTTCTAACCCGGGGCTATAACGCACCTACAACGTCAAAGAGGCTTTTAATCTTCGAAACTGCAACTACTTGATAGACCTTGCTCACCGACTCGCCGTATTCGCTAAATTTCTTGCCCTTGGACGCAATCAGCATGAGTTACCACGCCGAGGACTTGGTAAAGCTGCAGCAGTATTCCGCTTGTGATATCTCAGACGCACTCCTCAAGTTAAAGGTTCCCGGCGCCGGCTTTGTTGCCGATCTGAACCTATACAGCTCTCCTGAAGGTGATGCAACATCGGTTACGGTTGCGCCAGTTTCAACAGTTCTCTTCGCCTCCAAAGGACAGGATCTTCCAGATATACAAAAGAACATCCCTGAGGGAACCCATTGGGTCGATCTGACAGAAGCAGGAACCATTGTGGTTCTCAAGCAGCCCGATGGTCAAAAGAATGCCGTTTGTGGTGGGATTATGGCAGTTCGCATGAAAGTGTGCCAAGCCAAGGGCATCGTTGTAGCTGGGCGAGCCAGAGATATAGTGGAACTAAAGAGTACCTCCTTACCGGTGAGTGCTACTTACCCTGCTCTTTGAACAAGCTGAACTCGGAGGTACACAGATTTGGGCTCGAGGGTTGTCCACTGTCGGAGTCGGTGGAGGGAGCGTGCCCTGGGCGATCCAGGTACCTCTCGACATTGATGGAACCCTCGTCTCTCCTGGTGACCTTGCATTTAGCGATCCAATCAACGGGGTGGTGGTCATTCCTCAGAACAAGGTTTCTGAGGTCTTCAAATTGCTGCCCAAGCTGACAGCCGCTGATGACAAGGTTGAGGAAGATGTTCTCAAAGGCGCAACGGTTTTTGAGTCCTTCAAGCTTCATCGAAGTAATCTTTGAAGAAGCTCCGTCATAGGGGATGAAAAATGCAAGACTACTACATACGGCCAAAGTTTCCAAGAAAGTAAGGACACAACATACGGTGGCTGGCTGATCCTGAACGTCACATAAGCTGTACATCACGGGACCACGTGAGATCTACAAGGAGTTTGTATCAAGTAACCCGAAGCACGGATGGGTCAACAATGCAGTTTTTGTGTCATCAGTTCATTAACATGCCATCATCAAAGTAGGATCTCTACCATGACTTCCAAACAACCAACAATCAACCTTAGCTCCAGACCAACAAGGAAACACATGCAAGAAACAAATGCTAGCAGTTCAAGATTTGCCATTTCATCACAGCCACATGTCCTTCTCCTTACTCGGAGTGGATGGCTTATCCAACCCAAAATCGAGCTTCGGCATCTCAAGCTTTGGCGCCGCCTCGACCGGTTTCTTCTGACCACCTCCAGTTTTCTTAGGTGAAGCCCGAGCGTCAGGGGGCGGCCCGTATCGCACATCCTTGACATCCCAACCATCCTCGGCCGCCGCTCCGACCCATGTCCGAAGGCCATCATGCACACTTCCATAGAACTTCTCTTTACAGAGTCGTAGACTACCACCAAGGCATCGCTCCCATCCCGAAATTCGAAATTGTGCGCGAAGAGTGTTGCGTTCCTCTTGTGTCGGTGTGCAGGCCAAGATGGCGTTCATGAGGTCAAGATGAGAAGCCAGGTAGTTGGTCGCATCCCATTCAACTCCGCCCACATATGGTGCTGCCGGGACCGGGGGACGCTCTTGAGGGAAATGTCGAAGCATGTAACTGTACGGACCAGGGGCAGGGTCACACATCGAGGGGCGGTCCGAAGGAAGGGATACAACGTTGACGTTGTGAAGGAAGATCCAGAACACTTCTTTAGTGACGCTAACAACCTCCTTGTTCCAAACGCGGTATGGCCTTTCTTGTCTCATCTCCAGGACAAATGGCAATGGGCGCTGATCCTCCTTTGGCTCAGGGTCTCTGAGGTGTGCAAGAATGCTCTGGGCTCGTGTGACCCGTTCGGCTGGCGCAGCAGACTCAATATACGTGAACAAAACGGATGTTATGATGTTACGCGTGGTGAACTCGCTGGGTCCCTTCTTCTCTGGGTCGAAGAGCATATGTAGGAGCTTGGGAAATAGATCGCTCTGGATCGTGTGAAGATATTGCATGGCGCGAGCTGTCGTCGACAGTGCCTTTAGGCACAGAAGATTCTCGTGAAGCAGTGCATCTTCATGTTCCTCCCTATCAATTGTCAGTCACGCCTGTTGAAACACATCTTGAATTTGACTTACCTCCATTCAACCTCCATGATGCGGTTGAGGAGACCGACAATCTCCTTCATGCCGCCTTGCTGGATGAAGTCTTCGATCCATGCCACTGTCTCGTTCCTGAGAAGCAGTCGCAGCTTGTGAACTTTGCCGACCTCAACAAGTTCTGGTTTTTGAACCTTTCTAAGATACGCCACGTAATCACCTGGACCTTGGTTGAGTTTAATCTTGGAGAGGATTCCAGAGTTAGAGACTGAGCCGCTTGACCCAGGAGGCCCTTCGCTGACTACGCTGTCAGTGGACTTGCTTCTGAAATGACGGCCCAATGTCCCGTCGCCCTTTGACTTTTTGATGGGAGAGCTTGGCTCCTTTGATTCCTTTCTTCCTCGCGAGAGGGTAAAACTCTTGCCCCGTGATCGCTTCTGTTTTTCCTCATTTTGCGTGCCGGTGTCCATGACCAAGCCGCTATTGGCGCTGTCTGTTGAGCAGGATCTCTCTGTCCGAGAAGCCTGTGATTCGGCCCAGTCCTGGCGGATAAACTCCATCTTGATTGTGTCGCTCAGGTTCCTCATCTTGTACCTCTGGTTCTCTGGAATGTTTCGTCGGTCCAGCATAGCTTCAAGGTGCTTGTCAATATCCTTAGGGTCAAGTACTGGCTCGGTCGGCTCAGGTACGACTGATGTCGACTTAGATCGACTGTGGTTGAATGTTGTAAAGACGCTCAAGACCTTACCTCGACCGCTCTTACTCTTAGCCTCAGTCGAGTCTTTTGATCCCTTTCGGGAATCGTTTGAAGAGCGTGCCTTGGTTGGTGAGGGGGGTGGTTCCATTCTTCCCAACATGGGATGATATGATTTTGGTCGCTCTTTGACGGCGACTCGACTGCCATTGTAGAGATCCTGAGCACTTGGTGCCCTTGCTTCGTCCATACTACGGCGTGTGCTTTGGGCTGGTTCGATGTTCGGTCGAGAGGCAAACTGAGAATAAATGGGTGTTGGTTCAGGGTCCGCTACAGGCTCTTCGGGAGTTCTGTTTTCCTTGTCCTTGGATGAATTGACATTGTCGTCGGATCCGAACCTGCCCAAGTTTCGCAGCGTCTTGGGCTTGAGCAGACCAGCAAGGTTAGTTGTTGACTTTGGGCGTTTCGGTTTGGTGGGAGAGGGATCGCGAGATTTCGAGCCCTTGGCTTCTTTGCCTGGTGCTGTTATGATGGTGAAGTTGCCAAAGCTACTCTTGGTCGGAGACTGTGATCGGCCCCGGTCCTGTCGCCGCGAGAAGCGTCCTGAAGACTCTTGTTGGTTGTATTGTAGCTCCGCCAAAGCCCCTGGGTTGGAGTAGTTCTCAAAGGCCATGATCTTGGGCTGTATAGGAGAGACAGGCCCGTCGAAAGGGGCCTGGAACGAATGGGTATCGGTGGAGGCTTGACGACGATGCATGAAGCCCTCGAGGATGGAGGACTTGGGCCGTGGTCTTCGACCGGCGTCGAAGCTATTTACGTCGTTTGTATTCATGATGTCGGTTACAATATCTGTGGTTATATGAGAGCTGATAAGTAGCTTTCGCCCAGGGCGTCACAGCGATGTCTGTAGAAATGAAGATGTAAAAAAAAACTGGCAATGAACAAAACTAAGTCTCGCGCCAACTGTTGAGAATAAGAAGCCAACTAAGACAGCGAATTGGGGCTACGCCATTGCAGAAAGAATAAAGTTAAGGTAAAGTTGAGAAGAGAAGCTGGAGCTGGAGCTGGAGCTAGCAAGAAAGTAGGTCGCTTAGGTAGCCAGAGCCAAGGCACGATTAGACAGGCCGTTGACTGTTTATTGGGAACCGGCCGTTGACCCGGAGACGGTGCCCTATCTTATCGCGCCAGTGATGGTGGACGATGCACGATGGCGTGGACTGCTCGGATGGCGAAAACGGTCGTACAAGACTATATTTGCTTGTAGTAATAATAACAATGATAGGTTTATTGTTTTCTTTCCTTTTTTTCCTGCTCCGCCGGCCGTTGAAGCTGGAAAGGCACTGAAGCTGTCCACTTACAACGTTGATCAGTGAAGTAGCAATTTCATTTGCTCAGGCTTTGCAGTCTGAAAGATATTCAATAAGTTCAATTAAATTTGAATCAGGATCAATGCTTGGGTCGCACTTCACTCAGATAGAGACTTTACTGACTACAGGCCCGCGGTGTGTTCTACTAAGGTACCACACTGATATCATGAGTACCATCGAGGCCAAGGAGTCGCCATGACTGCCCAAAACATCAGCCGGGGATATCCTTGTTTGTTGTTTAGCTTATATGAATCGCCGGGGCTATGTAGGCGGACCATAACATTTTTCTCGCGTTCGTATTAAAGCCATGGTCATTAGCAAGGATATGTCATCATGACCTCTTTCAATGGCTCCTCAATAGTATCGTTCAAGTTCAAGAGGAAATATTTGTTGACATAATATAATAATGGATAGTACGAGAAGAAGAAGGAAGTTAGTGGCTTTTTGCTGGGATCAACGTCGGGGAAGTCAATGCGGGGTATTCTAGATGCAATTGGGTCAGCTTAACTTGGAAGATATCATAGGTTCAACATACTACGAGAATAGTCAACAAACAGTTTAGTCAAATAAAATTTCTTTTGAACACCAACTGAGATCAATTGCGTCCCATGAAACACAGCAAGTTACATCAAGTACGATGAGAGCCATGCCATCATGAGTCTGGGATGTTGATACGATTCAGGTGTCATGATGAGCGTCTAAGAGATGATAGCATTTAAGGGTTTTCGCTAATCAGTAAATTTCAAGATGGCTCATATTAGTACTCCGTACACTTGCAGTATTATCGGTTCAATACCGAAATCATATCCGTCAACATCTGCCGCCGTAGACTACCGAAGCCGGCCCCGTCCCTGGACTTAGACCCACGGCTAACTACTAACCAACTGTAACTGTATTGAGCATGCATCATAGCTCAATTCCGCGGGGTCCTCCACTATGCCCTGTAGGATAAATGTTTAAGCCTGTCTCTCCCCTCCATCATCTATCATAACGACTCAATCTTTTTTTTACATGTGCTTTCTCCTCTAACAATAATCTCAGAATTGCTCCGTTGATCATTGAATTGTTCTTCTGTAGATTCTTATATGCGACCTACACTCGTCTCAAAGCTTAGAGCAACATCTATCGCGGCCAAAATGCCTGTTCATCATCTCATGGTTGGTACCTGGACTCCTCCAGGTGCTATCTTCACTTTTGCCTTCGACGATGAGGCTCTTACGCTTAAGCTCGTGAAAAGAACCGAGATTCCCAAGGACGAGCCAATCTCATGGATGACATTTAGTGTAAGCTCAGCTTCTCACTCTGCAAGACGTTGACTCACATTGCACTCCAGCATGATCGCAAAGCTATCTATGGCGCTGCCATGAAGAAGTGGTCCAGCTTCGCCGTCGAATCGCCAACTTCAATAACTCACCAAGTCTCTCACCCAATGGAGCACGATCGTAAGTCACTTATAACCAGCACATATACTGAAAACTAAACTCGACAGCCAATGCTTCTCTTGCCACCACAAACACCCGTGCCATCTTCCTTCTCGCAGCGAACAAGCCTCCTTATGCCGTCTACTGCAACCCTTTCTACGACCACGCTGGCCACGGCGCTGTCTTCACCACCGACTCTACCACAAAGGCTCTCAAGGAAAATGTCCAAAACTACCCTTACCAGCCTAATACCGGCATCCATGGAATGGTCTTTGACCCTGAGGAGGAGTACCTTTATTCTGCCGACCTCCGCGCTAACAAGCTTTGGACCCATCGCCGTCGCAGCAAAGACGATCCTTCTCTTGAGCTTGTTGGTTCTGTCGATTGTCCTGATGCTCGAGACCACCCTCGCTGGGTGGCTATGCATCCTACTGGAAACTACCTCTATGCACTTATGGAGAAGGGCAACCGAATCTGCGAGTACCTCATCGATCCCGCAACTCGTCTTCCCGTTTACACCCACAAGCACTACCCTCTGATTCCCCCAGGAATCCCCGATAGGTGGACACAGTACCGTGCCGATGTCTGCGTGCTTTCGTCGTCGGGCAAGTATCTCTTCGCCTCGTCCCGTGCCAACTCCTTCGACCTGACAGGCTATGTGGCGGCCTTTAAGCTCTCAGATACCGGTGCCATTGAGCGCCAGATCTGCCTGAATCCTACATCTACGAGTGGTGGGCACAGTAATGCGGTTGCTCCTTGCCCTTGGACAGATGAGTGGGTAGCAATCACGGATGATCAAGAAGGTTGGCTGGAGATTTACCGCTGGCAAGATGAGTTCCTCGCCCGTGTTGCAAGGGTTAGAACACCAGAACCTGGCTTCGGCATGAACGCCATCTGGTATGACTAATAGCATATAAGTTTGGATGAAAAGAAGAATAAATAGAGAATGAGGCAAAACTTGACGTCGAAGAGTATTATAGTTGCCATGGTTGGCTGCTGTCATCAATGCTGCTGGTGGTGTATTAAATCAACCCTGCCTGGTGTGCCCAACAGTAAAGGGCGCTGGTTTAGATGCGGCCACTCCTAAGAAACGATTCCACCAAGCCCTATTATCCACACCACTGAATATACCCCCCTAATGCCGACCATTTGTTTTGCGACCGCGGTCATCATTGTCGTCGTCAATAGCTTCTTCGTGCTCCTCAGCTAATAATGGTGTCCGTTCATGCCCCTGAGTCCGCGCCTGCGATTGTCCGTGAGTACTCGTGAACCCTATGTGGGATGCAGCGCGCGGTTGGGCAGGTCTTGAGCCATCGTTGGGGGGCGTATGGTTCGCACCGAGACCTTGTTTGATTTTGAAGAGGCTGCGGGTATTGCTGCGAGGGTTCGCAGCTCGGTTGGCAGGTCCAAGACGAAGTTGAGACCTCATTTCATCCAGACTAGCCTTCACAACAACTGGGGTGCCTTCTATGCCACCGTCAGAGGTTCGGCGCTTCATGTGAATGGCAGTCTTGGCAGAATTGTGGAATCCCCCTTCGTAATTGCTGTGGAAAGAGGCAGTCTCGACATTGGGAGGGTGTTCCTCCGAGTGTTCTTCAACGTCGACCAAAATAGAGTCTCCTGGGGCCTTCTTAGTGGCCATTGCAGCGGCAGCGGCAGCAGTTGCGTGAATTCGGCGGGCTCGGGGTGCGGGAGTAAGACGTCGGATAGCCTTGTGTACATCGACGTAGACATCGGATTCGTCAACAATTTCCCTGTCTGGTCAGTAATACTCATCATATGCGAGATCGTCTACTTACTCTCCAATCAATTCCTCAATCACATCTTCAAGAGTAACAACACCTAGGGCACCATGGTCTGAGCCGGGGAATTCCGATACCAGCACCATGTGCGATTTGCCCTCTTGAAAGAAGTTGATGATGTCCAGACAGCTGGTCTCAGGGCGTGTTTCGACAATTGCACCGAGAGGCACATCGCGGACCGGAATTCTATCTTCAGGGTCGTAGGTGATGAGCGTCTTGACCAAAAGCATGCCAACAAAGTCCAAGTGGTTTCCAGAGCGATAGATAGGGATTCGCGAGTATCCGGAAGAAAGAATATCATCCATGGTCTTTTCGTCGAGGATGTGGTCTTCGGCAAGCGTATAAACATCAGAGATGGGCGTCATAACTTCAGCAACGGGCTTGTCCTTCAAGTCCAAAACAGCTGTGATGATTGTAACCTCATCCTGGTTCAATCGCTCGGAAATCTCACCCAGAGACTTGTGGAGGGTGACGAGCGTCTTGAGTCCGCTCTTCTTGTACAAAGTGCCATGATCCTCGCCCAGAATCCAGTCGAGAAGCTTCGCGATAGGCCAAGAAACGGGAGCGGTAAGATACATGAGAAGAAGAACCGGGGTAGACATGTATCCGCCGATGGGAAGACCATATCGAACGCAGATGGACTGGGGAACAATTTCACCAAAAATAACTGCCATGATTAGCAAAGCCTACCAGAGATATCATCTCCCACATACCGATGAGAACAGTACTGCCAACGACAGCAGCAACACCTCCACCAAGAGTTCGGTCCAGCACAACGGGAAGTGACTCGTTGACAATGACGTTTGATAGCAGCAGTGTGACTAGAACCCAATGCTTTCCTCGTTTTAACAATTTCAACACACGTTTCGCATTCTTAGACTGCGATTCCGCGGGATCGCCCGATAAAACCTGAAGGTAAATACTGTCTTGTCCCATCAAACTGGGTAGGTCAGCATGCGTCGCGCATCGCCAAGAGGGAGGGGAACTTGCGCAATTGTCAATCCAGCAAAAGCACCACCAAGAAGAACCAGAACCATTGAAGCAACAGCGAGGACCCAGAGGCTGGAACCGCCCTCTTCGCCAGCGTCATGGTGGCCCTTGGTGTCGACTGGAAAGGCAGAGACAGCCGTTAAGCTTGCACCAAAGACTCGACCCATGCCAATGACAGCCGGACGTATTGAGCCCATATTGTATCGTGCAGCGTTCGCCATTGTGACGGGATGTGTATGTCGTATATCGTGTGTGTGGATATATGAGATATCTCGTCACCGCAAGGCGAAGCGGAAAGACCGCGAGTGTCGATTGTCGAAGGTCAGATTGAGTTGAACGCGTTCAAGGCAGGCCAAGGTAATCAATCTCCGACAGATAGGCACAAGCGATCTTGGCGAACCTTACACGATAATGACCGGAATGTGGCTGAGACAGGGGAGCTGAGGGTGAAGATCAAGCTTCAAGAAATGTCGTCGCTAAGGATGATAAGCTATTCGGACAATCGAAGTCTTTTTGCCTCGTTTCGTCTGTTCAAAATCCAACCTTTCGCACCAAAGGCGAGCTTTGATGAAGAACAAGAACGACGAGGCAAGAGAAGTGGGACGAAAGGGTTGGAATTAGCTACCTTATCCTTGGATGATATGGGTCATCTAACTCGCGAACATGATGACGCAGGGAACTGCCAGGGAGGGGAGAATAATTCTATTGGTCGAGGTGTCCACTAGACCAGGTCCCGATCCTGAATGCAGTCGACAAAATCCACTAAAATCTTGACGTTGCAGAAGCTAAAACAGTGCGCTACGATGCCCTTAGTTTCCCAGCTGAAGCCGGATGAAGTCATTGTCGAGACAATCATGTGTTAATCGTCGCACAATGAAGGTTTATTTTGTCTTTGTTTACTTCTATGTTGCCTAGATCTATCTGGCCGAGATATCGATAGGGCTTACACAACTGAATTTGCTTGAGCCAGCACTCCCATGGCCACAATTGCCACTCAGAGCATGCTGTAAGGTATCCTCGCTCTATGTGGCCAACCAGCACCATGATCACAACTTGAAATGTTCAGGTTCCCAGCGTCAATGGGTATTCCAAGTTGTTATAGAGGTAGTTAATGTGGTGCTGGGAAAGAGAATACACTTTTGGGGTAAAAATAAAAGATTTTGGGCTATTCTGATCATCTGTTGGCATCTTCTGGGACTTGACAGGCACAGCGAAATGAATAAGGACTTATACAGTTTTCTGGATCTCAGGGACATTGCCCAGGTGCACAATATTTGCATCAAGGACACCCTCAGAATTGTTCAAATCCCCCAAGACTTCACTACTCACAGGTCCGAGAACACCAAGAATCATCAATGCCTCATTACCCTTCGGGTCAGGCGGGGTATCGGCTCCCTTAGTAGCTTCGGGATCCAGACTGGCCACTTGCATGAACTTGATGTTAATCCCGTGCTTTCCGAGCACCATACCTACTCCTCCGATCTTGCCAGGCTCATCGTAGTTGTGCAGGATAATGAGCGTTCCCTCTGGTGTAAACACACCATTGAATCTGTCCAGCTTGGAGATGAAGACTCGTTCGTCACTCGCGTAGCCTTCAATTACCTGCTCACTACCACTGCTACCAGCCTGGTATGAACGCAGTGTCACCAGATTGGCATAAGTCGAGGGCGAATCGCCAGAACGAGTCTCGCTAATCACAATGCCCTTCTCTTTGGCAATGAGTGCTGCGTTGACCATGTTGATATGCGAGTCGCTGAACGTGGACACAAGACCTTTGACGAGAGCAGCAAACAGAGGCTTTGTGTTAGACATCCCGGCTAAGTCACCGTGGTAAATGAGCTCAAATCGACGACCCCCTATCATTCCTCCTCTACTGCGCACAAAGTGTTGCGTATAGAGACGACCCATCTTTTCGACAAGCTGCACCGACGGCTGCAGTTTGCGGTATTCTTCAGGCATGATGATAGGGGCATTGACGGCGCTGGTAGGAAGTCCACCTTGAAGAATCTCAAGGACCTGCTTACAGACATCCATTGAAACATTCTCCTGTGCCTCAACAGTCGAAGCTCCCAGATGAGGCGTCGCCACAACCTTTGGGTGTTGACTGAGCCGGGCTCCTGCCGAGTCTGCAGCCAGTGGCTCTGAAGACCAGACGTCGATACCCGCTCCTGCAATCCATCCCTCATCGAGTGCTTTGATCAAAGCCTCCTCGTTATACACACCACCGCGTGCAACATTAAGCACACGGGCTGTCTTCTTCATCTTTTTAAACTCTGCCTCGCCAACTAAGTCCAGCGTTGTAGCGAGCAAGGGCGTATGTATGGTCAGAAAGTCAACCACAGGAAGCAGGTCCTCCAACCCAGGAACCAGCTCAACGCCAGTTTGACGAGCCATATCGGTGCTCGCATAGGGGTCGACAGCCTTGACTGTCATTCCAAGCCCTATGGCCATGCGAGCGACATTCATCCCAACCTTGCCCAGTCCGATAATTCCGAGAGTCTTACGGCCAACTTCAACTCCGACGAGCTTGCTTCGCTCCCAACGGCCAGCCTTGACACTGCTGTCTGCCTGGCCCACATTACGGGCTGTTGAAAGGAGGAGTGCAATAGTGTGTTCTGCGGCAGCAAGGATGTTGCCTGAAGGAGAGTTCACAACCATAACACCTTGGGTGCTTGCGGCGGGAACATCGATATTGTCTACTCCAACGCCAGCCCGAGCAACAACCCTCAGCTTCCGTCCAGCTTGGACGACTTCGGCCGTAACTTGTGTCTCGGAGCGTATAATCAAGCCATGGTAGTTAGGGATCAAATTGATGAGCTCTGTGGGCGTTAACCCTTTACGGTTGTCAACGTCAAAGTGAGGGGTGAGTAAAGCCAGTCCATCTGGAGATACTTTTTCAGGTACGAGGATCTTAAGACGGTTTGAATGGCCAGCAGACGGTGTGTCAAAAGTAGCTGAAGGGGACATGGTGAGTTGAGTAGTATTCGGAAGTACTTGCAAAGACAGTGTGTGTCCTAAGAAACTCAAGTTCAAGTGAGAGGGCACACGACCTAGTATAAGTAAAAAGATCGAGATGACGTTCCCCCTCTTGTCTTTGTCCTTCCATGAGACAGATAACCGCCACATTTTTGGCTACCCAATCCAATGAGCCCAGATCAGCCTTGATCACCGTTTCTCAAAGTAAAAGTCCTTAATAAGAACGGGCAGATTGAGATGCAGAAGTCTGTTCTCCCATGCAAGCACCCCACGGACGCAGTAATCTCTGACGCGGGGGTGGTTCCTCTGCGCGCGTAAAGCTCGTTCAGCGAGTGAAGTATTGCTGCAGTAATGTGATTAACGTCAGAGTACTACGGCACGGTAAAGGATATGGCGGGGCGCCATGAGAGTAACCATCAATGTTCACGGAGCTTGAGCTTGAGCGTTGGTGTGGCACCCGTATCTCAGACTCAGCCTAAGCTGCAACCCCTCATTTCTCCATGTTCAACTACTGCAAGCCACGGCCCGTCGTGGGGTACATAACAGAAGCATTCTAGTGCCACCGCTGGAAACGACCCGTGTCTGCCGGGCAAAGAAGTCCAGTGGCATTGGACGCCCGCTGGCTGACCTGGTGCATCCTGAGCGAGAACACGGCAGCATGGCTCACCGGTCAACCTGGGGATCTTGTCTCAATGCTCACAAACACCTGGATCGATACTATCGAGGCGATTCTCTGTTTCAAGGACGCTATTAAGTAATTGCCATCTAACAGAAATGGGGATCAGTGTAACTATCAAGGTACAAGAACAACATCTATTTGTAAGATGGAAGTAGGTGGGCGACGAATAATACTACCAGAAACCAATTGCTTGTCACTTGTTCTTCCCCATGTTGCATTCTGCAATTGTACGGATTTACTTCGGATTTTTATTTTGGTACGGCTAAATACTAGGTAATACTTAGGACTTGGTGCCTTAATTCATGATATCGTTTATAAATTTGATTTTTCAATCTTGAGATACAACACTCCGTTCTTATGAAATAAAAGCACGGCCATCTAGAAGTTCTCCTTACCAGAGAACCTCTCGTTCTGCACAAGCTCAATCCAGTAGCCGTCAGGATCCAGCAAGAAGGCAACGTTCTTCATTCGGCCGTCAGTAAGTCTCTTCTTCCAGCTCACGTTCATATCCTCGAATCGCTTGCAAGCAGCGTCAATGTTGTCGACCGAAACGCCTAAACTTGTCAGCTTCATGTATGCTCTCCTTCACAAATGTCAACTCACAGATGTGGCCAAATCCCTGAGGTTGGCTGTTACCATCATGATAGTGGAAGTTCTCGTCCTTCTCGGTGCCATAGTTCCATGTCAACTCGAGAAGACCCTCCCTGTGGGTGATAGTGCTCTCATCCTGACCTTCAGGGAAAGGCTGGTCACCAGGGTAGCCGAGGAAGTAGAGGTTGAAGCCGGCCTCGGGGTTCTCGAGGGTTCGTAGTCGAGACATGCCGAGAACTTCCTGGTAGTACTTCAGGGACTTCTCAGCATCCTTGACACGAAGCATAGTGTGGTTCTAGATCTTTAGCTACATATTCTGAAAGATCGACAGGAAAGGTGAACAAACCATAGTGTAAGTTGACACATCGGTCTCCTTAACATCTTCTGTCTGCTTGTAATCGTTTCGGGCAACGACCTCGACCCAGTAGCCATCAGGGTCAAGTACAAAGGCGATGTTTCGCATGCGGCCATCCGTCAGCTTTTTCTGGAACTTATAGCCAGCATCCTCAATACGCTTGCAGGCGGCCTGGATGTTGTCGACGGCAATGCAGGTGTGGCCAAATCCACGGTTAGGCTCCTGGTTGCCGTTATTCACCTTATACTCAGGATCATCCTCAGTGCCATAGTTATGGGTTAACTCGATAAGTCCTTGCCTGTCAAAAGTGCTCTTGTTGTGCGACAGAGCATTAGGAGAGTCATAGCCAAAGAAGTAGAGGTCGAATTTACTATCAGGGAATTCGAGCTTCTTCACAAGACTCATGCCAAGAAATTCGTAGAATTTAGCTGCATTGGAGTCAGTATTCGCCAATGTAGTGAGCTTCTTCAATTTAAGCTTATAAAGCGAGGCTTGATGATCAGGGTTGTGGACATCAAGGTGTCTGACCTACCGGAAGCCTTGGGGTCCTTGACTCGGATCCTTTTAAACCTAGTTAGCGACTACATTCGTATCGAATATGAATAGAAGATCTGCACTTGCATTGAGTGGTTGAACTTGTAGTTCTTGGTATCTGTAGTTGAAGCCATGGCGACTAATCCGGATTGTCCAGCAACAACAGCAGGTACAGGAACACGGGGAACAGTTTGTCTAGTCAGAAAGTTTTGTATGGAATTGATGCGCTGAGCGGCTCTTGCAAAGTTCATTGAGCTTTTTGTGCAGTATGAATCTGTGAGAAGTTGGTAGATTTTATGATGATAGCCGAAACTGTCGTTGAGGTAATGCCCCTCCACTCGGTAACCCCACTTGCGCTCTGACGTCAAAGCATCATTCATAGAAGCAAAGAGAGTAGAACCTCAATAGCGTTACGCAATCGCTTACAGTTTATGTGATGCTCAATTTTACAAAAGAAACCTACCTCTGTGGGTTCTCACGCAGTTACAGATCATGAAATAGGCACCATAAGTTCGAAACTGAGTGACGCGCTCTTGTGTAGGGTAGATAGGAGGTATTCTCGGTGGCTGCGCTCGGAATTACTATGTATGTGTTCGGAATTGAATAAAGTAAGTATCTATTACAAATGCGTTCTGGGAGAAACTGGTCTTCATTTGGTAACGGCATTTCCTTGTCCTAAATGCCGCGAAGATGCATTGTTTCATACCCAAGGAACAATGGCTAGAATGGTTATTGTTGTAAGATCTCAACTCGACCCCTTATTGTTTTCGGCAAGAAATAAACCATATTCAGTTTCGCCAAGCTACTACAATACTACCGGTAATCACATACAATATACGGAGTACATGTCAGTCAATACTCTAAGCCCTTGCTTGGTCTGGCCTAAAGAAAAAGTTGTTCTTATATTGCTCCTTCCCATATACTGACGATACAGGCCTCCAATTGTATAAACCATTCACCCAGTTTTATGCACCTTTACCAAATATGTCGTCAAGATTTAACCTAGGCCAACTGCAGTACGCACGTTGTGAGTGCTGCATATGGGTCAGATTTGTCCCTTGCCGCATAAACTTAAGGTTGACTATACATATTCGAAGCCAGGCTGTATACCTGGTGGACTGTTTCCGTTATAGGTACAGCTATGCCTGTGAAAATAAGAAAATCAAGGATGAGCGATTCAATGTTTCACTGCTGACGCTGATGGCCTTGCGGGGCCCTTCTCAGCCGCCAACAGCCTGTGGAACCAATTTAGCGGCCCTGAGCGGCCAAACCTAAATGAGTTGAATTTCTATTTACTCAAGCTTGCTACAGTAGCCGCCCACTCATCGCAATACCTCGCGTTCTTTGGCTTTACGCCCTTCCTTTACAGTTTCTTTCCTCAACATTCACCACATCACAGCATGTAATGCCATGATATTTGTATCTCCAATCTCAGCTATTGCGCCTTGTTCAAAATTACGTTCAAGGCTAGCAATAGTGACCGCCAACTCGAAACCGTAACCGTCCGTAACAGCAACAATTTAGCCGTCATGGATCGCTTCCGAAATACTGCGGGTGAATATGATGACTCGGCCATCATGGACGATATCAAGGTCGCTGGATATCAGGAAATTGCTGCATTGCAGGAAAACCAGGCTCGGTCGCCCTTGACGAAAACGCGGTCCATGTCTGATGGAGGAGGAACTCCCTCTCGACTCTCTCCCTCACCACGTATCATTGAGGCATCTCGACGGACATCAAAAGACGACACTAGTATTCCGACCCCCCAGCCAGTGACACCGCGGCGCCCAAACTTCTCCAACCGTGGCTTTTCCATACAGATGCCTCCTCGAGAATTTACTCCGCCAGCCGCGGACTCATACGTCAAACCCGCACCTTTATCACCTAAACTGGACCACTCCCAGATATACGCATCCCCTACCAATATACTTCCTCGTCGCTCCCGTGGTCTCGACTTCTCTCGCGCCGCTACCAGCCTACACCACTCGACCCTCGCCGAACAGTCTTCTCCCGACTCATCGCCCACCGCTGGTGGCCGGGCAATGAACATACCGAGCCGAAGAAGTCATTATGCAGGCCCGGAACAAACATCGACGTCTCTGTGGTCAGTCATGGGCAATCAGGAAAAGATGCACATCAGCAGCTCGCTTGGGAGCCAGGTGATTGGCTCTGATTCGTCAAGTACCTCTGATGACGATGAGCTGATGGACGAGGATATGGACGAGACCTACGTAACAACTCCGCAGGTCCATAAGATTGGTCCAATTCTCGGTCCCCAAGGGTCTGGTGGGACCTTTGGATCCCCTGCAATGAGCAGCCTCATGAGTTTCCAACAGCGACAGAGACCCCGCAAACAAGCCAAGAAGAAGGCTCGTGGGCCTTTGGGACTTGGATTCAGTAGCGCATCTCTATCCAAGTCACCGCCAACTAATTCTTCTCGGGCTCGTCGCGAAAGCATCAGTTGGCAGGCTAATCAATTGCACATTTCTGGTGCAGATTCCGATGAGACACGAGCGATGGGCGATGTGGATGGGCTTGGAGATGGGCAGCGTAATGTCATTCGGAGGGTAGTAACAAGACGTGGAAATCTTTTGGCAAGTCACTTATATCAGATTAATACGAGCGCGCAACTAATACGGTGCAGCCCAAAACAAAAGGATTTGCACGCATTCGTGCCGCGCTCATGGAAGAGAGCACTCCCGCCGAATCTGAGTTTCGTCGAGAAGCCGAAGTTGTTAAACAAGTTCGTGATTGCGACATGGAGCTTGAGCCCAGGATCCCGCAACCGGTCTTGGAATCAACGCAATCAACAACAGCACCCTCTTCACCCAACTTAACGCAGCAAGAAGGCCTGAACGACGTGCCCGAGGACGATATCATGGGCGACATTTCTATGAGTCTCTCTAGCAGTTTTAAGCAACATGCTATCAAGAACTCAAAAGGCAAGACGTTTTGGGACACCTTTTCTGAGTCAAGTAGCACTGGCGGCGCCAGAACCACACCGCCTCCTGCAGCTTTTCTTCCTCGAGGCTCATCCTCAGGTATCAGCGAAGACGTGGCGATGGACTCACCGTCAGTTGGTGGAGCTACTGTAAGTGCCCCCTTGTCTGCTTAAAGGAAACAACAAACTAATGTCTTAGGCCCCGCAGAATGGCGGTACTCAACCACCAAGTGCTGCAGAAATAACTCGAAGAATCAACAGTAAACGTCGCCGGGACGATGATTTTGATCCTGTTAGCTTCAAACGTCGAGCTGTCAGCCCTGGCATGAGCGTTCACAATTCACCAGTCATGCAGAGTCCACTCCAACGAGACGGTATGTCATGGGGTTCTCGTCCCGGTAGCAACGGCGGCGATAAGGCCGGCAGTAGTGCCCCAAGCGAGGCCGGTAGCACACCAGGAAACCTATCCGGCAGTAGCTCTGCGGCTGGACGACTTAACAGCAAAGGCCGGGTTGGTTTCCAAGGAATGATTGATACCCACGATGGGATCATGCGTATGAGTATAGAGTAGCTGACTGATTCTTTCTGTTGCAAACATTTGGGTGCCTCGAAGGATTCGAGTCTTTGGATCATGAAACTTAAAAGCATATGGAGGCGTTATGAGCTATGGCGTTATTCAGGAATGGATTGGGATGGGGTCTTCAAACATACAGCCTTTGGAAGCGGCTTTTATTTCTAATACCCTCATCTTGAGCGAAAATATTACGTATCATCAACGTCTCTGATTATATAAATACCGTCTCTGTGAAGGCAGCCCCTAACGCCTAAAAGGAAGCCTTTCTCAGACCACTCCTTGATTATCCCCCATAAAGAAATCCCAACGCCGTCTATGCCAATTCGCTTGTACCAAATGTGCTGTCATTACTCCACGCCAACACCCTCCTCTGGAACTGTGAGCGTACCAAGCTTGTCGTCAAGCCAACGCGCTAGCTCAGTAGCATGACGGCGAAGGGCAGTCACTGCAGCGGCTGAGCCTGCGTTGCTCTCGAGACTAGCTGTTGTTTGCCCACCAGTGCTCAGTATACTGTCCGCTCCATCTGGACTGCCAACATGAGAGGACTCGCCAGCGGGAACATGGAGATCATGCAAATTGGGCACGCCATGCTCTGTAGCATCTGGGTTGGCGGGTCCCACACAGACGAAGAGAAGACCGCACTTCAACCTACGGATCACAACAGTCCCGCTTGTAAGTTGAACCGTGACAGTCGCAGGCTTGATGCCCCTTCCCTTACCAGACTTATGAGAGTCGAGCTGCTGACTTTGCGATAGTCGATCTGTCTCATCTTCGAGGTCATCCTCTTCAGGTGGTGAGCTTCCGATAGGATCGGGCGTGCGTGAACCTGGTAGAGAAGCGGCGAGGGCGGGTGCCGAGGTGGAGTGTATAGCGAGGAGGGATGCGGCGACGGTAGCATGTGTTCGAAGAGCGGCTACGGGATGAGGGCTTGCGTGTGCGAGAAGCTTGCCATGAGGGCTTGTAAGAAGAAGCGTGGGAAGCTGGGGAGTTCGGTTCGCGTTGAGAAAGGCCGTAAGGCGCTTTGTGAGGAGAAGAGGAGGCGTTGGGTGGGAGATGGACATGGTGATTGAAGGATTGGCGATTGATAAGTCGATAGCCTCTGCGGACTTTCCCGAATTCAGAGAGTGACGTAGTTATTTGATAGATAGGGAAACAGCGCTAGATTATTGTACAAGAACGAGAAAAGACCCGCTCGTTGTTTGGAAGAAAAGAAGAATCAAGCTTTGATGGATGCTGAGGTGGAATGGGGAAACGGCTCAGGTCGGTCCAGGCCAGGTTCATCTTGTTCGAGCCTTGTTGATGGCGGGGCGCCCGAAGTGGAGAGCTTGTGACTGGTTTCACCTCATTGGCTCTGTGAATTGACATGCAGTCGTGTAAGATCATTGGCTCTTTGATTGTTGGATCTTTAATTCAAAGGTCCACGACAAAGAACATGATTATTGTGAGGCATGTAAAGAAATCATCTAGGTTTATAGGATTACTAGTAGCATAAGAAATTAGATGGTGATTAAAGCCTGATACACTTATTTTTGCTCTATCTCGCCCTCTCATTTCGCAACCCTCTGAAGCATGTCATCCTCAACATCCACGTAAAGTATTCCCTCCTCTGTCTCATGCTTCCACTGTCCATATGCGAGCTCCACCATCTGCGCAAACTCTACCATTCGAACCCAAGGGTCTTCTTCTTGTGCAGGGTTGTAGTCGAGCATTGTCATGATTATGGTACGCAATGCTTTGGTGTAACGAGCTCGTGCAAGGTACGAATGAATGTTGATGATGGGCTCGGAGCAATTATGCTCAGTTGGACAATCCGGCCACCCGGAGAACTCTTCCCTACATTTCCTCTCGCTCACATGCTCACAGCCACCAAGGAGGCAGTCACATCCTTTTGCAATGGCCTCTTTCTCCAGACAGCCATCGTCTTCGCAGAAAACGACATGTGAACAGCCGCATTCCTCACAGCAGTAAGTTGGAGCCTGGCCAGTCATCATGGTGAAAACGGTCACACCAATAGACCACAACTCATCCCCGAGGGTATAGGGTCGATCTTCCTACAGCATGTGAGTTGGTGATAAGTTCTTGACCATCATTGGGTACCTACCTCGTTCGGAATCGACGCTGGGACGACATCATAGACAGATCGAGCATCATCTAGTCGCCAAATCCCTTCCTTTGTAGCCAACGCCATCCCATTCGAATCTGAGCGAACAGTATGAGGATTGAATTGAGCATCCACGGTGTGGCATGTGACAGCTGCGTGGCTGTAACCGCCTAGTTTGCATTGGCCATAGGTCTCAATGCCTCGAGGATGCTGAAGCCAGACGTTCCTGGGCTCGATGCAACGATGCAGAATTGGGAACCAATCAGTGTTGACAGAAACCCATTCCCTGACCATGTGACGACCAAGGTGCTCGGGTCGGTAGGAGAGCCATTTCCCGTCATGGAGATAAGCCACTGCACGAGTCAAAGAACGGAGAACGTGCCAACAGAGAGATTCTGGGAGATAGAATTCAGAACTCTCGCAGGGATAATGGCGGAACAAAGCGCTGAGGTTACCAGCATCACCGAAGTCCCAGACGAGCATCTGGACATTATTTTCCGGGGTAGCATCAGATGTTTGTGACTTGTTGAAAGGTCGATTTTCCATGAAACCAGCGATTGAGATGAGATTTTCGTGATTGAGGATCTGTCGGATAGTGTAGGCTTGATTATGCTTCGACAGAAGTGTGTTGAGAGCCTCGGCTTCTCGAAGTGTCTGCGTGACATCGACAGTACCATCAGGCTTCACTCCGAAGGGGCTGCTAGGACTGGCGAGATACTTCTCTCGTCGCGGGTCTCCCTTTCTCGTAACAATCCAGACATTCTTCTTAACCTTCTCAACGAGCTCAAAAGTAGGTTCCTCAACCTCTGTGGCGGGGCTACTGAACATCCCGACTCCAAGATTCGGCGAGTGTCCAGAAGTCATGACGATGGCGAAGACAGTGATGTTCACTTGAGACAAGACAAAGATCTGATAGATGAAAAGTTCAAGATATTCTTAAGAGTAAATATTCTTCTTGTCATAACTGTTGCCGCCGTCTCTGGAACGAGAACAGACAACAAAGAACCCAACTCCGCCACATATTGGATGAAGCCAATGAATGCTTCATTTCTTTGTCCTGAGTGAATGCGATATTATTTGCGCCTTCTAAACAAAGAGACCTCTGATTTTGTCAGTCGCTGATGTGAATAGCGGGGAGTAGCACACAGTCTCATGTAGAGGACCATTGCTCGCACGACCCTTTTAGAGTTGTTTCGAACAAAGAAAAGGTCTGATGGAAAGTTTGTAACGCATGGGTGAACGCTCAGCCCACAATGGCCAACTGCCGTCGATTGCGTTATTTCTCAATACTTCAAGCAGCCAGCAGCCAGCAGCCAGCGAACGGTAATTATCATAGTGTCCCGGTTGAAGTAACCGAGGCAAGTTGCGGTAGCCCTGATCGACAAGGCACCTCGTCTCGTCAACTCATGTGATGCCAGTGATGGTGAGTTTATGATGTTCCACGGGAGATGAAGATTTACAAGCGGGTTTCCAAAATGCCGACAACCCAAGATTGCGACCAAGTTAGCTCTGGGCCTTGTCTGCAACAGTCTCGGTGCTTGCGGCATGGATTGACGCGGGGGGAGGCAACCCGACCACTGTTAGCATGTTTCACCCATTCAAGTGACCCGAGAGAATTGGGGGATTTGTTGCGATGCAACCACGCTGAAACTTCAGAATTCGGGAGCACTGATCCAGGTTTCATTGATAATGTGCTGTTCTCCGCGGTTCTGGTTACACGGCTTTGTTATTATCCAGTATTATTACCGCTGAACACGGCGGCTAATCGCGCTGATTCGCTGTTAGTGCCTGGCGCTGTGGGATTGGTCGCGCCGTCTTCTTCGACCGTCAAGATTCCAGTTGGCGGTTGGAGGATAAAGAAAACCAGCCACTGAAACAAGAGAGATGAGCGAACGCCAGCGGCAATGCCCAGTCTTCTCCATCCAAGGCCCGACAGAGGCAATAGGCTCATAACCACTGAGTTCTTGCTGATTGTGGCCTTCTACCGCGCCGCAACATCTCCACAACCAATCATTGGCCTCGATGAACAGTCAAGATAATGCTCCCAACGTTTGGCGTTTGGTACCTGCAGGCAATGGCGCCACTGAGGGCCAGGGTCGTTGTAGTGTTGCACTGCTATAGATGTTGATCTCCGCTCCTTCCTGTTTGAAGTCAAGTCAATGCTGGATAATAATGCGATTTACTAGCCCCCACTTCACTTTCATTTGAAACCTCCCATTCCCATTCCCGTCCTGTCTCATTGTTCCAGACTCTCTTTCATTCATCTTCCAGCCTTCTACTGCTATTGTACAGTAATCGTTCTTGCCACAGCTTTGACGACTCTTTTCTTGGCTTCAGTACAATCTCTTTTGTGTCGGTTTCGTCACTCTTTCATGCCATTGTTCCAAATCTCAAACAATATATCGTCATTCAACCACCGAGAACAGCCATCCACTTTTATGGTTATTGTCCTCTATTGAAACCTATCATCTACCAATTTCACTCATCCCTTAAAGATACCTCCTTGAATATTTCCTTTCTTGAACAACAAGACCTATCTATCTAATCGAAAGTATATACGATAATATCAACGACAGCCATGGGGTCAACTTTACACTAAACCCTCACTCTATCGCGCACCGGTTGCAGCACGAAATTATCACGATCGCTTATTTTTAGTTTATGCTTCGACATTCTTGCTTCTCTTTCTTTGACAGCTGTGTTTGGTCTTCGCTGGCGAAGGACCCCGATATTTTGTCACTCGATAGCCTTGATACCCATCGACAACCTCTCTTTTCGAAATAGCCTCTGAAGGCTCTCATAGTTTTCATCATGACTTGCTGCGGAAACCGTAAGAAGCAGGTTGTGGGGATTGCTGATCAGAAATGGGAATACATCAACCTTCGCGACTTTAAAAGTCGTGGATGCGGAACTGTATTCGCTTATATCTACCTGTGGCTTATGCTTCTTGTTTCAGTTGCTGTCTATGTCGTCGACAGTTTTACTGCAGTCAATCTACTTGTGTTCGATCGTTGGTCTTCAAAGATTGATCCTGCCATCTCTTTCGACGTCACGAAATGGATCTTCTCTATTTGCATTATTCTCTCATTCATCAACCTAGCTTACGAGGGTTTCCGCGCCTTTCGGGTTATCAGAAGAGGCAACGTTGCGGAATCCTATCTTGACAGCTTAGCTGTTCGATGGGAATCAATTCGCCTTGGTTCTCAAGGTTGGAAGAGATTCCTAGTCTTTGCTGAACTCACCAAAAGTAAAGAAGGCGCACAGTACATTGCGCTTTTCACGTACTTCAACTTTCAAGGTAGGCCTACACATCAGTTAACCAATCACTCTTTACTAACTTCTATAGCCTGGATCCGAGTCATCATCTGCTCAGGTCCTCGTCAAGTTCTCAATGCTTTCACACTCAAGTCAGTGTATGAGGCACAATTGACGCCTACAGCAGACAATGTAGGCGAGTCCATTGCTGGATTCTTTGAGAAAATCAAGATCCTTGCCGAAGAAGATTATCAACAGGCACTTATTCTCTCCGGAATGTGTTTTACTTTGGTTATCTGGGTGTTTTCTGCGCTTTTTCTTCTCGCTGCCGTTCTGTTTTGGGTATTCTTTCTGTACCATTGGATTCCTGCAGCAGACGGTGGTCTTTCTGGCTACTGCGAGCGGAAGGTCACCAAGGCGTTGATGAAGATTGTCACAAAGACGGTCAACAAAGCTCTAGCTAGGGAGGAGGCCAGCCGCATAAGAGCTGAAGTCAAGGCGGCCAAGAAGAACGGAGAGAAGCCTCAACTCGATCGAGCTGCCACCCTACCAACTTTGCCAAACGTTGGCCCAGTCACTAAGATGGATCACCTACCTATGCTCAACCGTAACGACACTATGATGACACTGCCGCCTTATACTTCACGGCCCGGTACGCCAGGTGGCATGGAGAACGCACCCTCGGCTCCAGAACGAACTGTGCCGTCCAGACAGGGCACTACAGCATCTATCGCGAGCTACGCATCCCGGGCCACTTCTAGATCTGGAGGTGGATATGGACGGATTGCATCCCCCGTGCCTGATGTGCCCCCCATTAACTACCAGGGACACACCCAGCCGCGATCTACTACAGACAGGCATGATAACTTCGGCCCTTATCCTGCAAACCAAATGGCAATGGACCCAATGACATCTCTTCCTGGTCGATTTACAGAGAGCCCTGGCCCAATGAACTCTGATATGGCACCTTTCTTCCCTCCCCCGACTCGCGCTCCTAGCGCTCGCCCTATGGATAACTTTTCGCAGCCCATGGGAACATTCCCTTCTGCTCAGGCGTCCCAAACGGGCCCAAGGGAATACCAAGCCTACAATCCTGGAGGTCGCATGAGCACTGTATCATCTGTGAACTCTCAGCAGGGCGGAGCCGCAATGCAACGGCCCTTTAATCCTCCAGTACGAAGTGCCACAGGGCCAATGCCTTTTCGAGAACCTCCACGGAGGAACTTGACGAACCCAATGCCGCCTCGCGCAGCATCTGCGAGACCTGAAAGAGCTCCTCCCTATAACTATGACGTTGAATCTCAAAGACCAAGGGGTTGGTGAATGATTATATCAAACGGGTTGGATTAATAATGAATCACGAATCAATAATATCATGTCCATAGGTGGACTTTTACATAAGAAGCCTGAATATAAGTGATAGATGACCATATTTGACATGTTGGAGAGAGTGGCGTTGTCATGCTGACTTCGGCGTTCTGATTACTTATTATTCGTGCTATGTCGCGAGCAACCCTGCAGTGTGGTCAACTACGCCCTTAAAGAGAAAAGCCCACGCTGACAATCTGTCAACAGCACGAAGTCAATCTATGCTGACATACATTGATGACAGAGAATTGACTAAGCCAGAGGCTTTTAAAGGGCGGCATGACCAAGCTCTTGCTTTTAAACATCCTCTTTCCCAGTCTTGCACTGAGCTTACAATACGCGTTTCAAAGTCATTCACTACAATCTTACGGATCCTTTATTAACAGCAATATGCCCTCAGCGACCTCAGAATGGCACGATGGCGAACTGGCCGTGCAGAAGCAACTCAAAGTCCCTAAAAGAGGGAACCCAACGTTTCCAGGTTTAGCACCCCAATATGGCATGCGAGTGATGCAGTCCTCCTTGGTAGCCCTGGGAACGCTGGATAGCGAAGGTCGCCCATGGACTACAGTATGGGGTGGAGATCGGGGCTTTGCGAGACCAGTAGCTGAAGGCGTACTCGCGTTTAACAGCTCAGTTGATACTCGCCATGATCCTGTTTTCAGAGCTCTGTGGGATGGGATTGATGATGAGGGCGTGAAAGAGGGCGCCATTAACAGGCCAAATGGAGGCGAAGGAAAGGGAATGGCAGGGTTGTCTATCGACCTGGAGACCAGAGACCGCGTGAAGCTGGTAGGGAACATGATTGCTGGTGCCACTATAGAGGAAGGCAAAGCAGTACAGATGGCCATGGGTGTAACCGAGAGTCTAGGCAACTGCCCGAAATATCTCAACAAGAAGGATATTGTGCCTAATGAGATGGCACCAGAGCTTGTCTCGGACAAGCTGCCCCTGTCACAGGAGGCCCTAGATTTGGTTGCAGCGGCAGACATGTTCTTCTTGTCGAGCACAAATGGGGTCACCATGGATACAAATCATCGCGGAGGAAGTCCTGGGTTCATGAGGATTGTCAAGAATGAAAACGACGGGTTGGAGCTGATATATCCAGAGTGTGAGTTTTACATTCCTTTATTTATGAACCAAGCTAATGAAATATCAGTCTCAGGCAATAGACTATATCAGACACTTGGTAACTTCAGAGTGAATCCACTGGTTGGCATCGCTATTCCAGATTATAACACAGCCGACGTTCTTTACGCCACAGGCAGCGCATCAATACTTGTTGGTGATGAGGCTTCTTCTTATCTCGCAAGAACAAAACTTGCCGTCAAGATCTCACTTACTGCTGCAAAGTTCGTCAAGTCGGGACTACCTTTCCGAGGTGCTCTGGGTGAATACTCGCCTTACAACCCACCTGTTCGTCACTTGCTCTCAGAGCACGATGCACATATTGCCGAGGCCTCATCAAATGGTATCACGGCAAGCTTCGCTAAGCGCGAAGTTCTTACGCCTTCCATTGACCGATACACCTTTGAGCTATCTTCGGCACAGCCTATCAAGGCATGGCACGCAGGACAGTATATCACGTTGGACTTTGAGCAGGAAGTGTCGAGTGGCTACAGTCATATGGCCGATCACGATCCTCAAAGTATCAATGATGACTACGTCCGAACGTTTACTGTGTCAAGCCCACCAGAGAACAGTAAAGAGGTACAAATAACAACGAGGAAACATGGCCCGGTAACAAACTTCCTACGAAAGCACAACTCTCGTGTGCCTTTGGAGATACCAGTGATTGGCTTTGGCGGCGAAGAGGGTTTCCGCATCCCTTTAGAACCGAAAGGCCCTCAATCCGTCTTTATCGCCGCTGGTGTAGGAATTACGCCTGTCCTCGCACAAGCACCCGCTGTACTTCAGCACAAGGCTCTATTTGCACTCCTCTGGACCCTGCGCTACGAGGACTTACCGCTCGCGAGTGACACGTTCTCGAGAATCCCAGGGCTGTCAAATGTGACTACACTCTTCGTCACTGGTCAGCCGGACAAGGTGGACTTGTTGGAGGAGGCCGAGCGGGCTGGGACACGGGTAGTAAAGCGACGAATAGGCGCTGATGATGTCGAGAGCTTTAAGGGCCAAAACGCCCGTTTCTTTCTGTGCACGGCGCCAGCTCTGCTGGCTGCTCTGGAAGGCTGGTTGCTGGGAGAGAAGGTTGTCTGGGAGGACTTTGGATATTAAGGACTTAGCATACAAATTGAAGTACTTTCCTGGTTCCGTGTTCATCTGTTTCCCTGAGCACATGTCTCACACCCCGGCCCGCCGGAGGTTTCTGTTAGCTTACGGCGGTGCAAAGGACTGGTTAAACCACATGTTCCCTGAAGTTTGCCTCTAGTTGCGGGGAGCGTTCCACTGCCGAGTTAGTTACGTCTGGGGTTGAGGATAATAGCTGAGGTTCTTGAATTGGATTCGATCTCCATCAGACTCTCATTGCGAGCATAGACATAGCAAAGCAGATCAACGCCGCGTATGCCATATAATCATATGAGAACATTGCTGGACTGTAGTCTGTGGTTCTCTCGAATCAAGAACAAATTAGTCAAAGCTAGTCATCTAATCTAATGAATTCGTTTCCCCGCAAACATGTTCGGGAGTTACGCTTGTCCCACATCCCCGCGCTTGAGGTTGCGGATCCGCACTCGGGCGTCTTTGTCCATGGCGGAGAGACTTATAAATCTAATATTATTAAGCTCAAGTGGAAGATTTGGTTTTGTCCTAATCTGGTCAACAGTTGATGAAGGTCATCGCCAGAGCTCGGGGTCCAAGAAGGCGGAATAGGTATCCCTTGTTGATTTCTTCAACTTGCGCATAAACTTAGGCCAAAGTTTGTGATAGATGGATCAAAACCATAGCACTTATGACAATATACTCCCCTTATAGAACTTTATAGCCTTTGGTATATGTGCAAGCTAAAGTTATAATAGGTTGTCACGGTGTATTTCATCTTTTCTCGCATACTGTAACCAGGAGGGTGACCATTCTAGCAAAACCCCTTGCTCAACTCAGACAGACTACTAAATCGCCACGAACCAAGAGACTTTGAAAGTGAAAACTTCTACTATGAATTGCCCCAATCGTTGACTGCTAGTGGGTATTCTCTTTTGAATGGTCCCGAAGTCGCTCAAAGTGGTCCTTTTGGTCGACATATCCATCCATAACTACATTCCTGGGAACAACAAGTTTCAAGTCACTGCCCTATCTTTCGACTATGTCCAGACGGAAAGCTCTCTTCCAAAGAGATTAAAAAAAAAAACAAAAAACGCCACGAAGTATGTATTTCCTCGGGTGAAATATTGATAATGATGACTCCAAGTGCCCAAGGTTTTATAAGCTGGTCCGCTGTCGGCGTTAGGAAATGCGATTTCCGGAGGACCCATCACCCCCTAAAACGGAACAGGCTAAAATGCATCCATCACAGAACATATCGTGGCAGCAACAGCTTCAAGCCGGGGGTATAGTGGACCTCTCTCAACTCCCTTCAAAGTATCAATTGGTCCGCTAAGTAGCTTAGAGACATGCGTGTTTTCTCGGCGTCTGACTAGCAACGAGGCGAGTTGTCGACTGAAACCGTCTGGCTAAAAGAGAAGACACATGGTGTTAACACGAATCCTTGGCGTAGAACATTATTGTTTGTGATTTTCGATAGTTCAGCTGCGGGTTCAAAGAAACGATCAAGTGTACAGGAAATTAGCTTTGACCTTACGGCTATTGTTATTTCTTGTGAATGAGACTGGTGGTTCGATGTCATTCCAAATAGCGAAAAACTAGTTCAATTCGTAGGTGTTTCTCCTATTTCTCCGCCAAAGGGTACGATATGTACGTAAACTATCCATCTGGTTAGGAGACCATGATATGATTTTCCCTTTAAAGTCACAGCATGCAAACTGGCTGTGCTAAATTCGAGATGCGGTGCATTTTTGAATCACGAGTCAACAGCACGCCGTTGAGAATGGTGGAGAAAGCTCGTTTGGAGCTCCAAGCACATCCATGTTTATATGCCCCAGGGATGAGCGTGGAGTCAACTGCTGCAATAGAGCTTTGACTATATAATAAGTTGCTGTTTGAGAGATTTAATGGGCGATTCTTGACGGCGGTAGTCCAAGCGACTAGGACACCGTCGGCTCAACTTACTAAAGTTCACACAGTTGTGCCAATTATTTATGTAATTGTCAATTGAGAAACTGTCAACGTAAGCGTTCTGATAATCAAGATAGCTAGAATCACCCCGCATTTCCTGACAGGGATTCAAGAAAGTGATTGTCGTTGGTATGCACTCTGATTGATTCATGGTGCTTACAAAGACATCTTCGTGGCAGAGCAATGAAGTCAGACTAATAAAAGACAAGCCTATTTCAGAGAATGACAAACTCCGTTAGCTGTAAACGGACCAGATCGTCATAGCAAGCCGAGATATCTTTGCTCTGAGTCTGGTCTGGTTGTTGATGAAGATTGACGGATGTGATTTGTAGCTATACGCGAGGTGACCATATTGATTTACCTACTAAGCCATCGGCATGCAGCACAGCTCCAGGGACCAATTCGATGAGTTTCGGTTTTAAAACAAACCAAGGCTGCCGACAATGTAACTTTACAGGGACCCTATTGGTCCTACCGTAGAGCTTAGGTTCATGCTGCTACTGATGTCCCTCTGTCCCTGTATCACGTTCCCTCGAGCCGGCTTGGTGGAGTGGCTCAGATCGCCGTCGTCATACCCCGCCACTAAGAGTTAGAGCGTGAATGGTTTAATGAGTAATCAAGAGTTCCTTTGGAGCGAACAAGGAGCATGGTGAAGGTTAGAGAGAGAAAGCCTCATTGTGTTCTGAGGTAAGAGATTCCATGGCACAATTCGAGGTTCCCAGTGTCGTAGTTGATGGGAATTGCGAACGAGCCAATGGGGGAAACTAACCATTCCAGGCATTACCAGGTGTAAAATCTTCAACAGCCAAAGCAAAACACAACAAAAACAGTGGCTTTGTTGCACTCCACTGAGGTCGATGGCGTGCGAATGGTGCGTCAAAGGCCTGGACTTTCGTGTTTTGTGGGTGCTTGTGCGTTCAGTAACTTCAGTTGAGTTAATGGCAGGCTGTCCAAGATTGGAGACTGGGGTTCGAATGGCTTCGGATTCTTTAGCGGCCTGAAACTGACCTACCAAAATGCTCAGCCGAGGAGTCTAACAGAGGGAATACCTTCTGTAGTTCCACTTTTCCCTTGTTAAGGCAATGGATCTCAGCGCATGCGCAGCCTAGCACTTGCCCACCATCTTTGCCTATGCTTGCCTGCCCTGCCTGGAGATTTGAATCCAATTCTCACAGAAGGGCCGTAAGGAAAACCTTCTTTCCTCTACTTTAACTTCCCTCTTCCATCTTCTTCTCCATTCCCGCCCATACTAGCACACTCACTCATTCACTTACTCAGACCCCTCTCTATACGCCAACAGCTTAACCCAAGAAGCGACAATACCCACAGCGCTCTGCGAAACTCTTACTGTATCATCATAATACTTGCAATACTTGCTGATTTCGGAACCCCCGCCATCGCCACCCGCCTATCCATTTCGTCAAACCTGCGCAGTATTCAGTCAACTATAATCGCAAACTTGCCACATCTCTATTTCAACTATCGCCTGATCACCCCGACGACTTCAATCAACGCAACTACTCGGGTCTGCCCACTTTCAACGAGTCGGTCGTAATTCGGTCTCTGCGCCGATACTGCCGTGCCCCTCGCTTCCGTCCGCCGTCAACTATCGGCGCCGGCCGTTGTTGCTCATCGGATCGCGAAACCCCTCGTTCCGCTCAACCCGCCACTTTCATCTCAGAAACCAATATCAACTACACAACAATAGTCGAAATGGCTTGCGACTACCAATACGTCAAGGAGCACACGAGGGAGGATTACGTCTTCCCCTCGCACCGCTTCCAACGATCATGCCCTCCAGACAAAACTCCGCTATGTCTCGTTGCTTGCGGCTCTTTCAGCCCAATCACGTATCTTCAGTAAGCTTGCCCTAATGATTATGGCTCTTTTAGCAGATCATCTGATCGAGGTGGATGCTCTCGACCATTGGACAATCATGAGATTTGGCAATATTTGGACAAGCGATAGCTAACCTTTGAGCAGCCTTCGGATGTTCCCCATGGCTCGGGACCATGCTCACAATGAGAGTAGGTTACTCGCTCATTGCTTCTGAAGCATCGCTGACATTATCAGATTTCGAAGTTGTTGCGGGCTTTTTGAGTCCTGGTAAGTGACAGTCCTATCAGACGAAACATGCCTGAACTAACCAGATGTCAGTCAGCGATGCCTATAAAAAGAAGGGTCTCGCCCCTGCTCATCATCGGATTGAGATGTGTAGACTTGCGACCGAGAACAGTTCCAAGTGGCTAATGGTCGACCCGTGGGAAGCTGAGAGCCCAACTTATATCCCAACCGCCAAAGTGCTTGATCACTTTGACTATGAAATCAACGAGGTCATGGGTGGTGTTGAATGCACTGACGGAACTCGAAAGCGTTGCCGCATTGTGCTCCTTGCTGGCCTCGATCTCATCCAGACCATGTCGACTCCAGGTGTCTGGGACGAGCGTGACCTTGACCACATCCTGGGTAATTATGGCGTTTTTGCTTTGGAGCGCACGGGAACTGAAATTGATTCAACCCTGGCAAACCTGAAGCAATGGGAGAAGAATATTCACATAATCCGTCAGGTATGTTCTTGGAATAATTCTGTTAGTATTGTGATGTTAACGATAGATACAGGTCGTTACAAATGACATCAGTAGCACCAAGATTCGCCTGTTGCTCAAACGTAACATGTCGATTGACTACTTGATTCCTGACCTTGTAGTCAGTTACATATTCGAAAACAATCTTTATCGCGATCTCGATATGCCCGACTCCAAGGGCAAGGAGAACGCTATCACGAATGGGCCCGATGCCGGCACCAGCACTGGTTGAATGTCTCCGTCATTCCGGAAAACGATAGAACCTGTGCCCCACCCTGACATCGGTCCCGATGCCCCTACCCAGCTTTGAGCACGGTCACCGAATCATTGAGAGCTCACGACATAAAAGACCAGAGCCCAGGCTATGAGCGAGGACAGCTTCCAATATGATGTTTGAGTCGTTGCGATTTCAGGGTCAAAGGATCAATGTTATAGACATCGCAATGGACCACAATGGTTGAGTTGGGTCCAGTCCTAGATGCATCGAGTGTGGGATTTAGAAGGCGTGGTGATGAGGAGGTGGACTTTTCACTTTCCTTAATGACAGTACGTCGCTCTTGACGCAACCCGCTTTGTATCAGCGGTTGGATAGAGCGCACTATTGAGCGGAGTTATTTCCATCAATTGAGGCATACAAGGACGGGGCATCCCGCTATCTTGAGCTCAATCTGTTACTATCCATGCCTAGCAATACCCCGGGTTCGTCGGAGGTCTCCGACTATTGATATGCACGTGTCCAAAGGGTTGAGGACAAATTGTAGGTCTTTAATTGGGGTTACCTCGGCTGGCTTCGATAGTCTTTGTTGCCTTGTTTTAGAAAGAGCCTTAAGTTTAAGCTTGTTGGCAAGCCATGATTTTATAGAGAACCAGTCGGGTAGCCGACATATGGAGTTTTAGCTGGACAGATACCCGTTCATGTCAATAGGACCAATGATCCAATTTATTGTTTTTCCATGGCTTTGGCCTGAAACCTGACTGATTTCGATTGGACGAATGATAAATCAACTGCCGCAATTCCTATGAGCCGCCAAGTCTTCCGTCCGTTAAAGGACGGAAGATAGCTCCCAGAGACAATATCTCCGGCTCCTTCTTTCTCTGGCAAGATTGCACGAGGGCAAAGTCAACCAATAGGTGTTTCCAATCTGTTGATGATTTACAAGGGCCAAGACGAAAGAACAGCAAGGACCCTAAAAGCTACAAAAGGGACCTGCGAAAAAGGGCAAAGCGTGAACCCCCGCGGTCGCGCAATCGACGCTGACTGGCCACATCCGATTTGGCGCATAGATAAACGTGCCAGATCGATAGGGCATTTGGAGGCTTGGCGGCGATACTGGACGGTTATGGACATGGCAAATTATAGGGATAGACCTTTTGCCAAGGGGAGAATCAGCGCGGAATCGATTTCGGTGACCTTTTGGGTCTTTTGCGCCGGGGCCAAACTGGAGTAAACCCAGGATAGGTAGGTAACGCAGGTCTTGGAGGTTATCGTGAATACAAATAGCTGAGGGTGGCCCTGTCGATCATTTTGAGAGCAGGGCAGTTCAAGTGTTTCTCGACTCATCTTCATCATGAAGCTTCAATTCCTCGTCTCTTCCCTCATCAGCCCTCTGGCTGCGGCGTTAACTATTGCTGAGATCAATGGCAACAGCTATCTCTCTTCCTACGCCGGGAAGAATGTCACTGGTGTAGAGGGCCTTGTAACAGCTGTTGGCAGCTCTGGCTTTTATCTGCGATCAACGAAGCCTGATCGTAACTCTGCTACTTCTGAGGGACTGTATATCTTCGGGAAGTCTGCCGTGAGCAGCGTCTCTGTGGGAGATGTGATCACACTAGATGGTCTCGTCGAGGAATACAGGTGAGTTTAACCAACTCAAGCATTAAGCATTACTAACATAGTCAGGTCCAATAAGGACTATGTCTATCTCACTGAGATCTCTTCTCCCAAGAACATCGTTGTCAAGTCCTCTGACAACAAATTCAAGCCAAAGGTTATTGGCAAGGACACCGGCAACCCTCCTGGAAAGCAATTCTCCAAGCTTGATGATGGCAATATTTTTGCTGTTCCCAACAACGAGTCTCTCATCTCAGTGTCCAACCCCAAGCTGCAGCCTAGCACATACGGTCTTGACTTTTGGGAGAGCCTTGTTGGTGAGCTTGTCACTGTCCCTAAGGCGTATGCTCTCAGCCGACCCAACAACTTCGGTGATTTCTGGGTCCGGGGCAACTGGAAGGTTTCTGGTCTGAACAAGCACGGCGGTCTCACCATGGTCGGCAACGGTATGTAAAGCCTCAATCTGAAGTGTTTGCTTGACTGACCATCCAGATGCTAATCCGGAGGCCATCATCATCGGCTCACCCCTTGATGGCACCAAGAACCCTGACGACACTAAGCTCGGCGACTATGTTGGCGACATCACTGGCGTAGTCTCATACGCTTTTGGCTTCTACCGCATTCTTCCCCTGACTGCCACCAAGGTCAGCAAGCCTTCCAACGCTGAGCACCCTGCCGTCAGCTTCACCAGCAAGGGATCTTGCAAGGGTATCACAGTTGCAGACTACAACACCGAGAACCTCAACCCTGAGTCTGCTCATTTGCCTCTTGTCGTCAAGCAGATAGTTGAGAAGCTGCGCACTCCTGACCTGCTTTTCCTTCAGGAAGTGCAGGACAACAGTGGCGCTACCAATGACGGTGTCGTTTCCGCCAACAAGACTCTCGCTGCTTTGGCCGATGGTATCGAGGAGTCCAGCGGCGTTGTTTACGACTGGGCTGAGGTCGAGCCTGACAACAACGAGGACGGTGGTCAGCCCGGTGGTAACATTCGCCAAGCTTATCTCTACCGCCCCGATAGAGTTGAGCTTGTCAAGCCTAATGAAGGTGGCCCTAACGACGTCAACGCTGTTCTCGATGGTCCCTCGCTCAAGTACAACCCTGGACGAATTGATCCTGCCAACCCTGCCTGGGATGACAGCCGCAAGCCCCTCGTGGCTGAGTGGAAGCCTGTCAAGGGCACAAAGAAGTCTTTCTTTACTGTCAACGTCCACTTTGGCAGCAAGGGCGGCTCGACCTCCCTGCATGGCGATGCTCGCACTCCTGTGAACAAGGGTGTCGAGAAACGCACCAAGCAGTCCGAAATTACTGCTGTAAGTTTCAAACCCTTTTATGCATAAAACCCAACTAACAACTTGTAGAACTTTATTGCAGAAATCCTCAAGAAGGACCGAAAGGCCCACGTCATTGCCGCTGGTGACTTTAACGAATTCGCTGCCGTTGCGCCCCTTCAGACTTTCGTCAAGACATCCGGTCTTGTTGATGTTGACGAGGCCGCCAAAATCCCTGAGACAGAGCGATACACATATCTCTTCGACAGCAATTGCCAAGCTCTGGACCATATGTACATCAGCAAGGAGTTGCGCAGGAGCATCAAGTATGAGCATCTTCATATCAACACTTGGCAGAACAAGGCTGGTGAGGTCAGCGATCATGACCCTAGCGTTGCTATGTTCGATCTGTGTTAGATAAAATGATAAAACATATGATTAAATAAATAGTCAATTAGATCCGCTTGCATCATCCCGAAACATAAATTTTACCCAATTGCTGTATAATAGCCATAGGTGCAAACTAGTCATCGCTACTGTCTTCGCCGTTATTAGGGTCTTCTTCTCCTTCATCCTCGTCTTCGTCACTATCGTCATCTTGGCCAGGATCCGGCATAACGATGCTGTTCAAAAATGAAACCTAAGCTTGTCAGTTTGTTCAGCAATGATATTAACACATAACTTACATATCCAACCATAGGACGTATAATCTCGCTAATCTTCTCCTGCGCATCATCCTGGTAGAAGATACTGTCGTCAATTTGTGTCCCAACAGTAAAGTTCCTCAACTTCAGCAATGCAATATCTCGATGTTCTGCCGTGAAGCCCTTTGGTTTAGTTTTAAGTGCATTCTCTTTGTTCTTTTCCGCAAAAGCAAGCAGTGCCGCGTTAGGATCGGATTTGTTGGCAGCTTTTGGTAGGAATGTGCGCTTGAAGGCCTCATCATTGAGTGCGCGACGCCATCGATTTGGTCGTTCGTCAATACTGGCGCGGAGTTTCTGCATTTGGTCGCCGCTGGGACACCATAGGCCACCGCCGATGAAAGACTTTTTAGGCTCGCAGTGGATATAGTAACAGGCGTACGGGCCTTTACGACCAGTTCGAGACCACGCAGCAGAGAAGTGAGGCTATAGATTTTTTAGCTTTGTATCCTGTACTTTGGATCAATCTCGTACCTTGTATGGTGTAGGATCTTTACTGAAGCGAATATCTCTATGGATTCGAAAAATGACATCCTTTATGGGAAGCTCAGGAATCGTCTCATCGGCTGCTATAATGGATTCGGATGCGCACTCAACAAAGGAGTTCCAATCCTTCAAAGCGCGGCGATACTCTCCATCATGCGCTATGCATGTCAGTAATGCTTTACCAGTAAGTGTAGCGTGGTGTCTTACACTTCAGCCAAGGTCTCTGGTTATGGGCTTTGAGGTCTCGCAAGAACAACATCGTGTTCTTGTGTAATTTGAAATCTTCATATTCTACACCATCTGTGTCTCTCAACTTCTCCAAGGGAATGATAGTAACTTTTGGGGGCGCATCCTCGTCATCTTCGTCATCATCCTCTTCTTCTTCTGGCTCTTGCGCTAGCTCATCTTCGTAGGGTTCCTCAGATTCTTCCTTTTTAGGTTGCTTCTTCGGAGGTCTTCCACGTTTCTTCGGTGGTGGCGCATCACTCTCTTCTGTATCCTCACTGCCTTCGAAGTATTGACTTTTAGTGGTGGAAGCTCTCCTCGAGCTTCGCCGAGTGCTGGTGATTTCCTCTACGGAACGTTTTCGAGGTGGCATATTGAAACTGCAATGATTTTGATTAATGAAAGGTTGAAATGATAGAAAATGCCACTAGTGGTATAATACACTCGAGCAACGAAAGCAAGGTCCATGTCGTCATGGCAATAATTGTCGCGACTACGCGTTTCAGGGGACGCGAAGTCACGTGGACTGACAAAAAGCCAAGTCACGTGGGCATAGGAGGATGCGTCCATGTAAGTGAGTGAGCATTCGCCTCGTTCTTCTTACCTCACTTATGTCATGGACAGAGGAACCATTGTTAGAACACATATAGATCTTTGCTTCTCTACCAATGACAGTCAGTTTAAACTTCAAAACAACGAGCAATTTTTCAATTTTTAGGCACTATATCGTCTTCGACTTTGGCCTAATGAATGACCTCTGCTGTCATATCATACAGGGCGTATCTCATCGAGTTTCCTTGAACCGAATGACGAGCCATCTCGACGGCAATTCTGGCTTCTCTTATATCTAGGCCTTCTTTCCTGTCACCAGTGTCGCCATCATATCACTCAATCTCTTCCTGGGCCCTTAATTGCCCCAAGTCGCCCCTTGCATGCAAACAGTTTCTCCAGAAAGCTGATATCTCCAAGTTTCTCAATAAGCCACATGTCGGTATCCTTCTGTTTGTCCTGTTCCTCTGATTTGGCAGTCATTTCGATCAGGATCGCACATATACGGGCTGCGGCGCGAAGGCGCTCCCAACCCTGGCTCTCCATGGCAACCTCTTCCTCTGCTAGGTAAATGATCTTGCCGACCTTGCAGAGCCTTCTAGACCACAAGCAATCAAACAACCCCTTCTTGGATTCATCTGTGAGCTTTTCTTCGTACTTCTTCCAGGCTTCGATAGGAATAAGAGACCTCTCTTGCTCCGTTTGGGCAATTGCTACATCTAGACGTTTCAGGGTCTTTGCATGTTGGTCAGGTGTCGGTTCCTTGTGCATTTGACCCAGCATCTCGAGAAGCTTTGGCTTGAAATCATTCCATTGGTGTTCTTCGATGGCCTCTGCGGCTACGACTACTTCAAGGATATCTGATCTGCAGTATGCAGGGAGAGTCTCAGGGTCGGCATCGTTCATGTGCGTATCTTCTCGGTCCGGTGAAGCTCTCTGCGGAGCAGAGTCTTGTTGTTGTTGTTCCTGAGGCGGTGTCTGTTGCCCGTTCATCTCTTCTCCTCTGTCGTGAGACGAGACAGCGCCAGAGTCGATATCCATAGGGCCTGGCACACCAGTATCGTTATCGTTGGCCGGCTTCTCATTACCAGAGAACTCAGCAATAGTATTATCCTTTGGCTGGTGTACAGTGCTAAGAACTGTAGAGTCGGAGACGTCGCTTTTATTCTTGCTGGTGTTTAGCTTGATGCGTTTTCTTGGGCTGTCATCAGTTGTTGACGGAGTCTTGGACGCAGCTTCTGCCTCGAGGCGTTTCTGGGCATTGTTCCTAGGACTCTCCGGAGGAGTGGCGTTGGATCTCTTTTTATTGGGTTTTCTCTTCTTCCGACTTCGGCTCTTCTGTTCACTGAAGAGAGTACCGAGGATCTCAATAAACTCCTTGGCGGTGGTTGCAGCATTCAGATAAGTACGCTTCTCTGTAATATTGAGGTTCGATGGGAAGAAGGCAATGTGCGTCTCGGGTTCAGTTCCATCAGTAAACTTGAGATTGTACTTTGCTCGGGCTTTAGCGGCACTCAAACCACCGCTGCTAACGGTAGTGATGAAGTCAATAAGGCTGCCGCGCAGGTGCACAAACTCGGTTTTGGCATCACGACCGTTGGCGCCGGCTTCAGTAAAAAGATCTTCCAGCGACTTGATGAAGTCTATGCCTGGAATTGCCATAATCAGGAGCGTTTATGGTATGTTGTCAAAATGATTCGTATGGGATGCGTTCGAAGTCCTTTAAAGATGGTGTTTGGATGAAAGCTCATGCAACTAAGGGTTGGCTGCGTTGCAGGAAAAAGAATGCTTTAGGAACGCTTTATCAAGAAAATGTAACAATAGGAAAGCTGCTAATACAACATACGTCGTTTTGTTATTGTTAACTTGCCTGGCACTGCCCTGTTCGTCCTGCCAGTGACAGCTTCGACCTTACAAGCATACCAGCACTTAACAGAAACTGATATTTGCTTTGGGTATAATTGGTGATTTGGCACATCTCTATGATTCAAAACCATTAAACTGTAAGACTCAATGTGCGGATCGTCGATTGGCACAGTCTACTCTAGTAATGCTTTGGGTTCTCTCCTGTTTAAATACACATGATCACTGCAGGGATATTTAAGGTTCTTCACGAAAAGATTCATCCTATCTAGGATTCACTAGGCAGATTAATATTAGCTCTAGCTACTAGACTCGACTAAGAACTTTGAATATAGATATACTCAGTGCTGTAGTTGAAGGCTACCTCAATTCTTCAACAAAGCCCGCTGAAGTACCGACTCATCAGGGGTAAGCAAAGAGGCTGCACAACGCAGTGAAGAGTTCTGGTAAAAGTCAAGTCAGCAAACCATCGTATTCCTTGCCAGGTAGGCTAAGAGTGAAGAGGCCCCTTCAAGGGCCATGTGGTTTGATGTCGTCTAAACCTTCAACACTTCTAACTTCTGTGGGGATATACACCAAAATTGTCAATCGTTTCCGCCAAATTCATTCGGGGAGAGTTGGACTAGGCACACACAATTCCTATTCAACGACAGTTACGACGCGAGATTGGATGAAAATCATGATATTGCGCTATCTACTTTACATCTTGCGCATCCCAACCTCCAACCAAACACCGAAATAAGGACTTCATTTATGTTCTTTTCCCAAATGTCAGTCTATGCATTTAAAGCTCATCATGGATGTTGTCATCCTGCTCAGCACCAGCGCCACCAGCGCTCTGGTACATCTTGGAGGTGATAGGGTAAGCGACGTTGGAAAGCTTCTCCTTCTGCTCCTCGAAGTCCTCAGCGGTAGCGTCAGCACCGTGCTCATCGAGCCACTCGTTGGTCTCCTTGACGGCGTCGAGGATCTGTAAAAGTCAGTATATGCGTTTCTAATATGAGTTAGTGGAAGAACTTACAGTCTCCTTGTCCTCCTCCTCAATCTTGCCACCAAGACCCTCCTCATCGTTGACCTGGTTCTTGAGGGAGAAGGCGTAGTTCTCGAGGCCGTTTCGGGCCTCAATGCGCTCACGGGTAGCCTTGTCCTCCTCGGCGTACTTCTCAGCCTCGGCGACCATGCGCTCAATCTCCTCAGGGGTAAGACGGCCCTTGTCGTTGGTGATGGTAATGGACTCCTGCTTGCCGGTGCCCTTATCGTGGGCAGAGACCTTGAGGATACCGTTGGCATCGAGCTCGAAAGAGACCTCGATCTGAGGCACGCCGCGAGGAGCGGGAGGAATACCGGTAAGCTCGAACTTGCCGAGGATGTTGTTATCCTTAGTAAGAGATCGCTCACCCTCAAAGACCTGGATCAGGACCACGGGCTGGTTATCAGCGGCGGTAGAGAAGATCTGGCTCTTGCGGGTAGGGATAGCGGTGTTACGGGGAATCAACTTGGTCATGACTCCACCGGTGGTCTCGATACCAAGCGTCAAGGGGTTGACATCCATGAGGACGACACCAGAAGTACCCTCCTCACCGGAAAGGACTCCGGCCTGGACCGCAGCACCGAATGCAACAGCCTCATCGGGGTTGATGCCCTTGGAAGCCTTCTTGTTGAAGAAGTCCTCAATGAGCTGCTGAACCTTGGGGATACGGGTGGAACCACCGACGAGAACGATGTCGTCAACGTCGGACTTCTTGAGCTTGGCGTCCTTGAGAACCTGCTCAACAGGCTTCATGGTCTTCTTGAAGAGGTCAATGTTGAGCTCCTCGAACTTGGCCTGTGTGAGGGTCTCGGAGAAGTCCTTGCCGTTGTGGAAAGCCTCGATCTCAATGCGGGTGCTCTTCTGAGAAGACAGAGTACGCTTGGCCTTCTCGGCCTCACGCTTGAGCTTACCCATGGCCTTGAGGTCCTTGGTGATGTCGACGTTGTTCTTCTGGTTGTACTGCTTGGCGAAGTAGTTGATGACTCGCTGATCGAAATCCTCACCACCGAGATGGGTGTCACCAGCGGTAGCCAGGACCTCGAAGATACCGTCATCAATGGAGAGAAGCGAGACATCAAAGGTACCACCACCGAGATCGTAGACGATGATCTGTCGCTCACCATCGGTCTTGTCAAGACCGTAGGCGATAGCGGCGGCGGTGGGCTCGTTAACGATTCGGAGAACGTTGAGACCGGCAATGATACCGGCATCCTTGGTGGCCTGTCGCTGGTTGTCCTGCGGAGGGTTAGCCGGCTGGTCAGCTCGAAAGAGGAGAAAGTCAAACTTACATTGAAGTAGGCAGGGACGGTAACGACGGCGTGGGTGACCTTCTTACCGAGGTAGCCCTCAGCGACCTCCTTCATCTTGCCAAGAACCATAGCAGAGATCTCCTCAGGAGTGAACTGCTTCTTAGCGCCATCAACCTCGACCTGGACGACGGGACGGTCATCACGGTTGACAACCTTGAAAGGGAAATGCTTGATATCGCCCTGGAGGGTCTTCTCAGAGTACTTGCGACCAATGAGGCGCCTGAACAGTTAGCATTGTGCGGTGTCATCAGAGGAATTCATGTATGCATACTTGATATCGTAAATAGTGTTCGTGGGGTTAGCGGCGGCCTGGTTCTTGGCGGCGTCTCCAACCAAACGCTCATCCTCGGTGAAGGCGACGTAAGAGGGGGTGATTCGGTTACCCTGATCGTTGACGAGAATTTCGACCTTGCCCTTCTGCATCACACCGACACAGCTGTATGTGGTTCCAAGATCCTGAGCTAGTTAGCGGGGTCATCATGAGCGGGTGAGAAGCGGTAAACCGTACAATACCAATGACGGTGCCGTAGTTATCGACCTCGTCGGCCTGAACAGTCTGGACGAAGGCCAGAGGAGAGAAGAGGAGGGCGATCCAACAAAGGAGTCCCAGGCCAAGGGCCATTGAGCTCCTTGAACGAGCCATGATGAGCTCTATGTGGTTGCTCTGCTTTCGAAAGCGCAACTAGACTCTGAAATGGGGAATGAAAAGAAAACAAATCAATCAATTGTAAAGCAAAGGCTTCTGAGTCTCGAGCCTTGCACACAAATTGTTTGGTATGGAGGAGAGAGGGGGTATCTTTGAATGTTGAAAGAAGCGGGTTTGGAGGAGGAAAGCCGACAACTTATTAAGTAAGGTGCCTGTCTCCAAAAAAAAAGTAGTTGAACTGTCCAGAACACAAAAGGCCAGATTTCACATCATTCGCGCAGCCCCACGTGACAGGGGTCCAGAAGTTTATGGGGTTCCTACACTGTGCAAGCCGCCTTTTCAGAGTCCTCCTTAGCCGAGTTTATTGGAGGAAGTACTCGCTGTACAAGCCGGGGACAGTGTTTCTAGGGCAAGGCTGCTGACCCCTGACACCTGTTTAAACACCGAGCGCCTCAACTTACAGGGCCAGTATCATTGCTGGCCTCTGCGTAAGACGCCACTTGTGTATCACTATTCTGATATTCTAGGTATGTGCAGAGAATGTGTTGGAACAAAGGATTGCGTGGGTTTTCTATGGGTTTCTACGCCTCGTGAGTCATGCGAGTCCTCTGCCTGGTTTAATCCTACCGAATGTGACAAGAATTGAGGTGAACCTTGTAGGCTGAGATGCTTTCTTTCCTCCAAGGTACAGGAGACTTGGCCTCTTACTATGTACTTCGAGAATATTCTCACCGGAACCTGGTCCTGGTGGGCCTTCGGTAGCAAGGCTCCGAAGGTGTCCTTTTGGGTGAGCGTGGCAACGACAGAGGATCCTCATATCCCTTAATATCGCCAATCGTTAAAGCAGGCACCATCTACGAGCTATCAATAAGTAGGTAGGTAGTTTATGGTTATGCGCATCAACGAAGGACCAATATTGAACTTTATCCCAAACTGAAGATTCCTTGAGCCATGATTGGGTGATCCGAAGTTACCCCACCATGCCACCCTAGACAACCATAAACCATCACCAATAGACTGACAATCCCTTTGAATTCCATGATGCTCTCTGTTTATCCCTTTTCTTACCTTAGGCTATTTTTATGCTCTTATGATAATATACGCAAAGGCGATCCATATACTTAGACTAGCCTTACCTTACTTTAGGATTCGTAACACGGCCTGATGGAATCTTATGGTTGTGTCTGTAACGCTTGTGACTGGAATTACATATACAATGTGGCAACCATATGCCAATATGACTCTTTGTACTCCTCTGTTGTGCTTTCCAAATGGCAAAACAAACAAATACAATATCAAGCACAGCTTACATCAACTTCTTTCCCAACTCATCAGGAATTCTATAGATTTCCCCAGTCTTGTCATCCTGAAGCCAGTGTTGTTCTGGAAGAATCGTTGGATTTGGATCTTTGATCGGCTGGATCAGAGTTCGATGCTCATGGTGGTGGATCGATCGTGTACGTGTTGGTTCGTAGATAGTGTGCACGTGAGGTCTAATATGCTCATGCACAACTAGGTCTTGGTTGTGAACGGTTCTGTCGAAGTCAAGGCTGTTCTGGAGGTGAAAATTGGCCTCGCCATTTGTACCAGCGCAAACTTCCTCGTTGATACGTTCAAACTCAGCATCCCTAGGGTGAATGGTCTCCAGGTTCCGGCGAATATTGACCTCTTGACTTGAATTTGACTCAAGGTTGATGTCTGATTCTTGGGATAAGGGCTTGATGTGCGTCGCTGCATGTTCGGGTCCTTCTTCACCAATTGCTAATCGTGAAAGTCTTGCCTGAGTAGGGCTGACTTCCTCAACGAGGTCGAATGGTGTTAGAGGGTCGATGTCTATTTCAGGAAGTGTTGATTCATCCGGAGAAACGGCCAGCCGAGACAACCTCGTTTCAAGGTCGTCTGTATTCTCCGCCTTGCTTGGCCTCACTGTCTGGTATGCAGCGTCCTGGAAGTGTTCTGCCTCTATTGAAGACCGCTGAGATATCCGATGAGATGCAACTTCCACAGTTTCATCTCCATACGAGCCAGTGGCATTTTCCGGCTCTAGACTGGGGCGCGGCCGTTCTAGTCTAGACGTTCTAGGCGTTGGATCTGTTTTCAACGGTTGAATTGCCGGATGAGCTAGAAAGTCGCCTGTGTTCTGGGCTCCAACCGTAGGCTGCGCCTGTAAAGTTTCAGGGCCGTTATGCCTCTCAGTTTTTGAACTTCTGTTCAGTAGACTCAGAGATTTCCGATGTCGAGGTTGAGAGTTCCTACTCGCCTCAATCGAGCTGTTCCTCTTGCTTGATGGGTGCGATTCTGAACCCTCAGAAGTGGCAGTGTTGGCATCACCTCCATGGAAAAGACGTGATGCCCTCTTCTTGATGGCATTTTTGAGACGGCCCGCCATGAGACCGGCGGGTTAATTGGACGTGCCCAGCAACGACGGGACAAGAGATAAAAGTGACAGAAACAGAAACAAGGGTTGCGGAAGTCTGAAGTGTATTAGTGACATTACGAAATATTTACAAGCGTGGTCTCCCTGGCCTGTGATGGGAGGTGGCTGTTGTGATCTGATTCGATTCAGAGACACTACATTTCATCATTGAGGATAGGAAGCATCGTGGTTACAGCATCTTTACATCACATTCTTCGCCATTGACCGAATCGCGAAGTCGGTCGGGATCGACAGACAGGATATGATGGAAGTTTGCGTATGTGAGGCTCGATGACGCCTTCCATCAGAGCTATAGCACGCTAGTGAAGCTTAGCATTGCCAATCTACAATCTAGTCTCAGCTCTGCTTGGCAGAACCTGCTCATCATTTCCTGTTATCTCCCACATCCCTTTGACTTTCGGAGAAATTGGACGAGGTTATCATCAATTTCGACCCGTCAATGGTTTCCGGTTGCGGATCAACTGCTCTCCCCAGTTGAGGCTCAACACACCATCCACTCAGATGGGCGAGACATGCATGGAGCTTCGCCATTATGTGCACCAGCGGAGCACCAGTTCCTCAGATTGCCCCTCGATCATGACGTCGATGAAGGCCTCTTTCAGCTGTAGTTGAGCTGCAGATGCCAGATCGCACTGACTCTGGAGACTGGAACTAACTCTTCCGTTGACGTGGACGTAGCTGTGGAGATTAAGACACGCACCAAATGAGGATCGCGGGATGACATGGAAGGCTTGAGGTCATTATCATTGCAGTTTCGGTGTGGACCTCCAACATCTTGATAGCTAGGAGCTCACTTTGGAACTCACCGTTGGCTAAAGCTCCATGTGATGACGTCCACGATGCTGCCCATGACGAAGAGGCGGGAAGGTCAGACAACAAGACGACGTAAAGCGCCTTCAAGTATATAAGCTTAAGCGTACCTCGACTTCTTCAGCAATGTCATCCTCATCATCATCAACATATAAGTCACAGCGAAACAAACGCCAATCAACAGATACCCCTGATTCCCATACACTTATAACTCACATCCCTAAATCAAACACAATGGAGAAAGCAAAGCAGGCCGTTTCTAGCTTCCTTTCCAACGACGGAAAGCACAGAACCACTGTTGACGAAGACGTTAAGCCTCACGTCACTCAGGAGCACGTCAAGCCTCACCAGCATGAGAGTGTAACCACTGCCCTTGACAAGGAGGTTCACCAGGAGCACCATCATACAACTGTCCAACCCATTACCCACAAGGAGACTCTGTAGGCGACTTTCTCTGTTCCACAATTTGCAACTACTAACAAACTCAGTCCCGAGCAGCACCACCACAACCTTATTCCTGTAGAGCACAAGACCTTTCACCACGGCAATGAGCAAGACACTCGAGCTACACTCGACCGAGAAGCTGCCAAATACAGAGACACCACTGAGACCCACAGCACCACTCACTCCACCGAGACTGCTCCGGTTCTCACAGGCGAAAGAAGTAAGTCACCCAAACCTCAAATCAAACAATGGCAAAGCTAACAACGACAACAGTTCATCATCACGTACATGAGCATGTCCAGCCTGTGATTAATAAAGAGACTGTTCAGCCTCATGTCGTTCACACGACCATCCCTATCCAGTACGTTACATATGACGAGGAATGGAGGGCATTGCGCTGATCTGATTTAAAGCGAAACCCATCATGCGGCACCAGTCCATCATGGCACCTCCACTCTCCCCACTAAGACTCTAGAGGAGTTTACTCAAGAGCGTGGTGGTCTCAAGGAGCGAGCAGCTCAAAAGCTCACTGAATTCGAGGGTTGCCCTAAGCCATACCGACGAGAGCTTCAGGGGGAGCAATTGGAAGGCGACAAGTCGATGCACCTTCACGGTCATGGTGACAATTACGGTGAGAATCAGGGCCTAGCCGGTCGCGAGGGGCATGGCATGGGTCACAACACTGAAGGTCTTGCCGCTGGTGCTGCAGCTGGCGCCGGAGCTGCTGCAGCTACTCGTAAGCACCGTCACGGTATTGGACACAAGGACCGCCGCGGATCCGCCTCAAGCAGCAGCTCCATGAGCTCTAGTGACGAGGAATCTCGTGGTCTAGGCAAGTCTTCCAAGACCAAGAACCGTGGTCTTGGTAGCTCAACTGGAACTGGTGTTGGAGCCGGAGCCGCTGCCGCCGCTGCTGGCGCCGCTCATTCTCATCACCAGAATCGTGAGGGCGCTGCTGCTGCTCCCTCTACACTTGAAGGCAACCGAGGCATTGGAAGCACCACTGGTCTCCAGTCTGGTTCTGGTATTCCCGGGGCTGCCGGTGCTGGATCTGGCGTAGAGTCCATGGGCACCACTGGTAACATGAACACCTTCGGCTCCAGCAACCGTGGTATTGGAAATCCTAACACAGCTGGTCTCAACAAGTCGCACACCAGCGAGTACGACCAGGTCAAGACTGGATCCCTCCACAACGACCCTTTGAAGAGTCAACACGTAAGTGTTCGTAACATTCATAATCTGAACTAAGCTAACACGCCTAGGCCCGTGGTGACTCTGGCGTAGATACGCAGACTGGCAAGAAGCCTTCTCTGATCGACCGTCTCAACCCCATGAAGGACGCTGACGGTGACGGCAAGAAGGGGCTTTTGGACTAAACTTTTGCTGAGTGTTTGGGTAATGGTAAAAACCAATTGTACGATTAGTGATACATGATGAGTTATGCATGACGCACGCAAGTTTAGCTTAGTACCTCTGTATTTACCAAGGTTTCACAACCTCCTTTACTGCATCATGACATATAGTGAACTCTAGTCTCCATATAAAGTCCCCTTCCGTCGATTCTTTGAATGTGATCGATATATCAAAGTTTCCTAAGCATGTTCTCTTGGCACTCGGAAACTTACATAACTATCATACGGGCTGAACTTCTAATCCGATTACAATTATCCCGCACTTTTCACCATGCATGAAGTATCTTGAATTCGAAACCTGTTTCTATTTGGGTGGGTGATTGCTAGAGTTTGTGAATTGGGCTCCTATTCATGACTGGATTTGTAATTGCGATCGCTTGAGTATCTTAGAACTGGGAATTGGTATTTGATGGACGCCACAACTGGAGCTCTATTCTCCTACCAAGCAAAGATGGTAAATATTAATATACTATGTTTATGAATAAGGACTCAACCCAGGATGTATGATCGCAACTGAACAATGGGAGAGCACTACTCTTACTGTGCACCATTGAGATGCCCAATCCTTCGGGAGCAAAAACCTTGACATCTTTAATTTGGCAACTAAGGATAAAAAGGCAGAAATTCCCTAAGTTTATTATAAGCTTGCATAAGTTTATCCTAAAGTTACCTAAGTATTTTTGCCACTTATAATCGAGGTCTCATATTTTCTTGCCCCTAACCCCCAAAAGCCAGTTGACTCCCAGGATTCACGGTGAGTTCACTCTCGAGACATAAAATGCACAAACTAAAGAATCTTGTGCGGAGCTTTTATTATATGCATGGCACTACTCTAATAATCCAGCAGCGACGGTTTCACCTCCACTTCGGATCACAACTCTTTGCCCTGACTCGAGAGGAACCTTAGCAGCCAGTTTGATAACCACTCGCGCGACACCACCAGGCTGCACAACTCTAGGTTTCTTCTTGACAATCGCTCCACTGGCCTTGTCCAAGGTTGCTGTAATTGAAACAATTTGTCCAGCTGAATGCAGTCGTCCACGATGGAGATCAACAGGCATGGGCATGAGATGTTCAAACGCCATGGCTTTCATGGTGAAAGTGTCACCACAGTTGATAGGATCCTTAATGTGACAGAGCATATCGCCGACTCGAATGTGAATAGGATCGATGTTGGTCAAAGCAACACTGACACTTTGCCCAGCAACAGCCCAGTCTTGCATATCCGAATCCACCATTATTGACTTGACATAAGCTTCTTCTCCACTTGGCTGAACTAATAGAGCATCGCCAATCTGAACAGAGCCAGAGTCAACTCGGCCAGCAATAGTCGTTGTGCCAAGCTGCGATCTGAAGACCTCAGAAATAGACATTCGGAATGGGTTCTTGAGAGCACGTGTTGTTGATGGCTCTGAGTTTTCGAGAGCCTCAATTAGTGTAGGGCCGGTATACCAAGATGCAGCTGTGTCTTCTGTTCGACGAACAAGATTGTCGCCATTAAGACCAGAAATAGGGATGAAATCAATATTTTTGGGCTGGAAACCAAGGCCAGCGAGGAACCCATTAACCTGCTGGGCAATTTCGTCAAAACGCTCCTGTGACCAGCCAACCATGTCCAGCTTATTGACGGCAATGACAAGCCTCTGAACACCCAGACTTCGCAGAAGCAACACGTGTTCTCGAGTCTGGCCCTTGAGTCCCTTTTCGTAAGCTCCAGTGTTTGCGTCAATAACCAAGATGGCAAAGTCAGCTTGACTGGCACCTGCGATCATATTGGGTACGAAATCCCTGTGACCTGGTGCATCAAGAATAGTGAAGCTGGTCTTCTCCGTCTCAAAATGGTTTGTTGCAATGTCGATAGTGACACCTCGTTCTCGCTCCTCACTCCTTTGGTCCATTACCCATGCCAGGGCAAAAGACTGTTTACCAGACTTTTCAGCCTGCTTTCGGTACCGATCAATAGTGTGCTTCTCAACAAATTTGAGTTCCAGCAACAGACGACCCATCAGTGTACTCTTGCCAGCATCGACATGTCCTACTTGATCAGCATAGCACATAGGAGAAGAGAAGTCAACATACCGACTACAACAAAACTGATACTTCTCTTGTTGGAACTATTTTCATATTCCTTCAAAACATCAAGTCCCTTGCTTTTAGGGGGCGGAGCCTCAGCAATATTCAGCCCGGCAACGTCCTTTTCAGCTTCAGAAACGTCCTTGTCTTTTTCCTTTTGGGCCTTTTTAGGAGCCTTGGCCACTGGCTTTTTTCCCGCTGATTGGAATTAGATTAGCCCATTATTTCGTCCTTGCAAAACTCGAACCTTTCGCCTGGGCTGCGAGCACTACGTCATCGGGACTGGGTTCGGCGAAAGCTTCAGCGACATAAATGGGAGAGGATGTATATGGCATAGCAAAAATCTCGTCAGGCCTTGGGGCTTTGGACGGAGCAGACCCAAAGAGCGTCCGGGCAAAAGCAGATGGAGTGGCTCGAGGCATAATGACTGGAAGGTCCTCATCCATAGACAATCCCTTGGGAGTAGAATCGATGTCTTTCTGATGGTTGTCGGTGATAGCCCCAACCTCTGTTGATTCCTCTTTGGGTGGCGATTTGGCTTGTAGCGTAGGTTCAGGAGCCTGATGAACTTGACCCAAGATTGGCTGATTCTCTTTTTGTGACTCATTGATGGAAAGTCTTCCCAGTCCCCTTTCGGCTCTTTCCAACTCTTTTTTCTCTTCGGTTTTCTTCTTCCTAGCGGCCGCAAGAGCTTGAAGCTTTGACATCTTGGGAGGCCCCTCGCCTCCTCCCAATAAGCCACCACGAGGACGCTCTGGCTCAATGAAGACAGCCTGGCGTTCTTTAGGTACGCTCATCCATGGCATGTCGTCAAAATGCCATGTCGGAACTCCTAGAGCGGGTGGAAGATCCATGATAGGCGTATACCCGTTTGGCAGACGTCCGTGGTCTGCTCCAGTCCCAAAGAGGCGTTGCGAAGCAGAAAAAAAGACTGACATACCTTCAGGCGCTTTCTTCGCTGGTTTGGGGGCCGGGGCAATGAATGTCTTCATCAAGTATGTAACTGACTTGTCGATATCGTAATAGTAGTGCCACAAAGCTTCCTCGATTTGTGCTTTTGTCACCTTGGTGGCTTCAGTGCCCAGAACCCGACGGACCTCTGCTGTTCCGTCATCCATGGCCTGGCGATCCTCTGGACTGAGCTCGTCTTCCACTTCCTCTTCGTAGTCATCTCCGTCAAATTCGGATACTATTTCGTTTGTATCGAAAGTATGAACGATTCGGTGGCGCGACATCTTGTGTAGCTGGATCGGTAAGGCGGAAGATGGTTTTGGTTGAAGATGTGGTTTGGCTCAGTTACTGGAGGATGTTGATAGAGGAAAGTGTCTGGAGAGCGAGAACAGAGGAACCGGGGGCTTTTATAGACAACAAAGAAGAAGGGAAAAAATATCTTTGACAAGCTCGCAAGTAAAGTTTCCGAAATTTGCTTTGGTGAGTTTGGATTCCAAGTGTTAACTTAAGTTAAGGTCGGAGTGTGTTTTAATGATGCATCGACGATTGGCGGGGCACAAGCTGGTAGTGGGGTTCACGTTCACGATGATCTCACTAAACTGAACTGCTGAAGCCTAAGGTCCTGACTGAGTTGTGGCGGGGTCAACGCCTGAGCCCCTGATTTCGGACTATCTCGTTTCCCCGCGCCGCGCATCGGTGTGCAAGGCACCCAAATCTTCAAAAAATTGAGGTGGGAGATTCGATCAAGAAAACGATAGAAGCTCCGGGCTGCCACCATATTTCGTGGGACTTTTTCGACATCGCCGTAAACGCCTTTACTCTAGCGGATACAGCTCCCCACGGGTGGACAAGTCACAGTCAAAATGGATTCATTGAGTGAGTCCTGCACAGTTTTGTTAATGAGGGGCGAGGGGTAGCTAACGAGGGGACAGATTTGGATGTGTCGAATGGTATTTGCGACGATTTGCCTTGATGGTGATTTTAAGCTAACAATAACAGCGGCGGTAATGAAGGATGAGCAAGGCCGACCTTTCATCGTCGTCAGAGAGTATGTTCATCATCATTGCAGCCTCACCGTTATTTCCAAACCGTTCTAATATCTTTTAGTCAGGGGAAGAAGAAGCGCCAGTTTGGTAACGAAGCCGTCAAGTCCCATATTCTCGCCGCTCGAACAGTCGCAAACATCGTTAAGTCCTCTCTCGGACCTCGTGGACTCGACAAGATTCTCATCTCCCCCGATGGAGATATCACCGTGACGAACGATGGCGCTACGATTCTACAGCAGATGGAGATTACAAACCACGTTGCTAAACTACTAGTAGAGCTTTCCAAGTCCCAAGACGATGAGATTGGTGACGGAACCACTGGTGTTGTTGTCCTCGCTGGTGCTCTGTTGGAGCAGGCTGCCGATCTCATCGACAAGGGAATCCACCCTATTCGAATTGCCGACGGTTACGATCAAGCTTGCGATATCGCTGTTGCTGAGCTCGACAAGATTTCAGACACCATCGAGTTCTCCCGAGAGGAGACCTCCAACCTTGTCAAGGTCGCCCGGACAAGTCTGGGCAGCAAGATTGTGTCCAAATCTCATGATCAGTTTGCCAACATCGCCGTTGATGCCGTCCTCTCCGTTGCCGACCTTGAGCGAAAGGATGTCGATTTCGAGTTGATCAAGGTTGATGGAAAGGTCGGAGGAGCTCTCGAGGATACCCTTCTTGTTAAAGGTGTCATTGTCGATAAGGACTTCTCTCACCCTCAGATGCCTTCAGAAGTCCGAGACGCCAAGATTGCCATTCTCACATGCGCATTCGAGCCCCCGAAGCCCAAGACCAAGCACCATCTCGATATTACCAGCGTCGAGGAGTTCAAGAAGCTGCAAAACTATGAGAAGGAGAAGTTTATTGAGATGATCCAGCAGATCAAGGACACGGGTGCTAACCTGGCTATTTGCCAGTGGGGTTTCGATGATGAGGCCAACCATCTCCTTCTTCAGAATGAGCTACCAGCCGTCCGATGGGTGGGCGGTCCCGAGATCGAGTTGATTGCTATCGCTACCAACGGCCGAATTGTTCCCAGATTTGAGGATCTGACCGCCGAGAAGCTGGGTACCGCTGGTATCGTCCGCGAGATGACTTTCGGCACAACACGGGAGAAGATGCTTGTCATCGAGGAGTGTGCCAACACCCGTGCTGTTACAGTCTTTGTCCGAGGTAGCAACAAGATGGTGAGTCCTATTGATTGTCAGGGGTGAAAATAATGCTAACACACTCAGATCATCGATGAGGCTAAGCGATCGCTGCACGACGCCCTTTGCGTGGTGCGAAACCTGGTCCGCGACAACCGTGTCGTTTATGGTGGTGGCGCTGCTGAGATTGCTTGCTCCCTGGCTGTTGAGGATGAGGCCGTCAAGACACCTGGTCTTGAGCAGTACGCTATGCGTGCCTTCTCTGAGGCTCTCGACACCGTCCCTATGACCCTGGCCGAGAACAGTGGTCTCAACCCCATCGCTACTCTGGCTGAGGTCAAGAGTCAGCAGGTCAAGGCTGGTCCTGAGGGCCGAGGAAAGCTTGGTGTTGACTGCATGGGACGTGGAGACAACAACATGAAGGACGCCTTTGTTATTGATCCTCTTATCGGCAAGAAGCAGCAGCTTCAGCTCGCCACACAATTATGTCGCATGGTCCTGAAGGTCAACAATGTTATTGTGTCGGGAGCGGATGACAACGACTTTTAGATGAAGATAGATGAGCAATGAATGAATACATGCTTGTCAATCTCATCATGACTGAGGGTTGGTTATGCAGGTAGATGATATCCATGTATGTATAATCAAAAGTACTGTATATTCTTCGTACCTGGTGTTGTTTTGTTGTGATAAAGTTGGTCTGCTTGTTGACCATTATGATTGGATGCCCTGTTATGATGTCTGACAGGGATCGGAGGAATTCCAATTCCCTTGGCTTACGTGCAAAGTAATCTAAACATGCCGAACCTCAAGCAGAATTCATCAATGGATCTTAACCACAAAATCCAATACAGATAATTGACCCTGTTTAACATTCTCTAATGCAGCCCTCCGAGACTGCGGCATCCGCCCCATTAGCCTACTCCGATACTACTACTGCCGTCACCAAAAGACGTCCTATTCCTCGAAAAGGTCATACCAAGTCTCGAGCAGGTTGCTCTAGCTGCAAACGGAGAAGAGTGAAATGCGACTTGACCACACCAGAATGCGGAGCCTGCGAACGATTAGGCCTGGAGTGCGAATACCTGAATAAGCCTAAACATGGCAGTCAAAACTCAGCGGTTGTCATCTCACGACCATTGCGAACTGACCCGGTTATGTTCGATTACAATGATCTGAACTTCTTTCGACATTTCCTCTTTGAAGCCTATCCTCCTCTGCCCATAGATGGATTCACAGTGTGGCAAATGGCCTCACAGCTTTCACATTCAGTAAGCTGAATGCAATGGATATCGGTTATGTGACTAATCCCCAAAAGCACGATTTCTTACTGCACTCTATGCTTGGACTTGGAGCGTCTCATCTAAGTTTACTGACACCTTCTGGGTATGAGAAAGCGGCCTTGAAGCATCGAGTTCTTGCAATCAGTGCCTTGAATAAGCACCTTGCAAAACCTGGTCTCACCAATCGAGACGCGGAAGCAGCTTTTGGGGCGATGCTTAACTTAACTTTTCAATCTGCATATATGAACGACGGGCTCATAGACTTTCTCACGATGGTCAGGGGTTGTAAGTTAATCCTCAGTAAACTCTGCAGAGCCCCCCCTTGCTCACTTTTGAAGGTTGGCTCGTTGGTACACAACCTTATGTCGATCTAGATCATACCATCTTCAAGACATTCGGGCGTGTAAGTTACCTCGAAAGAGTTAAGGCTCTAATACAAGATGGCCATGAAACGAACCATTATCTGGACAAAGTCATCGCCGAGGGATTCTGTCAAAGTGTGCAGAAGCTTGGTCCGCTGTGCCAGAGCGTCGCTGAATTAAAATATCTTGCCCATATGCAAAGAATTGCCACCCTAGCATCTACCAGCCCTGCAGAAAGTTCGTCTTCCCATATACTTTGGTTGCAGTATTGCTAATTCTTAGGCTACCATGAACTCGCGTTCCTGTATGATGGGCTTGGCAACCTCAGCGGCAACGACTTTGCTTCATTCATCGACCCCACGAATCATGCTTCACAGCTCGTTATCTTGCACATCCTGGTCCTTGAGTTTGTGATGAGCCGGAAAGCAGTCGAAGGAGACAAGAGATCTGCGTTGGGGAAGAAAGGCTACCACTGTAGAAAAGCTATGTCCAAGGTCTGGGTTCAGCAGATTCTCCGAAAGCTCCCTGTTGAGTATTACGAATATGGCGAGTGGCCCCTGAAGTTCATTAACAGTCTCAATTACTCGTTTGACGACGAAGACCAGGTCTGGAAACCTTTCTTTCTAAGCAATGGCAGAACAGTTCTACCAGCAGGAGAGACGCTTTCTTTGGCTGTAGGATAGATTTAGAGTCTATGAACACTACTAAGCGCAGTCATGTCTCAAAAAAAAATAAAAAAATAACTGAACTACTGCCATCAAGCCACGTCAAGCCAACCCAAATCCATCTTTCCTGCAATCTAAAACAATCTCGGAAAGACTTTCGATGACACACCTGTCAGAATCCCCTTATACTCTTGATCAATTGACCGTCTATGCAAAGACTATTTGCGCTCCTGAGCAAGCTCGATGGTATCTTCAATCCGAACAGACTTGGACCGAACGCCATTTCTTCCAAGATATCGACTTGGATGGTAGAAACAAAAGATACCGATAGCGCCAACCATTGGCAAGCTTTCAAAAACCCAGAAGAGCCACTCATGGCTGAATGCATATGTGTCTCTCCCTCCAGCAAATTCAACGACTCGAAAGATGCAGCGGACCTATCGAGTTAGCGTGTGTTGCAACAAGGTCCACACGACTTACCATGATCAAGATACTCGAGATGTAAACTGCAAGGACAACTTTCTGCCAACCCCTGGGCGCATCATCCACGGACTTACGAAGGGCAAGAACATGGAAGCGTCCAAAAACGCAGAGGAAGAGAGAGAAGGCGGCAAGTTGAAATCCCAACCCGGCTATAAGAATCTTCACCCCAATTCTCTCCATCTCTCCTTGCCAGTTATCCGAACTTGCGATACCAGAGCCGCTTCCCTGAATGAGAAAGGCAATCACATCGCAGGCAACAAATATCGGGGTAAGGCGACGACCTGGAATTCGGAGGATGCGGTGATGGGATGGAGGGAGAACACTGAGAATCAGACGGCTAATAAGAAGGTAGTTTCCAGCTGCAATGAGGACAGGAGCGAGAACCGTGTAAGTGAGGGTTAAGACAAAAGGCGTCTGCCGTGTTGTTTAGAGATGGGAGTAGACTAGACAGTATCGGACCAACTCACTATCTCTGACTGGTTTTGAACAGAATGAATTCTGAGATTATAAGCAGCAACTTCAATGGCTGAGCCTATGACAACAACAATGAAGTACCAGGCTCGGTACTTGATCAGGGTGAGATATGCAATGACAAGGAAGATTATGCCATAGACAACAGCACCAACCACAGCAAGTGGGAAGGATGGATCGTACATCCAGATGGACTCTTGATCTCCCATATTGATTCAGTTGTTCGAGTACGTAAAGATGGTATAAGAAATACTGTTATTCGTATAGATCGCTGACTTGTCCTGCTATGAACATCCTTCATCTCATCATATAGCATCAAATCTATATACATTTTCACAACATCGAGGCCACGAATTTCATCATGTCTGAATGCGACGGATACGTTGACGAGGATAAAGATATCGTTACCCGAGTTTTTGGATGCTTATCCCAGTGTCAGGGAAGACTCTGGTTGGTTGTCGGACTACCCTAGTTACGTGGCCCTGTGGCGATGAATGCGATGAATGCGAGATTAGTGAAAACGACTTATACGGCAACCAATTGTAGAGGGGATCCAACGATCAAATTGTCCTCATTTGAAAGTGTAAGATGAAATTAGAACATGGAAGGGTTTTCGGGTTATACTTAAGCTTATTTACAAGGGTGGCTTTATTTTATTCACTATCATAACTACTAACCTGTCAAATAAGTTACCACTAACCGACGAGAACAAGATCCTGTTAACATCTCTGAGAGGCACCGGAGGACCTCGGATCATGACTCAGTTCCGACACGGGAAAAGAGATCGGCACAAGGAATCAAGAAATTCGGAACCGAGGTGACGTTGACCTCACGAGATGAGGGCATTCACATGGACACATAGCAGTTGCAAGATTCTCGTACGTGTTGTTCATACTTCAAAACACCACATGATGCTATCTTGATATTGACAGCTGTAGGGATTTCTCATGATCGAAAGGCGTGTGAGACAAAAGTGTACTCAGACCCTGACTTGATCGATTGAGGCAGATGATTGGGGTCGGGGCGCCATCATGGCATGGGGTTGCGGCGAGTATGAGAAGCGTGACCTTGGTCACGCAAAAGGGAATAATTTTATTCTATTCGACTTCTCGGTTGATATCCTTAGCGAGTGTAAGCAAGCGCTTAGATCTAAGGCTGAGACATAGTCTGATTGCTCCAGAGTTAGCAAGACATGTGAGTTAGACTTGGGCAGAGACAATGAAGTTATCTTGTCTCTTCTCTTGTGTATCACCACCGGCACCTCAGCAGGCAGCCTCACGGCGGCGAAGCGTTACACACTGCCACCCGCCAGCCGCACTTCTCTAGCGCACTGCGACTATTGGATCGTATGTTGTAAATTTATCTCACATACCATCGATTAATACACGGTGCTCCTTTATCGTGACTTACCAGGAAGGGGAAACGGCCCGTCAGTGGGAACTGTGTCCCCCCAAAGTGCCTTCACCGATGTTCTGATTTTGAGTGTGATTATGCTCGCTGTGAGACTCAGAGATTGATGGGGTACCATTGTTGCTGAGGGGTGCATGTGAGTCAGTTGAGGGCTTGGTGTGAGGTTGACGCGAGATGCTGTGCATGTTAAGTGATAACTTACAAGTGAGCATGGAGAATCAAGAATTGAAAACGGTGAATAATGAAGATGAATCAATAAATAACTGAACAATTAAATAAGAACAATATACGACAGATAATATTCATTGAGGGCCAGTGTTCAAATCAATAAGAAGTGTATTCTATCAAGAGTCTATAACTGATATGTCAAGTTTGTGAGTTGGTAAAGGCAGAAAATGAAATGCCAAGTCAGGGCGACGTGTGGTTTGCATGACTACCAGATCTACCGTTTGAACCGTATCGACTCCCGTTGAAGATAAAAGAATTAAAAGCAACCAATAAATAATTCGCATTCATTTAAAACCCGTAAAACAAATAATCAAAACGGTACAATATTCTGCCCTGAATGTACAGACAACCACACAGCACCGGGTTCCCGGGCCTCACCGCCCACTGTGGTCGCTGTAACAGGCCTTGACGGTCATCTGCTCTCAACTTGCTGAGCTGTACAACCTCAAGACTGGATCTCAAGACGCACACTCCCCCCCACCATCTCTAATAATAAAGAGAGGCCTGTCAATTAACACCACAAACCCCAACGTATAACAAATAAAGATGGATGTCTCTTGCTTCTTCCCCGGGCTTAGTTGAGACACCATCAGCTCTACCGACTCTTCCTTCAAACGCAACACCAAAAAACAACAACAAAGGCCTCCATTTCCATGTTTCAACCCGCTTGTCGCACTCTCTGGCCCTTCTGTTTGCCTATCACGGGTCAGCAAACAGTGCCCTCATATGCGACGAGCCGTTTTCGAAGAAGGAAAAAGAAACTTCTCAGAGACATTGCATTACATGACGGATACGTCTACCAAGTAATCAACTTCCATTATCATAATGGCTTGCTTTGTCCTACATGCATGCGACGTAATGACCAAGCCAGACCCTATCAATGCACGACTGTCAAGTGTCAATGTCAATTGATGAATCTAGTGACTTCTCATCTATTTTATTCTTTTTTTAATGCTTCTTTGTTGCGGTCAAGTAGCCACGTTCTCTGTCCGGTGCTCACCAGATCAAAATCAAGTTTGGCTGATGGCCTTTCTTTTGGTGCCACGACATCACCACCTCGTATTGTGATATAGCCATATTTATCACATTCACTACCTAGGTGTTCCTTCATCGTCTGATTTGTTTTCAGGCTTTTACAACGGCTCATCTTGATATTATCGGGCAGCATCACGGACCCCTACTCATGAATCGATTCGTACATGGCCAAGCTCTGTCATTAATAGACTTGTGATAGATCTCAGCCACCACGGCTTGCAACATGCACGCCTTTAGCCTGAATCCCTGCTGATGACTTCCGAGTACTATTGTCCAGGCATTATGCTTGATTATTGATAACTTATATCTCGTAAGTAACGTACCGTTCACCGACGTCGATGTCAGCCACAGCCCCCGCGAAGCGGAACCCCCGTGACTGTCCAAAATCGGCATGTCAATGGATCTTCTCTCATCTCTCATTCACATTGTGAACTTCTCGACATTGCTCCAATCATCTTGACCCATCATCTCACGAGAGACAAATGTCCAAACGGACGACCTTCCGGGCGCTTCATGTCGTTCCCCGTCTGCAAGTAGGAAGACCAAGCAAAACCGATCGTCGATGCGGGGGTGATCTTGGGGAGGGACAACGGCAGAAGCTGCAGTAGGAACTGTTACAGTCACCTACGTCGAGTCAAACATACATGGCCCCGGCTTATGTGAGTGTCGTCCTCGTGGACCGTCTTGTGCAGCTGAAAGCTGGATCAACCTTCTACTGTAACACAGGTGGCTGGCTTTGACATTGACAGGCCGAAGTTCAAATGCCAAGGGTCGACGTAGTCAAGCCCTCGCGGGTTTCCCCTGGAAGACACGCATGTTGGCTTTGTTTACAAGATCTTAGAGGAGTTTAGATTATTTAGTGTATGTACTTCACTTCCCTTCCTTTGTTCTTATACGGTGCCACAGGGGACTCATATGGGATGACCGTCTTGAACTCCAGACAATGAATATATTTGAGCCAATGAGATATAGAAGAGCTCATAAAAAAGCTTGATGTTGGTTTGAGTTCTCTCACTGGACTTTTTTAATCAATTTTTGCATCTCCATGATTATAATTAGGTGCCATGACTGGGCGGGCTACGAAGCTGGTTTCACCTGGTGATACTGCATCTCGTCTTCCAAGGTTGAGTCATCATGAATTAGTAGACAGCAAAATAATATGAGGTATGAGTCAATTAAAAAGAAAGTATATCAATCATCGAATAAGAAATTGGCAATCTCAGTTGGATGTCTTCATATGGAAATGGCAGTCACGATGAGTCACTCTCCAATTCGCGTTAATGAATTTGGTTGTGCTCACGTAAGGAATCAACCCCAGAGACAGTGGAGAAGCTCGCCACTCCATCAACATCACGATAAAAACACACCCGTCTCTCCATTTCCATTGATTTCCCAATTACAGATCATAGCCATTATTCTGAGGCTGTATAGTACCGTTCTTTCCTTGCGCGGAGTTTGGGTTCATTTCGCGTCAATCGCTAGTTTTCAACTTCAACCATCGCCAAAATACCACCATTAACCGGCCAGCGACAGCCCACCTCTAAAAACGTCATGATTTCTACCAAAAAGTCAGGCTCGCCACAGACCCGTAAACAGGCTGTGGCTGAAGCCTCTTCTTCTAGAGTCGTCCCAAAGCCTGTGCCAGATTCGCAAGCTCAGGATCCTAGGACATATCAGATCGATCAGCTGCGGCGACGCTATTCGCCAAAGGAGACCACCGCGCCAGACGGTGCGACTTCATTGCTGTTCAAGATTAAGCCCTCGGATCCTGACTTTCCTTTTGAGCTGGCTGCTCTCGAGTGTGATCTCCGTGTCCCGCAGGCATATCCGGATGAGAAGCCGGTGCTGCATGTGAAGAACAAGGACATCCCAAGGGGTTTTGGTATCAATATCGAGAGAGGATGGGATGGACTCGTGGAGGAGAGACCTGGGGCTACGTTGCTCGCTCACACACGAGAGTTGGACAAGAATTTGGAAAAGTTTCTGTCTGAGCAAAAGGCCGAGACAGTCAAGCTCGTGACCTTTAGGGACACGAGGCATGTGGAGGCACAAAAACCTCAGACAAACGAGCCAGTACAGCCCAAGCAAGTCTCTGAGCCAGCTCCGCCAAAACCTCCCACCCCCTTTACGTACGTTCCAGAACCGTCGTACACAAGAGATGAAATCGCCGCTGCAAAGGAACGACGTGCTCTTGAGATTCGTCAGCTCGAGGCGCGTATGAAGAGGACACCCGAGTATCGTCGTTCTCCTGATGGCGTCGTGTACACGCTGCCGCTGCAACCACTAAAGCGCTCGGAGCTTCCACCAGGACTGCAATCTGTCAGGAGTCTTCACTTGATTATTCCGCTGATTTATCCCCTACAGAACCTCCGCATTCAGCTCAATAATGTCGAGCCTGAAGATGCGGAGCCTGTAGAGGATCTCTTCTGTGAAAAAGCAGCTGAGCAACAGCAGATGTCTCTCATGAGTCATCTCAACTACCTCGCACAAAACATCCACAAACTGGCGAAGCAGGCACAGGCACAGGCACCCAAGGTCGAACCAGCAGCGTCGGTACCTGAAGATCAACCCAAAGATGCAAAGGAAACGGAGTCAAAGTCTGAAGATAGCCATATTCAGGTAATCCCGCGACCTCCTGAGTGGAACCACGTCGATGGAGATGAATCTGAAGATGACTCCAGCTCTGATGATGCTGATGAGGGCGGTGCTGTGTTAGAAAATGAAGAGAAGGAACCACAGGTCGCCATGCCAGGTGAAACCCCTGAGCGCGGTACCATGTTGTCGTTTCCATCTATTGAGTTGCACGGTATTGAAATACTTCAGCTCTCCATCTTGGGTATCTGTGTGAAGTGCGAGCGATGCAAGACAGTCAACGAGGTCACAGGCCTAAAGCCTGACGTCGAGAAGACATTGAGCTGCAAGAAGTGTGCAACGCCGTTTGCCGTCAAGTATCGACCTACACTGGTTCACGAGCATTCTACTAGGGCTGGGTTCCTAGATCTCGCTGGGTGCAAAGTGGCAGATATGCTTCCCAGCACCTTTGTCCCAACCTGCGAGAGATGCTCTACCCCAGCTCCTGGTCTTGTCTCAGTACGGGGTTCCTCTGTCACCAATGTCTGCCGAGACTGTCACGGTCATTTCACTTTCAAGATCCCTGAAGTTAAGTTCCTCTTCATCACACCTGGTTCGCGCCCTCCGCCTACCGCAGGGCCGCGGCGGAAGCAGGAGAAGCTGGGCCTTCACGCGGGAGAGCAACTCCCAAACAAGGGCGCATGCTCGCACTACCGAAAGTCCTACCGATGGTTCCGTTTCTCATGCTGCAGCCGGGTTCATCCCTGTGACAAGTGCCATGATGATATGGAAGATCATATCAATGAATGGGCCAACCGTATCATCTGCGGCTGGTGTAGTCGCGAGCAAAACTATTCTTCAGCAGTTGAGGCGTGTAGATACTGCGGCCGGTACCTGATAGGCAGAAAGGGCAGGGGATTTTGGGAAGGCGGGAAAGGGACCCGTGATAGGAGAATGATGAGTCGGAAGGATCCGAGAAAGTACAAGAGGATTGGTGGCTCGGCAGCTAAAGACAAAGAGACCTAGAATGGGCCTTGCCTGGCGGTTCTTTGTCACAGCTGAGAGGCGCCAGGCTGAAGCTTTCTGAGTGCACTGTACATCAGCTGTCAGCTTAGATGTAACCCCATATCAGCTGAACGATAATGCTCGTTGCCACTGGTCATCATTGCCTTTCTCAGCGGTTACGAGCCGCCAGTATTTACACTTCATGAAGATCTGTAACCATGGCGATAATAGAAAAGGATTGTCACCGTTTCGCAAACAAGAGTACCAATCTTGGACATGTGAAACGTGTGAAGGGTGGGGGTTACGCAGCCCATTCATGTGAGCATCCTGATTCTATTCCCGTCGGTATCTCGCTGTAGCGACGATATGATTTGAAGATGTGGGAATGGAGTGTCACATTGAGTTATGAGGCGTTTGTGTGGGAGTAAATGGCGGCAATTGGTGGGAAGGTTATTATTGGTGATTATTATTATGTTGAGAAGAAATAAATGGCTGAGAATAAAAATTTAAATAGGCAAATAAGATATGAGGATTAAATCGCTACCTACTAATTGGTTCCTGTTACATCCAGTCGGAATGGGTGGTGGTGATTGTAGTCAGCACAATGCTTAAAGAATACTTGCGAATATGTTGATAAACTATGGAGTATAAGTACGCCGCTTTATTTTAGCGATACGGCCAAGTTGTTGGGAGATACTGTGATGAATTCTAGAGTGCAAGTTGAATCATTTGTCTTGTCTTCTGTGTGGTTGTTGCGCGGATTCATATGGTCTGAATGACGATACATTGGCGATTACCCCCCATAAAGATCATGTTGATGTATGTAAAGATTGATTGGATGCAGAGTTTTCAGGGTGTGTATTGAATGAAGTCGTACGCAGCCGTTGGATATCACGCAATTCTTCATCACTTTGCCATTACATACTGCAGGGCATGCGCTGTAATGCTGCAACTCACATGCGTCCTGCGAACTACTGTTGGCATGTGAAGCGAGGGGAACAAAAGAGAGAGTTTTCTCAGCGGTATCGGACACGATATTCAAGTTATTGCTTATGTTGGCGACATCGGATGCGTTGGAAGTTGAGGCGTGACGTGCTGCGCGGGATGATTGATGGGAGCGTGGGATGTGGTGAGATAATTTGATAAGATAGATAACAGATGGATGTTCTTCTGGAAGCTGAGATCAAGTCACGCGTGAATATGCAATTAATGTTAACTTGTTTAGGTGTAACAAGATGCGTCTGGCTAAGGCTCTGAGCATGACAGGACGACCAACGGTATGCAGGGACTGTAGGGCAAGGTGTTGAAGAATATGGCCCACGATTGAACAATAACGAACCAATGTCTGAGCCGTATCAAAGCACAATGTAAGTCGACTTGAAGGCATCACCAAACAAGTGATTCGATAGCCAATGCTGTGGCGTACCAGTTTACCCCATAGTCCACTCTGAATCATGGATGGACCCCTGTAAAAGGCATCACAGGACTGTTCTAGCTTTCGACGCTGAGGTGTATTTCTGGCTTCCTCTCCACTCTGGGTGATGCCACATGAGGAATATTGAAACAAACACAGACTTATTACCCCTGATGCCTCGACAGGAGAGCGTGATATTTTCTAGCTCAGTTTGTTGTTTGCTTCACTCCCCTTTCTTTGATACTTGGCCGAGTAATGAAAGAATGAAAGAGGCGCCTGAATGACCGCGGATCAACGGACAGACGCGCCGGACCGTCGCTGGCCCCCATCACGGGACCTAATTATGGCTGGACGGGGATGAGATCCGTGGTTAGTTTAGTGCTTTGTGAAACTTGAGAGAGTCAGTTGAGGTGAAGCCAAGTCAGATCATGCCAGGGCAGAGTTCAATGGCTTTGACTATGGCTTGTGAAAGGTATTTTACAGAAGGCTTCAATTTTCATCAAATACTCCAGTCACACCCTGTCTCTAACATTCCGTCTGTTCCTTTGTCGAGTATCACTTAACAAACAGATGACCTTGATATGAAACGACTAGATATATCAATCATCTCGGTCAACCTTGTTAGCATAGTTTGGCTTCATGTCACGGCCACGGAGACCAGACAGACTCACACGTGCGCCATGACCCCCATGCGTAAGCCCTGTCTCTATTCATCCCATGTTATCATGCCTTCAGGCTTCTCATCTCATTTTCCCTTGTGCCAAGCCAACGTTCCCGACTCAGGCTTGCCCCCGCGGGTCCTCTTCCGGCGCCAGGGAGACCCCTGAAAGTGACAGACAGGGGAGGCCTAAGCCCTTCTAGAAGGTCAAAGCAGGCATGATGTCGTGAGTTGATGCCCAGTGATTTATCAGACAAATAATAATATTTCATTCCATTTTATTATTTTAGTTGATTTGTTTAAACGGTGGTTTATACCATGGCTACTAAACGGTGACCGTTTGCTTCAAGACCAGTTTATTGGAGTTGGTCACGGATGATACCGATACTGCGTTAATTGTAGTGATCACATCCACCAATTGCTTCTGCCACTAGTATCCCTCTCTCCAGACTCAACCCCTATCTCGCAAAGACTGAACATAGAGATATAACTGATATTCAATTGATCCTACCGTTTTCCAACTACCTGCCATTAAATCAAAACATAAACAGACTCCGGGTTTAACATCAAAAACCAATTCGCATATCAAAAACCCTTTGGCCTAAATCCATCTCCTGGCGTAGATAAATGCTTGTCTATGGCCCCCAATCCAAATCCTCAACTCGCCTCCCTGATCTGATGATATTTACCGAGCTGCACTCTGCACGTCGGGACTCTCAACCCATGGTCCCCGCTATCGCATCTCAACCGCTGTCAGAGGTCAGCCCGTGAAACCGTCAACCCCAGGTGGAATTTTTGTATTGGTAACGAATAGGCGAATTCCTTAGGCTTCACCAGATACTGTGATTGGATCTTCTCAGCACAGTTGCTCCATGGGTATAATAAAAAGAACGGTGTGGACTTGGGCTTTAATCCTTGGGAGTGTGCTCGAAGGATCGACGGGCTCATCTCGACCCTTGGCTTCGCTTGGAACTCCATCGATATCGCGGCTAAAGCAAGGGGTATATGTTGGGCATCACCAACAGACGAGCATCCGCATTGCTATTTCGGGACGAGTAAAGCACCGGAGTCCGGAGCCCTAGTTTGATTGCCCCGTAGCCTTATGGAGAATCTTGTCTGAGAAACAATACCAGGCCCGCCCTATCGCGGTATCCGAGAATCGACTTTCCGGTGTCGTCTCTGCCCTGACTTGGGCATCCGAATCCTCTGGAAGTTTCGGGCACCTTGCGAACAGACACAGGATCAAGGCTAAGCCGGCCAAGAGGCTACCTGTCATCCAGAGACACTGCAGCGCTTTCGCCACGGCGTTCATCATGTGCTCGTGTTGACCAAGGCTTCCCTGTTCGACGGAGGCTTTGATCATCTTCAAGGCGTTGCTGATCTGAGCTGTGTCGAGGCCCATCTTTCCGAGCTCCTTTTCCAGCTGAACGGAGAAGACCGCGATACCAATGGCGATTCCCATGCATTGGCCCATCGTTCGAAGGACATAGATCATGCTGATTGCATGTCCAGCACCCTCCTCATCGACTGTGGCTTGTACACCAATATTCATGACTGGAATAAGCAGGCCCATTGCGATGCCCAGGAATAAGGTGATGACCAAGATCACCCACGTTGGGGTATCCTTATCAAGAATTGTCATAACTCCAAGCATGATGACCAGGAGAGCCCAACCACCAAGCAAGAAGCCCATGTATCGTCCTGTCTTGCACGCAACAAATCCCACCACAGCCGCCATAGGAGCGACGGTGATAGTAGCTGGAAGTGCCCACACGCCAGTCATAAGCGGTGACTGGCCTTTGATACCAAGAAAGTAGACGGCAAGATAATATAGGACCATCCACATGAGAATGCCGTGAATAGTCGCACTGGCAAACTGGAGGACTGTCGATCGATGTCGGAACATACTCTTTCGAAACATAGGCCTTTTTGTCGTCTTCTCATAGAATCCTAGCCCTATGAACGCGAGGATCGAAATGATTAGAGGAACGATAACCGCTGCTGACTTCCAGGGGAAGCGTGAACCACCCCAAGTCAGAGGGAGGAGCAGACTGACACTGGCGATGATGTATAGGAAAATTCCCACCCAGTCGAGATTCTTGATGAGACGCAGGTTTCGCTTCTCTTTATCATATCCTAGGAGAAACATACCTCCTATCAGGCTACTCCCAAGGAATGGAAGGGTGCACCAAAAGATCCATCTCTACAACGATTAGTATCAGGACATGTGGTATGGTAATAAAGGATACATGCCCATTGGGAGTCTTTGTTCTCAACAACAGCCCCTCCAATGAGAGGTCCAGCAATAGTTCCAAGGGCCCAAGAGATGTTCTGATACGCCATCCATCGCGAACGCTCACGGATCGCGAACAGATCGGCGTGAATCATACCCGACAATGCCTGAGGTCCTCCTGATCCTATTCCTTGTACAGCTCGACCTGCAAGAAGCATTATGCTACTTGCTGCAGTGCCGCAGAGGACCGTTCCAAGGATGAAGATGACGAGGGCTGCGATATATGCTGGCCTTCTCCCAACGACATGTGCGATTTCGGCAAAGATGGGCTGAGCTATAGCTGTCGCCAACAGGAACACCGAGCCCATACTCAGGCTTTCGGAAAAGGATGCATTCAGTTCTCTTGCGAGTGACTGGATCCCTGTAAGTGATGGCTCCACAACTGGGAAGGGGTAACTTACAGGAAGGACAACGCAAATGCAAGTCGCATCGAACGCCTGAACGAGAGAAACCGTATTCATCACGAGCAAGATGCTCAGCTTGCGGAGATGACTGAGCTTTGGTTTATCTCCATGTTGTTCTTGAACCTGGCCTTGGGAGGCAACAGGCGCAACGGCCTCTTGGACCTTTTCGGTCGTCATGTTTGCCATGATTGAAGATGGTTGTAAGGATGAAAATTCCAGAATCACGACAGGGCACACAGTATTTGTGACATTTATAATCAGGTCGATCAGCCAATTCCTTCATGATAAGATCACGTAAAGTTTTAGGGCTTTTGTTTACCAAACGTTAAATAGGTAAACAAGGCCAGGTGTAATCAAGGGGATGAGGGGGTCTTCACCTTTACAAACACTCATGTGCCAGAAATGTTCCTCAAAAGTCTTCTGCTATTCATCAGAAATAACAGCCATGGAACACCTTAATGGCCCGGCGATCCTTTCTGGATTCCTCATGTCCAGTGTTGTTTACTGGCATGTTTACTTCCTTGTTGACTACCTCCTCCGCAAATATACCCCAACCATTCACGAACGACTCAAGCGCGAAGACGAGTTGCGGAAACTCTTGCCCCTCATTATCACACTTGTCCGAATGGCCTTCGGACTTACTGTAACTCTGCCGTCCTGTATTCAAGCTGCGAGAACTACACCATGGGGAGTCGATCAGCCCCTGAATAACGCAGGGAAAGTTTGCATTGTATCGCAGCTCGCAGTGTGGTCCAACGAGCTGCCTCAGGCCCAGTTCTACTCTGTGGAGCTGTTCGTACACCATATTCTTTGTCTTGTTGCAACAGCCAACATCATTCTTTCGCCGCCGATACACCAAATCAAGCCTCTCTACATCTACTTTGGGTCACTGTGTGGTGATATCGGGCCGGGATCTGTCATGATACTACGAATGGCTGGCCATAAGCTCAAGACCTCGAAGCTGTTGTACAATGTTTCCTTGGGGTCGACCTTGCTGTCGATCTTTTGTCGCATTGGAGGCGCTTTCTACACCCTAACCCACGTCCTCACCGATCCCTATAATCTTGCCGACTGGGTAAGCGCCCTTGGAATCTTGCTCTTTGGATCCTACTCTACATACACTGCGTTTCAACACTTGGGACGACTCGAAATCATCAAAGTCGATCCCGTGCGATACAAGGTCACGTACTTCTGCCAATTCGCGGTGCCTATCTCGCACTCGTTATTGGCAGTCGCCTGTAGCTTTACACTCCTATCAACCTTGTTCCTGTACGGAATCTTCCTTGAGCGACCTTTGAGGCCTGGTGAAACACATCGACAGTCACTTCATAGCCTTATTGCCGTCGCAATTGGGATGACGGGAGCTCTAATTGCAAGGCTCGCTTACCCGCAAAATGCCTCCCGATCTAATCCATGGGGACGTTTGTACGTTCCGTTTGGCACAATCTTGGCAGGTATATGTATCTCAATCATCGGCACTTTCACGAACGATGCGGACCGCGACAAAGTTCTGGCATCGATAGGGGTCAGCTTACCTTTGTTCTTCTCCCTTGCCAGGGTAGCTCAATACTACGCAGCCAAGGACGTAGAAGCAGCGCGTGATGCGAAGCTGCCTCCAGCGGACAGCTTCATAAGGAGACACGCGGAGATTGCTCTAGAACATGCTGTCATATTCATCATCATTCTGGCACTTTTGATTCCCAACCTCCTGAGTCTCCTGGACGCAGCACGTCTTTCAATTGCAGCATGCCTTGTCGTGCAACTCCGATATCGTTGGACTATCATGCCTCTAGCCGCTGCAAACATCCATGGGCTAGCAGGCGTTTTGCTAGCTATCGTGCTCATCGTGTTGGAGCCTGGCTTCATTGCCTTTGCCACAACGGGAAGATACATTCGCCTTGAAAGTTCCTGGACCGCCATTTTCCAAAACTATCTGCTTCTTGGGGGAACTGTCATGGCTGCCATCTTTGTGCCAAGATCCGAAACTGCATCTAGGCCATGCGAGACTGTGACAAAGCCTTGCAGGTCGAAGAGATTCCATCCTATCACCATTCTCTTCGTCTTCTTCTGCATTTTGCAGGCAATGTTGATTCGAAAGTACATGACTTTCGATGGGAAGACGCCAGAGATTTGTCCTGGTTTTGTGAACTTTCGATCAATCTTTTCAGACGTTTACACTTGGGTGGGCGCACTACACATGGCTTCATTGCCGGTAGTTGTTTTAAGGGAGCTGGAGTAGGAATGCATTAGGAAACATCGATTGTGTTTCAAAGACTCTCACGCACTCAGCCGTTTTCCTATAATTCATTCCCGCTCCACTGCTTGTTTGTTCACTGCCTGCCACCTGCCGGACACTGGCAGCTCAGCTTGCCTTTTTCACCTCGTCACTGTGAATCAGTGGCCTAGGCAACATAATATTATTTTCCTTTATCCATCCTCTCTCTTTTTTATTTGTACGTGACTGAATCTGCGTCTTCTTTTCTGCCGGGGCTTCTTCCATTCCTCTCACCTCCCAAACTCCAGTCATGTCGGCCGAACAATCACAGGAGGAAACTCATTCGCAGCGAGAGAGAGATCTCTCTGCAAAACTCGAAGAGGCAGAGTTGGCGATCCAAGCCAATTCGCGACGTGAAGCAAAACTCCTTGCCGAACTTCTCGAAGCAAAGACAACGCTTCTCGATGAATCACAACAACGCGAGCATCGCCTTTCGAACCAGCTGAAACAAAACACAGTTGACCTTGATGCGTCTCACAAAAGAGAGAAGAAAACTTTGACCGAACTTGAAAAACTTACTTCCGAGTTTGATGCCTTCAAGAAGAGCGCCGATGACCCGTCATCGGAAATGCTTGAGAAAGAAGCTGCTCTCGTTGCGTCTCGACAGCAGGAACGACAACTGTCGATGGAGCTTCAAAGTATCAAGAATGAGATTTCCTCCTATAAAAACAGCCGAAAATCTATGAACAAAGAGCTTGCCGACGCAAAGAAGGATCTGGAACAATCTCGGGGCCGTGTAACGGAACAATCAACTCGCCTCCAGGAGGCCAATGACAAGGTCCGAGAACTTTCAAAGGAGCTAGAACGATCCAAACAAGAGATTCTTGATATGGGCAAGGCCAGTGAACAGGCAGGCCGTAACTACCAGAGCCTTTGGTCTCGGTACAACAGACTACAAGAATCCAATCAGAACAATCAACATTGCCAACAATCGACAGCCCAATGGCCGCCGCTTCCATCATCCTCTCGGGGTTTTCGATTCGATGAGCCGCCACAAGAAATAAACCCTATTTTTGACTTCAGGCGCGGAGCGTATCAGCAAGGGTCGCATGTTGATGTGGCACAGAGGTTCGGAACACCGACATACTCGACGGCCAAGTTCGGCACAGTGAGTACTATACTGCCAGGAGGCTCACGGTCATTCAGTTTCGACGGCAGTTCTCAACCAAAGACTACTTTCAACGGTTTTGGAGCTGCCACCCTGCAGCAGAATCCCCAACCTATTCCTCCCAGTGGCACTGGAAACCAGAAACGGCAACAAGATAACCAGCCTCAGCAAGGTGCAGCCGATCCCAAGAGACTTAAGAGGGAGACATAGCTTTTCAGAAAGCTAAATTTTGAGATAACAGCTCCTCAATACGTCGAAACTACGACATGAATGGTGTCGTTTCTTCTTCATGCATGAGATTGGAGATAGCTCGGTGTGCTACACATCGAATCACACGTATAAAGACATTCCACACAATGTCCATGGTCACTGGACGTCAGTAAACATGTTAAAAGCCCTAAATTTTGAGCAGCAGGGATGATGGAGGAAAGGAATTTCTAAGAAACACATGGTGGGCGAAAATGGACGGATATGCTGTCGGAATCATGGTTGGGGATTTCAGCGATGTGTGAAGCACGACTCAACAGAAACAGTCAATATCTACTGAAAATTGTAATTTTAATGCTTCCTCAAGCCTCAGTTCAACGTTATACCGAGAGGTCTTATAGTTGAGTCTCCACCTGGTGGTTCAACTTGCTATGATAACGTACTTGCAATCTTTTATGAACTTCCTCTAACAATGTCCTTCATGTGGCATAAAGAGGTATCGTCTTTGATATTGACTGATGTACTAAGACTACAATGATTAGCTATCGCAAAACGACCGTACACGAGGACAAGATATAAGAAAGATCTCCTTTTACCCAAGCGAACTCATATCATTACCCTTATTACCCGAACAGCAAGATTCCTTTACATCTGCAGAGACTATGTGCTTCACTGTGATAACCAAAGTTGCGATAATCTCTACTATATATTTGGAGAAACTCCTCGCTTAGAAATATCGTATGTTTCTTGAGCTTGTCCTGAGTTTGATCGCCTGGTGATTGACCTTTGGTGATGCAATTGAGGTCTCAGGCTGGGCGTGGTGATTGTCGAGTTAGCAAGACAACCATTCGCTTTGTATCGTCAACTTGTCGATCGTGCGAGTCATGACATCTTGTCAAAGACTGGCTAGCAAGTCAAGTTTCTACAATAGTCTTAAGAAAGTGACATGGTGTGAAGGACTTGACATCATTGGAGATCAGATCTCCTATTGCCGAACTTGCTATGATGTAATGGATGCTTTTGGCGATCCGATCCAGCAAACTTTAGGAACAGAAGAGCCAAATATGGTATTGAGGCTTAGTTCCTGGCTAATGTGGAAGAGACAAACAATTGAATTGGTCGCGAGTCAAGTGTTTATGTTACTATGCACACTCCTGAGACTGATCGTATCCATTTGCCCCTTGGCCCAACAACTGTCCTTAGGAAAGGTATTGGCCAATAGAAATATTTGAAAGTCATTGAAAAGATATAGGAAGTTAAATGGTGAGATTATGTGATTGGTATAATAGTCGATGTATCTGTGGCCTGATCCTATAGCTAACCCCAGGTAGATTATACAAATACTTTGCCATATATGGTTGAAGAAGGATGTCTCGTCGACTACGGTACGAGACTTGTATTGAGCATCACTTCCATAACTAGCACCGTTAACTGGCCATCCTTCAACTTACAACTATAAATCTGTATGAGGGCATCGCGGGGTTTCTCCCTATGCCACCCTCCAGTAACACAACCCGTTTCAGATTAAACAATAAAGTATTGAGTATTAGGCAAGGTTAAAATCTCTGACATCATATCAGATCTTTTCTTGACCGAGGTAGCTGAAACGGGGTGTTTCAATGTCCATTTTCGGCATCACGTGGGAGTAATTTCATCAGCGATGATATGTATGTCAACTCTAGGCTGCCACTCGACTTTCATATGATTGATTTCTATTACAATTAAATCTTACACCGACTCAGGATCAGGGATACTCTGACATTATCACATTGTGCGTGCCAACGCATCGACTCGGCCCGTATGCCACCATCCTTGGCCACGGGCCGTGGATCGACACCTCATCTTGTGGTGAATACCACCAACCTTCAGGCACAGCAACTGCTGAAGGGCCGAGAATATGCTGCTCTGGGGTGTCAACCCATATTCCAGCCCCGGGCCCGCGGATCAGACCCTCGATGCATCCGCATGAATGCGATGGCCAGCATCCAGGTTCTCCGCATCAACCCATCACCAGGCCTCCTCTCTGACCATCACATGTCGCCTGTCAAACTAAAAGGAGAAGCTGCCATCTTTATCATCTCCTCTTGATTACGGCCCTCCGATCCGATCAGGGTCTTCGTTTGCACGGCATAGTTTCTCCGTCGGCTGACCCCTACTGTCTTCCCCGGAACATGGGGTTTCGGCTTCAATTTCAACCCACGCAGAACCGTTTGTTTGGGAAGTTGGGGAAATCCGGACGAATTTGGGGGTCAAATTGCTCGGGAGGGGGTGGCAACTTGACAGTCGACAGCAAAGCACATGGAAGCCAATGGCCTGGAAGCTGGAAGCTCCCCGTGGCATGATACCATGTCAGCAGGCACAGGGCCCTGCAGGCTATTATGTCTGGTAAAACCTGGAGTCTGGGGTAACATGAGTTTGATATGCACGACCTGCCCGTCTCAGCAGAGGCGCAGCCGAACCGCTGATTACCAGTAAACGATTATTAGTCAAGGACTCTGGATAAGAACTGCATCAATTTGCGTGTTTTGTGATAATCTCTGTCTTATCAGCCAAGTGCATTGGGTAGTTTCCAGCATCAGAAGACACCTTTGCCTATACCACCATCAAAAGCCTTCAGCCGACGAGGAGGCTTATTCTTCGATCGACATGATGGCTTTATGCTAAAACCACACTGGTGGTACTGCACACAACCAGACAGCGAGTCTGGGCATTTACTATAGCCATATCTGGCATGTTCCAGTATATCACTGCTTAGGCCTCTATAATAGGATGTTGACAATTCAGCCGCTCACGCAAGAATGGTCGACGAGTTGCACACGACAGTCAACTTGGCGTTGTTGACACAACGTCTCAGCAATATCAAGGCTGAATTCAATAGACGTCAATGGTCGACATCGTTCCCCCCCCCCCCCCAAACTTCAATCAATTACCGGCCGCGGCACAATGGCTTTAAACTCTCGGCAGAAGATACAAAGGAGGGAATATCAACGGCCACTTTGGTGGGTGCGGAGAACCTTCACCACGTGGTACGCTTAAGAAATGGTAGTAGGTACATGAGATACCTCCAAAACGCAGGAAATTGACATCTGCTTAAGCTAAGCACTAGGGGTGACAGTCAACTAAAGTTGCCCAGTCGGCTTCATGTTCGGCAAGTCTAAGCTTCGAGTGGTGTTCTCAAGGGGTATATTTTGTCGGTATTCAATTCATCTGAGGTTTCCAACACGCGGCTGAACAACCTTGAGCTGAAGTGCAGACCTTGGATCAACCAAGCCACTCCAACAACTGTAGTTTCACTTGAATCGTAATTCACATCCTCCACCATCTCCAACTGTTATCCCCTCATCGGCGACTCCGTTGATAATGGACCATGAAACGCATGCCCACATGGTGATTACCGATAGAATCTGCGGACCCATATTGTCGACTTTGCCTCCCGTGGCTAGGAAGATGACACAGCCACACGGATTTCACGTGTCAAATATGTCAACGAGTGAAAGTAAAAAAGCGATCCATTTATTTATCACAGCTGCACCAATAAGAGAATATCAATTACCCTGCCATTGCCGGACCGACAGAGGCAGTAACGGTTAACTGATATCAATGGCTTTGAGAAGGGCCGCGGCGAGACATGCAAACGGTGATGAGGGTCCCGTCCCAGCAAAAAGGCATTATTGAGGGGCCGAGGAGCGCCGTAAAGTCGCCGGAAACAAGACGATTCTTATCAGTGGAGATGTTGAAGTTTATGGAGTTTGTTCTGGAGGCCTTCTGGATCCATTCGATCTCACAAAATCTCATGAGTCAGCTCTGTCTGGCTGACATCGGGGCATGGCGGAGACTGATGATGTAAGAACCAGATTTTGATGCCCAACCATAACCGTTTGCATTAGAGTTTACAAGGCTGATTACAGGGAGGCCAAACTGTTCCGTTCCAGATATCTTCTCCACTACGGATCCGAAAAGAGATTGGGTGGAGATGAGGGATAAAATACCGAATTAAATTATTGATTTATCGAATTTCTCATTCGTCGGGCCATTGTTGGGGTGTTGATAACTAACAAGACTTGAAGTTGCATTTCACAGTGTAATGTCTCGTCGAAATGCCAGAAAATACCGCGTTGTTTTAGCTCAGCATCCTCTGCTGCCGCATCGTCAACAGTTGCCTTTTCGAGCCTCAGCTTTAACCCGCGCGTGATCGAGAGAAAATTGATGGAGGTGTGAGATGTTCTTCTCCACGTGCGGGAGAAGACTTCGAGAAGGCCTAAAGGCCTCATGAGGGTGATGGGTGATTGGTCAGGGCACCTCGGACTGAAGTCCGCCCACCACCAGCCATAATAGGGATAAAGTAATGGTTCGTGCTCGACAACACCATCATGGATAAATCATGAATGGAAGCCTGAGGTGTCAATGTGGATCGTGAGATTACTGCGCTTGTGTTCCCAAGTCCCAAGACTCCGACAACGGGCGCTCAAGACAAACGCGGTTGTCCCTAAAGTGTCTAAGTGTGTATGGCTGTTCTTACGGGAGATGGTCCGTACGTAACTACTCTTCCCGTGCTCAGTTCCCTGCTAGAAGTAGAACAGATGTCTCATTTCCGGTTCACTATTCGGTCATAGGCGACCGAGATGACCTCGTCTCGACATCAAAACACCACAACCCGTTTGCATCATTGAACAACGCATCAACACCAAAGAATGCGAAAATCCCATTCTCATTGCACAGATCCATAGCCGCGTGATGTTCCGATGCGGGTTCGTCAGAGCAAGATCTGCGAGATTTGGAGATTCTGGGGTGTCGCGAGAACACACCACTTGCACCCCAGAGTATGACGTAGCAACACCCCAGATCTCGATGGATCTTGGAGAAGCAGAAACATCGATATCAACTCGAGTTTTCGATACTGACCACTGTTTAAGTTACAGGCTGCAGGACAGGACAGCAGCCCTGCATACCCGTTGTGATGTTTAATTGATCACCAGCCTTGGCTCACCAAATTTGTTATTTTGACGAGAGGGCAATCGCGATATCACAACATGTGCCTGATTTTTGTCATTGCACACCACAACCTTTTCGTTTTGTGGTTTTTCTCGATAGCTTCTCCATTGTTGATCTTATTACAGTGTGGACCGCTTTAGGCATGGTTTCCTATTGATACATCAACATCAGTCTCCAGTCAATAGGTTCTGGGGCATCAATACACATAATGTACACCAAAAATGGCAAAAGTCCAGCATCTCGGACTCTCGGTGGGTTTCCGGTCAGTAATTAAATAGTAAGAGTTAAGTAAGCAGTCCCGAATCTTCTTCGTTACTACTACCTGATATCCTGTAATTTCTCGTGTTAGTGGATGATGATTCCGCAAACCCCGGTGAACCCTTGGTCGTTGGTCGTAACCCCGTCTGGGGAGGATCGTGGGTTGGCAGTAGTCAAACTCTAAGGGTGACTGACCAATTATTCAATTTATTTTATTCAGTATCAGTCAATTGAATTAATTAATTCCCAGTTTTCGAAACGGAATGTATTTTTCTTACTTGACGCCGAGATTTAGATCCGGGGCTTCTACCTAGATGCTCACGACTCATGCATGCAAACGATGTCATAGGCCACGAGGAATATGTTTCCACTTGAGGCAAGGCGAGGTTAACAAGGCTTGCTCCGGCTAAAGGTTGATCAGGTCACAGGGGCATGTCAACTTTTGACAGGTGCTGTAAGAGACGCTGACAGTGGAGGCTACAGGTCTGAATCCACGTGAGGCCCTTCTGATGTCAGCCATGACCCGTCTCTAGATCTGTCGGCATTCCTTTCGATTCAGGAACCTTGGCGTACTGCAGATTCGCTGCAAGTGACCATTAACTTGGCAGTGAGAAAGATCTACAGCTCATTTGGAGAAGAGTCGGTTGACTGGATGCATTGCATATTCAGGCTACCATTTGCACCCTCTTGTCCGGCATCAGATGTGAAAAATTCTGTTCTGCTCGACTCTATAGGTATCTAATGAGCACGCACGCAATAGAACCAGGCGGTGAATGAGCGGCATTAAACACATGAAAGACGGTCAGGCATGAGCTCAAAGTTGAGCGCAGCATGCACGTCAAAAAGGACCCTTGTTGCATTGCACGACATTCTATCACGGATAAAAAAGCCCTCTTTTTGCGCCATAAATTCCCCAGGTTTCCGAGAACAGAATCAGCGGACAGTGGGCACCCGACGCCCGCCGGATGGGAGCCCCACCTTCGGCGGATGGGCCCTGAGAGACAATGGATGACTTGAAGGGAAAAGGGTCTTTAGAATTGGATGCCGAAGTCGACCGACATTAGATCCATGGCTGCCTGCCTGTGCCGAGGAGAGTTGCAATGAAATGGAGCATAACCATGGCACATGTGAGCTGCGAGACATGAGAATCCCGAGCTTTCGGACCGCTTAACTTCACTTTAAGGGAATCAGGAATGTTATGGTCACGGTTATGGATGTGGTGCCTGAGGAGAACCCTGAAAGCCGCATGAGCTTGGCCCGGCAGTCCAGAACAGACGGGATATCATGAGGCTTTACAAATATCCAGGCAGCATTCTTCAAACCGCTCGGCACAGTAAAACAGCGGCACTGGGGCTTAAATATCCGGGAGCTTCGAAGACGGCTCAAACCAACACAAGCGCAGGCTCTCAGTAAACTCATGCAGGGTCCTATTCCCCTCCGAGTTTCCGATCGGTAATTGAGCCAATCTGGCTCGTCTTATTTCCGCTGCTCACTCCCCCAGCAAAACATATAATTCTCATTTCTCATTGGTCGGAAAACACTTATCTGCCATTTACGGAACTTTGTCTCGATTTTTCCAGTATTCGGTTTAGCCTAAACGACATCTTCTCCTCTGACAGTTTGCTCTTCTTTCTGACTCAGACTTAAACACTCCCTGCACCCTACCAGAGAGTCCCGACGATGCGAAATCCCTTCCTGTCAGCCACGAGACAAGGCACATGCACGCCCCCCCCCCTTGCTAACATCCTCAATTGTTCTAGTTTCGTTTTCCCATGACCGAGAGGTGCTGAAAACTCCAAGCGCACATATCGCAAAAAGCAAACTGATAATCAGTGGGGACAAAATGCAATTCGTTAATGGCAACTCCAACACCATGTGATCTCATCCAAAGGCAAAATGGCTATGCGGAGAGAAGAAAAAGATAGTCGGATGACCACAGAAAATTCTCCAGATTCTCCGCAGTCAAGTCAGCAACATGTGGTTCTTTTTCTGGGGAATTGAACACGTCAAAGCTTTTTAAAAAAGAGGGGAGATATTGATATTTGGTTTTCGTCTAAACGCCATTGACGCTTGGAAAAAGTATGTGTTGAATACGAGTGAATCTGAGCTCAGGCACACAGAGTCGATGGCCTCTGCTTACATGCGTGTGTGAGTGTCTCTGTCAGTGTTGACGATGCCATGGGCTTCCCCGGAAAATCCTGAGCGGGAGAGGCGTCGTTGTCTCTTGTTCCCTTTGCCTTTGCCTTTCAAAAGTCTCTGATTGACTTCCCCACACGCAGGGAGTCTTAGGTGAAGCAATTGACTGGCTATCATTGCATCTCTGGCATAACTTGTCAGAAATGACTGATTTCAAACACGTCTCCTTATCCAGCCTCATTTTGCGCAAATGCCTTTGAAACAACTCATTCTCGTTCACGGAGTCAGAGCCCGCCCTCCTTTCATTTGGTACGCGATGTGGCGCCTAGTTCGTGAGCTCCGGCTGCGGCTCCGCAGGATATGGCGTCCTCCACAATTTGGCCGTGAGCAGAGTGAATCAAGACGCGTTGCAATGATCAAATGGTCTGGACTAGACATATGTGTCTAGAACCTGAATACATCGTGCTGGCGTAGAGCTGATGATAGAATGCAGTAGTTTGAACGATACGAGATGCACGTTGGGTTGCTTCAATCATATGTTAATCACGTCTCTAGCTGTCTGCCATCTTCAATTACATAAAGAACTATCATCATTCACATGCAGTCAGAGTTAAAAACTCAAAATAGTTGATTATGGGTTGTCCAATGCTACATTTCCCAATCGTGGCTTTGTCGCTGCAACCCTTACCCTTAAATCGCAATCTCAGGTCAGGAACGCAAAAAGGAAAGAAGCCAAAAAACATCCGTTTGCCCAGGTATATTCCAAGGAACAGAACCCCCGAAGTCTAGTATTTTGGCCGAGGGCGGAGATACAAGGGAGTCGTTTGGACGAGATTGGACTTACGCGTGTTGTTCTTTAGCGTCCGGTTGTCCCCCTTCAGCTTACCTACGCCTACCTACTGACGGGAGGTTGGGATCGGTTTCTTGAATGCCGATGCCGGCGCGACTTGAACGTGGACACCCTTTCAATTCAGGTCGACTTGAGATGAGAATAACTAACGTGAGAACCCATGTGAAAAACTCAATGGCGCGTTCCAGGTCCCAGAAGCAAGTGCCCGATGGCTTGGCAGCACTGGGGATGGTGTTGAACTTGCCAAGCCAGTCGTTTTATGTCAATGGTCATCTTGTAAACTTGTTGCTGAAGACGGCTCACGACGGTTCTAACTTGACCTCGTGTTGTTGTTGACCTTACCCTCAGAGTCTTGTTTACTACTGCGCTGTGTTAGCTTGCATATTTCCCCAACAAAGACAGCACTGCCTTATGCTAAAGACTAGAAGAGAAGTAGCAGCCATTATTCGATAGCTCCTACGACTGACCGCTCGAGCAGACTACGGGTATTCTCGCAAAGTCCCATGTTCTTTTTTGTCTAGCGACTCACGCCATTTATTACCGACAGTTTGGTAGGCTTGCCAGTGATTTACTTGAGATGCAGAGTATCCTCGTAGAGTTGACAACACTGAATGATGAAAACTGTCTCAAAGATTCAATTCAAGTTTTGACATGTGCTCACTCTGACTCTCTCCTCCTCTCGCAAGACCCAAAAGCCAATTGATCCAGTCACGAGCTCTACAAAGCCTGCAGTGCTGGCTTGCTTGGTTGGGTCTGCCACACTCAAATGGCCTACAAGGCTTGTGGCTTCTCCTCCCCGAGCCAATAGGATTTCTGCCTATCAGGATTAAACGGCCGCTGGTGTTTGTTTGTCTGCAACCCTCAGCTCTGAAGGTGCTGGCTCAGGTTTGAAAAACACCCGGGATTGATGACGTCCATCCTGGGTCATGTCTCCAACAATCCTTGAAGCATCCAGGAACCTTGGAACCCTCCCGACATTCCATCACAACACCACACACATTGCGTCTTGATGATCGATTCAATCAATTAGGTCAAGTCATTGTTTGTTCAACGTGAAAAGTTTTATTCATGTTTTTGCGGAAACCTCTTTCTCTTAGACAATTCGCCTTTTTTGCGAGTTTTTTTGATGAGTGACTCGTTTGATCTTTTCCTTTTCCATCTCAGCCTCTCTCTCTCTCGCTCATACATCCCTTTTCGCTTGTCATCATCCACTGCTTTGACTTTTGTTTTCGCCTTTTGCGCTTGCTCGAGTAAGACCAATGACCGTATTTCGTGACCCATGCTCCGCCTTAACTCAGGTTCCCCTCCACCTCAAACTTTCATAGCGAAATCATATCCTCAGGTTGCCCCAGAAATCTTCCCCATATGAAAACTACAAGTACACGTGCCCCGAGCCAGGAAATGACGAAACAAGAGCCTACCGCGGCCTTGAAAAAACACGATTTCATGGTATCATAACGTTAAGAGTCCCCGCCATGAGTGATAAAAAGATAAAATACTTCAGTTCCGTTTCGCTAAACGAGTTGTAAAACAAATGCTGCCAAGTGCAGCTTAAAAAAACGCTCAATGCTGATGTGATGATGCCTTTCGTGCGCCGTCCAATGCACAATCGTAGTGGGTATAGTTGTGTCGGTATGGTATAATATGGTATGGGTATCACTTACCACCCCTTGGAGTGGTATCCGTCGCTGGCCTCCTTGGAAAAGTATTGATTCCAGCTGCTCGCGTTCACATCCTCGCTCTTCTTCATGCAAGGCTTCTCGGGGTACTGCTTCAGGTTGGCCACATCGTGTGATGTATGTCGTCGCTTGAGGACGGCATTGGCTGTCGAGGACTTCTGCTGTCGCTCCCAAAGGAGATGACGTCGAAGAGACTCGGTCAACTCAGTCGCCAGCATGTTGCGACGAGTAGTGCGAGGTGACAGCGCAGCTTGAGGCTGGATGTGGTTGGGGCCAGTCATGATGGGCTGAGCGCTAGACCTAGGTACCTCATGAATAGGCTTGAGACCAGGACCACGCATGCCCTTCATCATCAGGGGAGCCTCGTCAGAGTCATTAGGCGAGGCACCCAGTGACGGACCATTGGCCATGCGAGATCGTGGAATGGCTGATGTCGATTGGGAGGCGTGGTTACCAAGATTGCGTGCGCGATCATTCTGGGCAAGCATGAGGGTAATGAGCGATCGTCGGGATGTCAAGTTGGGCTTGGAATCCACCCGCTGGAAGAACTTGTCGTCCATGCTGGATTTGCCGCTCTCTTCCATTGAGTCCTCCCAGTCCGAAGAGTCGTCATCATCATCGATGGCGCTCTCGTCGATGTAGTCGTCGGTATCCGAGTCTACAGCAGCCTCATCATCAATCGTCCGTGTCATAACATTATTACTGAAAGAGGCCTGCTTCTTGCGTGCAGAGAGGAGCGAGCCAGGTCGTGATGAAGCCATTGCGCTCTTGAGTGAGCCGTCCTCTTCAGAGGAGCCGCCGATCTGAAACACGGGCTTCTTGATGATGGGAATGATGGGCTTGCTGTTGCTGAGGCTCTGGTCCTGTTCACTAGACGAACAAGAGCCACCAAGCGCGAAGCGAGCGGGCTTCTTGGATTGCACCACCTTGGCAGCAGGCGATGACTTGGGCTCAGGGATCGCGTCTGATGATTGAGCAGCACCGGAAATAGTTCGAGGGGTAGGGATCTGGGAAGGTGAGAAGCCACGCACAACAGTGGTGCGGGAGAGACTTTGAGGCGAAGGTTGTGGCGAGCCCTCTGAAGCTGTGATGGACTTTGCAGGCGATTGTGACTCGGTCGTAGTAGAACCAGATCGCTCGAAAGAAGGAGGAACTGGAAGGGACTCCTTGGTGACAGGAGCAACATGAGGAGCCGACAGAGGACCCTTGTCCTTAACAATGGAAACAATCATCTTCTCGAAGTCGTCGGAGCTGATGTGGCGTTCGCGCTTGCTTCGGGTGCTGGCGCAAGAATCTTGACGTCGTACACGAGGGCGGGCGATCTCAAGTGGTGCTGATAATGAAGAAAAGTCGACGGCCTCTTCGTCTACGAGAGACTCAACACTGCCTGACAGTTGAGGCAGATCGGGTATCCTCGACTCGGAAGGAATGTTCTGGGGAAGAGTTTGTGTAGTGGGTGCTGTCTTTTCTTCGTTGTCGACGACAAAGGTTTCCCTTTGCCACAGTCGCCAGCTAAGGTTCTCTAGTCTTCGACCTTGTTCAACGGAGTCTGCACACCGAGAGAAGACTGACTGGTCAGCATATAAGCAGGCAACACAAACAAGAGACGACTTACCGGTCCACATGCTATACAGATTGGCGGGATTGCCAGTATCGACCTTGTGGATGACGTTCGCATCCACTGTCAAAACATGAGTATCTAAACGATAGGGCATAATGTGTCTTGGACCTGTCGATTAATCGACTGGGAAGAGTTGCGAGGGTGGGTGCGAATAAGTCGTCCAAGTCTTGTAAGTGCAATCGAAGTAGTGGACAAGTTCTGTATAGGTCGTCGGCGGAGTAAATCGAATTAGAGCCGACAATGCACCAGAGCGTAGTAAAGATGTTGAGTTTCGAGGTGGAGAAGCCTTAAGTCGCGGGCGGTGAAGTCGAGGGAGTTGAGGGTCAATGTAAGCGAATTTGGCGTGTCAGTGTGATGTCGAGGTGGATGCTGCGGTTCATGGGGATCCTCGAGTAGACATGTACTGTATGTGTAAAGGCGATTCCTGGTGCAAGGTCGTTCTTTCAAAATCCTTTCAATGGATGTTGATGTTGGTGTTGCTTGGTGTAAGTGTAAATGTATGTGGAGGAGGACGAACAAAGTCCGGGGGGATCAAACGTAGTTATTCTTGTTTGGTCTGTGGGAAGAAAGACGGATTGGGGGAAGGGAGTCGCGGTGTGCGCTATGTAAATGGAGTCTAAGGTACCTTTAGCACAAGCACAAGTGCACGCCAGGCCCAGGGGTGTCGGACCGCAGGGGCGTGGGCCCCCAAGAGGGGGTGCGAGCCACTCTGGCCGGGGTGGCTCAGGTACGTACTTAGAGGAGAAATGGAGGGGGGATTGGAAATAGCGGGTACCACCCAAATAGCACAAGCCCAAGTTTCCCAGTACAAGACGGAGGTACCGCGGCGCGGGAGAATTTTCGCTGTCAATGGACGCTGAAGTTCGCTCAGGATGAGTCCAGTGATTGAATTGATTCCTGTGGGGTGCCATCTCAACCTTACACTTTTACAGAGGCGTGACCAGACGGATTCAGTTGAGAATGGGGGTAAAGTGGCGGTACAGCACAGCACAGCATAGTACAGCAAAAACATGACAACGAAGACCAAAGAGCTATTTATTGCTCGTTTGTGTCTTTGACTCTCTTTCCACTGTTAACAAAGGACCCTCTCGAATCAAGAATCTGCCAATGTCATGTCCAAGCCAGGGCACAGGATGGTAGAGGTGGAGGTGGGAAGGCCTGTAGACTGTTCGACTTCGGCGACACAGCAGACAAGGACAGGGCTTCTGTCAGGGGGAGGAACACGGGTGGAGGTGGCAGAGAGGGGGAGGCAAATTCTTCCTGGTGACCAGTTTCCACGGGTCTTTACCTTAAGAGGCACTTATTGTGTTCAAGCAGCGGGTCACTTTGATACCCAACAGAGTTTAGACTCAGAGACATGAGGCCAGTCCTCTTTGGGCTATATTTGAACTACCTGATCAAGTAAGTGGCCCACCTGAGACAGTAACGGAGCGAGCACAGACGAACGCGGTCTCGGGAGTGCAAACGGTTCTATCTCTCAGTGTCCCCTATCTCTTCCCTAACGGGGCTACGGCCTCCTGTAACGGAAAGCAGATCCTGCTGTCCGTTTGACGTTCTGGAACGTTGACAGCTTGTCATGTGTCCTGTCCATCTCCCTTGAACGGCTCCGTTGTGAACTGAGACTGAATCGGGCATCCGAGTCCAGAACTGCGGACGACCCTGTTGTTTGCCTTACCAGGTCCATTTCCCCCCACTGTCATTCTCTTGGGACCTTCTGTCTCCCACGGATGAAGCACCCTGTAGCCCGCTATTCATCAGGGACCTGTCTGAGGCCCCATCACAAGTCACGTTGGTGATTCCAAGCCTCGCTTTGTGTTGTTCTGGCCCGGATTAACCGCGGTGTTAACATTCACCAAGGCATTTGATGCTGAGAATAGTGAGACTCGGTAGGGGCGAACGGCTCTCTTGGAAACCGTTAGCTCGATAGCTTCAAGGCACATGATAGACCCTGAGAGAATTTTCGCCGAGTATGGTGTTGAAGACCCCGACCGGTCATGTCAATGGTGTTTTTGACATTGAGCTTCAATTCCAATCCCAACCCGGTATAATCAACAGACGCCCGTGTTGAAGCGTCAATTGGTCCGCTTGCAATCCAGGCTTCCACTTCAACGGCGAATTGACGTGATTCTGGGCGATCTGGGATTGGAAATGAGACTCCTGCTAGTGATTCTCGCCCTGGAGAACCCCCAGAGGATCGTGGGGATTCATTGACTTGACCCGTTCTCGATGGCATAACCAAAATCCGGTGACCCCGTGATAACAACGAGCCCCAGATTGTCATCCGCACACTGCACCTCGCCTCCGCAAGCGGCCACGGGCCTTTGAGTGATCTCGCCTAGAAATTCATTTGTCGACAGAAAGCAAGGAAAGGCTGTAAGCGGTGGAAGTGCAGGCGGGTAACGACTGATGACTGATGACCGTGTCCATGCGCCTGACCACGGAGCTCATTCCGACGGGACGAAGCCGAGTCGAGTCACTCTGGAGGTGAGGTTTTTGCGCCGTAACTTGTAACTATCCCTCTGCCCAGAATCAGTTGGGCAGGACTTGCCTCCCGTGCGTTCTGCTGCGTTGATGCGCCCGATATCGTGGGATAGGCGTGACCACGGACATATGCCGAGCAGATCAGACGAGAAACTTGCTACCAGCTCATAAATGAATATCCCGAGGCTTCAGTGACGATACCTGGGGTAGGTCACCTGCCATGATGTTCCAGGATCCTCGGCACCACTCATTGTCGAGAGGCTTAACCGTTACAGTCGGCAGTCAAGGCAGCTTCAAGGGAGGCAGACTTGAATTGAGCCTTGTCAACCTGGGTTGTGATGAGCTGAGGCCTTGCTGAGGCCTCTGTCGTCATGTTCAGGGGCGCTTCTTCAGGGTCCTGGCGACTCAGCGCTTGGCGCTCCAGGTCAGCAGACGCGCTGCCGTCGCATCAGGCCAACCATCCATCCCAACCGTTGTGAGGTGACGCTTGCCAGCGCATAAAACAGCATCTGCAGCCATATGACTCTCCTGAAGGGCATTCTATTTTCACATTTTGGCCTCTCATTTCCTTGCTTGCACCACCGGGCTGTAAACACAGGGCTTCAGTGGTGGACGCCTCAGTAATCCTCGCAGCGATCATCACAGCCTGTCTAGGTTTCCAAGATGACCGTCAAGTTTTCTCAATGACTGGTCAGATTTCAGAGCGCCGACAGGCTGGTGACCCTGGAGTTCGCATCTTTGCCTGCCTCAGATATGTTATTGGAAACCATTTATTACTACCAAAGCAATTATGTGTTCCAGGCCCCTTGTAGCCATGGGATTAGAAACTTATGACTCTTGTCTAAGCTGTATTGACCATTGGATCTCCTTCTTCCTATGAGGGTCCAGGGTATTCAAGGTGGCAAGATCATGTCTTTACTGTCCTAGTTTTGGTTCCTCTATGCCGTTCATTCGTAAGCTAGTTTGTAAGTTATCTCATTCTCAAATATTTATCCCTTTCAATAACGACAGATATTGGGTCCAATTTGAGGCGTCTTCTGAGGCCAGCGATATGGAGGATGACATGCGTAGTAGATGGCGTGTTTGAAATTGCATACGATGTGAGGTGAGCAGCCATGTAAGAGCCCCTGACAATTGGTTAATCAGGATATCTCGATCGCCTTTCGGTTCTTCGATCTTGCAGTTCAGCCTGCCTTAATGCCTTAACAATCACCTGTCCTGCGTTGAAGATCTGGCTGCCGTCATTCTCCGCTGCATGCTTAGCTAAAGCTAAAGTGGTAGATCGCGGTAGACCAGGATGGTAATCATGTCAAAAATTTGATGTGCCGGTAATTGTCTGTGAAGTGACATATGGATTAGATGTCGAAGAGATGCGTTGGATACCCTTAGCACAGCCCTTGTATTCAACGCTCATTCATGATAGAAATCATGCAAAAACTCCTCTTGTCCGGCCCATTGGTAGACAAAAAAGAATGAATGTGGCTTTATGACGTCTCATGGAAGCGCCCCGTCCCACTGCCAATGCTGTTTCTGTACCATTGCGTCGTCCAATGCCACCGAAACGTGGACCAGATACCATGAATAGGAATGCGGTATTATTCCAACAGCTTCGATATGATTGTGCGTGCGATAAAAAAAGAAGAGGGGCTTGAGGGGATTATCGCAGCGGGCAATTGGCAAACAAACAAGCAGGCAAGCATAAAACACCGAGACTAGAGGAACAAGAGGCTCCAAAGTGAGGTGAGTGCTAATAATTCACCTTACGAATCGTAACATCATAACCCACCTGAGCCAGCTAAAAGTTCACCTTGGGTGAAGACTCGCACCCAAAAGAGACCAAAATCTCCCCCCGCGCGGGCCGATAAGCGATAAGAGCTCTTTCTTCACACATCATACCCTCCACTTCGTCAGTCGGTTCTTGGCTTCCTTGTGCTGCCCCTCGCTACTGTAGGTACTTATCCTGACCTCCAGCTGCGTCACCGACCGACTGCTGCCCGGACCATGAAGCTGGCGCCATAATAATTTCCCCTTTTCTCTTCACAGAAAACCTGGTGAGACCATATTCTATCAATATCATCCGTTGAAGCCGGCGCTTCTCTTCTCTTCTCCTTATTTTCCTGTAAGTATCGTGCTCTCCCCAATTGTTGGGCTTTTGTTTCTCATCATATACCCTTTTAGAGCTACACTATCTGCCCCGCCGCGTTTTTTCCTTTCTCCGGACGGCTACGCAATATCTTAAACTTACTTCAACCTGGTTCCGGCAAACCTTGAATCGACTGATTACCCCTAAGCGTTCTCTCTGTCTTTCGAATTCGCAGAAATGGCTCCCAAGAAGAAGATCGCCGTCATGACCTCGGGAGGTGACTCCCCAGGCATGAACGCTGCTGTCCGAGCTGTTGTGCGCATGTCCCTTCACATGGGTTGCGACGCCTTCTGCGTCTACGAGGGATATGAGGGTTTGGTGCAGGGAGGCGACTTCATCCGACAGATGCAGTGGAACGACGTCAGAGGCTACCTCTCTGAGGGTGGTACACTTATTGGTACTGCTCGATGCATGGCTTTCTACGAGCGCCCTGGTCGGTTAACGGCCGCTAAGAACATGGTTCTTTCTGGCATTGATGCTCTGATCATCTGCGGTGGTGACGGCTCCTTGACTGGTGCTGACAAGTTCCGAGCTGAGTGGCCTTCTCTGCTGGAAGAGCTCGTTTCCAAGGGCGAGCTATCTACAGAACAAATAGCACCTTATAAGCATCTCAACATTGTCGGTCTCGTCGGATCTATCGACAATGATCTCACAGGAACCGATGCGACCATTGGTTGCTACTCAGCACTTGCCCGTATTTGCGAGATGGTCGATTACGTCGAAGCGACTGCTTCTTCACACTCCCGCGCTTTCGTCGTCGAAGTCATGGGCCGACATTGTGGTTGGCTGGCCCTTATGGCCGGTGTCGCAACTGGTGCAGACTTTGTCTTTATTCCTGAAAGACCTCGTGAGCATGATTGGCAGGAAGATATGAAGATCGTGGTGAGAAGGGTAAGTTTGATGCGCAGACAATAACTCTCAACCACAGGCGCTAATGACTTACAGCATCGAGACCTTGGAAAGCGCAAGACCATTGTCATTGTCGCTGAAGGTGCCCGCGACAAGGACGGCAACAAGATCGGCGCCGAAGAAATCAAGGACATCCTAGCCGACAAGAGCGAGGGCGGTCTTGCTCTCGATACACGTATTACCACCCTCGGTCACGTCCAACGAGGCGGTACTGCCGTCGCCTACGACCGAATGTTGGCTACCCTGCAGGGTGTTGAAGCCGTCAAGGCTGTCCTCGAAGCCACACCAGAGACCGAGACTCCTTTCATCGCTATTAACGAGAACAAGATTGTCCGCAAGCCTTTGATGCAAGCTGTTGCTGAGACCAAAGAACTCGCCAAGGCTGTTGATGCCAAAGACTTCGAGAAGGCCATGTCTCTTCGTGACGCCGAGTTCGCCGACCAATGGGGCTCTTATATGTTGACCACGAACGTCATGGTTGACGATTCTAAGTTGCCTGAGAAGGATGTAAGTCTAGTGTCAAATCTGAATATTATTGCTCCTACTAACAATTGACTGCTTAGCGCATGCGAATTGGCTTCATCAATGTTGGTGCCCCTGCTGGTGGCATGAACGCTGCAGTACGTGCTGCTGTTGCGTACTGTCTTTCTAAGGGCCACGAGCCTCTGGCTATTCACAACGGTTTCGCTGGATTTGCACGACACCACGATGACAAGCCTATTGGCGCTGTTCGCCCATTCGACTGGCTCGAGGTTGACGGCTGGGCAAGCAAGGGTGGTTCCGAGATTGGTACAAATCGAGAGCTTCCTGGCGAGTCTGGTATGGAGTTGATTGCCAACTTGATCGAAGAGCACCACTTTGATGCTCTATTCCTTGTTGGTGGTTTCGAGGCCTTCCACTCCGTTTCTCAAATGCGCAAGGCCAGGAAGGACTACCCCTCTCTGTGCATCCCCATGGTCATTCTCCCGGCTACCATCTCCAACAACGTTCCCGGAACCGAGTATTCTCTGGGCTCAGATACCTGTTTGAACGAGCTTGTCAACTACTGTGACAAGATCAAGCAGTCAGCGTCCGCTACCCGCCGCCGTGTCTTTGTTATTGAGACTCAGGGTGGTCGCTCAGGCTACATCGCTACCCTGGCTGGTCTTGACGTTGGTGCCTCTGCTGTCTACATCCCTGAGGAAGGTATCTCTCTTGAGATGCTCAACTCCGATGTTAACCATCTCAAGGAGGTTTTCAAGAAGGATAAGGGCCAGTCCCGTGCTGGACGTCTGATTCTTGTAAACGAGAAGTCCAGCAAGGTCTACAATGCTAAGCTCATTGCGGACATCATCCGAGAGGAGGCTCACGACCGGTTCGAGAGCCGAGAGAGTATTCCTGGTCACGTCCAGCAGGGTGGTGTGCCTTCTGCTATGGATCGTTGCCGAGCTGTTCGTCTGGCTATCAAGTGCATTCAGCATCTTGAGGGCTTTGGACGCAACGCTCACAACCACGTTAAGAAGGACCCCAAGAGTGCCTCTGTCATTGGTATCCAGGGCTCCGAGGTCGTGTTCAACCCAATGGAAGAGCTAGAGGAGCACGGTACAGATTGGCCCAACCGAAGACCTGCGACTGCCCACTGGCTGGGCCTGTCAGAGGTAGTGGACATGCTGGCGGGCCGTCCTGATTACCCTAAGCCGGAGAAGAGCTTGACAGGGTTGATCGCAAAGGACACAAAACGTGGTCTGTAGGGGGGCGTCGTTATTTGGCTATAAGAACATTTTCAGATTGACGTTACTTCACTTTTCTCTCACCTTTATTCTTAATGATAGCTCAGTATGAATGAAATCAGTTTTAGGCGTTCAAGCAATTATCTTCTACGTTGGTCTTCAACCACAATCTTGTTCATATGCTCTGCTCATATCGCTCTCCATTTGTAGTACTTTCTTGGATAAGTAGCAGAAACAGCACAGGGGAAGGACTACTCAATAAAGACATACACTAAATACCACGTCTTCATGTGCTTGTGGATGTCTCATTTCAGGGCTTGACCTCAGCATCAACGTAATAGATGAGGGCCTGTGTTCTAATTAAATCTACAAGCCCCAAGAGTACTCTCAATATAGTTGAAGTCGATAAGAAGTAGCTGGTATGTTCGTATTCAAGCGGTCGGCGAAATGCCTACGCTTGTGTGAGATGCTGCCAATTGAGATACTTCACAATGAGATGCTGTCGATGCATCTAGACGACTTATGAGAGGCAGGATCTCAGAAACAACTAACATATTGCGCGAATGCGTCCTTTCTTCTTTAGGTGTTACCCTTTTATCGTTCGGAGGGGATATGGAGAAGAATTAAGTGTGAAGTGGTTCGTCCAACTAGTAAAGATACCAAGTAGAGACTTGTTTATAATGCCCGGGAAATCCCATCAACACTACCTTTACCTGAAAAATGGCTATTGGATTCTCGATATATTTGTCCTTGCGGTGTTTATTTAGGATAATCCAGGCAGTTACAATATGTTCATGATTTAATGTATCTGGTTCAGGGTAAGTTCTGGTTAAAGGGGATCTGAGAGTACTCCTGAAGGTTGTTTTTAGATCTTCGTAGTATGTTGAAATCGAATAATCTACCATTGACATCCTCATGTTGGATGGATGTGTCCCTGTGGTTTATTGTTAATATGCGGCTCTGGGGACATTCCATACAAGATGTTAAGAGCTCGATCTAATGATGGACCTGCATCCCTAGCACAAAAACTCCAAGGATTTAAGTTTTCTTTGTATTAACAATATCGACATAAAGACTGAGACTATGAGAAGCTTAATATACAGCCATAAACACCGATTTTTAGAAGTGCAAGATTTATCTTATTAATCTGGTTTCCTATAGAGGTAGACCTTGATGTTTGCACTTCTAAAGGACAATGTGACAGTTCAAGAATTACCACTAACTTAGACTTAGACAGACAGCGTCTAAAGCAGCGTTGTCTTTTATTTAATTGAATGTATGTAGGTCCCTTTCTTTTGGCTACAAACTGATAGTATGGATAAAGGTTATGTTCATTAAACCCCTTAAGCGGCTTATCCTGTTTGCACTTTCGATGCGTCATGGTTAGTAGATCGAGATCAAATTGCACCAAGCAAGACTCCTTGTCATTTAAAAGCATCAATCATTCAAACACCAAAACAGAGAAATGGACAAAGTAATAACTTAATGAATATACTGGTGCAAGTTGAACTTGAACAGGACTTGGCCCGCTCAATGCAAGTAAATAACCTACACATACGGATACAAGAACGAAGGTAGCAAAAATAAAACTTCATCCATCAAAAAAGACACCAGAGAATTAAAAATACGAATCGGAAGGCACTGGGATTGCTCCCGCCAGGGCTTGAACCTGAGACCTTCGCATTACCGGATACTCGGAATGAAGTATTAGTACGACGCTCTAACCAACTGAGCTACGGAAGCCGTCCAATTCGATATCTGTGGGTTCCATAGCCGAGTCTATGTTCCTGAGTTAGAGAGAGGGACTCCTGAAAGGCTTTGCTGTCACCAAATGCTTGGCATAAAGCCTGATGAATTACTCCGTTAAAAGAACTTGAAGAGAGTAGACCTTCCAATATTCTATTTCCTCGAAACATCAAGTTTCAAGAGAACAATCTAGACGAATCCAACCCAACTCTGCCCAGTTAATGAACCCTGCCTGGCACGCAAACTTGCCTGGTCTGTGCAGCACGTCACATGTGACAGACAGCCATGGAACCATGGAAGGACGGCAGATGCTCAGCATTGATGCCTCAGCGATTCAAAGGGCTTCGATAAGGAACTGACAGCTGAGGATAGCGGCTTATGGGGTTCAAGCTCGACGCCTCGTTGGGCCCTCAGTGTGGCTTTGGAAGTTTGGTATGATGTTTCTCAAGGATCTTGAGTAGTTCTTTGAGACCCCAGTCCTAGTCAATGACTGGACCACTCGTTTTGAGATTCAATGCCCAACTGAGCGGAATAACGACTTGGACTCCATCGCCGATCACAAGGGCAATGATTTGCATGCAACTCTATGTGACAGAGATAGACTTGCAGCATTCGCATTGCCCAGCACAACTGTTATCTTGTCGACCAGAAGCAACATCTGTACCTTCTTTGTCGACATCACCGAGTTGCATCTCGAGTCAACATGTTATTCGCTGATATGGACTCGTGGCGCCGCAGGGGGCATTCTGAGAGCCCTGTTCTGGCTCCCATCTCGCAATGCACTGGGGCCAAGAACCAGAAGATGCCGGGGTGAGCTGCTGCACTATTGCGTCAGTAGATCTCCACACCACAGCCAGCATGGATGCCAAACAAACGAGCTTTTGTTCTCGTCAAAGAAAGGGCAGAGCAAACACGAATCGACAGATATGTACAAAATCAGGCCCAACGAATGCCCAGAATCATAAGAGGTAACGGTGATGAACTCTATAACAGGAAGAAAGGACTATCGTGGATGGGGCCTTGGGCAGAGACAATTTCCGAGTAGAGTTTGTCAGGCTGGTAGGTCTCATGTCCTTCCTGGCTGCGCTTGACCCTCCACCTGAATGCTTCGCGTGGGTGAAGGCCCCGTCTCATTGGGCCGCCATGGTAGACTCATCGTGTTTGGGGTCGTAAGGCAGGCAGACTGACTTACCTCCGGTACTTGATGGATCATTGGATGGGTATACTGTCTGTCTATTGTGGTCAGTCGTTTATGTCCACAACCAAGCAAGATTCCTTTGAGGTTGTCGAATTTACGATCAACGTTGGATAAAGGTTCGATCAGACTTGCTACATACTATTCGACGAAAGTGCAACAGGCGAAAAGATCACCGTTTATGTTAGTTCTCCCGTTGCGGACCGCTGCCACCATCATCAATCTTGTACCTAACCTTGGGGCAGTCCGGGCCCGCTTTTGCCTACTGCAACAGCTTACCAGGTCAGGTCTCTGGGAGCAACTTTCACTTTGCTCAAGCAGCCCAGCACTGCCCGCCCATGCCCAGCCCCTCCATTAACTAGAGTAAGGTCAAGGTCACGGCTGACACCCTATTGTTGGCGGGGGGTTCCCTCTCATTATTGCTGTCGGATGACGACGTTCTGCTTTGGTTCCATGCTCCGTCCTTGGTCGTCTGGGGCCTGATTCTTGCGGCGCTTTGCGGCTTGCGCGCCATTAAACCCACCTGACGCTCATAAACTCTTTTTTTCCTTTCTCTTCCATTTCTCTTGGCTATTGCTTTTCTCCTCCTCTCTTATCACCTCAAAAACATTGCATTCTTTTGGGTTTGTAGCTTGCAGCTTTGCTTCTCGCTTGGCTCGTAACAAGACCTCACCAAGTCTGAGGCTCGTCGCTGGAACCCCACCTTGCTTAAAGTGTGACGACATACCCTTTTTGCACTCTTTGTCGCAACGAACAGCCTGTTTAATTGAGTTGGCGCCCTCAAAAGTGCACCAAAATCAGCACCGGTATCTACACATCTACAGAAAACAGCACTTCATTACACCACAATGTCCCGTGTAAGGGCTACTGAGTTCGAGGAAAGGGACTACTACCCTGCTCCTCGACGTTCAGCTCCGGAGGGGCTTGATGAAGTCGACTATCGTCGTCGCACCGTCACCATCAGCCCTCCCCCGCGCGAGGAATCTCGTACACCCGCCTTTTTGCGAGAAGATACTCGCCGGACAGAAGCTGGTCCCATGGTCTTGCGCCAGCGTCAAGTAGAGACCATCGACCGACACCGACCCAGAAGTCCCAGCCCAGTTCGTGTTCGAGAGGAACGCATCATTCGAAGGCCACGCAGCATTTCACCCAGCAGCCATCACTCGCACGACCATGACCATGAGCGTTCTCGAACCAGAGTTTACGAGCGAGAGCGAGTCAGAGAACCCTCTCAACCACCTCCCAGGCGAGCTCCTTCGCCCGCCCGTGTTGTCAGATACGTTGAGCGACCAAGGTCGCCTTCTCCTCCGCCCGCCCCTCCAGTTGAGGAGCGGGAGCGCATTCGCACTCGTATCATTGAGCGCGAGAGGGCTCCTTCGCCCCCTCCGGTTCCCAAACCTTCTCCTCCACCTCCTCCGCCTCAGACTATCCGCGGACCAACAATCGAGCGAGAGGTTATCACCCACTACCGAGATATCGACCATGGTAAGCACACTGAAGCTCTAGCCAAACGATTCAAAACTCTAACGGTTGCAGGCATGATCAAAGCTAGACCCCCTACTCCTCCTCCCCAGCCAAAGCCTCAGCCTCGTGCTCCTTCCCGAGTCCGAGAGCGTGAGACAGATATCGATATTTCTTTGTCAAAGAACAGAACCGAAGTGGATGTCACTCGCACATCGCGCACTCGTTCTCAAAGTCGGGAACGACGATCCGACTACCGCGATGACGAACTTGTGGTTCGACGCGAGTCCGAGACGACCCGGCGTCGAGCCCATTCAGCTGCTCCTCTGCCGACACCCAGTGCTGTGGACGAAGAAGGCGACTATCTTACCAGCAAGATTGACTCTCGCGGCCGAATGGGTGAAGCCTGGGGCGGTGCTACCAAGGACTGGACACTCGTTGATGTTCCTCCGGGCACTGAACGCATCCGCATGGATGGAGTCGGCGGTGGAAGTACCGAGACGAACTGGACGAGGTACAGTGGTTCCAGGAAGAGTAAATTCATTCCTGAGAGGGATGGCGCTCCCTTACCTGCTCCTGCGCCTTCGCCAAAGCCTATCCTCAAAGACCCCTCACCCCCGGATACTCGTGACCGTGTTAATGTTTCCATTTACGACCGCGAGAGGGAAATTGATATCGAACGAACACGCGAAACCCGTTCTCGACCTGCTCCTCCACCACCCAAGGACATGTGGACCGAGATCACCAAGGATCTCGTTCTACGTGAAGCTATAGAGAGCTCTGGATATGAATATGAGGAGACCAAGGAGTTCTACTACATCATGGACTATCTTAAATACGTAAGTTTTCACCCCGGAATCACAACGACCAAATGCTGACAATTGTAGGACGACGTTCTTCGCCTAGTTGACGTTTCCGATGAGATCCGACGATCTCGAAAGCAGCGCGCGAGAGAACTCGAGTATGAAAGAGAATACCAGTTCGACTATGAGCGCGATCGTCACCGACACAGCCACCCTCGTTGGGACGAGGTGACGGAACGTGAGACGTTTTATGACACCCGCCCACCCCGAGGCTACCTGCGTTAAGTCTGCTTTTTACTGGCGTTCTCATTCATGGTCACCTTTCGAAGGACAGCAGAGGTTTTCTTTTTTGGGGGTAATGGATACCCTTTCTTAAGCAACTACAGACATGTACTGGTATCGTGAATCATGTTTCATATTGGGCAACTTTTGGTTGTACGAACTTACGAAATCAATCATATACAGCGGATGAAACGATATGAGTTGGTATGGGATTGAATGGATGTATGTAGATGCTTGGTTGATACGCATAATTACGACTTATGACAAGAAATAAATAACGACAAGTTTTTCAATAAGCGCCCATATACATCCTCGCTACGATGCTTCTTTGGAGGTAGATGAGTAAGAAGAAGAAGAAGAAGTCTCGTGATTGAAGGGCTGACTGATGGGACTGGTGACCTCATGGTCTTCGGACATCCCGCTGCCTACCCCTCGATGGAGGGGCATTCTACGAGACCCACGTCTGACCAACATGGATCTCAGACTTGACAAAGCCTGAAATAAAGATGATAAGTTTCAACTCTTTTTACTCATGGGAGTTGATCCTAACCTATTAGTGACCAAACGGTTCTTCATCGCGAGCTAAGTTGTTAAGGATTTCTCTTCCTCCGGCATGTATAGATGTCGAGTAATGAACGAGTAATCGGTGTTTCTCAATACCACCTCACCGGTATTTGACCCTGGACAACGAGATGTAATTGCCTTGTTATCCCGGCCAGATCGAATACCTGATGTGACCTTGAGTTCCTTGATTCAACCCTGTAAGACTTGTGTTGTAGGGCGCTCTGTGAAGGCTTTTAAACGGCTGCTAGACTGCCCAGTCTGTCGCTTCTCGCAAACGAGAATGGAGATTCCTTTCTTGGTACGTGGCTAGGGCTCAGGTTGAGGAAAAACACAGAATAGAGACCTGTTGTCATTCTTGTCTTGTTTCTATGTATTACACTCCCAAGGTTAAGCATAAATAAGTCTTATTGTACTAGGCCTAAGACTTAAAGTGCGAACATATAAGTTGTTTAGAAATTACTTGTAATCTCGAACATACTTGGATGGAAATAAAGGAAAGATTGCAATGTATTTACTTAAGCTTCTGGGCTGGACTCCTGGAGTAGTCATGTCTATTAGTTAGTACCTTAATTATGAGAACAAAGGATGTTTTAGCAAGACTTGCAAGACTTGTAGTTATGTATCTTGAATACTCTGTTCAAAGATATGCTCCACTGGCAATGTGACATCCCAGAGCATAAAGCTGAAGCTGAAAGCCTTACTAATCCCTTCAACAACAGAGGAGAGATGAAAGGGAACTAAGCAAGGCAGCTTAAGACCCTGTCAATTCACCAGTTTTGTGCTGTCTGTGTAAGAAGGAGCCCAAATGCGTCCACTTCAACTTACGGCTTAGTTATTTGATTCGCAAGTTGCTGCCTGTGGACCTTGTGTTCCTCGATGCGCTATCAAGGAAGGGCACAGACGTTTGAAGACAAGGAGGTTTTGAGGTTTAGCTATGTAAGGATCGAAACCAAAGTATTGATAAGAACAAGGAGACCGGCAGGATAAAACACAAAGAGAAACGGGCCATAAGAAAGACTGGGTTGTATCGTGGAACGGTTTGTCAGTGCTCTCATGGCCTGTGAGTCGCTAAAAGCGGGAGCAGGGCCTGAGTAACGAATTTTCCCCAGACTGGACCCCTGGAAACACATGGAAGATCCAAACCCCAAGACGAAGCGAACATCGGCCCTCAATCTGACAAGTCAGCTTCATTTTGATAGCGGCCCAAACCGCATCCGCCGTGGAACTGGATAATAAATGAGTTACCCAGCGTGGCAAGGCTGGCGGCGTTGGTTGCCGTGGAAGAGTGGAACTATTTACTTTGAAAAGAAATCAACACAAACAGAAGAAAAGAAAAAATGAGAAGGGAAAGGGGTTGGGTCATGTTATGTGTGAGCTAAATGTGGTGATAATTTCAAATATAAAATGAATATCCTTAGTAGTAACTATTCACTACTAAAGGGATGAGTTTTGTGCTATGCCCAACTTTAATCTGCCACCTGAGGTAGTCAGGGCCCTGTTGTCCCTGAATGGCATTTGCTTTGCCTGGGCTTTCATGTGAACCTTACGGTACTTGAGCCCTGGAGGGAGATACCTTGCTTGCCGAGTCGGGTTCAGGCAGGTTGCAGCTTATGGGCATTTGCTCTTGATTAACACTGTGCAAAAGCCTGTGTGAATTTCTTCACCGCGGGGCACTGTATGAAGGGCGTACAGTGCGGCTACAGATTAAGCGAAGTTCTTCCCGCCTGTTAGTAATGAAAGCAGGTTATGAGTTTTGCGTTCATAGTGGAGGCTCTACACGTTGGACTAATAACAGCCCACGTAAACCTGAATCAAGACAAGCGATAGCGTGCATAAGCAGCAACGGCCACCCCAAAAGCAGCCCAGAGTCTCATGTATCGTCTCATAATAAACAAAACAAAAACGAAACCTGCGGCAGATATAATCGCACCAGCCAGAAAAGCATAATGGCGTTTGCCGCAAGGTCCCGCAGCAAAAAAGGGCATGGCCGTCGGTGTGAAGAATCCTATATACATGCATAGATAAACCCGGTAGTCACAGTGAGGCTCAGGGCTGTGACGCATCAGTAGGTAGACATCATAGGTGATGAATCAACATCCACAGTCCTCTCATCGCTGCGATTCTCCCTCTCATTGATAACTACAGCCTACTAGTTAATATCCATACCTGCATATCTATTGCACTTCCCTGAATCTCAAGTCAGGCACCGAACGTTGCTGCTAGCTGGTAAAAAATAACCGCCTCTCATAGATCACCCCTGCACAGTGCGATACAGTGTCGAAGTAAGTGGCGGTAGCGACTTCAAAGGTAGGAGCGGGCTGCCGATTGTCATCATCAAACCTTCGATCCAAGAGGTTAACTTTTTCTCCTCTGTAACCTCAAGCCGTAAAATATCAACGCTTCTTTTGTCTAAAAAGTCAGGACTGTCTCTTCTTTCACCACCGCTTTGCTACCAATCAAGCATCTCAAAGCCCATCAAATCAAACAAGGCCCCGTCCCATCGGTTTTTGGCCCGCCAAGCTCGTTCGACCCTCATACCCGTTCTTTTCCTCTCCTGGCCTGAGCCCCCCCGTCGTGGGAAAAAACCCCCGCCTCTCCGCCTCATCCAGAACAGTTCTCTCTTCCATCTGCCAAACTTATCGACACGTGCGCCTAACCAAAGGCTCTATTTTTTCCTTCTTCTTCTTCATTCTCACACATTTACGCCTTTCTGCGCCTCGCTCATTATTGATACCTCCCGAAACCGCATGACGAGACGTTCTTAAATCGCAAAAATGTCGAGCTCAGAGATAAACCAGGTGCTCGCAAATTCGCTGTCGCCTGGTCAGTATCCCGCGCCCTCCCCCGCCGATTGAATCTGTGGCATTTATCTGCGAGTGAAATGAACGAATGCTAACTTTTATCAGATGCGAACCTGCGAAATGCTGCCGAGCAGCAACTTACCCAAGCCGCGGAGAGCAACTTTGTATGGCACCCCTGATCCTCCCTCTGCTCGAATGATAGCTGACGATTCATTAGCCCCTATACCTCGCAACCCTCGTACAAGAGTTAGCAAACGACTCTGCCGATGGCTCTATTAGAGCTGCTGCCGGTATCGCACTCAAGAACGCCTTCACAACCCGAGACTTTGCTCGTCACCAGGAATTGCAAGCAAAATGGCTTCAGCAAACAGATGACGAGACCAAGAACAGGGTCAAGGAGCTCACTCTCCAGACTCTCAACTCTTCCAACACCCAGGCTGGTACTGCCGCCGCCCAGGTTATTTCTTCTATTGCCGCTATCGAGTTGCCCCGTGGCCAGTGGAACGATCTGCTACCTTTCCTTGTCAAGAATGTGAGCGAGGGTGCCGACCACCAGAAGCAGTCTTCTTTGACCACCATCGGCTACATCTGCGAGAGCCAAGATGCTGAACTGCGCGGGGCTTTGGTAACACACTCAAATGCTATTCTGACTGCTGTCGTGCAAGGAGCCCGAAAGGAGGAAACGAACATCGAGGTTCGTCTCGCTGCGATCACCGCCCTTGGTGACTCGCTCGAATTTGTCGGCAATAACTTTAAGCACGAGGGCGAGCGAAACTACATTATGCAGGTCGTCTGCGAGGCCACACAAGCCGACGACTCAAGGATACAACAGGGCGCCTTTGGCTGCCTCAACCGAATCATGGCCCTTTACTACGAGAACATGCGATTCTATATGGAGAAGGCCTTGTTTGGTCTCACTATTCTTGGCATGAAGTCCGATGACGAGGATGTCGCGAAGCTGGCTGTTGAGTTCTGGAGTACCGTTTGCGAAGAGGAGATTTCCATCGAGGATGACAACGCCCAAGTAGAGAGCTCTGACCAGATGCGCCCTTTCTACAACTTTGCTCGCGTTGCTGCCAACGAAGTCGTACCGGTTCTCCTGCTTCTCCTCACCAAGCAGGACGAGGACGCCACCGACGACGAGTACAACCTGTCCCGCGCTGCTTATCAGTGTCTGCAGCTGTACGCTCAGGCCGTTGGTGCTACGATCATCACTCCTGTCCTTCAGTTTGTTGAGGGTAACCTGCGTCACGAGGACTGGCATAACCGAGATGCTGCTGTGTCTGCTTTCGGTGCTATCATGGAGGGTCCTGACGAGAAGGTCTTGGACCCTATCGTCAAGCAGGCTCTGCCTATCCTCATTACCATGATGGATGACCAGTCCCTGCACGTCAAGGACTCGACCGCTTATGCCTTGGGCAGAATCACGGAGGCATGCTCCGAGGCCATTGACCCTCAGACACAACTCCCCACTTTGATTGAGTCGCTCTTCAAGGGTCTTCTCAGCAGCGCCAAGATGGCGCCCTCATGCTGTTGGGCCCTTATGAACTTGGCTGAGCGTTTTGCTGGTGATCTCGGCGCGTCTTCGAACGCTATCACACCCCACTTCAACAATGCCGTCAGCTCCCTGCTTGACGTTACTGCTCGCACAGAAACCGAAACCTCAGTGCGAACTGCTGCTTACGAGGTTCTCAACGTTTTTGTGCAGAACGCTGCTTCCGAAAGCCTGCAGCCTGTTGCCTCTCTCTCCGATGTAATCATTAAGAGACTCGAAGAGACTGTTCCTCTCCAGAACCAGGTCGTTAGTGTCGAGGACAAGATCACTCTTGAGGAGATGCAGAACAGCCTGTGCACTGTCCTCCAGGCCATCATTTCTCGCCTTGACAAGGAGATCATTCCTCAGGGTGATCGCATCATGCAAATCCTTCTTCAGATCCTCAACAGCGTCGGTGGAAAGTCTAGCGTTCCTGATGCCGTTTTCGCTACCATCAGCGCCCTTTCCACTGCTATGGAGGAGGATTTCGTCAAGTACATGGATGCCTTTGCCCCATTTCTGTACAACGCCCTCGGAAACCAGGACGAGCCCAGTCTCTGCTCCATGGCTATTGGTCTGGTCAGCGACATTACTCGATCTCTGGGTGAGCGCAGCCAACCTTACTGCGATAACTTCATGAACTACCTCCTCAACAACCTCAGGGTATGTATCCCCCTATTTGTATGTCTTGACATATCTAACCAGCCGCAGAGTACCACTCTGGCCAACCAATTTAAGCCTGCTATCCTGCAATGCTTTGGCGACATTGCTGGTGCCATCGGTGGCCACTTCGAGACTTATCTGTCCGTGGTTGCCCAGGTTCTCGAGCAAGCTACAACTGTTACCGCTTCTCCTGAGGGCCCCTACGAGATGTACGACTATGTTGTCTCCCTCCGTGAGGGTATTATGGATGCTTGGGGTGGGATTATTGGCGCCATGAAGGTCAGCGAGAAGAGTATGTCGCCCTATCCGTCTGATATGCAATCGTTACTGACACGTCATAGCACAAGCTCTCCAGCAATACGTCCCTCTCATCTTCAACGCCCTCAGCATCATCGCTAGTGATATGAATCGAAGCGAATCCTTGATGCGGGCTTCTATGGGCGTTATCGGGTAAGCTATTCTGGCCCAGCAATTCGCACGAACTATGCTAACTCAAACAGCGACCTTGCTGATGCTTACCCCGACGGCCAACTGGTTGAGGCTTTCCGCCAAGAATGGCTCACTGTTATGATCAAGGAGACCAAGACCAACCGGGAATTCCAGCCCCGAACTATCGAGACCGCCCGCTGGGCCCGCGAGCAGGTTAAGCGCCAACTAGGTGGCTCTCAGGCCGTCATGGCCAACTGATCTGGCACTCAGACTCATATCTCAAATTCAAGGCGAGCGATCGCCGCCATAAATCAAATGCTCCCTTCCCCTTCCCCAGTCATAGCACGATCCCCACGACCCTTGCATGTATATAGACCCCATACGACACTACAGTAATTCAAATACCCCCTTATGACGCTTCACCTGGCATATCCATCGCTACATGATGTATTCATTCCCCTATCATATCACAACACTACACTACACTACACTACACAGCCCATTTTGTTTTATTTATTCTGATGCAATGATGGAATAGAGAAGTCATGTATGCCCTGCGAGGACGAAAAGCGGCGGCGGCCCAAAATTCATGTAGAGGATAGGGAGTCAAGGCGGCCGGTTTGTTACTCTTTTTTGTTCTGCTTTTACAACCCTGGTTGTTACGGCCCATGGAGTCTGTCTTGGATTCCCTTTCAAGTGTTAGGGAAGGCTTAGGACGGCGTACTCGGACAAACCACCTTTGTGGAACTTGGTGGGATTCTTGAGGAATGGATTGAAAATTCGGAGTGTGTAGGGGACCCTTAGAGTTGAGCGAAGACACGTTGAAATGAAACCTTCGGACTAGAGTATCAAGTGAGCTCGTCTGTAGCTGTCGATAGTCAAACAATCGTTGGCTTTCATACAATGAACTCAAAGACACTTGCAAGATGTTGTGAAATGCTATCTCGTGCTGATGAATCTAAGCCCGATAATGGCTACGTAGCAATTACTACAAAATGAATGAAGACTTGACACCAGTAGTAGCCTGGATCTGTTCGTCGGATGCGGGTTTCAATCACGGTGGAATTCACATTTCATATTTCAGATCTCATACTATGTCTTGATTATTAAATAAAGTAACAAGGAAACGCCAAATGCGACATAACCACGCGGCTGCACCAGAGGCACATCTATTTTCCGTTATTGCCCACAATGATGGGAAGAGTCCGTTTCATACGTGAGCAATGATCTCCATGATTTTGAATGTTGCTTTAATTTGAAGTGCAAGGAATATGAACGGATATTGAGTAATTTTGACTAACATATCCTGTAAAAAGTGCACCATCTTATTGATTCCTGCCCCGTCTGTTCAGCGTGACGGTCGCAAGCATTGGATCCCAACAGTGGCAAGAGAAATTACTTATAGCCGTCGAACACATTGCTTGTCGGTATCCAGTCCTGGGACCCGTATGAATAATAATTCAGCTCGTCTAAAAAGCCATCTGGAGGAGGGTTTAGTGGCCCACCGGTGATGTCCATAGCCGTTGGGATGCTGGTTGCTAACGGAGGGTTGCCCTGCGATGCTATTGGATAAGCCTGGACAGCATTGGGGCTAAAGGCTCCCAGGACCATGTCAAAGTTGGCAATATTATCAGTACTCATGTAGAGCTGAGGCTGAGGCTGAGGTGGGACGAAGGCCTGCTGCTGTGGTATTACCGATAGTGGCGGTTGGTGAGGATGGGAATGAATCTGCAGCTGATGTATCTGTGGCTGTTGTTGGATTTGAGGTGGGGAAAAATGAGAGGGAATAATATGAGTCGTAGATAGGGAGACGGAGATATCGTTTGGGGATGAAAGCTGCAGAGCAATGGAGCCTGGAGCAAGAGAATTACTTTGTCGGGTGTACAAGGACGAAGCAGGCGACGCGCCAGATGATATCGGCGTGGTCGCAGGAAGGTGAGTTATTGGATTATGGATTGGGTCTTTGCCATCCGCCATCCCATTTTCGCTTCTAAATGAGCTGTTGGGATCTTGAGCAAAGCGCTTTAAGGCGTCGACCCAACGAGAAGCAAGAGGCCAGACCTCTTTGCATTCCATCAGGATATCCAGGCTGCGTTGGAACATCATATGCCCGTCATGCGTGACGTTGAGAACTGGATAAAATGAAAAGAATCAATATACAGGGTATATCTCGTTTTCAATAGCAGGATACTACGACATATTAGACTTGGATTGTGTGTTGGTTATCTGAACTTACTACTCCAAGTATGGGCGACGAAGAACGATGTTGCAAAGGCGTGGAATCATTGTGACTCCGAGATATGCCTGAGTTGTCAGTGGTTCGGTTTGTTACAAAAGGGGGTAGCGTACTAGATCCTGTGCTTTGGCCCTGTACTCGGACAGTCTATCACTACTCCATTGATGGCTTGGAGGCAAGCTCCTTTCCCACTGATCAAGCTTTTTGGAGACTCTGACAAACTTGCTCTCCGGGTCCCATGGATAAGAATTGGGAGTATAGTTGACTGCGTCCCGTGTGCTTACGCCCCAGAATCCGTGTGCTTGAATGAGAGTCCCGAAAAGAGACCGGTTTGGATCATTGACCAGGCTTGGGTCCTTGATAGCACGTGGAGTCCCGCCAAGAGCGGCTCGCAAAGGAGGCTCTCGCCCATTGGCAAAGCCATCTTCATCACAGGGGAGTAGGGCGTCGATATCCGAAGCCGCGAGAGAGATGGGCGAGGAAGAGCATGAGTGTAGCTGATCCTGACTATGCAACATCCACTGAGAACATTCTATTCAGCCATATGACTAACGTTTGTTTGGTTGGCATGACGTACCAGAGTCCTGCGTGCGGATTCGCGAAGAATTATGGCATCAGGTGTAGGGTTCGAATTCTCATAAGCATAAGTATGTTCCAAATGCAGCTTGATCGCTGATGCGATTCGAAGAGCAAGGCCCATGCTCGTCTATCAAGTTAGTAGTGGAGCGGTTATTCAGGTCGTCTTCTACACGTACATGGCTCTCATCTTTAAGTCCATTCCCTTGTTGTGCGATGCTAAGAAGATAAAAGGCCTGGCAGTTCTCCAATGTATTTTTGGCCGGGAATATCTCGCCGAGTGCAATGTCTGTGGCCCGCTCCATGAAAAACTCGGATGCCTTTATGCCGGATCCATACCGCCTCGATAGAGGACGGCTGAGGCGAGCTGAGATGCTAAGAATACTGACAACGAGAAAGACGCTGACTGCCGTGTGATCTTTGAGCAGACGCTGGGGAAATTGCTCTTTGGGAATAAAACCAAGTTGAAAGTAATGTCGTGTGAACTGGTTTATGCCATCGATGATTTCTGGTAGTGGAGGCAGGTTTTCCCATCCATCACTCAATGTACCTGGGGCTCTCGTAGGAGCATCAGCACTCTCACGTCGTACTCCTCCTGGATCCTGTCGAGTCGTCTTGGCCGTCCTTCTGCGAGCAACGCGTGGACGCCGGTGGCAGCGATCATAATCCGGTTGGCCTCGCGGCGTGAACACGCTGTTGTACAAAAAATTCAGATAAGCTTCAGACACATTATCAGGGAAGCTTACCATCCGCCTTCCTTAATCCCGGTGTCTAAACAAGCCTTACAGGGAGGCTGGCCACGATCGTGGACACATTTGCTCCTCATCCGCCGGCATCTAGAGCATAGAATCAGAAAATAGGTATGCATAAGACACGAGGCAGGCTCATCTACCGGCGACAAGCAATTGAAGCTCGTCGTTTGACGATCGGGATGAAGGGTTCCATGTTTCCCCTTCGACCAGTCGCAAAATACCAATAAACGATGGCAGTTACAAGAGCTCTAGTAGATAACAAGGTGTGCGCCGGAACCAGGTGCTGGTGCTGCAACAAGCAAGGTTACGGAAAGACAATCGAACGACGAAATGTACTGTACTGTAAACGCCAATGGCTGATGCTGTTGCGTACCAATCGTGTCCCGTATCCTAGTGTAACTGAACCCTTGTGCCTTGAAAACTGGATTAGATTTAGTGTCGACGTATTTGCTGGAATCGAGACGGATGGGTAGAGGGAGCGGGAGCGGGAGATTGGCTACAGGGCGACAAGTAGACAGCCCAGGTACGCAGCGCTGTCCCGCCAGCAACAAGCAATGTGTAGTAGCGGGTCAGCACGAAGCGCTGTGCTTCACTTCCACCATTCAAAGAAGTACAGATAGGTCGCTTAGGTAGGAATACTCTGCAAGCGCTTATGATCAGGAGAGCAGAAGGTAATAAGGTATGCCTGGTGGAGATCGAAGGATAGGCAGATCAGGTGAGGCGATTGGCTCATAAGACGAGGGTGTTATGGTATTGAACTACCCGATCAGATTGACCGCGCACAGCTGATCGGCAAGGAAGCGTTGATCTGCAGTTAGTGGGCATCAGCTCCGTGGCATCCGCGTCGTAGCCTTATAAGTTTGCAGTTCCTCCTTGAGAGTTGCTTAGTACAAGCTGGGGCGAGGAGACCAAAAGCAGGCACAAGAAACCACTGGGGGAGGCTTGGAACGACCTCGACGAGCGGGCATCACAACGACATTGGTTAGGATGAACTGGGGGGGGGGGGGGAGAGAGCGTCTGGAACTCTGCGTGGTGTTTATGTTAGCGCCTCTAACATGGGTGAAGACTTTGGCGTTGCTTGGCTACACGCACCCGATGATCAAATATGGAGAGGAAGACAGGTTGCGCAAAACTCGAAATATTATGACGAGAGACGATGAAAACGATAATGACGAGGGGAGGCCCTGGGGGATGATATGGATGCCTGGCTGGTAGGGGCTTCACCTTCTACGACATAAGCAATACTTGCATGTTGAGACTGGGCGAAGGGGGGGACATTCTTGCTTGTTTGCTTGCTTTTGCAACCGCGTCTAAGAGACCTCGAGGCAGTTACGAGACGAATGGATGAACCATGATTGGCCAAGGAACGGCGATGCAAGGGACAGGGATGACGGGAGGGGCCGTTTCTACTAGGATGATATTTAGATCATGACGATGGTTTGAGCTTCAGGCAATTCGCTCGCTATCTATGAAGCTTGGGATGTGCTTTGATGTAAATCAATACCATACCTAGGCTCTATGTATAGAAGCCAAGAGAAGGGCTATGAACTCGACATTGCCTAAGACATTATATTGGACTCTTGTGGTGCATATCGACCGTCATAAACCTGCTTAATCGTTTCTATTTTTCAACCCCCCCACGCTTGAGACTTGGAATCTTGTTTGACATGGATACAGGTAAATGATACCCAATTTGATACGCAGCAGCCAATAACGCTTTCCCGAAGCTCATCCCGGAACCCTCACGCACAATAGGTGCATCTATTCCCCCCTCGACTCCCTTAATATGGCCTGAGGGACTCACCAACTAACTGGATCTCGAAACAAGTCAAGATGGGTATAGTGTCGCTTTGTCTCCGGCAGTTGTTTGCTGGTCCTCTACGTCGATGAGATCCAAACACGCCAGGAATTGCCGCACAGATCTTTGCCAAGACTTTCAGTGATCAAATCGACGATTTGCGATTGCGGTACATCGGAGATGGGCATTTGCTGAAGACTCAGATCCATTCCTGCTGATCTCGACCTAGCATCGGCTGAGCTTACGCTAAGAGAACTAGTCAGATAGCCACAAAAAGACACGAGGTGAAGCCTTTAGAAGACTTCATTTTGCCCTCTAAACCATGGAGTTCCAGTCAAATTTCGTGAACAGTGATCTAGTATTGATGAGTGTCTGGAAATGATTTCTTGACGGAGCAGGAGATCCATTACAAGCGTGGGCCACAATTGGGGACGAACATGGTGGCACTAGGCAACGTATGTTGACGTCCATCCCCCATTAAAGCCGGGACTATCCCTAGCTGAATCCTCATTCCCATCAACTACCGGACTCGAATATTGATCGGTGTATTCTTCTCCCGGTTAAATCCCGCGGCCAATGCCCGACTCTCGGCTACATGTGGATAACAAATCCTTTGGATAAATGTTTCATATGAAGCATAGACGGAGTAAGAAGGGCCGATGATTTTGTCCAAAGTTAAAGCTGTGATGTGTATTGCGTACGATGAATGTTAAAGCGGCTCGCTTCGGTCCACTTTGAACGGACAGGTCCTGAAATATAAGCCGGTGTGGGGTGTTTGATTATTCGGCTCAGCTGGCCTTCTTTGATTTGATTATATACGGCCAAGCATGGGGAACGTGGTTGACAAAATGCTATCAGCTGTCAAGGCCCAGACACCGGCACTCGTAAGTAGGTCGTTGCATACGTATTAGGAAACTTGAAGCTTGAACGAGCCGAATGGGCCCATACCGATGAACAATCGAGAAATCATTCAATATAGGATTATATGAAGATTTGCGTTCACTCACACCCGGAAAGTGTTAGCCAGAGAACAAGCGCGGAGAACAACTTTAGGAACATCATCTTGCCAGCGCTGTCATTAGCAATCAGTGACATTTGAGTTGTATGCTAGCAAGTGCTGATACCAAACCTGTAACCATAGGCGAAAGCCAGATTACCAAGTCAAATAAAGCATGTACTTTCTTAGAATGTCTGAAGCTACCTAATTAAGTAAATGTCAAATAGCTATTGGGTGCTTTTCAAGGTAGATTCGGTCCTTCGTAACTTCGTAAGCTATCCATACAACTTCTTTGTTTCTCTTCAGGTAGTCATGGCACAGAACTCATTGACAGGCTCTAACCATTGGATAAGAGTCTCGAAATAGCTCTTAAAATATGATACGCTTCAATAATTATTACATAGGCCTTGCAGAAAAACGAAGGACTTACCACTTACTCCTCCCAATATTTAAAAAGTGGTTCAGTACCCCTTGCACTGAGTTAAACCACCGTTCTTATTAGCAATATTCGAGTGAAGTTAGTTGGGGCATCGGACAGAGGTCATGTTCATGCACGAAACTGCCACACAAAAGGACAAAAAGGCTACAGTGAAACCTGATGTGAGGTTTTGTTCTCTCCTTGTCATGATGATTCTTGACATGTTGGTCTATAAACCATTTTAAAACATAACTCGATACCCACATGCTTGTTAAGTCTTAGATGCCTAATCTAGGGCTGAAGGTAAATTCCCATTCTGGTAGGAGATTAACAGGAAAGCTTGTGACGCACGAGCCAGACCGGAAACATGAATATTAATGTGTCGCCAATTCATCAGATCACTTGGCGATGAATAGGGCCGGAGAAAGCCTGAGCTTGAGTATTGAGATGTTTGTGAGATACCGAGTTTATCGAAGTAGTGTCTTCGTAGTTTCAACTGAGAACCAAACTCTGCAGAATCCTTTCCCCCTTTTCACATAATCCCGAAATCCCAACTTCTATAATTGGTGACTCAATCATTGCTCCTGTTTCCAGGGTTATTCGCGTTTTTGTCACAAGGATAGGAAAGTTATTAAAGTGGCCATGCTGAGACAACATAGATAACTATTGCGTAGCCCAGAAGCACGCCAGGGACGGCAACAAGTTCTAAAACAAGCTGCAAGGATGTGTAAGAGAATGGCAGTTCTCAACTGGCGTATCTGAGGAGTTGCCGCTTAAGTCAAATATACCAGGTAATTTACTTTAACATCATTAGGTTAGGCTGGTGCCAGCCCGCTTGTAGCTGAATGCATGTTATAATGTTACCATAGGAAACATTTATCTTGAATGCCTGAGACATCGTTATTATTATTTAAGCATGGTTGTCTACGATCTTCCGCCTGGCCTGGGAGACAAAAACAGAGAATAATACATCTTTGAGTAGGTAGTACTTAGAGGATAGACAGTAAATCTGACGGAAGCCAATGGTGTATAAAACGACAAGCTGATACTTGCAAGACTGAGGACCCGAATGGCAAGGAAAAGCCACCTCGCAAGGCATATGTTCCCGGGGTATGAGTACCACCGAACAAATGCTTGAACATATGTGGCCCGTCTCAGATAACATCCGTGTTTGCTCTGTAATCCTGTGATTTCTTACCCAACCTTACAAGAAGATCACGTTTCATCCTTAACGCCCAGCTAAAGACATGATCTGGCCCAATTTTGGCACCGGATCTCCAATGTTTTCTCCTCTCTTTGACTATGTTACACGAGACGAAGGAGAAGTGAATATCTTTGGTGTATGATCATACCGTATTGTTCTTATGAACACTTTCTGCAATGTGATTCGATATTCAGAAATTGGATAAAAGACCTGTACTGGCTACCACTTTGCATTCTGATGTGTTGCTACATAGGTATGCCTTCATCCTCACGAAACTCCTCACCTACTGTATGAAAGTTGTCATACAGATATGACGATCCACGAAAGAACTCGACCCGATATGGAGGAGTCCCGAGTAGAAGCAAAGGAATACCATGACGATTGAAAAGTCTCTCAATCACGTCTTACTCATTCAAACTACTAGCCAACGTACTTTGCTCAATGATATTGGAGTTTGGATGAAAGCAAGCCGTAGCCAATAACATTATGGGAGTGGAGTCTTGTGGGGCCGTGCCAAAAGTGTCCCTTGACACTGTAAAACACTGTACACGACTCGTTCTTGTTGCCCCTGTCAATATGTGAGATCGGTTCGTGTTCACTTATTTTATGAGGAGGAAGGCGTTGCAGGTGGAAAACATCTTTCCCATCAAAAACTTTGGTCAGTCGTCTCCAATGGCGAAACCGCAATGGAATATATGACTCAGTGGAGAAGCTTTCCACGATGTATCCAAGTCACCGGCTAAATTTTTCTCCTCACACTTTCATCACCTCATCATCAACTTCCTCCCTTCAGGTATCATCACAACCGTAACTAACCCTGGTCAGTCACAAATTGTCTTTATTCCGATAAGTCAAACCTGATCAATTCAAACTCACCAAATTCAGTTACAATGTCTGCTTTGACGGAAATCTCGCTCCCAAGCTTTCAAAAGATTGCTTCGGGCAAAGTGCGCGACCTTTTCGAGCTGCCCGACAAGAACTCCCTTCTTTTCGTGGCCTCCGACCGTGTCTCTGCGTACGATGCTGTTCTCAAGAACCCAATTCCTGACAAGGGCAAGATTTTGACTCTCGTCTCGGCTCATTGGTTCCAAGTCTTAACAGAGCGCATTCCTGGCCTCCGCACCCATTTCATCAGTCTCGATATTCCCGAGGGCGTTACTCCTGAAGAGGCAAAGACCATCAAGAACCGTTCGATGATCGTGAAGAAGCTTTCTGTCATCAAGATCGAATCAATTGTGTACGGCTGCCCCGCCCCCTATCGCAGAAGAACCCCGCGAAACCTTCCCTTGAACTTGAAATAGCTCTTACGGTTCAGGCTCTACGGGGACACTTAAGCACTAACATTCTAACAGACGAGGTTACCTGACCGGCTCTGCTTTCAAGGAGTACAAGCAGAAGGGAACCGTTCATGGCATCACCGTCGAGCCTGGTATGGAAGAAGCCCAGAAGTTCAAGCAGCCTATTTGGACTCCAAGCACCAAGGCTGATGCTGGAGAGCACGACGAAAACATCCACCCCGATGACGCTTGGAAGGAGGTTGGTGACCGTGAGACTGCAGACCGCGTGAAGGAGCTTTCCCTCAAGATATACGAGGAGGCCGCAAAGTACGCCGAAGAGCGAGGCATTCTCTTGGCCGACACCAAGTTTGAATTTGCCAAGGATGGAGAGGGAAACATCTATCTCGTCGACGAGGTTCTGACCCCCGACTCTTCTCGATTCTGGCCAGCAGCCGGCTACATGCCTGGTCGCGACCAAGACAGCTTTGATAAACAATTCATCCGCAACTGGCTCACTAAGGAAGGACTCAAGGGCAAGGAGGGTGTGGAGCTACCCCAGGATATCGTTCAGGCTACAGCGGACCGCTACCGAGAGGCCTTCCTCATGTTGACTGGTAAGAAATTCGAGGACGCTGTTAGCCAGTAAGTGGTAGATACAGAAGTGTATCAAGATAAGCTATCAAATCATCATCACCTGATATGAGGTTTGATTTCTAGCTTGATATCAAAGCTTCACCCACGTACATTCCTACGTGTGATGGCTAACTGTTTTCTACCTCTATCTTTGAAATTTCTGACACTTGTTTGAATTTGCCAGTCATAAGTTTAATTAACCTTTTCCACGGCCATTCAGGCTAAGATATCGCCTTATGGATCCTGGAATTATTAGCATCGCCACGTGGTCATGAATGCAATTACCATCAACATACCTCCGGAGCCCCTCGGTGACAGTTCTTGAGTCTTGCGAATATACCATTCGGAACCATCCCGGCTCGGTAGAATGCTCTTCGCGAGGATGTAGAAAGACGCCCGCCTGGTGCAACCTCTTCGCGAGAGCAAATTCTTGATTCAGCTCTCCATCTAGCTCAGATGGAAGGTATGGGGATAGATCAACCCAGACAAAGAACCCTGCATTGCTGCCGGGTAAGTACTTGATACCCATGTCGCTGAGCTGGGATGTGATATGTCGATGGGCTTGGGCAAGCTTTAGCCTTGAAGAGTCGATGAAAGCTCGACACCACGGTCTATCCTCAAGCATGGCGCTTCCAATAGCTAAGCTCGCTCCAGACGGGTTGTTGAATCGCATGGCCGCTTCGATTGCCCGGAGGACTGGTTGGCTGCGAGTGATGATGGCACCGAGCCGAAGACCAGCCGCGCCGAAGTCTTTGCTAAGACCATAAGTGACATGAAGAAGTTCTGGATCTATAATTCCAGTCGGATCAATTGAAAGTATTGAGGCAAAGGGAACTGCAGGCTCATCTGTATTGAAAACGGAGCAGGCGTATATCTCATCGCTCAGGAGATGCAGTCTGTGTTTCTGGCAGAATCGCATTATACTGATGAGCGTTGACTTATGATAGCAGCGTCCTGAAAACTGTTAGGTCCTTGGGCGAGAAGAGCACAAATAGTTTCTTACCAAGGGGGTTATGTGGATTGACGATTAGTACCATCTTGACATTAATCCCGGCCTTCCGAGAGCGCAACAACGCCTCCTCGAACATCTCGACGATATCATCTTGGAACGCTTCTTCTATCTTATTGTTGGAGTATACGACTCTTACTTGAGACATGTTACCAAAATCAAGCTCGAACCGGCCATATACAGGCCTGCTGGTCAGTACACCATCACCAGGATCCGCGACTCCCCATGCGAGAATATCATGCATTGCAGTAGCAGCACCGACGCATCGAATCATATCAGGAGTTACAGGGATGTAAGGCTGGAGGTATTCATTAAGGTGGGCAGCTAATGCTTTTGGGAAGCGAGAACCCCCTGCATGGCTGCCTCGATAAAGGAAATCATCATGTGAAATGGTGACCTATTTGCGTGAGTTACGAGCTGCCCAGGTCTAAGGGTTTGATAAATGGGCTCATACATTCTTGTCTGTGAACTCCTTCAGATCTTTGGTAACCAAGGCCTAGTATGGTCAGCATTCTGAAGCTATGATTGAAAGGTGCTCGTACATGCTCAGCTGTGCCAAATGATATCAAACCATTTGGGTTATGATCTGCATCATAGTCCCCCCTCGGTGCGAACCTCCATGGCAGATCTAGTCCACCAACTGCCTCTGTGGCTCGTTGCGATAGGAAACCCATCTTTGCATCGGAGAAGTGGAGGTGAATCAACATTGCGAAGGCTTCGCTTGAGAGAGAATGTCTTTGGAATAGCGGGGCTGATGAGTCAGCTGTCTAAGATGAGATCTGCAATACTTGCTCAAACTGACTCTTGCTGGCCTTTGGTGGTATTGCACAATTAGATATTTGGTAGGTGACTGGAGGTTGTATATTGAAACGCGAAACTCTGAGATATTGGTTGTGAGATAAGGATATTTCTTGTATCATCCCCATTGGCAAACCGAGCCTAGGCATATTACATACATACTTCTAATAAGGAAATGCGGTATGAAGAAAGAACCTTGATGGGTACTTGAGCGGAGCTGATCCACGACCATGGACGCGTTCCACTTGCTATTGAGTGAAGTCGCACCGTTTAATATGAATTGATAGTGGGCTGGTCATTGAGAACGCTGAGTCCTCCCTTACGGAGCAAAAAACTTCTAACCCTGAACCGAGGTGCTGAAAATAATTAGGTAGTCTAATGGTCTACTAAGTCTATCTTAAATTTACCTAAGTCTTTTTGTCATTTAGTATAGAGGTCCTAAGTTTTCTTACCTCCCCTTGCCCCTATTGTATCGCTGACGTCAAGTGGGCATTGTGTGACGGGCCGGCCCGGGGCTGTCAGGTACAAAGGCCACCAGCCGAACGGCGGTAGCCACTGGCCCCTCTTATATCTAGCTCTCTTTTGAAATATTCAAGTTCCTAATCCAAGAAGAAGCCATCTCGACTAAATGCCAATCAATGGCGAAACCACCAGTTTTCGGTTGATTGCTGTTGTTGGTCATCGTCTCAGTCGCGTCCAGTTCTTTCGCGTGTCGCGCTTACCTACCTATGAGACACGTGCCACTTTTAACATGCGGCCAAACTCTAACTTCTTTCATCACGTCTCCATGGTATGACACTTCAATAGTGATGTTACAGCCACAAGACGTCATCGAAATCAGTGATGACGATGATGGCGATGCACCTCAGATCAAAGAAAGCGAATGGAAGAAGAAGCTGTTCGCGTCCCTGAATGCCATTCAGGCAGAACGTAAACTTATATCCTTCAGAAGCTATCAGGAGTTCGTCAATCCAGGCCTCAAAATTGGGGGACAACAAACTATACCGCTACCTCTAACAGATCACTATGCCGAAGTCATCAAAGGGCTGAGCTACGCGGTTCAAGAGACTGATAGTAAGGCCCAGAATATCTGGGAGCTTGACCGTGCACAATTCGACTTGATCAATCCGGCCTGGACATCATGTCTGGACAGGATAACACAGGAAACCACCAAGGAACTTGGTATAGAAAATGCCTTGCTGAGTCTGAAGAAGCTGACACTTCAGGGACCGGGACCTGTAGCCAAGCATGACCAAAGCCTAGAGCAATCTGATTTCATCGTCGGCCACCTTTCCGTTTGCCTGCCATCTGAGCATCAGGGTGGAGACATTCATGTATCTCTTGGTGGAAGAGGGAAAACTGTATCTACCGCGCCTTCATCAGCTTTCGACCTTTCTGCCATTGGTTGGGTTTCTCCTGCCAATAGCCTGGCCACCGAACTGGTCTCCGGATATCGGCTCACTATATCATACATACTACATCGGTTCAACGATGGGCAACGCATTGTCCCTTCATCATATGTGGGGAGTGGCCGTGTGGAAGAAGTTCTTCAGATGTGGCAGCACCAACATTCTGGTACCAAAAGGATGCTGTATAAATTGGACGACGAGAACGGCACGGGGGTTTTATCACTCCAAGAAGCAAGAGACCGGGACAAAGCAGTCTGTGAAGCCTTATCCGCGGCTTGTTCAGAAGCCGGGCTCTATATGTTGTTCGCTGAAATCACACATGAGGTAACCGATAATCTTACTAGCAAAACTGTGGAGAGTTCCATTGACGGAGTCTATACGCCTGAAGGTCATTTATTGACAGAGAACAAAGAGCTCGACGCAGAAAATGAGGTATTAGGCTTTGATGTGGATCGACAATGGGACCTTGATCCTGCCAGTGATGAAGATGAGGGCATGAGTAATGAATATCTCATGGAAGAACACACAATGACTCGCCGTTGGCACGACCATGCAGTTCTTCTGATACCTAAGGAAGGATTGCTGGACCTGATGAGACCAGGTGGTCAAAACACTTCTCGGCGGTCAGCACGACTTACTCGAGATCAAGAGACCCATCATCCAGGCATGGCACCTGTTGTGGCGATGGTTGTCGACGACTTAGAGAAGAATCCTGGGGGTACAATCAAGGTGGCAGAAAACATAATCGACAAGCTTTGCGACTCTGGGAATGACACGCAAGTGCTATGCACATGCATCAACCCCATCGTGAACTGGAGCCTAAGGTCTGGATACATGCCACTATATAGATCAGCTTTACGAAAAAACCCTATAACTGCAGTGCATGTACTTACAGAGTATCTTGCAAAGAAGTACCAAGGCTCAGAAGAATCTATCGATTGGAAAGAATGGTACGTTTCTTGCGTACAAAGTCACGTATTACCCTAACCTCAATACAGGCTTGACGATACTACAAAGAAGCCCATTGGGCAATTTGGAATATTATATCGCGACTTTTCGCGTACTATCCTGGCCATCAGTCAAGCTGTATGGAAATCTTTTGATGCTTGGGCAGAGACAATAATGGATGAGAAGCTAAACCCGGAGCTCAATTGGGAGTATACCGATCTGGAAACGATCCTCGACTTAATCCGGCTCCGTTGCGATAATGCTCACTGGATTGTCAACAGGTTTGTCTATCTAGTTTTGCCGACCATTATTTCAGTCAAGTTGATGCTCATACGACGTTTTTAGGCTGCTTCCCAAAGTTGCGTCTGGTCACCACAACCAGAACCATAGCGCACTTTTGGTCCAACGTCTGTTCAACATTTACCAGTTCAGAAGCGAACCACAATTCATGCATGCAAAGGAAATGTTCAAAAGCATTATAAATCACAGCGATGGTAAACTCAACTTCTCGCCTGATAGGCTTGAGCCTACGGAAGAAGCTTGGTTGGTGCAGACTCCCAGGCATGACTTGATCTGCGGCCCTTTTGTTCGGCTCATTACTGAGTGCCACATTATTGGGGCATTTGTAGAAGCTTCTCGAGTACTTGAAGAAACATTTTCGGACTTTGCCGCAGAAAAAGCGAAATGGATTCTTGTCAAAGATCCATTCGGTGTTATCTTCTGCTTGATCACCCCCTTCATTCGATTGTCCGCAGAGGGCCTGTTGAGGAAGACACCAGTTTTGTTGGAAGTTCTTGAGCTTCTTGTGCGCAAAATCATCCGACTTGACTTGCCCAGGCAATCTCATGCTGTTGGCGGACTGGTTTTCCGAGAGCGAGGCTGTGGGTTTTGTGAGGATTGTGCTGAACTGGATCGATTCTTGACTTCGCCTCGGGATACTATCTGGGAGTTCAACGCACCAAAGAATCGAAGATTGCATATCGAGCATGCTATTGGGGTAGAAAAGTCGCTTCAAGTTACAAGAGTATTGGATCAGACTACCGGCACGTTTGGGAAACTCAGGGTGACCAAGACAGCAGCCCAAGCCCAACCTGACTTGCGAAGCTGGGTTTCCAACTACAGAGGCTTGGAGAAGGTTCTTCAACCTCTCCAGGGAGAGTTCATGAAGAAGGCACTTGGTGAGGAACGATACCGCGAAATCATCTTGCTGAAGGGAGTAACTCCATACGGGCCGCCACTGAATTCAGCTAGAGTGAGAAGGCCACCCACTGAAGATGGATCACAGCCTGATAAACGACTTTGCACCTCCGAGATGGATGCCATAGATCAGGGTTTGCCGCACAATCAAACAGCAAGTCAAACAGAAACGGGCAATGTTTAGCTCTGCGAACAAACTCAGTCTCTTATTATAATTCGTTCGCTACGTTTAATACTACCAACGGAAGGGTCTCTGCATTCATCCGTGGCCTGTGGCAGCTGTTATCCAACGTTGCACACGCCACTGCAGGGACAGTGCAACAGCTACTTCCAACGGGCAGGCATTTGAAGTCAAACTTGTCATTTTCTTGACAAAATAAGCCGACTCGTCGCAACTCCACATCCTCCCAATGTTGCCAGTACGTCAACAAATAGCCCAAGCCTTCGGTCGAACTGGCGAGTTAAGCCACACAATGACCGACTATTCAGATGAGGGATCTGAAAGTTCCTCAGGTAATGAATATACCGAGAGTACTCACGCGTTGTCTCGCACGCTCGACTCAATCCGATCAACGGGCGAAATCAGTACCTTCAATGTCTACAGCCAATATGCGAATCCAGGTCTTGTAATTGAAGGGGATCGCCTTATCTCCCTACCACTAAAAGAAGATTATGCGCAAGCCATACAGAGCATTTGCCAACAGGCGCCTTTTGGCCACCGCAACAAGACGGTTGTCGGGACTTCGGTACGCAATACATGGGAGCTCGATGCCTCGAAATCCAATCTCATGAACAAGAACTGGTCCGAGGACTTTGACTCAAGGATACTACGCAATACGGCCAGAGGACTCGGTCTATTCCAACCACGAGCCGACCCTCACAAACTACTTCTCTACGAATCCGGATCGTTCTTCAAACCCCATAAAGATTCAGAAAAGAAACAAGGCATGATCGGAACTCTTGTTGTCTGTCTTCCGTCGCAACATGAGGGCGGTGACGTTTGCTTGTCTTTTGGATCTCAAAAACGACGTCTTTCAACGGCCGAAAACTCCGAGTTTGACCTCATAGCCATGTCCTGGTATTCAGATGTGACGCATGAAGTCGAGCGACAAACATCTGGATACCGACTCGTCCTCACCTACAAACTCTTTGCAACAGGGGAAGATGAGCTATCGGCCTCCACCGTCTTCCAGCAAACCAAGGATCTCAAATCCATGCTGGCCAAGTTTCGGACTGACTTCCCCAAAGTCGGTAGACTTCTGTACCCCCTAGACCACCTTTACACAGAGTCAAGCTTGTGCTTGAGAAATCTTAAAGGTCGCGATCGATCCGTTGGGCGTTGTTTGAACGAGATCTGTTCAGAAGCTGGCTTCTACTTCATGTTGGGACACACAACGCATTTCAAAGCCGAGAGAGATGACTGTTATGGCGGCGAGGACGAAGATCACACTACTCTCAGGACTCTGTACAATCTGAACGGTGATCAAGTTTCTTCAGAACTCGTTCTCGGCCTTGATGATTTCTTGGACTACGATATTGAGAGGGAAGCCCCTGATAGCGAGGATGAAGGGGGGGGTACACTGGTAACGAGGAAGCGCCGCTCGTGTTTCATTATCACAAGACGGTAGCTTATCTTATGCCAAAGGTATACCTATACCAGTTATGCTCGAACAAGCTCTCTTACAGAGAGTCTCGTACTAGAAAAGAGGATTATTTCCTGACAGAAATGGTGTACCAGGATCTTTTAAAACCCCGAGATGATCCATACTCAAGACAAGTTGCTACGGCTTTCATGGAGAACGCTTTGAGTTTCTACAGACAATTCTGGCCAGATGGAGGAGTCCCAAGCCTCATCTCCAAGTGTGCTTTGGAGCTCGAGAATATGAAGATTTTTCTGGAATGTTTCAGAAGAAATTTCCGATCTTATGGAAAGGACATTAGCTGAGCGCTGGTAAATCATCTGAGAAAGCACTTCGATGGCAAAGAACAAGCGAACGATTGGAATTATTGGTAGGTCGAACTGATTACGGCTTTGCCATGAAAGTCACGATGTTGACACAAGCATGACAGGTTCCAAGAACTCACCAAAGACACTATTTCAGCTGAAGCATTCGATACCCTTTGTGCTTCATTCAAGTCATTCGCAAAGCACCCCCCTCTATTTGAGAGTTTCGAGGTTTGGGCAGATCCCATTTGCCAAGAAAAGATACAATCTCAGTCTTCATGGAAACATAACCACAGAGAATTCATCCTCAACACTCTCAAAAAGCGCAGTGAAGATGAAGAATGGATACTTCAGACGTAAGTTGGTCAGAGATGTTACTTGACATAAGAGGAGTAAATCACTAACACTGTTAGCTTTCTTCGGAAAATCGTACCGAGAGCCGAAAGATACCCTTTGTTGTGTCTTCTAAAGCACATGTCATCTGAGAGGACTGGTTCATTCAAGAAATCCCCTGAGCTCTACAAGTCCACCCTCGAGCATGCTGGACAACAACTGTACCTCCCAATGGAAGAGCTCAGATCTGGTCTGTTTACGGGCAGGTGGTCTCAAGGTAGTGAGCTCGTCGAACAGCTGAAAGAAGCCAATATCAATTGTGCGGGACAAGAAGCTTTGCGGATATTGGAGTGGAACTGCAAAACTTTGAATGAGAACAAGGAGGTCTGGCTCCCATTCGAAAACTATGGTATATATGACAAGTTTCTTGAACCTCTTCTTAAGATTCTGGAGGCAAATAAGGCGCCTCCAATTCCAGCAGTGCAGGATTTCCTGGAAATCGCGCACACCTGCATCAACTTGAGTATCATCTAGGAGATCCGATGTACTCACTCAAGAAAATGGAGGCTGATTCGAAGGTCCAGCTGACGGTTACAAAGTTGGGGACAAATTTCGACAAGAAATTGCGTGACTGGCAAAAACGCTTTCGAGAAGTGGAGAGCCAGCTCCGTGGGTTGAGAGGTGACTACTTGAGAGGTTTTCTGGGTGATGAGAAGTATAAAGAGCTGGTCCTATTAGAAAAGCATGGACAGGAAGACCTGCGAAAAACTTTGGCGAGCAAGAGACCACCAGAAGACGACGGTGATGCACCGCTAAATGCGAAGCGCTCGCGTGCAGAGTGAATAGAGATCGGCTAGCAATTATCATTCTTTATATGAGTCTATGTAAAAATAATATCCAGATCTACCCAACTCCAGCTATGCCACCGTTATCATGCCCGCGTAAACTCCAAACAAAATCATATAGGATATCATGAATCATGCTTGCAAGGCCTCGAGGCCGACAGTGAAATCTTCTATCTCCATCCCTCTAAATCCTTCCTCAACGACCCAAGCTCGACTCTTTTCAGGGGTGAAAAGAGTCTCGCAGGATCGTCCAACAACCAAGAGACCTGGAGGTCGGCTGCCCTCTGTCTCAATAGCCTCGGCAACATGCTCAAGTGTAGTTCTAATAACTCGCTGGTCGGGACAACTGGCACGCTCAATGACAGCGCACGGGGTGTTGCGGGGCCAGAGTACTCGCTTGCTCTCACCTGTTACGGGCGAGACTTGAGTAGGTTCTGGTGGAGGAGGGGGCTGTGCTGACGCAGCTTCTTCATTAGCCGGAGCAAGAGGCTCAAGCTCGATGTGAGTGGTGAGCTCACGAATGAGGCCGTTGATCCGGTGAAGGGCCATGAGGAAGACCACAGTACGACTGGGCACGAACTCTGGTGGTGAAGGAGCCTTACCCTTCTTGCCCGTGCCAGTGCAAATGAGGATCTGGTCAGCAACATCACGTTGCGTAGGAGGAATGGCAGCGAAAAGAGGAGCACTCAAAGCACTCGTCACACCTGGGAGAACCGATACTCTGTCTCCAAAGCCATGTTGACGGAAGTAGGCAACCTCTTCACCACCACGTCCATATACATATGGATCTCCCTGCTTGAGGCGCAAGACAGTCTTGCCCTCTTGAACTCCAGCGAGAGCCATCTCAAGAAGCTCTTCTTGAGCGCGATCTGCGTTACCGGGGAACTTACGGGCGATCTGAACAGGAGTGCGGCGGGGGATAAGGTCAAGGACACCAGAAGGCACCAGCTTATCGGCGAGAATAAGATCAGCGGTCTTGATAGCCTTATGAGTAGCCTGGGTAAGAAGATCCGGGTGACCAGGCCCGCTACCCGCCAGGATAATGGCACCAACACGCTTCTCTGGTGTACCGGGATCACGCTTGATATCGGGACCATTACCAGGGTATGACTTGAGAACCGTCTCAACATCATTGTCGGTAATAGCAGCGAGGCGCTTGAGGGGCCAGTATTCGCAAACCTGACTCAACCAGCGCACCCTTCGGTTCTTCGCATCCTCCTCAGTAATCAAACGATTGAATTGAGCGTTTTGGTCGTACGAATCATCGAGAGAGGCGGGGTCGTCCTGAGCGCCTAGGGAATCTTCATCATGGATGCGGCGGCGTACGTCTCCGAGGCGTGTGCAGGCAGCGCCTAGGTTGACAGGGAGAGAAGCGGCAATATCACGACGAATTCTCGAGGCAAGCTTACAGCCACGACCATTTGTAGTGACGCCGATCTGGAGCGGGCCGTCGGTATGTGTCGAGAGGAGAGAGAATGTGCAGAGTTGAGGAGCGTCAACGACGTTTACGGGAATGCGGTTTCGTTTACAGAGGGAAGAAATGTGAAGGCCTGGTGCACTTGTTAGTAATGGTCGTTATCGTTTAGAGCAAGACATACTTTGAGGGTCTCGTGGTCCTGATGTGACAAAGACAGCATCTACTACACCATCCACTTCCTCACGGCCGAGTCTTAGCAAATCGGCGTCTTCGAATTGCTTCTTGTGCCATTGGACACTGCCATCGTCGATTTTCTTCTGGAGAGCATAGTGAAGCTCAGAGCCATCGGGGGCAATAAGAATTGGTTTTGCGCCAGAGCTTAGAGACTGGGCACATCGAGTCGCAGCGAGCGGGTTTGTGCCGATAACGAGATGAGTGTTGCCTCTGCAGTTCAGAGCTGCAAGAAGCGATGATGGTATTATTGTTGTCATATCGAGTAATTGATCTGCTTATACAGAAAAGAAAGAAATACTTCACCTCAACAAAACGCAGCAAATATCGCGACTGCGAGACTCGGTCGGCTTATAAGAGAGCTCTCATGGACTAGACCCTGAACCCCTGCTCGTCCCTCATGAGCCGATAGAAAAAAAAGTAACCCCATTGCCCCTCCCCTCCATAGACTCCAAATCAAGCTCGTGTCATTGGCTCAAACTCACGCCATACCTGTAATCGGCCTGTCGGCGGGCACCAAAGACACGGTTGATAACGCAATCACCGACTTCCGCGGGCCGCAACCGGAGATGTCAGAATTGCGATAAAGCACGTTATTTTGAATGTGGGAGCGATAAGATGATCTGATCCGAAGTATGGAATTCCGTGGTTTTGGTTCTTGGGCGGAGATGCAAATTTCAAGAAAACCATTCGATATCAAAACACGTGATAACGGAATGGTCATGATATGGACTTCGCCTATGTATTAGTGGTTCAATCCGTGTCATGATGAGGAACTGACAAGGGGTTGTATTGAAGAGTCATTTGTCAGGAGCAGACGAAAAGATGATTTGTTCTCTTTCATGACGCAACGTTATTAAGACTCACGCCAGAATATACCATCATGATATCGCAGCATAACTGTCACGGAGTACAAAAACACAAAAAAGAAAGCCTCGCACTCGCAATCGAATTTATAGGAACAGCCCGATGCGGGGGTCGAACCCGCAACCTTGAGATCGCGTACTCGTAAGAGTCTCACGCTCTACCGATTGAGCTAACCGGGCGTGGCTCTTATTGTTGAAGCTCAGGCTCTGGAATGGCGTCCAAGAAGTTGACGAGTTAGCTGAGTGACTTGAATGAGGCTCATCATGCTGTTAGGGATTGCTTCACGACAGTTGGGTATGGTTCCAAGGCTTCAGGGAAGTATATTGCATAAAATCGTTACATTGTTTTGGTGTTGAGATCTATCATCATGCCCAAATGCCCTCATCATGACTGCCTGGTCTCGAACCAGCGTTGTTACATCTATTTTACATATAATACATCCACCTATTATCGACCTCTTCTGTCAGAGTCGTCTTGCAATTCAGCCTCTACTTCTTCATCCATTTGCTTGGAAATTATTCTCTCTTCCTCTTCTTCCGCCTCGAGAATCTCCTGGATAAGACGGGTCCTCTTGTCCATCTTGTTCTTTCCACGACGCTCACGAGGGGCGTTCTTCTCGTTGGCACTGATACCGCCAGGTCCCATGACAATCTCGACCTTTCTAGGCTTCTTGCCTTGCCCAGCTCGTTTGCCGCCATCGTCGGGTCCCTTGCCAGCGCGAGCGTTGCGTGGAACTCGCGTCTTGGCTCCAAGAGCCCAAAGGTCGCCCCATCGTGACTTGCGAGCATCGTGGTATGCGAGTTTGCTCTGACTCTTGGTGACGGTCCATCTCTCAAGCTTGCCTTCTGGTGTGCAGAAGTCAAGGGTAACATGACCCTTCTTCTTCAAGGGAGGCATGATAGATCGTGGCAGGCTCTGCATATCGGGCTTTTCGTCGGAGTGCTCGTATCCTTCAAAGGCCCGGTTTGCCGCCTCTTTGCCACTTATAGACCGCTCCTTAGCAACACCACGTCTAAAGGCAACATAACTAAACTCGACGTCGCCCTGGTTTCTCGTGCTGTTTCCAAGCATTCGAGTATAGAACGCAGGACGTACGAATCTCTGACTAAAATGGCAGAAATCCTTGCGACCTTTGCTCTTACCAGGCGTCTGATACATTGGGCATAGTCCCTGGTTGGTGCAGGGAGCTACGACATATCCGAGCTCCTTTTCGCGTTGATAAGCAGGGTTGAAGTCCTCGCTATCAAGCTCTGGTTCTCCGGATTGAGGCAGAAGGAACTGTCTGAGAACGGTGTCTCGAACATGAGCAACAGCCTCAAATCCTCGAGGATGAGCTTTCTCCAGGACAATCAAAACACCACCATCTTTGTTCAGTAAGGTCCAGAGTTTGTTGAGGACTGCTTGTCGGTAGTGGTCCTGTTCTTCCTTCAGAAAGAGATGGGAGGCGATAATAACATCGTAGCTCTTGCGAGGCTGAGGCTTGCTACCCGCATCTAGATGCTCACCCTTCATCTCTCCTGAGTGTTCATAGTCGGGAAGCCGAGGGAGAAAAGTGGTGTTCTCTAGGAAGGTCTTGGTGCGGTGTCGTAAACGATCAGAGCCAATAATGACTGTACGCTTGCCTGGGGGATCATCTCCCTTGACTTCACCCTTTTCCTTCAGCAGATCCCATTCTGCTTGTACGATCTCGTCCCAGGCAATCAAGCCTGCGCCACCAGATCCTGCATCAAGAACGCTCATACCACTGCCATCTTTGAGCTTGGACTGAAGCCACTTGCTTCCAACTCGCTTGCGAACCTCTTTGAGGGTAGCCATCACTGAAGCATAGGCTGGTGGCATGAAGCCTGCAAGGAAAGCATCGCCTTCAATCTCGGTCATGTGTCGCTGATCTGCTGGAAGGCCAACGCCAAACATATTTCCATTCCTCTTAGCTTCGGGTGTCGCAGGAGACAGAGGAAGACCTGGACCGCCGAATGCAGTTTCAGCGGCACTCTTGACGTGATCGATATGAGTTCGTTGTAGAAGATCACGAATCGGCATAACCATTTCGTCCTGTGGCAAGAGAATTTCAATAGGGCTTCCCCAGAAGCGACCCTCGAGAGTCAAGGGGTGAAATCGCGCCTCCTCGCCACTGAGCCGCTCGGTACGCTCATATTCCTCAGGCCAAGTCGCTTCTGTATCTTCCTCCAACTGTTCCATTTCTAGCTCTTCCTGGGCCGCCGCTTCATCTTCAGCTTCTTGTTGCTTCTGCTGTGCGACCTTGAAGTCCTCTGAAAGCTTCTGTAGTGCATCATATTCTCGTTGGCTTCGGGCAACTAAATCGACATAACCTGGCGCCATTTGGTCGATTGCGCGGTCCTCTAAGTCGGTTTCCGGAGTTGCCTCATTTATCTCCTCAACACTCTCATTCAGAGGAATCTCGTAGGTAATCTCTTCAAATTCGCCACCCTCGAGCTGTCTCAATAGAATACCCTCGTTGTCTGGTCGTGGGGGTTGTGGCCCCATGTCTGCATGCTCTGGGATACCAACATCTTCAGGTCTCGTCTCACGCAGCGGCGCACCATATAATCGTTCGTATACCGCATATTCTTCGTCATTAAGGTATCCTTTTGGTAAAGTATCTCGAAATCTCTGCTTAGCGTCTCGAACAATTTGCTCAATTTCCTCTGGGGATGCCTGTCCCGTTGTTTGTGTGTCTTGTCGCAAACATCTGGACGTCGAAAATGCCTGTGTAATTGCAGCGTTCCTATTGGGCTGCAAGTAACGGGAGGAAGAAATATGCTGTTGGCGAAGTAAAGGAGTGGAAGAATAAAACCGTGAAGATACTGTTAATAAAGAAGTATTACACCTCGGACAAGCATTTCGAATTCTTCTGGCCGACAACATTTTCCGTACTTTACAAATTTGAGGTATAGAGTTAAAGTTTTAGAGATTCATTAGAGCTTTTTTGCCTGGACGCGTGATCACGTGACATTAAGTGGCAACTGTCTTTTGTTATGTCTTCAGCTAAATGGCCATTCTGCAATGAAAAATGGAGAGTCAAGATCATGTAAACGAGTCGAATGATTCTAGAACTGAATAGTAAGTTCGCCTGAAAAGATTGAATAATCATGCCCACGTAGAGTCCTATACCGATAAACGCCATGCCCAAAGTTTCTCTTAATCACCACCAAGATCTGCCAACGTCTTGAAGGAGGAGCGTGGAGGCGCTCTGGCACCACCGGCGCTCTGCGAACCACCAGCGTTTCTTGGTGCTGGTTTACGATGAAGGTTGAAAACGCTCTTCTCCGCTGACTTGTACGGGTCAAACTGCCATCCAATTAGCAACTGCAGTAATTCACATCCATGGACCGCATGCTGGTCACTTACCGTGAAAAGAGAAACAAAGTAGAGTCCAAAGAACGCTATTAAAGCATCGAACAAGCCTTTCAAGTTCCACTGCTTAGACAATGGGGCAGATCGTGACTCGCCACCGAGCGTTCGCCCGGGAGTCTTGAAAACATCGCCAGTAGCTGGTCCGCCAAGCTTAACCGCATTATTGATAGCCGCCGTAAGAGCGGGAGGGTTGGCGCCCTTGATAGTCTCGATGCAGGTGCCGTTGTGGAAGATCTTGAAGGTTGGCATGGCGGAAACACCTTGGGCTCGAGCGATTCCGGACTGGTTATCGACGTTGACCTTTGCAAAGGCAACCTTCTTTGGGCGCGAGTGCTCTTTGGCGAGGGCTTCAAACGTGGGCGCAATCATCTTGCAGGGACCACACCAGTCGGCGTAGACTAAGTACTAAGTGTTAGTGATCATATAGATATGCGCGGAATGTTCAAACGTACAATCTGCGATCACCACATTTGTGCCCGAGAGGAGACTACTCCATTCGGACTCGGAAGCAATGTTAATAGGGCCGCTCATGGTTGCGATTTCGTTATTGTTGAGCCAGTTTGCTTGTCGTGAAAGGCCACATTTGTCGCATCCTGTTAGCTATGATGCTGACGAAGCGCGATCGAGCCTCGAACGATCTATGTTTGGCAGGCGGTGACAAAGGCGGGGAGATTCTGCCGGACATTCGGCCCCACCATTCACAACTTTTTGTTAAGAGCTCTCGCAGCTTTACCTGATCTAGACTATTCGGATCTTATCAGTCCCTAGCAGCAAGATGTCCTACTCAGAGCGTGACTCCAAGGTCAGTTATTAATCAACGCTAATTATTCACACCATTGTCTTAACTCTTATCAGAAACGCAAGACCGAACACAATGGTCGGGAGGGAGGTTCCTTCAAGCCTTCCGCGACATTTAACCCAATTGAAGGTGGTCGACCATGGACCATCTCCGTTGCTATTCCCAGCAGTATCCTCTCAAAGTATGTAGCTTGCTATTAGTAGCTATCCCCATACTAACAATCACAGCCTCGCTACTGCTGACCAGCGAATGACCCAACCCGCGCGCATCGCCCGTGCCCTTGCCGTTTTCTCTGTCGACGAAGTGGTCGTTTTTGACGACTCGCCTCTCTCAGCCCGACCTCGTCACACAGATCCCAACAGCTACACAGGCGACACCGACCCATGCCATTTCCTCTCGCATATTCTATCCTTCCTAGAGGCGCCGCCATTTATGCGCAAAGCCCTCTTCCCTCTCCACCCTAACCTGCGACTCACTGCTATGTTGCCAAGCCTCGACATGCCCCACCACCCAAACCCCAAGGACTGGATCTCTTATCGAGAAGGAGTTGTTGTTCCTGGTAAAACTAGCACAGGATCCGGCTCGCTCGTTGAAGTTGGCCTGGAGCAGCCTGTCGAGGTTGAGGCGGAGATCCCCCCAAAGACGCGGATAACACTCAAGTTCCCCGATGATGAGACCCAATATCCTGAACCTGTGCACCCTGCTGCACCAAGAACTGAGGGCGGCTACTATTGGGGATACACTGTAAGAAGGGCCACTTCACTCTCCAATGTTTTCACCGAGAGTCCCTACGAGAATGGTTACGATGTCAGTATTGGCACCTCTGAACGTGGTGTCCCGGCCTCCAGGGTTTTCTCGCCGTCTAAGAAAGTCAACTTCAACCATCTTATCATTGTCTTTGGTGGCCCGCGAGGTCTGGAGTTTGCGGCGATGAACGACGCAGAGCTCAGCAGCATGGAAATCCAGGGCCCAAAGACCAAGGAGTTGTTCGACTACTGGGTTAACATTTTGCCCAATCAAGGAAGCCGGACTATCAGGACAGATGAAGCTGTGTTTATTGCTTTGACAACATTGAGAGGTATTTGGGATTCTAGTTAGGTTACTGGTATAGCGTACGATACCCCTGTTTAGCTCTCCCCCTTCATTATCTGACATCAAAAAAGCATGTCAAATGCTCATGAGACATACAAAGCCAAAGTGTCCGCAAATGTGCTGTTGTTGTCACTAGCCGGGGCCAAATCCATCCCATCACGACGCACCATGACCCTGGTGCCCACTGTAGTCAATCCTAGAAACCTTGTTCCAGGGCAGATGCCTTGGATGCTCAAAGTTCTCGCTTGGCAATATCCTGGAGATTTGTTGCTAGCACAGGTATCGTTGTAGTTCGTGAAAAACGAGTACAACCCTGCCCCATAGACGGCAATGTTGCTAGAGTTGAGAATTCTCATGCCCCATCCCATGTTGCATCCAGCTGGATCAGGGTCGTTCTGGCAGTCTTGCTGAAAGTTTGGATCGTTCAGTGCTGGCACAGGGGGGAATGGGTATTGAGCCACGGGCATGGGTTGAAAGTACGCCTGTTCTGTCTGTGCGTGGCCAATGTAAACGTCTCTGGTGTTGGCGAGTTGGTATTGATACAGAACATGGTGTTCTGAGCCAGATGCACTGAGCCAGATGCGGCCTCTCTGTGCTTCCACAAGAACTCCTCTTCCTGCAAAGATGGAAACACGTTGGTATTTTTGATCCTCAAGATCGTGATCTGCGACCCAAAACCAGCAATTTTCTGTGAATAGACCCCCAGCGAAAGCCGTTACGTGAAAACTCATGTAAGCTGCCAGACATCTCGGGTTGACAGTATTTGTTCCTTTGATAGCAGGACAGTCCGAAACTTGAAGATAGGTTCCGGCAAAGCCTCCAATTCGAGTGTGTACATCCCACATGCCTGATGGGGCTCCAGGAGCGAACAAATTATACTGAATTAGGATAGCACCTGCTGTTGGCCCACGCGTTGATACTATTGTATCTGACCACTCTATCTGACCAACATCACCAGGGCGACCAACTTGGACGACAGGTCGAGGTTTGTTCAGGTCCCCAAAGTTGGGCCCTGTCCCCATGATGATCGACGCCAGGGCTTCACCCACAATTCTGGCATTCGGTGGGATGTGAATAGTGTCCGAAACCATGTAGTATCCTGCATCAATATATGCAATGAGCCCTTTCGCTGCCGTGTACTGGAATAAGGCATTGAGCGCCTGAGTGTCATCATGTGATGCATCACCGTAAGCCCCGTTTGCTTTTGCGGAGATGAAGGAACTGCTTGGAACTTGCTCGTACTGAGGCTTTGATCGCTCGTAGTAGATGTTGCGATCAAGAAGATTTTCACTTCGAGTGAAAGGGAGTGGATAAAGGGCCGTCGCATCGAATGTACCTTCCGAGTTCGCGTAGTGCCCCTGGTTTTGTTAGTGATGTTCACGGGTCCGCGAGTTGGCCTACCATCAGGAAAACGGCGCTTTCTACTGGTGCTATAGCAGAACGTGCCAGATCAGTACCTGTAGGGCCCATGAGAACGCTGTTCACATTCTGAAATTTGACGTTCTCCATCGCCAAAGAAGCTGCGCTGCTGATACTCTGTGAACTGTTGCGTGTTGTCGCGATAGCCACATCAACATTCTCGAACCAACTATCAAGGATCGTGAGAGAGCCAACACCAAACGAGGAACCATCCATCTTGATGCCCACTCGACAGTTTTTGAACACGGCACTCTTGAATGCCCATCCCCAGTCCCAGGTCATCCATATCGCGACATCAGCATTAGAGAACCAGAGGTTACGTGCTGTAAACTGTTGATTACCCAAAACTGTGGCATTTCCGCCACCAAAGAAGTAAAGATCATTGAGAAGTCCTCCTGAGCCTTCTTCAATGAGGAGACCTGTGTGTTTATTGCCTGGAACAGTCGACAGTTGGAATACACAGTTGGTGATAGCTGTTGCTTGAGATGACGGCCAGTGTATACCCACGGCAGGGAAATCTGGGGGAAGAGCAGTCGTATCCAAAACCAGATTACGAATTTGACGAAAAAAGACGTTTGTCGAGTTCCATGCAAGGGAACCAGTAGACAGATAGGGGTTCCCGTCGATTAGACCGAAGCTTTCCTTTGAAAAGGAGGTGGATGCTTTGATGACAGGTCGGTTTGTGGGGTCACCGATAATTTGCGTATAATACAAATCAATGAGGGAGTTGCTGATGAGATACGTTCTTTCTCTGTTAGCAATACTGGATTAGCGATGTTATTCTGGACACTTACCCAGGTGGGATATAGACAGTCGCGGGTGAAATAGTGCTTCCTTTGCACATACCAGGAACACATCGAACACCTTCACTGATAGCTGCATTGATAGCGGCCGTGTCGTCCGCAACTGTTTTGTTAGCTGTGAACTGTCTCCGAGTGAAGTACGAACCTCCATCGCCAATAGCACCAAAGTCTTTCACGTTGCGAAACACAGGGTACAGCTTGTCAGGATAATAGGGAGCACTCCCACGGTGCTCGATCTCCTCAAGCCAGTACCTCGCGTTGGCACTACCCAAAAAGGTACATAGGAGAAGGAGAAGGAACTTCATAATGAAGAACCTTACAAGAGCGCGAGTGTGAATATATAGCTCAAGTCGGAAATGTGTAAGTTGATCAAGAAAATCAGAGTCAACCAAGAAGGTCAAGAAGATAGGTAAGTAGAGGTAGATTTGATCAAGAAGTTACAGTCAAGCACCTCTTTGATCAAGAAACGGGAAAGAGCTTGTTGTCTGTCGCTCTGCTCTTGCTTTGCATGTGTTCAAGATCACGACTGCGCCTTCTCCACGGCAACCAAATTTATCATCCCAAGTCTGATCCAAAATACAGAGGCTGACGTGATCACAAGATACTAATCATCTGTAGTGGAACAAGTCTAATGTAGGGCAGTGATTCATTACCTCCAACTTCACCTACACAAGAGATGAAAACCCCTCCAGACAGTGCCAGTTCATTACAAGAGCCACCGCGACCAATGTTACCCTCCATTAGACTATAGAGAATATTGCCAAAGACGTATACTTGAGTATTGCCACAGAACGATATCCGATAGGCTCTGAGTCTGGCTGGCTATCATCCATGTGAGTGACGCCGTTCCTATAATGGACGAACTTATTCAGAGCTCAGTTACACGACAAGGAGAATATCTGAACAGTTACCACGTTAACGCGCAGATGGTTGATGTACAGCCCGCTAGGGGTGAGTGATTGAATTGTATATGAGTGTGCGACAAGGTCGCAGCAGCCTTGTTGAAGGCCATGCTTTTCTAGTTGAATATCTGACCCTATCCCAAAACGCCTTCCGATACGGTCATAGCCCATGATTATGTAGTGTAGTGTGGTCGAGGTGAAAGTAGGAGTACAGTGATCTATTTAGATCGTCGACTGGGTTGAGTCGAGAGCAACGGCTTGGCCAAGGTTTCCACTGGCCATAGCCTTCTCGCCGGAGCGCTTACGCAAGACGTTCTCAATGAAGGCTTCACCGGCCTTGTATGAAGAACGCACGAGAGGACCACTGGCACAATACAGGAAACCCATGTCCAGAGCTCGCTTGCGCCACATCTCAAACTCATCAGGGGTCACGTACTTCTCGACCTTCAGATGACGCTTGGTGGGTCGCATGTACTGACCGAATGTGACGACATCAACGTCGGCCTTTCGAAGTTCTAATCACTGTTAGCTGAGTTGCATAACATTATTTAAAAATGATGTCTTACCCTCTAGCGCAGCCATGATCTCATGCTCCTGCTCACCAAGACCAAGCATCAGACTGGTCTTAGTGATAGGACCGTCCTTGCCCATAACGTCCTTGACATGCTTCAACACAGACAAGCTCTGTCTGAAAGTAGCTCTGCGGTCTCGCACATAGGGAGTGAGGTCCTCAACGGTCTCAACATTATGCGCATAAACGTCCAGTCCACTCTCAGCCACAACCTTGACCATATCCAAGTCTCCACGGAAATCGCCAGTCAAAGCTTCAACGAGCAACGAAGGCTTCTTCTGCTTAATTCTTCGGATTGTCTCGGCAAAATGTCTCGCACCACCGTCTGCCAGATCGTCACGGTCCACGCTGGTCAGCACGACATAGCCAAGACCCCACCTGGCCAGGGCCTCTGCGGTGTTCTCGGGCTCGTGGGGATCCAATGCGGCAGGGTTGCGATTTGTCTTTACACTGCAGAAACGGCATCCTCTGGTGCATGTGTCTCCCATAAGCATAATAGTAGCTGTCGCAGCATTCTTATCTGAACCGCCCCAACATTCTGAAATGTTGGGACATCGAGCCTCCTCGCAGACGGTGTGTAATCCCAATCCTCGTAGGTCCTTCTTAATGCTCTTGAAGTTTTCGTTACCGGCGGGGATCGGTGTCTTTAGCCATTCTGGCAGTCGTGTGATGGTTCGCTTCTTGCCCTCGGGGCCGACTTCGGCGGTCTTCAAAGAGTAAGCCTCTGCTGGAGACAGTGGCTGGGCTGGAGACGATGTCCCAAGGAAATCGGAGAAGTCTGAGACTGTTGTGTCCTTGAAGTAACTCTTTCGTCGAGGTTTACCGGGCTCGCTGCCACTCGGAGGTACAGTGGCGAAAGTTCTAAGTGTAGGCGTAGCGCTCAGCGCCTTGCGAAGAGGGGCATGTGCCCGCTTGAGGGATGGAGCAAGAGACGCCATTATAATAATACAAAGAAACAACGGCTTCTATCTCTCCGAGAAAACAAGATAGCGAGAAATTAGAAGGCCGTTGGGCGTTCGTGGAGATATGGGGAAGCAGACTCGAAAATGGCGGCAGCTTCAAAGAACTCAAATTCCTAGACTCGGGGGCAAAGGCCGATGAGACCCGCACATCCCGGGCCGCATCCGAGTGATGAGCCAATGAAAGAACATCGCATTATCCTTATTCAGCTCCATTTCCTTTTCCCGTCACGAATACCGCGATACCGCGGAGACAGAAGAATGGAATAAATCATCGGTTAGAACCTTTGAGGTCTGTAGAATCATTGACTTCACTATGATTAAAGACCAGTTATCTGGGGTTATAGTCTCATCTATATATATACTTTTGAGCCAACTTATACAGTAACACTTAACGGACAGAGACAGAGAACTCTGGCTAGAATTGTTTTCTAGAGCAAGGGTCCTTTCATGCTTGTTCAGGTTAGTCACCGGACGTTGAATTCCACGCCATGCCGAGTTGGCAACGACTCGTCTCTCATTTTCACTTTCACGCAAGGTCCAAACATCATTGAGCATGACAAAGTCTATTGCTCTCATACTATCTACTAGCCATCCATCATGGCTCATCATCGTTGGTCCGGTGTCGGACACTCAAAAAATCACCAATCCTCCTTATTCATGTAAATCGTATCCCACCCCTTCCGAATTAAATCAAAGCCATACTCCAAGCAGCAAACCATCCTCCAAAGATCAAGCAGAGCTAGATCCTGGATCACCTGCGCCGTCGTAAAAAGGGGGTATCGCCAAAAGAGAAGTATAGTAAAACCAGTTCATCCGAGAAGCAGAGTTACTGAAGTGAATATGGATTATTTTCCACGTCGCCGACGTCGTCCCCGTCTCTTTGGAAACGACTCTCTACAAGGCAGCAGAGTCGAGTGAAGAGATGTTGACTGAATAAATGTGGTAAAAAGGGTCTCCAGCTAGGAGTATGTACCAGCTGTCTGGTAGGAAGGGGATATGATCTCAAAGCCATTGAGTGATTACCAAGCCTGGGAGGGATATCCTCAAGTGAGGAAAAGTGGAACTGTGATATGTGTGGTGAAGGTGAACAAGCTTGGCAACATCAAAGGCTACCCTTCAACAAAAGCGACAACTCGAAGGCTAAGCCATACGCAGCGCAGTCAACGCGCTGGGTACATGCTGCTGGGGAAGAAAGAAACAGCAAGAGTTGAAAGCCCACATGTTTTGTCAATGGAGCGGGCGTGATGAAGCGTAAGGAAGCAGTCAAGCTATCCGGGAGGCAGAGTCTCAAGACTCATCAAGGGTGAAGCAGGTGACAAGTGTCAACCTGCTGTTGGTATCGTGGCGTTTCATCATAAAGAATAGGCCGCGCTGGTGGCCAGGGTATAAAGGGTGAATGGACAAGAAACGGAAGACAATGTTTGTTGTCAACTTTGTTGCAAGTCGACAGTAGTGAGATTCCAAAGGAAACTCATTCCATCCAGAACGCGCTTACAGAAGAGCAGCGGCAACCATACCAGCAACACCGACCACAGCGAACTTGCCGATGGCGACAGCAGATCCAGCGTTGCCAGGAACCTCGGAGGGCTCGGATGAACCACCAGTGGTGCCGGCTGTGTTAGAGGCCTTAGCGGTAGAGACAGGAGTGGTGTTGTTGTGAGAAACAGGCCAGTAGGTGGTGGTCTCCTCAACGAGAGCTGTGGAAGTAACCTCGACGGAAGTCTCAACAGCAGTGGTGCTCACACCAGTGGCGGTGATGGTGTGAACCTGAGAGAGGTAGTAGGTCTTGGTAACGACGGCGGTGGACGTGTGGGTGGTGGTACCCTCGTCAGCGAGAGCGAGGGCAGGCAGAACAGCCAGGATAAGCTTGGAGAAATGCATTGTGTTGGTGTTGTTGTGTAAGTGAGTGCTTTCAAAGCGTTTGCGGTTGGTGTAAGTGAGTGAGCGAGTTGGAAGCGAGAACAGATCGATGCTCTGTATCCAGATAGCGAGAAGCACAAGCTAATAAGTAAAGTAACCTATGTATGTATTCAACGAAGAAATGTACGAGCGAGATAGACTCTGCCAACGAAGTCTGTGGACCGAGAACAAGTTTGTTTCGAAGCGTAGAAGGGTGGCCTGTCAAAAGTCGGGGGGGGGAGGATCCATATGAAATACTACGAGGAACCTGAGAGCAAAAGCAAACAACACAGAGAAACAGCAACCTCAGCTTCTGCAGGCCACACTAGCACGCACCCTGACTCTAGGCCAAGACCAAGGCCTGGCAATGCCAGAGCCAGAGCCAGAGCGCAGGCGACGTTTGGTGATGGTGGGATGGGAGGGGCGGACTAGGCCCGAGCCCATTAAACTGGTACATGTAACACGGACAGACCCCTATTCGTCGGTCATGTCTCAAGTACTTGTGACCTGTCCAGGCCTGTCATGCTCCTCAAGGGAAATTACAGCGCATTTGCTTGACAGCTTCAGGTAGTCTGACCGAGCAGGCCTGTCAATATCTGGTTGCTGAAACTTGGGCCTAGGCCATGTCTTCTTATTAGACCCTTTATTCGAATCCCTTGTCATGGCTTTCTTCCAGGCTCTCGGCTCTCTAACGCTTTGTGCGGCAGAATTTGATACTCTGGAGGCACAAAGAGGGTTTCACCGGGGATCTGTGACCCTAGTCTCCCGTGTGATGGATGGGAAGAAAACTCTGCATTATAGGGATTGTTCCCGTTGGCTACCAGCAGAGACAAGCGACGAGGATGCGTTGAGTGGCGATGAAATCATTGTGCAGCCCACTCAATCAATGGCTGAGAGATGAGGGAATTAAAGAGAAAAAGACGCTCTGCCTTAAAAAGTCATGAATAATTTCTGGAGAAAGGTGGCGCTCATTGCCGCTACTCGTGTGGACGGCCCTGAGCGGTTGAGGAGACGGGTAGTTGAATAAGGCGTTTTAGAGGGGATTTGTGTGATAATTGGTTGTCTGTAAGTCACTGTCCAATCTAATCAGCCCAATGACCCTCATTTCAAGTGTCGTGACTCGCTGGTCGTTGGTCGTGCAAGTTTGTACTTTCACAACAGCGCAAAAAGTAAAATTTGCATAATTTCCCTCAGCGGTCGTCAATTGGCTGATTGGCCACCATCAAAAGGTACCAGGCACACCCGCGGTTCCTGCGTCGGGTTGTGCCTGGCGCCATACCTTAATTGGTGCCCCCAACACCAACCAACACCGCTGAGACACATCACCAAGACAGCAGCGCCAAGTTGCGCAAAAGAACATTGAAGACTGTCGATCATTCTTCCGTGAAAGCGGAAAGTGCCACATTGAAGCGCTACTGCAATGAGAAAAGTTAGCTGAGCCTAATTTTCTATCTAACTGCGTTTCTCTCAAGTCTCAAGCGCAGCTTTGTGTTAGTCACAGCCCCCAAACACCGAGTATTACGCGCAATGGGTAGCATCAGCTGCATCTCTCCCAACAATAATGCCTTGTGAGGCTGCTTTGTTCTTTATTCCCTATGAAAGCATTGTACTCTTTTTATTTTGTGCTCTTGTATACCTTTGTCTCCGCTGAACTGAAACTCTGCCACAACGGCAATCCCGGTCAACTCAACGATCGTTTAACACTTGGCTGGGGTACGCCATTCCCTGAAGCTGGAAAAATAAGGCCCGGTCGTTATGAAGCCTAGAGCCTGGAGCCTGGATGTCAGCGCTGATCGGCAACCCGCCCCGGATTCGCTTGGATAACCGCGTGGGTGCCGTGGGTGCCATGTGCTACTGTACGCACTTATGGTGCATAACTCTGTATAGGCTCTTCCGATGCCTTGATTTTGTTTCTATTCCTGTCAGCGTAATCCATCCTCACACCGCTGCGTTGTTTACACTGCGTCCAATCATTGCTACCATTTCCTTCAGCAGGTCAAATGTTGACGTGGCCACGCTGTACGACGCCAACGCAAAAGGATTCCATCCTCATTTGGTGTACCCGTTGGCTCGAGCCGGGGGGATGGCGCACTTGTCTCGTCGTCAACGCGCTGTCGCTGCACCATGCCGGTCGCGTGCCTTGAAGCGGCAGCTTTCCGTTCCTCAATTTCTCGGCTATGACTTGGACCCTGATCCTTGTTATGTTGATGCTCAGCCCTGCAATGACGGGCTTGGTTCTTACAATTGCGTTGACGTCAAGGTTTCTCCGTAGCAACGGATATCGACTCTAACTTCGATATCAGGCAAACAAGCTTGTTCTCCCAAGTGTGCCAAGCCCTACAGGCGAAGAAACACAGTGGATTTGCTGACTTAATCGCTTGCATCAAGTGTAGGTTCCAATAAGCCCAAGAGGCTTTGCCCATGCGTACTTTCAGTCATCAATACGAGGTTACTCTGCATATCAACATATGCCATCACAGTGATGATTTGTCGCCTTTAGTCTGAACTCTAGCAACAACGCAACACCCCAGGGCTTTCCATGTTGTGAGTTGTGAACTACAGGCCAGCGCATTGAGATCGAGGTATAGGATTTACTATAGTATTGGAAGTCAACGATACTGTGATCGCCACGACGTGGTTGATATTGGTCACACGCAATACATACATTCACCATCTCAATTCTGAATTCAGGTGTCACTAATGCGCACCACATCCTCCATTACATTTGAACACAGCAGATTAACATCACTTTGAATGCAATAGCCCTTGCAAGTAAGATTTCATACAATACCTGGACAAAAATTTGCTTTACTGTAGTATCGCGAATAGATGCCATGGTAGAATGTAGCTTTTGCCTACCCTGAACCAAAGTGTGATGTGCACCTGCAAATCAGTATCAATGAAACCACGGCTATCAAGAGTCATCTAATATATTGTGAGCCGAGTCAGATTTAACAAAGCTTGATCATAGCCATCAGATAATATATTGCTTGAGGGTTATGTGTTATAAGTTTTTGTAAGTCTTGCCTCCGCAGTATATCAGCTGCAGAGATCAAGTGAAGGCGTCGAGAACAACACTTTTACACTTCTAGGCAGCATATACACTTCCTTGCATGTAAGAAATCACCCAATAGCCACGCCAATATCGTATGCATTTTCATCAGGTAACCAACCCTAAATTTCCGTAGGTACCAATATAAAACCAATATTACCTTCAGTGACTGTAATAGGGAGAATTCCAGATCTCTTAGAGCTGCCAAAAAGTGGAGCTCCCGTCTTTCTCGAAAAGACAGGTCATGACGTCGCAATCAACTTCAGCCTCTTCAAACACTTTCCTACATCTCAAAATCATCCACCCTCAGCGCTTTCATCCCCGTCTATACGCCCAGAAATAGCACAAAGAGTCTGTTTGACGCACCGCGCATTCAAGTTTTGCAATCGGCACCGTCTCTGCAAGAATAATAGCTGTCGCAACGGCGGCTGCAAGTTCGCAACTATGACAGACTCATCACCCCAGGAGCCCCGAGCTCGCTCAAAATCCCCTGCTCCCAAGGACAAGGACGATCGCAAAGGTCGCGACGATACACACAGAGAGAATGATGAACGTCGCCAGCGCAGAGACCGCAGCAGGTCGCGCGATCGTAACAACAACCGCGACCGCAGAGATTCGCCTCCACGCAGACCCCGAGATCGATCGCGATCGCCAGCGCGAAGACCAAGAGGATCAGGTGGCTTCAAATGGAAGGGAGAACGTCGGGATAACGACAGAAACCGTGACTTCCGCAGACGGTCACCGCAGCGCCATCGGGATCGCGACTATGGCAGGGATCGGAACTACCGCCGCGATGACCGTGATGGAGGAGGGGACAGACAGCGAGATGGCGATAGGGACCAGAGAAGGGAGAGGAAGGAAAAGAAGGAAGAGAAGCCTAAGGCTCCTGTAGCTCAGCCAGGCGAGGAGATGATCATCGTCAACGTTAACGACCGACTGGGTACGAAAGCTGCTGTGCCGTGCTTGGAGTCTGATACCGTGGGCCAGCTGAAGATGATGGTCGCCGCCCGAATCGGTCGTGACCCTGGCCAGATTATCCTGAAGCGACAGAGCGAGAGACCGTTCAAAGACCACATTACCTTGGGAGACTATGGCATCTCGAACGGCGTGCAACTGGATCTGGAAATTGATACACGGGACTAAAATGGCATGGAAACACTGTTCAATATGGGCTCCGGGACAGAGTTTCCAACCTTTTACTTTTTATTTGGCGTTACCTGGATTGCATGACTAAATAATACATAATCGAACAGAAACGAGTTAGTCTGGGAATATTGGCGTGAGCCGTGCCATATAAGAGAACATTTCATGAAGAGTTCGTATCCAAATTCATCAAAATCGTTAAGAAAAGCGCTTCGTAACCCGCAATACGCCTATACCGCGACTCAGGTCCTGAACCAAGGAAAAAGTAGGTCTGTCGACGGAAGTAATAGAGGAACCAAAAGAACGGCGATGTCCTTGAAAGTATATGATATATATGCTTCAACATATTTTTTTTTTGCACAACCAGGGAGATAGCCAAAGATATATCTAACAAAGACAGAAAGGTAAGAGATCAGGGCCGCTGGGAAACAAACGAATGATGGTCATAAGCATACTTCGAGCTTTTCTTCATTTGAACATGGTGCTGAGGTCCATATCCGGTCCATCGAATATCCCTGATTGGGTGTGATAGCCTGAATCTTTCTCCAGAGCATTGTGGTGCAAGGGCGACAGTTGACTGTTGGGCTTTAGATCCTGAAGCTTTTCTTCTGGTTGACGAGGTGGAGGCTCTACCATCTCGACAGTGACTTGAAGCTTAGGATTAGACCCAATGTAGTCAAAATTCATGTCATTGAAATCATCAAACGGCGGCTGATCCAACCACAGGTTCTCCTCAACCTTAGGTGACCGTTGCATGAGCCCCATGGATTCGCCAGCGGTAGATGGCACCCTTGAAGCAGTGGATTGAACCTGGGATAATATATCAGACAAGGATACTGCCACATCTCTATCATTGACTGGCATGGCCGAGTCCTGGAATAAATTCGAATCTGTAGTTACAGCGTCGAGACACGCCCCAAAGAGCATTTTGTCTTCTCCATTGTAGATAGGCGAATTCATGCCTGTTGGTGCTTGCATGCGTGATCCTTGACGCTCGTTCGCAGCTGTTTTATGCATCAAGAAGTTTGGATCAAACGACTGTTGTGACGACTCGTTTTGTGCAGATGCAGGTTGAAGAAGCCGGGTGAAATCGCCGTTCTGAGGGGGTGCCTGTGAGAATGTCTGTGGAGAAGATTGTTGGAATGATGGCTGCCAGTTCGAATATTGGTAAGATGGGGGAAGTATGCTCTGTGCCTGTGGCTGTGCTTGTTGTGGTTGAAAGCTGTATCCGGAAGATCCACCTTGTAGACTTCTAAAGGAAGTTGCTTGACTCATTGACGAGTAGGGAGATTGAGTGACCTCCTGAATCCCGTTTCTTTGAATGTTCTTCACCAGACCTGCGACAGCCTCTGGTGAGGTATTTGGATATATCATCAGAGCAATTGGCGGTTGGGCAGGTTGCTGGGCATTTGGCTGCTGCCATGAGAAAGGATGTGCAGGTGCTGCCTGTAGATTAGGCGGGTTTCTCAATGCTTGTTGAGGAAACTGGTTGGGCCTCTCTATGCGTGACCGGTCCTGGGTCGCCGGAGAGACTGTGGATGCTGGAGAGGCCTTTGGTTTCCCCTGTCCTTGGGGAGCCTTTGACGAAGCAGGGCGAAGATCACGGTTAGACTGCTCGAAGACAGGTTGGCGATGTGTCTGGTTGTTATTGCTTTGCTGTCTCGGGTTGGTGCGATTGTATTTGTTTGCCGGATTTCGATAGTTCGACTTACGGGGTGGCATGTTTTTAGGAGGTCCACTGGGTTTTTGGGTATCAGAGCAGAAAGTGGTGTATAGAATACAGACCTTCTTCTCCTTTGGTTGCTCCGCATTGTAATCACATAACGGTTCAGCCATATGATCTTGCATGCCCTTCTTCCCAAACGTACGCCAGCATCGCAAACAGAGGGCCATGCCGTGATGCTCTTGATCTGCAAAATCTTGCCCTTGCCACTCGTGCAATGAGCTGCATTTGTCACAGTTTCCTTTCGCTTTGTTGAAAGGGTCGAAAATGTGACAACTGGTCAGGTATTTGCGAGCAGGATTGTTCGGATCTTTTCCACGAATAAGACCATGATGGTCGGCGGCGTGAGTGACGATGTGTGATATTTCATCCTTGCGGCCAGAGCAGGCATGCCTTTCAGGAGAGGAAAAGCGCTTTGGGTCTAATAGCCAGAAGAAGCATGTCTCGCAAGCGTTTTTAAAATCTTCGGGCGTGACCAGATCGTTTGGACGCCCACGTACTGGCCCGTCTCTCCGAATATTGGATGAATTGGAGCCACTAGAAGCTGACAATGGTTGAATATTTCGAGTTCGCCGCTGAGACGCTGGTGTATCCTCAATTGTTTGCAGTGTCACACCTGGTCCTGGCTGGGCCAATCTGGAAGAACCAGATGATGCTGGCAACGTACGGTGTACCGATTGGCTTTTGTGTCCGGGTCTGTATCGCTTTGCGAGCTGATATTTGCTAGTCGCTTCATCATCCGTTGAGCGACTGTTTTGGCGTTTAGGCACTTTCTTTGAACCCGAAGATGTGTCTGTGCCGGCTGCTGACCAAGCTGTTTGCTGGGAAATCGGACCAGTTGGTTGATTATAAGTACCACGCGTATGGGGTCCAGAGAGAGTAGTGAAAGCAGAAGAACTTTGAGGTGTTGCTAAACCTGGAGGTCTCCCTTCATCATGATTGCCATTGTCGGTATATCTTATTTGTCTGTCGGAGGTGGTCCCAAATGGCAGAAAAGACTGTGCTGAAGGCCTAGGCCTCTGCATCAAACGTTCATCAATCGATGTAACATTGCTCGATGTGGTGATGTGCCGACCGCGCGGACCCGTCGTACTGGGAGCATCAATTGCCTGAGCTGATGGCCTGCGGCTTTTTCTAAGCACATCATCGACACGGTCAATAACCTTGTAGTTATCAAGTTGGCGTTGGGGTAGCGATTGGGAAGTGATGAAGGTATTCTGTGATGGCTGAGAGTTCGGTTGGTGATGGAGCCAGGTTTGGACTTGGAGATTGCTTCCGCGACGCTGTTGTTGCTCTAGCTGATCCAGCTCCCAATCGCTAAGGCCATTCCATCGCGGGGGATTGCCAAGGTCGATGTTTTCGTTACTCTCAACGTTCTGGTCGCTATTCGCGCGACCCAAGCCCTGGTTTGATAATCCGTCCATGGTGATCCTTGATTCAAACCTCCCAATGACGTTACAGTTCTATGGGAGGCGCCCTAGTACACCCCGCACGAAGCCAAACGAGGATGATAGCTGTAGTTATTGATGAGGTCGAGATGGCAGATTGGTGGCGAAACCTTGGAGGTGATGAAGCAAACGGGAAGGGATTGGGAGATGGGAGATGAGGCATAATGGAACAGATTAAAGAGGCCAGACAATGGGAGTGCACATTGGGTAGGTAGGACAATGTGAAGGTATCTCGTACCAAATAAGGCTGTGGGATGGACATTTTGATTGGCGGTGGAGGTTGAAAAAGGCATCCTTTCGAGTTAGCCCAGCTCATTTTCAACCCCCCAGTGAGACTGCGCCCGACGATTTGGCAGAGAGAATATCATTGTGAGTGAGCTTGGTCGAGATTGATGTGTTGTTGGAGGTTGAAATAGAGTTGAGATGATTTTGAGCCAACGGCGAGGACAGTTGAGATTGAAAACGGGGGATCTCAATGTTAAAAAAGATGTTGCCGGTATTATTGGCAGCCAGTGGTTCGCCTACTTATGTCATTGCCATCCATATCGGAAAGAGGGGTATTAGGCAGAATGTACACAAATGTGTGCAGGATTGGCAGGATTGGGTAACAAGATGACCAAGAATGTCTTTAACGTTCCCTCATCGTCATACCAGTCTTGCCAGTTAATGTTCAAGACTCAATGCCAGCACCAGCCCCAACACGACCAATTGAGAGGCCAAGAAATATATTGCCCAACACTTGAGCTACAGTCCATTATTAGCAGCCAAGCTAACGGAACAGTGGTTTGTTTCGGTTTGATTCAGAATTAGAATATTGAATTGAAATCCATTTATGTCCCAAAGCCTCGGAAGCCACTTACACAACCCTTGGCCTTTTTGCGCCTGGTGGGGAACAAGCGGGAACTATCGTCAAGTCGGTTTGGCTCTTTTCTCAGTGGAGTAGAAACATTGCACTAATTAATCTACCTAATCCAGATATTCGCCGGTTCGCATATGGGAATTGGAACATTATTGGAGAATCTAGGCCTAGCCGAAAAAAAAGCTCTTACAGACTCCATGCAGCTCTAGGGTATATTCCCAGGCATTCATTGATGTAAGAAGACTTGCTATTCACTATCCTAGGGGACGAAAAATGGTTCCAGAATTACAACAGAGCCGCATCCAGCCCTGATTTGAACCATTGGTTGTCGCCAATCGATGTAAACAGACATGACACCATGACAAAAGGCCAGTGCCATACGCAAGGCATGACGAGGTCGCTCCCGAGTCAAGGCTTGGCAAATAAATTTCCTTAATAGGATATCGGTCAAATTTACCCCTTGCTTCGTAAACCGTATCTGGGCGCGTGCCAAGAGAGGGCTGAAGTGTTGCCTATTCTGGAAAGTCTCGGCGCGGGCCATGAGCCTCAACTTGAAGGATTCAGGCCATAAACTTGAAGTCAGGGTTGTAATAGCCAACTTGTCTTTGCTAGGAAATAGGCGGCGAGCTTGTCGATCGTTGCAGCGACGGCGAAGCCAACCTTGTACAGTAAAGCGGATCGACATCTTCTCCAATGAAGCATTGGAGCTTATTACATGGTATATGATTCGTTCGAGTTCTCGAAAACCGTAGTCAAAGCCGCCAGTCTCCGTCCCAGGCTGCAAGTTACAAGTTTCCGTGGAAGGAGAGATACAGTTTCTGAACGTTATTGTCTCATGAATTCCTGTTTGTAACAATTACAAGAGGTATATCTCTCATGTATTCGGAGAGGTATCCGACTGTTGTTCGCATAACTCACCGTGGCATATACGCATGCTCAACCGTTTCAACCGACAATCGATAGTAACCATGTAGTATCACTCGGGAATTTATCATAGAAGCCAATGGAAAAGCGAGTTACTAGAGTTCCTTTCACAAGAGACCAGAACAACCACCCAGCTCAGCACAAGCTCGCCTTAAACTTGGGACACCTCCGCGGGAAGCTGTATTTATATAGGACTTAACCGTTTTATCATTGAAGGGCGATGGAGAGACAGACAATTGGAGAGTATGCAGCAAGCTATGGTCATCTAGCATGTCCTTGTCCAGGTCGAAGCATGAGTCGTGTTGCAATGCCGCCGACTAGGTAAATGTCGATCATCCTCTGTCAAGGTCTAGCGTCCTGGGGAGGAAGCAAGATTCGGAGAAGAATACCGCGAGCTTTAGACCTTGAACTCCAATTCCAACGATGCATTCACACACTTGGAATTTAAATTCAACTGCCAAGCATTCAAGCTCTCAGAGCTTACAGGACCTGACACAATGCTGAGAAGGAGCGAATACCTTTCCATGGTTAAGGTGAGGTGTTCCCTTAAGCCCTCATCACTGTCAAGTCTGTATAATACGATCGACGAATCCTTGCATCCTCGATATTCCCCGCACACTATCTTAGCCACACCCCCTGTATGTGTATTCCTTCAGGATGACAACGTCCCGTCATCACTCGCTTTCTCCAGATATTGGCTGACCGGGTGGCGCCGTTGGAGATAGTTAAACGTCATTATACTGCCTGTGTTTGGCTTAGGGGCGTGGATCAAAGACTGTCATGGAACCTGGATTAGGTTTCGGAGCCAAGAGAATTAGAACAATCACCGCAGCCGTTGAGTTGTTTCGGAAGTTTATCCAGAGAACTGTAGTCTGATTGTCAGTATATAAAGTCTGCCATATCCTGATCGAGTCGTGCTTCTCCGTTTCAAACAGCTCCATCAACACTAGTAACCCAACCTCTAGCGCTTCACATAAACCCCTTATCCTTTCATTACTAGCCATGTCTTCCAAAGATGACAAGATTCTCTATGATGAAGATGACGGCACCATAGAAGACATCAACATCGTACCTACAGAAGACCTCCCGACCAAACTCGCGGACAGCGTCGCCTATGGCCCAGGAGGTGTCCGGGGCGTTGTACAGTCACACTTTGTCTTTGGAGCTGCTTTTCTCGCCTCCCTAGGTGGCTTCTCTTTTGGATACGACCAAGGCGTCATTTCAATCATCAATGTTATGCCTCAGTTCCATAATGTCTTTCCTAGGGCAGCCTCTGGCTTTGGGAAGGGCTTCATGACTGGTATGCTGGAGTTTGGAGCTTTCTTGGGTTGTTTCTTCATGCCCTGGATGGCTGATAAGATCTCCCGAAAGAAGGCTCTGGCTGTTGTCGTTGTCATATTTAATATCGGTGCTGTACTTCAAACTGCTGCTGTTAACTATGAGATGCTTGTTCTCGGTCGCACAGTCGGTGGGATAGGGGTTGGTACTCTTGCATTGGTAAGACTCAAACCCATATAGCTTAAGAGCAATGATTAATTCCTTTCCAGGGCGCGCCTCTTTATATCTCTGAAATCTCACCCCCTAATCTACGGGGCACTCTTCTCGTTCTCGAATCTATATCTATTTGCGCCGGCGTTGTTGTTTCGTTCTATATCACCTATGGAACTCGTCACTTGGAAGGCGAGATCGCTTTTCGTCTTCCCCTTGGCCTCCAAATGGTCTCTGCAACAATCGTCGGGGTTGGAATTCTCTTCTTCCCTTACTCGCCTAGATGGCTTGCACTTGCTGGACGCACAGACGATGCTCTCAGCAATCTATCTCGCATGCGTCGTCTTCCCCCTGACGACTCTAGAGTTCTTACCGAGTATCAAGGCATCATCGCCGAGGCGCAATTCCAGAGAACCGTGCTTGAGCGCCGCCACCCTGGTAAACACGGGTTCAAGCTTGAAGTCTTGACTTGGCTTGACCTGTTCAGCCCTAAGACCTGGCGAAGAACTGCCGTGGGCTGTGGGATACTTTTCTTCCAACAATTCAGCGGAATCAATGCCTTTATTTACTACGCTCCAACTCTTTTCCAGTCTCTTGGCCAGTCTGAGGAGATGTCTCTCACTATGTCTGGTATCTTTAATGTTCTTCAGCTGATTGCAGTTGGTATCTGTTTCTTTATCATAGATCGAGTTGGCCGTCGCCCTCTAGCTATCTTCGGTGGTGTTGGAGGTGCTGTTTCGTGGGGAATCATGGCTATCCTTGTTGGCATCTTCTCCCACGACTGGAAGGCCAACGCAGCTGCTGGTTGGGGATGTGTCGCTATGGCCTTCATATTCATTTTATGTTACGGAGTGTCATACTCACCCCTCGGCTGGGCTCTACCATCAGAAGTCTTTCCCAGTGCGACTCGGTCGAAGGGCGTAGCCCTGTCAACTGCAACCTGCTGGGTTTGTAACTTTATTGTTGGTAAGTCTTATATAGTCCTTTCTTATAAGAAGTCCCGCTGATCGATATACACAGGTGTTATTACTCCTCCTATGCTCGAGTCAATTGGATTCGGTACATATGTCTTTTACGGATCCTGGTGCGCCATTGCTGCTGCCTGGGCATACTTCCTTGTCCCTGAGACTAAGGGCAGATCTCTAGAGGAGATGGACCAAGTATTTGGAGACAACAGCGGTCAAGAGGAGAAGGAGATTTTGAAAGTAACTGCTGCACAGGCCAGAAGTGCGGGCAACCCTGTTCATCATGTATAGTTTGTTTCTTTGCCTTTGTATGCGTATGCATAGTAAATCAGAAATTTGGCCCAGACGTGAGATATCCATGGTGATCATCAGGAAATAAAATCGTGCTAGAGCTGATCCAGAGTCACAGGCTAAAATAGTCAAAAAGGGGGGAATTGCGAAACCTTTATGACCAAACTTACTCTGGCAAAATTATGCTCTAGTCAAAACTACATATCGACTTGTTGACATGAAGTGACAATGAAAGACTGGCAGTATAGCTGGTTGCTAGTACCAATCAATTTCTCTAGTTAAAGTAGACCTTCTACATTCCCTACCTCATATCCCATTCTCTATGACCGTAAACATCCCAATAACCCGAACACCGAAATGCAAATTTCTTTTTAGTTTTAAGCAACCCATTTACGAGCGTTTAAGAAGAGCTGGAACCAAGGACCATATTGTCCCCACTCGGCCAGCTGGCGCTCAGGCTTCCATGAGCCAACGTCGGCCATGATGGTACGCTCAGGGTGAGGCATCATGGCGACAACACGGCCGTCCTTGCTCTGCACACCTGCAATACCCTGGGGGCTGCCGTTGGGGTTGAAGGGGTATCTCTCTGTGACGGAGCCGTAGTTGTCGACATAGCGGAAGGGAATAAGACCTGAGTCGTTGACGGACTGCAAGTCGTTGGCAGAAGAGAAAGCCGCTCGGCCCTCACCATGAGAAACGACGATGGGGAACGAGGAACCGCTCATGCCGCTGAAGAAGACGGAGTTCTGGGACTTGTCTTCGATGGTCACCATCGAGTATCGGCCCTCGAATTGTGTGCTGGCGTTTTCAACTGGATAGGGTTAGCATTTGTTGCCGCGAATACAAGCAGAATGACATACCGAATGTTGGCCAGTGCTCGGCTCCAGGAATCAACTCCTTGACTATAGATTGTTAGTATGATTTAAAGACCAACGAACGAGGAATGAACTCACGTCGAGTCAACATCTGACAACCGTTGCAAACACCTAGTGAGAAGGTATCAGGACGCTTGAAGAAAGCCTCAAACGTCTTGCGAGCGCCGTCGTGCATGAGGATAGACTGAGCCCAGCCGTTACCAGCACCGAGAACGTCACTATCGAATGTTAGTATCATTCCAAGAAGGAGCACATTCCAACACGAATGTCAGTAATGGGTGTACTTACCCATACGAGAAACCACCGCAGGCAGCAAGACCTCGGAATCCGTCCAGAGAGAAGCCGTCCAGGATGTCAGACATGTGAACATCAACAGCATCAAAGCCAGCAGCTCGGAAGGCAAAGGCCATCTCGGCGTGACCATTGACACCTTGCTCTCGAAGAATGGCAACTGTGTGATATTAGCATATACCCTAATTGTTCAGTATTCTATGATCTTACCTCTGGGCTTGTACACCAGGCTCTTGATGCTCGTGAGAGCTGGAAGGCTGACATCAGCAGGGTCAAACTTGAGCTTGTAGTGTAGACCGGGATCCCTGTTGTCTTGGATAGCCACGAACTCGGACTGGGCGCACTCAGGGTTGTCTCGGAGCTTCTGCATCTCGTAAGAAGTGCTAGTCCACCACTGTTGGATCTTGGCACGCTCCAGGTCGACGATGGTCTTCGACCTGTACTTGACAAGGAGGGATTGCTTGCTAGTAGGGCGAACATAGCCAATAGTCTTGATAAGACCATGAGGAGGACCACATGTAGCAAAGCACCTCTTGAACTTGATCTCGTCACCTCGGCGGATCTGGAAGACAGCTCCCAACTCTTCGTTGAAGAGGGCGTCGAGCACCTTGTCCTCAGACTCAGCAAGGCCGTCAAGAGAGATGTCAGCGCCACATCGACCAGCAAACATCATCTCGGCAACCGTTGTGAGCAGACCGCCATCAGATCGATCGTGGTATGCGAGGACAATATCCTCCTGATGAAGCTGCCACAAAGCATCAAAGAAGTCGCGGATGATCTGGACATCACGAACATCGGGAGATTCGTTACCAATCTGACCGAGTGTCTGAGCAAGAGCGGAACCACCCATAGCACGGAAACCCTGAGCAAGATCAACAAAGACCAGGACGGACTCGCCAACTTCCTCAACACGGCGAAGCTGGGGGGTCCATGTGCTGCGGACATCTTCGACCAAGCTGAAGGCTGAAATGACCAGTGAGACAGGAGCAGTGACAGTCTGAGACTCAGAGGTCTCCTTGTCCTTCCAGGAGGCCTTCATGGAAAGAGAGTCCTTTCCGACAGGAATAGAAACACCAAGTTGAGGGCAGAGCTCCATGCCGATAGCCTGAACAGCATCGTAAAGAGCCGCACCTTCGCCAGGGTGACCAACAGCGGCCATCCAGTTGGCTGAGAGCTTAACGCGCTTGAGATCACCGTTGACGGGACCAGGCTTGATGTCAGCTGCACCAAGGTTCATCAAACTCTCGACAACTGCCATACGAGCAGATGCGGCAGCCGAAATGAGAGCAAGGTTAGGCTTCTCGCCCATGGCCATAGCCTCGCCACGTCGCTTCTTGTCATCAAGACTGAAGCTAGTAAGGGTGACGGCGACATCTGCAACTGGAGTCTGCCAAGGACCAACAAGCTGGTCTCGAACAGACAAACCGCCAACAGTACGGTCACCGATAGTGATGAGGAAGTTCTTTGACCCAACAGAGGGGAGATTGAAAACCAACTCTGTAGCTTTAGTGACCAAATCGCCAATGTCAGAGCTGCCACAGTGCTCGGTGAGACTCTCGACAGCGTCAAAGGGACGAAGGTTCTTCTCGACACGTTGGACGTCCTTGGAGATTCGTCTTCCAGGAGGGAAGAGAACATCCATGGGAAGGTTGATGGGATCGACGGGAGGCTGAATCGTAGGCTCACGATCGGTGAGAACGAGCTTTAAAACACCGCTCTCATCCTTGGTAACGGCTGTTCCGACAACAGAGAAGCCACATCGCTCTCGTCGGCAGATGCTAGTGAAGCGGTTGAGACCATCCCTGTTGACGAGAAGAACATATCGTTCCTGAGCCTCGTTACACCAGATTTGGAGAGGAGACATAGAGTTATCGGCGCTCTCAACCTGTCGAAGCTCGAATTTGCCTCCAAAACCGGCATCTTTCACAAGCTCAGGAAGAGCGTTTGAGAGACCGCCAGCACCAACATCGTGGATGAAGGCAATTGGACTCTCTGGCCCAAGGGCGACGCAGGTGTTGATGACCATCTGGGCTCGTCGCTCCATCTCGGGGTTTCCACGCTGAACACTGTCAAAGTCAAGATCCGCTGTGGCGTCGCTGCCAGTGTTGGAGGAGGCAGCACCACCACCAAGACCAATCAGCATAGCAGGACCGCCCAGTACAATGACATGGGCACCCTCTTCAACGTGGCTCTCTTCCTTGAGAGCATGTTGGGGTCGGACGCTACCAATACCACCAGCAATCATGATCGGCTTGTGGTATCCTCTGTACTCAGGAGTGTCGGATTCGGCCTCGTTGGTGAGAAGAGTTCTGAAAGTACCGGTCAGGGCAGGACGGCCAAATTCGTTATTGAAGCGAGCAGAGCCAATAGGGGCCTCCAACATGATGTCAAGACTGGAGGCGTAGTGAGAAGGACGTCCAATATCAAGCTCCCAAGGCCTCTTGTTGCCAGGAATCAAGAGATCGGAAACCCAGAAACCGGCAAGACCAGCTTTGGGAGAAGAGCCACGTCCAACAGCGCCCTCATCTCGAATCTCACCACCGCTTCCGGTTGCGGCACCGGGAAAGGGGGAGATGGCAGTGGGATGGTTGTGAGTTTCAACTTTGATGAGAGGTTGAACAACCTCGCGAGTGAGCTTCCAGCTTCCGGTAGAATAGTCTGGAGCCCAGTAGTTACCTTCGTCACCGGAAAGGCTGCAAGTGGATGTTAGCAAACAAGCCCGAATACCTGATCCCCAACCAGAATTTATTTGTATAACCAGGACTTACACGGCCGCGTTATCAGAATAGGCGCTGATGACATATTCGGGGTTTGATTTATGGGTGTTTTTAATCATGCTGAATAAACTGTTCTCCTGGCTGACACCATCAATTGTCCACGAAGCATTGAAGACATGATGTCGGCAGTGCTCAGAGTTGACCTGAGCAAACATGAACAGCTCAACGTCGTTCTACTGAAATCAGTATTTGATTTTCAACGTCAGACTTATGAGTCATACAGGAGATCGACCAAGAGCAGTGTACTGCTTAACCAAGTACTCCATGTTGGGTTGGTCGAGACCAAGCCCAGCCTGTTTGTTATGGTCCTGGAGAGCGGCCAAGGGACCACGCTCGTCGGAAAAGATGTCAACGATGACGAGAGGGTTTCGAGCACCATGAGCGAACATGGTATCGAGGGCTGGTGGAGAAAGGCTGAAGAATTCTGTCATGCGATCATGCAGGATGTCCCGGAAACTCAAATCCTCCTCTCCCTTGAAGCCATCCTCGAGTTCGATATGGATGACTCGACCTCGTTCGATGCGGTTAACGGACTTCAGATCGCAGACCAGGGCGATGCTGGTAGCTTTGGAGCTCCACGGGGAAACGTTCCGGGGGCTGACGTAGATATCGATGGCCTTCTTATCGTCGCCGGTTGAGGGAGCGTTTGTAGGCTGCTCAATGGCCTCGAGGATCTTCTTAATGCTGCCGAGAACGGCGGCATCCTCAGTCTCGAGGTCGAGGTAGTATTGCCAGGAGCCCGTGAGCTTAGCAACCTTGACGGGGCTCTGATCATTGATGCGCTGCACGAGCTTCTGGACTTCAGAAGCCGTGTAGCACGACTCGCCGATCAGGACGTGGTGCATGGTGGATGGATTTGCGAGTTCAAAGCAAGATACGCCTTGACGCTTGTACGCCGACGTCCTGTAACAGGAAGAAAAAAAAATTGGCGGGGTTCCGATAAAGGTGGGATGTCCGGATGCGGGGCAATGTTTCTCCGCTCTCAAGCCGATGATTGTCTTTCGATGCAGCTCTACCTCCACCAGCTGGAAATCCAGTCGCGGAATGCTTTTTTGAATTCTAGCGCCAAATTTTATCGGTCAACCTTATCGCGACATGCTCGAAGCTTTGCAAGTGCCGTCATCGCGGGGCAATCGCGGGTCTGCGGGGACTCTTGGAGCTCTCTGCTTTGGCCTTTGAAGTTTTGAGTTGAGAGTATCGAGTCTGTGCAAAGGGCAAATTCGGCGTAAATGAGGTCGTGATAATACTTGTTTATGTATATTCTTCTAAACCTGTAGAGCTAATATAGCGTGTTGCATTGAATGAATGTAACTAGTAATGCATACCCTACCTAGATAATAAAACCCATATACCTATCCTACCCGTGACCATTTTAGGAGGCCCCAGGCATAGCGAGCTTTGGAGAACGGATGACATGGAACGTGTACCTTACGAAAACCAAAACCGTCTAGTAACTATAATCTCCATAACTTCGTAATTCCAGGGCCTGGCCTGTCAGATTCGGCATATTATAAGTTGTCCAGCAACAACAGAATCGCCTTCTGGCATATGTTTCTGGCTTATTAATAACGAAATATGAAAACAGGTCACCCGGCACTCCAAGGTAGAATAGGTTAAAAGTTGTTGCCAAGGTTTCACTTCAGAGAGACATCATGCTTATAGCTTACTTTCAGCGAAGGACCTAAACTGCCTGATCATTTTAGAATTTTCTTGAGTCGTCTTTCAGAGCCGAGTCAGTTTGATTGCTGCGAAATTGCGGCAATCTGTTGTGGCTGGGCAACGTTTTCGTTAACAAAGGCTTAGAAGCACCAGGATCGATGAGGACAATGACTTTCATACGGTTGCCGGAGAAAACCTGTCTTACTTGTATCAGGGTAAGACATGGATGTTTAGTTCTAGCGGACACATCTGAGACATGGAGATTGTGGAATTTAGGCAATCCCGAAAACAAACTCATTTATCTAGATTACTGTATTCCCACTAATCACTTTAAGCCTCAGATTTGAGATGGTTCAAATAGTGTGTGAAACAAGTTCGCCGTTTGTTACTGGCTACTCTGCTGCCACGAACATGTGTCGAGAGTCCGAGAAAAACCATAAGCAAAAGGCGCAGTGGCAGAGTGGTCTAATGCGATAGACTAGAAATCTATTCTCTTCGGAGGCGTCTGTTCGAATCAGGCCTGCGTCGCTTTAATAACTTTTTGACCTTTTATTTCATTTTTAAGTACATTAAAGAAGAGATACTATACTTGTGACCTTTTTCTCTTATTATGTAGATTAGGGCGCTGTATTGATTTATTGATTATAGGGTAGCCCCGAGTAAGACTAAAGGAACTTACACCATCACTAAGTTAGTGTGGCCCTCACGCTAGATACGTAGTCACTTATTCAAAGGATTTCAGTTTACATGACTCGACTGGGTGAGTAAATATAGGTACATGTGCAAAAACGCAATGTTCTCTGGAAGCTGGATATATGGACCGTTGGAGACTTGTTGTCGAGTCTGAATTTGAACAGTTTCAACCCCTTCTAATACACTACCTGCTACCTCTTGTCAAGTTTTCAACCGGTATCCTACTCCTTATTGATATTAATTCTTCGCAACATATTAACGGCTCTACAGAGGCAATCCTGCATAGACTGTCTGGGACAAATCTCCACGAGGAATGGCGAAGAGCAGATCCAGCACTTATGCTTGAAGTAAGTAAATAGAGTTGAACTATTGAGCGGCTACAAAGCGGGTGCACCGAAGCTCTCTCGGCGGCGCCAAATTTCTATCAAATATAGTCTATCCGGCTGATAGCCCCGAGCTGTCGATGTCTGGCCTCTTATATTTATCAATAGCTTACACCAACTACCAATTTTGGCAGGGCCGAGACTCATGAAGCTCCCATGAGCCTGGTGCATGGCACGACGGCTTAGAGAAGGAAACGATTGAAAATGAATTGACATTTAGGAAGAAGAGAGTTTGCACGAAGCTACCAATAGTGCCTTGCAAATTTCATGGCTTGATTTGTAATAAGTCAATCGCCACATGGAAAGAATGTAATTGTTAACGGGAAAGGCTTTGCTTCTGACCGACGCAATGGATTCGGGCAGAAGAAGGCAAGATCGCCCCGAGACACGAGCAAGATCGTGATGTGCAATATGGTCATTGTGGCGATTGAGACAAATTCTGATGTCTCGCTGAGAAACACAAGGAAACAATAATGGCTAAAACGGAAATGTCTCTCAACACCACAGCGAATGGAAATGGTTAACCTGACGATCACGTTCCTTTGACCAACTTCAATCTATTGATTAGTGATGAAATCGGCATTATTCGACGTCATCGATTAATGATGTGTTCTAAGGATGAATCCATCTTGTGATTGGGAGTCATCGATCATTGAAATTCGTTCGGACTATCGTTTATGTCAACAATTTGTTGGTAAGGAATCTTTTCGGAAGCCTCCTTGTTAAGTGTCAAGATACAGTTTTTGTAATTCTTCCTGGCCTAATTCTTGACCAATCGCTTTCTTCTGTTATATCAACAAACTCTTTACATGACGCCTCATATCGAATGAAAGCGAAATGTCAGAAGAGAGAAAGCCGCAACTGGTTAGATTGACCAGGCTTGGCATCCAGGCCTGACGCAAACCTTAATCCAAAGCAACTCTAAAGAACGGATTGAGGGGAGACGCTTACAGTCCAGATCACGAATAAGCGCACGCGGTGCCTGGTGATGTTGGTGCTCCCCTTAAGGTCCTGCAGTAGACAATATGTGGCGTGTGTGGCGCCTGGGGCTTGCACGCTTTCACCTAAGACAAACGCAAAAAGATGGGCGACCCCCTGACCCACACGATCTACGCCTAAGATCTCTATCCCGATCGGTGCGGCACGTTCCAGTCGATAGCCCCAATAGTATAGATCCCAGCTCTCTACGTGAGACATGGCCCAATCACGACTCGGCGCATGCAGGCCCATCCAGGGCGACATTTTTCGGACCTGACAGCCCGCACAACGAGGGCTGGCAACGATCGCCACATAGGTCTCCCAGGAGCAAGATGTGCTCCTAGCTTAATGACGACATTCCTGGCTCGTCCAGAACGTCCTGGGAATATGGATTGGGAATGCGGACTTGTGGGCGAGAACAGCCTACCGTGGAGACCGGCCCTGTGAACTATGGCAACTCTAATGGCAACGAAAACAGATAGGCCGATAAGAGCGATGAGAGCCACACGATGCAGTGTAGCCGTACCGGCTGATCGTGTATCTCTTAAGTTCTTATAAACGACCAGGATGCCTCGGAATGAAACTTGAAAGCCTCACACGGACTCTCTCCAACACCAAACTAATTTGCTAGCTGCGTCTCCGACGACAACTTACATCATGTTGTTGTCACGGGGGCTGCTAGCCTCTACACTCCTTCTCGCCGTCAAGGCACAAGATGGTATCGACCAAGCCGCAGTCAACATTGCCACAGGATTTGCGGAGACTCTCATTCAACATGCTTACACTACTCTCAACGGAGATTCAGGAGGTGCTGGTGATGCTGGAAATGGTGGAAATCAGGGCCAAGCTTTCGATGCGACTTTACTCGACAAGCCTCAGGATGCAGCCGACAACGATGCCACTGTCCCTCAGATCATACAGGGCCAAGTTACTGTCGAGACATACACTCGGCCCGGAGGAATACTATTCCCCGTGACACTCCTTCCACACCCAAGAATTACTCTTGCACCGACTCGTAATGACCCTTATGAAAGGATTATTCAGGCTTATACTGGAGGCAACGATGCAACCACAAACCAAGAAATCACAATTGCCGAGCCCTCGGGAACAAACCCGGGTACTATTCTTGTCGATGTTCCTGGTACTGCTTATTCTTCTTTCTCATCGGGCCAGGCCGGCGCGTTGACTATCCCTGCTTCAAACGACAATCCGACGGCCACGATTATCTCGGCGTTGCCTAGTGGTGTTGCCATCACTGGCGAGGCTACGAGGACAATTCCTGCGGCCGGAAATGCCCCTGCGACTGTAGTCATCCAAACTCCTTGGGCAGACGTGCCACCAAGCACTCCTGGTGTTGGAGGTGCTGGCGCTGGCGGTGCCGTTGGTGGCAACGCTGGAGGAAGCACCTCCAACGTCCTGGTGATTCAAACATACACCGGAACTGAGTACATCACCCAGGCTCGAGTTTCCACCATTGTTGGTTCTGGAGGCGATCAGGGCACAGTAGTTGTCCAGGTTCCTCAGGGTAACCAGAACCCCGGTGGCGCTGTTACGATATCTCCAAGCGACGGCGGCCATTTCACTACAATTCTCAGGCAATATACAGGAGCTTCTCCTATTTCAACGCCTGTCACAATTCTTGTTCCCACCTCCGCAGGTCAAGATGGAACAATCATCATTGAGACGCCTGGACCTTCGAGCACATCTGGCAGCGATGGGGACAGTGATCTGTCTGAAAACCAACCGCAGGTTATTCCCCCCAGCGGCGATAATCCTTATTCTACGATCTTGCGACCTCACGCCGGTTCCGATGAGATTACTGAGCCTGTGACGTACACTGTGCCTCCATCTGGTACGAATCCAGGAACAATTATCATCGAGACTCCGGCTGTGCGCGCTGGTCAGCAGGTTATCACGCTTCCATCTGACCCTAACAGTGGTTATATCACGGTTGTTAGACAGCCCAACAGTGCGATCACTGCACCCAACACCATCACCATCGCACCTACTGGTGGCCAACCAGGAACGATTATTATCGAGACTCCTGCCCCTGAACCCGGCGATGTCGAGATTACAATTCCTCCCGGCCAGGATGGCTCTTACGTGACCATTATCCAAGGTCCTACAGGATCCAATGCTGTCACAGCTCCCAACACAATCACAATCACTGGGGCTCCTGGTCAACCAGGAACAATCATCATCCAGACTCCAGTGCCGTCTGGTGGTGGCCAGATCACTCGGGGTCCTGGTGATCCTTTTACCATTCCTGCTGGATCAGGGCAATATGTCACCATTTTCCGACCTCATAGCGGTGATCCTATTTCGGTTCCGATTACGCTTACCCAGCCAGGGCAGAATGGCCAACCAGGCACTATCATTATTGAGACGCCTGACCCGACCACGTCTGCACCTGGAAGTGGGCCTATTACCATTCCTGCTGGAGGTAACAGCCCTTATGTGACTATCTATAGGCCACATACTGGTAGTCCTATCAACACACCGATCACGATCACCGTCCCACCCAGCGGTACGCAGCCGGGGACCATTATCGTTGAGACACCTATACCAACGCTTGAGACCCCCAAGGGCCAGAATGCGGTGACCTCCTCTGCTGCGGATGGCCAACCGATCACCATCCCTCCCAGCAAGAACAACCCGTATGTCACGATCTACCGTCCCCATACAGGTGGCCCAATCACCGTCCCAATCACCATCACGCAATCTCCCTCAAATGGACAGCCTGGAACCATCATTATTGAGACTCCAGCTCCACCAGCTGACACAGTCACTGAGACTGAACCTGGTGCGACCGTGACGGTTCAACCTGATAATCCCGGTGGATATACAACCATTTATCGACCGCATACAGGTGATCCTATTTCTGAGCCTATCACTGTCACAACTATCAGTGGTTCGAACGGCCAGCCGGGAACTGTTATCATCGAAACACAAGGCCCCATTACTATCACTCCCACTGCTCCTGGTGGTACTGCTACTATCTACACTCCTGGATCAGATTTCAGCACCACGGTCACGAAGACTGTCACTTTGACAGCTTCAGGGGGCCAGCAATCTACCGCGGTTGTTATTGAGACTCCACCTCCTGTGAAGGTTCAACCCACAACTGCAATGGTTACGGTGACTGGCCCCGACGGATATGTCACAATTACTGAACAGTACACCGGGACAAGTGTTATTACGGCCATCTTCACTACTACAGTGACTGGATCTGGCACGAATCCTGGAACAGTCTATATCGAGACACCGCCACCAATCAAGTTTGCTCCCACCTCAACAGTTTCTGGCACCGATAACTATGTCACCGTCTATAAGCCGTTCCCCGGGCCAGGTATCATTACTGCACCTATTACCGTCACGCAGGCTACCCCTTCGGGTGGGCAGCCGGGTACAGTAATTATCCAGACTCCTGTTGTGGACTCTCCTACGACTACACCAATGCCCGATCCTACTACTACACAAGGACCTGATGGCTATGTTACTGTGTATCTTCCGTTCCCTGGCCCAGGCGTCATTACCACGTCCTACACCAGGACGCAGGCCCCTTCAGGTGGAAACCCTGGAACTGTGTTCATCACAACGCCAGCCCCTCTCCCTGCTACCACTTCTGAGCCAAATCTACCAAGTACTACATCTGGAACAGATGGTTATGTGACAGTTTTCATCCCATATCCGGGACCGGGCGAGATCACTGCGCCCATCACCAGGACTCAGCCACCCGCAAATGGCCAACCTGGTACTGTCTTTATTACCACCCCTGTCCCTGCGTTCACTACACCGAAGCAGATGAATGGGTTGACTACCACGTCCCAAGGAACAGATGGTTATGTCACGGTTTTTGTTCCTTATCCAGGACCAGGCGAGATCACTGCGCCCATCACAAGTACCCAACCGCCCGCCAACGGTCAGCCCGGTACTGTTTGGATCACTACACCTGTCCCTGCATTTAATACGCCGAAGCAGATGAATGGGTTAACTACCACTTCCCAGGGGACAGATGGTTATGTGACGGTTTTCCTGCCCTTCCCTGGCCCAGGAGTTATCACTGCTCCTATCACAAGTACCCAGCCTCCTGCCAATGGCCAGCCTGGAACCGTTTACATCACAACGCCAGCACCTCTGACCAATGATCAGCAGAATGTGCCAACCACTACACCTGGCGGTGATCAATATGTGACCGTTTTCCTGCCATTCCCGGGTCCTGGTGTTATCACTGCACCTATTACCCGCACGCAGGCACCGTCTGGTGGTAACCCAGGAACTGTGTATATCACGACACCGGCTCCTGAGACCCCGACCCAGCCCCAGACTTCTGCTCTGACTACGGATAACTATATCACCATTTACACACCTTTCCCAGGTCCAGGTGTGATTACCGAACCTATCACTATTACCAAGCCGCCATCCAATGGCCAGCCCGGAACAGTTCTTATTGAGACTCCTATCCCACTGAGCTCCAGTGCTGATACATACGTGACGGTCTACAGGCCCTACCCAGGTCCTGGAACGATCACTGCCCCAATCACCCTGACTCAGGCTCCCTCTAACGGCCAGCCCGGTACGGTGTTCATCGAGACCCAGCCGATAGAAACCCCGACTCCAACTACGCAGACCACTCATGGTTCAACTTCTCCCATTACCATCCCTCCTGACCCGACTGGTTCTTATGTGACAATCTACCGACCATATCCCGGCCCTGGACAGATCACATCTCCCATCACATACACCCAGGCTCCTGTTTCTGGACAGCCCGGTACTATCATCATTGAAACACCCAACCCTGATGCCAATACCGCCACTCAGACAGGTCCAGTTACTGTTCCTACTGGTAGCAACAACCCATATGTCACAGTGTATAAGCCCTATCCTGGCCCAGGCAATATTGATCAGCCCATCACTATCACCGCTGCAACTCCTTCAGGTGGTCAGCCAGGCACAATCATAATTGAGACACCTACACCGGAGGTTAACACCAAGTTTGCCGCGTCGCCAACTTCTTCGCCACCAGTTACCATTCCGGCTGACAACAACAACTATGTCACTGTCTATAGGCCACACACTGGCTCTCCGATCACTGCGCCAATTACTGTTACTACCATTTCACCTTCGGGAGGACAGCCTGGCACCGTGATTATTGAGACACCAGGACCTGAGTCTCAGTCAGAGGCCCAGCCCACAACCACAGATAGTCCGCCTGTTACTATTCCTCAAGGTCAAGACGGATACGTGACAGTCTATCGACCGCATCCCGGTCCTGGTGTTATCACAGCGCCTGTCACTGTGGCCACTATTGCACCGACTAATGGTCAGCCTGGCACCGTGATCATTGAGACACCTGCTCCTGAGGCCCCAACTTCCTCCTCATCAGACGAGCCCCAGACTACAGCTTCTGCTGTCACCGTTCCGGCCGATAACTCTGGCTACGTGACTGTATACAGACCTTACCCAGGACCTGGAACAATAACCGCCCCTCTTACAGTTGGAACTGTTGCGCCAACCAATGGCCAGCCTGGTACGGTCATCATTGAGACACCCGTGCCTCAAACCGCACCGGAGACCACCTCAACACCCGAAGTTACTTCTACTCAGGGAACTGATGGTTATATCACGGCCTTTCAGCCATACACCGGCACTGGTCTCATCACAGCGCCTATCACTGTATCCACTATTCCTCCTGCTAACGGTCAACACGGAACCATTATCGTCGAGACGCCTGTGCCTCAGGCTCCCACAACCACGACTAGTGATGCTGCGCCTGTGGCCATTCCACCAGGCCCCGATAACTCGTACGTGACGGTCTATAGACCTCATACGGGTACTGACGTTATCACGGCACCTGTCACCGTTACTACTATTCAAGGAGTTAATGGTCAGCCCGGAACTATCATTATAGAGACACCAGTACCTCAGATGCCAACCTCGACTGATGAGAGTACCGAGGCTGCACCTGTGACTACTCCACCTGATCCGGACAGCTCCTACATCACTATCTATAGACCACACACAGGAACCGATGTCATTATGGCACCTGTGACTGTAACTACCATCCCAGGTGTCAATGGACAGCCCGGAACAATCATTATTGAGACTCCCGTGGCCCAGGATACCAATGCGCCTAGCACTGCCCCTGCAAGCCCTGGTAGTACATATGTCACTGAATATCGTCCATATCCTGGACCAGGCAATATTGATCAGCCCATCACGGTCACAACCATCGAGCCCTCTAACGGGAACCTGGGAACTGTTATCATCGAGACACCTACTCCAGATGTCAACACCAAGGTTGCCCAGCCTCCTCTTACACTCGATCCTGGCCCAGGTGATCAGTATGTCACTGTCTATAGACCTTATACAGGTACTGGAGTTATCACTGTGCCTGTTATTGTTAGAACCATCGCCCCTTCAGGTGGCCAGCCCGGAACGGTTATCATTGAGACTCCTGAGCCAGAGACTCCTGGTCCCAATCCAACAGTTACCGTGCCTGCTGGTCCCAATGAGTCTTACATCACCATATTCCGACCTCATACGGGTACTGATGTGATTACTGGCCCTGTAACAATCGCAACTATCGCTCCCGCCAACGGTCAGCCCGGCACTGTCATCATTGAGACTCCTGTTGAGTCTGAGCCTGTCTCTACCCCTGCTTCTGTTGATTCAGCAACCAGTGCTCCTCCTCAAGCTACTTATGTTACGGTCTACCGCCCTCATACTGGAGCAGACCGCATCACTGCGCCGGTTACCGTCACAACTATTGAGCCTTCAGGAGACCAGCCGGGAACAGTCATCATTGAGACCCCTGATCAGGATTTGCCTCCTGTGACAACCTCTGCTGGGCCTCTTGCCACCTATGTGACGGTTTACCGACCTCACACAGGAGCAGACGGGATTACAGAGCCCGTCACTATCACGACTATTGAGCCGACCAATGGCCAACCCGGTACAGTTATCATTGAGACTCCAGGACAGCAAGCGCCTCCTGTGACGACCACCCCTGCCCCTGCTACTTACATAACTATCACTAGGCTCTACACTGGAACAGACCAGATCACGGAACCAATCACAACCACTATTCCTCCTCAAGGTGATCAGCCTGGAACAGTTATCATTGAGACACCTGGTCAGCAAGTGCCTCCAGTAACCTCAACACCTGGTCCTGCTTTATATGTGACCATTACTAGGCTTTACACAGGAACAGACCAGATCACAGAGGCTACAACGAGCACCATCCCCCCTCAGGATGACCAGCCTGGAACAGTTATCATTGAGACACCTGGTCAGCAAGTGGCTGCTGTGACCTCCATTTCCGCTCCTCCTTCTTATGTGACAACGACGGTTCCCTATACTGGCACGGACCAGATAAGCGTACCTGTTGTAACTACTGTCCCTCCCCAAGGTGACCAGCCGGGAACCGTCATCGTTGAGACACAGGCTCCGTTTGTGACAGTCTATCGTCAGCATACTGGGCCAGATCAGATCACCGGTCCGGTCACTGTCACAACCATTGCTCCAACAGGAGATCAGCCAGGCACAGTCATCATTGAGACCCCTGGTGCGGCGCCTGCCGTCACGACTACACCGCCTGCGCCGTCATATGTCACTATCACTACCTTGTACACTGGAACGGAGATACTCAGCGAGCCCACTACCGTCACTACGATCCCCCCTCAAGGCGATCAGCCTGGAACCGTCATAGTCGAGACCCAGGGTCCTTTCGTTACAATTTCAACACTGTATACTGGAACGGATGTGATCACAGCTCCGACTGCACTTACAACGATTCCTCCTCAGGGAGGGCAGCCTGGAACTGTCGTTATTGGAACACCAGGATCATACGTCACAACGACTGTTCTGTATACTGGAACTGACTCGATTACCGGTCCCACAGCTTTGACAACTATTCCACCTCAAGGCGATCAACCCGGCACAGTTGTTGTTGGAACCCCCGGATCTTATGTTACAACAACGGTGTTATACACTGGGGCCGATTCGATCACTGGGCCTACAGCTCTCACAACGGTCCCCCCTCAAGGTGACCAACCCGGTACTGTGGTCATTGCGACACCTCCTTCTTATGTCACGACAACTATTCCATACACCGGAACTGATCAGATCACTGCACCAATCACGGCTACTACCATCCCCCCTCCGGTAACCAGCCTGGAACTGTTGTCATCGAGACTCAGGCCCCCTTTGTCACGATCTATCGCCCTCACACTGGAATCGACAGAATCACTGCACCTGTTACAGTCTCGACCATCGCCCCATCTGGTGACCAGCCAGGTACGATTGTGGTCGAAACCCCTGGCGCAGAACCTCCAGTCACTACATCGCCTCCTGCTCCAACATACACGACAGTTTATGAGGAGTACTCCGGCACTGATGATATTACTGAGCCTTTCGCCAAGACTACTATCGAGCCACAAGGTGATCAGCCCGGCACCATTATCTTTGATACTCCTGCCCAGCGGGTCGTGTCCACCAGTGCTGCACAGCCTTCCTATGTTACAGTCTACCAGCCTCATTCTGGACCAGACAGAATTGCCGCCCCTGTTACCGTCACTACCATTCCGCCCCAGGGAGATCAACCGGGCACTGTTATCATTGAAACACCAGGTTCGGAGCCTGCCATCACGTCAGCGCCTGCACCTGAGCCCTCTTATGTGACAGTATATCAGCCCCATACTGGACTCGATAGAATTACTGAGCCTGTCACGATTACAACCATTCCTGCTCAGGGTGACCAGCCAGGTACAGTCATCATTGAGACGCCAGGCTCTGAACCTCCTGTGACCTCAGGACCTGCCCCAGAGCCTTCATACATTACGATCTATCAGCCTCATACAGGGCTGGATAGAATTACAGAGGCCGTAACTGTCACAACTATCCCTCCCCAAGGCGATCAGCCGGGTACAGTGATCATTGAGACACCAGGTGTAGAGCCTCCTGTAACTTCAGGACCTGCACCCGAACCTTCTTACATTACAATCTATCAGCCACACACCGGCTTAGGTATAATCACTGAGCCTGTCACGGTTACGACTATTCCTCCCCAAGACGACCAACCCGGTACCGTGATCATTGAGACGCCTGGAGCCGAGCCTCCTGTGACATCAGGACCTGCTCTTGAGCCTTCATACGTGACAATCTATCAGCTCCATACTGGATCTGATAGAATTACTGAGCCTGTAACACTCACAACTATCTCTCCTCAAGAAGACCAACCAGGCACGGTTGTTATTGAGACACCTGGCTCGGGGCCCCGGTCACTTCAACTCCAGCTCCTGAGCCTTCATACATCACGATCTATCAACCGCACACCGGCACGGATCAGATAACCGCTCCAGTCACACTCACCACTATCCCGCCCTACGGTGGTCAGCCTGGAATCGTTATCATTGAAACGCCCGGGTCTGCGCCTGCAGTGACATCAGCCCCTGCGCCCGAGCCCTCATACGTGACAGTTTATCGACCTTACACAGGCTTTAGCCAGATCACCGTGCCGGTCACAGTGACCACAGTGGAGCCTCAGGGGGATCAGCCAGGAACTGTTATCATTGAAACCCCTGGCTCTGCCCCTCCAGTTACCTCTGCGCCGGCCCCCGAGCCCTCATACGTGACAGTCTATCGCCCATACACAGGTTTTGGTCAAATCACCGCTCCGGTGACAGTTACGACTATTGAACCTCAGGGAGACCAGCCAGGCACCGTCATCATCGAGACCCCAGGAACTGAATCTCCAGTGACCTCAACGCCGGAGCCAGTACCTCAACCTTCGTATATTACGGTATACAGACCTCATACAGGTGCAGATCAAATTACTGCACCGGTCACGATTACAACAATCGAGCCACAAGCCGATCAGCCGGGCACGGTCATTATTGAGACTCCCGGCTCTGAGTTGCCTGTTACTTCAACTCCTGCACCAGCGCCCGAGCCTTCGTACGTGACAGTCTATCGACCTCACACAGGCGCTGATCAGATCACTGCACCGGTTACCATCACGACTATTGAGCCTCAAGATGACCAACCAGGAACCGTTATTATTGAGACACCTGGCTCGGAGCCAGCAGTGACATCTTCACCAGAGCCTGCTCCTCAACCTTCTTATGTGACAGTATACAGACCTCACACTGGTGCTGATCAGATCACTGCACCGGTCACAATCACGACAATCGAGCCTCAAGGGGATCAGCCCGGAACCGTGATCATCGAGACACCAGGCTCTGAGCCCCCTGTTACCTCAACACCTGCTCCCTCGTATACCACCATCTACGAGCCTTACACTGGAACTGGCGAGATTACAGGTGAGGTTACTGTCACGACCATTCCTCCACAGGGTGATCAGCCAGGTACTGTCATCATTGAGACACCGGGCCCGCAAACCGCAAACAAGGGAGCGAACCCTCCTCTGACTATACCTGCTGGAGACGATAGTTACGTGACGGTCTTCAGGCCCTACACAGGAACCCCCATGATTACAGCGCCTGTCACGGTTACGACCATCTCTCCCTCTGCTGGCAATCCGGGTACTGTTATCATCGAAACTCCTGCACCTGTAGCCGCAGCTACCACATCGGCAGCTGAGGATGTGTATGTTACCGTCTACACCATTTACACTGGCACTGGCCAGCTCACTGCCCCAATTACGGTCACGACCATTGCTCCTGTCTCTGGAACTGGTACTATCATCATCGAGACTCAGGCTGAGTCGACCACTCCTCCGCCCGTCACAATCCCGCCTAGTGATAACAGCCCCAATATCACCATCGTGCGTCAGTATCCTGGCCCGGGAGTTATCACTGCCCCTGTGACCTCCTATGAGCCACCAAGTACGCCGGGACAGCCTGGAACGATCATCATTGAGACTCCAGCTGCTATTTCTGAGACTACATCTGAGGCACCTGGCACCAATGTTACTCTCTACACTTTGGCTCCCCCAGGTGTCAAGACCCCCATCACCAGTTACGCACCCCCACAAACACCAGGCCAGCCAGGAACTGTTTTCATCCAGACAGTGGCCACTGATGCTGAGCCAACCTCTGATGAAGGCAGGAACGTGACTATTTACACTGACGGTCCTGATTCTTTGACTGCCCCGTATACTACCTACTACCCTCCTGGCTCCCCTGGAGATCCCGGAACCGTGCTTATTGAGACTCCTCCCCCTCTTCCTACTGGTCCTGCCTCAGTATCGGCAGTGCCAACCACTGATGATTCAGCCAGTGGCATCATAACACCTGCTTCAAGCAACCCCGATGCACTGACGTTGACTCCGAGCGATAGCAACGATGACTTCACTGTCATTGAACCTAACACCAGGTTCGCTGATGCTAGCGAGAACGTCACTCAGATTATTCCCGCTACTGATGGAACCCCCGGCACACAGATTATCTACACACCTGTGGATACATCGGGAAAGTCATCTGTAGGTGCACCAGATACTGACAGCTATGTGACCATTAGTGCGACAGTCACTATTCCTGGTGATCCCTCAACACGTACCGGGCTCAACTCCGATGCCGGAAGTGATGCGGGTACCACTGGCGCGGAAACTAATGTTATCATTATTCCACCAAGTGGTACTGAACCAGGAACTGTTCTCTCGCAAACCAGTGTTTACTTGGACCAGGCCTTGGCTGAGCACGGAAACGTGACGATCACGAGGACAGCACCTAGTGGCGTTACTACAAGGTTCACTACCTACTCGCCCCCAGCTCAATCAACCGATCCAGGAACCATCATCATTGAGATTCCAGACTACAATGTCACTATCACGAGGGCAGCTCCTACTGATATCACAACTACAATCACAACCTACTCGCCTCCTGCCACGCCCGGCGACCCAGGTACTGTCATCATCGAGACGCCTGATTATAATGTCACTATCACTCGTGAGGCGCCCGCATCTATCACAAGCCTCCGCACAAGCTATGCTCCTCCAGGGACCCCTGGCGATCCTGGCACCGTTATCGTTGAAACTCCAAACAACGACTACAACGTGACCATCACTCGCGGAGCCTCGATTACAGCACCCTTTACCACATACTCGTCTCCTGGTGCCTCCGGAGACCCAGGCACCATTATTGTCGAGACACCGGACTACAATGTCACAATCACTCGAGAGGCTCCAGCCTCGATCACCGACGTGCGGACGACATACAATCCTCCTGGCACCCCAGGCGACCCGGGTACTGTAATCGTGGAAACACCAAACAATGCCTACAACGTCACGATCACAAGGGCAGCTCCCGCTTCAATCACAAGCATATACACCACATACTCTCCTCCAGGCGCTCCTGGTGATCCAGGTACTGTTATTGTTGAGACACCCGACTACAATGTAACTGTCACTCGTGGTGCCTCAATCACGGCCCCTTTTACTACGTACTCGCCCCCAGCTACGCCTGGCGATCCCGGAACTGTCATTGTTGAGACACCCGATTATAATGTCACCATCACACGAGAAGCGCCCAGAACCGTCACAACCTTGCGTTCCTCATATGCCCCGCCTGGCGCTCCCGGCGATCCAGGCACTGTTATCATTGAGACGCCTCTTGGTCCTTACAATGTGACGACCACTCGTGGTGCTTCAACAATCACGGCGCCATTTACAACTTACTCGCCTCCTGGTGAGCCTGGCGATCCCGGTACTATCATTGTCGAAACTCCTGACTACAATGTCACTGTGACTAGTGACGCTGACTCTACGGATTCTGCAACAGATGTTGTCACCAGGTATAACCCGCCTGGCACCCCAGGTGACCCAGGCACCATTGCCATCATCATGCCGAACCAGCGAGTTGTATCGACCTCTCAAGATGCATCAACTACCGATGATCCTGGACAAAATGTCACTGTCTACAGGCCTGGTCCAAGAACTCTCACTGGCCCTGTCACTTCATACATACCTCCTGCGAGCCGTGGAGACAACGGTACGGTTATCATCGAGACCCCCGGTCCTGCTACTCCTTTCAACGTGACAATCACCCAGACTATCAGCACCATCACAGCGATTTACACTACCTACTCGCCGCCCGGTGCTGAAGATGATCCTGGAACCATCATCGTTGAAATGCCGCCTGATCGAAATGTAACGATCACAGAGGAGGTCAGCACTATCACTGCTCCTTACACAGCATACTCTCCCCCTGGCTCCCCTGGCGATCCCGGTACTATCATTATCGAGGTACCTCCCGAGCACAACGTGACTGTCACTGAAGTCGTCAGCACTATCACCTCTCCCTACACAAGGTACTCGCCGCCTGCAAACCGTGGAGATCCTGGTACAGTATATATCGGGCTGCCTCCCGATTCCAATGTTACTATCACAACTGAGGTGGACTCACGAACAGCGCCCTATACCACCTACTATCCTCCTGGAAGCCAGGGAGATCCCGGTACTATTCTTGTTGAATTGCCTCCTGGTCGTAACGTCACCATCACCACTGAAGTCACGAGCCGGACTGCTCCTTATACAAAATACTCAGCGCCGGCTAACAGAGGCGATCCTGGTACCATCATTGTGGAGATGCCTCCTGACAGCAATGTCACAATCACCACCGAAGTCCCCAGCAGGACAGCTCCTTACACTACGTATTCTCCACCGGCGAATAAGGGCGATCCCGGTACTATCATCGTGGAGCTTCCTCCTGACAGGAATGTCACGATCACGACACAGGTGGATAGTCTCACAGCCCCATACACTACCTATGCGGCCCCCGCCAACAAGGGCGATCCAGGAACCGTTGTCGTGGGAATGCCACCTGACAGGAACGTTACCATCACAACTGAAGTGCCCACTCGCACTGCTCCGTATACGACGTATTCTGCCCCAGGAACCCCAGGCGATCCCGGCACTATTATCGTGGAATTGCCTCCTGACCGCAACGTCACCATCACTACCGAGATCTCTAGCCTCACTGCTCCCTACACGACTTATTCTCCCCCAGGAAGCAAAGGCGATCCAGGCACAATTATCATTGAATTGCCCCCTGATCGCAACGTTACTACTACGGAAGAGGTCCCTACATTGACCCAGGCCTATACTACCTATTCACCACCAGGCAACCGTGGTGATCCAGGCACCGTCATTGTACGACTCCCGCCTGACAGGAACGTGACTAGGACGACCGAGATTTCTACACTGACTGCTCCGTATACAACCTATTCTCCACCTGCAAACAGAGGCGATCCAGGTACTATTATCATCGAATTACCTCCTGATAGGAACGTCACCACTACGGAAGAGGTCAGCACAATCACCCGGGTCAAAACAACATATATGCCACCTGCCAATCAAGGAGATCCCGGCACAGTCATTATCCAAGAGCCTCCGGACACCAACACAACTATCGTTGATGTCGTGCCCACGATCACACGCCCAGCCACTCGGTTTGTATCTGCTGCCACGAAGGGCGATCCAGGCACTGTCTATATTGATGTGCCACCGAACCACAACGTTACGATGACCACAACCATCAGCACAATCACTCGGCCAAGCACAACGTTTGAACCCCCTGCCACTGAAGGCGATGCAGGCACTGTACTCGTCCAGATGCCCCCTGAGTACAACGTCACCACAACGCAGACTATTGAGACAATCAGTAGACCAGTTACTCGGTACTCTAGCCCTGCAGAGATTGGCGATCCTGGCACCGTGTATCTCGATCTACCACCTGAGTATAACGTCACCGTCACAACCACGATCTACAGTATCACACGACAGAGCACGACTTTTGCTTCTGGCGCTACCCAAGGAGATCCCGGCACTATCATTATCGAGATGCCTCCTGAGTATAATGTGACTACAACACAGACTGTTGAGACAATCAGCAGGCCAGTCACTCGGTACTCGAAGGCTGGTACTGTCGGCGACCCCAACACTATCTATGTTGACCTTCCGCCGGAATACAATATCACTGTGACTACAACAGTTCCCACAATCACAAGACAATCAACTACATTTGCCCCTGCTGCCACCCAAGGCGATCCTGGTACTATCATTATCGAAATGCCGCCCGAGTATAACGTCACGACGACTCAAACCGTTGAGACCATCAGCAGACCGGTCACCAGATATTCGAAGCCTGGTACTATTGGCGATCCCGGCACTATCTTCGTTGACTTGCCGCCAGAATACAATGTTACTATCACGACTACCGTCGACACAATCACCAGACCTTCAACTACATTTGCCCCAGCAGGTACGCAAGGCGATCCAGGCACCATAATCGTCGAGCTTCCGCCTGACTCTAATGTCACAACAACTCAAACTATCTCTACGATCTCGAGACCTACAACTCATTACTCTCGTCCAGGCACAGTCGGAGATCCTGGCACCGTGTATGTTGATCTCCCACCGGAATACAACGTCACTATCACCACGACCATCGAGACAATCACAAGGCCTTTTACCACCTTTGCTCCAGCCGGAACTCAGGGGGATCCTGGCACCATTATTGTTGAGCTCCCCCCTGATTCCAATGTCACGGTTACATCAACAGTCCCTACCATCAGCCGCCCTGCCACACGCTTTGCAAGACCTGCAGCTGTGGGTGATCCCGGCACCGTTTATGTCGACCTGCCGCCGGAGTATAACGTCACCACAACTGAAACTGTCAGTACTATCAGCCGCGTCCGCACAATCTTTAATCCAGCTGGAACCGAAGGCGACCCAGGTACTATTCTAGTCGAGGTTCCAGTTGACTATAACGTCACTACCACTGAGACAAATAGTGCGATCAACAGGGTCAGGACTACCTATATGCCTGCCGGTACGCAAGGTGATCCCAATACCGTCCTTGTTGAGATTCCTCCTGACTACACGATCACAACAACCGAGACTGTCAGTTCAATTACCCGTGTCCGGACTACGTATATGCCCGCGGGAACACAAGGTGATCCTAACACTGTCCTTATCGAGGTCCCTCCGGACTACAATGTCACATCCACGGAGACTGTCAGTTCGATCAACAGGGTCAGGACGACATACATGCCCGCCGGTACTCAGGGTGATCCCAACACAGTCCTTGTCCAGGTTCCTCCTGACTATACTGTCACAACAACCGAAACCAACAGTGGTATCAGCCGTGTCAGGACCTCTTATATGACTGCTGCAACACAGGGCGATCCCAACACGATCCTCATCGAGGTTCCGCCGGATTATAACGTCACGTCAACCGAGACCATCAGTACGATCAACAGGGTCAGGACATCTTACTATCCTGCCGGCACCCAAGGAGATCCCAATACGGTTCTCATCCAAGTTCCTCCTGACTACACTCTTACAACGACCGAAACCAACAGTGCGATCACCCGGGTTAGGACCACGTATATGCCTGCTGCCACTCAGGGCGATCCTAATACGGTCCTCATTGAAGTCCCACCGGATTTTAATGTAACAACAACCCAGACCAACAGTGCAATTAGTCGCATCAGGACCACGTATATGCCAGCCGGTACTCAGGGTGATCCCAACACCGTACTTGTTGAGGTCCCTGTCGACTACAACGCCACTACAACCGAAACAGTCAGCTCAATTAGTCGGGTCAGGACCACCTATAACCCGGGTGCAACTCAAGGTGATCCTGGAACGATTTTGGTCCAGGTCCCAGTTGACTACAACGTGACAACCACTGAAACTGTCAGCACAATCAGCCGGGCTAGAACAACATACAATCCTGCGTCTGTTCAAGGCGATCCTAACACGGTCCTTGTACAGGTCCCTGTTGACTATAATGTCACTACTACTCAAACCGTCAGCACGATCAGTAGGGTCAGAACGTCTTACTACCCAGCTGCCACTCAAGGCGACCCCAATACAGTCTTGGTCCAGGTCCCAATGGACTACAACGTGACAGTTACCCACACAATCACAACTATCAGTCGTGTCAGGACAACATATGGTCCTGCTGCCACTCAAGGAGATCCCGGAACGATCTATGTGGACGTACCTCCCCAGTACAACGTCACTGTCACATCAACTGTCAGTACGATTTCGAGACCCTATACAACCTATTCTGCGCCCGGCACACAAGGTGATCCAGGAACCATCTGGGTAAGGCTGCCACCTGATTATAATGTGACAACTACTCAGACGGTCCCCACGATCACTCGTATGTCTACAACATATGCGCCACCAGCTACACAGGGTGATCCCGGAACCTTCATTGTGCAGGTCCCCCCTGACCGTAATGTCACCACTACAGAGACTGTTCCCACGATCTCTCGACCTGCTACCCGATATGTGGCCCCGGCTACTCAGGGAGATCCTGGTACAGTTGTGGTGCAGATGCCACCGCAGTACAATGTCACGACAACACAAACGGTATCAACTATCTCTCGCGTTGCTACTACATATAACCCACCAGCTACGCAGGGAGATCCCGGTACTATCATTATACAGCTGCCCCCCTCATACAATGTCACAACAACGCAGACTGTTTCCACGATATCTCGAGTTGCTACTGCATATAACCCTCCAGCTACACAGGGAGATCCAGGTACTGTCATTGTGCAATTGCCACCCTCATATAACGTTACAACAACGCAAACTGTGTCAACTATTTCTCGCGTTGCTACCGCGTACAACCCTCCGGCCACCCAGGGAGATCCTGGTACTATCGTTGTGCAAATGCCCCCTTCGTACAACGTCACGACAACGCAGACCGTTTCAACGATATCTCGAGTCACAACTGCATACTCAGCTCCCGCTACGCAAGGTGACCCCGGAACCGTCTGGGTCAAGGTCCCTCGTGAGTATAACGTCACGACAACGACTACTGTCTCGACTATTTCCCGTCTCACAACTACATACGCACCCCCAGCTACTCAAGGTGATCCGGGCACTTTCATCGTGAGAGTACCTCCCTCTTACAATGTCACCACAACGCAGACTGTATCAACCATTTCACGTGTTGCAACTGCCTACTCGCCGCCGGCCACCCAGGGAGATCCCGGTACTGTCATTATACAGATGCCTCCTGAGTACAACGTCACGACAACGACTACTGTCTCGACTATTTCCCGTCTCACAACTACATACGCACCGCCAGCTACTCAAGGCGACCCAGGTACCTTCATCGTGCGGGTACCTCCCAAATACACCGTCACGACGACACAAACAGCCAGCACTATTACCCGACCTACTACTGTATTTGCGCCTGCACAAACTCAAGGCGATCCCGATACTGTTATCGTGCAATACCCCCCTCCTTACAACGTTACGGTCACCACAGCTGGACCGACAACGCTTACTGCACGATACACTACATACTCACCACCTGGCCAACCTGGCGATCCCGGTACCGTCATCGTTGAGATGCCGCCGAGTCGCACAGTCACTATCACCACAAACGGCGGCACTACAATCTCTACCCCTGTTACTTCCACTCATGCTCCGGGCGAGCCTGGCGACCCAGCCACCGTGGTCATCGCAACTCCAGCTCCCCGATCTACTACATCTACAACATCTTCCAAGCCGCTCACCACCAGCAGTACTACGACAACTGCACCGGCAGCCACTGTCTCCTTCAATTGTGACGTCTACGGATATCTCATGCAGAAGACCGCTCTCTACCGTGTCGAGATCACTTCTGGTAAGACGACTCTTATCAAGAGCGATGTCGGTCCTGGTGGTTGGATCAACGCCATCGGTTACAACCGTTTCGACAACTACATTTACGGTATGCACATGGACGACACGGGTTCTCAAGTTATCCGTATTGGTGGCGATGGTGGTTGGACACTGCTCGGTACTCGTACCAATGACCGCCTCGTTCAGATGGGTGATATCGATAACCAAGGTCGCTTCTGGATCTCGAACCAGGGAGAAGGCTGGTGGTGTATCGATCTCATGCCTGGCTCGTCTACTTACGGCAAGATTCTCATGAGCGGTACCGCCAAGAACCCTCTCAACTCTGCCGATTGGGCCTTCGTCCCTGGAGGAGGAGACTTCATGTACTCCATCATGTACGACGACCAGGGCAAGACATCCACACTATGCAAGTTCAGCCGTACCACATACACATGGACAACCATCCAGGGCTTCGGTATGATCGCTGGCCAGAACGTATGGGGAGCCGCCTATGCTTCACAAGACGGAAATCTCTACGGTTCAGAGAACACCAGCGGTCAGATCTGGAGGTTCCCTATCGCACCTTCGGTGGGAAGTCCCAAGTTCTTGGCAACAGGCCCGTCATCGTCCTGGAACGATGGTGCAAGATGTATCGACAGTCAAACCATATAAAGCTAAGACGCATAGGGTTTCGACACCTAATCCATTTCCTATGTCTGTTTACAGTCGGACTCTATAAGAAGTCACGACCCGAATTCGTTTCCTATGTGTCCACTGTTAGACCCTCGAGTCCCAGACCAAGAGGGTTCTGACACGAATTCGTTTCCTATGTCTGTATCTGTACCTGTATATGTATCCGTATACGATGTATAATAGCTAGTTATTATTGAGATTGCTAGTGTTTTTGCTTCCATAAATTGACAGCAGTTATCTTGTTCAATTATCTTATGCATTGTCCACGCATATTCGCCTAATGCCACAGAACTGTGTGACATCCATCAACTTACCACATGTTATATGGTAGAGGGGCGGATTCGGTACGCAACAGTCTTGCGTATTTCTTTACAAAGTAGATATGGATGTCCGTTATCTTCTCTTCAAACAATCACTCGGCTTCAAAGTCCATTATCTCATGCGTGTCTCAACACTGTGGTCTCACAAAATTGATTGCACCAGCTTATGCTACTTGCCACTTGGCCTACTTCAACGCAAGGGGATTATCCTGCAAGAGAGCCGTGACAAATTTGAATTAAGATTTTAAAGTCGTGCTTTCCACTGGAACGATGTCATTTGAATTGCGTGAGAGCAATCTGGGGCAAAGTAATAGAGGCAGTGCTTTAAATCTATAGGCACTGTCTCCGTACCACAAACGGACACCTTCATCTGCTGTATTTGCGCCCAACTTCTCCTCTGTCACTATCACTACCCAACACCGACTTAGTTGTATACGTGTCCGTAGCATTGCTGTAAGAAATTTGTAATTCGAACAACGTTTAAATCAGGGTTACGTTGTGCTATGCTATCTAAATATACTATCGCAAAGATTCTTAAACAACGTTCACTTAATTCTTGTAGATCAAATACCTACCCGCCTCCTAGTAACCTAATTATAAGCTTGCTATAAACCTTAGAACAAGTTCGCTATTCATTTCGACACCACTGTTTTCCCACTAGAAGCGTACAACAACATCGTCTGCGATGGTCTGAGGGTTTCATAGCCATGAAAGCTTCAACATTCTCATGCTGATATTTGAGAGAGTTTAGCTCAAGGCATGAGGCTCGGATTAGAGAGCTTCAATATGACAATTGGAAGAAAGAGTTCTCATAGTCGTCAACTTGATCTATCTTGTTGAAATATCACATAAGGCTAAATAGGTCGTCTTGCCAGCAAGCTCAATCAATATATCGGGGCTATTGTATTCTTCATCATGGCCACGCCAAATAACGTGTTTTATTCCTACTGCTAAACCTCGATCAAGTTTCTTTTCTAGGTGTCTGATCTTCTCGTTCTCAACTCGCACCGTTCACATCTTTCAAAACTTACCCTCCCTCCCTTTGAGCCACCTATCTATTGCTTACTTTCCACTAACGGGTCTCAAAGTCTGAAATCTGATAGAAATACTTCAAACCTTCCATATCTTCAAGTATCTCGCCTAACAAACCAGGGGAACATGAGAGTAGGCGATCTGACCAAGCCAACCAGGAGCACATTTCTTTGCAATCTCCAGCAACCGCTCTAGCCTTATGAGCCATCAATTCAAGGGTGCTTTCCAGATAACTGGCTAACTGATTCCTTCACCATTATGTTATCACCTTCATGAAACCCAGTATCTACTAAAGACGATATAGGCACCGAGCGAGTCCCTGCCCTGTGATCTCTGAATAACCAATCCACCTATTCGCCAGATAGCGGCCTCTGGGCAGCTTACAGGGAGTCGAAGCATATCGTGGAGACGCACTTTCGCTTGCAATATGATAAGAAAGCTGGCAAGGACAACAACAGCCCAGGCCTGAAAATTCAGAGCCATAAAAATATTACGCAGTTGGTGCACTTTCGAAGCAAAGACTCAAAGGACTGCTATTCCATCATTTTGCCTTATCAAGATCTACTCGTATTCCAGCCTGAGGGGGCGATATGGGTCTGCACTTACGGGCTCACAGCAACTGAGTCACAACGACCAAGAATATTGCGATAGAGTTTGGGCAACAATGGTGCAGTAAAGCAAATAAATCAGACTCTGGATAGAACGGCCATTGGCCAAGTTCCGTAACAGCTCACCGTAGCCAGCTATGCAAGACTGACGGGCCAAATCGACACTTTCTGGTTTATTGATTACCAGTTCAAGAGGTGAGCTAGTAATCCCCTCAAGGAGCTCTGGAGCCAAAAGGTCTTCCGTCCAGATAGACGCCGTTTCTAGGTATACCATATCTTAGGTTAGGTGTCTCTATAGGACGACATGTATCAGGTCGGCGAAGGCGAGCGGAGGGACTGCGAAGGTTGTCTCATGTCTGTTGAATCAAGGGCTACAGAGCTATGTGATCAGAGCAACGAATCTTGCGTGCTGGACGAACAATTCCAAGTTTTTGATCCTTAGCATGCATCGGAAGTGCTCAGGTTCGATTCGGTTAAGGGATAAGGAGGAAGCCAGGAAGACGTGGAAATATATAGATCATAGCAACTTGATGGTTAAGTAAGTATTCAGGGGGAGAAAATCAAGGATAAAAAAGACACCAGTATCAAACCTAGGTCGCTCGCCGAATTTCCATATGTTTCTCAGCTCTTAGCTCAGAATTTCGCATCAACAAAATTCAAGTTTTCAAAGGAAGCTTCACAACCAAATTTCTTCGGAGAATCCTCCTCAACTCCCTACTCAGCATCACCATGAGTCACTCAGCTCCACGTAACCTTCCGCAGGCAGAAAACAGCTTAGCAATTCCAGCTCATGGATTTAAGCTATACCCTGACGTGAATAGATTAAGGAAGATGATCCGTTGGTACGTTGACACAGCAAGTGATCAACAATCAAAGTCAGGGGCGGAGCTTTTGCAGCGGTTCGACTGATGAAGCTCAAGGTCCCAGGAACAATTTACAAATCCAACGACATGTCAGGAATCACACCAAGGATCCCCCTCTTAGAGAAATGAGCGGTGAATAATCAAGTTGACTCCAGTGCTTTCGTCCACCTCCTGTCTCCATATGGTTAGCAGTTTTCAAACGTAGCTACTCATCACTTACCATGACACAATCCAAGAACTCCTTCTTTTACCCGCAAGCCCTCATGACTCTTCATCGCACGTTTGCCCCTTTCAGTGATATTCTCCAAGTGTCGTCTTTTTTTTCCTGAATGAGTCACTTCTCTTGTGATAAAAACATGTCAACAGGACGCGCAAACTTAACTGCGTCAGCCTCAAGAACCTCTTTAGACTTCACCGCTATAGCCTCAACTCCCCGTCGGACTAGTCTCTTTGACCTACAATGTGTAAGATCCACTGCGTGAGATGCGCCGACTGCTGGAGCCTGTTCGTCAGGTACATCGTTACTTACGAAAGGCCCCGCTACCCTACCAACACCTACAATGAAGTTCAAGCTATCGACGACGCCTTGCCCTCAGATGGCTGTATTCGCTGCTGGAAGAGAAGGAACCAGAAGTTTCGACGCCCAATTCAATGGATACTGAGGAGTTATCGCTCCGAGACGAGCCAAAGCATCCGTTCTTAGGAAGACCACGAGGTTGAATAGGCTAGAACGTCAGCATGTATAGATTGCGTGGGGGTTTAAGCCGTCGCAGTTTTGAATGGATTCTTGTGTGTCTTGGCATCTCAACACGGAAGCACAGGGGGACCCCTTGCGTGTCTGACGCCCGCGTGCTTTGTTGAAGAAACGGTTATGCATGCATGCATGATGTAGGGCATAGCTGGCTGACTGGCTCTATACTCAGAATGGCATAGCCAGCCGATGGAGGCCATCGGGTGGTCCGACAGATAGTTAAGATATCTGCCCAACTTTAGGTAAGAGAACTGAAGGTTGAGACTTATAAGCCCCGTGGCTATTCGTGTTCGCTGGTTCGTCAAAATTTATCGTGCGTGCGTGCGCAGTCAGTGGCCATTGTGGCAACAGTACTCAAGCTCAATCTTGACTGCCCTCGGCGAAAGCTATAGAATGTTGCGTTCCAGTCGATCAGAATAGAATAATCGTGTTCTTCGTAGAATCTTCTAGTAGACGGCAGTTGACGATATGACGTCAATGAGGCATCTCGACACCATCACAGCCACTCCCCCTCAAACCACGTGCACACCACACCAGCAGCACAGCACAGTATGAATTACGACTCTTCTGCAAGATCCATGCCACTGGGTTTAGCCAAGTATGACTGCATCAATGCGTTGCAATACCCGGAGATGGCTCCGGGTTATTATTGTTTTTAAATTGGTGCCTGATTGGACCCTGGGCTCGTAGGAGTAAACTCTCCGCTTGGAGTAAGAAAAGACCCGACTGAGATGGCTCGTATTTCCGCAATGTAGTGCGGAAATCGCATATCGCATCGCATCTCATCTCATCACACAGCTGATATGCATCATTTTGCTAGGGTAACTTATTCCCCATCCCCAACGTCACGATTCACCCCGGAATACCCTCTCCGACTTGACTTGACCGCTGAGGCCGCTTAAGGCCCATCCACCACCACCACCGTGGATCAGCCTCATTGAACACGATTCATAAATTGACCACTGGTGTGATGAGGAGTCCTTCCGGTTTGTCAAAGACCGCTCACCGCCCAGCCTCTATTCCCCTGCTTTTGCGGGTACCCTAACTGTCTGTCAGTCCATGCTTTGCAAAAAATTCCAAGACCAACCCCAAACCTGAAAGTGTCTGGGGCAAAAATTAAACGGCCGCTGATGTTTCACCCCTCTAAATGGTAAACAGGGGCCCCTTGAGTGACTTCCAATTCCGTCTTGTATCCGTGCTGTGAACACAAACGCAGTTCAAGCCAATCCGAGCCCTACCAAATGATGCATCAAATTTTGAGCAATGAGCCGCGAAAGCGCTTGCCACTAATATCCGTTCTTCAACCTGCTTCAACTCAGCATCAAGTTACCCCTGTTGGTGGCTGAAGGTGGCTCCGCGCTTGTCGAACTTGGTAGTGGTGACCCAAAGGAGCAAGATCTTCAATATGCAGCTTTATTATCTTGCAACTGTTTCCGATCTCTAGCCCAATTGACTTCGAGAACTTAACTGATGGGATGTCGACAGCAGTTACGCCACAGCGTGGCCCACCACCACCCGTCAACCACTGCCGAACCCAAGCAAGTGATAAAGGAATGTGTCACTTCCAGTAGCACCGAGTCCAGCTCATTGTGTCTACCGAGGCTTTCTAGAATGTCCTATGATTTCCATCCGATCTGGAGACCAAATATTTGCATTGGGCAGACTCTCATGATCGGGGAACAAGCTGCATGGCCAGGCTATCTTGATGGTCTAGACCCCGCGGCCGGGGGTCCGGTACGTGGCTGACAAGCTGACCAGAGATGCCACTAATCCTGCCTGTTAACAAGGTGCAGGGATAGCCCAAAAGACACACGGTTTTTCGAGAGATGCAATCAGAAGCAGCTTTAAACATTCGGGAACTTAATCCCTGTTCTGATCCATACACATGACCCTGGGCTGTGGCGCAGCTGAATTGAAGCAGGCACATGTTCCTTCCACGAACCGAATACTGTGTAGCAATCCGAAGCATTTTTTGAGGGTTTTCAGCTAGTTTGAGGTGGATTTGAGAAAAGGGTATTTCGACCGCATTGGCGCTTGGTTAGCCCGGCCAGTAGAGTCGATGTCGTGACGTGACGCCGTTCGATCTACCATAATAATGCTCCATTCACGATCGTGGGTCCCGAGATCGCGGGCCACAACAAGGACCCTGACGGTCGTAGCGTCGGGATCCTTAGCTCGGGCCAACCCCAAATCAAATGCCAGCCAGAGTCTTGGAGTAGTATCAATCAGTCTGCCCTTCTGTAACGCTTTTATAACATTGCTGTGCAAGACATGCTATGCTGACATGTTGAACACGCAGACAAGTCCCGTTAGCCAACGGTGCCGTCCGAAGTTCCCGTACCGATTCCGAGGTGCAGAACGCGGAGCCTGAATCTTTCGAGGCCCCGAACCGCTGGGTTTTTCTGGAGCCTTGTTCTGAGAATGGATGTCTCCAGTTGCAGCAAATCGATGGCGCGAGTGTGACGGAGAGACATGTCCGATCTTTCAGACTGGGCGCAACAGCGGCCCCGATCAGTCGGTCGGCCGACTTCAGTGTCAGTGTCAGTGGAAATGTCAGTGGAAATGTCGATGCCAATTCTGCTAAGATGTGAATGGGAATTGCGAGTCAAGCCATCAATATGTAACCTTCGAGTTGGTTCATGAAGAAACTCGTTCTCTCATGTAAGAAAAGTGGATCCAGTTTGAGGTTCGTTTATCCATACAGTACATTTTGTAAGCGCTGCATTACCGCCCCCGCCTGTCGTGCGGGTCGAGGAGCAAAAGCTCCGGCTCCTTGACGGTGCTCATCAGACAAGCGTAAAGGTAAGGTAGTGTTTTCCACCAAAAGTCGCTGCTCGGCGGACGCACAGGATTTTAATATCTCTTTCTTCAAAATGCCTCGTGGTCGCATGCTCTTGTTCCATTTTCTATTTCGTGCGGTACCATCCGCTCGTTCGCCATGTCCCTCTTTTGCCACGAGCCTTCCAGGTAACGTCGCCCGGGGCCGAGACAAACCAACCTGACGTGGACTCGTCTTCTCGCCTTTTTAAGCTCCGGTTGGGTACCTGTAACCCCCTTGAAGCCCCCCTGGATATACCGGACACACTGGGCCTTGGTGGCAACCACCTCTTTACTTTCCTAGACGGCACGTTTGTTTCGACGCCACAGTCTTTATATCAGCCCTATCCGGTTACTGTCAGAAAGTTATTTTGCAACGACTCCTGAGAATTGATCACCAGTATCTTTTGTCTGTGGTAATTGTCAATTTGTCTCTACTTACTCATACATGCGCCATCTTCAACGTTCCAACGTCATTGTCCATGTCCTTCGTGCGAGCCTCCCCCTTCTCAATTGTCGACTTCGATCATCACCCACTCGAACTTTAGGAAAAATCTCGAGTTTACGATAAATGTGCACGCAGCATTCGGCTGCATGCCACGTCTGCGGGAAAGATTATCTCGTTTATGTTGAATTCTGTCACTTCTTCCATCCGCCATTGCTTGTATGCCCACAAGGCCTGCTTTTTCTTCGGAATGGTATGCGTGACGGACAGTGTCCAAGCCCAGTTTGTCCGAATAGTCTGAGAGGAGGCTGTCGGGTCATGTAAAACGCCTGTTGTATATTCAAAATCTCGACCAAGAGGTAGTTACTGCATACTCCTTGTTTCCGATCCACGATCATTCCAAACATGTCTCTCAGGACTTCTGTCCAGCTACTTCAACCTCGACAACTTGATCGATCCCTTTGTACTCTGGGACTTCGAAGTCATATTTCTTTGCGATGGATGGAGTCACAAACCTATGCAGGAAGTTAGTTGCCTCGAGAGAGCGTTGTTGATTGGTACGTACCGCCCGCCAATAAAGTGTCGGCCTTTGAAATGCTTCACTAGTGGCTTTGGTGCCGTTAGGCTAATAAGTGCTGTAGGCATGAAGGAACTGCCAAGTCCCGACTTTGGTGGACCATCTTCGATATCCCAGGATGAGGGAGCATCAACTGCTGTGACTGGCAGCTTCGTGTCTTGGAGAGCTTGAATCACAGCAGGAAATGGTTCTCGAACTTCTCCTGAAAAGCTGAAACCTAGTTGAACGGTCAGAGATTATCGCTATCGAAAAAAGTTCATATACAAACCGAAGATCGCGTCGACAACATGATCCGTCGAGTTCAGCGCCGAGGAGAAATCATCCACGAAAGGGACCTCAAGGTCTTCAAGTTGTTTTGCGAGTCGCTGGGACCAGTATCAGCAACTGTTCAGCTGTCGGATATGGAATCGAGACGGGACGTGTTTGAAAGGCTGGGTACACCCATTTTCCGGTACACCGGTTGTTACCATTCAACGATTCCCGCAGTACTGGTAGAAAACCGACAAGATAATTGTGAGAAGCACATAGCTGCAAGATCGCAGCAATGTTACGAACAAAACGTCATGCGACTTTCATGGTGAAAAACAGTGAAAACCAGATTTTCTTGGTTACCTACCTGATAGAGATCATTCTTGCTTCGTTTGGGATAGAAGACGCTCGGATTGTAACCATACTGACGAAGATGACGAGCAGCGACTAGTCCATCACCACCTGATGCTGTTAGTGAGGATTCATGGTATTTGCAGGTAAGAAGAAAGCACCAACCGTTGTTTCCAGGTCCACACGCGACAAGGATCCTACGGCCACTCTCGAGAGGCTGCAGGCGATAGACTTATGATGTTAGCAGTCCATCGATGGCATGAGCTTTGTGAGACCAAAGTGAAATCTTATAGTCAAAGGCCCATGTAAGGTAAAGTCACTAACCAGCTTGCGAAACAGCAAGTCCAGCGAGCTCCATGAGCTGGTCAATGGAGAACGCTCCAGTGCTCATGAGCTCCTGATCAAGAGCAGCAGCAGCTTTGGCTCCGAGGGTCTAAAACGATCAATGAATGAGCGAAGAGCTATATGAGAGTACCTATGACTTACCTTGATCGCCATAATGCCTTTGAATCTTGTGCTCTTGATAGTAATCGATGAATATTTGCAAAAGTCTCAGTGAAAACCAGATGCCGTATGCGTTCGAAAGATGTGAAAGTTGGGTGATTTCGAAAATGTCGTCAGTCAGGAATGGTTGAAATGTCCAGGGGGTCAAGAACTGACATCACTCGGTAAGAGGTGTTTCATCACGTTGGAGCTCCATTTGGATAGCCACACTATTCCCGGCCGACCCCACCATCTTCCGGGTGATCAAGCAACATCGGCGAAAATAACCCCCGGCTCCGTGTCGAAATTGTCCCAACCTTCAGCAACTGGTGATTGCTTTAATCGTGGTCTTCAAGTCCCCCATATCGCCGCCATGGTTGTCAAGATCCGTCTCGCCCGATTTGGGCGCCGAAACCAGCCCTTCTACAATATTGTCATTGCCCACGCCCGGTGCGTCAGCCCATGCATGATATCTGTTCAATTGAGAGCACCATTAACAGGTATTTAGGACGGCTCGTAACTCCCGTCCGCTCGAGGTCATCGGCACATACGACCCAATTCCTAAACCCGACCCTTACGACACATCCGGAAAACTTCATAAAGACATCAAGCTCGATAGTCAACGCGCGAGGTATTGGATCGGTGTTGGTGCACAGCCTACGGACACAGCCTGGAGGTTACTATCCATGGTGGGAATTCTACCAAAGAAGCAATTTGGCCCCAAACAAGACAACACAAAGGGTGTTGTGGACCAGGAGAAGGTCAGGATTCGATAAGTGGCCCAGGGGGTTGTATGATATGTACGAAAAGGCATCTCTGGGCGTTGGTTTGGGGACGCTATCACGAAGTTCAGATAGAGTCGACAAAAACAGAGAGCCGTATCAATCTCGAGGAGTATTGGGGGCTCGGGCATGCTACTGGATCAAAGACCTGTGTAGCAACTGGGGAAAGCTGTATGATGTTTGTTTGAAGGGTTCAAATCACGACGACCAATCCATTTTTTCGCTATTGTAATTGTATTGAAGCACTACCCAATACCATGTCTAACTAAGTTTAAGCCGTCTATTGAAGCTGAGACGCTGAGAAAAACATCATGTGCCCCTTCTTACAACGCCTATATCCAATATTGTCATCCCTGAGGCCGTAAGAGAAAATGATATAATTAATGAGTGACAGCAAAGAAAATGTTGAGAACAAGACACACGGTCATGACAACAGATCCGTATATCGCAAGTGCGAGGGCGAGTCTACGCAGATGATGGTGTTCGATATGCTCGAGATCCCATCGCCACTTGCGTCTCCAACGCCAGGAGTTTCGGCTGCTGCGGGTGCTGGCATTGCTAGCAATGCTCACACCACTGCGAACACTAGTTGTGCTCTGAGCCAGAGCAGCAGAGTCCTCAACATCTGAGGTGGGTGTGTCCTCGTCGATATCATCGTCTTCCTTGGCCAGTCGTTGGTGATGTATGCTATCTGGGTTACTGATCTTGTAATAAAAGAGACCTGGGAGAATAAAACTGATAGATGTTGAACCAGTGCTGCCAACGAAGGCCAGGACACGATCAAGGCTAGTGACTGAGAGAGCAGTCATATAGGCGAAGGTGAGAATGAAAGTAGTGATCACAGCGAACCGGAGGTCAGACATCGGGGCAGTGCTTCCATGATCGCCGGCTGGGGATGCTGGGAGTAATGGTGTTGCGGTTCGTCCGTTACTCGACGAGTTGCGGTTTGGTCGCCATTTCAATACAGCGTCTAGTGAAGCTCGGCATGGGTGAACCTGCAAAGGAACCGAGAAAGTGACTAGTACAACAATGGCGGCTTTTCCGATTGTTGAAGCAGCTCCAGTGGGATCTGCCTTGGTTAGCTTATGCAAATATTGGCGAGGGGTAAACGTACACATGGAAACTATGTTGCCCACAACAGCATTGCCAAAAGTAAGGTAACCAGTAATAGCCACAACAATATAAATGGACGCAGCAGAGCCAATGCTTGTGCCAACAACTCCAATAATGCTTGATGGTGAGTTATCCTTCAGTTCGTTGAGGATGGAGAACATCTAACTGTGTTAGCTGGATCATGAACTTGAACAAGTTTGACATACATTCTGATGGCAAGTATATGCAAACACAACGACTGGTAGAGCGCTCAATGTCTCAATAGCTCCGCCCCACTGGATCACTCTGATACTACCAGGGTCGGCGTGCTTGTCGGATGCAAAGTGATAGATCACCAAAACAATTAAATACCCGATGGAGACCAGCGCAACAATGCTGGTATACTTTAATGAGTCCAGCCTCCTCAGAAAGCTCAGAGGAATAATAATAAGCATAAATGCGGTGATCCAAAAGTTTCGATCAACCAGATACGGAGCGCTGTTGGCGTTGCTGAGGAAGCCCAACACCACGCCAGGCATAAGATCTCCGATGATAATCATGTAAGACACGCCAACTCCGAAGCACTTAATTGCAATTGCAGCATCGAATATAACGGCGGCGTTGGGATAGGTGATTTGCGACAAGGCAAAGAAGGATGAAGTTCCTCGGTCGAGATATCGGGCGCATCGAGATTGTAGGTAAAGACCGCAAGCGGCAGTCAATCCAGACCACAGTATCAGCACCACTCCCAACATGATACCCATATGTGACATAACTGAGGGCATGGCAAGAGTGCCAGCTCCAACAACTGCGCATCCTGTGTCAGCACGTGCCACAGAGAAAGAGAGATAGCGAACGTACTTGTATTTAGCAGGTTTACGACACTGCTGATCGTGGTGGCTTGGCCTCCATGGCCGCCATCCTTTTGACCACGACGTCGAGGTCTGAGAGATCTTTCGTCAGTGATGATGTTCCCTCAATCGGTGTAGGCAGAGCGAGATCGCCTCACCTTGACATGTCGCCGGCACTTCTAAATAGAGAAGCGTTTCCATCAGATATTGTAGAGTAGTTCGTCATTACACGGCGATAAGGTGTAGACTCGTCGAGGATTCGGCGCGATCGCGAGGGGTAAAGCTAAGTGTAGTTAGGTTATGCGTCCTTCTGCTGTTATGTAGCGTCGTAGGTTTTGGAGGTATGTATGTTCGTTATCGCTGCGTTCCTCGGGATCCTAATCCGATTGCTGACTAGGCACGAGGCGGAAAGGCGGAAAGTTGGTAGGCCAGCAGCCCTAGGCCTGATTGCGTCAATCCGGTCGCTGGTTGGTACTGCACCGTCCCGCGGCACAAAGGCCCCTGACGAACAAACAGTTCAACACTCCCGTCCGATCACGACAGACCAAAACAGTAAGTCACGAGCGAAGTGCCAACGAGGCTGTTGTGGATGATTGAGATGCAGGAGGAAGAAGAAACAGTCAGGAGATGGTTTAGTACGAATTCCTGACAGTGCCTGGTTGGGTCTCTTCTCCTGCCACGATCCTTGAAATAAATGACGGGGAGCTGCTGGAGGGTTTTGCCGAACTCATGCGGCCAATGAGCGCGCGCCAAGATGATGATTTGGCGAATCATTGGGCTTTTCTGACAAGCCATGATCCTAATCTGGGGAATAACTTCAGGGCTTGCCAGGGGCATATGAGACGAAGAGTATATAGTTCTGCAACGTCCTTATGATAAAGAGTAGTGGCTTGATATTCGACAAGTTTACATATCTAATACTAGGGGATAAAGTCTAACATTACTTCAATCCAGTTTTCCTTTTCCTTTCTCACATTCTCCAAACAAAATGCGCCGCTTTTTGCGACAACAAAGACCATGATTCTGCAGGTCTCACAATTTCATGACATCCTCCTGACCCCCCACTTTGGCCCTTGACCGCATCCACTCCGTCATTCTTCTGCCGTACTGTACCTCACCTTACCTCACCTTTAGGTCCCGCGCTTGTGCCGCGCGCTCGCTGTCACGATGGCCACCAATATGGACGAAACAACTCTTTCTACGCTCGATCTATTGGAGTCGCGACTTCTCCGTATCGAGCATCTCCTCTATGGCCAGAACCAATCACCAGCGCTGGCTCAAGACCAGTCGGCGGCTAGCCAGCTCAACAAGCTAGAGCGACGTTTCTCGATGCTCCTGTCCGATGTCCGCGTTTACCACGAGCTCATGAAGATCTGTATGTATCAGGAATATTTTATAGTTCTCAATCCATACTGACCCCCTGTCAGACAGAGCTCACCCCGATTTCTTTCATTCGTCCGACCCATCAGAGCCACCATCACAGCTGGACATCGATGCACTCCAATCCATTGTTCTAGCCTCAGCATCCGCCTTTCCTGCGACTCTATCGTCCCTTACCGCGATCAAAGACAGTCCGATTCCAGATCCTGCGGATAGCGCAGCGCTTGTGGCATTGCAGGATAGAATGAGAGCAATCGAAGCAACTCAAATCGCGCAAGCTGCTGAGATAGCCGACCTGAGACAAAGGAGTGAAATCGCGGTTCGTTCCTGGTACGAAACAGGTATTCTTGATAACTCAAAGACAATGGCCAATCTCGAGTCCCGTGTGAAGGTTGTTGAACGCCAGGTGAGGAGGGCGGAGCGAGAGTTGGAAGCTGAAGAAGAGCTATGAAAACATGTTCAAAGATACCCTTGAAATTAAGAAATTGGTTGATTTAGACCTGTTGGTAATGGGCAAGTAGAAGTACATACAACCCATACGTATCATCTGCGCCGGTGGCCCAATATATTCATTCAACGATGCATTCGAGTTCGACGTCAGCAAGTCAAAGAGTTAGCTATTCGTTTTGGCTGACTTCTTTTTCAGAGCCTGTCCTATAGGAAGGGGTGTTGCAGGACATGATTGCAGGTGAGGCTGAGCTGTATCAACATCGCCCAGTCAGCTCATCGTTTGTACTTGACATATCATGAAGAGGAGATCGAGTCTTGATTTCCCCCCGACTTTGTAATAGATTGCATCCAGATTAGCCATGAATTCCTTCTTGAAGTCCCACCTTAATATCAATACCAACCCTAGCTCGAAGCAGTGGGTATGAGCATCGCAATCTTATGCCCAGTTCCCGTTTAATGCAACTGACGTTTTGCTTTTAATTTTGCAGTAGTCTACTGCCAGGATATCCTGACGATCGTCTTCGTGGCCATTACATTGAAACTGTTCTTTGTTCTAGGTGCCGAGTTAAAGGCTGTCTTTGTACCTGAGCAGACAGTATATCATCGAGGGCTGATAAAGTGTAGGAGGATTGTTTCGGAACTTGATACGCCGACTTGGTGCCCACGCGATCATAGTGACTACATCTCTTTACAGCTTCATGTGGAAGACGATCCAAAACCTAGATACTATACATTTTTTTTGAACTTCAATCTTTTTATTCACTAGTGAAACCTCAGTTTTCCGTCTTCAATGCCCGAAATGTGTTTCAATACTGTTTTGCTGTCTCGTGGCTGAATCAATAAGTGGTAATATCTAAACCAATGTGACTTTGAAAAGATCGTGATACTGCATGAGATGACGAATTTTAACCTTCATTGGAATAATTCAGCAAGGTGTAGGAATGAAGAGTGATAGTATGAGGGTGAAGAAGGGACTTGAGGTTTCGCAAGCTGGACATGATACATATCTTCTAACTCGAGCCAATTCCGTATTAGAAGATATGCGTTCTAGCTGCTCTATTCAAACAGTCCATAGACCCGCGATTGGTTTGGCAGCCAGTTTATATACGTCATCCTTTGTGAAGCTTCCTATGATTGTTGCTACCAAGAGATGTCAAGACGTGAAACGGTTTGAGCACATGTAACAGGTGTGTTAGAAAACCTCGGATTCTGGAGTTGCCAGCTTGGAAGCGCTCCCTAAGGCATTGTCGTGTCGTTCGGCTTCACTAATTCCAGGTTGTACTACGCAACTTCTAGGTAATATCTCTCCGGCACAACTCACATGATCGCGAGTGGATCGTGGATCCGTCTGAAGCTTTGAGCTGTTGAGTCGTACCTGGCGCTAGCTGCGTAGTCTAGTTTCATGTCATGTAATCGGTAGCAAAAGAACATGTGCAAACACTACCGTGTAAGGCGTCTCATGGGCGGTACCTTTCACCACATTCAACAACATCCCACGTTCTTCACGATGAGCCTCAAGCAAGAGATATCACAGGGCCCTTGGCCATAACCGGCCCTGATACACGGACGCTAGCCCCGGGAAGTCCAGGTGATCAGCAACACCAGCGACCGTTGGAACAGGGCCTCAGCCCAAGCTTTTTGTCAAATGGAGCAGCTCCATAAACGATGCTGCGCTGTCATCAAACGATCTGCTTTGTAGCGCAGCCGATCGTCAAGACAAAGGAAGAGAAGCCACGTGTCGATGAACATGGCAAAGCAAGCCTTTGACACTGAACGTCATGAAGATCGATCGGATTGGAAAATCCGTGGCTGTGCGGCTTATCGTTCGTTGAGTTTGGTGGTTCCAGGGGGATAAATCCCATTCCGTGACAGGGGTTAAGTAAAGTTTCAAAGAAAAGCCCTTGGCAGGTTTTTGTCGGCAAAGACACAAAAGGTTGTGCAACATGGGATGAATCGTGACTCTGGGCCTGTCAGAGCCCTTGGCGGGTAGTGAGGCAGCCGGTCACAAGTTGGGTTTAAGTGTAGGACAAGAACTGAAAATTCAGGTTTGGCATTGTTGAAGATACCTGAGGTGGCGCGCTGCTGGCTTGAATCAGGTAAGTATCACATCAGGGGCTAGCAGGGCATGGCAACTTGATTATAGCAAGAAAGAGTAAACTCAAGGATTGAGCATGATCACTTCGTGACGCTGTCATGAAAGGAGGACAGAGTCCACCGAGAAAAGATGATAGATCCGCAACGGTAGCGATTAGCTGTGCCGATCTAACGGAACCGGTTTAGAATGATCAGCTGTCGCTGGGGTCTGATGCAAGCAATTGCAAGGCATCAATATCAGATCTTTTTGAGAAGAAAGCTCGGACAACATTGAATTAAAAGTTCAACTTCTGTGTTGAAACAGCCCGAAAAAGTCTACCACATTTGAATGGTTGTCACGAGGCAGAGCGCACTCAATGTTTCACATTAGTGCTTTATTCGGGTTAAATACCAGCCACTCAATGATAAAATCCAATGTCTTGCATCTTTCAAGAAGGCGCACGCGAGCCCTGCTTGAGTTGATCTGCCTCTGGTCAACATTTCCTCTTGTATGAATGCGCGGAATTCGTGAACTGTGGCCCTGTGCTTGACCAGCCGGGACGGCATCGATGAAACTCCTGCGATGGAGTCAAGGCCGCTTCTCTGGCCTCACAGCGAGCCAATAACCCGCATTAGACTTGACCCTAGTCGAACCTCAAACAAGACGGGGCAAAATAGGTCAATTCGCAAAGCACATGGACGGTGTTGCCGTGGATCGAGGTATTTTGCAGCCACAGTCTGTTGAACTGGGCTGACTGCTTTGGAGACGAGTCAGACAGAATTCCTGTCCAGGGCGCGTTTAACGTGATGATGTCGGCTGGGGTAGGCTGGGGTTTCCAAGACAGTGTTTACTCTAACTTTCACTGGACAATAGTCACAGTATCATCCATTCCTGCGAGAGCCTGGATGAGTGATAGCAGCTGAACATGCCAGAATAAGTTGAAGGTTGCCTGCACTATACACAGCTTTGGCTGCTACCATTTCTCATCTTGAATATTGAAAGTACTGTAACGAATATCGACACCAATAAGTCACCACCAACAAGCAAGACATTGAAACGAAACAATTGCTCTCTATCGTCTCTAATCCAATCACGGACTCGGCTTGTTAAACTTGTCCGGCTTCTCTCCCTCTTTGCAAAATCCACCCTGTCACGGTCACGACAGCTTCTCCAGAGCCCTGAACTTGGGCCCGAGCCAACGAGCAGACGAAGCGCCACAGACAACAGGGGGCAGGGCATGATTTGATTTGCTCAGAGCACCCGGAACCATCGTCTGCCTTTCATTTCCCGATAGCCTGGGGCCCAGCACAGCCGCAGGGAACTCTATAGTGGATTTGAGGCCCTGAACCTGAACGACACCCACTGGTCATATTAACTTTCCATCGATTCCTGAAATCTCATCATCTTTTATTTCGACGAGTTCTTTTCCTGGCAACCAAATTCACTCATTTCTATATCATTGATTGATATACCTCCCTCTTCAATTCGTCACACGGTCTCAATACGAACCGGAATCGGGCCAAGACTGCCCTTGCTGCTGGATCAGGCCCTGGTTGTGCTTCAATTCTCCCTTCCCCTGATTCCGTGCCCTTCCTGTCTGACTGTGACCGCGTCACGTCTGCCACTGCGACGCTACACACGGCGGTACCTTGTTACTGGTCTGGTTACCAAGAAGTACAGTACGGCCATTACTTCTCATTCGTTGCAACACTCATTGGGGTGGCAGTGGCTTTCATTCAGCACAGAACTGTACTCGACAGCCACTTGTTGTTCCTCATAACAGCCGCGCGTATTTGTATCTTGCACAAGTTGCACGGGCGGGCTGTTGTTATTGTTTTCACCATCACAATTTCCTCGACCACGTTTATCGACTCGGGCTCCTCACAACTTTGTTCAGCAGTTGCATCACGCCGCAATATCCACTATCTCGAGCGTACTGAACCTTCTGTGCCCATTGTAAAAAGGTCCCCGGTCTTTCGCTGGGCTAGAACTGAACTGGACTGGACTGGGTTGCCCCTTGTCTCCGCGTTTTTCCCCCTTCTCACCCGCAGCCAGCGCATCCCGCCCATCCCATCCACTCAATCTGTCCATTCTCTTCCCATTTCAAACCGTCCGTTCAATTCAATTCAATCATTTCCACCCTCTCCTTCTTTTCTTCCTTTCCCTCCCACTGAATCCACTCACCTAAGGTAATCTTTTATCTCAACCGCGAGCTTGGGTCATTCCACTCCTTTCTTTTCGATCTTCTTATTATTACCTACCTATTTCCTGTCTTTCGACTTTCCTCATCTGTCGCGACCTCCCGCTCGTCTTACGCCAACCGAAATCCTACAAACGATCGACACTGTTTCACTTCGCTTGGCTCTGCACAGCACTGCAACGAATCGATTCCGGCACAGCCTCTTCGCTTTACATCGCTCTTCCTTCGACGAATGCTCCGGTAGCAATCGAGTCTTGCTTACGCCTGTTTGTCAACCGACCATTACCAACGAAGAAAGCGCGTGCCCTCACTTTAGCATCAGCCTCGATCGCCAGCTCGTTCGACACCGAAGTTCCTTATGCCATCGTATTCTCTCAACTCTCCCTCGCTTCAGAAAATGGATCACTCAAGAATGTATGGCCAGCGCAAGGGCATTCAAATGAGCAACATCCTCGGCGACCCCTTCGCCCTGGCCACGCTCTCCATTAGCACGGTGCGTTCCTCTTGCGCCCCGTCACAGCCCTTCAACTAATTGACCTTTGCAGCTCGCCTGGTTTATCACCTTTGTCTCCTGTATTATTGGACGGATACAACAAAATAGCGATGCCGACCTTGCCAAGAACGACCCTTTCCCAACTTTCGTGTGGTGGAGCTGCATCTACTGTCTATGCCTGATTGTCGGCGTCTTTGTCGTCATTGGAAGCGATGCAGTTCATACCTACCACGTTGCTGTGACTGGTTATCTCGCTGCAGGAATTGTTCTCGTTTCGTCCGGAATCAACCAGCTCCTTTACTCTAACAGCGGCGCCCGCGAGGCTGCTTCTGCTGGCTTTATTCTGCTGGCCATGGTCATCGTGAGTTGTATTCCAGATTGACTTCAGGCGAAAATCTAATAAAGAGTCAGGTTATTTGGACGTTTTACTTTGGATCCAGCCCCTCTTCAACTCCCCGAGCTTTCCTTGACTCATTCGCCCTCGCCAAAGAATCCACTACGATTCATCGATCTACTATGAACGCCTACGGTGGCCGCCCTGAGACATCCAACTCGGTCCAACCCCCTCAGATGTACACTTCCGCTCAGCTTAATGGTTTTGAGAACCCATCACCTGTGGGAGGTATCTCACAGGTCGGGGGAGCACGCGGATCAGCAGTCCCCCAAAGCTTTACCAACTCAGTTATGCAACAACAACCACCGCAAGCCAAGCCAAACAACTCTCCCGGCAACGACACCGAGGTCGTGCCACCCACTGAATATCCCTATAGAGCAAAGGCCATTTACAGCTACGAGGCCAACCCGGATGACGCCAACGAAATTTCATTCTCCAAGCACGAGATCCTCGAAGTATCAGATGTTAGCGGAAGGTGGTGGCAAGCGCGCAAGGAGAGCGGCGAGACGGGTATTGCGCCCAGCAACTACCTCATCCTGTTATGAGCAATGATCCATGCATGGATTCCCCGGGATACCCGTTCGGCGATGTGCGATATATCGCCCGTCGAACACCGTCAGACCCACGTACGGGCTGCTCGTTCATTGTTTGTCGCATTTTAACGTTTTTAGAGTCACGACTCGGCGATTTGGTTTCAGCACTGGGATGGGAAATATGTTGGATGGAGTATATTTGGGACGAAAAACCCCTTTGTGTTATACCTCGGACCACGGCGCCTGCAACTAGGCTGTTCTTTTCACTTTGAATGTCTTCTTTTCTACTGTCCTCACTTATTGTTGTTCTTCGCTTTATCTATTATCCTCGGAAAACCACGATATTTCATTCGGTTAAGGTTTCTCACCCTCTGACGGAGTGGCATAGGCCCGCAGCCACACCGGGTCGTCGGGCAGTAAGTTTACGAGGAAACGTGCTACTGGACCTGCGAGCAGGCTGGGCTTTGTATGGAAGGGGTTATATTTTGTCAATGGATCTGGGTTGGTCAGGTGCAGATATGAATAGTACCAAGCAAGCTGTAGTTACAACGACGAGGGATCAAGGTATCCCTTCGACCTAGTGAACACGATGATTATTGGAATGCGAACTGAATCCTCGAATTCATCAATTGTGAGGTTGGGCTGGGGCTAAATTTAGGATCTGCAACTGGCGGGACCATTCAACAGCCATTGAGACCAATGCATGTGGTGTCAAGGTTTTACTCAGGAACGCGTGGCAGTTTCTTTGAAAAACCGGGTATCAATGACATGTCTAATCTAGCCTACCTGAGACTAGACGACGTACCGTTCTGGAGCTTGGGTCGTGTCCAAGTTAAAGCAACCACTTGCCCTAAGTTCATCTTGAACTCAGTACATAATCCTCCGGCTGCATTCCGCGTGTTTGTCGCTGAGGGGGGATGGCATTGCTTGATATGTTGACGACGCCGGTATGTGCCCGGTGCCAATCCCACCTGGCTTGCTCATTGATCGGTGCGACTTCACGTCTCGGCCTCTTGGACATGATGCGTCGCCTTGGAGATCTCGCTGCACAGAAGGACCATATTCCATAGTGCCTCCGTTGAGCTGTTTCTTCGTTTGTCGTTTTTCTGGAACTCAATACCGCCTTGACTTTTCACCCTTCCAATCTCTTCCTGAGCTCCCTCTCCTTCTGTAGCACCTCCAGCTCTAATCTCTCAACACCATAACGCAGAGCCTCCTTGCGCTGCCGAACTGCTCGCGCGCGGAGCTTCTCCTCTGCAGTTAACTTACGACTCCCGGTTCTCTGCTTCTTAGACTTTCCACCGTATTCGTCGTAGTCATCGTCCGGGCGGGATAAACGACCCTGCTGGAGCTCTGCGCGGGCTTTGAGTGTTTCGATGCGACGCTCCTGGCGCTCGATCTGGGAGTCCGCGCGGGCAAGAAGAAGGGCAATATACGGGCCAATTTCGTCGCGTAGTGAGGCTTCGGCTGCAGCGAGAGTGGGCTGTGGGATGAGTTCGTAGTGCTGCGAGGTGTAAGTAGAAGCAACGTAAGGTGAGTGGAGAGACTTACGCGGACGGTCTTGAGGACGTTGACTAGACGGGGAAAATCGGAGACGCCATTATCAAGAGTCTCAACGGAGGATTCGAGGAACTTAAGGGATGTGCGGAGAGAGGAGACGCAATCGGAGTATGTCGAGAGGTTGCTGGCGGCCATGATGTTTACCGTGGGGTGTTCTGGTCGTTACTCGCGGGGTAGGTTGTTGATACGAATTGATGCTACAGTACAGTACTTTTCTCAATGGTTTGTGGAGTCGTTCGTGGTCATAGGTTCTTGGTGTTTGTCCCTGAATTAGTCATGCGCCGGGTATCATAAGCGCCTTTGGATTGTTGTGATTCCACTTGATGATGCGGAGCGCGAAAGTTGATAAACAATGACGACGGCGCACGGGCCAGTCGCTTAATTCGCCCTCAACTGCTCTACCGAGCTTCCTCCGACTACAGCTTCAACCTCATGTCATATCATGTCACTTCAAGATTGAAATGCATTGTTTTTGAAAAACATTCTTTTCCGTTCTCTCATCGAGCCTGAAAGCTGAGCCTAATTGTGAGAGTATGATATTAAGTCTGGATGAAATGTTCTTTATGAGAAGTCATGATGACTTCGAATTTATATTGATCCCCAACCATATCTTGAAATAAAGATTGGCCGGCGTAAAGATTTTGCTTAAACTTATTCTACCTCTCTTGACGTTTCATATCTTCAATCATAAGCATAGGCCCGTCAATCATATTCCGGACGAATAGCAACTGGAAGTGTAAAGCACAGTCTTTGTATAATTCAAGACAAAAGGCTGAACAGTATTATTGATCCCCAATTCAGAAGTCTCGTCTTGATGTAGGAATCGAAAGAAGCTTTTTATATAATAATAATGCATAAAATATGTTTACCTGCATTTGATGATGAACTCTGGCCATCCCCTAACTTATGAAATAAGAAAAAACTTCCAGGTTGTAATTGAGCCTACCTGTATTTTCGGTCAATAAGTTCCCATTCTAAATAAAATCGATCAAAGAGATTATCTTACAGCTTATCTAAAGTTTCCATTAGCAGTTCTATCTCGGCAGCAACAGCAAATTATGATCGGAGATGAAAGCTAATATCTCTAATGCCTACTGGACGTCACTTGGTTGCATGTTTGTCTGCAGCCCAATTCAAGATGTACCGACTTTCTTGGCCGGAGAAGTTTAAAATCACTCCGTGTCTGCGAGTTGCTGAATATGTCGGATGAAACCCTCGATCTTCGCCTTTCGGTCCCCTTGAATATACCTGGCCAAGGCTAGCGTCCATGATTCAGAATTTCACTCGACAGGCTTTGGACGGTGCAAGCTATGCCTGCCCAAGAATCCCTATTGTTGTATGGCTGACGGATCCTGATAAAATACAATTAAAGAAGTAGAGTACTAGATCGCACTTCCCATACAGTCAGCCAACAAACACCAGTACGAGCCCTCTATTCAAGCAATATTATGAAGTTCTTACACCAGGTTTCATTGCGTGTTACAAACTCACACAGAGTCACCTTGTTATCGGAGCTGCAACGATTATTAGTATTTACTTCGTGTAGAAGATTCGACTTATCGTGTTTCCGGTTTGTTCTAGGACCTCAATGTGGGTTCTGGCCTGAGAGCGACGGCTGGTTTTTGGAATCAAATCAGCATGTATCGACTTGTAGAAACCACTACAGATGATCTATATTATCGACCTGGACTGTCCTGAGTGGGATCTCTGTTCCTTTGCTTTGGCTGTATTCAGGACAGTTCTGGGCATCATTAGAATGCCTGTGGCTGTGGAGTTAAGTAAATGGGCTTCACGGCTGAAATGGTATATTCGCATGAACCTCTGTATCATGTTTTAAAGAGGCTTCCTAAGACATTTGCCACATCAGGAGATGTTATGTGACGAAGCAAAATCCCCTGCTTGTACCAGCAGACATCATCCTGCAGACTGGTCAAGTAATTACGGGCGGTTGATAGAATCGATACTTCTCGAATGATTATTCAATGGGCTACCTGTTGAGTCGTTTTACATGTTTTCCAGAGTCTCGTATGAAGCAGTTATGTATTCCCCAGGCTGCACTTCAATTACTTTGGCTCCTTTCTCAAGAATGACTTACATGAACCTCGATTGATCATGGGTTTTGGCCAACGTCAAAGCTGGAAACTCGTGTTGAACAACGGGGATATGGAGATATAATGGGCTCTTATGTGGTTTCAGTGCATACTACTAGGTGTATATGATAACCATAGTCTCAGAGGACATCTCTGAATGTAAACTTATGACTATTGCTAACCTGCAATATCATCAATTTTAAGACATCTAAATAGGTAATGGGAGTGGGAATTTTCTCTTTATAGAAGAATTAATCAGCAGTAAGAAACAGAAGAGGTTCAAACTGCTATACTCCAAGGCATAAGGGATTCAATTAACAAACCTTGCCTGATTTTTGAGCTATAAACCTATTTCATATCTCAGGTACCTTAGATGCAGCAATTTGGCAGGAATGACAAGTACTCTCCTTTATCCATACTTCAAAGATACATTGTTTTAAATACGTCACTTACAATACTTCCCCAATTCCTACATATCAAGGCTACGCTCACTCACCCCATTCGAGCCACTATTAGGTTCACCAATAAGCCAATCATTCTGGTAACTCAAACTTGACTGGCTCAGAATAAATACACAAATACCCAAGTCCAGGATCATGTTATATTCTGTAGATGGCGTTTGAGCATTATGATCTTGGCTCGCATCGCTTTAAACAACTAAGGTAGCTTGAGACCTTTTGCATCCTCTTATAGAACTATCTGCGTCCTTATTGAGTAAATTACACTTGTAGCTAGTCTGCAATGGGGCAGCGCGATTTTGGCTCATTAAGAGAGCCCCAGGCACTCTAGAGCGCAACTCCACGTATCAGAATCAAAACATCTTTCCTTCTCTGTTCTTGTCAAGGTTTGCGCGCAACGTCTTCCCTTTGAAGGCTTTACTTCCTTTAGACTTCGTTTAGAGCTCCCACTGCCCATTATGTCATACAAATGTAAATTGTAATCAAAGAACAGTGGCGCCGTGTTCTGTATATCTGCATGTCAAGTTATTGGTGGAGTGACCTTAATAGCTTCTTTACATACAGCCTGGGCAATCAAACAGCTACCGCATGACATCAAGTCTACTCCTATCTTGCAATTTTTCTGCGCGACTTTCCGTATGCAATCCATCATCTTATATGAGTTCGCGGAGGCAGGCCGAGCACTAAGTGACTTCTCAAACAAGACGATATGTGGTTAAGTTATTAACTAAGTCTAGGTGCTTACGGAATATAAATATAATTCAAATCTTGATCTGTCTCTTATAACAACCTCTTTAAACCCTAATTTCATTGATACATTTAAATAAACATGTTAAGTTGAAGCTAGTATGTAGGGATTTCTAAAACTTAAAGACCTTAAGTAATAGAGCTTGCAGAGACCTGAGGAAACCGAGACACAGTATGTGATTTAGGGGTATCAGCCTTGCCTTCTAATTTCAAGAGAATTTGTATCTTTAAATCTGTATTAGTCCTTTTGGTTGTTAATAAAGAGTATAGGCATCAGTACTCAATTACCCTAAAGTTGGAGAATGGACATATACTAAGGTGCCTCAATCTAGGCTGGGAACCTAAGGTCTGTAGAGCGGTAAAAAAGAAGCACTTACAGGATTCTCGAAATAAGCCTGATTGTCACAGGATATTGTCTTTGCTTCAGTTGAGGTCATGTTAGTGGTGGTCACGTGCCCCAGAAATTGGATAACGGAGAATCCGGAATCGGTCCCACTAAATTCCAGTCCCGGCCCTGCTTCGCTTGGTGGGGACCTAGCGACAGGCAGGCAGGAGCCTCTTGCGTGAGCCTCGTCACTGAATCGACCAGCTTGGACTAAACCAAACACGCCCCCACGACCTTAAACTCATCGCATCAACATTACGCATCAACAATCCCTGAACTCGAACCCTCCAATTCAGACTTTTTCCGACAATTACAGATCTTGAGGGGGCTACATCGCGATCACCGCTACCATGTCTGACGGAGTTTTAAAGCCCGAGAAGGACTTCTCAAAGGAGGTTGACCAGCAGCTTCCCGAAGCTGAGAAGCTGGCCGCGGTGGGTTTTTGAGCTCTGAGTTACCGATATTGAGCTTTGTCTGACGCTGTATATAGTCCAACAACCTCCAAGGCGCCATTGAGAAGCTTGCTGCGCTCGAGAAGCAAACCCGACAAGTATGCATTGGCACACGCCTGCTCACTCCTCTTCTCCGCTAATCGAGTCCTAGGCCTCCGATCTTGCGTCCACATCACGAGTCCTGATCGCAATCGTCACACTATGCAAAAATGCGGGCGACTGGAGCTTGTTGAACGACCAGACCTTGGTCTTGTCCAAGAAGCACAGTCAGCTCAAGCAAGCCATCACCAAGATGGTCCAGACCGTCATGGGCTTCCTCGACGACACTCCCGACCTCAAGACCAAGCTCTCTGTAATCGAGACCCTGCGAACAGTAACAGAGGGAAAGATCTTCGTCGAAGTCGAACGAGCCCGTGTCACCAAGATCCTTTCCGACATTAAGAAGAAGCAGGGTGATCTAAAGTCCGCCACCGAGATTCTTTGCGAGCTGCAAGTCGAGACCTTTGGTTCAATGGATCGACGGGAAAAGACCGAGTTCATTCTGGCGCAAGTTGAGCTATGCATTGAGAGCGGAGACTGGACACAGGCTGCTATTCTAGGACGAAAGATCAGCACCCGCTATCTTTCTCGCAAGCCTAAAAAGACAGCCGAGCAGCTCGAGAAGGAGCAAAAGGAGCGTGAAAAGAAGAAAGCCCGCGGCGAGGAGGTTCCCGAGGAGAAGGAGGACGACACAACTGATCTGAAGCTACGTTACTACGAGCAGCAGATCATCCTTGCCAAACACGAGGAGAAGTACCTCGATGTGTGCAAGCACTATCGGCAGGTTCTAGACACAGAAGCAGTTGAGGAAGACCCAGCCAAACTTCGACCTGTATGTTGACTGTTTTTGAAGTACCAATCCGCTTTACTGATCTCTGACCACAGGTCCTGCAACGCATTATCTACTTTGTCATCCTAGCTCCCTATGACAACGAACAGCACGATCTTCTCCACCGAATCCACAAAGACACCCGTAACTCCGAAGTCCCAGCTGAAGCAGAACTTCTGCGACTCTTTACTGTTCATGAGTTGATGCGATGGCCCGAGATTGCTAAGAGATTCGGCCCTCACCTCTGCAGTACCGATGTCTTTGACGCGCAACCAGGCCAATCTTCTGACGACAAGGCCCACCAGCGATGGCAGGATCTGCGAAAGCGAGTGATTGAGCACAACGTCCGAGTTATTGCCAAGTACTATACTCGCATCCAGATGAGCCGCCTGACTCAGCTCCTTGATCTTGCCGAGGACGAGACAGAGAAGTACATTAGCGAGCTTGTAACTTCCAAGACTGTCTACGCCAAAATTGACCGACCCGCACGAATTGTGAGCTTCGCAAAGCCTAGAGATGCTGACGATGTTCTCAACGAATGGAGTCACAACATGAAGAGTCTCCTGGGACTATTGGAGAGAATTGATCATCTCATCACCAAGGAGGAGATGATGGCACGAATCCAGCCTGCTAAATAAGATTAAGGAGTAAAGGATAGAGCGGTTCATAATTCATGACGGTTTGGGTGGTCTGTAATTATACAGGTTAGATAGTCCTCGGGATGAGGATATATGACATGGCATTTGGTGTATTCATCAAGTCTATCTATTCGTTTGTGTGTCTTAGTCTATATGTGTTTTGGGCCAAATAATCGAATGAGAATGTCGTAGCGAAAACCATTCCTCAACAGAACTCGTCCTTACAGCTCCGCTTTGGGCTCATTATCTTGGCCATGCTCCTTGATGAAGCCAGCCAGCGGCGCTGCCCACTGTTTGGACACGGGCACGTGGTGACCTCCTGGGTGAACAAGTACAAGGGGGTCTTGACAACGATCTGTGAGAGCCCGGCTTCGACTCTCATCAACCACTGTGTCGAGACTGCCCAGGAAGTGCAATGAAGGTGTCTTGATCTTGGGCTCATAGCAGAACTGAAGCGATTCGGGAGTGGCCCAGAATCCGGAGTATGAAATGACGAACTTGAGAGGCTTTCCAGAGTTTGCCTCTCTAAGGCCTCTCGCCCAGTCTCCCTCCTTTCCTTCAGGCAGAGTGCGTTCCGGCTCAAGAGCAGCTGCTACAAGGGCGGCCATGGCACCACCTTGGCTGAAACCGCACACTGTATCGATGCCCTCTGCCTCCCGAATAGCCTGTCCAACGGTAGCCATCCCCTCGTCGAAAAGTCGGTAGTTGCCTGTGGCTTCATCTTTGCGGAACCATGCCCAGGTATCGGGTTGGTAGTCCTCGGGCTGAGGCTCTTCAGGGGGTTGGTAACCGGGGATATCTTCTGGGCTTAGACGGTTGGGACCAGTGGCATAAAGGAAGACAGGGAGAATTGAGATGGGATTCAGGAGTTTGACAAGTGTCTTCTCTAAGGCGCGGGTTTTGGCACGGAAGAGAGCGCCAGATTGTGTGAAGCCTGGAAATAAATGTCAGTGAGGGACTTGTGAGATTATGGGCGAGTCCAGGGTATGCTGAACATGACCAAAAGAGATATGGAAATGCATCTCTTTACATGGACGTCATGAAGACTCACCATGAAGCATGAGAATCTTGACCTCCTGCTTCCCTCCATTGCCATTCGGCTTGGTTGCTGCTGTAGCGGTCATTGTAGATAAGCAAACTTTGTATGAAGAAAAAGTGAAAGATGAGGCTCGTCTAGTCGTAATTCCAGTTGGTCTAACAGCAGAAAGAATACCAGGAAGAAGACGCATCTATAAGGAATGATGAAATGTTGAAGCGGACTTAGGTCGGTGTTGATAAGAAGGTTTTAGGCCGTATGAGTCGAGCGTGGAGAGCAATAATGACAATGATTTGTCAGTGGGAGAAATCAAAGGGCGTCGGCCGTTGCTTAACATGACGGCACTTTATCCCCACTACAAACATTGTCGACAATCCAACAATGGCTGGCTATTCAAGGCCTTTGAAACATGTGTTGTTAAATGCGTAGTTTCACCTGATAGTTGAGGTCTATTATGAAAGACCAGTTTCTAATACAGTATCACTCTTGCCACCAAATTCATGACTTGACGCATGATCCTCGTTACAGGAGAATTATATTCAGAGGTCTATGGAAGTAATTGGATCCTCTCACATGAAATAGAGCCATCCACAGCACAAAGTCAGTATAGAAACGAGATAGCATGTGGCCATGATGATGGACCGCTACATCCACATGAGCTTGATAGCCAGTATGTCGCGGTGAGTATTGGGCCATAGTTCATATTCCTTGCACAAAAATAGAAATAAACCACGGAGCATGATGGTAGATTTCAGAGTGAGTCAAGGGTTTTGCACATATCACATAAACCAGACCAGACTTCGGTCTTGATTTCCAACACAATCGGACATCCGGAGTTCGAGGGTATTCGCCGTTCGCAGTTGTATCCATGGGCAACTTTCGTATGATCGTTGTATAGGTCAATTAAGCCCCTTTCGCGATTCTATGATACAATTCCATCTCATGAACCATGGCCTCGCGTTCGAGCGGATCGATTATGCGTGCCAGCTGGACGAAATCCCATTTCCTTTCCATCAAACTTAGTGACCGCCAGACTTGGCGTTGGGGTTGCGGGGGTCGTTCTTCCACTCGGCAGCTGTTAAATCTGATTAGTCGTCGCTCTGTGCTCACTTTATAGGGGTCGTACAGTTCATCATGGCGGACTGGGCAGAGTTGACGCCGTAGGCAATGACAACACCTATATCAAGAATCAATTGCTGTCCAAAACTCATCGAAAGATCAATCGAAGTCGGGGGCGCTGGTATATGATCGGGAGAGAATCGTTTCGTCGGACGAATTGTGTAATTTCACGTACCGGCAGCGAAGAAGGGCCAGTAAGGCTTCACTATTAGAGGAGTCAGCGGGATACGTTCACGTCGGCGCAGGCGGACGAGTCGCAATTGAACGTACAGAAGGGAGCGTTGAACTTCTTGAGGGGTTGAACACCGAGCCAAGACATGATGACGGATTTCGTGGGTATCGTAGGAGGTAGGTTCGGTTTGATGGACTGTATCGCTTCAAGATTGAGATTGCTACAGAACGAGCCTTTTTCCGAAAGACAGAGCTCCGAGCGGGTTCTGCCGAAGCCGAGCCCGGATGGTTTTCTGTGTGCCTTGAGGCTAAGGCAGAGAGTTTGAGAATTGCTGAGTAAGATGAGTACGTACCTGGCCAGAGCTGAGGAACAGCAGGCCCAACCGAACCCCGCATTCTTTGACGCGCTAAGCTTTTACACGTGACGACTAAGCTGGGGTGACATCATCAGAGAGCTCCCTAAGCTCCAGCTTTAAGAAGGGAGTGTACGTACTATAAACCATCTGATCTCATCACTCCTGTCTCCCTCAATCAAATCAGCCTATTTTGTCCTTGTTTATCTCTCAAAGGCTCATAGAGTCTGTACTCGTCATACTCGTCGTTGAATACAACCAAAACTCACCCAATAAGTGCGGGGTGAATTATACATTCCTGGGCGTGTAACCGAAAGCCGTTCCGTCCCTCCAACTCTCAGCTGCCCAATCGTCCACCAGCTTCGCCCTCCTCCTTAGGTTTGCCAGTGCCAGGGCAATCTCAACCAAAAGGTGCTTTGATACCACCTTGACGCTTAAACGCCTGCCTTCCCGCTTCTGCTGTGCCCTCCCAGCATTTGATTGCCACCAATTGTGCCGCATCTGACCTTCTGCTTCCGTTTCCTCGGTGTATTTTCTCCTTTCAGCATCTCCCCTGTCTGTCTCGGTCCCTCCAAGATCTACAACCGCACAACTCCAACGTTTGACGTTTTAAAGTTGTTGTCATTTGGAAGATCGCCCGCAATCTCCCCGCGCCCGCGCCAGTGTCAGCTTTATTAGACACGAATTGCGCCCCATCCACCTCGAGACTTTACATCTCCATTCCTCACCGCAACCAAAGCTCTAAGCTCCAACCATCCCAAAAATGCTCAGTCGCCAATTTGCACGCGCCGCTGCCGTCACTCCTCACGCAGGCGTGCGAGCTTTGAGCTCGACTGCTGTCCTTAATGGTCGTACACCTTCGCTGGGAGATGTCAACCCTACACACGCAGAGGTCGATAAGTTCAGTCAGAAGCAGAAGGAATTCCGCGATCACCTGGTCGAGGCACAGAAGAAGCGAGAAGCCAGTTCGTTGCCCTCTCACCCGCAGTCTGCTAACGTTCCTTTCCACACTTCGGTCGAGGGCTCACAGAATGACCATGTAGGACGCTCTGAGGAGGTGAAGGAGCCTGAGCCTGCCCGTAAGGCGGGCCCTTTGACAAACCTCATTTACGGTACCAAGGAGGGTCGTGAGCTCGATGCTCAGCTCGAAGCAAGCTTCAGTCAAGTTCTTGCCCGTGGCAAGTACGTCCATTCGATCGTTCTTCACGAAGTCAAGCCTGAGAAGGTTGATGAGTATGTCGATCTTGTTGGAAAATGGTATCCCAAGATGGCCAACGCCCCCGAGAACAAGGTGAACCTGGTCGGAAGCTGGAGGACAGAAGTTGGCGATTGTGACACCTTCGGTAAGTTGTGGTTTATTTTACCATGCTCTCTAACTACTAACCACTGTAACAGTCCACATCTGGGAATACCAAAAATACGAAGGTTACCACCAGTCCCGATACTCAATCACTCACCACCCCGAATTTGCCGACTTTGACAACAAGCTAAAGGGCCTGATCAACTCCAAGAACATCTCTCTCATGCAAGAGTTTTCTTTCTGGCCAACCACTCCCCCACGATCGCTCGGCGGTATCTTTGAGCTGCGTTCTTACACATTGCACCCCGGTAACCTGCTCGAGTGGGAGACACACTGGCGACGAGGTCTCAAAGCCCGTCGTGAGGTTATGGAGGGTGTTGGTGCTTGGTTCGTTCAGATTGGTGACCTTAACACAGTCCACCATCTATGGCAGTTTGCCAATCTTGAGGAGCGCCGTGGCCGCCGTGAGCAGAGCTGGCAGGTCGAGGGCTGGAGCGACACTGTCCACAAGACAGTGCCTCTTATCCAGAGCATGAAGTCAAGGATTCTTGTCCCTATGCCTTGGTCTCCTGTTCGATAAATGCCTAAGCGACAACACCGCCGCCGCTCTTACTCCACAGTATCCTGATCATCTCACCCACCTGGTCAAATCCAGGCTGAACATACCTCCTGTACAAGATTACAGGCTGTCTCTTTGCGTTTTCACAGCATAGTCCATTTTGTTTTATGTCAAGAGTCTTTACGGTTTTAGCGGAGGAGCGATGGAACGTGGATTATGGATTGCATGGACAGATGTATTATCTAGATTTCTACAAATTCATCTGAAACTGAAGAACCGGCATTCATAACATGGCGGCATGCAGTGATATCGATTTTAACGTCTTTGAAGCCATAATTCAAAACAAACTTGGGAGTGAAACCCCCCCCAATAAGATCCATTGTCACCTCAACGCCAGGGTATCCAATCAGTTTACATGCAAAGCTGCTCACATGGCCTTTCCCCTCACTTCTAAGAGTCAACACTCAGGACCTCAGCAATGTTCCTTCGCGCTTGGCCAAGCATGTGACTGAGGTAGCTAAGCTTGGACTGAATGGATATGAGACTCGGATCTGCGCTTTCGACGCGTACCTTTTCCCGGACATACACTTCCTGAATATCATCACTATCCACATCTGCAGCGGACGATCCTGGCTCCGGGGTATGGCGGGCACTGCCCCGCTTCGAGCCGCCAATGTTGGACCCCTGTGTGTTATACCGGAAAACGGTGTCCATCTCGTCATGCTCCAGCCGACGTACAGTTCCAAAGGCTAGACCGAGCTTGGTGCCAAAATGAACATGCGCATGAACAGGTTCTAGAGCACGTAGCCACAGAATTATGCAGCTTTCTTGAAGACCGAGATAAAAGCTGAGGTTGGGCCCAATTGATGGCACAAACTGATCTGGTGGACATGAGCACATCTGCCAAGCGGGATCGGAGTCTGTCAAAGGAGGTCCTTTGAGAATAGCTGATGAATCGGAGAGAGAATCAGCAAGAATGCTGAGAGTAGAGGCGAGTGAACTAGCGTCTTGTGGTTTGGATAAGATAATAGCGAGGAGATCGATGGACTGGTTTAGGTAGCCGTGTAGAGCATCGAGGCCTTGGATATGGATAGCGTTAGACTGCGATAGGGAGAAGGTCTGTGGGGGTATTGTTCGAAGCTGGAGATGTATAGTCTGTGATCGGAGGACGTCAGCTTGCAGAACGAGGCTGGAGCTGCATGCAGGGGAACATGAGCTCAACAGGCAGCCTTACGCCTTTAACAATACGAGTACCGACACGGGTGAGTGTGCCCTTTACTTTTTCGTTGCGCGGCGTACTCATGACGAGTGTACTGCCCGGATCGATAGGCGCGAGGAGCGCATAGCAGTCCTCAAGGCCATGTTTAAGATCGCGACAGACCTCGAGTGTTTCGCCGACGATCCAATCGAGTTCGCGCGCCTTGTCAAAATAGATCAGCATGTTGTCTCGACTTGACTTCTCTCGTTTCGCTTCGTCGCATGAGGTCGCAGTACCTGGGTTTCGGAGGCTTTAAGTCTGAGCTCGGCTGGCGAGACGGGAGGCCAGATTGCAATGGACATTTTGTATAGGTGCCTAGCTGGTCGATACTACGGGGAGAGGTAGGTAGGCAGCCATGAGAGGAGATGGCGGCGACGAGGTTATGTCGATGGTGGACTGATACTGATTAGGAGCGAGTTGGCGATGGACGAGTAGCCCAAAAAGTATTGACTCTAGGTGAGCTCCGACGGCAGCTTGAAGGTGCGTCTGTAGCGGGCCGCTGCGCTAGAAACGCTACCTTTGGGTTGCATGGGCAGCGCCACAGATCTGTGGCGCTCTCATCCTCTACTTTGGATGGAAGATTTTGCCATAATGGTATGAAGTTTATTAACCTCTTATAAAAATTGTTCTCAACATCTATTTCAAATTCTTCCAGAAGATATCAAGTTGAAGGTCGTTTTTCGCCGCTATTTATGAAAGTATCGAGGTAGTGGGGGGTGCCCGTATCTAAAAGGACTTTTACTCTTCATTTCCATTTATGAGACTTCCGCCTTCTTCTCATCACTTCAACTTCTACTCACGCTAGGCATCATCGATATCCAGGCGTCTTTGAACACTAAGGTGGCTAGAAACAACCAATTCATCAAAGAAGGACTCCTGGCATTTATGAAGTAGGACTTGTTCGAATACCTGCCTGAAAGGTTCTTCTGAAGATTCATCTGCCGATCAGTATCAGGCAGCCAAGTCTCATTAAAAAACGACAAGATGGCTTCAACGGAGGTTTCCAAGGTTCCAAACAAGGTATATGGCACCTTGAACAAGCTGCCTGCTATTTCAGAAGGTACGGTCTTCACAGAATACTACGAACAAGCGAATAACACTTCCTAGGCGCCCGTGTCGAGAAACGCCCCTTAACCAGGCGCCAGCCTCCAGCATCATCCAAATCTCGCATCATCTACGTGTCGTCAAAGACACCATTCATGGCTGTGGTCAAACGCGCCCGTAAACAACTTGACGCCTCACTCAAGACCACTGGCGCAGCACCAAAGCACGCGTCCTTACATTCGCGTGTCGAGGCGCTGCAGCGAACTAGCGGTGGAGATGCGGATAGTGCTGTCGTGACACTCACTGGAACGGGCAAAGCCATTGAGAAGACCCTCGCCGTCGCGAGTTGGTTTGAGCAGGAGGGAGACTGCGAGGTGGAGATCACGACAGGAACCGTCGGCACCGTGGATGATGTGGTGGCCGGTGGAGACGAGGAGGATCAGAGTCGCCTGAGGAAGCTTAGTTGTCTGGAAGTTCGGATTAAGCTCAAGTGAGATAGGTCCGCAGGCATGGCGATAAGGATTCAGGGACACGGCAGCAAAACTGTGTTGCATCAGATCTACGAGGCAAGTAACCGTGCATGCAAATCCTGGATTAGCATTGTGTTTTGCTGACACTTTCTCCAGAGAACAAAGTCCACGGCGTCCGAGTCGGAATGCGCGGGTATGCACCACGGCCACACAAAACAAGCCAATCTGACAGTACCGAGATCTAAGTTGACTTCGAGGATCGAGGAGTTAAGGGCTTGGGGGCCGCCGACCCGGATGATTTGGGTCAGCTCGAGACACAGTGATTATGAATCAATCAATCAGAGCCAAATCAAAGGCCGTCTGACATTCGGGCATAGTCCTAATAAGCAATAGAAGTTTGGTGTGACCGACTGGGAAGAATTGGCCCAAAATAGCCGCCAAAGGAGGAGAATGTTCTTTGCTTGATAATGATATCTCCGAAATCCTTTCTCATGACACCGTCGGTGTATCATGGTCCGAATAAGAGTCCGGCGTGGGTACTGCATGGAATTACATACACCAAAATCGAGATGGAATGTCAGCTTGGCGTCAAATAACGTTATTTGGTTTTGATTTGGCAGGACATTCAGTTCATCACTGCCCAAATGAGGATTAAGAAAGAGATGGGAAAGTCTCAAGATATCTACGCCGCTCAATGCATCGTCATCATCCGTCCATTTCCTCCTATTTGCTAGCCGGTCAAAATTTGACTCGGCTGTCAAAGACCAACTCCTGTAGTGCGCCGAGGGATCCGCTATCCAGTCAGGATCCCTTATGCAATGCTAAAATGTCGTTTCTGTCAAGTCATTCGGATCTTTCGCTTGCTTGTGACGGAGATTTTTATGTAACACGGTAGGCACTGCGTCTCGTGATTAGGCACGCCCTTGTAAGATGGGGACTGTGACTCAAAAAAGGACTTACTCGATAACCAAGTGCTCGCCACGCCAGGCACCACTGGCCACCCACAATCCACAGTTGACGATTTCGGCGTAACGCTTGTCGGATGTTTTGAACGTCGCGAACATGCGGAATCCATATCGTCGTGGGTCAATATCCTTGGGGGCCCGAGGGCTTAATAGAGTGTCGAGAACATCTGCAGGTCCTGAAAGAGAACCGCGAGTGCGCATTTCAAGTCTGACGAATGAGTTAAATCCAGATCTAGTGACTTATAAGAATCCATGAAACTTACAGCGCGGGCTGTTCATCACTTGTCTGGACGACAAAGGCGCCCTCAACAAGCCTCATGGGCCTAAAACCGCGTGCCTGGCCAAGATCATATCCGCCTGCCTATACGCCACACATAAAATCCTCCTCAGTCAGTCACGAATTGGATAAAAGCGTAGAATCTAGAAGGGTTGGGGGCGTGGAAAAAGAAAAAAAGAAAAAAAGGAAACGCACAATGACGCGGCCGTGGCCAAAAGATCCGGACCATACTCCGGCTGCTACGGTAGTGATCTCCTTGGTGTTGCCGGAGTCAACATGAACAGCCTCTTGATTTAAACGAACAGCGATTCGAAAGTCAAAATCGAGGGCTGGCATCGGAAAGGCGAGTCCAGGGCATGGGAAGTGGTTCAGAGAGCGTTGGCAAGCCTCTTCAACGGTTCTAAGCAATACCAAAGTATAGTCAGCAACTCAACGTCCATCAAATTCGGTATTCTGAGAAATTCCCTCCAACTTACTTGCCAGGTCCCTCTCGACATTCACGCTCAGCCTGAACTCTATATAAAAGACCCCCATCGTTGAAACAACCACTTCCTGATCCAGAATCTTGTGACTGCGCGGTAGGTTGCAGCGGTGGTATTCTTGTATCCCACTCGGCCGGTTTGTTCTGTGCTGGGCATTCCGAGGGTTGGCAAAAGGGAGTCGAGTGAGGCATGCATGTAGATTCAGAAACGTCGGTAGGGGCGGTACTCGTGGGTAACGAGAATGAGAGAGTGTCGGTTTCGGTCGCCATGATTTAGTTTCTTGGTGTCTGCGTTGAAGTTGAAGCGAGTATTGTATGAGACGCCTTATGGCTATCTAATGTCGCAATATGAGAAGTCGGGTATGTTGGAGACCTTATGATATCATCTGAGTACTATCGTCGAATAATTGAAACGTTTGAGGCTTGTAAAAGTGAAAGGACGGTTGAGTTGGTTTATATAACGTTATTGCTCGCGGATACCGAGTCGGATTGATGGCGGGAGCGGCAACTATTATATGGTCCCGTCGGCTTGGCTTGGCTTGTGTAAGCGGTTTGTGGATGCAATAAGTGTCGCAATCCCCGAACCCCGAAGGCGAAGTTTAATAATGATGGTCGAGCCTTAATTATTTCGAATATTGGTCAGATCGTGTTCGCAAGATATAATAAGGTCAATACACTAGAGATAAAATGATGAACTGTAAACACACAAGAAGGCCAGGGCAAGGCAGGATAGGATCAGCCAAGGCATTTAAACATGGAGGTCAACACAACGGATAACGAGATCCATCCATTATTATCCAACCCATGGCATGCCGTAAAAAGTAAGAATTCAGGCTAGGGGGGCGTGTAGGGCGTACTGCAACTACTGAACTACACTACATTTCAGCTACAACTACAGTACGACCAAGTCCAACAAGGGCGTGGCTTCTGGCCTGTTTTGTCATGCTTGCAAATCTCCAAATTCCATGGGCGGGTTTAGGCCTCAAGTCCTGCGGTTGTACTGTAGCTTGCGGGAGAGGCCAAAGTTCCAACTCACTACTAAGCAGAACTCCTACAGGTGTGGCTGACCTGTCCAGGGTCCAATTACAGAGCAAATTGTACCAGTACAGGAGACTATATCCGCGGCTTTAGAGGGCGCGCCCCGGACGAAGACATGAAAAGGTGGGTTAATCGCCGATCCGGGTGGAGATCATGTTAAGAATCAGACCCGACAAGACGGAAGGCTTTCGTTTTGCAGTTAGTGCACTAACTATTCCTCGAGGTACAGGTACCAGTACATGCACCTATATGTGACCCCAGATCTTGACATGGTGAGTTAATCTGGCTTTGGAAACATTTCCTGTTCCATCCACAGCAGTTGAATGCTTTACAAATAGTGCCTACCCGAGCCGAAGAGCCCTATTGATTATGCAGACGCTGGGACTTAAGCCGTGTAAAGTCCGCCGAAGAGCGGGGCTTTTCCATTCGGCATCCTCGGACTGTCCACAACAACCGAGAGGCCGGGGGTGTGGCAAGCGAACGACGATAATTAGTCAATTAAACTCTGTCTGTGGACATTGAGAGAGTCAGCCAAGATTGGTATTTCTTGGAAGCTGTTGCTAATATACATTAAACGTTTATCTGAATCCCTTCGTTGTGGCGGCTGCCGGTCAAAGAGCAAAGCCCGTTGTGTCAGAACCCGGAGCTTAGAGGTAGATACTGGGCTGACAAATTGAAAGGACGTTAAGTCCAGGAATATTACCCAAAAAGGAATAAAATCATGATGCAGCTGCTAGGGCTGTAGGATCCGTCATCATGAGGATTGGTCTTGCAGCCGATTCCGCCGGCATCGGTTTGTTTTGTTTTGTTTTGTTTTGTTTTGTTTCTATGAATATCTTACTCCTGGTGTACAACAAAACGTCCATCCACCAGTTTGCGCATGGTAGCACTCGATAACGCACCTCTGCACGTTGTCAACATACACATTATGCAGATCAGAGCTCCTCGAGCTCTATGTCGTACAACATTCTTCGAAAATGGGGGCGGGAAGCTCGCTTTCGACCTCTCATGGCTGGGGTCATCATGATTACTCTGTGCCAAGAAAAAGCTTCCCCTCCATCAAGGGTGACATCCAATTCAATGTAGAGGGCTAACTTACGTCGAGCTGCAGACGGAAAGGAAAACGGAATGCCACTTGACCTAAGATCTTGAATTCCGAAACCACCAGAAACCAGAGTTCATACCGATTCACAGCTATGTTCAACATACGGATTTAACAAGAACGGGTCATATGGGCCGCTAACTTTCGGAAAGCTAAGATCCATGATACTAAAACCACCTAGAACACCAAGACAAATAGGGCGTTTATTACCGCGCGCGCCCTATGTCGTGTCCTGTCATAGGCGTATACATGGCTTGTCAAGAACATGATTTTGATACCGAACCTACCACCTCGGCAATCTTGTAACCAAATTTTCGGATTCGTAAAGAGTTCGCCGTGGATAACGATTTAATCCCGGGCAAAGAATTGACTTTGATCTGAAAAGCTGATCAACAAACAAGAATTGTTGGGATGTGGAATTGTTTCTGCGCGCGTCTAAGGATACTGCCCATGGAGTTGCTGAACAAGCACCGGCGGATTTAGTGCTTCGTCAGCAAGCATCGGTGTTTAAATTGAGCTGCACATGGATTTGGGCTGAGGCTATTCTATAGATCCTACGAGCACCATGGATATGTAATTATAATTTACAGTAAGTCCGAGCTGGCCAGACACAGTCAGTAAAGATCATTTCTACAGATCACAAGATGTTATGCTTAGCAACAATGGAAAAGCAATGTTTACCAACAACCTCGGACGACATTGTAATCATAGGTTCCGGCAATGCAATGTCTCGCTGGGAAGATACAATCCTATTCACTGATAATATGACGTTTGGCTACGGCTTGCCGGCATGAAGTACTGAAGTCGAGCTTGGCTTTTCTGGCATCATTCCAATTCGTATCTCAACCTTGCCTATCACAACAACAGACCACAAACAGAGGCTACTATGTCTAGAGCTATGCCTCTTCAATATTTTGGCAGAAACAATACCACCTTTTCTGCCATGTGCCGAGTCTCTGCAAGGAATAAAACGGAGGAGCTCGGCACTTGAGACCGAGATGAGAACTTTGTCAGATGTTTGCTCACCTATGCGAAACACAAACTGCTTCGTGAGGTGCAATTAGGTTTTACCGCTCGCAAGATTCAGGAACGGTCGCCAAATCACGTTGTATACCCATGTCGAAAGCCAAATATTTCCTGGTTCGCTCATGACGAAAAGCGTTCATTTTTCCGTCCCTCAGGGGGGGGGTTATCTGGACCCCTTAAAAACAGTCTCCGCTCTTTTCACGATGATCGTGGTCCTTTGATCGCCGACACGCAAGCTGGTTCCATTGTAACAGGATTCGAAGCAGCGACTGAGAGGCTGTAACAGAGATGCTCCACGGACAACCCCTGCCCTCGCCTGTTTCGAAATCTCCAACGTAACGCTAGAAAAGGCTTGTTCTGCAACCTTATTCGAAAGTGGCACTGTATTTCGCGATCAACAAGATGCGTCACTTGGTGAGACGAATTGCGATCCAGGATATATGCACACAGTCCGGCAAACGGCAGGCCGCACTCCTGACGGGTTTGATCTTCTGTCTGTGGCAGTCTAGCTCGGTCTGGCAAGTGAAGTTATTGCACCATTGTTGCACCTTGTGCCGTCAGCGAACCGTCCAGGTAACATATCTGGATCGAGATGAGGGTAGATCTCAATTGGACCAAATGGGTTGGGGGGGCGCATTGCGGTGTCAAAATTGTGATTAGGGCAAACTTGTTTGATTCGATGGACAAGGATGGATTCTGTTGAAGTCTGGTTTGTTTATCTCACAATTTCTTGGCGATGATAGCCTCGTTGCTATATCATTTTTCTCTTAAATCCGTATTGATCAGGAGGCGTCGAGGACCTTACTCGCTATTGCACGTTAGCCCCTGTGGCTGCGCATGTTACAGCGGTGTCCTCTCACAAGAAACGGCTTCTTCCAGACGGTTACTCCTTACAGATTCATCCACCATAGCAAGTTACTGATCACAGTATCATCAAGTTTCAGGGGTAACTTGTCTTCAAGGAGACTTGTTAATCAAGCGCACGAAAGCGGGCCGCCCGTGTCACTTCCATCAATCGTAACCTCTGGCGCTGGCTGTGCTTGCTGTCATCCAAGTCAAGGCACCTTCCTCGTCCCATCTTAGCTCCTGGATCCCATGTGGAAAACCGAAAACCGAAAACGTGAGGAAAAGATAGCCGCGTACTCCGTGCCTTCTTCCGTCGCAAGGCATGGTATCCAGTAAGGATCTCTCCACGTTCCACGTAATTGACGACGAGTGGAGGCTTAACTTGCCTTTCCATCTTTCGAATATAATCCTCTCTTCAAACCCTCATCAAACAAACCCATTTTGCACCTGTTTAATTCTATTCTCCTTAATACCTACCGCATCGAGCCTAAAGTTCCTGATACCAATCCATGAGCAGATAAAGGCCGGTTCCTCTTTCACTTTCAATTCATCTTCACCTCGCTGCTTATTGGCCGAATCTACTCCCAGCATATCGGCTGCTCCGCTTTGCGACCGCGCCGTTGGTGAGCTTACTGCACAGCTACTGTAGCATACCGAAATAATTGGATTGCGCCGCGACCTCAATTTGTCCAGGGTCCATCCAGTTACTTGACTTGTTCGCTGCGATTGTTAAGTTAGTTCGGTGTCAGCTCCACCGTCTCCAACTGCGGGCCCCTGGCTTTGGGGATTCATCCCTCGCTCGCCTCAATTTGACTGTTGTCCACTGCGATCGAGTTATTTGGCCGACATACATTTTTAAAACTTCTTCTTCTGTCCCATTCAGCTGCTATTTGTTCCCTTCTTGATACTGGCTTTTGCCTGGCCACGCTCGCTTTTCTATGCTATTATAGCACAGTCCTTTCGTTTCTCGACCTTCGCTTCCTACCCCTGTCCCTTATCCTGGGCATCGCTCCTTATCGACGAATTTCCAAAAAAGACTGCGACTTCGTACATACCTGGCGTTTCGATATCACAGTCGCCTCGTAACCGTCGCCGCCATGCTCAACTCTCGCCGTGCCATCGTGGCAGCGGTTTTCATCCTCACTGTCTTCTTCCTCCTTACACGGTCTCACACAACGACACCTGTCGTCCCAGCTGCCAAAGATGCTGCTGCTACCGCCGCCGATACAAGCAAGAACGATGCCCCTGCCTCGAACCAAGCCGTGTCACCACCACCCGAGGAACAAAAGGAGATGGAAGTAAAGGAGCGTCGCACGCGGCCTCGCATTGACATGTCGGGCATGTCAATCCTGGAGAAGCTCGAATACGCATATCCTTATGATGTTGCGACCAAGTTTCCAGCCTACATCTGGCAAACGTGGAAGCAAAGTCCTGATCAAGGTGATTTCCAGTTCAAGGACCATCATGCTTCTTGGAGAGAGGAGCACCCTGGTTTTGTTCATGAAGTCATCACCGACGACGTCGCCATCAACCTGATTCGCTTACTCTACGCCACCGTTCCCGAAGTCGTTGAGGCCTACCGAAGTCTCCCCATGCCCGTTCTGAAGGCCGACTTCTTCCGTTATCTAATTCTCTTCGCTCGAGGCGGCATCTACTCTGATATCGATACTTATGCAATTCAAAGTTCGGTGAAATGGTTGCCTGAACAGATCCCTCGCGATACTATTGGTCTGGTTATTGGCATTGAAGCAGACCCTGATCGCCCCGACTGGGCTCAGTGGTACAGTCGTCGTATCCAGTTCTGTCAGTGGACGATACAGGCCAAGCCTGGTCACCCTGTGCTTCGCGATATTATCACACGCATTACCAAGAAGACATTAGAATTGAAGAGTCAAGGCAAGCTAGAAAAGTTCGTCGACAGAAACGTTGTTGAGTTTACTGGCCCTGCTGTATGGACAGATGCTATCATGGAGTACTTCAATGATCCGAGGTTCTTTGACATGTCACAAAGCAAGGGCACGATCGATTACAAGAACTTTACTGGTATGGAGACGAGTAAGCGAGTGGGAGATGTGGTTGTGTTGCCCATCACAAGCTTCTCACCTGGAGTGGGACAGATGGGCGCAAAGGAGCCTGACGACCCAATGGCTTTCGTCAAACACGACTTTGAAGGTAATGAATCTCCCTGTTTGTTAGGGGTCAACAGTTACTAACAGAAAATAGGAACATGGAAACCTGAAAGCGAGCGTCACATGGGCGAGCAACAGCAACAAGAGGGACAACAGGCGCCTCAGGCACCCCAAGCACCCTTGCAATAACATTATAATCCGAAGCGAACCACAACCACGATACCTAATGTTTAGCAACGACTATGAAGATTTACTTCTCGAACCTGTATATTTCAGCTGCTACTCTTTACTCTTTTCTAATGACACACTCGTGTCCGTTTCTGGGCTGGTTTCCGCATTAGCTGTTGTTCAAGTCAGAGGTCTATCAAACTCTGGCAGTTGCATTGCGATGGAAGAGATATAAAAAAGTTTGAGGGGAACGGTACTAGACTCTATTTTGTGTATGAAAGACATTGCTAGGAAAGTCATTTGTTGCGCTTTGGGATAGATTTGTTTTCTTGATCTTGTTTTATCGTATCGTCGCCCGCTTGTAGGCAACCACATGTCTCGTGGACTTCGAAGGAGAAAGGAGTTTCTCAGGATTGTCGATTGAAGGATGAAGCGAACAAGCATATACCATGCAATTTCACCGAACGTTGAAAGAGCCAGATCTGTTCAAAAACTTTGTATTTGTAGTTGCGGCATGTGATATTCAAGGTACTTAGTCATAACAACGGGACTCGGACCGGATGTTTCAATGTTACGCTCCTGCTGCGAGTCAACGGGAAACAGCGAATACCTATTCGAATTGGGTTCCCGGCTCAAATATAGCCGTTGTTTCCGCGGTCTAGAAGCTGAATTGATGGGCTGCTACTGTTGGAAGGGAAAAAGGACGGCATTCGAACCGCCCCCGCATTTCCCCAGGTTTCAGTGGAAAAGACGATACGTGATTGGTTTATTCTGTTGAGCCGCTGAGGGGTTCGGACTCCCACTCCCGCTGCCGTTGGCAGTAGTAGTGAATAGAATGTGGAGAGCTGACGGAACTGGAAGGAGCAAAAACAGGAGAGGATGAAGGACGGTGGAAGTGGAAAGAGGGAGGTCGTGGCGATGATAGCCGAGGATCCTACGCCTCAAGGTACATGGGCCTGGCTAAAGTATCCATCGTTACTAAGGCTGAAGCTCTCACAATAAGTCAAGCTCAGAGCCGGTATACATGTCTCTCACCTTCCAATTGTACATTAAACTGATAACCCGCCTCTCCTTGTTCTACAGAGACCTTCTAAACTCCACATCCACACCAGACGAATTATCACAGCTTCCACAATGCAGACCGTGATACGTCAGAGCTTGAGACGAACACATCTATCCTCAAGAACAATCCTCAGAACATGTCAAGTGAGAACACTCGCTACATCCAATTTAAGCATTCGATGGGGTCCCAAAGACGTACAGCCTCTTTAACAACTCATACGCTCATAGAGTTTTGCTAACACATTGCAGCCTCCTCTATATAATGGCACAATCCCAGAACATTTTGCCTCAGTTGTTTCAGCTCATGGAGATCGCGAAGCTGTCATCGCTCGCTCTCCAGGTCCTAACTCCCATGAGTCAACACTAACATACTACGCCCTTGATTCGTTATCCAACAGCCTCGCACATTCTCTCTCCTCACTCGGCGTACGAAAGGGAGATTGCGTGGCTGTGTCTCTCGGCAATGGCCCTGAATTCGCAGCTTTAACATATGCCTGCTTCAAACTTGGTGCTATTCTCGTACCGTTGAACCCAGGCTTCAACGAGCAACAAGTAGCAGCGGCGCTGAAGCATCTATCCGTGGAAACGCTCATTATCGGTGCTGTGACAGATCTGGCTTACAAGCCAGGAAGAGGCCGAAGTAACCAGCACTTGCTCCAGAGCATTGTGGGAGATGTATCCGCATCCAAGATCCAGAGCGAGACGGTCCCCTCTTTGCGTAACGTTGTGGTGCTAGACAACCTGGCGAGCCACCCAGATATCAAATTCGACCTCAAATCCTGCCGGGCTTACACTCCCTACCAATCTCTAGTTGACGGCTCAGTTCATACAGTAAAGCCGGATTCTCCTCTGAAACCAAGCGATGTCATCAACATCCAATTCACATCGGGCACGACTTCGCTCCCCAAAGCAGCGATGCTCTCACATCGCGCAATCCTCAACAACGGTGCTTTGATAGCACACCGAATGGGTCTTCATGCTGATGACCGTATCGTGGTCCCCCCTCCGCTATTTCACTGCTTTGGCTGTGTGTTGGGATACATGGCTACGGCTACGACGGGCGCTGGCATTCTCTTCCCCAGTCCTGCCTTTGATCCTGACGCTACTCTTCGCATGTGTGTTGACCATGAAGCTACGGGTCTTTATGGTGTGAATACCATGTTCGTTGCTGTTCTCGAGGCTCTTGACAGAGGCAATGTCGTCTCCCAACCACCTCGTCACCTACGCAAGGGCATTGCTGCTGGCAGCAGCGTGCCTCCCTCTCTCATGAACACTTTATACGAGCGCCTTGGTCTCCAAGACCTAGTTATCTGCTATGGCCAGACCGAGACAGCACCCGTGAGCTGCATGACCAGCCCCTCAGATCCTTTTGAAAAACGAACTTCATCCATAGGCCGCGTCATGCCTCACACAGGTGTCAAGATTGTTGATCCTCTCGATCACAGCAAAATTCTTCCCATTGGAGAACGGGGCGAGCTTGCCGCAGCAGGTTATCTCGTCATGGAGGGCTACCATGGCGATGAGGCGCGAACAGCTGAGGTCCGCAAACCGGATCCAGAAGACGGAACAATATGGATGTACTCTGGTGACGAAGCTGAGATGGACGAACAAGGCTATGTGCAGATCACTGGTCGGATCAAGGACCTCATCATCCGTGGTGGAGAGAACATCCATCCTCTAGAAGTGGAGGACTGCCTTCTGACTCATGAAGGCGTACGAGAAGCTAGTGTCGTGGGAGTCCCTGACGAGCGATATGGCGAAGCAGTCGCTGCATTCGTTATCCCCGCGCGAGGATGGACACCTCTAGATCACATGCAAGATGCAGAGGAGGCACCCATAGATAAAGCCAACGCTGAAGAGCAAGGGACTCTATCAAGAGACGGGCTAAGACAATGGGTTGCGACAAAGCTGTCTAAGCATCTCGTACCCAAGTATGTTTTCTGGATCGACGAATATCCCAAGACACCAAGTGGAAAAGTACAGAAGTACAAGTTAAAGGACTACGCGAAGGAAATATTAGGTGATGAGGACAACAAGGCGGCGCAGTGATAAAGTTTCAATTAAAGTAATTCATTGCATTGACAGCGTTATAATCGAGGTATCATTCGCAAATGGGCTATTTTTCTTCTCTTGAAAAGCCAAGCAGACAGATGATCAAGTGTTCCCATCCAAAGCCCTTTAGAAATCGTCAAAAAAAAGAACTTTTTTTTGGTCTTCATTGCAAAGAAGCAATCGTCGTCTCTAATGGCGGCCGTCTATTCTTTAGCGGAGCTCTCCAATGCAGACCCTACGAGGTTCCTGGCCTCGGTTGTTTTTCGTTAGCTCCCATCTACCAAGTCGTTATGATCAAGACAGAGGGCAAGATATCCCCTCGAAAAATGCAAGCCCAAAACATAAAAGTGGAAAAAAGGTTCAAAAATGTGAGCATCACTCGGATGTGGAACGAGAAAAATGCCATTAAACTCCCAGCCCATAGCTTCGTCTAGTCGACCTGCTTCTCGCAGCCAATACGACCTAGCAACTCCTTTCGATCACTGTGGCCGGGGAGGCTGACTCCTGAGCTGCTGGCTTGTTTCTTAACGCCTGATCGACGCTCCCAGTTTCGGAGGTCGAGCTCTTCGACGCCAACTTCCTCCTCCAAGGGCTGTGCCTCTTCGTAAACAAACTCCTCTTCCTCCTCCTCTTCGCCACCCTCATCGTCACTTCGGACATCTTCAGCATCGCCTCCCTTGAGGACCTTGATAATAACGCGAACGATCATGGTAAACCAGCCGATGGTGATGACTTGTAGGAAGAGTAGGGGAGCAAGGAAACTCCACTTTATGGTCTCATTATAACAGACAAGGCCTTCAGAGTTGATGAAAGGGTCGACCAGATATTTCCAGCCAGCTGGAGGGTCGATGGGACCGACCATATTCTCGTTGTTCCCCTTGAAGCAACCAGTGGGCATGATTCGGGGAGTGTCTGCGTAGATGGACCAGCAGACCGCGATGTACAAGACGTGGCGGGCAAAGAACCACGAAACAACGAAGAGGCCAAACATGACATCGCAGACTTTTTTGAAGCCGCAATACTTAAGACACTTGGCGAGCTGAACTGAATTAGCAGGTCGGCTGATAAGCAATGCAAGGCAACTTACAGGGAGGAACAGATCAACAACGTCCATGATAACCAGGATGAAGTTACCGACACGGGTGTGGTGGTAAGTGTAGCAGGCGAAGATAAGAGCGGTGGTGACAATGTGATGAGTAAACATCTGCCAATGGTCCTTACGGCGCTCCTCAATGTTAATGACAATCATCTGCTGCAGCCAGAAAGCCCACTGGCAGAGGAGATAGGCCTTCATGAGTCCATCGAGCTCGCGGTTGGGCCAGTCGGTCCAGAGATTCTCCATGCTCATATAGTGAGGCGAAGTGCAGTAAATGTACTATACAGATGTCAGCGCATGTTTCTCACATTTTTGAGCAGTATCAAACTTACTACTCCCCAGGGCCAGAAAACAGTATAGTACACCATGAGCCAAGCTTGCTCGCTAAATCGGGTCAGGTTCTTGCGGTTGCTGATGCCCTGAAGTCGACCAATGGGTGCAAGAACGTATTCCATGGTGGCGGCGCGAAGACCGGTAAAGAGAATAATGCAGAAGGTGATGAAATAGGCATCATCGTAACCGACGCGATACTGGCCAGATTGAGAGTTGTAGTAGCTGAGGTGGAAGAATTTGTGGGTGTGTTCTCGAGCTTTGGGGATGAAAGTCTGGGCGAGGAAGATGAGAGCGAGGAGGTTAAAAGAGAGGCCTAAAATGGAAACCCGATGTCAGCTTGAGTTCAGCAATACAAGATAAAATGGCCAAATCAGTGCACACACACACGGACGCACACCAGCAGGCGATCAACCTGTCAAGTCATGGGAGCGAGGCGTTTAGGTAGCGTAGCGTAGCAGGAAAGGACCCTTAGGCCTGGGATGGTACTGTAGGGATGCCGTGCCACGCGGGGTGCTGCTCAAGTGCGACACCCTCCTATTCCCAAAGTGTCATTAACCAGGGACAAGTCTGGATTTTTGACTTGACACCCTTGACAGTTGACACCCCCACGAACATCGCTCGTTCGCTCGCAATCCATGATCGGCAAAAAAAGAGGAGGTTAGAGAGTAACGTACCGATTTGGTTCTCGACAAACCAGCGCGAGAGATGCTTCCAGGTGCTCTCCTCCTTGCGCTTAAGTCGGCGGACAAGCACTGTTTTGTTACCGGCAGTCTGCATGTAGAGTGGCCCGTTCATGTTGGGCGTGCTGTTGTCCTTCTTGAGTCGTGGTCGCGGGGCAGCAGTGGTTGGTGAAGTGGGATTGGCGGTACCGCTCAAGGCTGAATTGGGGCCCGTAGCCTCGTCTGTTGCTGTTGTAATGACAGTTACATCTTGTCGAATGATCGTCTCCTCTACAGCTGTCTCTGCGCTGGTGACAGAAGGTCCGGGGACGATCTTGTCCTCGACCTGCATGATTGGATCGCCGCTCATGATTGAGCGCCCGTAGCAGAAATGATGTATTCTCGTGCAGTTTTCGCTCCGTCTCGTGTAAGAGGATGCTGTGTCCTTTGTCTTATCTTAGACCAGGCCTGTGGTAGAGAGGCGCTGAGCTGTGGCTGTCTGCTATTGCTGAGTGGGCGGAAGGAGGGAGGGGTCCGCGGGTCGGAGTCGGAGGCCACAAAAAGATGGAAATTTGGGGGAGAGGAAGAGATCAGGGAGTTGAGTTGATTGCGTTGGAAGAGATCAAATCAATCAATGCACCTGAACTCTGAATTATTCTCGCAAGGCGGGGAGGAAACTTTCGGTGGAAAGATATAACGATGCAAGGTTCAATCGAGATCCAAATCAAAAAAAAGTTAAGCAAAGATTCCCTGTCGCTTTTCGCTTTTCGAGGTTGCGCGCAGCTAATCAGATGTCAAGTCGAGCAAAAGCCGTTGGAGTTTACCAATGGCTTTCGATCTCAACAAGCAAAACTCAACACAGCGAATGGCAAATGCGATGCCTGAAGGTAATGAGTATGGAGGAGGAGAAAAAGTAGGAGGAGAGGAGAAAGGGAGGAGGAAAAGTTCAAGGATCGGGCAGCCAAAGGAACCTGAGAGAATGGGATCCCGATGAATTTTGAACCCCCGAGAATTAACTTGAGAACTGGCTGGCTCTAAAGAGGCTCGTAGGGGGTAGCGCACTGCACTACACCCATGGTAGCGGGGGTATTTTACGGGGAGTAGGCAGGCCAGTTCCAGTGCCAGTGCCAGTGCCAGGGTGTCCACCTTCACTGTACGTACCTTCTGCAGAGCTGTTAAGGGAGAAGTGCCCCACCTCACAGCGGGCATTTTGAAGGCGGTGAGCGAAGAGGTGCAGCTGGACTGCATTGGCACTGGATCTGATCTGAGATTGTTTTATAGAGGAGGTATTGCTGTTAAACCCTATTTTGCAGGCGAGAATAGGAGAAACAAGAGCCAATCGACCACCAATTGGATAGACGAGTATTCATTGAAGCTATGAGAAGTGCTGTGTTATTGCCCCGCAGTGACAAGAGGACAGTTCCATGAATCAACCACCTTGGTTCTCCTTTTGATCAACAATATTTCAGCACATCATTCACTGCAGCCCGCGCTTGTCCTCCTCTCATCCCTGCATCAGCAGAACATCCATATCCATTTGAGCAATTCCGTTCCGAATAAGAATAAGGTGGATGGATGTCACCCTCCACCAGTAGAAACAAACAAATATTAATTATATACTACCTACCTACCCAAGGTACCACAGTCTGTCCTGTCCAGGCCTCATTCCAAGGAAATTTCGAGATTCTAGATGGCCCTGGACTAAATGGAATGGCCCTAGCTCCAGGGGACGGAAGGGGTCCAGCCACCGTTGCTCAAAGCTTTCCATTTCGTTGAGACGGAGAATAAACCAATGGGAAGAGGCCATTCTCGCGTCCCCTTATTCAAGCTGCCCCTCTCTATCTTGTTCTCTCATTGACAGCCAAGGTTTCTTAAGCTTTTAGCTTGGCTAGCACCCTACCTAATCTGAGGCGAGGACCGTCAGAACTGCACCGTAGATCTCTCTTGGTTCAATACCCGAGTTTACCCCTTTTCCTTGTGCCAATTACATCCACATGCGGGCCAGTGGCGGCTCGCTCCCGTAAAACCCTAGTTTTTCGCATTGGTTAAGTTTGGTGGGAAGATGTGGAAGCGAAAAGTGATAAAGTAAAACGATAATTAGGCACGGCACCAAATTTTATGCGTCCAAGATGTCATTCTCGTGTGATATAGATGCGCACTACGCTTCTGCAAGTCAAGTTGTTAACTTGTATGGAACCCGGTGAAATGCCGCCGCAAGGCCCATGTTCAGGTCTCTCATTGATTGACTTATCCCCCGCTATGGGGCCCGTTGGCTGCTTCAGAACCAGCATCTTCTGGGCTGATGATGATTTCCTCAGAATCGATTGGCCAATTCATGTGGTGGACTCATGCAACCTCGGTACGGAAGCACGGGCTGAAATTGAGATGGATGATTTGACTCTTTTAACTCTGCCCTTGTCACTTCTATTCAAAGATTTCCAGTTCGAGTCAGTAACGAAGAAGAGAGCTTCTTGGAACGTTGACGCAGCCATCATGCACATGCAGTGTTAGCTTATTTAAACCTCTTGAAATGTCAACATCTCGATCCACTGTCGAAGCGATCTCCTCCACCGTCTTTTCAACACGAGACGGGTCAATGGGTATTGTTTCAAGTTATCTTGCATGCCCCTCTTGACGCAATCAACCAAAGTTCTTCCAGCTTTGTTTACCCGCAGTTGAGGTATAGCTGATACAGATAATCTACAACGTATCTTTTCAGAGCCCAGTGCTTACTTCTATTAACCGCTCTATGACAGTAAAGGCTCGTGATCTAATCTATGTTTCATTTACCGACTACAGCTCGAACGACTTCTACATAAAGCTGCAATCTTGCGGAGCAATCCTCCACATATGCATATCTAGCCAGCCAAATTAAGCTGCAGATCGCTTGTTGGCCGTGACATGCTGGCATGTTTCTATAAAGGTCGATATGAAAATCGGCGTCGGAGTCGTTCACCCCGCAATCCATCCGCTGACTACTTTTGATCAAACTTGTAATTGGTTACTTCAACATACACTGATAATTGCTATTTGTTGAGTTCATAGTCTTCAGTTTGCGTGCCATTGCAGTTACCTCACAAACCTACCTTCAGCCCGGGTGGCCGTTATAAGAATGAGGTAGAAGCTTCCATACTTTGAAGTCTAAAACTTAAGGCAAACAATAGCCAAAACTTTTGCTAGTTTACTACAGTTAAGTGATTTTCTTAATTCTATGATCTTAGTTGGGAAACTCGAATGTTGCACTGCCTATCCTAGGTAAGTAGTTGAGATGGCTCAAAGAATGGCGATACGTCGATTGCTGGTAATCATAACACCACCCCGCCGTCGTCATCTTCAGAGCCGAACTTTTCCGTCTCATCTTCATCTTCTGAAATTTCGACGTCTGAAACATAGCAGCCTGTGAAGTTTGAGTCATCATAGCTGTATCTTCTTCGGTGCTTTGAAGATGGCCAGGGTTTGTCATCCCAGTATGGACATTCGTCTTCTTTTTCCTTTCCAAAGCTTTTCGAAGCCATGACGAGTACATAAGCGGTCATAAAATAGCACACGCTTACTCGTTGCTATCAAACGAGAATGAGCTATGTCGTGCCCACAGCTGTATAGGCCGCTGTTCGAAAGATCATGAATGTTTGCACCCATTCTCATCAGACGGCACAGAATATTTAAAGAGGTGTCTCGTTGCATACAAGCTGATAAAAAAGGGCATCATGCCTTCTTTGCTGCGCCAATCATTAAAACTTACAAACGGGGTGATAAGTTGAGAGTTCCAGACCAAATCGAAGGTATCCTGGAAGCAAGAACTCTGGAGCATTTGCAAAAGCTCCTGTGTTTTTGCCTTGTCTCATGGGCTTCAAAACTCGCGAACTTGATGAGAGAACTTTGTTCACCTATAATCTTGAAATAGAAGAGACGCAACCTGCGAGAATTTCTCTTTGAATGAGCGGAGCCACCACCTTTATGCTGGTTTCGCTTTTTATTCGCAGGTAAGTCACTTATATCTGTAGTCAGTCAAATTCCCTTTGCCCGGTTATGCATTGTTGCTCATGTCACCCCTTAAGACCATCGTTCGTTGTCTCTTATGAACCATGAGATTAGCTATTCCGATTTCGATATCTGCTTCTTCCTGGGTTACCTCCTGGTCTAACATGATGACGGCCAACCGATAACTTTCGGTGTCTATTGAGTCAGCAAGAATGAGTGACATTTAGAGGCATGAATCGGCTTACCTCGAGAGTTAATAGACAGCGTATCTTGTCCGAAGGAACGAACAAATCGACGGAGGCCTTTCTCCAAGTTTTCTTCTTGCATCTGATCCGATTTATGTCGTTTTCGCTCATATCCACCTGGAGACGCTTCTAGATACGATGGCCCGTTCTGTTTCTACGTACAAATAACATAGGGGCTTCCCGTCAGCCCTGTATGCGCCATAGCAGGCGCAGTTGTCTGAATCACTGTCTTCAACAATACTTGATTGAATGAGCATAGAGGCGATATGGACATGGCAGATCATCAGCGCGCAACGATCGGGAGGGTGCAGATTGCATAGGAACCTAGACATTGTCTTCTTTTGCTTTTGTGAAAATGATCATTATAGTGATTAAAGACTGTTCTTAGAATAATTAGTGTCTTTAAATCGAGACTGTCGTATCGTTTCTCAAGGTCAAGCTCAATGCTGAGATCAAGGAAGAAGTCTTGCTAATCGAATAAAACTGCAAAAGTATTCAGCCTCATAGGGTGTAAGGTTTGAAGGGACAATCTTATGTTGGTAGGAATGGCAAGTCTAAGCCTAAGTCTCGGTATAAATCATCTAAGTTCTATTGTAGGGTATTCTGCAGTTCTGCTCAACATAGGAGTCCTGTCTCAAATGATAGACAGATCAATCGGCGTCAGATGTAATTCAGTAACTTAACATTACAGTTTAACAAGATATTAAGATCGAATAGAAAGATCCTAAGGTTAGTAGTTATCTAAAGTGACTAACTACCTTATTCAAAGTTTCGTAGCAATATGTCATGCTTTCCAATTACTTCATTGGTCATATTGATAGCAAGACCCCACTAATCGCCTACCCGTTACTTCCTCTCACCTTACATCACCATCATTGATTCAACTTCAACTCATTCATCAACTTTTCCATGCATTTATCAAACTTCTCAATGGATCAAGCAACTCTTGACTTTGGTCAGGCCTTGGACTTTGTAACACTCTTTGAAGACGAGACATCTCGATGGGATGCAGTCACCTCACGCAATACCAATGCGGATGGCTTCTTCGTCTATGCAGTTCGCACTACCAAGATATTCTGCCGGCCAATCTGTAAAGCCCGTCTTCCCCGCCGAGCAAACGTCTCATTCTTTACCCATGGCTACGATGCCCAGAAAGCTGGCTTCCGTCCTTGCAAACGCTGTAAGCCCGAAGTAGCAGGGTTCATGCCAGAAGAAGCAGCCGTACGAAAGATCCGGGCGTTTGTGCAACAACAAACAGAGAAACAGGGCGATGCGGAAGTCAGGCTGAGCCTGAGTCAGATGGCGAAGCAGACTGGGTTGTCCAAGTGGCACTTTCATCGAGTGTTTAAGAAATGTGTTGGTGTGACGCCAACAGAATATCTGAGAAAACAACGACAAGGTCAAGGGGCCCAGAGTTTGTTGGAAAATGGAGAAACAAGTTGGATTGATAAACTGGACTTCGAAACTCTGGGCCAAGAAGACTTTGACTTTGCTTCTTGGGATGAATCTGTGGTTGATTCAGGGTACGCAACTACAGAAACACCATCAACAACTCTCAGTGGCAGTCCATGGTCTATCGAGGAATTCTTAATATGGCCAGAAGAGAATCAATTGATGCCTGCCTGAAAATTTCTCCTACAATCAGTCCTTCAACTTGGGCTAGTTGGGCTTGCGTTGCAGTTCTGTGTGATACATGGAGTAACTCAGCTTCAAGAGCAGTGACCAAAGCTCACGACAAACACAAACACCGTCCCAGACTGGCGGCGCTTTGCACAGACATTTCTGGGCGTCTTGCACGTGTTGTTTCTGGTGACCAAAGTTGAACGGCGTGGGTGGTTTCGGTAGCGTTTCACATCTACAACACATTTGGCTGAACTATTTACAAGGATGCTCAAGCGAGCCTCAACCGAAACCCCAAAATCACGGCAACCATCTTTGCCGGTCGCAGTCTGTGCATGACGATGGTATCGACTAGGCAATTCCCAACTGGAATTGTGTTGAATGACCAAAAAAATGTTAGCTCGACCAGACATCTGAGTTACAGTGCTCTCCAGTTCTTTGTGGACAGCACTTTTTGTGTTGCATGTTGGTACTTTAACACAATCCAACGATGCTACCAAATGGATTATCATTCGAGGCTTCTTTTTAGTCTTGAACCAATTTTGACAGCAGCCGCCCTATTCAACTGTTGACTACTTGAAAGGTACTATCTGATGCGACAAAGAACTCGGGATTTCCGTATCCGAGACTTGCGATGCCTCGGAATCGCGGAGGAGACTTTTCGCGACACATGCCTGTCACTTGGCCATGGCCAAGACGCCCGAAGACTATAGGCTATCCAGATAAGCACCTATAGTCTAGACTCTATTCTTCGACAACTACACTAAACAATGAGACGCCAACCCCATCCCAGGAGTCCTGCCAACCCTGGGGAGAATCTCAAGATGGAAACGGCGCTTACTGATATGGTTTCGTCAAACAATATCGTAGCAGGTCATGTATGATCGCCGTAACGAGGTTCAGGCTCGTTGCCAAGTTGCATTGATTCAAGCTTATTCAAATTTAACTACTCGATGGTGTTGGGAGAAACATCTATATAAGTGAGACGATCTGTCATCCAGAGTTAGAGTTTCCCTTCGATCATCATCATCACTCACAAAAGCCTCTTCTCAGCATCTGCTTCTCCTTCCCCTTTCCTTTGCTTCTTTCTGCTGTTCTGTGAACGCATTCGTTTCGACCACTCCTTCAAGTTTAATACCTTCTTTTTGCACCGCTGGTTGGTTGCTTTGATACTCTTTGTAAACCTTCCAACTTGTCACTATCACTTAATCGATACAATATTCATCATGGCTTTCTCAAAGTCTATCATCCTTGCCGCTCTTCTGGCCTACGCCGAGGCCCGATTCGGTCAAGAGCAGGAGCCCGTTGCTGCTGTCCAGGCACTTGGTGATGCTGGATTCGGTGACCCCGGTGTCGCTGCCACCATTGCTGGCAGCATCCCCGGCGCTTTGCTCGCAGCTGCTAGTCCTTGTGACAAGGTATATCATATTAGTTTGTCTTGGAAATATATCAACTAACATCCTTCAGCTTACTATCGCTGATCAGATGATCACTGAGTTGGGAACTGACCAGCAAGTTCTCGATGCAGCTATTGGCCTTGTCGCAGCTGAGACCAACTTCAACCCCTCAGCTGTTGACAGACCTTTTGTCTGTGCTGACCCCAGCCTACCAGCCACTGCTGCCCTTCGCGGCATTGTCCCTCTTGTTGACCCTGCTGTTGACGGTGCAGCCACTGAGAATGCCAACTCGGCAACCTCAGTCACAACTCCTTTTGATGCTGCTGGCTTATCACAAGCTGAGGTGATGATTGCTCAGGGGTTCAGCACCTTCACAGCTGTTGGTGCTAACGGAGATCAAGTCGAGCTTGACGGCCAAGACGGCGCTGCAGCGGGTGGTGCCGGTCAAGACGATGGACAGGATGACGGCACCGGTGCTGGTGCTGACAATGGTGCTAATGCTGGCGCCGGCGCTGATTCTGGTGCCGGTGCCGGTAATGGAGGAGCTGCCAATAATGGCACTGCCCCCGCTGATGGCCAGCAGGGCAACAATGGCTCGGATAATGCCCAAGATGGAAACAACGCAAATGACGATGAGGATTGCGAAGACGAGGATAACAACAACAACAACAATGGCAACAACAACAATAACGGAAACAATGGTAACAACAACAATGGCAACGGCAATGCCAATAACGGCAATAATGGAAACAACAACGGTAACGGCAACGGTAACAACGGAAATGGAAACCAAAACAACCAGGGTGGAAACAATGGCAACAACGATAATGCTCAGGATGGCCAGGATGATGCTGCAGATGACAACAACGCTGGAAATGGTGCCGATAACGCTGGAAACGCTGGAGGTAACACTGGAGGTAACGCTGGTGCTCTCGACTTCGGTGTCTGCCAGCCTACAATGGCTCGCATCGGTGGCCTCAACGGTCGCCCAGCTGACGAGTTCACTTTCATTCCCCAGGATCCTCTCGTTGCTGAAGGCCAGCAGGAGGCTCTCAACCCCAACATCATTACCAACCGTATCTGTGATCAGCTCACCAACGTGTGTGACGCTAGTGCCGATGCTGTGGCTGCTTGTGAGGATGCTCAGGCTCAGATTGAGGCTTTGGGAACACGGGATCAAAGCACTGCCGACACATGGAACGCTCTGCTTGGCTTCGACGGTGTTGATTCTACTCAGCAGCAGGTTTGAGAAGGGGCTTTGAGAGATGATCGATCGACGGTTGCATGCTGGTCATGGGGGGTGGGTGGAATAGGGTGCTTGAGTTGACTTGAGCAAACATATACGAGTAGTAGTACTTCAGCGTTGATTTAATACGAACTCGATTGCTAATAACTATTTTTCATCTGCTGTGTGATTTTGAAAATGATATTGTATCTGCTGCAACAACGAGCAGTCATGCAACGTGAGACATAGTGGCAGTAATATCATGCTTGCCCGCTATCCTATGCTTGATATGTGACGATTCCTTCCCTTTCGCTATTGTACATAGAAGCTTTTTGATGCTATGCAGAATCCTCTTAAATTACATAAATGTCAAAGGGTGAACACCAGCTCGGGCACGCATTCACTATGGAGCCCTACCAGGACATGTTCGAAAGCGGTTTCGATGCCGTGCCTAAGGAATACAAAAGTCTATCCAGCTTCCGAGATAATCGAGTCTGTTGCCCTGATGCTCCTGGCTCTTATAGATGGCCTCAAACTCGTCAAAGCTTAGTTTACCCCACCCTCCTCTTTTGATCGCCTGGGCTTCAGCAAGACTTAGGCGTTTCCAGTGTCGCAGCATGTCTGATGTGGGAGCGCTATCGGTGTCACCCTCTTCGTTTGGTACGTCGCCCTCGGGTGTGTCTGGTAAAGGCTGTGTGATGGGGTAGAATACGTGAGCTGAAGAAGTAGGTATATCTTCCAGTGTGTCGGGCCGGAATTGCGGAAGAGTGGGATCTTGTTCTTCGTCTTCAGAGATTGGCATGGTTGCCTCGGTTTCTGATTGAGAAACGGGCTCTGCCGTTCCATCCTCGGGGATAATTTCAACCGTAGTATCAATTTCGATTGCATTTCGCCCCTCTGGCAGGGCGATAGTATATCCAGTTTCAGACAAAAGCTCCTCGAGGGTCTTATCAGCAGCGGATCTAACTTTGGAGTCGCCCTCGCTTGTAGGCTTAGACTTATCATCATCGCCAGCCTCGATGGTGTCCAGTACGTCCTTGTACTTTGCTCGTTGTTCTTTGGTTTCAGCTGCTTGCACAGCAAGATCCTCAGCCGGCTTGAAAATGGTATCAAGCAACTCATTAAATGCTTGTTGAGTGACCTGGTAAAGAATCTCTTTGCCAGCATCGCGCTCGGCGTGAGGTATTCTCCATCGCGGCACGTGCTCAGAAGCACTGCTAGGAGAGGTCGTTTTATCATGCTCTTCGTCATCAGTGAGATTTCCGTTGGCAAACCTGACCTTTGAACTAGTTGGTGTCGTTGTAGAGTCGTTTTCTTCATCGTCACTAGAGGCTTCATCCATCTGGCGGAGGTCCATCAGAATATCCTCACTGCCTGCCCAGTCATCAGGGGCAAGGCCTCCTTCTTCTTCGTCGAGATAGAACTGCCGCCTCTTCCATCGCTCATGTAGTTGATTCCGTGCCATGTCTCTTTTACGTTTATCCAGTCTAGGGGCCCTGCTGCGATCCTTGGCAATGGTCTCGGCTCTGATCTCACTTTCCGTTCGTGATGGGCCTCCAGTTTCGTTTTCTTCACCATGGTTTCCATTCACGCCATCTGCGGGTCTGTCACCATCACCCTCCTCATCCTCATCATCTGTGGGCTCCTCAATCTCAGGATTCAAAGTCTCCATTATAAGGCCTGGAAGCTCCTCCAAGGTGGATGCCGGTTCCAATAGCGTAACCCAATAAGTACGATCGGTCTCACTCCCACTCAAACGGCGAACTGTTCTCCAGTTGCTATCTGTATCGTTTCTGGTGATGAACTGCCTTCTAGACCGGAATCGATGGTCAGTTTCACAGGCAAACAGGTTAGTTAGAATATCGCCGCGGGCTGCTGTATCTCCACGATCTGGCGCAACAACGTGCTCATGCCCGTCAGCAATATCTACACTGCCATCTCGTTGATATGTCTTGCCCTCGTGTCGGAACTGTCCTTCACCAGGGGGAACTCGACCCTCGCGTCCAAATAGACTGCTCAGTGGTTGACGGCTTGTGACAAGCTGTTGAGCTTCACTGCTGGCAAGTAGCTGATCCTGAAGGCCGTCTAGAATATCCTTGTGCATCTGCTTGTATAGAACATAATACGCGCGGAACATGCGCAAAAAGTCTTTGCGATCAACATATCCATCGCCATCCAGATCATAGCCAGAGAATATCTTTCGCAGTTTATCCTTTCGCTTTCTGTAGGACAACCCATGGAGAAACTCCGTGAAGCCAATCAAATCGTCGTTGTTAGAGTCGTAAAAAGAGAACATTCGGTCGTGGATGAGGTTTGGTGCTGCGTGGCGGGAGCCTCCTGTAGGAACAAGGCACCGCTCGAATGTCTTCCGATCCATTGCGACACAAAGCTCATCGGGGTCATCTCTCCATTCCGAGTTAGCCATAAAAGTCCATTGTTCCCAGAAAGCCTCCAACTCTGGCCGTTCGAATCCTGTATCTTGTGACAGCTTGGGTATCAAACTGCGGGGCAGAGTTCGTCTGCAAGTGTCTGGGTCCCCGGTATACCATACTGGCTGCATCTGTCGAGGACCAAACGGTGGTGCTGGGATTCGGATTTTGTAAAAGATGTGCGTCTTGATGTGAACTCCCTGGGCTTCGCAAGTTTCGCAAAGGTCAAAGTCGGCACAGTTTGCGCAGCGATAACGAACTCCACGGATGGGAACCATGCCACATGAATTGCACTGGCAACCTCTGTGAACGCATCCGTTTCTGCGTGCATTGTCCTCTGAAACGCGGAAGAGAAGGGTGACGATGTTGTGGCCAGTTCGTTGATTAGAAGGAAAACCGCTGGGATCGTTCCACCACTCGTCCCCGCCATCAACTATGGTCTCTCCATCGCCAAGGGGTTGGACGGGGTCAATATTGGCGTTTTCGTCACCCGGAGCCTCGGATGAGGAACTTGAGCCATCCTCGTTTCTCCGATTCCGGCGTTGACGTCGTACTGCGTTGCTTCTGTGTAGGCCACCACCAGGCAGAGACTCGAAACTTTGCGACCGGACCTGGTATGCATAGTATCCGGCTGAGAGCGCGGCCACAGCAGAAACTACGGCCACAGCCAGCCGCGGCCGGGTAATACTCTCGACGGAAGGCGTCGGCAACCACATGGTGGGCTATATCATGGATATTGCATGATGCTGAATCTAGACGTGTCAGGGGAAGTTGAAGGTCGTAGAGTCGATCGACGGAGGCTGTCGAGGCGTTAATAGGGTCGGGTTCGCGTCGGTCGTCGTTTCTGTTCGGTAGTGAAGTATAGTACGTTTGCAAGGCAATGCTAGAATGAATAACAAATCTGTTCTCTGTTTCTGATGATGACAAAGCTACATTACATCTCAATAAGCTCATCAATGCGATCAGAGCTGCGAAGTTTTGGTGGAGCAGCGGCTAGGCCGAACACGGAAAGGCCGATCGATGCTGCTTGCGTTGGGCGAGGTACGTACTTGAATAGCGGAGCCCACCCGTCAGCGAGAAAAGTGATGATGCTTGTACAGATATGGATGCTCTGAATGGAGCGATCATGGATACCTCTGTAAATCCTCAGCCCACTTTCTCACGAATTCAACTTCACTTCTAAGCTCGCGACTTTCTGCGCCAGCAATTGGGCTTTTTAACGACACAATGGCTGACGCACCGCCTTCCCTCCCGGGCCCTATGCCCTCGTCCTTTGACGGCGACCAGTATGCTTCAATTCCAGCTTGCTATATCGTATAGTCCCCGCTCATGCGATAGTCCAGGGAACTTCAGAATGAAAGACCAATGCAAAAGGTTCTCCGCAAGATCAAGGAAGAGCCATTGATCCCCCTCGGTATAAAAAACCTTTCGAACTATTTAACGCATGAGACAGCTTCTAATAGCTATAGGAATGGGCCTGACCACTCTCGCCTTTATCAATGCCTACCGAGCCCTCCGTCGCGGCGATTCAAAACAGGCGAACCGCATGTTCCGAGCCCGAGTCGCAGCCCAGGGATTCACCGTCTTCGCCATGCTTGCCGGCAGCATGTACTACCAGAAAGACCGTGAGAAGAGCAAGGAGCTCCGCCAGCTGCAGGAGCAGAAGGATGCTGAAGAGAAGCGACAAAAGTGGATCCGTGAGCTTGAGGCCCGAGATGAGGAGGAAAAGGCCATGCGTGCGAGACTCGAGAAGAAGAGACAACAGGTCCAGGCCCAGCGGGCCGAGGAGGCCAAGGCAACTGCAGCGCCCACAGAATTGCAACCCGAGGGCACCGATGCTTCCAGCAATGGAGGTATTCTGAGCCGCATTGGTTTATGGCCACAGGGCAGTAAGGAAGAGAAGAAGAATGATGAGAAGGCCGCAGCAGAAGCTGTCGAGGACGACGCCAGCGCCAAGAAGAAGAAGAATCCCAAGAGTTCTCTGGGCGATCTCGGCGAGATTATTTCCAAGAGGAAGGACTGAGCATAAATATTGTACATTAGGAGCAATTGGTCATGATGGAGGTTTGTATAAAAGTTTCGCATGCTAATTTTGGCAGAAGGATAGTGTGTACGATAGCAAACGGGCGGTACCTTCGAGTACAGCGTGACTCTACTCTCAAGCTAGGCAAATGTTAATGATTGTTTATGCTTGTTGCGTTTGAAGATTTTGAAATCTCAAGACAGGAAGTTAGTGAACCGATGTGCTATCCAGGCCACAAGAACATATGTTTGGCAATACTCAATTTCCTAGGAGCTGCTTCATGTCATAGATCCTCCGCTCCGGTTTCCTCCAATTAACCCCGCCATCTCCAGCAATGCTCGGTCAGCCTCAATATCGCCAGTTCCAAGATTAATCTTGCGACGAGCTTCCGCTTCTCGTTCCTCCCAGGCCCATTTGTCGGCTTGAGCCTGTGCTTCTTTATCGCCGCCGCAACCCCAAACTTCAAGACTTTCAATCTGGAATCGGTCCTGGAAATCATGCTTTCTCACTACGCTTGAGTGAAATGCACCTCCTCGAGATGTGTAATCATGGTTGAACACTGCAAATTCGAACGAGTCGTCAAGCAACAATGATACAGGGCCCAGGCGTAACATATCGGCCTTTCTGTGAGCTTGAGACGGGTGCGGATGAGGGCACCCGAACGACATCATGGGATGGTGCGCTGGTGCTTTTGTGAAAGTGACATAATCCTTGTTAATGGTTGATGCCGGGAAGACATCGTGAATCGGTTCAAGTTGAAATAGTGTTGTCTCTGAATCGCCAAAGCATTCCCGGTGGGTGTGTTTCCACGGTTCCCGAACGTAGACGCCAAAAGTGAGTCGATCCGATTTGCTACCATGAGGGAACCGCTTTGGAGGCAGAGATGCCGCGAAACTGCTTTCTTGGCCACCCTCCGGCTCATCTCCCAGCCTTGTTCCGCTCACCAGGAGCAGCGTGGGAGCCTGCCAGTTGAAAACCTTCGTCTGGAAACTTCCCATGGAGAAGCCTGCATCATTGCCTGAGTAGAGGAGTCTCACTCGCCGGAAGAGATCTGTCCCAGGAAGAAAAAGCGAAATCTGGGACAATGTGTTCTGATTTAGTATTTCGCTCGTGTCGGTCAATAGAGGTTGTGCTACTTTTTGGGATGAAGTAGCTTCTGGGGTATCATTTTGATGTTTGGAGAAATCTAGATTTTGCGAGAAAAGAAAGCGCTCAAAAAGACCATTGAATCCACGAAAGAGATTAGGGCAAATCACAGGTATGATGGTTCTGAAGTGGTTGTACTTGATGCCAGTTGAGGTTTCGGCATTAACGAAGGAGGCAAGAATGCTCTCAGCAGCGCCACGGAGGCCCTCAAGTTCTTCTCCAACAACGCGGCTTGAATACATCGAGAGACTTTCTTGAGGATCAAGCGGGGCAGCAAGGAGAAGCAGCATGACAAGTTTCCGGAAATTGTCGGTTGGGATCGTTGCGCCATGAAAGATTGGCGCATGGCCCTGGTCCACGGCATCCTTGATGTCAAGCAATTCAAAAGCTGTCAATACAAGGTCGTCGTCCTCACCATCTTCTTCCTCGTCGCCAGCTGCATCAACCGCAAAACCGGTCACACGGGACCTGGCCTTCTCTTTATCGTCTTTGGACTCGGTAGGTGCGATATGTGAAGTGTCTGGATGGGCTCCTGCTTCGGACATTTTACGATCAAAGACAGCCAAGCTTTTGAACAATAGTTTGGTCCTATCTGAAGAGCCCCGCGCCAATACGGTTCGGTAGCGCTCAGTCATGATGACGACCACCATAATCATCCGCTGAAACTCCAAGACCACAGGTGCATCTTGAAGAAACGGAAAAGCACCGATGTAGGATACCATGTGGAAAATCACTGGCGAAGTGCCGAGAATGTCTGGTATCTCCAGATATCGGGCGATAGTGTCCTCTTTCAGGTATCTGATAGAGTCCTGCTGATCTGCGAGGCTCTTGAAAACATCTCTGAGTGAGTATAATTCAAGAGAGGTGAAACATTTCTTCATGAACTTCTCCGTCTATGAGATTGTGTTAGCGGTATTTAGAATTGGCTCTGGTAACGCATGATAGGAGCTCACAAGTTGCTGGGTTAGCTCTTCATGCGACCGCCGTTGCGGATGCTCATCCGAAAGACTCTGACCCATTTTGCAAAGGCCACTGCGTTCTCATCACTCTGATACTAACAAATTGGCTCCTAATGAAGAAGAATTCAACAATTGATGATGATATGACAAGTTCAAGTTGACAGTGCCTAGACGACTTCATGACATTCTGGGCCCTGAGGTGAGGTGAGGTGAGGTGAGGTGGGTGAATTGCTGACAGGGAAGGTACGTACACATACGTAATGATTCGCTCCTTCCCCTGTCGCTCATCCAATCCAATGTGCCAAGCATCAATGACGGCGTCTTGATTGATTTGATTGACACGTGAATCGGCGGCATCGTCGGCCCGGACTTTTATTATGGCTTCTATTGTGGAATTTGAAGCTATTCCCAGAAACCAAGATGCCAATCATGCAACAGAATTAGGTCTCGAAACGAATGTATTCATTGTCTAGGTAGGTAGATGCTGACTTGGGTCCAGTAAACAAACCCTGCTGACACCAGACTAACAAATCCAATCGAGTACCTCTGCCTCTACTCATCTCCATATCTCCATATCTCAATCTGAATAGCTTCAACTTGATTACTCCTTCACACCATCCTCCTCTTTCTAACTGCTCTGACTTTCCGTCTTCTTCTCAGAAGTGTTCCAAGTGCCCTCAAGCTCGCCAACGAACTCGTTGCACCATCCGTTGTCTTTTGTCTTCTTAAGCTTCTCCTTCAATTTCTCGTCAGTCTTGGTAAGCTTCTTATTCTTCTCGGAGTCCTTACGCTGGGATTCCTTGTACTCGGCTTCTTCTTGCTTCAGTGTGGCTACCCTGATAAGTTCTTCCACGAGTTCGAGGTGCTTAGTGTCGTCTTTCCTTGACTTGGTAATGTTCTTCAGCCTCTTGAACGCAAAACCCTTCTTGAGCTTCTCCAACAGTGAACCAGCCAGCTCCTCGGCTTCCAAAAACTCTTTCTCGGTGGATTTGTCGAGCTCCAAGTCCTTGGCGATTTCCATGCGTACTTCCTGCTTGACAGATTCCAGCTTCAAGGCTTCCTCCTCGGCTTGATCTTCCTTTTCATCCTTGGGGGGTTTCTGGCCAACAAGCTTGAGGAGTTCTTGGTGCTCAGGAGTGCCGGCAATCTTGGCGATAGCGTCGTTAAACTTCTCGATAAAATGAGGTGTCAGCTTAGAAGCGTTGACGAACTCATGAGCGAGTGACTGGTCTAGCTTAAGCTTTCTCATGAGGGCCTGGCGATCGTATTTGTTCAGTTGAAGGAGACTTTCGAGTTGCTTCTCGGTAAGCTGGTGTACAGATCGCTCACGTATCTTGTTCTTATCCTTCGACTCCTCCTTCTTCTTATCATCCTCCTTCTTCTTATCCCTCAACTCCTGGACTTTCTTATCCACCCTCTCCATCTTCTTGACAAAGTTTTTATATTTGGGGTCTGTTTGAACACGGGCCCACTCCTTGTTCATTGTGTCCAGAAGTTCACCCTTGTAAACCGCGTTCTTCATGACCTGTTTTTTGAGACCCTTAGGAAAGTCAAGCGCTATGGCTACAATCTCGCGATACACAGGAGGGACAGATCCCAACGCCCTTAGCTGATTCTCAGTGAGCTTTTTCGGCGTCTCCTTGTTCTCGTCCTTGGTGGTCTCGTCTGTGGTGGTCTCGACCTTGTCCAAGTCCTTGAGCTCGTCTTTGATCCAGTCCTTGAGCTCGTCGTTACCCTCAGATCGCTTGGAGTTGGTGTTGAACTCTTTCAGGATCTTTTTGTATTTGGGATTGTTGTAAATGCGGGAATACTCCCAGTTAAGTTTTTGAACCATAACATGGTCGAGCTTTCCGCAATCCACAAACTCATCCGTGAGTTTCGAGGGAAGATCGAGTTTCTCTGCCATTACGCGGCGCAGGATTGGATCCATAGCTTCGATCTTTTTAAGTGTCTCATTGCTGATCGTGGGCGGGGATGATCGCTTCTCAGGAGACTTGAGCTTCTCGACGATCTTCTTGTATTTGGGATTTTTTATAACACGGGCATACTCTTTGTTAAGCTTCTTGATAAGGCCGGGATAGAGCTTTCTGGCATTCACAAACTCCTTTTTGAGTTTCGGGTTAAAATCGAGTTTGTCTGCAGCTACGCCACGAAGGATTGGATTCATAGCTTCGATCTTTGCAAGCGCCTCTGGGCTGATCTCGGGAGCAGATCTCTTTCTATTGTTTTCGGTGTCTTCTTCCAGCCCTCGGTCTGTGGCGAGGTACTTGATAAAAGGCGCGTACTTGGGGTCATCAACGATCTTAGCATACATGGCATTGAGCTTGACGATCAGCTCAGGGCTGATTTCCTCCATATCGCAGAATTGGCTCTTGCCGTCCTCATCAAGGGGCAGACCATGTACGATTCTCTCTCGGTCATATTTCTGAAGATATTCGAGGTTGCAGATTTGAGTGGCGTTGAGCCTGGGAAGTGGTGTATTGGGGTTCGGCTTGTTCGATCTCTTCGTGTGAGGCTCACGGTGAGACTGGTGATCTCTGTATGACTTCGTGTCATCTTGTTCGTGGGCCTTGTGATGTTCAGATTTTCTGTAGTGATCGATAGGCTTACGATCAAGTTTCACTCTTTGATCGAACGGGCCACGCTCGCTATCATCGTCATGCTTATGCTCGGAATGCTCCTTATACCAGTAGCTTGGCTTGTCATGTGAGTGGTGGTCCTTTGACTCGTTATGGGCTTCATGATGCTCGGCCTCTTTATCGTCATGGTGAGGTTCAAGCTTCTTAGAATGATAGGTTGGCCTATGCTGTGAGACACGATCCTTACTCAGTTTGATATGCTTCTTCTCATCATCATGCTTGTAGTCGAAATTCTTCTTGTACTGAGAAATAGGCTTATAATGCGAGTATTGATCCTTTTCAGAGTCCTCATGTTCATGGTCATGGCTGCTCTCCTTTTCATCGTGATGTGAGTCAAGCTCCTTGTGTTTATAGCCTGGCTCATAGTGAGAGGAACGACCTTCGCTCAACTTGATGTGCTTCTTATTGTCATCATGCTTGTACTCGGCATGCTCTTTATATCGGTAGGAAGGCCGGTCATGAGAATGGTGCTCTTTCTCAGACTCATGATGCGAGTCCTGGTCGTCTCTGGATGGCTTAGTCTTGTGGGGGCGTTCAACATATTTGGGCGCATTGGGATTGTAAGACGAATCATAGACGTATCTGATGGCATTGAGCAGTGCGGTACGATCTTTTTTATTGGGGTGCTCGTCCGCTACGTGCTTAGACTTGTATCCGTCCTTGGGCTCATATTGACGCTGATGATCCTTTGATGGGTTTGAATGGGATTTTCTTTCATCGTGGTGGCTGGTGTGGTCCTTATCAGAGTGATCGTGAGAAGGATAAGACTTATACCGATAGACTTGCTTTTCAGGAGAACCACGGTGCCCATTATCCTCATTGAAGAAGTCGTCGACTATGTCGAGAAGCGGCTTGGTCGTTTCTGGACCAGACTGTGGATACTTCTTTTCACTGCCAAAGTTACCCCTGTCGTGACTATCATAGTGCTTAGACTTGATATGCTCACTGTGAGGCTTAGGAAGCGAGTAGTGATTCTTATCAACCTTATGGGGCTCACCCAAGTAGCCGGCTCCCATCAACTTAATAAGCTTCCTCGCGGTTTCATCGTCGATATAATGTTGTTTTTCCTTGTCGTGTTCATCATGATGCTTCGACTTATCGTGCTGATGGAGAGACTTATGAAGGGGGTGATACGCCTTTGTTGGCTTCCTGTGTTTCTTTTCGACATCATGCTGGTACTTTGGATACTTTGTTTCATGACTCCCTTGAGAGCTTACACGAAGGATTTTAACAAACTTCGCGTTGCCATGGCCCTGCTTCTTGTCGGAATCATGATGGAGCTCGTACGTTGGAGCATGGATGTTGATGTCGACATCGCGCTTGTGGTCCATTCCATTTCGATGAATATACTTGTACATTTTGCCGTCCTTTGAATTGGGCTTGTCCTTCTTCTCTTCCTTGTCATGCTTTTGCTCATCTTCATGCTTGGGTTTGTGGCGCTGGGGGGTCTCCAACACAACATCTTTGAAGACAGGGACTTTCTCCTTGGTGCCCTTCTTGGCTTTCTTGTACTCTTCCGTATGGTAGATGAGTTTATGTTTCTTAGCCTCATCCTCATCGTCGTCGTCTTCATCATGATCGTGTTTCTTGTCTTCTTCGTCGTCCTCCTCCTTGTCCTTGTGACCCTTCCCTTTGGCCTTGTGGGCATGGTCATCGTCATCATGCTTCCTGCTCTCATGGTGATGGTCATCTTTATCGTGCTTCTCCTTTACTTCATGGGAGTGGTGGCCATGTTCCTCCTTGTCGTCGTCATTTTCATCATCATGCTCCTTCTCTTCATGGTGATGCTTGTGGTCTTTGGGCCCATAGTACCGGTGTGCAGTAATCTTGGTGATCTTTTCGTAACCCTGAAAGTTCTTCTTGTAGGGGATGGCATCATCAGAAGTTTTGTGCTTGTGCTCTGCAACCTCCTTCTTAATGTTATCTTTGGGGACGACTAAGCCCAAGCCCATCGATGCCTGGAGGGCAATGAGGACGGTGTTGGTCAATCTCATGATTGCCGGATCACTCTGACAAAGAGTAGGTGAGTAAGCTGAACGAGAGATGAGATGGTCACAACAGAGCTACGTATCCAGCACAGATGAAAGAATAGGTGGTCAGTACAAGGGGGGAAGCATGTATTTATACACAAGATCAGCCAGATCATCCTCGTGATCAGGGCAAACTTCCTGTTCCCCTCTTTTGAAAGCATCATAGCCATGATAGCCATCAGTATGGTTGGGCATAACTGGAGACTAGTCCAGAGGCGAGTGAGGGCCGACTGCTGCCGCCCATACATAGATGGCTGAGAACGCCGAGATATCTCAAATGAGGAGATATTCGGAATCGTACGGTTTCTCCTCATTGTGTAAGTTCGCGAAGGTATATCAATGACTTCTACTGTCGTGGTCCTCCAAGCCATGCTTTGACAAATAGGAAAGTGCACTGGATGCTTGATGGTTGTATACGTGATTTTGACTGGCTGGCGAATCACAACAGCAAGTTTCATTTCCATTTCCCATCGATACACGTATGGATCTTGGTAAAGGCCAATCTGTCCGTTTGATACTCCTGGCTGTAGCAGCAAGTGAACCCTCCCTACCTATGGACACAACTTTTCGGTCTCGGAGCTATCAAGGTCTAAATTCAGCCTTCTCTATAAGCAAATTGCGTGATTGCGATGTTCCATTTTTGAAGGCATGCCTGAATATAATCATCGACAAGATGATGAAAAGAGGATACAGGGCTCAGCAGAGGCGACATGGTCATTTCGGAACCCCAGATGTCAAACTCGTTGCACTTGAATTCACAACAATCGTCATCTCATGAAAGCGCAGTTCATGGCGATGCCAAAATGTAATTACTCATGATGGTAGTGCTTCTCCGCAAGCTCGTGGGTTTCGTTACTAGTTACGTTCAAGCTGGTGGAGAGTATATTACACTCCTCGAACCAAGACGGATGAAACAGCTGCCCAGAAAAGTCAAGACGCGACATATCCTCAACGAAACTGCCACATGTGGCCATATAAAGTTGTGGCCCAAGTATATTAGCTTTATACTCTTCATGAGACTTGAATCCTGTCTCCTCATTCTGTCTAGTGGAAAGAATATGCTAGAATTTCAAATATGCTTCCGGCGGGAACTTCAACGCCTCTGTCTTGGAGCCCAAAGGGTCTTCCACACATCATAGATGACACGTAGTAATTAAGTAATTTACCTGGAGAAATCAATAAGGGACCCGACATGATGCTCAACAACCAATGGAGCAAATACAAACCGCGGTCATGATGGTTCGTCGGACAGTTCCCAGGGGATTAGATTCCGCCTACAAATCTCTTCTCTTTGGTTCAACATAATCTAGGTAACTTATATGCAAACAGCGCCTATCCATCCCACGAATGATGTTCCAGTCAACACTCCTAGCTTCGCCAAAACAAAATGCCCAACTCCATTGTAAGCGCACCAAAGTAAGAAAAAGTTTGTGCAACTCGTAGCGAGAGAGATTTTCAAAACTCAAGACATGATTAGGCTTCGGTGTCCTTTGCAGAAACTTGATTGATCAAGCGCTGGTACCTAGCTTCCGCCTCCTGCTCAGCATCTCGAGCTGGCTTTGACACCCGTCTTTCTACTGGTGGAGTTTCAGAATTGCCCTTAGACGTCCAAAGAACGCCAACCTTCGCGGCGGGTTTCGGCTCTATTGCCGAGTCAGGCTTTGGTGTCGAACCGTTTGTCCTTGGTTCCTCCGAGGCCGTGCCGTCTTTCTCTCCATCCGGACTGGCTTTGGGGAGCCTCATGGCCAGGAGAACATACTCGGCGCGGGTCATATGATCCATGACATCGTCCATGTAGCGCCTGACCTCATCTTGCGGAGCGACAACTCGCGCAAGGTTCTCCAGATGGCGTCCAGATGGCGTAAAGAGACGTATCGTGACGGGCTGGTAATAGTCTAGCTTTGGGTCACCTCCATATTCAGATGTGCTTCCTTTTCGAACAATTAGGAATGAAGCCACAACTTGCTGGCCAGTCGTAGTTGGTAGATATTCCAGAATACTGAATTTGGGAAAAAGATATCGGTCACCGCTTCCAAAGTCAAAAACAACAGCAGTAATGTCTGGTTTAGGCGCGGGTGGTGGCCCCTTTGATCTGAGAGCTTGCGGGTTAGGTGGAGGTCCAGTATGGGCTGCCTTTTGCTGTCCATTCGGTATGCCATTCGGGGTTTGCTGACGGATTTGTACAGGAGCAGGGGATGCTCTCGGAGCGGTCTTCATATCGCGATGCAGCCTATCTAAAATTTCCTTGAGATCTGTAGCATCAGTGAAACCGGGTCGGTTTTCCGCAATCCTTCGAATCATATCTCGCGTCCTCTGATCCTCTAGGGCAGTTTTGACCAGTAGAACGACAAGCGGATCACTGCCTTGTGGTGGCCGCAGCTCAGACGACTTCTGGTTGGGGTTAGAGGCCAAGACAATGTCAAGAATAGTCCTGACTTCCGTGGCAAAATATTGCACTGTGCGACCATCGACAAGAAGACGATCTGCCGATGGTCCTTGTTGTCCCCCTCTACTTCGATATTCTGCATTCAGTTGATCTATGATCTTCTGAAAGTGAGCTAATTCACCCTCCTTTGCTTGCCCCACGGCCACTCTCTTCATGAGATCGCGCAGCTCCGCATCTCCTGAAGCCTTTTGTGCCAATAAAGCGATAACAGGGTCGTTGGCCGACGGTTTCGCAGCAGGGGCAGCACCTGGAGCTGGGGCACCTGGAGCTGGGCCTGGAATTGGAGCTGGGGCAGGTTTGGCGAGGCCACTCGCGGGCGGATGAGAACTTGGAGGCGGTCGAGGTACTGGAGACATTGAAGGGGCTGCCATCGGCCCAGCCGGTGCTGTCGGTGCTACTGGTGCCATGGTTGGCCCTGAAGCTGACATAGGCGCCACTGGTGCGGAAATGTTGGGAGACGCTTGTGAGATCGGGGGTGTTGGAGATGGCGCTACAGGCCCTACAGTTTGTGGTCGCGGCTGGAAGCTTGGACTCGGGGATGGTGTCGCATTGTTCGCTGGCGGGGCTGTCGTCGAAGCAGCAATTTGACCTTGAGAGGTTCTGGGAAGCGTTTGAGATGATTGTGCTGGACTTTGTACTGGACCCTGAGATGGACTTTGTGGTATGGATTTCCCTGCCGTCGCCCTATTTTGCGTCGGGGTGCCAGCTCCCAATGCTTGAGGTGCGAGTGGTGGTGGCATTGAGCCATTCGGAGGACCATATTGAAGGATCGGACGGTGTTGCGGTTGCTGCTGCGGTAGGGGCTGAGTTTTTGGTTTCGGATCCTTCACAACGTACATCGTGGCTTCGATTATATGAGGCTCAATCGTGATCGTTACGGTGCCAACCTTTGACATGGTATCCTTGGGCGGGTTTTTAGGGTCTTCATTGAGAACGCCCTTGCGCTTATGGGGTTTGGTCCAATACTTTGCAAATAGACCTTCGCTGATCCATTTGTGACGGGATCGAAAGAGGGATTCGGCAAGTACACCACTTGAGGGACGCGTCAGTCAGTATCACTATCTCGTGGCTCAGTTCAATATGGCATACCTTTCACCAACTGACTGGTACTCCTTTGACGACAATTCTTCTGGCTGCGCGACTTCTACCGTCGGAAGAGGTTTACCAGCCTGGATCGACTTGGGCAACGGCGGCGGGGGAGGCTCTTCAGGTTCCGGAGCTGGTTCTGGCTCTGGAGCTGGCGGGGGAGGAGCAGCAGGCGTCGCAGAGCGCTCTCGAGGTGTAACATTGCGCTTTTTAGCAACGTTTTCGCCTCGAGCGGCAGCCCGCGCGGGCAGTTTGCGCTTTCGCTCCATGAACTAGCTCGTACAGTAGGCAAACTACAGAGAGCGCAAGGGAATTACACTGCAAGACCGAAGGCAATCATTATATAAGGGCCATGCAAGGCGCGTCTGGGAGCGAAATGAACGTGTAAAGGTCGGCAATCGGTCGTTTTCGCGAGCAAGAAATATTCGGACAAGCGAAGGTGAGATTGGGTCACGAGGGAATATTGAGAGAATATGGAGGTGGGAGATGGAAGATGGGAATGGAGGCTCCCATTGGAAAAGAGAAAGTGGTAGTAGCATTCAAGTAGCAGCAGCCACGGACAGCAATCCGAGGCTCAGTGGTGCAGGTCCAACACACCTTCATGATGGAGCATGGAGTGTTAATTCAGGGGTCTGATTGGACAGAACAGGCGAAGGGGCCAAGTCGTACTAATTCTGGGCTAGGACGGCCCTCTGAATTTAGCACTCCAGCGCCTAGAGTTAAAAAAGAAGCTGGGGCCCATCAGGGACCTTACAGGCCCGGGTCTATTTTGGAAGCGCCGTGAGAGTGTCTGGGTATTAGGTTTTATCGATTAAGGCAGATGGCTGGGGAAATTACTCCCGTCAAACGTGTTGGCTGTTAATAGTTCACAAACTTCCTTAGAATAAATTAGTTATCCATATTTTGCTTCAGCAGCCATCAAAGTACTAAAGTATATCAATTAGCCTGAGGTGAGGTGAGGTGTGGTCATTTCGCGGCTCTTTCTTCCCAGCAGAATGGGTGGAGCAACAGCCGCAGCAGACGCGCCTCCAGGTACATGAATGCAGGCGTAATTTTCCCCGCGTGAGAAGTCCCGTCGATGATCACTGATGCTTAGCGCGGACAAAGCAACGTCTGGTTCGACCTCAGGCCTTCATGGGCTCTGCCTTGTAATTACCAGGTGAGCGTATTATTTGCTTCGGTCAAGGTAGCGTTTTATTTTCAGAATCCCTCATAGATCTCTTTTACTCTGATCTGTTATTTCGGTCCATCAACAGAAAATCATGTCTTATCTTCATCCCGCCTTCAAGGCTGTGGTTATAGCCGTTGCAGCGCCACTTGGCCTATATTGCGTTTTCCTGGGATTGGGAATGACACCGTTCTTCCAGAGACAGTATGTTTGGGCCATATTATCGTGGATTTCATTGGTTTTGACTCTCGAATCAGGTTCCTGTATGCACATAAGTTCAATACATTATTATGGAGCAATGTCAACCAACCAGAACGATGGGGTTTCGCTCGTATGTCCATACTCTGAGATTTTGTATTTGTAACACTCACATAATGCTTGCATAGGGAACCAAGTAACTCCGTTCTCATTAAAGACTCCTGACGGTGAATCTCTCTACGCTTGGCACATCCTTCCACTCCCTCTATATCTACAAAATGAGGCCAAGATCGAATCCCAAGAGCCGGGTTTCTCGGCAGACTTCACCAAGACTGAGTCATTTCGTCTGCTGAAAGAAGATCCGGAATCTCGCTTAGTTCTGTATTGTAAGTTGAATCTGCAGTTCTCATCCTATCGATACTTACACATGTCTCAGTTCACGGTGTAAGTGATGACCGCCATATTCTGGTCAACAACAACTAACTTCACAGAATGCTGGTCATATTGCGCAAGCTATTCGACCTCTCAGCTATCATTCTCTGACTGATACTTCATCATATCATGTTATTGCCATCGACTACCGAGGATTTGGTCATTCTACAGGCACGCCTTCAGAGACTGGAGTAATTCAAGATGCTGCAACACTCGTTGACTGGGCTACCAAAGTCGCAGAGATTCCACCAAGTCGCATCGTACTACTCGGGCAGAGTTTAGGTACTGCTGTAGTCAGTGCCGTTGCTGAAAAGTACGCTCTTCAGGGCGTCGAATTTGCAGGTATTACCATAGTCGCCGGGTTCAGTGATCTTGCAAATCTCCTATTGGGCTATCGCATTGTGGGTATCTTCCCTGTACTTGCTCCCTTCCGCATGTGGCCGTCACTCGTGCGCTTCATTCACCGATTCGTGGTCGACAAATGGCATTCGGATAGACGACTCGCCAACGTTGTCCGTCTTACGAAAACGAGGCTAAGGCTCAATCTGATTCACGCCAAGAATGATAAAGATATTCCATGGACTGAGGACAACAAGCTCTTCAGGGCAGCTGCCCAAGAGACGCTTGGAATCATGGACGACAAGGACTTCGAGGCTTGGAAGGAAGAACGCACCATCCGCAAGGGCAAGGATGCATTTGTGACTACTTGGACGGCTGAGCCCAACATGATTATCCGTCAAGAGCTTTTTCCATACGGCGGTAAGTAGAAACATGTTCATGTCTATTGAGATTGAGTGTTGATAAGAGACTCAGGCCACAACGATGTTATGGGTTATGCGCCTGTTGCGCTGGCGATCATGAGGGCATTTGATCTTCACGGAACGACCTACAGTGATGAGTAGGTAGACGAGGAGAGCACATTATACCAGAGTAGTTACTTGGCATCTGATAAGTAGCATCTTCATATCTGGTCCATTAAGTTGTAATGAACCAACTTATATACGATTTCTTAGTAATTACTTGGCACAGTTCGATAAGAGATGTAGAATTTACTGTGTTACTATATGGAACCCAACTTCGAAGTTTTCATATTTTCAGGGTCATGTATTCCCAGGGGTATAGATTATCCGCATTGTCAGGCCGATCAGGTCGCACCACAGGAATCATTACCACAGGCTTCCAAACAGCCAGAAATGGTAAAGTGTATCAGTGCTCGGATCGGGTCTTTGAACCTTTTCTGGATTCTCGGGTGCTCTTCAATAATGGATCTCGTTGATGTATTTCTCAAGCTGGCGTCCCCCGGCCCGACCATTTTTAAGTGCAAGCAATTCCGACTGCAAATTTGATGACGGTGTCGAGACCCCAGTTCTCCGTATCCATAGCTCATTCTCTCGTGTGACTCCTCCAAATTAGTATTGATATACCGAAAAACCAGCCACCACATCACCAAGGCGCATATCATGTTTGGGACTCGAGGCACCGCGTCCAATACCGGCCAACAGCCCAACTCTAAAATTTGGCAAACCGCATACCATATCTTTAATGATAGCAGGAGTAGAAAGTAACCGTATTCTATAACAGGAGAACAGGCAATCACAACCTTATGTTGCCCTATTCAACCCAATGCATAAATGTTGCTATCGTGGGGAGTTACGAAACCGGAGACTGTATGTGCTTCACCCGGAAAGCATTGAGAAGCAAGGTACTCGGCAGAGGTATCACATATCCAGCCGATTGTATAGTTCCGGGGATCTGACATTTTCAGCTCTCAATATAGGGTGAGTGAAGAGGTGAAGCTACAGGTGTAGACGATAGAGGGGAGATAAGCAGTCGGGCTCGGAAATTCATATATGCAACTTGGTCGGTTACCAGTAGTTCTCCAGATGTGCATTATCTGCCTTGGGCTTTTGTCTCGGCAGGTAATTGGTGAAGAATCCATGCCAAGTCTTCTTTCGCCCCAAACTGAAAGTTCAAGTGACATGCAGGGCGGCCAAAAGTTAACTTGAGACCTGATTTCTCGGGCTCAGATAACCGATCTGCCGCACATTAACTCCACTGCTCGTACGGCGGACTATGATAAACAGTCGATGCGATGTTAGGTATAAAGTCCTTGTGAGGTGAAGGTTTGTGGTGGATTTCGTGGTTGGTTCTTTATAGGTACTTATAGCCGTTTAACCCCACCTAAGGTTAGCAGGGCAGGCACATGCTACCGTGGAATTACCCCACCAAAGAGCTACTTTCGATCAAACCCCCACCCCACGTAACATTAGTTGGCATCGACAACACCTACACCAAAAGGTCTATCTCGAATCATGTCCGAGGAGTCCAAGCCAGTTGAGCCCGTCGTCGACGAGACGAACGCTGAGCTCAAGGGCAAGGCAATCGCTCATGCCGGCGCCGAAGCTGAAGCCGACGACAACACTGAATCTGGATCCGAGGAGGAGCATGAGGAGCAGCATGCTGCTGAGGGCTCCGGCGACAAGAAGAAGAAAAAGAAGAAGAAGTCGAAGCGATCAAAGGTCAAGGAGGCCCTGACCGGCTCAAAGTCCGCCCCGACCGATTCCGATTTCCATAAGGCCCTCGATGGCCTTACTCCTCAGCAGATCAAGGAGTTCCTCGCCCTAAACCCGGCCCTCGCCCAAGAGGTGTCCAAGGCCTCCAAAAGCGATGATCCTTCTGGCTCTCAGGCTGCCGACATGCTTAAGAAAATGTCACTACAAGATATCATGACTGGTCTTGCCGCGGGTGGAAAGAACGCCAAAGATATGGGATCGTATAAGTTCTGGCAGACGCAGCCTGTGCCCAAGTTTGGAGAGGATGCGACTTTGAAGGAGGGTCCTCTGCGCATTCAAAAAGTCGAGGAGGTTGACAAGGAGCCTGCCCCTCTGATTCCCGGCTTTGAGTGGGTTACAATGGATTTGACCAAGGACGAGGAGATCAAGGAGGTTTACGAGCTGCTGAACAAGCACTACGTCGAGGACGATGAGGCCATGTTCCGCTTCAACTACTCCCCATCTATTCTTCGATGGTAAGTTGTCAAACGGCTACGCTAATAAATGAGTTGACTTTTCCGAACCAGTTCTCGCTAATACGCGCAGGGCCATGATGCCTCCTGGCTGGAAGAAGGAATACCACGTTGGTGTCCGCGCAACTCAATCCCGTCTTCTCGTGGCTTTTATCTCGGCCATCCCCGTTCAGCTGCGTGTCCGCGAGAACGTCGTTACCTGCTCCGAGGTCAACTTCCTTGCCATCCACAAGAAGCTCCGAGGCAAACGTCTCACACCAGTGCTCATTAAGGAGATTACCAGACGGAGCAACCTCAATGAGATCTGGCAAGGTCTCTACACCGCTGGCGTCGTCCTTCCCAAGCCCGTCAGCACATGCAGATACTTCCATCGCGCTATTAATTGGCAGAAGCTTTATGAGTGTGGCTTTAGTCCTCTCCCCGCAAACAGTAAACCTCAGTACCAGGTTCGCAAGTATGCGCTACCGGACGATACTAGCATCAAGGGTCTGCGACCGCTGGAGGAGAAGGACCTTGATGCTGTTATGGATTTGTATAAGCGATACAATGCGCGCTTCGATATGACGCCAGAGTTCAGTCGCGAGGAAGCTCACCACTGGTTTGTCCCCAAGGTCGGACCCAACGAGCAGCAGGTTGTGTGGACATACGTTGTCGAGGTAAGTCATTGTGAGACCAAAAGTTTAGAGGTTGGGCACTAATCAATTATAAAGGATGAAAACAACAAGATCACCGACTTCTTCTCTTTCTTCTGCATCGAGTCGACTGCTATTGGAAACGCTAAGCACAACGTTATTAAGGTCGCTTACATGTTTTACTATGGTACAGATGTCGCCCTGCAGGACAAGTTCGACAAAGCTGCTCTCAAGAAGCGCCTTAACGAGCTTGTTCACGATGCCCTTATTATCTCCAAGCGCCACAAGTTCGACGTGTTCAACGCATTGACACTGATGGACAATGCGCTCTTCCTGGAGCAACAGAAATTCGGAGCCGGTGATGGTCAACTTCATTATTACCTGTTCAACTACCGTGTTAACCCAATTGCTGGAGGTGTCGATCGTAAGAACCAGCTTGACGAAGAGAACCTGAGTGGTATCGGACTTGTGATGCCTTGAGGTGGCTATTGAGAAGTTGTGGATTTGCGACGCAGATCTAAGTGGACAATGAATGAACGACCAGGTTTGATTGTGGGACACCAGAAAGGAGTTCAATCTGGGAAGAAACAAAAATAAGAGACAATCAAGAGATATTAAGAAATGGCTTGAAAAGAGTACAAGTCTTGGTTTAGCGAATATCCAATCATGAATTTGCTGTCTGGCGATTCATTGCCTGTTGGAGTCGTCGAGTCAATTGGCTACAGCTGAATGGTGAAGCTGACGGGTGTATTAAACTCTGTGACTATAGCTTAGTTATAGTCTAGCCTATAATTCGGATCCTCTCGTTCTCACTTTCATCAAGACTGGAATGTAAAGTTGCCGTACCACGTTCGGATTCTGCACGTGGCGTGTCTAGGCCCATGGCGATCAAGCACTGTATGTAGCGCCGAGGCATAATGCAGCGATCCATGTCACCTTGGATCACTCACTCGCTCTCTCTCAACCCTGGCAAGTAGCAAAAGTGCAAGTTGAGTTGTGATGAGATATTCCGAATACTACTTCTATCTCTCCACAATTCATGGCGTAGGTAGTCTGCTACAATAGGGACAACTCTTTGCTTTTTTTTTATGTCATTTATCCTTCGTTCGCTCAAGTCTGCCTGCACCTTTCTTCCATACTCACTGCCCATTCTTACTCGCGTAGTTCGTGAGTGACGTACGGGGTCTTTTTGACAACTGCAACTTCAGATACGACACTATCAAACAACAACAAGACTTTCCCTTGAAACTCGGAAGGTGCACAAACGTGTTTGCGCAAGAAGGGCCCGGGCCAGGTTTATTATAAGAGCAAACAAACGCCAAATATCGATCATGGCGTCTGACATGTGAGTCCTCGACCAACAAACCCGTCCGTTCCTATCATAATCATCATATTCTCTTTGTTCAGTATCTTGCCTCGCTTCGTTTCTTTTCATTCGCTCGTCATGTGTGGATTCAAGGCTCACTTACACGCGATACGTCTTCGCAGACAACGCATGTTTCCCTCTGCTGAGGAGACGCTCAAGCACCCTGCCTACCCAGGCACACTATGGACGCTAGAACCTCACTCCCACGGCAAAGTCTCTGTCGCTGAGGGTCGAGGTGGTCCGGTCGGCATTGCATGGGAGATTCATGGCCAAGGACCCGTCAAGCTTGTGGTACGTTTCTTCCGTTAAATTTCCTTAAACTGTCCGTCCATGTGTTACTTTTTCTTACTGTCTATATCATGTTTGCTTCAGATTTGGTCATATTCTGAGGGGAGATGTTGACTGACCATGTGTAGCTTATTATGGGATTGGCAGGAGTCAAGACATCATGGCAACGTCAAACAAAGTACTTCGGTCATGATCGTGCCGATAAGTACTCGGTTCTCATTATCGATAACCGTGGTATGGGCGGTAGCGACAAACCCGTGGGTGTCTATTCTACCAGCGGCATGGCGCTCGATGTCATCGAGGTCATCGACCATGTTGGCTGGAAGGCTGAACGGGAGATCAACCTCGCTGGTATCTCCATGGGTGGCATGATTGCACAAGAAGTCGCTATTCGCATTTCCAAGCGTCTGCAGTCGCTCTCCCTCATCTGCACATCAGGCAAAGTTCAAAACACAAAAGGACTGTGGGAGACTGTCTCAGACAGTATGAGTATGATCATCCCTAAGTCCATGGAACGCAGTATCGTCGACACCGCTCTCCGGCTCTTCACACCCGAGTGGCTCGTCGCACCAGATGATGATATACTACCCGAGCCAGGCGTCACCGCACGATGCAGTCCACCACCGCCAGAGGGTGGTCCAACGTACCGCCTCTTCGAGACCAACTTCCAGCGTTTCCAAGCTCAGGAACTCACCAAGAAACGAAATCCCGAGCTGTACACCACCAAAATGCTCATGTGTCAGCTTGCGGCGGCAGCTTTGCACAACAAGACGGATGACCAGCTACGGGAAATAGCAGAAGGCGTCGGCTCTGAGCGCATTATGGTTATGCATGGAAAGCGTGACAACATGATCAGCTTTCCCAATGGCGAACAGCTCATAAAAGTCTTGAAGCCAGGCTCTGTACACATTGTGGACGATATGGGACATGCGCCCATCATAGAGAAGACACAATGGTTCAACAGTGTCTTGGAGGAACAGCTGAGTATGTGGACCAAGCCGAAGGAGGAATGAGAGTGGCAAGTGGCAGTTGTTTTCGAGCATGAGTAATCGATGGATAATGGATATTGCGATAAGCATGGAACGTTGTAAGAGAGCAAGCAGGAAGTGAATAATAAGCTGGAATTCTTGGCTGTCAGTTACACGGATGAAGTGTTCAAGGTGCATGTCTCAGTCCAGGATTCACAAACATCATGACACAGATTCGCTTGTTGGAGCCTAGCAATTATTGAAAAGTCATCAAATCCGACTCCATTTCCAGCGTCTATCATAATGTACATCCGTTTTGCATGCCTGAAGATTGGCATCATTTCAACTCTCGAGCAAAGTTACCCGTCCCAAAACCTCTTGATCGATAGACGTTTGGTGTTACAGAAAGTCCCATCATGGAACATCCATTGTAAACATTGTTATACCCTGTTCTTTTAGTAAGAGATCTATCTTCCCCTAGCTTTCTACCGACATTGACTTGCAATGCTTGGTTTCGAGCTTCAGCCCTTCTATCATGCCAAGCAGGTACTTTTGAACATCGTCAACCAGATTATCTCTCTCCAGCGAGACGGCGGCTCTGAACCTCGCTCAGAGCCTTGGTTCCGCTCAGGAGCGACACTACACCAAGGACAATGACGATAGGCAAGGTCTTGAAGAGGTTCCACTGGGCATAGTAGAGAAACAGTGTGCCTTCGATACCGACAATAGAGCCAAAGAAGACGGCGTGAGAGATGGGAGCAGCTTTGAGGGCCTTGGGCAAATGGTTGACGTTGGCACCAAGGAAGAGCCACTGCATGCTTGTTAGTCTGTGAATTTATGATAGCAGCATTTATACGTACGCCAAGGAAAAGAGCAGGAACGCTAGCCACGATGGCGAGCACAAAGACAAGAGTGACAACCATAGGAGGGCTCGAGTCGCCGACCTTGAAGATATGGTCGATCTCGGCTCGGGGACCATATCGAACGGGAGCCTCATACTGAGGTGAAGGAGCATTGGAGTCGAGTTGAACTTCGATATCGAAGACGGGGGAGATGAGAGGGTTGGATGAGCCGAATGATCCCAGGACGAGGTTGGCTTTGATGGGTTCGTCGGAGAGGAGCAGCTGGATAGGGAGATCCTTTTGTGACTGTGATTGTTGTTAGTCGTGGAATTGATTCGGGTTTCATTGATCGCGTACAATTTCGACTTCGCCCTTTCCAGACGCCTTCATCTTAAGAGGGAACGGGGCCTCGAGGCCTGTTGACTCGGTGAGGATGATGAATGCCTGGTGAGGTCGCTTTGGCTCGCCAGCTTCGGTTGTGGTCAACGAGACCTTGATGGTATCTGTCTTGCCTAGGACGAGAGGCTTCTTGGTAGGCTTCTGATCGCTGAATCTATGTGAATCAGACCAGTCAGTACACGTTCTCTCACGATCAATCGCCCATGATAACACCATCATGGCATCTTGAGAGGGACAGCTAGCTTACTTGGCAGTAACGCCCTGGGCTCTCTTGGAGCCGACAGTAACAGAGCCATCGGTAAAACTCCAAGACGAGGCAGCGCTAGCCACGCTCGTTAGGAAAAGTAGGGACGATGCGATTGAGAAGCGCATGATTTTGACGTTATCGCAGGTCGATTCGGTCGGTTCTAGAGTTGAGGCCAAGTGGATGAGACAGGACAGCTAAAGATGGTGGTAGCTTGCATTACGTGGTGGGAGTGGAGAGTTTTGATTGGTTGAAGCTCAAACTTTGGTGGAAATCCAAATAGAGCTCCTGGCTTCAGGGTAAATCCAGGTGATGTCTTTGCTTTGGAGGAACAATTTCATTTCACAGTGAACGCAAATTACTTTTATTAACCTCTGAATTTATGACTAATCCTAGAGGGTAGCATACTGAGCGTGTCAGCGATTCGAAAATGTAAGAATTTACGTGCTCTCGCACAACCAAATATGTAAAAGAAGGATCCCGCCGTACATTATAAACTGGCCTCAGATCTGTGATCCATTCTGACAGTAGATCTTGCTTAGACAACAGTGGCTCACTGATTGTACAAATTACGACTCGTAGGGCATGTTTTGCTGGGTTAGACGCCAGATCTTTCAGATTCGGGGGTTACTATATGCTGGTGATATAATTGAGGCACTAGAATTAACTGGCGAATGATTTCATACATTGGCACTATAAAACCATACCATAAAACAAAACACACCTGATGTATCAGCGACTGAAAAGAAATGCGCTCCTTGTTTCCCTCTATTTAAGCGTATGTATAATCGTTCAATATTGCAAAAATCATTTCTATCATAATCACATAGCTCTAAAACAATGACAGGTGGTATATCATCCTCTACTCGCTCTTAATCTCAGTCTGGAAGCCCTTGATAGCTTCCCTCTCTTCCGTCGTCAAATCAATACCAAAATACCCTTTCAACGCCTCCACTCTCTCATCCTCTGTCTTCAACTCCTTTAGAACCTTTGTCTTACCCCCAGGGTTCTCCTTCACCACATCATTGATGAGCATTCGTTTCCCGTAAATCTCCTCGCCCGTTGGTGAAGTTTTGCTCTCTCGCAGAAGAAACTTGACAATCAGCACCGTTGTTGTCTGGAAGCTGCGTGGACTTGTGCCCGTGTAGCAGTTGGAGATCTCGAAATCGGCGGGCAGCCATTCAACTGAGTGACTGAAAGCGTAGAAGCTGATCCAGGGTTGCTCGGGAGAGTTGCGGCATTGGTAGATCCAGAGACGGCGACCGGCTGTGAGCTCTGTTTGGCCGGGGATGAAGTCTTTAATAAGACGTGCGTCTTGTGTGCCCATGTTGCGCCACTCAGTGCCCTCGGCTAGGGGCATGGGTTGTGTAGGGCCGTCGCCGCCAAATGAAGCATCGATAACCCAGCGAGAGTTGTCAGGTAGAGTTACGATGTTGACAATATGGACCCTGTAAGCAATTGGTGAGTGATACTGGGGACAGCTACTGCATTTCATCTTACCAGCCGCAATAACCTCCGTGAGGCACACCATCCTTTCGCAGACGAACTCGCACGCCAACGGGATATACTTGGAAACCCAAAGCTCTCAGCATGTAGCAGAAAAAGAGGTTACTCTCCATGCAGTAACCTCCTCTTCCACGCCCATCCCCCACGATCTTTTGGTACAGAGCTTGAGGCTCGAGAGTGATATCGCGATGCGACGAGTAATGCAGTGTCAAGTTATCATATGGGACTGTTGCGATCATGTGCTGATGCAGCACTTTGAGAAAGGCATGGTCTAGAATAGGTTCATTGCCCACATAGAACTCTTGGGGGATTTGAAGATGTTTGAGAAACCCGGCGACCTGGGCTTCAGAGTATATGGCTGACATAGTGAGGTATAAGACGAGTGTGGTTTACAACAACTGAAGAACAGGGAGCAGCTATCACTTAAATAGAAGACTATCAAACTTATAAATGAGTCAAGAGGGCGCCAGAAAAGCCGACGTCAGCTTGAACTACAAACATGATCGATACCCTTACCTCACCTTACTCGTATGTCGCGCAAAACCAAAAACAAACTGCCAATAACCCGCTGGAAGTTGGCCGTAACGTATCACGAACCTCGATATCTCTCCAGACTCCATAAAAACTGTCCGGGGCTTAAACTTGGAGACGCCCTCCTTTCACAGGCGCCGTCAGGGTCCAAGATAGAGTCAGCCAATCAGGAAAATTTGGCGTCTACTTCGGGAGTTGTTGTTAGTCTGATGTTGGTGCAAATCCGTAATAAATGCCTCTTCTTCTCGGTCCGTCTTACACGGTACCCTCGGGAAATATGAGCGTTTTCAGGGTTCTTTTGATACAGCAGAAAGGTGATGTGAGACCTCAGTATGTATAAAGAGTAAATTCATATGTTTGCTAGTCAACCAAAGATTCCTTTACTCCATGTTTGCAAGATCGACTGTTCATTACATGACTCTTTTCATGACATCGCGCCTTTAACGCCAAGCCCAAAGAAACCCACCGACATTTCTCTAAATGATGCAGATATGTACGTTCATGTCATCTAAAGCTCCGTCCTCCGACTCGACGTAGTTGTCGCAGCCGCACCATTCCTCTTCGCTTTAGTTCCTGCCAACTTGGGCATGAAGTCCTGAATACCCATCCAGTCCACCACGAACGCAGTCGTGATTCTCGCCCAGTCACGCACGGTTGGGAGATCGAGATGCTCACCATCATCTGTGATCTCGTGCCACACATCAGGGAAGGGCGATGGAATGAGATGCAAGATGTCGACACCGCGCTGCATGAAGGGTCGGTGATCGTCGTCGATATAGCTGCGAGTGAAGCGGTTGGCTGTTTTGTTGCCATCTGGAAGGAAAGGAAATCTGGGCTTGGTCTCAAGGACATTGAGTTGTCGCATGCGCTTCTCAAGACCTGCCATTGCTCGGTATGCCCAGTGGGTTGTAAGGAAGTAAGAAGGAATAGTAGGGTCCGCGGAACCCAAAAGATCGAGAAGAACAAACAGACTGATAGAGTCCAGAGGAGTTCTGTAAGTTGCAGTAGATCCGTGGAACTGATATTCCCATTCCTCAGCAAGTGACCTTGACGCCATGTTAGTCAGTTTTTCGGTTCGCAGTTTAGTTGCATAACATCTATCATACCTGGCTCCGTAGAGCGAGTCCTCCTCGGTCCAATGCTTGAAAGCCTCTTCGCCATCTAGAAAGATAATCTGGATTCCTTGGGTCTCCTCAAGCCCGTCATCCGCAGATCCATCCTTTTGCATCTTGTCCCATTTCGCAGTGAGCGCATCCTCAATGCTCCTCGCGACATGCATCAACATGGCACATGGCGCAGCGCTATCGATTGCACCAATGAATCCCTCAGGCTCATACTTGCTATCGTAGTGCGCGACCAGCGTAAGTCGACTGACGTCTCCGTTCTGCGCCCAAGGGGGGTCTCTTCGAAAGATGAGGTTGGAGAAGGGGATTTGCTTGTTTCCGTGCACAGGTGTCTTTGAAGTCGAATTCTGCCATTCGAGTTTCCATTCAGGAAGATTATCCTTGAAGAACTCGACAAAGTGTTTCTGGGCGCGCAGTTGACCCTCGGTGCCAGGCACACGAGGAATCAGAATAGGAGCAAGAAGCTTGCCATCCTTGATATCGAAATCGTCGCCGGGCGAAGGAATGTTCTCGAGGGCTTCATCTGAAAGTGTCATGGACTCGGCGACCGTCGATAGGAGCAGGCAGACAAAGACGAGAAGCTTTGCAAGGAATGACAATTGCGATAGCGGTCGAGGCATTGTCAGAGATTCAGCCATGGATGGAAGACACCAATAAATACTACTCTAAACCAACAAGAAGCGGGTTTTGGTTCGGGTTATCGTGGGGCGCAAAACTAGCTCATTCCGTCTGGAGGATCAGAATAATCGTATGATAATGCGCAAAAGTTCAGCTGTGGAAGTGAGCGTGGACGTTGCGAACAAAGACAGAGGAGAATCAAGCAAACAAAAGCTTCGTGTCAGGAGTTAAACCTCTCTCGCCAGCCCATGCAAGGGATGAGGATAAGGCCAGGTACGACAAGAAGGATGTGGGGAGAAAATAGTAGGTACTTCGCCCAGGCCCAATACTGCAGGCGAAGCTTTGTACCTTGATACAATACTCCGGCCACAACCCCATATGTGGCAATGGAGGCCAAAGCTCACATTATTCTGTCAATTGTGTATCTTTTTCTTTACAACAATACTAAGCCTCAAGTCCATTGTGTGTTGCTTTCTATAAAATGGATCCGGACTTCATGTAGGCCCTTCAGTTGCTCTACTGAAATGATATTGGTCCGAAGCCCCTGTTAGCTCTCGGTAGAAGACGCCTTTTTGATGTGCACAACAGGCGCGGGGGAGGAGAGGACCCTTTAAATTACCTTATGGTTGAACAGCCAGGGGTCGGGTCACTCACTATCCATGGCTGCAATGGTAAAGTCCCATTGGTTCACGGTTATAAAGGATCTGAGGGTGGATTTGATACGGATAAATCATACTGGACGCATTTGTGAAGTTGGACACGTATTACTTTCACTGAACCAAACATATTCAGATATACTGTGGTCGTTATCTCCGTTTTTTTGGCCTTAATGAGACTACTGTAGCCTTGAAAATTATTACGAAAAGATCTCGTTGATCGTGCCTCAGCCTGGCGTGTGAGTCAGCCGTAGCAAGGCTGGAACACATTCCATAGAGACTGAGATTCGACACAATGCCATTGACACTGAACCCCCCCTCCGAGGAAAAGCATAAGAGCTGCGCTATCCAAACACTCATCGTTGTTCAGGTAATGGACGTTATGCTTCACATTAAATAGGTATTGCTAGGAGCTAGCTTCGAGACCTTCTCTTCCAGAAGCGTTGCTCTGACCCAATATCATTTTATTATACGAGAAACTAATAAGCAGGCAAGATTTTATCAAAACTCTCTACCAACAGTTCCTGCAGACATACATCATCTGAAGCTAACGCAGGCTACGTCATCCCGTTAACCCCACGTTTCTAAAATGTTGTGAAGCACCTCATGAGCAACACAGACAGGACAACAGTATCATGAGCTTATGATGCGAGAACGATGATGGACAATGCATCTAAAATATTGAAACTTCTTATTGATCTGGCTTACGCTCTATGCGTCAAAGCCGGGGCCTATCCAAAGGCAGTCTCTAACCCCATCATCTACACATGCTCCTCATTTAAATCTATTACAATGAATATACCCCCAATGGTTCTTGACGTGATACAAGACCCCCTAGTATCCTAGCGTCATGAAGAATGCGAGAAACTCGCAAGTAAACACCAAACGCCCTCATCATGCTTTGATTCTTCGCCCTGTATTGCGACACCGATATTTTTTGTACCATGATTTCTCTTCCAAAATGCTGCGCCTCTCCTAGGTGGATGCTGATTATTTGTGTATGTCATTTGGATCTATCAGGGCTTCATAGAACAAGATTGCTCGGCCAGAACGGTTAGTTCCGGCTTAGTGCAGCTTGTTGGCAGCCTGTGCCGCCTTGTTGGCGATCTGCTTCTCCTTAGGAATGGTGAGAGCATTGATGCCGAGGTAGTTGCAGATGCTGGTAACAACGAGCCAAGCCCAGCGGAAATAGACAACCATGGAAAAGAGAAGATAGGCCCACAGGTAGAAGAGCTCGAATTGGGCGCTGACCTGAGGGAGTCCAAATCGAGGCATGTTTCCGAGGAACGCACCACCAATAAGAGGGTACAGCATAACGGTCCACCAGGGGAAAGGTTGGCGAGTCAAGTGCGCAAGAATAATCTTGGTGGTCAGTCGGCCAAAGACGAATGACATGATGAAACAGAAAAGCATGAGGTGGTTCTCCTTCATGATGGTACTGTAAGGAGAGAAAACCCAGGCGGCGATTGAAACAGTGAAGACAGCCATAGGAATCCACTCAAGGAAGACAGGGAGAATCGGCTCTCCTCTAGACTTGCGAGCCTTGGCAACGTTGAGCACACAGAAGGGGATCTGTGTGAAGACAAGGGAGCCAATAATTAGGCCAATCCAGATATCTCGGAAAGTCGTCTCACCAAGGAGCTCAGCAAGACCAGGTAGGGTATCCTTGATGCCATTAGCCAGAGGAATGGTCCAGATGCCGGGTCCCCAAATGCCAGACATGATCATAATTGTGCAAGCAATGAGGATGCCTTCCGTAGGACCGTTGATAACGCCCAGGAAGAGAGTATGCGTGTGGTATGTTTCCCAGGTCGAGAAAAACATGGGCAGGCATGGGCATAGAGCGGTGATGATGCCAGCTGGGGAGGTACCCAGGCCCATGGCGGCAGTTTCGAGCAGACTGGCGAGTGTGCAGTTCAAGGAGTCGATGCCGTGATCGAAGAGTTCGCCGAGGCCGCTTGAGGTTCCAGTTCGTCGAGCTTGCTTTCCGTCGAGATTGTCCATCGTTTGGTACATGAAGAGGCCGAAGGCAAAGCTGAAGTAAAGCCACGAAGGAGCCTGCCATCATTTGCGATTAGTATGTCACCTCAGAGACATGGAGGGCCTTCAACATACCGGTCCAACGAGATCAGGCATCCAGATTGCACAGAAAGCGACATTTATCAGAATGAAGCAAAAGCCCAAAAGGGTCACCATGTTGGGAGCAATCCATAGTGGTAGGAGGTTGACAGAGGCATTCCACTACATGACGACAAAGACGCGTTAGCTATCACGAGCTCCCAAAAACTTGGCAGGCCAGTGGTGTTGAGCTCAACCACATGGTAATTGTCAAGACAAAGAAGTAAAATAAAGCTGAAAATATGCGCAAAAGAGAGCTGGAGGTATAGGCAATACATACGAAAGGACCAAGAACGTATTTCGAGACTGGCGACAGGTCGACGCTTGAGTACTTGTATGACTTAAAGTGCACCAGTGCGTCATCAGAGATGCACTCGGCAACATTTTTCTCTGCAAGGCCCCAAGGTTAGTGATCAACGGTCTTTTTGCAATACCCGTGAAGCTCAAGCGTTCAAATAGCTTCCTTTCTTCTCAAACTTACTCGTATTAGGAGCCATATTCGTACCGTCCGGGTCAGTAGCCGTTGGATTGTAAAGCGGAAGTGTCTCGCTTGTAGACATGGTGGAAGAGAGGGGCCGGAGGAGGAGGGGCAAAAATGGGGGACTCTTTTAAAGGGAACGAAGGGGAAGGTAGAAAAAAATAAAGACGTCGGTAAAAACGCCTAGACAATCGGACCTGCAGCGACGGCGGGCACGCGCAATAGTGATGTGCAGCAGGACAGGGTAAGGTAGATCCGCCAAAAGGCCTGCAAATGGATAATTGTCCCTCGGCTCTCTTCCAAGGCGGTATTATCCTAACAGAGACGGGCGGCGCGGCACGTGGGCGGGAAGACAAAGATAATCCAAGAGCAAGCGTGACAGGTTTTCTTATCGACAACGGTAGATGAATTGGATTTCAAGCCAAGGTTATATGTGGCGGACCTGATTTGCGAAGACGACCAGGAGGGCTGAGACAGAGTAAAACAGCCAAGAATAGCGGTGAAGAGTCTTTCAAAGAATTAAATATGTTGATGAACAGTTACCGCCAAAGAGTGTTTTTTTGCGGTTGAAGAAAAGAAGGGACTGAAAAGGTTTAAAGGGGCAGGTTTTGACAGCTCAAGGCTAGGACTCGAAATTGGAATTCAAACTCCAACTCGCACTGGTGTCGTCGTACGTCGAACCCCTGGATCGTAAACCGCGAAAGCCCCTGCTAACACCAGCGATCCGATCCACTAGAGGTCTCCGCTTACAGGGGAAACACGCATCTAAAATTGGGTAATTAGCGGCTCATTCATTTGAAGTCTCCAATCATCAATTTGACAGCTAACGAAACAGGTCGACTTGGACGGCCCCTTTCTTGTGAGAGTCGAGAATAATAGTATCCTTTGAGCATACCCACGTAGTACTCTCACTTGCACAGTGACCTCAGCCCTGTCAGAAGGTGTGCCAGCCCTGTCTGCTCACGAGGAGAAGCTCGCATGGACAGCTCATCATGAGATTGTTTCGATATTATTTGATCCGTCTTAGCCGTTGGTGCCGAGGCGAGGGATGAACTAACGCTATGGATCAATGGCGCATAAATAGAATGATTTTCACATGCCCTTCTAGGCTCGTGAGCGCGTGAGCACCCAACAAAAAGAATACGAGCCTCTCATTCAAATGCAATTGGCTGGCATGGATGGATGCTCGTTGGAGAACAATACTTACATCACGGCAGTTTGGTTGATCCGATAGCCCGGTAGACGTCTAAGGGTCTTGGAATCCGGAATGTGGAGTGAAGATCGACTGACGTTGACCATCCATCATCCTCCAACCCTAGGTATCCTTGAAACGACAACGATGACATATCTTGATAAACCACCGCTTGTTTCATGCATCAAGATATCACACTGACTTCGAATCTGTCGTGAATCATTCCTGGTGGTTTAACTGCTTCATCGCAGTCAATGATATGTATTGTCCTCTTCTACCACCTATCCCCATCTCTTCGTCCCTTCGACATTACCGATATTAATGATGTAAAAAGGCAACCCCTGAAGTTAAAATCATAAAAAGAATATCCCACCATAAAAGATAACCGAACACCTAGACGTCCAAGGCTTCAAAGGAATGTAGGAGCAATAAACACAAGAGAACAGAACCAATGCAGTAATCTCTTCGGCAGCCCAGTCTCCAAACTAAGGAAACCATCAAGCATTACCACAAGCTCAAAGCATGGCGAACCCAGCGAAAATGGTGCTCAGAACAATAGTCAGGCCCCATGTGCGGCCAGCCTCAATGACGGCAGCGCCGTTGGTCTTTGTTTTTGTTGAGCTGTCTGAGCTGTCTGAGTCGTCGCCGTCGTCACCTCCTGGAGTGCCAGTGTAGACAATATTGGGGTCGTCAGTAGCGCTGGCTGTCGCCTTGACGGCAGCAGTGTCGGCAGCTGTGGAAGTGGCGTTGTACTTCTTGGGGTTGCTGGCACCACATGGGTGGTTCTGGCGGCAGTCAGAAGCGCATGAGGCACTGCCCTTGCAGTCCTCGACACACTGGTTACCCCATTCCTGGCATACGTAGAATGGCAGGGTCAGGGAGTATTCAGACACGTTAGGTTGCTTGCCGTCACCGCAGATGCAACCGTATGTGAGGGTTTTCTGGAGGAAAGAAATTAACAATTGTCAAACAAGACTGGATAACGAAACTTACAGGATCACATTCGTTAACCTTGGTATCTCCCTTGCTGGTCTGCTCGCAAATCATAGGGCAGGTTTCTATCTCGTTCTGGCACCATACACCTGGTTCTGTATTAGTCTCTGCATCTCAAAATACTGGGCTTTAGATATTTACTCACGGCGGTGAGACAGGGGTACACTATCAGGGTCGATAACATAGTCGGCGTTGACAACGGCAATGGCTGAGGCAGCAACGGCCAAAACGGTTGTTCGGAGAGAAGGCATTATTGTGACGTATTTGTGTCTTGTATGAAAACTAGTTGTGTTGGATATGATGGAGGTATGTATGTGGTTGATACGTATGCGAAGTCCAAAAAAGTTCGTAAACGGTGAAGATTGACGAAAGGTATGGGTTTTCTTTAGCCGGGAGTCAGCGGTTTTATTCACTTCTATGTTGAGTCTCTCTCTTTCCAGAATGAGGAGATTGCGTGTGCTCTGCGGGAAGGAGAGGTATGGAGGATGCTATCACTAAGACAACCGGGGCAAGACCCGTAGACTCGGACGATGTTTGACTTACAGATCAAGAACGAGGTATGTGAGTGACGACCAATAATTTGAGTAAAATAAGAACAAAAGAAGAAATAATAGATTAATGTGACGAGTTAACGACTGTCGAGAATCGGGACCAAGTCTGATATAGCGAGTGTATCAAAAGCAGGTGGTGAGAGAAGAGGACGATGAAGAAAAGGTCGAGGAGGCCCGAGACATTTCAATGACAGACAACCCCCGGCTATATGGATGGATGCATGGATGGATACTTCTCTACCTCTCCCGCAGGCCCCAGATAGCTACCGCCGGGCTACAGCGTCAAAAGAAATGATCCATAGCAAAAGCTGAGGCGAGACCCGAGCCTGGGCGATATCATGACCACACAGATGGTGGACAAAGTAGTACCAGTAGCACCAATTTTCGCAGAGTGAACAGGGGACTTTAGGAGCAGAACAGCGACATTGGGCTTAGCTCTAACAGATCCCAGCAGCAATGAGACTTTATTTGCTCCATATCGTCCACCACTCGGCGCATTTTGTGCCCAGGAGGTCCCGGAATACTCTGGAGGCTAGGCCCGATAGACTCAACTAGTGCGGTTCGCCGCTGAAGCTTGGGCTTTTTAGGGCGGTCTGGGGAGGCTTTGGCTCGCTTGGTGTTGGTGCACCATGACCGTAATCTCCAAGGCCCTTGGTTTTAAGAGCCGTGATTAAAAGGAGTCAATAGTATTATCGATAATGTTCTTGTTACAGCAGCCCGGTCTATGATCTTCAGAAGATCCCAATGGAGATCTTCTCAGTTGACTCAACGCTACCATACTCTTGTCAGATGTCGGTGATGCCCCATACTCGCCATCATGGCCATATGAGTGGAGGTCGTCCTTCGTCTCCTCTCAACCGCATGTCTAGAGCTTGGCTCTGTGGCGGGCGCGAACGGTTGACTACTACTGACTCCACATAGTCGTGAAGCGATATGAGACCGCTACTGCACATTTGTTATGATGGTCTTCTCTTTGTGCATCACTGAGTGCATCTTGGACCACGCGAATGACGCGCTCCAGTTGGTGGTTGAGGTCGCTCACAACATGTACGAGCCCACCATGATCACGTCGGAGTATTCTTTACGGAGGATTGGCCACTCGGATGCGAGAATGGTGGCCAACTGTTCCCATAAAGGGTAACTCTGTTTGGTGCTAGGCATCTGGACCAGCCAACACCCTTCGTATTTCTTGCATACGGGCGGGGCATGTCACTGAACCCTTCGATAACCCCGCGCAATGCACCACGACGAGAACATGATGCTATGGATATCGCGCCAATCGTTGGTCATGATGATATCTTGTTTGTGCCTCACTATGGAGCTGACGCGTCCAGATGGAACGCTTGGCTTGCATCTCGAGTCCAAGCTCTTGAAGAAATGGTCACAGTTGCACATTTTATGAGGTATCACACATCAAAGTTGAAGAATCATTACTTCTAGTAACCCAATATCGCAGGCGAAGAAACACTCTGCTGCCTAAGACATTTGAAAGCGGAGTGCATTTGGAGATGTGACGGACTAGCCGAAGAGCAGCATATCGGCTTGTCTCGTACAAGATAATAAGGTGACTTCGTGTTGAATCGTGTTCGTTCCATGCAGGCATTAATCCAGGTAAAGACGCTTACAGAGTACACGAAGACTTGGGTCATGACAGGTCATAAAAAGATAACTCTACCTGAAGAAGACCAGTCTCGACTTCGGAAGAATGAATCCTCGAGATTCCACGTGAAGAGTAGTATCTTACCCCACAGAGTCAGGATAATCTCTCCCGTTTCAAGGTGAACCTGCAAGAACTTGAGAGAAACTTTGGTCATCGATCTTAGTTTCTTCCTATCCAACTTCGGTCACTCCTTTGATTCCAACCTCCTCTATTTCCATCCTTCTGTTTCGATTAGAGTTACAGTTTGAACTGGAGCAGGTGACAATGTCTTGTGATATGATGAGAGTTCTGCGGCTTGAAGCAAAATAGGTAGCCAGAATCTCTGTACTTGCATCCCTTGATAGGTAAGCCACAGTCGATGAGATCTCGGGCTTAGCAATCCGGGTTCCGCTACGTCCCGAAAGCTTAGACGACCGGTATCCGACCTCTTCGGCCGGACACGGAACGGACGTGGCTTTCGAGCTCCGTATTTCAAGATGAAGGCCGGCCGTGAATGCGGCGGCCACAGCGTACCCTTGCAAGTGTGGTATTTTTGCTTAATGTCCAAGTCAGTGGGCATTGAGTTTACCTAAGAAAACCTTATCGCACTACACCCAGCAGGAGATTGGTTTACTGTAAGTAATTAACTTAAGCATTGAGTGATAAATCAACTCTCTTCCCATGACATGATATCTCAAGGAGGCTGTAGATATAAAGACTATGAATAACCAAATCCGGAGTAGATCCACACAAATAAGAAGCCAGAGGTCACAAAGTTTACCGGTGCGTTGTCCCGACTCCCATGGACCGGGGCGCCGGCCCCTCCATCAATCGGAAAAAATCAAGCTGTAAGGCCGGAACGGCGCCGTTTAAGGCTTTGCTCTACGACATCACATCCAATTCATCCTTTCAATTGGGACAAGCTATCGCCACTACCCAGATACTATACTATGTCCCTGGTTGGGTCGTGCCCTTTGCTTGCGCCTCATTTCATCATCAACCTCATCCTGACGACTTGTACATAATTGATTGTTTCTCTACCGCTCTGCGGCCCAAATCCTTGCGCCTTGTCAACTAGAAAGCAGGGCTACAATTCATGGGCTGTTATCCTAACTCGCTGATACGATTTCAACTGTTAATCAACATCAACATCACTCGACTGGATCAATTGAATCATTGCTACAAGTCTTTGCGACACGATTTTACCATTGAATCGCATACAATTCAGTACTATTAAAGCTGGTGTATCGGACGTTTCTTCATCAGCGACTTGAACAATTCAAGCTCTACGTTTTGTTTCATCGCATGGTTGAATGGCGACTGCGATAGATCAAGCGCCTGGCGATGGCAATTTGGCCGCCGGCGCATCGCATCCAGGCGGTTCTGAGACACAGACCGCAGCTACCGAGGTGTTTGAGACACCACGAACATCCTTCGATCATGACCCCAACGACAGCAATCATGCGCGGCACGAAACTGCATCATCTACCGTCTCCCCGAGTTCGATAACATCGCCACCATATTGGCTGAACACCCGCGCCGGCCATCAGCGAACCATATCGAATATGTCGACCGAGTCTGTTCTTCCTGCTGGTGCTATTACACTCCGTGACAACGAAGCGAGCGACTTCGACGACCGCAACAGCGCTTGCTGGGCCAAGAGTGTTGAGATTGTCAGCTATACCATTGTCAACGGCAGTGCAACAAATATCGGGGCCTTTGTGGTGTGGAATATCCGTGTCGAGGCTCTAAATGTGCGTGATTGGTCGTGGTTCAGTATTGGCGTGCTGGTCTTAAGATGGCCTGTTGACTGACCCCACGATAGGGAAGTTATATGAATATTCGTAAACGGTATTCGGAGTTTGACGACTTTCGATATCGGTTGGTTCAGACTTTCCCCGGATTCGAGGCAGCTGTTCCGGCGCTTCCGCCCAAGAGTGTCATCTCCAAGTTTCGGCCCCGATTTCTCGAGAAAAGGCGGGCAGGCCTACAATACTTTCTCAAGTGCGTATATCAGGAGTTTCCAGTTCAATATTATGCTGACCTATTAGTTGCATATTGTTAAATCCAGAATTTTCTGGTTCGCCAGTCCTCAAGGAGTTCCTCTTTGCATAGCGTTCCTATCGTCTTAGCATCTTCTCTTCTTTGGATATGTTTACCTTTGGGTCTCGATCATGGGAGGCCTCTTTGTACAAACGATATATATTGCTTGGCCCGGTCTCACGCACATATGCAGCAGCCAGCGATCCGTATTAATGATAATGAGTTAGATGATCTACCACTTGTGGCCCTACAGGTGTATTGCATGCTTGTTTGTTCTTAGCTTGGGCTTGATTCGAAAGCCAAGACGAAACCAAGGTTTGGCATTGTTGTACGAAACAGTCAAGCATATCTCAAAAACCATACCATTTGCTTCGCCCCAGCGGTATGTCATCACTGGGCGTTTAAGCTCTCGTATCTAAAGGGCTGAGTATAGACGCCAGGGCGCAGCAGGAGAAATCCGATCGCTAACAACAGGCGCGCGATACTAACAGTTAAGCTGTTGACTGAATGAAGCTTAACATAACCATGTGGAGATCGGTATGGCTTAGAGGATATGCTGTTACGCATCAGCCAATGAGTGAGTTTCCTGACGGATTTACGTGCCGCTATTCTGACGCTTTGCCAGCCATGAGTCTAGATTCTATCGGTATGTAACGGCATTTACCAAGCACTGCGACGTCTCGATAAAGCAATCTATTGAGATTTTACGGTGATGCCAATGGCCTTTCCAGGATTGCCAAGTGCCGTTCTTCCGTGACAAGAATGACAAGAACCTGCTGTTTTCTGGGCATCGGCCTGACTACATTAGTAGTAAAGACCATGTTTATAAGAGCCACAAGATCCAGCTCTGAACTAAAGAGATTCGAAGTGTCATGAGTTCAACAAGCTTCGTCTTTTCTTGTTTCTCGATGTGATTAACGACCTTTTCCAAGGATTTCATCGCCATCATCACCAACTTTTGCTCCCACCCCCACATTCTCACCAGTTCAACCCCACGACCATGACGCAACTCGATATTCTAGAACACCGTTGTTTGATGTTACCGGTTTTAGTGCAGACCCCAAACGATATCAGTATGGAACTGGAGGGGGGTTTAACAGCACAACTACCGACCCGTACTGACTCCAAATTCTCAGTCGTCAGCACTGCGTCATCTTCTGCTGCTACTGCTAACGGCGACTTACACTTTACCACTAAGACAAAAGAATACATGGACTCTCTGCGACCACCTTCACCAAAGCAATTCGAACGAATTGCAATTGTTCAACAGCAGCGCGAACAAGAAACAAAGCGCAGAGATCGCGAGCGCAGGCGCTGGTCGCGCGAAGTCCAGCGTCAGCGGAATAGAGCTGCCAGCATGTCGCGAGACAGTCAGGACGACCAGGCGCAGGCGCAGGAGCAAGCGCAGGAGCAAGCGCAGGAGCAAGCGCAAGCTGCGCGCACTATACAGAAAACCTTTAGAGGGTATCGCGCAAGAAGAGAGATGCAAGGATTTGGATTGGATGCAAGTACACGATGGGTCACTGCAATTCGGGAAGCGCAATTTCGACATGCGACAATGCCACGACCGAAAACAGAAGCTGATAACGAAGCTTTCGATAAGTCCAAAGCGGACGGTTTTGCGAAACTCAAGTCGGCGAGTGCACGAGAGAAATGGAAGAAGGCGAGCGCCGTTGCACGACGAGCAGGTCATGATGATCTTTTGTCAGATTCTGAATCCTCAGAATCCTCATCTGACGAAGATGCGTCCCCCGAAGAACGAGCTGCTGCACGAGCACGACGTGAGAAAGCTACTGCTGCGCGGAAACACGAGGCGCGCATGATGGGAATTCGATACTTCCTCGAGATGGTCGACCAGAAACATCGTTACGGAAGCAATCTCTGCCGCTACCACGAAGTTTGGAAGCGAACAGATACAAATGAGAACTTCTTCTACTGGCTCGACTATGGTGAAGGCCGCAACGTTGAGGTTGATGGCTGCCCACGCGATCGGCTTGAGCGAGAGCAGGTTCGATATCTGTCTCGCGAAGAGCGCCAGTACTATCTCGTTGAAGTCGATAGTGAAGGCAGACTCTGCTGGGCGAAGAATGGTCAGCGCATTGACACCACAGAAGAGTTCAGGGACAGCATACATGGTGTCGTGCCTGTGGACGATTCCACGCCAGCCTTCAATGCCGCAGCCCAGCCTGAGGATGCACGATCCCTCGAATCTGTCAGCAGTTCCAGCTCTGATTCTTCTCTGGAGTCACGACGAGAGGCAGACCTGGCAGCCAAGTATGCAACACCTGGCTTTGACAATAGTCAAGGTATGAATAAAGTGTCCCAGATTTCAGCGTCCACTATCTTCAACAAGTTGATGCGCAAATCTGTCCGGAAGAACACATGGATCTTTGTTGCAGACACAAGCTTTCGCATGTACGTAGGCATCAAGGATTCAGGGGCATTTCAGCACTCGTCATTCCTCCAGGGTAGCCGGATATCAGCAGCTGGTCTCATCAAGATCAAGAATGGTCGACTATCGTCCCTCTCACCACTGAGCGGACACTATCGCCCACCTGCCGTGAATTTCCGTGCTTTCGTTGCAAGCTTGCGGCAGTCGGAGGTCGACATGAGCCACGTCTCCATCTCGAAGTCCTATGTGGTGTTGATAGGACTGGAGACATATATCAAGACAAAGCGCAAGGGCAAGGACTTTGCTCAGCGTGTGGGGCACAGGAAAGACAAGATAATAGCCCCAGAGGAGGCAGCGCGCAGAGAAGAGGAAGCTAAGGATAAGAGTGAGAGTGCTGCGAAAGAGAGGGAGGTGCTACAACGAGAAGAGGCAGAGAAGCAAGAGGGCAGGCCAGTAAAGAAGGTCTTGAAGAAGCTGGGCATTAAACCGACAAAGGAGGAGAAACAGGCGGCCAAGAGGGAGAAGAAGGAGGATGTCGAAAAGATGCAGGTATAGCGAGGCACTTGGTTTTTGGCGAGGTTTTTTGGTTTTATGATATTATACCCCTTATGTATAGAGCGGTTCTCGGATTATGGTTCACGACGTAAAGTACGAATACCCAATATCATGAGTATTTTCTTTGTGTATCTGGCAGTTTCTGGGTATCAAATCATGTTACTAGTGAAGCTCATCTAAGCTTTGTATAAATCCTAGCCTACCTATTGGCTCGAATAGAGCTTCGAGAGACTAACTTACAATACCCATTAAGCGAAGGTATCGGAGCATAAATAAGCACAAAAAGGCTGGCCGTACATACTATTTACAACATATATTTATCTTATTGTTTGTATTATGGCGGAAGCATGGCCTTGCCATCTACCATACCCTAAAGCCATGGGTGTGTTCATGGGATCTCATTATACGAAAGCAGAACCTAATTCAGTCATAACTCAAGCGAACACATAAGGCTTTCAAGGGAAACACAAGCATTTTGGTTAAATAATTTAAGTTGTAGAAACTTTTCTTTACAGACTCAAGCTCTTCCGTTATCTTATGTCTATGGTCGAGACACAATGATATCATTCCAGAGGATATGGTGAAGCAGGCTCCTTTAACCTTGCTAAGTCCATATTTCTATCATATTAGCTAGGAAACTTCTTATAGGAAGCTATTGATATCTGTCGCATTAAAGCAGGAGCTTGATGATGGCCTGTTGATTGATAATTAATGAACCATTGAAGTCAGAGAGACGTTTTTTCGAGGTGCGAATGACCAACTCATTTGCCCCAGGTGGCTCCAGTGCGTCAACGCCCTGTAGCTCTGCATTTGTCAGTACGATATAGGGGGTTCAGTGGCGCCACTCCGCTGAAACTCCAAGAACACTGGCGTTCAAAATCTTGGATTGGTGCGAGACGGAGCCAAGCTTCCACTGACCGCAAACGTGCAGTACTGATCGGTCGCACTCGCACCGAAGCCGCGTTCGAAAAAACCCATCAACATCGACGACGCCATCTTCAAACTGAGCTGGCGGGTTGAGAGAAATACATCCTTGAAACCATGCCAGGCATTTTGTCGTCTCCCAATGGCTTCCGTCACCCGTTCCTCGCGGCGCGCTGAAGCTCCGCACCAGCATCACCCGCATCACCACCTGACGCCCCCAGCAGGAGTATTCGCACATGCCCAGGGCGGAGGAGGTGGAGGGCGCAACAAGAGGGCACTCGACACCCACGATCGCGATTTTGATGCGATCAAACCGAAAAGAACGCGATTAACAGTCGAGATTCTCGCAAAGGGCTCCCACGGACTCCGTGATGCCGATATCGACAACAACAAAGCGCCACCACCCACGCGCAAACCTGCTGCGACGCCTACAGTGGCGAGTGCGACACCAATCCCCCCTCCTCCTACGACCGACAACGCGACATCGAAGCCGAAGCAGGAGCAGACTCTTACAAAACACCAGAGCAAAGTTATCAATGGAATCAAACATGAACTCGATCGGTTGCAGCCTCAGCCGAGCGATACTAATACCCAGGAGCAAGGCCGCAAGCTGCGCTCTCAGGAAGCTACAAGGTTCAAAAGCGAACTTTCTGCCTATTTTCCTGAATACGATGAGGTGATTGGGAACGAGCCCAAGGAGCAGCGTACGTCCAAAAAAAAAAATCCAAAAAAAAAACTCCCATCGTTCAACTGAATGTTGCCTGTAAAATACAACATTTTCTGACTCTTAATAGAATTATTCAATGTTGACACGCCGATCCTAATTGTTGATTCCGATCCACGACGCGCTGTTTCAGAAAATCAACGCGCGATCCCACAGACTCACCACCCCGCAATTGAATATCCCGTACGCGGGTACGGCGATGCCCTCTTCTACAATGTATTCGATTGTCAGCAAGTCGATCTCGGGTTCCTAGAATCGCAGTCGAAGAACAAGACTATCGAAGATCCTTTACCAGATAAACTGTTCCAGCCAATACATCGTCGAGCTGAGCGGCTGGAGAGATCAATACGTAATACTGAGAAAGGCCGAGCCCAGCATGAAAGGGACCAAATTATTCGGCTTCTCGAAGGGCTCCAAGGCCATGACTGGTTGAGAGTCATGGGCGTGAGTGGTGTGACAGAGACGAAGAAGAAGACATTTGAACCTGCTCGTAACCATTTCATCAAAGGGTGCCAGGCTATCCTTGATAAGTTTCGAAATTGGGTGTTGGAAGAGAAGAGGCGGAAGATGGAGAAAGATAAGGCCCGGGCTGAGAAGGAGGAAGAAGAAAACTCATCAAGTGTTGAAGAAGACGAAGCTGGCGATGATGGCGAAAATGGTGATGCAAGTGACTCAGAATCGCCGGCAAAGCAACTGCAGGAGGAAGCCATGGCAAGATCCAAGAATTCCAAAGGTTCAAAGAACCGGAAATCAACTCCTCAACCAGCTGCAGCCAAAATTCCGCGTCCTGCAAAAGCACCACCAGCTCCGAAGCCACCAGAACCACCTAAGGAGTTCAAGTCGTTCTTCAGCAAGCGATATGAGCGTGAGAGCGCTCTGCATCGACATAGGCGCACAGGGAGAAAGATTATGGCATGGGGTCTACCCATCCCTGAGATACCCCAAGTTGATTTTGATTTGCCGGAGGAATACCGTGATGAAGATACCCTCAAGGTCCGCGCGAGGAAGAAGCGCCGTGACCGAAGACGCAGCAAGCAGTGAGTGGTACTTGCTTGGCTGTTTGTAATATCACTACAGGCGAAGAGGATTTCAAGGCCGGTTGTATTAAATGGGTTGGCGTTCGGGAAGGATCTGAGACGCCCTGGTAAGGGCAATCGTACCACAGTTGTCTGATTGGGATTGTGCGTATAACTCGAGAATCATCATGAGATGCTGTATTAGAATTGTGTCCTGTTGTAAATCAAGATGGGCTGCAAAGCCAATGACATGTGACGCCTGTTCGTTGCTCAACAAGTTCTAACTTAGCTGTTAAGGATGAGAGGTTATGAACAGCCGTTCAGTACCTGGTAAATGATAGAGAAATATCCAATGCCAACATATCTTGTTTCCAGCGAGGTAGCGCAACGGATGAGCTGAGTTTCGCTTCTCGGGGTTTCTTGGTAGTGGAGCGCTCGAGATCTATCATCTTCCTTCTTCTGTTTGTGCTTTGCTAATAGAATGACAGGAACAGACGCAAGTTTGCTGCCACCCAATCCATCCATTCTTTCAAGGCAGGCAGGTACGTACCGCGCCGTGAGCCTCAAAGGATGAGTGAGGCGGTCCGTGCACGCCAGCTTCCTGACGCGCCGCGAGCTGTCTTCCTTCTTTTGCAAAGTTCACGACGAGAAGTTAATATACGGTCATTTTTCTAGGTTTGCGCGAATTGCGCTTTTGCAGCATTTGTATTTCACAACAAGGCCCTTTCCTTACTAATTAATTGGCCAAATTCTTCTAATAGCCACGTTACCCTTTTCGCCGAGCACCTCACGGTGAACCATCTCCGCAAACCCCGTTCGAATTGCGCCGACACCTCGAAAGAAGCACATGACTGCGCGACGAGAATAATAGGAACTACAAATACACCTAGCGGCCCCGAAGGCTTCTTTGCGCCGTGCATCTGGTTGGAACTTCTATCGATGCAGAGTCTGTGAACACCAGCTCGCAGGGGCCCTCAGGCCTTCGTTTCCTTTACCCTGCCTACCACCAGCCAATATGACTTCACTCGCCATGCCGCAGGAGCCTGCGCCTGTGAACCACTCTCTCCTCGATATAGACGACGAATCATCCTCTACAGAAGATGGATCAGTGCTCGAGTTCTTCATTCTCAAGCAAGAGGTCAACCTCGAGGTCAACTTTCGCGATAAGCGCATTGACGGAACGACCGATATTTTTCTTGTCGTATTCAGCGATAAGATCGAGGATATAGTCTTGGACGCTGCAGATTGCGACATCGATACCGAAAACGTTTTCATCGCTGATGTTAAGGAGTCAAATGGTGATCTCGTCGAGAGTCATAGACGGAGAACTACAGCGACCTATAATGATCCGTACGCCAAGCTCACTCACCCAAAGAGTTGGAGTTTGAGAGCCGACCACCACGATATTCGCCGTAAGCGTGCCCAGTCGATATTCCGCACCCGCAAGAACGATGTCCCCGCCGAGAATAGAGAGTTCGAGGGGTGCACACCGGTCTATCGATCGCTGAAGGTGAACCTGCGCGGTAAGGCCGAGCCGGATCGCCCAAGGCTCATAATCAGGAAGTCTATGATAGGTCTTGATGCGAACGAGAGATCCAACAAGCAGTACAGAATTACCATACCATTTACCCACACGAATCCCAGGGATGGGATACAGTTTGTCGGCGTTGACCCCCTGGACAATCGGTTTACACACATGTACACACGAAGCTCGATACATCCTGGAACTGCTTCGTGCATATTTCCTTGTATAGATGACCACGGATCACGTTGCGACTGGAGGATATCAATCAAGTACCCCCGTACATTGGGCGATGCTTTGCAACAAGCGCTCGCTACACAACAGAACGGTAGTAACCCCGACAAGATGCAGATTGATGGCCAGGAGCGAATTCACAACCTTGCCGAAGAAGATAAACTCCGCGAGATGTCGGTTGTCTGCTCAGGTTTCCTTATGGAAGAGACCGTAGATCCCGACGATGATCACAAAAAGATAATGACCTTCGAGCCTGAAAAGAAGGTGTCTGTACAGAAGCTTGGTTTTGCAGTGGGCCCATTTGAGCATATTGATCTTTCATCTGAGTTCCGAACAGAAGAAGACGAGGTCAAACTGGGTATGAATGCGCTCAAGGTTCACGCATACTGCCTACCACATCGTGCCGACTGGGTAAGGAATACAGCAGCAGCAATCACTATGGCAGCTGATTTCTTCACGTTCACGTTTGCTCGATATCCGTTCGGCAATTTCAAGCTCTGCTTCCTTGATGATATGATTCAGGACACTGTGTCTCTCTATTCCATGGCTTTCATCAGCAACCGATTGCTTTTCCCAGATGACATTATCGACACCGAGATCGATGTCACAAGAAAGATCGTTCAAACATTGGCGTACCAGTGGATAGGGATCAACATGATACCCAACACAAGAAATGACTTGTGGCTTATCGTTGGCATCGCGCATTTCATGACGGATCTTTTCATGAAGAAAATTTGCGGCAACAACGAGTACAGATTCCGGATGAAGACACTATCCGACAAGCTTGTTCAGATGGACGTCGAACGGCCTTCTCTTTACGATCTCGGCCCTTACCTGCATTTGGGAGAGTTCGAGGTGGACTTTATGACTCTGAAAGCTCCCGTGGTTTTCTTCATCCTGGACAAGCGACTCATTAAGGCTTCAGGAGGACACGGATTGACACGCATTCTCTCTAAAATGTTAACAAAGGTTCAGATTGAATCTTCGGACAGGGCTACTATCCTTGAAACAGAGAAATTCCGAACAACTTGTGAGAAGGGGGCCAAGTATCGGCTTGAGAGCTTCTGGAGCCAGTGGGTCTATGGTTCAGGATGCCCGCGATTCGATGTCAAGGCGAAATTCAACAAGAAGAGGCTCTGTGTTGAGCTTACGCTGAACCAGATTCAATTCCAGACAGTCAAGAAACCGCCTCTAGACAAGAATGATTTCCTACGCGTTGTCAAGGAGCGTCGCTCCGGTGTCAAGCCAGGCGAAGTACAGCCTCTGTTTACAGGACCGATGACCGTACGAATCCATGAAGCGGATGGAACGCCCTACGAGCATATTCTGGAAATCCGCGAAGATGCCACAAGATCCACCAAGTTCGAGATTCCATACAATACGAAGTATAAGCGGCTTAAGCGCACGCGTCGCATGAAGGAAAAGCAAAATGTTGGTGCCAGTATGGATGCAGAGAACATGGATGATGCGCTCCTCTACTGCTTAGGCGACGTTCTGCAGACCCCAGAAGAACAGGCGCAATGGGAGTTGATTGATTGGGACCCCGAAACTGAACGAAAGATGGACCAAGAGTCGTACGAATGGATACGTGTAGATGCCGACTTCGAATGGTCTTGCGATATGAAGAGGACCCTTGAGCCGTACATGTACGTGTCACAATTGCAACAAGATAGAGATGTCGTTGCTCAGCAGGATGCTATGCTTTACCTGACCCATGGCCCTTTGCACCCCATCGCGTCAGGTTTTCTTACCAGGACGCTTGTGGACCGCCGCTACTTTCATGGTATCCGAACCATGGCTGCTGAAGCTCTGCCACGGCAGGCTAACATCAAGGACCTATCAATGCTTGGCCTTCGGCAACTGATGAAGGCTTTCAGCGAAATGTTCTGCCACAAAGGCACGAACCAGCCAAAGCCGAATGACTTTTCCGACAAGAAGCAATACAACGTTCAGTGCGCTATTATCAAAGCCATCGCTCAGGTGAGAGATGCTCACACCTACAAATGTCCGCTTGACGCTCGCCAATTTATTCTGGACCAACTTCTTTTCAACAACAATGAAGATAACCCATATTCTGACCACTTTTACATCGCTACTCTCGTGGAAGCTCTTGCTACATCTCTCATCCCTTCCAAGCAAGACGATTGGTTTGCGATGCAGAACAAGATTCCTAATGAGGATGAGAAGCAGTTCCTCGAAAGGGCCATAGAGCAGATCGAGAGAGTTTTACGGCGAGATGAATGGACCCATTCATACCAGAATGTTTGGACTATTGCTGGTCTAAGTGCCAAACAACGATTGATGAAGGCGGAAGTGATCCCGAAGAAGTACAGTGATTTCGGGCAATATCTGCTGGACGGAACGAGAGACCTTATTCGAATCAAGGCCTTCGAGGCTCTGATTGACCTAGGGGCTATGTTGGATCCGACAGTGTTCTCATTCTTAACATACTCGCTTATCACCGACCGGTCACCGTACGTGCGGAACAAACTCATCGAGGCCGCTGCTTCTGGGCTCGCAGCCATTGCTTTCGGAGAGCATGCTAAGGTTGTTAAGAACGACCCTCCGCCAGAAGATGAAGAAGGAGATCTTCTGCTTGTGCAAGATAGTGCTCAGGAGATAGAGGCAAGAAAAGAGATGTTTGCGAGAAAAGAGAACCTGGATGCAGCACTCAAGGCTTTACGAAGAGAGATGGACGAAACCTACGGAGGAGACGAACGGCACTACAGCATCGCGATGCGCAAGGCGTTGGATCACCCGAGTCTCGGTCGTGGCGAGATGGAAAGCATGCTGGATTTGGCGGCAATGATGTTTGAGGAGGCTGGCGATTGGGTTATTACGCTCCCCTTGCCAAAGGCTTGGAAGGTCGAGAGGCCTGTGCAGCAGCTCTCTAACCGCGTAAGTGCTACATTGTTTACAAACAAGTCTGGTCTGATGCTAACTTGAACAGTTGATCATGAAATTCAAAGCTCATTACAGGACGACACCCCGGGAGCCAATCGTACAAGCACCACCTCTTCCACCTCCCGCTCCGGCTGCGCCTATCATTGAGCAGAAACGACCTACGCCTTTGCAGAAACCATCTTCTATCAAAATTAACACCCACAAGACGGCATCCGCCCAACGCCCTAGCGTCCCTCCACCTCAGCGACCCAGTGCCAGTGCCTCTCCAGTTGTTCAAAGTCCAAAGCCCACTCAACCAAAGCAAGAAAGAGATACCATTGTTGCATCACCGGGTCTGTCTCGACAAGCAAGTGCCACGTCTTCATCGGGATCCAAACCATCTTGGCCCCCAGAACCCTCCTCTGCTTCTAGTATCAAGCGCCCTCGACCGGAGAAGGATGAACAGCACACCCCGGCACCAAAACGCGCAAAGGTCGATAAGCCATTTGATTCGGGTATCCCCAAGAAGAAGAAGAGCAGAATTGTCACCTTCAGGGTTGCTCCGAACCGCCTCGCTCCTTTGTTGAAGAAGGAAAAGAAACCAAACGGTAACGGCCGAGTATCTCTCCCTTTAGGGGCGCCAAGAGACGGCCCTGCCCCTTCTCTGAACTCAAGGTCAGATTCAATCACGGCCAAGCCCGCCAGAAAACCTCTTCCCGGAGACGCGGCGCGAAGGCCTTTGCCTGGAGGCCCGGCGTCATCGCCGCATCCTGCACCAGAGAGGAAGATTTCGCTAAATAGTCATTCGAACTCTAACTCTACACCAAAGCCTAAGTCTGCAAGTCCTGCCACGAACACACCCCCTCCCGCAGCAGCGCCTACTCAGCGACCCAAGATCAAGATTATTCGAAAGCCACAACCACCACCAGCCCCCTAATAATTGAAGCCGAAGGGGACATCGCCTCGCTGGCTGATGCTAAAGCAGCACACCGATTGCAAAAAGTTCGACTCAGTCATAGAACAGTTGGCAGTGAGCCTACTGGCTAATAATAAGTTGCCACCAAACTTGCTACCATTCTAGCCTCTTACTCGTTGATCTGGGAGGCAAGTGAGTGTGACTGGTGACGAATAACCATTAAACAACGTCAATTGTCAATAGGAGCATAAAAATGTGATGTGGATTGAACGCGGGATGCAACATGCGGGGAACGAGGAAAAGACTTTTTACCATTACGTTCGAACAGGAAGTGGCAGGAATTTATGGAAGCTGGTTTGTGGTGTTTCACGCGTTTGGTATAGGGGCAGAGGTTACTGAAAAACTGCATTTTCTGGCGTTGGGAGCGCAACATAGTGTGCAAAAGCGCTGATGAGTGAGAGAAGGATGCAATGAGACGTAATGAGTATATAGGCAGTTTTGGGGACCATTCATCAAGATATCCCGTCAACACTAGTCACCCCCGTGATGTTCTGATTACTTCATGCATGACGAAGATCACCTGTAGGCGAAGAGAGCTTAATGAAGCTTTCCTGGTTTCAAATTCAAATAGGGTATTGTGTAATGGAATATGTTCGTTTCGTCTTAGCCAAGAAGCATGCCGCGCCCCTCCCACTGAAAGTACAAACCTGCCTAACTCTCGTCTTATTCACCCAAATCAAGTCAGTTAAACCAATGGAAGAGATCCTAACCCTCCAGGTGGTTGCCACCTTCTTTTGATTGGGCCTTGAGAAAAGCCTTTCTCAAGTTAAACCTCTGAAAGCCGTGTTTATTGACAAGCCGGTTGTGAGCTCTCTGAGCGCGCTCCTGTTGGAGTTCTTCGCTGTCGTCAGCTGGAGAACGATGAAAGTCCACGCTCGAAGCAAAGTCCAAGTCCGCATCGTCACGGTCTGTCCAGATACCCTCGTGGTGGGAAGGCACATCGCGCCCTTCACTAAGATGCTTCATGACTAGAAGGGCCGTATTTCCAGGTGTAAGGGTTGTGCGTTTCAGGGCCTCCACGACAAATTGGCGAGGGTAACCCATTGATTCATAGTGTGTGATCCATTTCTGGATCTCTCGAGAATTAGACTTCTCTGAACTCCGAGGCTGGTTGGTTCTGGGAGTAACCGCTCGGGAAGAGTTGAAGGAGGCCGGAAGAGACCGTCGAACTGTTCGGGTGCTTGGTTTTGGGTTCGGTTTCGCAGAAGAAACAGCTCGTCTGGGAGCACTTTGTTCTGTAAAGCTGCTGTCATGACGTCGTCTTGTCGGCTCGGCATGTGATTCTCGCTGTCTCTCATGAGAAGGTATTTGCTGGCGACGGTTACTTAGATGCAATGGTATTGGTGTAGTATCCAAGCCCAGATGGTCTGGCAGTGGAGCATCCACAGATTGGTGTCGAGTATCCTGCCTTAATGCTGGCCGTGTGCCAAGGTCTTGTGATTCTTCTTGCATTGGGGGAAGGGGTGGAAGGTGCTGCGAAGCATCGCTTTCACCAATATAGCCTAGCCACTGAGAGGTTCTTTGCGCACCAGGAGATGTTTCTTGGGCACGCTGTAGCTTGGAGGTTTCTTCGGCTTCGGGTGTAGATGGTATTTCCATGCCCTTTCTGTAGCGTCTTTTCTTAAAGCGCTCCGGTGAGGCGAAGGGAGGCTGACCAGCGGTTCGTTTCAAACTTGACGCGGCGACTGGGGGCGAGGATGGTACATGGCTTTGCAGTAAACCGCTGTCTTGACCGTCCTCGAAGTCAATGTCTTGATTGGGGTCCATATCAGGAGCTGCACCTTGTGACTCAGGGTCTGCTCCCTCGCTGTTTACTTCGAAGCTCTCCATTGTATCGAGGAAGTCCATGAGGTTCTCTTCATAGCAGAGATGCAACTCATTGACCGTATGCTGATCTGGTTCGACAAAGCCCAGGTTTTCTGCGACCCTGTACCAGTCGGTCAATTGACTGTCTTGTGATGCTGGCGCATCCCGGGCAGCTAGCATAAGATCGAACAACTCGATCTTCTTCCCGTTGATGTTGAGACTTCTCTTAATGTCTCTCTCCGTGGCTTTGATATACTCATCAAGATCTTGATACCAGTTGTTTCTCAGAAGAGTAAGAGCTTCTTCTTCTTCTTCTTCTTCTTCTTCTTCTTCTTGGTCATTTTCTATTGATGGTCGAGGTTGGTTAGCTTCTCTCGGGCTTTGTGATGGCACTGTCGTAGGTTGAGGTCGCGGTGCTGTGCGGATGGGGCCGGGGTCTCTTGGGTTGTTCGCTCGTCGTTCAGGGGCCCTTTGAACAGCAGCCTTCTGTGGAACCTTGACAACCGTGTTGTGGTCTACCACAGTCTCTTCTGAGATGCTCTTAACCGGGGCGGCTTCTGCAGGTGCAGAGGCTGCCATCTTCTCCAATTTTTTCCTATCCAGTAACTGCAGCTTTTTGATCCAGTGATCTCGCCAAGACTGTGCAGTATGCCGGGGATTCTACGCATGTAAGCTGAATTTTCATCGCCTGATTTGCTAAAACTTACAATTTTTTCGTACTCATACCATATCTGGTTTCCTTTCTGTTCGTTTGGGTGTTTTAGTGCCCACCTAGCAAGTTTCGCATCGTCCTCAGCAGTAAACTTGGTCCGTGTTGATTTCGAGGGTTGATGGCTGCCCACCGGTCTTGGCTCGTCTGGATGGCGTCCTATGAGGTACTTGTCCTTTATTTGGATATACCCATTCTTAACCGAGTCCTCAATGAACTTCCAGGAATAGGATCCAGCGGGGCAATCTTTTCTGATATGGTCCGCAATGAGCATATCAGCTTGTTTTTCCAGCGGAACGATCTTGCCACTATTTTGCTATCTCAAAATCAGCGACAGAGTGTGAAGGGGATTGCAGGATCGACATACCTTGATAAGGTCTATCCATCGGTCTCTCATCGGTATTCGTCGTGCCAGCCAAAACTTCCAATCCTTGAATATGGTACCACCCTCCGCACCTCCGACTCCATCGTATGTGACTGTCGGCGGCATTGTGATGAGCAGGCTTTTTCCGGGCTATGAAGGGATGAGGCGCTGGTCACTGAAAATCGCGTCAGAGGCTGGGCTAGAGGTGTGCCAACGATATCAAGATTGGCAGAGTGAATCAGCTCAGGTTTCTGAAAAAGCCGATAATTTCATCGCATAATTAGACGCGCCCTGAACTCAGTCAGACTTTTGTTACCGCCCGCGGTTTTGGTGTTCTCTCAGTGTGAGTCGCCCTGATGAAAGCCACGCGTTGAAGGGCATCGCGCGTTCACGTGCTAGTAGATGTATTCAATTAAGCGCGTTTAAGGTTTGCCTAAGTGCATAACGTTGAAGCCACTGTAATGTGGTTAGATTTGCTGTTAAACTATGTAGAGTTGTTGAAATAGCAATGCAGCTCCTGCATTACAATTACCTTATCTTGCATATAATTGATCTGATCTATTCTTGGCTGGTTTGTTCGACAGACTTCTATCAGTAGTGATCATTTCATCCTACCTAAACCAGAAAGAGAACGACGTCACCTCTTATCGATAAAAGCTTCCCGGGTTATCCCCGGTTATCGGTAGCTTTGACCTTGGTTGCCATGGTAGCAACGATGGAGTGTTTACTTCCAATCAGAACCGAGGCCGTGGGACGAGTGGCCGGGGTTATTTGGGTCTAAGCTACAAGTTGCACGAACAACGCAAAATAGATCCATTCACTTAGCTACTTCAAGCTGGACCTTGCTTTCTTCCTTCTTCCTCCTCTTCCTCTCTCTCCTCCTCATCCATCTCTTAACATCAAGCTTACTACTACTAACCAAAGCAGGTTGTGTTTGTTCGTTCTTGTTCGTGTCTTTGTTTCTACGTCCTTCATCGCACTTTCACGGCCTAGCGAGAATTTACTTGTTTGCATGGGTTGAGTTTGCTTGTTGACCGTGAATAACTTCATCATGTCTTCCGAGGACAAGTACGAAACGCTGGAGAAGATTGGTGAGTCTATCGAGTTAACAGTGCTCGATGCGCCACACTATCAATTGAGCGACAACTCTAACTCACCGTCTTCTTCTAGGCCATGGCTCCTTTGGCATTATCCGCAAGGTCCGTCGCAGGACAGACGGCTTCATCATGTGCCGCAAAGAAATCTCATATCTACGCATGTCCCAGAAGGAGCGCGAACAACTTCACGCCGAATTCCAGATTCTATCGCATCTGCGCCACCCAAACATTGTCGCCTATTATCACCGTGAACACCTCAAAGTTAGCCAGGACTTGCATCTTTACATGGAATACTGCGGAAATGGCGATCTCGGCCGCGTTATCAAGGACCTCGCACTAAAGGGCCAGCGAGCTCAGGAAAGCTTCGTCTGGAGCATCTTCAGTCAGCTCGTCATGGCGCTTTACCGATGTCACTATGGTGTTGACCCTCCAGAGGTTGGCTCCAACGTGCTTGGGCTAGCACAGGGGAACGCTGCTGGCGGACCCAAGGTTCCCGCTGGAACAATGACTATTCTACACCGGGATTTGAAACCTGAGAATGGTGAGACCTCGATAGTGGATCCCCTTGTTTACGATATTCGATACTAACAATGTTTTAGTCTTCCTTGGCGAGGACAACTCTGTCAAGCTTGGAGACTTTGGTCTCTCCAAGATGATCAAGTCCCACGACTTCGCTTCTACCTATGTGGGCACTCCCTTCTACATGTCTCCCGAGATCTGTGCCGCGGAGAAGTACACATTAAAGTCCGATATCTGGTCGTTGGGTTGCATCATCTACGAGCTCTGCGCACGCGAGCCACCGTTCAACGCAAAGACTCACTTCCAACTTGTGCAGAAGATCAAAGAGGGCAAGTTCCCTGCCTTGCCCGACGTTTACTCTCCCGAGCTTTACCAGGTTATCAAGGACTGCCTCCGTGTGAACCCTGATCGAAGACCCGATACTTCGGAACTCCTGAACTTGCCAGTGGTCAAGCTTATGAGAAAGGAGAAGGAGGTTGTCGACCTCAACAAATCTCTCCGCCTCAGAGAGGATACTCTCCGTAAGAAGGAAAGGGATCTCAATGAGAGACTTGCCAACATGGAGAGAGAAAAGGATGTTATCCGAGAGGAGCTGGACTCATCGTTACGGAGAGAGTGGGAGGTTAAAGCACGTCTCGAGATTGACCGTCTTGCCAACGCAGAGATTGAGCAGCTCCAAAACCGCTTCGAAGCCGAGGTTCAGGCACGTGTCGAGGCTGAGCTACAAAAGAAAACAGTGCCATTTTCCGGCTCGAGACCTGAGAGTCGGGAGGATGAGTATGCCTCATCAATGGGCAAGTCGGATTATAAGTCCGACTACCCTCACTCTTCCATTGGTGGTAGCGAGGTCGAGTTCCCCTCCACAACAGATCTCACTGAGTACTCCATCGATAGCCCCGAGGCGCCTCGAGAGACTAAGAAGACAGCTCGCACGCCTTTCAGCCGTGCGCAGACCATGTTTGTCGGTAATCCCGCAGGTACACCAATGGATGTCGAGATGAACTCACCAAGCCCTATCGCTATTGCGTCGCTATCTCTTTCACCTCGTCGTAATGGCAACACCAAGGCTCCTACCACTGCTAATGCAAATATCTTCACCGCTAACGCCAATCGAAACTCCGCCGATTCTCGATGGGATCATCCTCGTGATACCTTGTCCGATTCTGAAGATGAAGACGTTGTCCCATCGCCAACACGAAACATCAAGTCTTCGAAGAATCCCTTCACCTCCAAGACACGACCTGTCCTCACTTCTCAGAAGTCGTGCCCCATGAACCGCCTTAAGACGCAGCCATCAACATCGGGCTTTGTGTCTAAGCAGATGCCTCCACCTGAGGCTCCGAGGTCGCCCACTCGCCGTCTGAGCAAGATTCCCTCAGCGGCAAACCTCCAGTCCGAAGCCAACAGCCAGGGCTTGACGCGCGCCTCATCACTCAACAACAAGAAAAACAGCAGCAGCACCGATGACGTCCTGGGCAAGGTTGCAGCTAAGAATAACATTCGAGGCCGAACCCTCGTCGAGCTTCAGCAGGCTCGCGCAGGCGGTCGTCCCATGAGCGCCATTGTGATGCCCAGCACAGGGGAGAATGTCAGCCCCAAGAGGGCATTCCGGGACCGCATCGGTATTGAGCGCAAGTCAAGTGGTGACGAGCCCGTCGCTGTCTGGGACCCGGAACGAGACGAGATGCCTAGTCCTTTCCTGGTCCGACAGCGACGGATCGCCCGGGTGTAGGCCGCCTCCGTGCTAGTCGCATGAAAAGAAGTAAAGATGAAGAAAGTTGGTGTGGTTGTGGTTTGTTTTTTTATGCATTAGAGGCGAGCATCATGATATTGCTTTCGAGGGTCTACGTTACCCTCACATACCTCTTTGTCTCTCGTTTTGATTCCCCCTTTCATTTGTCTTACCGCAAGCTGAGAGGGAAACGAGAGGCTTTCCCGATGGATAATCCCCCCTCACACGTGAGGGTTTGGAAATGATACATGGAAACACTTATGGGCGTTTTTGGCGCGAGCACAAGGATCATGGCATGCATGGAATGGAATGGGTTATTACATTTTAGATGCTCTGTTGGTGTGCTTGTTACTTAATGGACAAGGATTTTAGCATTTGTTATAATGAGTTGATTGATGAAAGGGGGCGTTGAACGTCTAAACTACCTGCGAGGAATGGTGGGATTGGATCGGGCTGTTCTTGCGTAAGTTTATTCTTAGACGTTGTAAAAAGATAATGACACACTCATCTACATACTCGACCTCTCCTAGCCTCTCTCTCAATCGGGTGAATAGCATTGTTCGGCCCCCAAATGTCTAAGGGCTTCTCATAGGAACGCATCTGCACTTTAGAACTCGGTGAGCATCCAATAAAATGAGGAGCCGTTAAAGTGCAGCATTTTGCAGATAGCCCTTGTCTATTCAAGACATACAACGTCATTGGGCAATCCATATCATCATGAGAATGGATGTGTACCCAACTTACACCAACTCTTCTCCTTCATGAACCCAACTTCTCGCCTCAATTTCCAAAGCCAATGAATCAAACTGTTGATATATGCTTTCAATCCAGGTCATAAATCATTTTTTTAGTCCAGCCTTAATCTTCACACACGTCAGCAACTATACTACAACCCTTTAGTGTTGGGCATCACTGCGTCTCCCCCATAAACGATGCTTCAACTCGCCTTGCATATGCATCCCCAGAGCTGCACCCCAGAGCCAGTCGTGCAGGTGAGGCGTTCGACGATGTAAAAGCACGACTCGAAGTGGTCCATTAAAAAGCAGTATGCGGTGAGAGCTCTCGTGATGAGTACCGTCATTGGCAGGGACATCCATGCCTTTCGACGTTAGCATCACATCATGAGAAAACAATCTGCCAAAGATTCCAAGAAACAAAGGTACATGTCGTAGTAAAGATTTGTTATGACAATACAATAATCAACAAGGGGTATTTTTCTCCAAGCACAAGCTTCAACACCAAATTTGTCTGAGTAAGGTAAGGAGCCCAAGCATTCAACACAAAAAGAAGCCAAATGCCCAGACACGAACATATATCCAACAACAGGCGCTATTCAACGCCAGATAGCACCAAAACTGAACCCAAGTGAAGCAGATAGATAATAATAGCAACAAAAACATTAAAAATAGGCCAGGCCGCGAGGCCAATTCCATCTTGCGTAGACGTAGCGTAGCGTATTGTAGCCGTGAGGCCCATCAATCTTCCAAAATTCCCACCTCCCAGGTTCCCTTCCTGACCTTTGATTAGACCGAGCCTGAGAGCAGAATGCATTTCGCGATGCAACGAGCACGGCGGTCCTGTGTAACCCGCGCAGGACTTTGTCTCTTTTTCGAACCCTCCCCTGTTTTCTTTTTCGAATCTTTTCTTCTTTTTAGACTTTTGTTTTACTGTAACAAGATTTGTAAGTGAGTGATCTCCGACCACGTAGATGGCTTGTTTAGTGTCGTGAACGGTGAGAACTGCTGTGACGATGAGAGTGGCCATGGCTGCGATGAGAGGAAGAATGGTGCGACGAAGAGTGTCGGTGTCGGCTTGAGCTACCGCTACTCTCAAGGTCTCGCTCCAAACTTTCAACTCTCGACCGATAGCCCTTAACAATCTCCTTGATGTGAGCGATGCGATCGAAATCTACCTCGAGCTCATCCAGTTGCTGAAGAATCTCGGTATATCGAGCAATTTCTGCGTCGGCGCCGCCGATGATTCCATCAGCTTCATCATATTGCAGTTGGGTAAATCGCTGCGCTTCATGACTCAGGTAATTAATCCGTTGTTCGATACTAGCCATAAGATGATCAAAGTAACGGCCTAAAGCAGAAAGTGAGGAGCTGTCGAGTAGTAGAAGGCCTTGGCTACTGGCGCGACTAGCGGCGCGCGAGCTGCTGGACCCCCCTCCCAGTGCCGCCTGCCCTTGGCGAAGCAGCTGGATCTCCTCGTTGGTGAGCCCTAGCTGGGTGTCCGGAACAGCCTGTGAGGACATGACGGGCAGCAGCTGGAAGGGCTGCTAGCTATGGCGTGGGGAGACCAGGCGAGTCGCAAAGTAGGCGGCTGCGATTGAGATTTGGGGGGTCAAGTAAAGTTTTTGGCTTTTGGGATCGTCGCAGAATAGCAAGTGGGTTGAGGATACGGTATGAGTCGAGCAGGTGGGCGAGGAGAAATCCGGTTTGTGTATAAAACAGCTGCGGCAACTCGTGACATGGGCTATGTTGGATGAGACGAGACCGACGGGCCGAGGGCTTGTTGACACGATTGAGTGAAGAACACAGCGTTGGTAGTGATATCAATGGGCAAGATACCACGGCGCACAGAAACGACAATGATAGAGAGATATGCGAAGAGGATTGCAGCGACGGCAAGGGCGAGGATGATAGCGGATGCGACGATGCTAGAATGGGCGTGGGGTGTGCTGCGCAAAGCATCATGATATCGCGGCCAATACGATCATGAGCATCATCGGTGGTGTTGAGTTGACTCTTAGTGGTTTCGGGGTATCAGGTGGTTCGTCTGGAGGCTCCCAGACCTCAGAGCGCCCAGAGAGAAACGAGGAGAAGTAAGAGAGCAGTCGAGGGAGTCGGGTCTCTTTTGGGGAATAGACGGAAGAAGTGTGATTGGAGAATCGGGGGAGGAACCCAAGAAGACGGAATTGGGCTTGAGGTGGAGGGTGGGGGGAGTTGGACTCGAAGCAACAAAGTACCGGTACGTATCGTTTCGTAAGGTCGGTCGGTCGAGTATGGAGGATGGAAGGCCCGTTTCGGTGAAAGAGGCAGGGATGATTTGACGAGGGGGTTTGCTTGATGATTGCGACCCAAAAGGATGATATTTTCTTTGGTGTTAGGATGTGATGCGGTGCGGTTGCGGTGTGGTGAGTTCAGATGCGGCAGAGCCTAATGGTGACAAACTTTGATATGGTTGAGTGACTGAATCAAAGATGATCATTAGCCTCTATCCTCGGCTGTATGTAAGGTAATTAGGTGATGGTGTTGAATAAGAGAAGAACTAACCTCCACTACCAAAGTTGTAGCGTGATATGGATGGATGAGATAAGATGGGGAAGGAGGATAATTGAGAGATGGTTGCGGTTGCACAATTTGGTTACAATTGCACGTGCAATTGTAATAGCAATCAATTGATTCAGCCGCGGTCAAGGGAAGGACGGACAAAGTAATACTTTATCACTTTATATAGAAATATTAAAGTTGATGCCCGATTGATTGATTGATTGATTAATTGATTGCGCTGATAGATAAGTAGGTAAGGTAGGTACCGACAGAGCGGTCACTGATGGAGCTGGGAGCTCTTACAGCCAGCCAGAGGTAGCGCACGCTAATTGGAGCTCCCTGTCATTAAATGACGATCTCAAGAGGTCCAAGAGTCGGCTTTTTTTTGCTTCTTCTGCCTTGTCTTTCTAATCAACCGGGGAACGACAGATGAGAAAGACACAAGGCCAAAAAGCAAATTAATTCCTGGTATTGACAGTGAAGTGAGTTAACTATTGGGCCACTGGCGTTTGCTGTATTCAGGCCTGACAGGGTATCATTTAGGCGTGAACCAGGACCAACTCGGTGGTGATGATGCTGGGGGCATAAAGGTCGGTGAGAAAGAAACTGAGAACCCACGGTGAGAGATCTCGATGATTATTGATGGCGTCGTACTAGAGAAGAAGAATATGAATCAAAGGGGGGGAGAAGGAGAAAAAAGAAAAGAGAGAAAAAGAGGAAACAAGAGTTAGAGACAAAAGAAAAAAAGTGGCTTCTTTTATTGAGGTCGAGTCTAAACATGAAAGACGACAACCTCACTCACATCAGGAGACAGATCATTCTACAATACATGTCCACGGGCAAAAGTAAACATACGACACACCTTGATACTAATTGCCTATTCCATGAGACGGAGATGAATGACCGTGCCCGGGAACCCGGATCATGAGCCGTATATTTCTCACTTGGTGAGACTCTCTATACTACCTAGGTGCTTTAACTCACCTCGGTTCGGCTTCCATGTCGATACTAGACCAAGACACAAATATTTGATGATTCCCATGTTAAGTTTTCCGTGCCTCTGCTGACCATGACCTACAAAGTAGGGTCTATCCCAGTCTCTAATCCATGTTCACCATCACCACCACGAGCCACATTTGGCGGCGGCAGCCACCGCGGGGATCAAGGCTGAGGAGCCCCGAGCACGACATGTACTCCATTGTATTCCATTGTCTGTAACATGTACAAGACACTTCTTGTAATGGCAGGTCAGAGATAAAGTGCGTACATGAATTATCGTGACGATCCTCCGCTGATGACCCTATCAGCACACATACCAAACTACTTCCACTAGTCTAGATATCCCCAGGTACTGCCCAAATTGGTAGGTGTTAATGCCATGCGCACGTGTATCTCCCGTCCGTCAATGCACTCCCTGTTAGTTGCACTTACAATACAGGTACCTCTCTTTGCACGCAGATTCCTTCTACAACACCAAACCAAGAAGCGTATCAACCGCTATATCAGCCGACGCACGAGCCCAGCGCCTACTGACTCAGCCTGAAACCCTCCCTCATCACACAATAAGTGACTGTTTGCCATGTCTCGTAAAGAAAGAAACACAACCAACTCACTAACTCTGCTCTGTCGATCCGGAAATCGGCAGCCATCTCCCCGAAACACAAACCCCCCAATATCAATGGGTGATGACTTATTGGGTGATGTATCTTGTGGCGCGCGCCAGACAAAACACATCCCTGACACAGCACAACACACCACAGCACACCAAAAGGATAAACTACGATAATCATTACCCATTCGTTTGCTTGTCGAGTTCGTCTCAATACGTGTTGCAGTTCGTCTCGCTTTTTGCACTGCAGGTCCAGATGCATATTTCCTGCAGATGCGTGTCTGCATCATGCAACTACTGCTGACCTGCAGCACTCTTGAGCCTCAACATGACATCTATAAGTATCAGCATCACTCACTCGTCCATAGACTTATATCTTCCATCAACCTCGGAACCTTGCCGTTTCTCTGCGCCTCCCCCGCCCTCGCAACAACCAGAACTGCCGCATCTTGACCTCAGATGATACCATCTCTTCCCGGTCAAATTTGCCTGTTCTCTTTTTGCGTTGCATCGAGTGGCACGAGGACAGCCAAAGGATCGTGTCAAATGCAGCTTGCCGCTGCAAGTAATACCACCCTTGCTTGTGCTATCTTATGTTGTGCGCCGACCTTAAAGACTGGTCCTCGGTCGATCCAGCCACGAGCAAACCATGCCGTGCTCCCTTGGTAGACTTTCTCCTTCGTACTGGGCAATCATCCGGAGATCCGCTAGGGCGCCATACTGTGTAACGGCTTCTTTTATCAAATTTGTTCGATGTTGGAGTCGTACAAGGTTGCTCCATGTTCTTGCAATTCGAGCGCTGACAAAAACTGTAGTAAGTTTTTCCTAATATCACTTCCAACTTGACCCAAGTGATCAGCAACTGCTACAAGGAGTCGTACGTGATGTTCCACGGGCGCATTCACTCAGTTCTGGCTGAAGCCATACCCTTGCATTCACGACGACGTTTCTTATCGTCATACAAGAGGTCGCATGATCAATACAGCAGGGTAAAGATAATGTTTCTTATCCTGAAAGTCGCTAAATTAGTGATAAATGCTTGTCCGTACATGCTCTTTGGTCCATAAAGACTATATCCATTGAATACAATCCTAGTACATACCGCGGGGAGCTCAGATCCGGATCTTCAGTCTCATAAAAGACATATTTTACTATAAATTTCTTCTTATATCATTTAGTTCCGATATATTCTTCTTAACCCGGGGTCTCTTACCTACCGCTGTTGTAGTGAAAGCTCGAGACTAACTGTTACCCTCAAGGTTGCGATATTCGAACATCGGCTCTCCAAGATTGTGAGGATGCTGTCCCTTTGTTTTAAGTGTTTCTGTTTCGCCCGCCGCGTCTACATTTGCAATCCACTGCCACCTCATCCTATATCTCATCATGCTGTAGTCCGATCTCACCTTGTGTGGTGCCTACGTTGCTACCCTGCACTGACCTGACCAACACTATAATGCTTGTGGTTTCGACTTCAGTCGCTCTGTTGTAGGTCAAATCTGATCGAACAACTCATGTATCTTGGCGTACAAGTTTGTCCGGCACATTGAACTATTTGGGCCCGATGATGCATCAGTATCATCAGTCCCCAAGCATTAACATCGCCCATATGCCAGATCAAACAATACTGCAATGGATCCATTGTATATATACATCATGTCTTTCAGTTACCTTCGTATCTTAAGAAAAACATGCTGTCTTATTGTAGTGTTCTATTTCACTGGCACAACACAAACCCCCGTGGGGCTGGTGAGGGCGGAGCTCTACAATGAACTCAAGTATTTGCGCAAGATATGTGATACTCAGCACTTCTCCAAGATACTATAGCTAGTTTCTTAATTCCTTACTACCTCAATGGTCTATAGGTTGCGGTGTAACTAGTGTTTATCCTTGTGGAAGTCTGTCATCGTCTGTTGAGTTTCAGCGACAGGTGATCATGAATACTCGGCAATGATCCTAATGGACTTGAACCTATGCATCCCTTACAATACCCAATTGCATCAAACCGTTTTTGTCTCTGTGGTTTATTGACAGGCATAATTCCACGCTTCTCATCTCAGAGTTCAAGTCATGTCGGGCTAGATGGCATTCCACGACATTTTTCGAAGCCAATATTATTCCAATCTCGGCGCTGATAAGTAAGGCCATGGTTTTCTTTTGTGGTCATAGCCTAACACTTTATCTACTATTTCGGAACTTATTTATATCGAAATAATTGCAGAGCGTTAGAGTATTTCCCACCCCTTCTTAAGCTCTTGAAAGTGGAAAAGGCTTTCATATCTATGTTATGTAGAAGGAAATGAACTTATGTGACTCCAATTCCATCTCATAAAGGCCAAGGGTCTTCTGAGGCTGAAAATGAAGTTCGATGCAATAATCCTCATTGGGCCCTCTGCGTCCTATATTGTCAATTCACCTATTTTCTGTTGTCCTCGCCTGGCCATCTCTTCAGGTAACATGAACAAGACTCGCAACTTGACCATATGATACATTGAGTTCTATGCTTGGAGAATCTTAGAGAAAGAACAGTGAGACCATCGCCATGGAGAATGTTCAACAGCTTTAGAATCATTGTCCGATGGTGACTTGGAGTCGTCATCGTGAACTGCCTTCACTCTTCTTCGAGCTATGCTTCCTGCGGTACAGATATTCTACAACTCAGAGTAATATCTCCATAGATTTTTATCAGCCTTAACTTTATACATTCTTACGGTTAGTGCAACATGTTATAAGCTTAAACCTACTCAGGGGGTGGTCTGGAGACGACGAGCGGACTACCAGGAAGACCAAAGCCATTATTTCTAAGTAAGTCAGAAGTATGAATGTCATGTAGTAACCATGTTTGTGCCTTTGTGTTCTTTCTCTGCTGCGCTCCTTATGGTACAAGTGTTCTGTTCTTTGTAGCACCTTGACTATTGATGCACCATTGTCTCTCCGTCAATCCTTATGACGATGACTTTCAGATGTTGTCATTAGGTATGTATATCAACAGCTCTCTTCTCATATAATACTAGTTTTCAATGGTATTGTGCCTATTAACACATCTATCAGGGTCTCTATCACAAAGGAGCTCAACATCTGCAGTGACTTTTGACCTACATGAACTGGCTTGCGGTACCTCAGGACTGGCCAAGTTACTCCCGTCTATATTCACATACGGTCTGTATTTGCGCTATGCTTGGCTTTCCATAGTCATATCAGGTTATACTCTCCATGCCACTGGGTCCAGATACATGAATCGTGGTTTCTCGGTGTGTTTAAAGCATCTCCGGATACTTATTACCCGGGTGTCAGTATAGTATGTGTCTTTACTCAATATTTCAATCCATAATAAGAAGAATAGACCGTGAGTTCAAAATGATCTAGAACGAAATAGACTTTCGCCATCCAAAAATTCTTCGCCAAGGAAGCGATCATGTTTGCCCCTTTCGACGTCATTGTTTAGGGTAGCTTGAAGCATCGGAGCGACAACTTGCAAGGCCATATTACCAATTATCCCGTTAAGAAAAGCTTCTCCCGGCGTCATAGAAAAGAACAGTCTTTTCCATTTGCAGAATAACTGCTCTTGTCTGTGACACGGCAATTGCCGGTAGCTGGTATGCGAGTGACATGCCGCCGGGGAACTAACCCACGGAGATACCCTCAATTCATATCTTGAAGTTGTCATTCCGAAATGCAAGGAGAAAGCAAAGCGCTCTAGTTGAAGACCCTGCAGCGAGCGAGACCGGAGTCTCTGGTAATAATGCAGAGTCAATGGCATATCCACACCGCGATTCTGACAAGCTGACACTGAATCAGCAGTGTTCAGGTGAAGCCATGGCATGGCATCTCAACAATCACCTCGACAATGCAGTATAACTATCACACATTGCTTAGAGCCTTTAACTCATATAAAAATCTCCTTGCTTCAGCCACTGGCCTCACTGCAGCTAAAATTCTTTATCACAGACAAGCTGCATGCCGCATACCAGCTAGAAGCGGCCGTCAGCTTACAGAGTCAAGACACAATACCCCAGCATGTATCAATCTCGATATCCAATAGCGGCCTCATAATGCCAATCCACTCATCCAGGCACCGAGAACTATCGATAGTAACTTGAGGCTATGACGAAGGCTGACAATTCTGTAAAGAGCCTTTGTCGTCTAAACATTTGGAGTGAGTACGCGGTGGTGAAACCGGTTTCAATTCGAAACAATGGAACCAGTTTCGTTTGAACTCAAAAGAAAGAATGCAACAGAGACAGTAAAATCGGTAGTTTACCCAATATTGTATGTCTCCGTACTGTAAAAAAAACAAAAACAGGGAGAGGGAGTGCTAAGGTAAGGTTTCTCCACAACTGTGTCTCCCGCAAAATGAAACAAAACATTCCCTTCAGCAACCTCACCAAAAAGCAAAATATTCGCCGAACAATAAGACATTTTTACTTAATATTAGTCCGTGCTTTGAGTTGAGGCTTGTTCCGCGTACAGATTTTGCGCATCCTAGTGCAAGCATCAGTGTAAGAGTTCGACGCTGAGGACAGAACGAGGGGTCCCAGACGACGATCACTGCAGGCACATAGAGTTTGTAGAGAGTCAGAAGAGTCAGTCAGTGTAAGGCAAAGGATGGATCTGTCATGTCGAGGACAGAGTGACATCGCGTGTTCCTTTCCCCTTCGGGCTTTCTTGCCTTTGAAGCGAAGTGCGCTTGACCAGAACCTGGCCCCTGCTCCCGAGACCTGAGACGCTCCGGCGTGGGCCCTTTTTGAGCCAGGGCTTAGTGTTTCTCTCTACTGTATTTGCTTTTTTGGGTCACGGGCTGTGCGTGGAATCTGCTTATGTGAAGATGATAAAGCTTGTCTAGTTGGAGAGTACGTACACTTACAGTACAGTTCTGTACACGTATAGACTAGGTGCGCGGCTGTTGACTGCCATGACATGATATTTTGGCTCTTCGCTTGGGGTATAGTATGATGAACTATGATTGACAGAAATGAAGATCCATCAATAGGGTCGCAGCATGCTAAATTAAGTGCTGGGTACTCACAGTTTATTTGTGAGCCCATGGAAACCTTGTTGCTTAGTCCTGATCCAAACGCCGACAACAGGGAACCGAACCGCAGCTGATGATGTTCAGGCTCAGGCTCAGGTTCAGATTCCACAGCCTTTCAGCTGACCTGACCTGACCTCCCTCGATTCCCGAAGTCGATCCCGTTTTACCAAGGCCCAACATGGCAATGTGTCCGATGTACAGTTGAGTGATTTGTGAGATGTTTCTCCCTCAACCCAGTCAGGAGTGTGATATAAAACTCTCGTTTAGATGGCTTGCAACACAGTGGCTGGCTATACTAAGCTTGGCTCAGTTGACTTTTACGACAAGGTGACATGGTCTGAGGTGAGAAATGACGAACGACTGCTCACGAGCTTGGCGATGACCCTGTTCTGTTTGATGAGGACGTCTTACAAGTGGGATAACATCGTGAAAGTAAGTTTCTGTGCCTCTCTCTCCCGAGTCAGTCTGCTGCAGAAAGTTGGCAAGCTACCTGGTCAGGTCGAATCTGGGAAACGTTAGATGATACTCGGCTAGGCGGCAAAAGCAAATAGGGATCACGGAAAAGCAGTTGATTCCAGTAAGGCCTGGCTCTAGTTTGACAGGCAACGGGCGCCGCGGGTTCTAGCGGAGCTTAACCTTTTGCATGGTACGGCACTGTAAAATTAGCAGCAGCATTAACATCAGTCAGGCTACATGTAAGTGTCGCATGGAAGGAGAGGAACCCTCGTGGAACAGGGTCTCTGTCGATCAATATCCTTGATTGACAGAAGGGATGAATCCTCCTGAGTGGACAAAGTGGATGTCAATATGGCCGACGGCACAGCCATGAGAGGAAAGGACTGCGGCAAACTCCGCAGCTATACTCCATACTCCATGCCATATTGATACCCCGTTGCACTGCGTTGACATGCCACCCTAGATGCTTCAGCTGTGATCTCGGAGTGTTTGAGGTGCGGGATGGATCGAGGATTTGGGTCAAGAACGGAGAGGAGGGAGTGACTTGGCCCTGCGGTGACCAGTGTGATTCGGTGACCCCTATGCTTTCACGGCCCGACCTGCCATATCGTTTCCAAGAGGATGGATCATGGATGGGTAGATCTCCCATGCGTAACAGGGAACATGACCTTGTGTCGCATCTTCATGAGGTGCCCACAGCCTTGCAGACGATCCAAGCTTGAGAACGTTGTCGTTCAACAACTCACTTAATGTTTAGATAGTATATATGTAAGTGTCGGGTTCTTATGTGCACAGCTACTGTGATGAGGCCATCAGTGGCGGTCTCATTCCAACCACCACAACAAAGGGACACTCCAAGATGATATGACAGTTACACAAGGCGAAGCTGACTTGCTGGGTATGCAATGCATGCCCTGTTGGTCCCTCAAAACGATGTGATTATGTCATGCAAAGACGGTGAAGACCAGATGTAACGGTTTCCTGACTCGAAGCGAAACCCAGGAACTCCCTGGCTGGTACCCGCCGTTGCAGTGCCATTGCCGGTGGGCGATGGAGTGATTGTCCTCCTGTACCTATCTCTGTCTCTTTTTGCCGCCAAGGGCCCGTAAGATGAGACGCAGCAATCACATTATCAGTGGAAGATCTCAGGGGGGCGAAAACGAAAGACGCAGCGAGGAGAGAGAAAGGAGCATCAGTCAAGTTTGGGAAGACCCGGCAGTTGAGTAAAGTTGGCCCCTGCGTAAGCAAGCGAGAGCGTTGTGATGACGACGATACATTTGGCATGGTTTGTATTGGATGGTCTTGATGTGAGTGGGATCGTGTGAGGTTGGGGATGGAGAATGATAGATTACACAGGACGGACTAACATCGGCAAACCTGACTCTCTCTGCGGTAATGATATGTCCTTTTTCACTCCTGTTTAGCAACAATGTCTGAGACATAAGTTAGCCGAAGAGATTGAAAATGGATCAATTCGATGTGTTGCGATACGATGCAATACGATAGATGACAAGGTAGGGATAGCCCATCTATATGTCGTCCGGACTATAGTTCTCTGGCGACTATACAAAGTGTAGAAGTGTCAGGTCATGATCGCAAATAGGCCACTCAAAAACTAAATTACGATAACAGAACCCATCAGTAATAAAAGCAAAGACCATAAACAAACACGGATAACATCACGAGTCTGGAATTTTGGGAGTTTCAACAGGCTTCATCCTGATAAAACCTCGTGCTATAACAATGGATGTCATCCATGCCCTGGCTTCTTTGCCCGTTTTTGGAACCTACAAGCTAAGCTAAGCTAAGCTAAGGTACGGCAGTGAAGGAGGAGGGAGGGTGCGTGTGCCTGTAGCGCATGCTCGTAGCGTGCCCTCTCAGTGTCTGTGATTCCAGGGTAGAACCCCTGCTGGGAGATCCCCGCCCCGCGCCGCCGGGCCACACACCCCCTGTGACGGGTGTTTGGCTTCTGTGTCCCCCTGGAGTTTAGCGCGAGGGCGCTAAGATGAAGATGCAGACACCCTTGAATTCTGCTAGAAGCGCCCTCGGAGCCGGGGGTCGGGGGTCAGGAGTAGCGAATCGGAGGTGTGCGGTTATCATCAAACGTCTAGGCGTCAATCCTCACCCTCGGGAACTCTTAATAATGAACGATGAGGTGGTAATCCAGGGAATTGTATATGGGATGCCTAGTTGATATCTCGAAATACCCATGCGATACATCTCATACCACTGTGGAATCTCACCTATATCCCGTACCTACCTTGTATATATCGTCGATTAATTTTGTGCCATCTCTAAACAATAGATCTCATCCATCCCATTGCTATGGTCCTCTAGCAAGCATCACCCCGGGAACAAGACCATGTCTTGCGATCATTCTTCACCTTCCAAATGATCCAACGTCTTTCTTCCTTCTTTCCTTTCTTTCTTTCCCCTGCGCCCGCCCGTTATTTCTTAACCGTCAGAGATGGATCCAGAGTTCCCCGCTCAAGGTGAAAACGTGGCCCTGATGGGATTCCCCCCCTTCAATGAAGCTGATAACACCGCTTCTTGAGATGAGCTCAACGCCGCATGGGAACCTTGGACACCGTCAAAGCGTAGAAGCATGAAAGAAGAAAATGTCCGAGGTTCTTTGTTATTTCCTTTTTGCGAGTTCGTGGATCACGATCAAGCTCGTGCTTGGTTATGTAATTACGGGTTTCCCCTCGTATTATTAATCTGAAGCGTGAAGATGTCTGTGACACGACGTCGACTTGAACACGTGCGTGTGCGCATTGAAGCCCAAAACAAAGCTTTGAGGCTATCGCAAGGTCGGCCGAAAAGGAATTAATCACTTCAGCCTCCCCCAGCCCAGCCTGTGGACTAAACTCTAGCTTGATCAATTACCGTACTAAAGAGACAGTATCATCCGGTGTCATGGTCCTTTTTCTGGTCTGTGCCGTTTTCCTGGCTGACGACTGCGACGTCCCTTCAATAGACCTCCGGCTCTCACACGCACTAACTTAGCATCTTTTACCTTACCTTACCGATGGGAGAGGAAAGAAAACCACTAACGGATCTGCGCCATGCTTTGTTAGGAATCCTCCTCGTGGCCGTGGCCCCTTGATTAAATCCAATTCAATTCCCCCAGTCCAAGCCCAAGGTCAATGTCAAGTTATTTCTTCCGATGCTAGTCAATCAGTATCACCCGCTTGTCTCAGGCGAGATGGCCTATCGTGTTGTGCCCGACGTAACACTACGGAGGCTAAGGTACAGTAGCTTGATTGTTTTTCTTTTTGCCCACTGAAGATCGCCATCAATTGTGCATGACTATACCCTTTTCCGGTTACATTCACAACTGCAACTTTGCAGAGTACAGGAAGGCATTCAATGCTACTCATTTCGCTCATTTTCTGTGTTCTATGCTGCAATCTTGAGTACGTACTAATTACCGAGGCCCTGTTATTAATCCAAGCATCATAAATAAATAAAAAGAATGGATGTGGAAGTCGATCATTCAAGCCCTTGTCCCAGTCCATCAAATACCTGGCCCCTGCCCTTGTCATAACTCACCAAGTTAACAGTTGCTCTTCACTAACTAAAAGTCAACTCTCACACAGACCAGGAAGGACACGAGGCAGGCGGAGTAACAACCCGAACCGGTCCGCCCAGCATGAGCAGAAGGTGAGGGAACCCCAGGTTTAGCATACCCACCCCTACACTACACTACCCTACCCCTACCATTGCATTCCTCTTTTGGTTGTCTTTTCTCTCCATGTTCATGTTGCGCCGACACATCCCCCGATGACTTCCTTCCATTCTTGTCCAAGCTACCCAACTTGTCATCACTGACAAAGGGACCCAATCCCTTGGGGCACCTTTTTTTTTCTTTTTTTTCTTTTTCGGTCTGTACCTAGAATTTACAAGCATGCTTCAGGCTGGTGTTAGATGAAGTCACAGTAGATAGTTCTTTCATAAGAAAAACATCGTACACTCATCTTGCACGAGTCAACGACGTCACTTTGCTCAACAATATGGACCCTTCTGAGACCCGTTCATGCATTCAAGGACCTTGAAAATGCAGTCGACGAAAGGCCAAGAATGCACCGAATAGGCATTGTCATTCATTAGTTGGTTAGTTAGTTGATGGTACAGTTGCAGTTGCAGGGAGATCTTCTCGTCATCACTGCAGCGGTCAAACTTTCCCAGCCCAATCAAGATCCACTCATCTCGTGGTGTCTCACCCGCAAAACCAAAACCAACAGCATAAGTATCAATGGTACTTTGCTGTACCTCATTGAAGTTGCAACTAACAGTCATAACAGCAACAATAATGACAATAATAGCACATGCTCAAATTTCACCGTTGCCTGTCCTTCATTCCTACTTTTGTCTGGTCGGCTCATCCATGTCTATCAGCCGATTCCCATCTTGATGGTCCATGCTGCACTCACCTTCTAGTTCTCTCCGTTTCGGCCACTTCTCCTAATATCCCTATTGGCCGGCGTGCGTGAAAATCGGTAAAGCATTAGACCGAATTAATTTACTCCGTTGCTACATACTCGGGCAACTCTTGTGCTTGATCTTGTAATATTTTGATATTCATGGCTCCATAGCCTCCCTGGTCTTGGGCGTATCATGGCCGCCTCTCGCTATCTCCGTCGACTCTGAGCAGTCGATCTCTTCGCGTACTGATAAAAGAACATAGTAAACTAAACGCCGTGCACGATGCTTCGCTAGGTTCTCAAGCCAGTTTCCACCCCTGCGCCGTCTAAAATGACCATAGCTCCTCCCAAAAAAAAAATAGAGTAACAGACAGTTTCTGCCAAAAGATACAGTAATAAAATAACATAGTACACCAGACTTCCAGTAATACAGACCATCGTCGTGAAGAGAACGTAGCTTTTCCCTCCTCCCACTTTTCCCCAATTGACCGCGACGCCAAGCCGGTAAATCCTCAGACATGGGTCTAACCAGGATTTCCCTTCCCAATAACAAGTGAAAAGACCAGATCCATCCAGGTCTTGTTGTAATAATGCTCGTCTAGTGAGGCATAATCATCTCGAGCTTCCTCCGGAATTCATCCCTCTTCGTGGAACCATCTCGTCGTCCAACATATATCCCTCAACCTCGAATCACAGATCCATTGAATTCGAAGCTGTGACAGCCCCTCTCATGACGTTTCATGTTGCTGCGTACGCTGAAAGCCTTGCCACATCCAGCATGGGGACACTTGAAGGGCTTCTCCCCGGTATGTGAGTGACTGTGGATCCGAAGACTGCTGGGCCTGCTGAAGGCTTTGTTGCAAGTCGGGCAGATATATCGATCCTGGCTTTGCGGGAATGCGGCAGCTCCAGTTGGGTTAAGATAATGATGGTGCTGCCAGGGGTTTGCTCCCGAGGCAGCAGGTGCCGGCATGCTCACTGGTGGGGGATAAGCTTGTGGAAGAGGGCGCTGGTAGTAGGGGTTCATCTCTGGAGGCTGGACGGCGGGAGGCGCCTGTGCCACCGGGTAATAAGCACCCACTGGTGCTGGGTTGGCGTATACTGTGGGGTGAGGCTGCTGAGGATAAGGAGCCGGTGCTGGAGGTGTTGCTCGAGGAATAGCCGTTACTGGTGCCTGACGGTGTACATCGGCTTCTAGAGGTGGCGTGGTCTCGTAATAGTATGTTCTTGGTGCTGAGCCTGCATACGCCTGGTTGGATGATTTCCTTGTGGGGGAGCTGTAGCCTTCAAAAGAAGCATCTGTGCTCATAGGTGGTGTAGGGGGAAGCCCACGGTGCGATGACTTGGCCCATTCAGATCCAGCTCGACTATGACCATGTGAAGGGGGAGGAACTATGAAGTTGTGAGCGAGCTACCCTCGCGGCCATTGGAGATAATGACTAACCTTCAAAGCGAGGAGAATGTTGCCGTGAAGTTGGTGAGGACTCACTCGTGGGTGACCCGGCATCGGCCAAACCCAAGAGGTTCGAGATTGAGGGCAGCGAGCACTTTTGTTCCTCCATTGGGGGCGAAGGAGGTTGATACTGGTCGCGTCGAGTAAAAAAGTGTGTTTCTTGTTGATTGTGTTGGTTAGGCATGAAAGATGCAGCTGCTGTATGCATTTGCGGGCGGTATCGGGATTAATCAGGATTTGCTGGTAGATGTAATCGAAGCAGTCAAGTCAAGTAGCCAGTATATTAAGACAAGTGGAATATCGTGTCTGGGAAAGGTCGGTGATATTATTGGGCGGGAAATGGAAAGGCACTGGCAAGTATTAATAATGAGCCTTTTGTACTGTCAAAGTCGTATTCGATGTGAAGAGTTCTTAGAAGCTCATGCTAGATGCGAAATAGTCGGGGACTTGGGAACTTAAGTAAGTCCTTGGTGTGGGAAAAAGAACCTGTCAAAGGGTGAAGGAGACCCGTCTATCAGATCTGAAGACCGTAGACTTGTTTTAATGCGCCTACGCCCCCTCCAAAAGGGCCTTCCAAGCGCAGCTGTCACAAAATTGGGAGTGGAGCCCTACCGGTGTTCAAATCCTGGGACTCAAGGGAAATCGTTGGCAACAGGACAGGGTCACAAAGGAGACGATAGGCAAGGGCAAGGGCTGAAGGATGCTGACGGGAGGTTCCCTGATGCCGCTCGATGGGTCTAACCTCTTGGGTTTGTGTTGAACATCTCTCCCGGCAGTGACGTCCCCACTCATGGAAGAGATGCTGTGACGACTCTGATGGTATTCTTGAGCAGGGGAGGGGGCGGTTTGCATGTCTGTCTTGGGTCAAGAGGGAGTGTGTGGCGTGTGGGATACCGAGGTACATACACGCGCATCTCTTAGTTAGCGCTCGGCGTATGGGTGTGGGTGAGATCCACGAGTGTGTGTGCTAGAATGCTTGGCCATGCGCCAGGATATCCGTGATCGCCCCGTGGTCAAACGGTCGATAGGCTGGCTGGCTGGCAGGTAATGGTACGTACAGCACCATCTGTATCAGTCGTTGTAAATCGTTATCCCTGTCCTCCTCCCTAAGCATGGCTTTTCTTAGGGTCTCATTTGCCTGTGTCGATGCCATCGAAGACATGTCCCCTGGCTCTAACAACCGTGCCCTTTCCCACTCCTAAACCTCTGCTGCCCTCAGGCTCACACTCATCTGAATGGATCGCGCATTAAGTTCGCCGAACAAGGCGGTAGTGTTTGTGCGCGGTGACCTTAGCCCCAAATCAACCAGAAGTTGCTCTCCGGCGCCGGGAGTTCCACGCGCCCGGCCGAGATAGGGCGTCCACCTAACATGGAACCTTGAGCCAAGCGTGCCATCCGGCCGCCGTGCTGCATCGAGTTCCGGACCACCGTTTCCTTATTCGGTGTCAGAACCGTTCCTAGTGCTCAACTCTCGTTCCATCCCGGTTTCGTCGCTGTGGTCTGCATTTGTGTACAAGCCGCTGAAGCTTCCAATAACCTACCCCAGAGCTGATCCGGCGCCCGCTCTCGAGTTTGATGGACAAGACAAGATCGGTCCAAATAATTATTTTGGTACAAAGCAATGCAACCTCTTGCGTGCCCATGATAAAATCTTCAGATATTGAACTTTTGGATCGTATCCGACACCTCTCATTCTGTGATCTGCTCATATTTTCGTAATTTGCTCATTTAAGGCTTAATTGCCAACGTGCTGCACATTCATTCCGTGCCTTCATTGGTTCTTACACGGAAGCGTTTCAAACCGTAGGAGAAAAACCCCTTCCTCGCAAATATTTCGCGCCGACCACGTTCTCTTATTCAAGACGTGAAAATATGAGATTGAACACCAGGCATTATTATTTATTTACCGCCCTAGGGAAGATAATAAGCTTGTGTTTTCATGTTGGGCTTGGGCACTTCTTAGCTCGATAACTCAGTCCAGATGATTTGCGCAACAACGAGCAGCGGCGTACCGGCAGTGCAATGATGCCGTCGTATTGGTGCGACTGGTGGTCGTTCGGGCAGCAGCCACGCTCCTGGCGACCTTTTCGTTTTCACTTGTGTCGTCACTGGCTAAGCAGGCTAATATGGATGATCGTCGTTTTAGCGGGCGCCTCCCCTTCCTCGCTTACACTGGCGGGATTTCTTGGCGTAGGGTTCAGGAGGTGGGTGTGCAGTTGCCAGTGATCGACCAAGCTTCTTCATGAGGAGGGGACAGGGGTATGAAAGCCAAGCGTTCGGTGCCCTGCCCTGCCCTGTCTGGTCGACTTCTCCAAGCAAGTGGTTGAAAGCAACAATCAAGCTTCCCAGCTCGCGAGTCATGAGAGTAGTATCGTGGCTGGTCCGTATAAGCACACACAGTAACGAAGTACGTATCAAATCCCTGACTCCAGAATGCTGACTTTGGCAAGCGTTTCATCTGGATTCAAACCTCGCGCCATCAACGAACCTGCCGCTATGAGAAATATTGGCTCGGTTTGTGGGCATTAAATGTTTTCTCCAAGGGTGAGCACATAGAGGCTTGGCAAATGATGAGACAAAACAGGACAAGCCATCCAGGACGGCGCGTGTCAAACTTTAAGCGACAACACGTGCCAAGTCCCTTTTGATTGCTTTTTTGCCGTGCGATAGTAGCCACGCTGCTATCAGCCACAGTTATATCGAGTCATAACTGTATGATGAAGCTTCATGCCAAAATGGACTCTCACGCATTCGTCCATAGCTCCCGTCCAACAGGTCACTGGGGTTATTAAGTTGGAACGAACGTGTTCCTACTAAGCTGGTTGCTGAACTCCGGGGACATTTAAAAGATATGGGTTCGTGAATCTTCTATATGCCTTTCTCGTATTGGTCCTGTTACGACACAACCCTGGGATGAAATGCGTGATGTGATATGCATGGTGAGATTAGTTTGCGTCCTATTCATAACCTCGATCGATTTACTTAGTGAGAGGTGGCCTAGCCTTGTCAGCTTTGTAGTTCCCCAGGACTCCCAGAACTCCATGGATGATAGCCAGTTAAGACGTGCTGATCCTGGCTGCCTAGGGATCTGCTTAACTGTTCTGCCAGTTACTTGGCTGATGAAATGGATATGCGATGGGCCCTCCTAAGCGCATGAAGACCCTGTCGACGTCATCGTTAGTCTTCACAGTGTCGGATCTTTGTTAGTATACCGAACTCAGATTATAACAACACTTGTCTGCACAGCGACGGCAATTCTGAGGCACAGTCGGCTTAGCCGTCAGTGGTCTGTGTGGGATGTGGGATGGTCCAATGATCAGCGGGGTGTCGTATGCCAACTTTGGGTTCTCCAGATGAAGCGCACGAACTTGTAATTGCGTGTGGAGTTTCCAGGCGGCGGGCACTGCATAACCCAAAGCTTTAAACAGCTTTTTGAATAGGCATATATTTTCAGAGGCTGTTGCTACGAGTGCATAAAAAAAATCAACCCAAGAGAATTGAGGTGTTCGCGAATCTTAAACGGTGACGTAACAGCTGAGACATATTTTGTTACTGATGTGGTCGTTTCAAAAACAGCCACAAACCCATCTGGTTTCTGGGTGGTGAGCAGATGATCTCAACAGAAGGTTGTCGAAAGTCGCATAGCGTGGCCATGGGCGGGAAGGGCATAACAACGGGTTGGCCGGACTTAGTATTCAGGATCTATGTCAACACGTTCGTGGTTAGCCTTGTCTTGTATCGAAACACTACCTAGTGGGAGTAATGTCAATCTATCCACCTTGATCCTTATTCCAAGAAGAATCAGTAGGTTGATCGGCCAAAGACAAGAATCTCCGCCGTAGAGGCCTAGAGGGCCTGAAAGGGGCTTTGGGGGCGCATTCGGCATTTGCTTGGTGAATCCAAGGGAGCTATTAATCGACGGGGAGTAATGAGCAGACCAGCGCATTAGTTTCACATGAACGTGCACAGGGCACACGGATTACGTATGTACCGAAATTAGCTTGGGTACCAGCCGACTGGCAAGCAAAGCGGGATGATGAAGTTGGTGGAATCTGGTTCGATTGTGAGAAATTTGATTGGCGAGGTGCTAGCCAAGATTGCCAGGGTCATTTCCAGAACTCGTCGATAGGAGAACAAAGTTTTTGGCTTGAAGAAAATCTGTCGATCGGTCAACTCAGCTCGCGGCCGGAGATGCTAGGTTCAACAGAGTCAATGTTGGCGAGGAAGAAAGGATTTACTTTGGGGAGAAAGGGAAAGTGATTGATTACCTCAGCCTGAGACACGGCTGTTGGTTGCACCTGTCCTTAATGGCTGATTGCGAGATGTAATGCAAGGGAGTTTAGCATCGGATTGTGGAAGGTGCACGGTGAGGAAAGGGTATTGAATCATGGAAATGCATTAGACAGTCAGCTCTTTCCCATCATCATCAACACCACCGCCAAAAAGAGATGCTCGCAGAAATGCCGCTCTCAGTGGATCGCAGCAGTGGAGGTTGGCGTTGGCCCTTGACAGCCACCACACCTCGCCTACAACTTTTAGGACAGTATTGTCGGCACATGTCTTACCCGGACGTTAAGCGAACTTACGCCCTGAAACGCCTGGAGGGATAGAGTAAGCGTAATACGGGGAATCCAATGGAATTGGAATTAAACAGGCTTAATTGTCTTAGTTGACGGGCATTAATGACAGCTGCGGCTCGGGTTCGCTTTCGCACGATGCGGAAAAGAGACTTGAATGTTGTTCAGATAATTCACTGAATGATTAGTCAGACCTTATCGATGACTACCTTACCTAACTGCACCTGCTTCATCAAAACGCATGATGGGATGTTCCTTGGGGACAAAGTCAACCCAGTTGTAAAGCTCGGGACACAATCAACACGGGCCCCAAACAGTCTCACAGGTTGAATTATAGCATGCGCTACAATGCTGCCTGAACTCATCCGTATGATTCATGATTGTCCTGAAAACCAGGTGTCTTGTCTGCTTATTCAGGTCAGCAGAATGAGCACCACTCAGCCACTATCGAGATCGCTGAACACCATCCTACTTTCGATCACCGTATTGGAAGCCTGAACGTCTATCTGGGCAATGAGGCATTGCATCGCATCGCAAAACATGACCGAAATGCGCAACCACTCATGAACTCGTTCGCATCAACAACCCTGACGGATATCTCCGAGATGTTATTGGCCAGTGCCCCCAAAGATCAACCAGGCATCTCGTTTGGGACCTCCATCCCACGAGGATTTCCCAGTGATCTTCACAGATGGCGGCGATCAGCAGGGACTACCCTTGCCATGTTATCCCAGGACGCCGGCCACGCGAGATGTGGATTAGACTCGATTTGGATTTGGGGGCTGCACACCCTAACGCACCCCCATCCGCCCTACCTCCACTCGTCATGATGGCCTGATCTTAATCTCTTGCGTCTCTGCTAGACCTGACCAAGGTGGAAGTTCCGCTTTCTGTCCTGCTCTAGCCTCCCCCAATACACGCGGGCGCGTCTTTGGGGTTGAGGCTTAACAGAACTCAGTATCACTACAGCGCTAACAGCACTAAAGTGTCACCAGCTTTAGCACTGCGCTCCAAGGCTTCGGTTGGGCTTCTGGTTTCTGGCATCTGAACGGGCTGCGCTAGCACGACTGCCGAGGTTGATCAATCACGGGCCGACAATGCGAGACCCCTTCAAACTCAAAGTACAGTACTGTACTCTATCGCTGTGTGTGTGTGTATGTGCCTGCCAGCCATGGTTAGGTATTTCGACAGAGCTACGGATACATAATAAATACGTTAATCAAATCACCTACAGCACTTGGCGTTCCTGGCTGGGTCCTGTTGTTTGTTTGCTTGCACGCAAGGCGAAGCTACGCCTCTTATCCGCATCCTCCGGCCTTGCTGGAGCCCTCATGATGCTCGGCTTCATCCACTTTACTAACTCCATTCTGGCGAGCAGAATCCCAATTCAAGAATAGGTTCATTTCCTGTCTAACGGCTTGTTCCGTTTTGGACTTTTGTTATGGCTGGCGTTGCGGCTACAGGACGTGCTCTCACCATCTGCCAGCTTTCGATCCCTTGCCCGAGACTCTGGTGCCCCTAACCTCGTCGACCGTTATTCCCCCCACACCACGACGAGATTGCCTGTTCGGGTAACTTTGGTCCGTGTCAAGGAAACTTGATCGACTTCGTCCCATGTTATACAGCGCAACACATAAGCCTTTCTCTCCAAGGGTCTCCATGAACGGAACATCCCGTCATGGAATCTGTCTCTTCTCAAATCAGTCCATCGCCTAAAGGATCGTCGGGACGTCAGACCCTTAACCCAGCTTTGCCGACTTAGGATCTGTCGAGGAAGAGCCTACGTTTCTTGTCCATGGACGCACGGCTGGGTGCCATGGCGATTCGTTCTTGAGCGAGCGAGTGTCAAGGATTCACTCATTCTGTCAACTTCGTGGATTGACCAAATGGGGACATTGCATTAGGCTCTTCTGAGCTCTCCCCTTTCAGAATAGTTACTCCCAGTTGTTGCCCTTGCTGCCAATCCCCAAAGGCTCAAACTCGGGCCGTTGAGCTTCACTAGCGGGTGTGCAGCATGCTGTGATCTCGTTTGCCGCAGGATCAGGATCAGTTCAGGGGGGTGCCCCAGAGGAACGTTTACTATGTAGGGGATACCAATCGTCTTCCACCATACTGAGAAACCTCACTGCGTTGCTGTCAAGATTGATCATGTTCGATCGCAACCTCGTATACACTAGTTTCAGATCATGATTGTCTGTGTTTTTGTCATTGTTGAACACTATGTCTCCTTTCAACTACCTCAAGTGAAGATGCACAAGGACTCATCACGCGAATCCTGCAAAAGACCAAAACCCTTCAAGAGAAATGTTGTTTAAAGGATCTGCGGGCATTTTTAAAGAATCGCCGAGAACATGTCCTCCTTCTCAAGTAGGACATCACAAAGACAATGCTGTGGGTTGCAAGAATAGTCATGCGTCTGTTGCAATCAAGTTGAGCTTGACGGCTAAATAGGATTACGGCCCGCAGTGTCGTGGAAAGGAAAGATCGCGTGGAGATGGTTGCCCGACTACCTGATCTTGATGCCAACCATCTCACAAGATGTGCACTTGATAACCCACACGCGAGACGACGATATTTCCACTGGGTTTGGGATGATCTCCAGATGCACCACTGTGGCGTAGACACGTTAATTCTGCCAGGCTCAACAGGGCAGCTCAAAAGGGCGGCAAGGGACGATCATGGATGGAGAACCACCCCGAAATTCGACACTGTCACATTTCAGATACCTCCTTGCTGACACCAACAAGTCTTGGAGGCATATTAGCCAGCCGACGACACCGTTGCAGTCTTGTGAGACCGAATCTCGATGCTGGCATCACAATGATGCGCACCCTTCGCCTGTCACAACAGCCACTCGATAGTCTCAACGCAACGGAGCTCTACGAGGTTTGTTGTTGAGCTATTTATGTACGAAAACAGTTTCAAGCACCCATGTTCCTAATAAGCGCTTTGGAGGAACCAGTTGCTGGGGAATGCGACAGACATATAACCCTGTTCGATATTAGCTTAACCCACCAACGACCTGGGGTTGTGTTGTTTCACAAAACTACAACATATACTGTCGGCTGCGGTAGGTATTCGGACATTTCACTACAATTTACCATCGATCATAATACATGAGTTGAAAAACATGCATTATTAATCTCAGTGGCAGTTGGTCGGCGATCAGCGGATGTCGGTCCTGGGCCCCGATGTGTTTCATTGGAAACAGTTATAGCAACAGCCTCATCACTTCAGTTGCTGACGCCAATTCATCAAAGGGAGAACAGCGACTTGGCGCTTGCCACGGTCCGTCAACGGGATTCTTCCGGGACCGTTGAATGTGCCCCCTTGCTTATTACTAGGATTGTTTCCATGTGGCTTACCACGCTGTTTGTGACTATCAGTCAATATCTTTCCACGAAAAACATGGTCTTGAGACAAGGCAATCTTGACAAAAGTGATGAAAACTACTTGTCAGCCACCTCATGGCAGGGCGTGGCAAACATCTGCGGAGTGTAATCAAGGTGACGACTTCGAAGGCATGTGGTGATGATGGAGGAGGGAATGGTACTGAACGGATGCACCGTCTTGACACATGTTAGCGCCGACTGCTATTCATAGCTGTCGATCACCACAGCCATGGCTTGAATGCATTCCGAAGATAATTATGGCTGAAGCAGCGAAGTCATGTTGGACGCTGAGAGAAAACAAGTCATGCTTGGAGAACGATTGGCACACCACTGAGGAAATTTCGAATTCCCCCATATTCGAGTCTAAGCCATGAATTATGTTTACTTTTGTCAGACATTTTGCTCCCTGTTCATATGCGGTTGCTTGCCCCCATCGTACGACCGTTTCACATTGCTTTTTCTCGATGTATCTTGATGGGGTATAAAATTATCACGACTAATTCGAAGGACGAATGACAAAGGATGGCAGAGATGGTAAAAAGAAAAAAACAACGACAAGAAAAGGATCCGTGGCGACATGCAGATGGAACAGTACATTCCGCAGCATTACTGCTAGTATATAGACAGGTCATTCTGGAGGATGCACAATATTGCTTTTTACAGGCCTCGGGAGTTGGTTGATATGTCTTCTACGCAGTCAACGGCACGCATTGACCTTCTTACATACACATACATAAACGTTTATGTGTGTGATTGTTTCCGTCAATGGGTCGGCCCTTATGCCGGTGGCCGTGCCCTACCGATCGATAGTCCCAGCTCTTGTGTGTGGTGATGCCCCCTCGGCGTGCTGCATGTCTCAGATATCACATGGAGCTGTGAGGGAGAGAAAGGGCGGGGATGGTTTTAGCCGCCGTTGGCTAGTCGCCATTATTCCCCTTGAGGCTACTAACGTAGATCCCAAATGACCTGTAAGTTTTGAGAAATGCTGTGATATAGGCCCCCCAGACGTTACATATACCAACTTACACTAATGCACCTTGTGTCTTATGCGAGGTTAAGGACAAGCAAAAGAACACGAGTCGAGACTTAGGCCCAAGGCACTAAGAAGCTACCGAGTCAAGATTCAAGACGCAACCGGTTGACCTCACTCTGAATCATCGATGCGTGTGGCCAGAGACAAACACTCTAATCAGTCAATATTTCACGTTCCTCTCAAGTTTCACGTGGGCTCACCTATAACTGGCTAGGGTGGAGAAACATGACCGCTATATTGGGCGACCAGCTCGTCGACTTGAACAAGGTAGTTGAAGTCTATCTCTGGAGTAACTATTGGTAATTACCGCCCCCAGCAATGCTAGTGAAACGTCCATCATCGATAGCCTCCGCCTTGGCTGGTAACATGCTGCAACTTTAACCAGCTAACCACGCCCCGGGCTCTGGGCCATTTGATGTTGGAACATTAGATCTGTCTCGTGGATCATCGGTTGTTGCATCGGCATTCCTGTTGTTGCCGGTGCGTGGAGTGAATCCATTCTCGTCTGCAGATATCTGATACATGCTCAGGGTCTTTGTCAGGGTGTAGTAACCAGGACCGATTTCGATATCGCTGTCACCTGAGCGTGTAGATGCGACGGTGAGGTCGGGGGTAGAATTATGGCTTCGATTACAGGCTCGAAGCTCCATGTTTCTGTTTCTCTGTGTTGGCTCTAGAGTCGGCGAGGCTGATGCTGCTGGAGGCAAAGGAGACTGCAGAGGGGTTTGGTCCAGAATCTCAGAACGATACGGAGACATTCCTAAGTCTCTGAACGGAACAGGGGAGGGTTCGCACCGATTAGGAGTGTAGGGAGAGGTGATTGATGTTCCAGGCATCGGAACGCGGCCTGACACTGAGCGCCCAAGAGTCAGAAGCTTTGTTTCTGAGGCTTCAATCATGTCCTTCTTTCGACAATGTCTTCGGGGGTGAGAGCCACATTTGCGACATTGCTTCTCAGCAAAGCCCAGAGGAATGCTCACAGCTGCGGCGCGGCGACGGTCCATCTCCGCTGCCAACTGTGTCTTCACCGCTGGCCTGGTGAGCCGCTCGAAATAGCGCCAGCCTAGAGGCTTGTCCCTTCTTCCCTTGACACATGGCCAACAGAGACACAAGGCGTACTCCTCGCCAAACAAGTGCTCGTAGATCTGATCCTTACTATTGCGGCGGGAGATCCCCTCTTGGTTATTAGGGGGATCCGGAATCATGTATATCAGGCCACCAAAGTAATTGATACAGAACCGCTCATATTTCTGGGGCGCGAGCTTGTGCGTTCTCCAGACAAGATGGATATCGAAATCGGTAAATCGAATATGATCTGGATATTCGAACCGCCAGTAACCAATCCTCTCTCCGAACTTTTCCAGAGTGAAGACCCGCCGGTAGCGCAGGATAGCAGGCCTCAGCGCCCGCTCGTTATCCTCACGAGACACGTATATGCGATGCCAGGAGAACTTGACATCTTGTTCTGCGAGGTCAAGTTGACGCTGGATGGCTTTATGGAAGTCATAGAAGAATTTTCGTTGACCTCTTGGCGTCATGACGGTGTGGTTCAGTCGCTTCTGGGAGAATAATTGAATCACTTCTTGAGTCATTTCATTGGGACTGGCGGAGAAAACATAATCAACCGACATATTCATGAGGCTGTGGGCATCTGCCTCGTGGTAGACACGATTGATCCTGTCCATGCAATCCGGCGATGGCTCAAACAGTCCCTGCCTGTTGCTGTCAAGGGCTCTTGACTAAGAAGAGTTAATTGCTGATATCTGAACATCAGAGCAGTCGGTGATACAGACCAATTCGTCAGGGTTCCACTGAGAAAATAAGAGTTGTGACTCCTCGACAAAGTCACCCCATGCAACTGGATCCTGCAAGAACGCATGCCACACGAGAAGAACATCAAGGGGAGGAATGTCTCTGTTCAGATCGACGTGGCCATCATACGATGCCTTGAACCAATCTAGTAGTCGACGAACGCCCATATTGATGTAGCATGTCCATGCTGCAGCTGGATCGATCATATGCCTCATGGCCCAGATGTCAATTTTGGGCTTGATTGAAACGAAGTGCTCCAGCAAGTGACAGTGTAGAACAACATCTTTCTCGTTGACTGATGCGTGTATAACCCTTTGGTTAATGCAAAGTAAGTCTAACTCGGAGAAAGGTGAGGTTGGTGGATCTGTACCGAAGAGGAGTCGAAGTGTGCTTCCGCAGACGTTAACGCCTTATGTAGGGAGAATGGCTTGGTAGACCTACTTGATAGCCAGTTCCATCATTAACTCGAGGAATAGTAATTGGCAGTTCCGTGTGTATTAAAGAATAGGCACGCTGTGGGTTGAAACGAAGGACTCAATGCCAGGAACGAAGGTCTTCATGCTAGGCTTGAACAATTCAATACCAGCTGTCCAGGCGAGCTATTGCTCAATACTGCATACTTCACAGGCTGCAACAGGGGAGATTATGATAATTTGAACAAGGTAGAACGAGCGTTTGATCGAAATAACCGATTATGGTTGACCTGTGCGAGGATGCTTGGGGGACAGAACTGGTTTAAGTAGATCACATCGAGTTTCGACACTCGGATACGTTGGGCCGCCAATAGTCAGACTCATCCATATTTATTCTCATACAGGATAAACATTGTGCACTCATCAAAACAGAGGAAATTAGGGTGTCGACGTTTGGCCGAGTTTAAGCCTCAGCCTCCCGCGCGGGAGGCTTTCCCATCGCGATATGGTATAGGCCGGAGCTGGACATTCGGCTTAAAGAGTAAAAGCCAATTCAGGGATACGAGAACTTAGAAATGCCCGACAGCGACATCAGCGACCAATATTCTCCTCGTGTAATGCACGAAGTCGTCAATGGATGATGGGGCTTACATAGGTGGCAGGTTGATCCAAAGACGTACAGATCAGTGGCGTCTCTCACAAGCTCACAGAGCTTATACCAGAGACCAGACTGGAAGTCTATGATGCTTTGGATGCAGGAGTCGTTGACGTCCTGTTATATTCTCGGAGACCCCGATGGGACACTCGACGGAGGAAGAGAGGATGGCTATGGTGCGTTCGGGTGTCTGATCTTACCAACGGGATATGCCGTTGGAGGCTGAACGAAGCTGTCGTGATCATTTGATGTGAGAATAAGCTCAACCGTGCATACAACGAGATATCGGAAAGGCACAAGTCCATAAACAAACGATAATCTTGTGATGATACTCACACGGGTGAAGGTGCAATTACCCCCTGGAGAGGGAAGCATGAGTGGCTGGTAAGATAAGCGGTTCTCATGAGTATTGCCGAGAATGTTCCTCACAAGTAATCGACCATCATGGCATCCCGAGGAGACAGAGCTGTAGTGTCTAGGCTGGAGACGTCACTATAAGGTTGTCTCTGGAGATCATCCATTGCTCACTGTGGCACCAAACTAAACCCCCACAAGAGAACGCTAAGCGAGGCACAATCCAAGTCGAGCAATTACAGAGCAGCCATGTATTCAATAAGAAAATACTGTAGTTAACGATAAAGCATAATCATAAGTCGTACGAGCTAAAGGCTGAGTACCACATAAAAAAGGGGCATGGTAGTATGAGGCAAAAAACATACAACACCGGGGATTCGCTGGTCGTCACCGACCCAACTACTAATCCAGCGCTTCGAAGCTTGACTATGGGAGAGCAGACGGGATCCCGTATTTTCTTCGAGCTGTGGTCGTATGTGCTATGTTGAGCTGCTGTGTCGCCATATCAGGGGGTTGGTGGTGTTGTTGGTAGCCGAGAGCCTTGTTTGCCCTACAGCCTGGCCGTGATAACAAGGGGCAGCGCAGCCTTGTCAGGATGAAAACCAATCATAAATCAAAGAACAAAGACGGAACAATGTAATCGATAACTTTTTATGTATTATAAGCAGCTGATGGCGGATTGATGGGGGAGTTACAGCTCGTGTAGTGTGTAAGTAAGGAGAGGCTTCACGTACAACAATCTCGACACCTGCAGCAAGGAGAAACCAAAAGTTTCAGTGAATATATAAGTTGAATCTGGTTCAGGGCCAAATATCTTGGTATAAAATATTATATAGGCGTATAGCAACTTCTTAGTCCTATCTCCTCTGGTTATATGTTGCGCTGGTGGTGACAACTGGAAGGGGGTAGAACTCTAGATTGCACATCTAAGAGCATTTACATCCATATAAATAAATTCACATTCTCTTGTAGCTTGAAACTTAACGTTGAATAGACCTAGAAGAGTCTCGGGAGTCTCAATCAATTTCAACAATAAAAGGCCCACATAGCGGCCTGAAGCTTCAGAAAGTCAAACATCAGTATGGTTTGCTAACTAAGTCGAAGCCTGAGCTTATATGCATAGATGAAAGATCATAGAACATCTTCGTAGACATTTGATCATGAATATAGGAGATTGTTTGGGATCGAAATGCTTCACATCCAGCCAAGTGCTAGAAATCTATTGTTGGCTTGACGTGAATGCTAGGTATGATTGTCTGGGTAGCAAATGTAAGATACGAGTTAAAGTATGCTATTGGGTAAGTTTTCGAGTAGTGAGAGAGAAAGGTTGAAGAATAATAGAATTAAAGTAATGGAAAGGTCAAGTTGCCCATTGCTACACTCAACACCATCGCTGCAACCACGATCTTGCTTACGTCTCCTGGCTACTAGTATATAACTAATCAAACCGGCTCTCAATGAAAATCACAAAGTTCTCTTCATGCAAATCTACAGAGGACGAGTTGAGAAATCGAAATTTCTTCCGATGAGCATCAAATGGCAGGCCGTGGTGCTTCTGGAATCACAACAGAACTACAGGAACTGTACTACTAAACCAACATGATTCATCTATTTCAAACCACAGCATTGAAGCCTGTTTCATCCTGATGAAATCTCTTAGCTCACATGCACGGATGACTCTCCCCACCCCCATCTGAGCAGATTAGTTGAGAGATATTATCACGCCTGAGTCATTTTCAGAATTACAATGGAGATTTGTTTTCAAAATACCGCAATAGCTTTGCAAAATTCTTCCACTTACGGCAACTCGAAACTATACAGCTTCCGAGAATTATTCGGCGACTAATTATCTCATGGATGCCATGCCATGCTCCTTCCTGCCTCGTGCATGAAGCTCGAGGGAGAGAATTGTTGAGAAGCGCAATGACGTAGAATCTGATGCTTGACAGAAAGGCAACTCGTTGCCTTTCGCCCTTATTGGTAGGTGATGCTCTTGATGGTGGTTGTGGCATGCGTGTGTCATTGCGGCTCTGCAGGCATTGTCTATGCTTGAAGATAAAAAGGGTCAACCATCTCCATACAGGTACTCGAATGTGCAAGTTCTTGTTGCTGTAGATGCACTGCTCGGGCGAGGCGAGTAAGGGTAGTCCCCGAGGAGGTGAGAAAATAAGGCGCCCGCGTCAGAGAGTCGCTGTGCATGCGTTATGCGTATGCATTTCAGCCGCAGATCCACGACCTTGCAGAAACGATTCATATCGTGTTGATTCGGTCTCGGAGCTTGTTCACCGAAGATTCGCCTAATTCGAAGAAATAACTGGTTTTGAGTGTGTGTGTTCCGGCGAGAACAAGCGAGACTCTTTTTTTTTTTTTTTTTTTTTTTTGTGCAACTGCGCACGATAATTGATGGATTCGTGGGAGGTGATACAGGCTGTACACGAACTTGAGACGAGACACAAGCGCCGGGAAACTGCATGAACCATCTTCGTTTCACGGGTAAAGACGTTGGAGTGTAACAGTCACATTCGCTCACAGTGAGATTACCCCTCATTATGGGTTGTGTTGTGTTGGTTGTGTGATTGATGTTAGAGCAGAGCCGCATTTGCGAACCAAAGTTATAAGGCGACGAGTGTCCCCCACACAAGACAGCGCAATTCAATGCAAAAGCGCAATATTTTGCCTATGATGATCGATGTATTTGCATCTGATATCACACGGTTTCAGAAAGGGCTGAGACAAAGCTTGCTCATTCGACCTCGATTCTGACGAGTTTAAGAACGAGGCTGTCGAGTACTGATCGACAAGAATCATGTGAAGCCTGCTACTGTAGCGCATTGGTTACTGTACCCTCGGACACCAATTAAAAGAATCTGGTGAGATGGCGCTAAATGCGGTGCAGATGAAACCTCACTCACTACAGTATGTAGCTGCACTTCTGTTGCATTCATCACGCGGCACGAGCCGGCCTTGGATTGGTTACACTGCATTATTAGGTGGTTTACTCCGTAGTCGATGCAGGACATTGCCGTGCCTGTAGGTTTTGGTTGCCTTTAGGTGCTACGCTGACACGTATGTAGTGCCTCGACCAGCATTGGAACGCCAGATCCTCATATGTGGGCGGCCTCAGACATTTTAAGTAACATCCCTTATATTGACAGGCCTCAAATACGTAGGAGCTCAGGCGTTCAGTCCAGCTCAGTTCAGTAATCTTAATCTCACACACCGTAAGTTGTTAGCTGACAGCTCCCAAATCAAGAAATCCCCGCATTTATCCATTGGGGGCGTACTGAGCTAGGACTACACTATCACTTACATACTTCCAATTGTAAATTGAATTTACAATGCCTACGCCCTAAGAACATCCTCAGCCTCTCGATAAACGTAATACCGACCGCTATTTACAAGTATGGTACGGAAGCAATCACATGCCTAACCGCTACTGCATCCGCATGGATACTCAGCGGGTATTGGAGCCTGTTCCGCGTAGTTAGTGGTTGCCTTTTTCTCTGCCTCATCCATATCAACATGGGTCATCTTGAAGAGTTCGGCGAAGTCTTCTCGTGATAATCAGACAATCCGGAGACTTTCAAAATCTCGGCATTCAATCTCGGAAGCTGATGGCTAATGCGCAATCGGACCTCGGGCATTACGTTGCGACTCGTGGAAAGTCCGAGGTGTCCGGGTTCCGAATATCTAAGGTATCAAGGCGACTGCAGGATCAAGGTATCACGGCATGAGACTAGCAATTGCTCTAGAATTATTCTAGAAGCTTTATAGAATGTCATGACATATCAGGTGCGTTACCGCCCACCCAAGGACAGAGATGGGCCATCTTCTGAACGCAACGGCCAAGCTCGTTCAAATGATGTGCCCGATCTGGCTTTTGATCCATCTCTACACAAAAGCAATATACTAAGTATATTGATGTTATGAGAGCTGAATAAACTCGGCAATATCATAAAATGCTTCCGGGCCAGCGCTGTCCGGATCGATCTGTAGGAGCTGATATGTTAGTCGCACTTGAGCCTGAACACTTGTCTCTAACTTTCCATCAAGAGGGCCTTGACTAGATACTTCTTCCCTCCTCTATATTATGCCAGAACTGGAAACCACTCTGCTTTTGATTCATAACATCTTGGTGAAGATATCCTATATACCTACCCCATAAACAAATTATCCAACACTGAGTGCTAATAACCCTCAGAACAAGTCAATGACTGCGAAAGAAACTACCGAGGATCAGTAGCCTTTTTTGAAATCGGTTTGTCAACAGTAACATCATAAACTTCGCTCCCAATGTTCCCATAGTCGAGCTCTCGGAAAATGCTTGGATATCTTGATGCATGATTTCTATTACTGTAATCAAGGATGCCAGCACAATGATGAAACTGCAAGTATCGCATTCACGGACTGGAAGTGGTGGCTCTACGATGTAGATTTTCGTAGTGTTGATACTCCGTCAAAGCCAATAGCTTCTGGATATTGAAGAGTCATGCCTCAACTGCCGGTACCACAGATGTCCTTACTGCGTTACAACGTTGCCACGTCAGATCGTCCCACGTTACTTCATACCCTCAAACTTTATTAAACCCAAGTATCAACCTGATACCCGGCCTCAAAAACTCTCTGTCGATATCTGGCATAGTCCGAGTGTTATTGGTCCAACTTGGTTGAGCCGAGACATGTGTCATTGACTCCCGCATATCCGACGCTTTTAATATCAAAGACACTTGATTATCTCACTTCCTGCTCAAACAATTGATAGATACACAGTCCTTCATCTAACTGGCCCATCCATATATCCCGCAGCGATGCCCAAGGCCACCCAAAACAAGCTGCCAGCTCCTCTCACACGTTTCAGTGCATCTCGAGCTGTAACTGGATACGAATTGGACAACCCATCAACATGTGCATGAAGCCGTCTGGCCTCACTATTCTCCGATTCGTCGCACCTAAAAATCCTCCACTATGCAAGCTACACACTGACAACGTCAAAATCATGCCATGGCCGCGTTTCCAGCCCTTCCGCACCATCCGTGACAGTAGACTTCGCATTTGCAGCCAAATTGTCTGCGTCATGAAAATCAAACACATTTCTACTGCTGGTGCATATGATCCCAGTGCTTTTTTTCTGGGTACGTTATCCTGCAGATGGCCTAAAATGTTGGCCAAGTATTGCATTTTTGGCCCCCAAATTGACCCGGCAGTTTGGTACGCCTAATGCAAGTATCCAGATGCGGGGGCGGGAGACGCGGGAGACCCCACTTCCCGCTCTTTGTGGCACCTGTGATCCAATGTCATCATAGCCAATAATAGTGGCATCCATCCAATATCAACAGCCTTGATTTGCCCATGACAAGTCAATTGATCAATTAATATGTATCGTTCTACTTGGTCAGGTATCTATTCATGACTTCCTTATTTCAGTCCGCTTCTAACGTTCCCCAAACACCCGAATAGTACACAAACTGCCACCCACTGTCGCTAGACATGTAAAGCGAAACAAAAGAAAATAAACAGCAAGAAATACAATATGTACACGCTTGATGGGTTCAAGATACAATTTAGACAACCCATTCAAAGCGCTAAAACAGGAGTAGCAAGTACATACAAGGAAGAAAATTAGAGTAACGATAAGGAAAAGCAGCAACACTTAAAACAGCGACAGAAACTGTTAGTGAACTAAAGGAGATAGTGAACGTAATGTGCGAGGCCCACCCGGAAACAAGAGCCTGCGCTGAACGTATCTAGATGTATAAGCAAGTTTGACCAGAGAAATCGATCTATTTGTCTTGGTGACAATTCCTTGGATGCAACCTTGTATCAGGATATTGTTCATTAAGAACAATACCGGGTTTGGGGGTTATGAGAGCTTTGAGTCGACGAGCACTCAAACGTCATGTTGTCGGATGATTCTCCACCTATGAAACGCCCGAAGTTATAACTCGAGGGCCCAGTCGTATGCAGAGTAATCATAAAATTCTTCCAATGTTCAAGATTGGATCTCTAGACATGTTGAATTTGATACGGTGATAGTAGGAGTGAGTAGTGTTGTTGAAAGATGATATTCACCCACATAGGGGAAGAGTGGGCAAGTCCATATCCAAGTTATTGTTCTGGCTGGTTCCAATAAAGTGCCGCCTTGCTTGGCATGAACGGAGACATCCTAATTGGTGCCGCTGGACCTGGCTACCTAGAACAGTGGAAGAGGGGCCAATGTCTATCCAGGGGCTCGATACTTGTCTTGATGACTGTGAAGACTCGGAGCAAAATGCCTGGCTTGGTTTCTTTCAACCGTTCTGGCAGGACACTTCCATGCCGACACAGTTAGCTTGCTGATGTGTGAGCATGGGAAGTACCCTGCCAGATTAGCCGACAGTGAGCTCATGTAGGCGTGTCCTGTACCTCGACGTTGTCCTTTTGCCTGTTGTCAAGGTTGATCTTGACGTTATACTTTTCCGGAACTTCGAATTGGCGAGTTTCTCCATTCCAGAGAAGCCAGTTACCTGAGGATGCAATCTTGTATCCAAGGGACAGGATACGATCCTTGCGCTCTTCCGAGACAGACGGCAACTCAAAATACTTCTCGTCCTCGTCTATCTTGTCATTACTGAACCAGTCGTTGGGAAAATAGTCCTCGGCGTAAAGCAGCCCTCGCATGGCAAAGTCCTCGGGCAACGGGTGCGGGAGCCGGTCCTTTTCCGGCAGGCGGAAGTGGCCACGAATCTCATACCCAGGCTCGCAGGAAAGCAACAGAGTGTTAAGCATAATGGAAGTTAGTTTCCAGGGATACGCGTCCTCCAAATGGGAAATGGCCGCTGGATACTGTGTCATGTGGTTCATGAAGACCAAGATGGAATGCACGAAAGGCAACGTATTGGTGTCTCCCCAGCGGTAAAGTACTCGCGAAATCGTCCTCTTTGCAAAGTCAAGTGCAAGCTTGAATGTCTCGTCGGGGATAACCTCGGAAATTGTGTTCCCATCCATGGTAACGTCAGTCTCTTCGGGCTTCTTGGACATGGCCCGCATAAGAACATTGGACTCAGCACCGTACCCAAGTAGAGAGCATGACAGAGAAATGGCAATATAATATCTGCTGGAGTTAGTGTAGTTCGAATAGCTTTTCAACACCGACTGACCCTGATTCCAACCATCGCTTAGTGACCCGACCGATATGACCATCAAGTGAATCAATAAAGCTATCCGTAGACTCTTTCAGCTGGTCCCGGGACTTCCCAGAGAAGAGGATTCCATGAGCGCGCACGAACGCAGCATCAACGGGGGCAAGACGGGCCGTATTGTTGTTCAACACAGGATCAAACAACGTCATTATACTTTCCCGTGCACTTGAAAAAGGAATGGGGACACAGAGGGACTTGGTGTAGTAGTACAGCTGCTGCAGGGCATTGGGACGCGCCAAGATGGCGAGATGGTGATAAAGTCTACCCGTAGTAGGGGATTTGTCTGATGCTTTGCTGTACCAGTGACGACTTACGCCAGTCCAGACCTCACGGTCTCTGATATCGTCGTCCTCAATGGCCATGCGGTATCTACCAAGGTCTCCAAGACACTCGATCCATGTATCCTCAAAAGCAGGCACAGTTTCGTATAACAAGGCCATCATACTGTAAGCCAAGTACAGAAAGGTGAGCATGTGCTCGAGAGAGGCAGGCAGACGATGCCGAAGAAGCTCAAGAAACGAGTGAATGCCGTGTCGCCACATGCGCGCAGGCATAGCATACTTAGACGCCAACCTTCGCAAAGCAGGACTAGCAGAGGGGTGTTGACTTGCAAGAAAGAAGTCATGATGCTCATGGAGAAGTGTTCGGTGAAGTGCAATCAAAGCCTGCCATTGTTCGTTGTTGAGTTTTGAATTGGCATCAGTGTTGGATGATTGTGCATTGTCAACCTCGATGCACTTTGTCTCAACCATGACCAGACCTGCGTAGATGCCTTTGACCTCTGCGACAAGCTGATCTTGTGAGATAGGTCTGGTCTCTGGTTGACGCATCATCTTGGAGGTAGACTCATCATCATTAGATGAAGGTCGATTGGGTTGTTGTGTGGTAGGCTGGGTAGGTCTGTTTGCCTTGGTAGGCCCTTGCCTGGGCGAACCAAGAGAGACAGCTCGCCCCTGACCCTGTGACTTTTGCTGAACACCATCATCAGAGGTCCAGAGCTGGCGGCCTGATGTGTTCTGGTGGGGCCGACCCCCGTAGTCGTTCCGGTGGTCATTACGGGCACGGCTACGGCCTAAGCCCGGCGGCTCAGGCGACCGACGCTTTGCCTGGTGGCCATCGGCATCTCGGTCTTGATCGACTGCAGTGCCCGTTGTGGTATGGTCCCCTATGGTGCCATTGGTGGTGTCTGCACGTCGCTTCCTGCTATTGGAGTCCTGACTATTTGGTCTATTGGATCTGCAAGAATAAGAATAAGTATGTATGTATATTGCTATGCAGGTACAGCGGGCTGAACTGATCCGGGGAGTGAACTAACCCCTTATTAACGTATGATAGTTGCGCTGATTCCAGCGTCGGCCACTTTTCACAATGATCAGGATCGGATTTGGCGTGTTCGAGCCAAGTTTCTAACGTCTTGATTTCGTCGCCGCAGATATCGCACGTAAAGGAGGGTGACTCTGCCTTGTCCTGGCGGTCGCGAGTCCTCAAATGTCGGACCCATTTGTCCGTAATGCCTGCCATGTTAGGCTATGACAAAGCATGGGAGACCGTGCCGAGCCCAACCGGCGCGTGCCTGTAAGTGAGAGAGAGAGAGAGAGAGAGAGGGAGAGAGCTAGAGAAGATTGTGAGAAACTGTCAAATGAAGAGAATCCTGCAGTACAGAATTCGGTCAACCATAGTTATGCTGTGATTGTCACAGAGAAAGAGAGAAGGAGAAACAAAGTCAGACCCAAGGGATACAGAATGCAGGTAAGGTAATAGGTAGGCAGGGCAAAAGGTATATGCAAGAGGCGGGTCTGATCTGGTCTTGGTGGATAACGTCAGGCAGCCCTGGCGAGACCACCAAGGTTCCAGAACTGACAAGCTTCACATTTGGGGGTTGGGTTGGTTGTTGGAGTTGAGTGAGGGGGGGCGTCATTACCCAGCAGCCACAATTGGCTTGGCTGGTGGTTCGCAAAAAAGGAAATGAAATTGAATATCGGATAAAAGGCTGGTATCGTTATCTTACCCGCTCAAAGTGCAGTCTCAGTTAATTGAGATGGTGGGAGCTTGCTTCCCTTCCTTGCGAGCAATGCAATATGCAAAATTTGTGATAATCGATGATGATGGTGGGCTCAAGGCTGCCTGGTTCGCCCGCTAACGGTTGCCTCGTTTGAGGCTCTGCGGCACATTAGCATGAAATGCCCCTTAGCTTCTCCCGTTCATTTTGCAACAATAAACATACCTGATTGAACTTCAAAAACACAGCCAAGTTGCTGCGTGTCTGTAATACAATGATTCAACCTTTGAACAGAAAAACAGGCATAATTGGGTAAAGTGGTTAGCTTCGTGGGAACGTGCCACTGGCCAGCGATAATGTAAGAACCATGCAACGACGAAAGTAGTAAGTAAGTTTACTACTTCCGCCAAGGTAGGTAGGGGAATAAATGAGTGGTAGTATAAAAAATGGCCCCAGTCAATCAACACAATTGTGGCAGCTAAATCTTTGAATAATAGAACATACAACTGGAAGAAAAAAACTCTAGTATATATAAGCAAACCCATCAACTTTGTTTTCATTGCTAGAAAGGCGAACCAACAATAGGTAAAAAGGGTGATAAAACCAATGGACCAGGATCATTCCTCGCGCCCGATTCATTGCACCCTGAGCCATAGTTAAAGCACATTCCCAGTCAGTGTTGGGGGGGTTGAAAACCACCCCTCTGAAGATTTGTTCGATGGCCGCCACGATGGTTCGCCCAACCTCGGATACTTATAATAACTGAAAGCCACCGCTGACTAAGTCCTATTTACAGTTCAAACATCCAACTTCATCTCAGAATGACTGGATGGCAGTTCTACAGAGTACGATATCAGAGATCTCTTGGGCGTATCCCTTCGTCAGCTCGTGGCTCAGATGGAAGCCTGGTCGTGGTCCGTGATCACCAGAGCCTATGCTTCACAAATCCTCCAGGTCAGACAATTCACGAGGCTTCGCTGAGAGCCAGACATCGGGGCTGAAATACAAAAAATGGCACTCGCCATACTCATACTCATCAGCACATGACTCATTCACGCCGTAGATCCTCTACCGTGAGGCAGGTTGACAAACCGAATCTGTCATTTCAGCAGCTTTGGGTCCAATATTGGATGTCACTAATCCCGACAGATTGGGCCAGGTGCCCCTTTTCCCGGTGATCAATAACACTGGATGAACCAACCTCGGAGCTGAACCAGTATTCTCATAGCTCGTTGGTGCCAACGATGATACTAGATATCATCTCTCATCAAATGCTCGTATGAAGCAGGGCGGCACAAGAAGCATCATGCTGGCATCCAGGTCTTGACAGAACAGCCCAATGTTTGGTGCATGGCCAATAGACCTTCAAGCGAGGGCCTCCGAGGCGGCCGCCAGGTGTCTATTCGGCCTTTTAAAAAGTCTCGGGGAAGGCGAAGTTGGGAGTGAAAATATTGCCTCCTCTAGGTAGATACGGGGATGAGTCGACTGGCCGAGGCGCAGGCAGAAGTGCTGTCGCGTGCTCTCACGATCCTGAGGCTCGCATAGTTGAGGTGAAAGTGAGAGGTATTGGGATTTGTTTTGCTAACTTTGAGGTGAGAACGGGCCGGCTTTTAAATTAAGGCCTCCCACGAACAGCGCATATATGGGTGTGGTCTCGGTAGTTGTGTGTTGGCGATTAGAAGCGAATGCGTGGAATACATGCATTGGGTCGTGGAATAAATTGACAGAACGCCACTTTGGACAACTGGCATCGTTGACATTTCGTCATCAACAACTCATTATCACAAATCATGATTATCAGCCCAACAGGTACAGGGTATATGGTTGACATGGTTGATTACCGATATGGTTATTGACGTTGGCCGGCTTTCACGGTGATGAGTGGGGCCATTCGGTCGGAGGAGTGGAGACAGAGTGGAAGGATTCACGTGGCTTTTGCTCGAGAGCCACGAGCTTCCAGATGAAAAGTCCTAGATTCTAGAAAGAATACTTTTGTGAGAGCGGCTGTCCAGCCACTCAGATGACCCAATGACAGATCATAACATCCAGCAGTTGGCACAGTGATCTCGCAAGGCTGTTGGAGTCATCCCCCGCATGCGAGGCATCCAATCCGCATCCAATTACGCGCCCAGCTTTCATCTTGCCAAAGAGTAAGACCTAGCTAGACAAGGCAACCTTGTGAGATGCGCCAAACACAGCATGATATGCAGGCAGCAGAGCCCCATTCGCCCTTATATACAGCCCTTTCCGTCACGATGAGGGAACAAGAGGTCAGATGTTGGTCATGGACTTTTCAGCTACACAAGTGAAGGGCGGCAAACATGCTATCGTTGGTTGTCATGTTGCAGATTCATTTCATGGCGATGTTTAGCTCTCGTTGCCTCACTGCAATAGGAAGTTGGAGGCGCTGTTTGGTATTAATGATTAATGAGGAACTGGTATCGGAGTGATCGTCATTGGCTGTGCTTGACGCAGGTCCCGAGACAGACGCCTTGATGCCTCGACGCCGGTCCGCGATCTAACAAGTTGAGGCTCAACTGAAGAGTTTACGTCCGTCTATCGTAGCACGTATGGTCGACGAAGCTTGGTGATATAGCGTACGATGCACACGACAAAGAATTAAGTTGATGGCACTGCAATACGACATGACCCAGGTGAATGTCACAAAGAATATTCAGCAGCTGACATTGCAAGCCTAGATAGCGTCCTTGCGCATTCATCACATCGGTGAAACCGAACGAGGCAACATGGCTTATAGGAGCTGAAAGAGATGTGCAAGCATGACCAAGCCCTGGATCGGATGCTTTATGTCATACTGCCCGTCAGGATCTGATGACGATCAAGAATTTCAACACCATTATGTGGTGCTTCGTTACGAAATCCAAGAGTGCCAATTATTTGCAGCGGATGCCCTCCAAAGGTTACACACAGCATATACTTGAGATAATTTGTCTTACACGACATATTTGTGTGAACACCAGTGTTGTCCGTTGTCTTGTGACGACGTCCTCGGGCTAGATACTCCGTGCTTGTAGATCCAAGTTACACAAATGGCTATTGAAACCCTCAGCCCAGAGACGGAGCCGAATATACTGGGGAACTACATATTCGGGCCTCATCTGCAAGTGATAAGGTGTATCACAACGGGCTGCTGCACTTCCATATATCCTTAACCTCTCGGTGGCATTCCCTGGGCTTCACGCTGCACAGTCCCATATGTTGTACTACCAGGCTTGGGGGTACCATTATTCCGTTGACGTTCTTTCATAAAGATGTCACGAAGTCCACTTCTCTCTTCTCTCCTCCTGGATATGGTTGATTCTTTTGATCTCTCCCGAGATACGGGAAGTGTGTAACGTTTCTTTGTGCACGGCTTCACCAACCTCGCCCTGTGAGGGCAAAGGCTTGAGAGCCTGCTTTTCATCCCGCAAACCAGTACATGTTTGTCCTTGTGCTCCTCTATTCATTTCCCGATTGAGATACCTCTTCGCAGCACTTTTCCACCCCGTGCATTATTGCTCGGACTCCCGCTCCCGTCCGTCCGTTCCCTTCCGTCGGTTGATCGCTTATTATAGCACTTTCAAACACCATCTATATATTTCTCACAAGGCGACTGCTTGGGCTGTCTTTTGCGCCTGCATCTGAAACGGGCGTTAATTGACGATGTTCAATATGCGATATATCTTGTTCTCTCTTGTGAGCGTTCACATTTTTCGTCGCCTAACACTAGGCGAGTGGTTGAGGTTACGCGATATTTGCTTTTGACAGCTGCAGTTCCACCGCCCTATGTAAAGGGTCGCTCAATCACGAGACAATTGGATAATATGGAACCGCCAGAGCGGCAACAGACGTTAGTTTGCTCACTTCATGTCGTCGCCATTGGTTTACTTGAAGCCGCTTACACGCTCATCAACAACTATCAGAGCGGTCTGCAACAAACAGCCTCAACATCACAACTTCTGAGACTCTAGGGCTCTCTCGATCCCTGCACAGGAGGTCCAACAGCAATCCAAGGTGCTTGCAACTTGTTTATATCGGGAGACAACTATGTAGCGAGCCTACCTTTTGCCTGCCGGAAATCGAACCAGGGTTGGTAAGCCTTACAAGGCAAATACCTCGTGGGGGCCCTTTGAGCCTATCATCGAGACTCAATGATGACTTTGAGAAATGAGTAAATAGCGCGGTGAGGAGACCCAGTGATGTTGGTCCCCTGACGATAGTTGGGACTACAATGAAAGTGTTGGTAGTGTTCGGTTGTTTGCATTTTTTATCCACGTCAACGTTGGGTCTGCAGTCATCATTGTAAAGTGTAAATGCTGCGAGGGTGACGAGTGGCATTTGAGCGGGCGCTGCCAAGGGTATTAACTTCAAGGCAAACAGAACACAGTTTCGGTCTGAGGTCCAATTGCTGAAAAGCGTCAGATTTACAGCGCGCAGCACCAATTGTGATTAAGCGACTGTGTGATCATGGTACGTGTATCACTAGGCAGTCGACTCTATCAATGTGCGACACTAGAGTTACATATCGATGTTCCGTTGCGTTCGCATGAAATCACTTGCGCGCCATTGAAACCTACGCTATGGTCACAATCCTGCACATGTGCTGTGAAGCTGGCCAAGGCTGACGTACCTAAGCACATGAGGCCTGATATCGGCTTTTACACCGAAATTACAAGATAAGCCCAAGTGATCAATGACACTGGAAGGACTGCCAAATATGCATTCAGTCAAACCACCTTTGAGTGGCATCACGTTGATATGACACGTTCAAGACTTGGATATCAGATACTAGCCATGCCAACGTCGCAGGCTCTTGGAAACATGCAATGTGTTTGACTTGGCGTCAGATAATTGGATCCTTACATGGAAGATGGATGCGTTCTTTGCTTATCTTGTTGATCCTCCCAAGGCAGGGCAATGACCGTAATGTGATCGAACCCACATAGTCCATCACAGCAATGCTGGACCAGCAGTGACAGTAGCCGTCTTCGAGTTTAGAACGAAGCCCTTTGAGTATGAAAGCAAATTGGTCTATGACCAGAATTTGGGCCTTTACATATTCCCAGTCATTCAAGGCTTCATCATGATTGCAATAGCTTGATCAAGATAATATTGGTAGAAATACACTCCGTAAGATAGGGATACTGTTCATATATGAACTTACAGACGTTATTGTAAATGCTGATCAGGTCAATTGATTGGAGAAGGGTTTGCAATCGTCCCTTGGGCGTTAAACATATTGTTGGATATTGCGCAGAGGAAGCTTTATATCGGGGAGCTTGGGTTAAAGGAAGTCGTGAATTCTTCGTCTACAATTCGTAAAACGTACAGTAATGGATCCCCTGGCCGCCCAGGAGGAATCATTCGATATGATTGTACACCTCTAGCCGTCTTCTATCCAGGTCTACCAGATATACACCTCACAGCCAGTCCCCCTTTTCATGAACGAAACGCCTCATACTTTTCAGCCGTGTTTCTCTTCTCCTCAACCCGCACAATTGTCTCAGCATCATAGATATCCTCAAGAGATTTTCCACCCTTGAAGATCTCCTTCTCATGTCTAGTGGCTTCCTCCTTGGTCATCAACACGAGATCATGAAGCTTCACTGTAGAACACTTCTGGATGCTCTTGCCCTCGCCCAAGGTCGTGATACTGGAGCCGCTCGGTTTCTGCCACCGGATAAGGACCAGCTTTGTCGGGATACCAGTAATAGCGCTTCGGCCATGATAGAGCTCTTCAGAAAGGAAGGCCACATCACCAACAGTGATGGGGACCTTGAGACCTATTTGATCGCCCTCATTACCCAAGCGTGCCAACTTCTCTTCATAGCTCTGCAATGTTGCCAGCATGCCTTCGTACATCTTTTCGCGGCCCTTGGCAGGTACATAATCCAGTGGATACCCTGTAATGCTCAGAATAACATGGTTCGCGACGGTAAGGCCAAAGATGGCGGGCATTGTGCCGAGCACGGGAAGAATTCGAACGCGAAAGTTAGGCATGGCGGCGAGGTCGCCAACAGAGCCTTTCTGGAACTCCTCTTCAGGTAGAGGGAGTAGCTCGGCTTTACCAGCGCCTGATGTCTCCGTAGAGTAGACAACGGGGATACCGCTTGTGATACCCTTCAGCTTCAGCTTCCTTCGTGTTGCCCTCGAAAGCCCGTCATCTTTGCTAGCCCCAATATCTCCCACGATGATTCTTGTAGGATCGCTTTTGCATCCTGCACCCATGGCGCTGATGACAGGCAGGTTGTTCTTATAGCAGTACTCGAGAAGTGAAACCTTGGTCTCGATATTGTCGATGGCATCGATAACAAAGTCAGGAGCACGTCCATCTTCACTCCAGGGTCGAAGCAAACGCTCCGCAACACCTTCATTAAACTGCTCCTGTCGCAGATCAAATTTTACCCATGGTGCAATGGCAATCAAGCGCCTTTCCAAGCATTGGACCTTGGGAATACCAACATCAGCCAGCGTAGCGACCGCATGTCGGTTCAATGAGCTCAGAGTCACTTGATCGAAATCTATCAATCTGATTTTCGAGACCCCAGAACGCGCAAGGGCTGCTGTGCAGTGAGAACCAACGCCTCCACAGCCAACCACGATGACGAACGAGTTTCGTAGCTTGTCAAGACCCTCGTCTGTCAAGAAGACCCGGTTCCTCGCCAATTGTTCGAGAATTAGCTCTTCGTCGAAGTCACCAGCTTGTGCTCGGCGGGCTAGAGCTTGATTTCTTGCATCCTCCTTATCAACTGGGGGCGCTGATGAGCCGCCAAAGTTATTTAACTGCGGCTAATTAGCAAGGGGGTTTAAGAGAGAGTGTGAGCTTATTACAGGTTGAATATTGGGGTCATCGGCAGGAATTGAGTTCTTGAGTTCATATACTCTCTCTTCTCGCTCCAATGCTTGATAGCCGAGTAACAGAGAAGCCGTAGTAGCTGCTGAGAAGACAGCGGCCGCAAAAAGCTGAAATCTTGGGTTCGAGAACGTGTCTGAGGATAAGAAGGAAGACATTTTAAGACACGATAATGAGAGAAAAAACGCCCGTTGGCCTCACACTAACAAGCACCTTTTAGTCTTCACGATCCTCAATCGGATTTTCAAGATCTTGGCAGAGAATGATGTCTTAGTCAGCAATTTCTAGCTCCAATTGGCTCAATTTTCCAATCACCTACATCAGTTCCTCATCATCCAACGACTCGAGATACCCTCATTTTGACGACAATCTGTAAACTATAGCAAGTCAGCGACGATTATATCGAGCAGGCGAAATACGCGATCAATAAATTACGCAGGCGCCATGCGTCACCGGCTTGTTGGCCGTCATGTTCGGGTTCTAACACCCAGAACACCAACACTTCGTACCCGATTACCATGCCTTCGAACCTTCACACATTGCACCCAACTCACCACCAACTCAAGACCGAACCTCCCCTTTCTCGCGATTCCAATAACCACCAACGGCGTCAGAAACTTTACCACGGAGAGAAGGCAATGGCTGAAGCACGAAGCTAAGCTGGCGGTACGATACACTGCTTCATTTTGGGGTCTCTTAGCTTGTGTCGGCGTGATTTTGTTCTTTGTCAATGAAGAGAGGTTGGAGCAGGAATATCCCACGCCCCACGAATGGGGTTGGATGACAAGGAAATTTTTAAGGGACTCAAATAACAGCAAGGCACCGAAGAATGGCGAGATCAATTGGCCTTGGTCGTTCGAGCTGGCTCGAGGATTAGTGTTGAGATTGGAGGATCCAAAGGTTGATGGCCAAGGCGTTACGAAACTTACGGATAGAGTCGATCCTGAAGCGGAGATCCCTGGGGAATTCAACCCCTGTGACATCTCCGGCAAGAGCGAGGAATGGAGGAGAGGATACTTCGAGGCTATCATGCTCGCTGCCAAAGGTGCGGAACATGTTGACGGCTGGGTCCGCGACCTTTCTCGCAACATCATCTCACCACCCGAATTTGTTATTGGACCCTCAAACCCTAGACCTACGCCCATCCCTCCAGGTCAACCCCATGCGCCCCGTGAAGAGGACTGTGAAATTGCTTATCCCAGCGCTGATAATTTCTACATGAAGATCCTGGGCACCAAGGGCTTTACTTCCCGACAGAAGCTCGAGGCAACACTTGAATACGCTAGTTACCTGGAATTCAAGAAGCAGCCCGAAGGCGCTGAGGCGCTATACCACTTGGCTCTCGCAGAGGCCACCCAGGGAGTCGACATGTCGCAACCTCCTTACAACCCCAAGACATTCGTGCTGAATGAGAAGGCCGGTTTGCCCTCACAAAATGTCCTTGATGCCATCACTGCTATGGCGAATTTCAAAGCCCGTAGCGGCAAAGTCGACGCAGCTCTCCCTATTTACCTCTCCCTTCTCAAAGCTCGTCGCTACTTACCTAACGACCCTCCTCCCGCTGCTCAATTAAAGCCAAAGTCTCTCTCTGTCTTCGACAAAGTGATCAAAACTTTCTCCCAGGCCGATTACCCACCTCCACCACCAGATGGCACCCAGCCTCCCTGGCGCAGCCCTCACGAACGCTGTCAGGAGGCTTCTCTCAGTCTCTGGATTGGCGAAATTCTCTTCTCGACATCATCTAAAGACGACGGCCTCTCGTGGACGCGTGACAGTGTCGACGTTGCAGAGGAGCAGCTACGAAACATGGATCTTCTGACTGCTGATAAGGCCGCGAAAATTACTTGCCGCGAGTGCTTAAGCGCAGGCCTCGCCAACTGGGGTAAAATGGTCAACAAGCTTGCTAGGGAAGAAGAGCTTCGGCAAGCGAAGGCTTCTACACAATCAGGCGTATTCTCCTTCTGGAGCGCCACCCCACCAACTGCCGAAGACCGTTGGATCGCGGAGGAAGCTGTGGTCAGGGAGCGTGTGAGGAGGACAAGAGAACTGATTGAGGACCTGACACCAGCTGGGCCCAATATAGCCTCACTGTTCAAAGCGTAAAATAATGTAAAACAAAACTTGTAAAACGTGGGTATACCAGGAGCTGCAAAGGATTTTGCCACATCTTTTTTAGCCACTGCTTGAGACCTGAGATTGGTTCTAGTCTGCTTCTAATGAACAAGATATCCCCCTTTCAACATAAACTCCGTTCCTGGTGTCCATCTGCACTCTCCTCGCACATGCACGATTCGACGAGGTCCATTCTTCAGGCCATTTCATCATGCTTTCAGTCCTCGTCAAAGTCTACGTCAGGTGCCTTACCCGTCTCCATAAACTTGTCCCAGCGTCTCTTCTGCTTGATTTCTTCCTTTATCTTCTCGAAATCAGCGCTTGTGACCTCTGGCTTGACTTCCTCTGGCAATTCACTCCATCTCTCGTTTGTGATATCGGTTGCGCGACGCTCTGCAACAGCCATATCAGGGTTGACAAAGTTGGGAGTAAGAGCCACTTGTTGAAGGTAAGCAAGAGCTGGGTCGAGAGCCTTGATGAGGATGGTTTCGATGAACTGGTCTTCTCCGCTAGAGAAACAGGGGCAGCCAAGGGGTTCGATCAAGAGTGATGGGTTTCCTCCCGGCATAGCTAGGGGAGTATCGAGAGGCTCCTCTGAAATGAGATAGCCACGAGTGCGCTGCGATGGTCAGTGATTCGCGAAACTTTAGCTATCATCGGGTTTGGGTTATACCTTGGCGAGGAACGCTTTGAATTCAGTATTGACGAGCAAATCTGTTGCGAAAACAGTGCCCATGAAGAGCATGCCGCCTAGTCGGTTACCCCATTGCGCCCAGTGCTTCTCGTTTTCGAAGAACTGCAAGACAACCTCGCAGCTTTGCCCAATAGCAATGATGTCGACCGCGACAGTCTGGTTGACTTCGAGAACCTTGTTGAAAACAGTCGTCATGTGCGCCAAAGGCGTCTCGCTTCCAGGAATCTCATTGAGTTCCTTGATGAATCGACGTCCAGAATGCACCATACTGGGAAGTGGAATATCAGCTGCTGCTTCTATAGTGAGAGCACGCTGTTCTTCAGGCCACCAGAACCGCTGGCCCATATTGGCCAGGATAACGCAAGGAGGCTCCGGATCATTGGGGCTGGCAGTCTGCTTGGCAAGTGTCTGAACGACGGAGAGCATGGTTCCCTTCGCAAGGCCACCAGGTCCATTCGCGATTCGGCCAGCAATCCATCCTAGGTCTTTAGTGGGTTCGCCAAGGACGACGACAATTCGTGTAGTTTTGGCAATGTTGGGGGTGAGGAAGATGGGAGATTGCTGTTTGTTCTCGGGCAGAAGGTGATATTTCTTGAGACCTTCTTTCTCCAGGCGATCATGAATGATGTCTTCCAGAGCCACTACAGTGCTTCTGTTAGTCAGGCTACCTTAACTCGGGGCCACCAAGATCAGGCACTTACTGTTGAAGTGGAAGCGCTGGCGCTCATTGACACGAGAGTTCTTGCTGCTGAAGAACTTGTAGTAACATTCCGGATCCTCGATAGATCGGACCTCATCATCATCGTTCACAAAATAACTACTCCGTGTCAGCGATACATCTTGCAATAGTCATGGATGGCGAACCCAAGACCGTCGAGATCCCTCGCAAAGGAGGCATCTTTGGGGAGGCCCGACCAACTTCTGAGAAACATAGTGCCAGGTTGGAATATCCTTTAAAAAGGTGCGAGGTTCTATGAGTCTTGAGTTAGGACTTTTCCAATATCTTCGGTAGATGGAAAGGGTTTGGGAGGAGAGAAGTTGCATTTGGTAAGTGCTTGCGATTAAATACTCAGAGAAATGTTAGAGATGACTATGGCAGCTGCACGCAGCCGGCGGAGATGCCGATCTAATACTATGATATCCTGTATGAAGCAATTGCAAAGCGTTTGAGCAAACAAGAGATCAGAATAGTAATTTCTCGGTTCTTGCGTCGTCTTTGTGTTTATTCAGCACTCCGTATGCATCATTTAGTAGCAGCAACTGTCCCATCACCAACTCGGGCATTTAGAAACTACTTACCTTAGTAGGCTATACCACCAACCTAGAAGCTATTGCGAAACACAGGAATCTCCTACAGCACTAACCATACTATATATTCAGCCTTCTTTCTATCTTAGCAAAGAGTAGAGGTGGGATATCTGTACGACCGTGTCCTAAACATTCAAAACCGGTGCCTCACCAAACGCCCTAATTAATGCATTTGCCATGCCCAAGCGCCATGCCAAACGAGCATTTTCAAGCAATACAAATTTAAAACAAACCCTCAAGCCAATCACTGATTGGGGCCAGTATTGTAACGGCTACGAAAAGCCTGGCTGATGCTAAAGCGGCTTCCTGCACCCCTGTTCATATGACTGGCCAATGCCTCCTCTAATGCAGATTGTGTAACTGAGGCGTCTAAGACTGTGTGGTGAGCAATCTACGCCAAGCGGGTTGAGGGTAGCAAAACAACTTACCGTCAAGATCACTATAACTACTACCCATACTAGGCGTTCCGTCGCTACCTTCGCGGGAGTAGCCCTTGCTCTGATTGCCCGGGCTACGTCCCGCCAACTCTGCAGTTCGGCGTGGTGAGAGAGGTCCGGGCGTTCGCTGCTCCGTCGTTTTATCTGACTTGTCTGGTTTTTGTACCATGGCCGCAGAGCTGGCTGAAGAATCAGATGTGTGAGATTGATGGATGGCGGACTTTCCGTGAGGCCTGTGATGCCTTTTGCCAGAGCTACGCCCATCTCCCCTTAGCGTTGAGCCGAGATCCTGTGCCGAAGTCTGGTTGGAAGGAGATGTATATGGTTGAAACGCAGGCTCTGATTCGTCATCGTCGTCATCCTCATATTGTCCTCCATCAGGCTGCTGAAACCGAGGAGGTCGACGAATGATGCGAGATTGAGCGGGGCTAGACTCGTCCTCTGACGATGTTGGTGAACTGTCCTCGGCTGGGCCTGGTGACGGGCTTCGTTCATCTGGCGCTGGCTCCGGCTGAGCTGCTCGATCTGGTGATTTGGCGGGAACTGATGATATTGGTAAGGATGAAAGACGACGTCGCTCGCCGGTCCGCGAAGCCAGCCCTGTTCCAGGTCGAGGGGAAGCTGAGCCTCCGGTCATATCTCTCAGAACTGTAGTATTTGTCGATTGATTTCGCGATACAACCGGCCGTATTGATGCGTTGAGAGGAGTACCAGTACCGCTTCCTGCGTCGGCGCGCGGCATGGGTGAGTCTTTTCGGATGGACATGGCCGAATGTGTTCTTTGATGACCGGGTCCGGCGGAGTCGACGCCTAGAACTGGCGATTGCACTGAGCCACGAACGGCGGCGGTAGCTTTTCGAACTTGAGCGCGGACCTGCGAAGCATGTCTTTCGGTAAGGTATGCTACCTGCTGAAGGAGGAAATCGACGGGAACTTCGAAGCGATCGGCGCTGCACCTCAGATGAGTATTGCCTGTATGATAACTGTGATAAGATCGACACCTACACTTCGTCCCCTTGTCTAAGTCAGCACCAATAAATATTCACGAATGTGGTGAATACTTACAGTCTATCTGCTTCTTAGCAGCTCCGGAAAGGATCTTCCATAATGCTTCATCTTTGACGGAGTCCCAGTTTACCTGTCATGCTTCTAGTTAGCTCTGCCATGAGTGCTCCGATGCGCGCAAGGGCATGGGCATGATGGCTTATGATTGACTGGCTGGATTAAGAGCTTCGTACCGGTGGCGGGTCGACGAAGTCACCACGGGGCATGGGGACCCGGACGAAAATAGTATATGTTGGCTCGGCCATGATGCCGCGCTGGCTATTCAAGAGGATAAGAAGATGAAGAAGGTTGAAAGAAGTAGGCAACAAGCCGAAGCTCTAAGTTCATCGAGAGCTGTTGCAGGGATTCCGTGATCGGCTTATCGATAAGTTAGCTGCCGTTTTAGCGTGGTTCAGTGGAGAGTGTGAAACGGCCAAGTAAGGAGGATGATCCACGAATCCACTGTTGAAACTCAACCTTGGAGTTAAAGGTCAGTTATGAACTGCCGCAAGAACAATATCTCCGCAGACGATGATAGTCAACTGATTTGATGCACATGACTTGAGGATTTTCATGCAAGATTTTGCTTGTTAGGACCTTTCTTCATGTAGCTTCTCAATATCCAACCATATATGGATGGTATCATGTAACGTAGGTCTTCTACATCTTACCTCCCCGTCACCAGTGACACCAGCTCAGATGCTTCTTCTTTTTCAGTATTCATATCGTATTTTCTTACCTTGACTACTATATCTGCTACCACTTAGCCAATTCCGCCTGTACACCAAGTAAGCTCAGTTCTCTTTTCACATCCGCCTGATTATCTTCACTCAGCTTCCATTGTCTTTTGTCATTCAAATATGTACCTGCGTTTGGGGTACGACAAGAAGCATCGAGCCGAAAAGACTCTCGTATCATTCATAACACTGGCAGTACCGTTAATATTACCGTTAGTCTTTTCCATTCCTTGATACATGCTCGTCCCAATAGCTTTATCAATATGTTTTAGAAGAAACGTATTTGCTTTAGGGTAGCTTCAACGGACAGCTTGAATGTGGACCAACATCTAACGACAGATAGGACAACGCATCCATTTGAAACCAGAGACATATGATCGAAACGGAAACTCCAGTAAATACACTAGATTTGTTGAGTGACATGAACTTCTCCGACTTTTGAAGGCTACTCCTACCCTTCCTTATCTTGGTATGAAATAGGCCGGTACCGGACTTAGCTTGCTCAGGTTACACTCATTGTTACCCTGTAACTCAAAATGGATACACTAATAGACAGCGGAAGTCTGATTACATCCAAACGGCACCTGATTTTCAGGTCGAAACACCCTACACGACTCAGAAAATATGGCATTATCGATGCTTGACTCATGAAAGCCAACATCAAGAGCATGTCGTCAGACCTTACCCAAGGCGGAAAGGGCGCTAAACGTCTGGTATGGGATGCCCCGCGACTGAGGTGCTGCCATGGACGACCCCGCTGAACTGTCCTTGCCTCACCACTCAAGTTACTTGGCTTCTATGGGAATCCTTCCAAAAGTCGGAAAGCTTCCCCCATTCAATCCAATCTTTCACCAGCGGGTGCTTAACCACTTCTATGAAGCCATCTTTCGGGAAGACTCACTCACATGCCTTTCTTTCGCTTACATCTTTCATCTCACCATCGTTACAGCATCGAGCTATAGCTTTGACAACACCTCAAGCTACAGCTCTTACATCATCATATCCATACGTTATCGCTATCGTGTAGGTGAAATAACCACACAGCCCTTGGCTATAAACAGCTCCAACCCTCCTCCCCACCAAAGGCGTGGTTAGTTCCGGGTTACTTTTCCCGCAGCTTGACGACAGCAACAGCGTCGCAATCAGCTATACACCTCTCAAACCAGGCCAAGACATCACCATGGTAGCTTCAGAACTCACCGCATCTGCTAGAGCTATGCGCTCCACGCCCGTCAGTGGTGATGAGTCAAGTTCGAGCTTACCCAAGCCCCTCGCACCTTTGCGAAACCGCGCGGCTGCTAGCCAGAGCCCATACATCCGGGACCAGGCTAAAAGCTTGGTTTCATGGCAGCTCTTAGACGACGAGGCAGTCGAGCGTTCGCGCAAGGAGAACAAGCTCATCTTCCTGCATATTGGCTACAAGGCATGCCACTGTAAGTCGCGTGATAGTTTCTAAGCGAATTCTATCTTGCACTTGATTACTAACGGCCACAAGTTTGCCGACTCATGTCGCTTGAGACCTTCTCCAACCCCGAGTCTGCCTCTGTATTGAATGAGTCTTTCATACCAGTTATCGTCGATCGAGAGGAGCGCCCCGACTTAGACGCCATCTACATGAACTACGTCCAAGCTGTCAGCAACGTTGGCGGATGGCCTTTGAACGTGTTCCTTACACCCAACTTGGAACCAGTTTTTGGTGGTACCTACTGGTTCGGGCCCGCAGGACGACGACATCTCAATGATGACAACACCGAAGAAGTCCTCGATTCTCTGACTATCTTTAAGAAAGTTCGTGATATTTGGACTGATCAGGAAGCCCGATGCCGAAAGGAGGCAACCGAGGTTGTTGGCCAGCTCAAGGAATTCGCGGCTGAGGGTACTCTGGGTACAAGGAATATTTCGGCACCCTCAGCTTTGGGCCCAGCTGGATGGGGAGCACCAGCCCCGAGCCATGCAAGCGCTACCAAGGAGAAGAGCACTGCAGTCTCAGAGGAGTTGGATTTGGATCAGCTGGAAGAGGCTTATACCCATATCGCCGGTACTTTTGATCCTGTTTTCGGTGGATTTGGCTTGGCACCTAAGTTCCTGACACCACCCAAATTGGCATTTTTGTTAGGGCTTCCGAGATCACCAGGAGCCGTTCAGGATGTTGTGGGGGAGGCTGAGTGCAAACATGCCACTGAAATTGCTTTGGATACAATGCGTCACATTCGTGATGGAGCGTTGCATGACCATATTGGAGGCACTGGGTTCTCGCGCTGCTCCGTTACAGCGGATTGGAGCATTCCTAACTTCGAGAAGCTTGTTACTGACAATGCGCAACTGCTCTCCCTCTATATTGACGCATGGAAGGTTAGTGGCGGAGGAGAAAAAGATGAGTTCCTGGATGTTGTTCTCGAGCTTACTGAGTATCTCACTTCGTCTCCGATTGTTCTTCCTGAGGGCGGTTTCGCTTCAAGTGAAGCAGCCGACTCCTATTATAGACAAGGCGACAAGGAGAAGCGCGAGGGCGCCTATTATGTCTGGACGCGGCGCGAATTCGATTCAGTCCTTGCTGAGATTGATAGTCACATGAGTCCTATTTTAGCGACCTATTGGAATGTCAATCAAGATGGAAATGTCCAAGAGGAAAACGACCCCAACGACGACTTTATCGACCAGAACATTCTCAGGGTCAAAAGCACTATCGAACAACTTAGCACCCAATTCAGCACGCCGGTGGAAAAGATCCAAGAGTATATTGAACAAGGAAGGCAAGCATTAAGAAAGAGAAGGGAACAAGAGCGTGTGCGACCTGAGTTGGATGACAAAATTGTTGTAGGTTGGAATGGTCTTGTAATATCGGCTCTTTCCAAGGCAGCCTCGGCGCTGAAGACACTGAGACCAGAACAAAGCTCCAAGTGTAGGGAAATCGCAGAGCAGGCGGCTGCACGCGTCAAAGAAAAGCTTTGGGATGGCAACGAGAGAATCCTATACAGGATATGGTCTGGAGGTCGCGGAAATACCGCTTTTGCAGATGATTACGCCTACATGATTCAAGGTCTACTGGATCTTCTCGAACTGACAGGAAATCAAGAATACCTGGAATTCGCTGACATTTTGCAGCGTGAGTCGTCGCATTTCCCCTCTCTCCATCGATAACATCCCGCTTACCATGCCATCGCAGATACTCAAACCTCGTTGTTCTATGATGCCGATGGCGCCTTCTTCAGCACTCAAGCCAATAATCCTCACACAATTCTCCGCCTCAAGGATGGTATGGACACGTCATTACCGTCAACAAACGCCGTCAGCGTAGCCAATCTATTCCGCCTTGCGGATTTACGTTCGGATGACGACTTGGCAGCCAAAGCTCGCCAGACGATAAATGCGTTTGAAGTCGAAGTGGTACAACATCCTTGGCTCTTCCCTGGTTTACTCCAGGGTGTTGTCACGGCCAGATTGGGCGGAGAGAAGCGAAAATGAAGTGTCGAATATAAACACCCCAGGATGGCGATTTATGCCAAAGTATCTAGAATCCTAGGAAATATAGTGCACAAGCTATTGGAGTCAGCACAGACATCCCAAGGCGTTCAAGGGACAGGCGTGATAAGGAAAAGAGTAGTTCTGAAGAGCACACAGCATTTTGGAAACCATTTGATGAGTGAAATTAAATGCATGACGAATATAGACTGCAAGTTCTTTGCTACACTCTTTAAATACGCATAGCCCAGATGTTATCAAATTTATCATTTCAGGGGTATCTAATCTACATCGGCCACCGCCCTCCCCAAATATTTCTCCATTACGCTCGCTGAGCACAAAGGGTTTGACAAATACAATGTTTTGAAAAGCAAAGGAGATCGTCCATAATTCTCTGGGTGGGGCATCTGCTACTCCCTTTTCAAGATCTAGATGTGTCTCCAGTGCCCTTGCGGTTCATCAAACCAGTAAAGAAGCTCTGCAGTTGCTCGTTGTCAAAGTCCTTGGCCATATTCGCGGCAGGCGTATCGGCTTCCTCCTCTTCGTTACTTGGGGAAGAGCTAAATGCATTACGATCCTGTTCATGTCAGCAACTTATTCAGAGTAGTAAAGTGGCTATATCTTACCTTGAGACGCTGCAACATATCATCGGCATCGACTTGGATACCGCCCATGTTGAACTGCACAGGTCCAATGTGCTCGCTGATGCTCGTCTCATCGCCAGTGTAGTCGATATGACGAGTGCTGCGAACGATGGCATTGTCGCTGCCCTTCTCTGGCAACTTGGCCTTGAATGCCTCGAGAATCTTGAGCTGTTTCTCAAGAAATTCTTGGGTGTCGTCACTCTCCACGGTGATCCACCTCTCGCCGTGCATGGCATTTTCAACAACTGCGAGACCACCACTATTAGGATCACGGCACCATCCCTCGTACCGCGCAATCGCACTCTTCTGTTTTCGGGCTTCCGCTTCCGCGTCGCTTATCTCGTCTGCATCATCCAAGGGCATAGAGTCGAGCGGAGTACTGATATCTTCGGACCATGAGATTGAAACAGGCTCCGGATCAAAAGAACCGCCAAGAACACGAATCTTGCCCCACGAATCCCAGTTGGTAGGGACGACAATCTTGTCGCGGTCGATAACGTTGTGCTTTAGTGGGTGACGCTTGAGAAGAGATGTGATTCCAAGGGTTGAGTGAATGAGAGAGGGTAGCTGAGAAGGTGTATTTTGTGAAGTGTAAATGAGAGAGGCACCATCTGGAGACTGTCAGCATCGGACCAGAGACTTGGAAACAAGTCAACGTACGTCTCAGCAAAATCGTTCGCAGATATTGTAATACCGTATCAAAATCTGGCTCTTTCCAACCCTGGCTTTTTTCGAGAAACTCCATTTTTTGGGCCTACATGTGTTAGCAAACTTATCATAGGTTGCGAGAGACAGTCCTTACATTCTGGCACACCACGCAAAGTGGCAGACCCAGAGGCTCCTCCCATTCTCCTGGCCCCAGAGGTAGTGCACTATCTCCATCGCCACCGGTAGCCGTAGCTGAGGGTGTTCCATCTAAGTTAGTTGTTGCGCCTCCTCGACCTCTTTCTTTCCAAGTGGACATGACTTCCTCCATGAGGGCATGTTGATCCTTGTCAACCTTTTTGAGAACCTCTTGTATAACCTGAACCCATGTCCATATTTGTCGTAGCCATAGATGCGGCTGTGACCAGTCTAGAAGAATGACAAGAGAGGTATTGGGGATCGTTTCAGGGGTAAGGAGGGGCGCAACGAGAGATGCGAATTCGGTGGAAGGTTGAGAGAGGAAGTAGAGCGAAACTCGCGCCAGAGTATCTAGAACTATTAGTACATCGTCCTGAGGCTAATCTGGGCGTTTATCCACGAACCGTCTTGGTCGGCGTCGAGAACGTCGTAGTATGTGTAGCCCAGCGCAAAGTTGTTTGCAATCGGTGGTATCTTAAGCCGGTCCGCATTGCGTTTTGACTCGGAGCTGGAGAGCGATTCGAGAAACTCTCTTTGATTTTCGGGAGTGCCACCTGAGTTCCAGAGGCTCATGATCAGCCACCTAGCTCTTCAACAGAGCTGTCTAGTTACGACATACCTAGCACGATGAGGTTCTTTTCGGGTAGTCGTTTGCCGCTCGCGACAGACTCTAGCATAGACGTCCAAAGGTCCTTCTTTTGTTCGCCATCGCGGCCTTCGGAATCTCCTGAGCCCGTTGTATAGATCGATACTCTGTTGGTGTTGGCCGCCATGATCCCGGTTGTTGGCTCACCGAGCTCGCTGGTCAACAAATTGCCGTATAAGATCGCGGTGTGTTAGGTCATGAGTAGATCTCTTGTGGAAAAAGAGGCCAGAGATTGTTGGCAAGATTGCCTCAACTTGCCGTCTAAGTAGAGGAACAGTACGCGTTTGGTGTTGATTTGATAATGCTTAAGGAGATTTAAGGTTGTCGTAGGGGCATCTTCGCTCTGCGTACAGCAACGGTAGCAGGGAAGATGATACAAGCTCTCGGCTCGATCGTGAGTGTCCCAATCGTCGATAATCGATTCGAAAAAGTCGCTTCACTTTCCTGGGAAGTCTGTGGTACGTAGATATCGTCGACCGCTGTCTTTCATCAAAGATGAACGTGGCCAGGGTTACCACGTACCAATTCCCATATAGATTGGCACTTGGATAACACCCCGTCATTTTAGCGTTCGGTCCGGAAATTGTCCCGCCAAAAAGAACTACGCGCTGCAGCTCTTACAGCTTTAGCGCACGGACTCCCTAAAGCTTCAGTGGACGTCTCAACTCGTTCTAACATTAAATGCGACTTCATTATCACATAAATTTTGCGACCTTCAGAAGGCTGCGCAAGAAGCAGCGAAAGACACACCATGAATAAAATACGCGCAATCCAAGCGCTTAACAAGAAAGAGATAGAAAATGGAATGTGAGTACTTAGTAGCTCCCAAAGTATTTCCAGAACCCTGCTAACAGACGCGCTCAGTACCCCAGAAGCTTCCTGGCACACAGACTATCGAGACACTGCCTACGTCTACTTTGGCGGTCTTCCTTACGAATTATCCGAAGGCGATGTAATAACTATTTTCTCACAATTTGGGGAGCCTGTATTCCTGAAGCTGGCTCGCGATAAGGAGACGGGCAAGTCGAAAGGGTTTGGTTGGCTCAAGTATGAGGACCAGAGAAGTACCGACTTAGCGGTTGACAACCTCGGCGGAGCGGATATTGGTGGTCGCCTGATCAGTGTCGACCATGCGCGATACAAAGCGCGGGACGATGAAGACCCTGAAGAGTTCAAGGTCGGCTGGGAGGACATGCTCAGGCGAGAGGGACAAGCGCTGTCAGAAGATGAGAGTAGTGAGGAGGAGGTGAAGCGACCGATGCTACCGGAAGAGCGAGAACTCGCAATTCTGATGCAAGATCATGATGACGACGACCCCATGAAGGGCTTCCTGATCGAAGAGAAGAAGAAGGAAGTTGAAGAGGCACGGCGCAAAGCAGAAAAGAAGGATCGAAAACACAAACACAGACATCATCGGTTACATCGATCGAGGAGGGATGGAAGCGAAGAAGATCGCCACCGCAGGTCAAGACGAGACGAGACTCCCGAAGGCAAAGAGGACCGACATCGTGATAAGGATTCCCGACGACACAGAGATGATGACCAAGATCGAGAAAGGAGACGAGATAGGGATAGAGATAGGCGAAGGGAGAGAAAAGATGACGAGGACGACCGTAGTCGTGACCGAGATCGGAGGAGAGACCGCGACCGAGAGCATGGAAGGCATAGGGACGACGCCCATGACGAGTCGCGACACAAACGACGCAGAGAAGAAGACCAGGAAGAGAAAACATCAAGGAGACGGAGTAGAAGTCGGTCGCCTCGACGGCGCGACAATTAAAGCACATTATGCTGTAATAAAACAATATTCACTCAGCCCAAAGTAGCTCTACTTATCCTGAACCCCTCAAACGCCCATCCCAGATTTGCCCAGCATTAAGAGTCGTATCCCTTGTGATCATTAACTTGCCTTGTAGCATGGCCTCACTTAGCTCATGTGTTGCCCAAATAGCGCTTCCAGCCTTCCCTTACGCAGTGTCGCTTTCCGTCCTCACCGTCAACAATAATGAACTTCTCCCATCGTGCATCATGCCCAGCTCCTATAACAACAAGACTATCATCGCCGATCCAGCCGATGACGCCCTTTGGAGGTCGCGATGTTCCTAGAACAGTGCTCTCCGAGAAAGAAATGCCCCCTATGGCAGCTTCATCACCAGCCTCAAAAGGCGCTGAGCTGAAAGAGTAGACATCGGAAAAGACTCGAGGCATCAGTGGAATCTTGCTGAGAATGCCCCATTTCCCTGTCCCGTCGCCAGGGTCTGATCCAGACGCACCGAGCTGTTGACTTCGGCTCATTCCTGGCTTTCGTGGATGTGGTACGTCGAAGATGTGAAGGGTGGACTTGTCAGAGGTACAGGCAAGCATTGTTCCACAAGGTGAGAAGGCAAGAGAAAAGATAGTCGCAGGATCAATGCCACGCCGAAGTTCAGCAAGTCTTGCACAGTTACTTGTGGCGTAAACACGGATTAGTGTACCTGTTTCGCTTGCGCTGGCCAGAAGTTCGCCATCTGGGCTTAATGCAATGGCTTTGAGGGCTGAAGAGTGGGCCGGAATGATGCTGACATTCCCGGTCGCCAACTCGACGAGTTGTATCTGTCCAGCAGTCCGGCCGGGGAAGGCAAGCTTCTTCTCAGAAAGACAGCAAAGGCCAAGGAGATTGTCTGCAGTTTCGTAGACATGAAGTAGATCCGGAGGCTTAGCGAACGAATAGACGCGAACGCTATTTTGTAGGACAACAGCGATGCGCTCCCTACCCAGTTGGACACCGCGAATTGCTGTTAATGCTGTGATTTCCAAGGCAACTTTTCCCTTCATATCGTCCCATATTATAGCCTGTTTTCCGGTAAGCGAAGATCTCGGTAGCTTTCCACGATGGCTTACCTTGTTCATGGCGAACTTGGGCGACCTGCCGCCACCAACCAGAGCAAGGTAGTTGGTTGTACCCATCATCTGAACGAGTCCGATGCCAGCGTTGAAATCTATGAGGCTGTGAGCATGTGCATGTATAAGCCTTATATGATGAACATACCTCTCGAAGCCTTGAGAAGGCATGACTTTGTGTGGAAAACTGAGATGAGTGTTAGTGAAGGTAAGTACATAGGATTGTAGAAGACGACTTACTGCAGATACCTGAGCCAAGACCTACAGCAAAGCAACTTGCATCGTTATTGAAAGAGACAGATAAAACAGCCTCAGTGCTAGAAGCCTCGATCGGTGGCCGTACGTTCATCGTGAATGAGTTGATATGTATAAGTCTAGGCCTACGGATCTAGTGTTTCCGGTGCGAGAGCTGAGAGGGGTAAAGCTGAGGTGAACGTGATGTTGATGTCGGGAAACAAGCTCCGAGTAATGATAAATGTTTGACAAAGCTTATCAAAGAATGTTACCATGAAATGAATAACATCTCGAAGGCTCCGAAACCTTATGTGTTTATTATGTAGGTTTATGTGATGTCGCTTACAGATCCACCAGTGATGAGTAGAGCCCGTACCTGCGTAACGGAGGGACTTAATTTAGAGTGCAAAGAGGCTTCAGGATATGCAAGATTGTGTTAGAAATCTATAAATGAACAGAAAATCAACAATAATAACGATAATAATGTGCCTTATATCCAAAAGCGGGCTCATAGATAGAAGGTAGCGTTCGATGTCAGAGATACTCTTATTTGTCTATGTCTCATCCACTGGACAACTCGAACCGCGTCACGGTACCTAACAGCCACAGTTCTTACCATTCAGCCACTTATACCAACAATTTATTGTGGCGCAACTCAGTACCAGATTCCTGTCAACACTTGAGACTCTGAATCAAGGGGTGAAAATAAACTAGTCAAAGAGCCTACTAGGTTTACCTTGAAATATCCTAACTACAGGTATCGAAGTATTTTTATCACTTAGGATAAAAGTCCTAAGTTTTCTACCATCCCGAGAGGTTCCAAGAGACAGACGCATAACATCACGTGATGAAACAAAAGAATGAGCTCTGATTGAAGCAAGCGCCACACCAAGCAAGGCGGTCGTGAGGGTCCGCTAAGTGGTCCCTTGGGCGGGAAGGCGGTCTGGCTTTACAGGGTGTTGGAAAGTGTGGATTTCATAGTGTAGGGGTGCACCTGCCGCCTGGTCCTGCTTCCCCTCTGGTGGCATTTGTTAGCACTGGCACTCTAGCTTAGGCACTTCCCCTGAATCTTAGAGGAGGAACGATTGGCCAGGTGTGAAATTGCCCATACCCCTTGAGCAACCAAGTCCAACCCGACCCGTATCCTTCTCTCCTGGCTCCTAGCCTCCTTTAACATTTTCCCCTTGGTTCAGGTTCCCCAAGTTTCCACTTCAACCACCGCAAGCAAAACCATACTCGATTTGAGTCGTTGCTCGACCTTGGTGCTTTCGACCTATTCCTGCCGTATCTCCTCAGCTTCACCTTAACCTTAGTCGCGTCACCCCGAATCCAATCTTCAAGATGTCGTCCATGGGTGTATGTGCTATCTCCTTCCGGTCCTGTCCTGTCGTGTGGATGCCACCGCCGTTGAAGCTACCGTTTCCGCATGATTCCACGGACCAAAACTTTCACGCGCCTACCATTTAGATCTCAGCTCGCTAACTCCTACTCCCCAATAGAAGATGATCCGTCGAAAGAAGAATGTCAAGAAGGGTATTCAGTTCTGTCTGATGGTCTGCGGTGCTTCAGGCACTGGTACGTGGCCCCATGCGAGAGACGCTGCGACAACAGCTACAATGCCTTCGCCGCGATATAAATAATACATCAAGCTTACAATTGACAGGCCGTACCACCTTTGTCAACACACTCTGCGGAAAGAGCGTGCTCGATCACAAGGAGTCCGACGATGCTGGTAGCGCGCACGTTGAGGATGGTGTCAAGATCAAGCCCATCACCGTCGGTACGTACATCCAATTGCCGTTACAAGCATACCAATATTAACTGGACAACAGAGCTTGAGCTTGACGAGGAGGGTACTCGTATCTCTCTGACCATTGTCGATACCCCGGGCTTCGGTGACCAGATTGACAACGAGGCTAGGTAAGCTAGTATCGCGGTTCTGGTTCTTACCCCTCCACTAACCCAATACCAGCTTCTCAGAGATTGTCGGCTACCTCGAGAGACAATATGACGATATTCTTGCCGAGGAGTCTCGTATCAAGCGTAACCCCCGCTTCAGAGACAACCGAGTCCATGCTATGCTATACTTTATCACCCCCACTGGTCATGGGTATGTTTGACAAACTCCTAATTCTTCGGTTTCGACTGACACTTGCAGCCTCCGAGAACTCGACATCGAGCTCATGAAGCGCCTCGCTCCCCGCGTCAACGTTATCCCCGTTATTGGTCGCGCCGATTCGCTCACCCCCGCTGAGCTTGCCGAGTCCAAGAAGCTGGTTATGGAGGATATCGAGCATTATCGCATTCCCGTCTACAACTTCCCTTACGACATTGAGGAGGACGATGAGGATACCGTTGAGGAGAATGCTGAGCTCCGTGGCCTTATGCCTTTCGCCATTGTTGGATCTGAGGAGGTCGTTGAGATTGGTGGTCGCAAGGTTCGCGCTCGTCACTACCCTTGGGGTGTTGTCGAGGTTGACAACCCTCGTCACTCCGACTTCCTCGCTATTCGATCTGCCCTGCTTCACAGCCACTTGGCTGATTTGAAGGAAATCACCCACGACTTCTTGTACGAGAACTACCGTACTGAGAAGCTATCTAAGAGCGTCGAGGGTGCTTCCGGAAAGTGAGTTTTGGCCAGAACCTCGAATATTGACCACAGCTGACATGTTTTTTAGTGCCGACAGCTCAATGAACCCCGAGGACCTTGCCTCTCAGTCCGTTCGCCTCAAGGAAGAGCAACTTCGACGAGAGGAGGAGAAGCTGCGCGAGATCGAACTCAAGGTGCAGCGCGAGATCAACGAAAAGCGACAAGAGCTACTGGCCCGCGAGTCCCAGCTCCGCGAGATCGAGGCCCGCATGCAACGAGAGGCTGCTTCTCAGGCCACTGCCACACCCGAGCCCAATGGTGAGGAGCAACTCAACTAGACCTATCACTTCACATTTTAGGTCTTTTGCGGTGTTTCAAAAATGCGACGTTGGGCTATTGTCTATTGCTGGCGTTGGTTTTTCCTCTCCCACGACTGAAGAGAAAGATGAGAATATTCCCCCTGCTGCTGAACAATTGAGTTGTCGTTTTCTTTTTTCTTCGCCGCCCTGCTTCACTCGTCAGACGTCTGCTATTCTTTAAACGATTCTGGGCATGCCATCCGGAAACGGTTCCCCTGGAAAACTCATGGCGGGCGGCTACCCGTTGTTTAGAAGCATTCTCAAGGGAGGGTCATTATGTATCTGGCTGTTGTAGGGACGCAGCGTGCGGGGAGTGTCTTAAGGGATGAAGACGCCCTTGCGCTACGATACGATGCATGCAGACGACTGGCGGATAGGACATATTGTCGTGTCCTGGTGCCATCTTGTGGTCATATTAGACTTGTATTGGGTGTACATCGTTGCCCATTCTTGGGCGACACAACCTTGATTGTTTCTTTTTTCTAGTGGCCTTCTAATGCTGATATCAAATAAATTCAATATTTTTTGTAATACGATTGCTGAACCATTGAACACTCACCGCATCCTGTTACTCCAAAATACTCAATGGTTTCTAGGTTTATGATGATGACTATCAATTATCATGTACTAAGTATAAGCTGTTTAGACAGCCCAATCAACGTATAATAAAGGAAACCAATCTCTCTCCAAAAACGCCAAAGTCCATAGTCTGACTAGGGAAACCGTCCGTGACACAAATTAAGATAGCTCTTTAATCAGACACAGCTCGCATAACACAATCTTGGTAGCACAGGGATGGAAGTTAAGAACCGAGTCATCGGTCCATAGGTCTCGCGTCTACACCTCGTTAAACTCTTACAGGTCGGCAGCGCTTAGTTATTAGACTGGCTGTTGAGAATGCGCAGAATAGCGAGGAAGAGGTTGATAATGTCGAGGTAGAGGCTGATGGCAGCGGCAATCTCCTCCTCGACATGGTGGTGGCGAAGGACAAGCTGGGTGTCGACGAGAATGTAGCCACTGAAAATCAGAGCAGCAAGGCCGCCGTAGATGAGCTCGCCGGTAGAGCTGTAAGGGAAGAACATGGCCATGAAGCTGAAGATAACGAGACCCCAGAGAGCACCGAAGAGGTAAGGCATCCATGATGTGAAGTCGTACTTTGTCTGGCAGGCGAAGAGAGTGAGGAAGACAAAGATACCGGCAGTAAGTACGACAGCGTTGAGAACGATGGATGTCTTGTAGAATGATACGATAACAGAGATGGTGTAAGCTTCGGCGAGGGTGAAGAGCGAGAGGAAGAGGAGATTAGTCGGGTAAGACTTGCGCTTCCAGTAGGTCAAACCCATGAAGATCATGGCACCAAAGAGCTGTGAGGGTGTTAGTAGTTCATAGTCATGATCTCGCTACTGAGTGAGAACTTACCGAAGCCCAAACGACACCGGGGTGGCTTTGGATCCAGTCCTTGTAACCAGTGCTGAAGAATGTGAGGCTGCTCACTCCAGCAGTGGCGAGGAGCTGGACAGTAAGGATGGTGTAGACCTTGCGAACGAACTGGTTGCGGATATCAACAGTAGCCTCAGCTACAGAGCCACCAAACTGGACATCATGTCAGCATTTGTTTATTCATTTTGCATCGAGCGATATTTGTTCCTACCTTGAAATCATCTGGAAGGTTGTCCTCACTATTGCGGGGCGCACCAAAGAGGCCTTGAGTCTCATCGCGAGCAGCCGAGCCCTCAGCGTAGGCGGGGGGCGCGTGGGTGTAGTCGTCGGGGTCGCTCTGAGGAGCCGGCTGGTACTTGGTGTTGGAAGCCATCGCGGCGATTGTGCGCGTACGTAGCGAGAATTCCTTCGATTTTTTGTGAGTTGAGTTGGTTGAAAGAAAGGTCGTACGAGGAGGTGTCGTAATAGGGTTGGGTTTCGAGGTTAAAAAGGTTAAAGCGATGGAAAGTTCGGGTCAGTCATCGATGATGCGAGGCCCATAGGGAAGCGCTCCGGGGAGGTCATGTGGGGGATGAATGGGGAAATTGTGGCGTTGTAGGCAGCTCGGGAACGGGTGGCGGTGCAAGCTATGGCGTCAGCTCTCCACTTTAGCTAGAGCTCCTGTTACCTAGATTGCATTGAACTAATAACTTAACTTCGTGAATAATTATTAGTAACATCACATTACACTGACAACGCATTATGGTAATACTACTATCTGCTCCAAAATATTCATTTCGAGGAATATTGGCTATAGCAAGTTACATCTCATGCTTTGCTTAATATGCCCAGATCAACACTGTCCGCATAACCCATAGCCTTTCTGATATCACGCCTGATCACTTGTAAATGTCTGCCCATACCAAAAACTAGCCTCCACTCAGGCACGACTTAGAGACCTCACTTGGAGGCCGGTGTTTTCGGCCGCGCAGGAGCAGCAGGTGATCTCATGCTCAAGTTGAGCGCAGGAGGGTTCGATGATGGCCTAGGAGCAGGAGATGGACTCGGGGGCGTCATCTGCGGATAAGTACCAAAAGGGTTGTACGAGTGACCGCCCAGTGTCGAAGGTGGCATCAAAGGGGTATAAGGTCCAGCAAGAGTTGCCGTTGTAAACTGATCTCCGGTTGGTGTCGAAGTCGGGACCGGCATGAGTCCTCCTCTGCCACTCAGTGCAGGCGAATGGTCCAGTCGTTGGGGATAGGAACCCTGTTGCTGTACCTGTGGAATGGGCGACCATGGCCCAAACTTCGGTCCTGGGATTGTACCAGGGTAAGCCAAGCCAGAGGGAAGACGATTCTGATTATACATGGTTGCTGCAATCTCTTCAGCGGATCCAGTTTGACACTCAAAGCGGGCCGTCGTATGACCCTTGTTGGGGGTGAAACTTCGCTGATAGTCTCTCTGCAATGCGTTGATTTGCTGAGCAATAGGCAAACGCTCATACAAGGTGCTTGCTCGACCGTTGAAGAGCCGGGAAGCTTGAAGTTGACTGGGGAGGCTCAATGCAGGGCTTGCCATCGAAGGCTGGTTGCCTTTGTTGGCTGGGAGTTTCAGATAAGAGGGCACTTCTCCTGGAAGAGTAGGCTTCAACAGGGAGATATCGTAAACAGGTTTCTCTGCCGCTGTAGTCTGGATCTGCTGTTCTGGGACTTGAGCAACTTCCTTGGGTTGTGTCTGGTCAGACCTCTCCTGAGAAGATGAGATTGCAGAAGATGCTGACGATGGAGTGGACATGCCAGTGGCGAGAATTACTCGTCGTCGTTTCGGATTATCGACCGATGTTGAAGGTAGATAAGGAGAATCGGTACCATTAGCAATACTGATGGTTGTCTGTCCAGACGACAGAGCGGCTCTCTTGTTGGAGTTTCCAATCGAGTGTCCACCCGAGGACTCGGATTGATGAGGCCTGGTTTCTTGCTCGCCCGAGGGCTGTGGTGTTTCTGGGAGCTGAACTAGGCTCATTTCTTGGTCCATCGGCTTAGAGTCCAGCAATTGTGTCTTTTGCGAGCTGATTGATTCGACACTAGGCTCTCTTTGAGGACCCAGTCTTTCGACAGTGTCCGCAAACTCGCTGAACTCTGGCGGTGGTGTAGGTTCTGACACTAACATTTGAAAGGGCGCTGGTATCGCGTTCTCCAAAATCCAATCCATGAGAACCTGAGCAATTTCATTGCTGTTCGTCTCAAGAAACATCAGATGCCCATTGCCCAATATGTTCTTGTCTTGGAGCTTAATCAGCTCGCATTTGACGCCAGCTTGCACCATGAAGGCCACTGTGGCCCAGTCATACATGCCATGCGAGCTGGCATGCGCAGTGACAACGGCGTTGGGCACTTTCTTGATGTTGATGAGCCTGCGGGCCCTTTTACACTGTAGGAGGCATTCGCTATTTCCGTCAACCGACGTATGTTCGGTTATGTCGAGCGGGTTTTTCTCAGGATGATCATATCCTCCATGGGGGTGAGCAGGAGGATCGTAGGTAAGAGGAATGTCCGTCAATCCGTAGATTCGGGTCCCTTCCTCATACTGAATGAAAGGGGTGTACTCGCGGTAAGGATTTCGTTCTTTGGGGCACGCCGTGCCAAAAGGGGGTCCTGGTGGCTCAAGAGCAATAGCACCAGCGACGAGATCAGGTTCAACGTCGGTAGCCAACCAAGCCGCAGCTCCACCTGATCCTTCGCCTACGAGGATAGACTTGCCAACATGGCGTAGGAGCGCTTGGAGGGCATTCTGAGCGAGAGACTGGCGTTCCACTTTGTTGAGGTGAAGAGTCTCCAAGGAGGCGCAGTACCTGGCAAAGATGGGATCCCCACGCATTCCAGTCTATACATCGTCAGCACTTGTATAATATACACAGGCTTCCACACTTACGCCGGGCCATTTATCGTGAAATTTAGCCTTTGGATATTGGAGGGGCACGCCGACTTCTCGAGGTACACCAGGCGCCGTCAGGCTTGATTCGACTCCTCTTGCCGGGATCGAACTGGAGCTGACGCCTACTTCGCGGTGGATGTAGTGAGAGGTTGTTAAAAAGTTGGAGCGACCGGAAGGGGGCAAATCAACGATGAAGACTTGAAAGCCTTTGTTGAGGAAGAACGAGGCCCATCCAGGCTGACCGTCTGGCTTAGTTGTCTAGACCTATGGGGACTTAGAGTCAGGCGGTATTATGAATGTTGGTAACGCTACTCACCTGACCAGTGTGAAAGTCTCCATGGATGAGGATGATAGGGTATGGACAGAGTCTCACTAGAGGTTCCAAACCCTCAACGTACATCTGGCCAACGATGTTCTTTGCCGTCGCAAGTGTTGAGCCCATACTCCAGTCGACATTGACGAAGAATGTTGTTCGATAACAGGCTGCTTCTTCATTCTGCACCGCCGGTTTTTCTGCTTCTTGTTGAAGGTTGGGTAAGTCGGCGCCTTGAAGATCTTCAGGCCGAGAATCGGATAGGTTTGGGCGGATTGACGGGTCCGCAGAGGTCTTCTCGCCCGATGGAGGAGAACGTTGATTCATCTTGAGTCTTTGGCTTAAGAGTTTTGTCCCATGAAAAGAAACGCCTGGATCCGGATTTTGAACGCCCGGTATCGCTGAAGCTGCGCCTGTGAAAACGCCTCGAAATGATGATCTAGTGGAGAAGAATGATTTGTTAGAAGCTTCGAGGGGGTTTTTACCCGTTTACCAGTTGCCTGTGCGTCGTCACTTCTCGGGGGAAAAAGTCAGTGGTGGTGGTTGAAGAGAGAGAAGAGAAGTTGACTTGCTCGAGCCTGAAAAAAGAGGCAGACAAGGCCTAACGAATCTGAGCGAGGGCGCCTTCAAGACGATATGTCCTTTTAGAGCCTAATAATAGGGCGCCAGCTCCTGTTCAAGATTATTTGAAACTCAAGTTTCTCCTCGGTGGTCGAGACGAAAGATATAGTGTTGAGATGAGAAGTGCGAGGTGCGAATGGGGATGTTCGCGGGTGGAAGATGAAAGACCAACCCTCAAGTTTTGAAGAGAAGACGAGGTGATATTGGTGCCTTCATTTGACCCTAAAGAGCCCTAAAGGATGACAATGTATTTTGCTGCACGTTCCCTTCTCATGTTATTGCTTAATCGCTGCCAGTTGGCGACAGCCGTTGAATAGACAATGATTGTTCCCGTGAATGTCAATAGGCGATGCAGGGTCAATCGATTCAATTGTCTTATACCCTTACAGAAAATGTGATTTCTCATTTGTCCACCACCAATCTTTAGCTCAATGGAATCGATGTGCCAAAGCTCAGAAGTTCCATTGTTCAAAGATTCGAGCAATTGTGGACACACCAGAGCTGGCACTTTCATTTCAGGTAAACTATCGTTTCATGAAAGAATAGGCTCCGGGATAAAAAGAAACATATCTTGAAGTGATCTTTTGTATCAAGCTGTTTTCCTTAAGCAAATTGGCCATGATATCAGAGCAGCCAGCTCTAGCAACTCAACCACGTAGCATATCATATCCCGACAACAGCCAACGCCCGGTTTCCTTACATTATGAGCTGAAGTTGAATGTTCATGGCGACGCAGGCTCAGGAGCATCATCCTTCATATCCGGCACCCAACCTTTTGGCCTCTCACTCCCTCTCACCACAAGTCCATACCCCAACCTCTCAACCTTTTTGACGCTCTGCCTCATCACGGCCATCTTTCCTCTCCAATCCTTCGTCGGCACATCAGGCAGGATCTCAAATTCACACCCAAGCTCTTGAATATCACTCATGATATTTCGTCCTCCATCACCAGCCAATTCACCATTCTGAGCTGTTGTAACAGTTGCAAAGCGCATCATCTCACCAAATAGATCGAAGATACCGAACATGTAGTCATTTGGCGTGAGGGCTATATCGCTGGGCATAGCAGCTTGTGCTTGTGCGGGTGTGATGAGAGTTTGGTGGCGGAGGTAGTGAGCGAAAGAGAGAGCCTCGACGAATTCTTCGAGACAGCGGAGGGAAAAGGTGTAGCGATAGCGGTTGACATTCTGAACATCTGGTGCGATTCCCTTGAGGAGTTTGGAAATTTCTTCGAGACGTGTATCCATGTCTTGCTGGATGTGATGAGGGAAGTCTTTGTTGAGATGCTTGACTCTGTGATGTGTGAGCAGACTTTCACTGAGATCTACTTTATGAGCTTGCTTACCTCTGAAGCGCAAAGATACTATAAACTGGTTAGAAAAGCTTGCACTCATAAACTTAAGTCTTGAAAACTTACATCTTCTTACTCTGGGCAGTGACATCTCGCGATGCCTTCACAATCCTCTCCCGTCGATCATGATGCTCATCAAGCTCATCACGAAACCCTTCAAACATATCATGAAACCTCCCCCTCGGCCCAGCCTGCTTCGGCGGGCCCGCATTCTTCACACGAGCATTGCCGTCGCGATCTCTCTTAACACCGCCCGACATTATGATTCGATTGTTAGAGAACTGCAGCTTATAAAAAAGATGGTGGCTGATGATGTCGGAGGTTGGTTTGGGGCGGGTCTTGATTTGTTAGTGCGTGTTTGCAGGGATGACGTGAAATTTGTTAGTGGAGAGAGAGAGAGCTCTCCATCTTTGGAAGGCAGCTCAATTTGAGTTGGGTTGCTCGTTACTCAACATCAGCAAACTGCCATTGAGTGGCACACAACAATAGTTTTTGGGTGAATCGGAATAAGAAGAAAACCGAGATACATTGAGAGGGCATACTCTGTTATAAGCTATGGTCTTCTAAGCCTTTGTCCCTCTACATACCGTCTCATCTCACGCATATACTCACCGCCAACTGTCATCTTCATCTCATCTCATCTCAACCTTCACAATGCCTTCAATAACCCCCTTCCTACGCACAACGCCACTCTTCACTATATCTCTCTTCCTCCGCCTCGTTCTTCTCTTTTACGGCCTCTATCAAGATGCCCATTCAGCCCTGAAATACACAGACATCGACTACCTTGTCTTTACCGACGCTTCCCGCTTTGTCGCAGAAGGCTCATCACCATATGCTCGCGATACATATCGTTACACGCCTCTGCTCGCGTGGCTGCTCCTACCAACCGTCCGATTCTCCGCTTTTGGAAAGCTGGTCTTTGCTGCGGCTGATCTTTTGGCGGGATGGCTTATTCTGCGCGTGCTTAGACGGAGGGGTATGGATGAAGCTACAGCTGGAGGCTTTTCTGCACTGTGGTTATGGAACCCTATGGTAGCGACTATCAGCACCCGTGGGAGCTCAGAAGGCCTCTTGGGTGTGTTGACGATGGGTTTGCTATGGGCTGTTGAGAGACGAAGACTCAGTCTTGCTGCGATCGTTCTTGGATTGTCGGTTCACTTCAAGATATACCCCTTCATCTATGCACCAGCTATTGTATGGTGGATGGACGATGCACGTTTGGGAAAAGAGACAAAGCCTGCTCCTCGTCCTTCATCATACAAGGAAGCGATCTCAAGCTTCTTCACGCCGGACCGCCTTAAGTTTGGACTTCTCAGTCTCATAACGTTCATGATTCTCAATCTCATCATGTTCTCCATGTAAGTCCTCACACACTAACATCTGGGCCAGCACAACTGACCGAGTCACAGTTATGAGACTCCTTTCCTTGTTCATACTTATTTCCATCATGTTACAAGGATCGACCACCGTCACAACTTCTCGCCTTACAATGTCCTGCTGTATCTCACCTCTGCCACTCCCGCTGATGCTGCGCCTTCATTCCGTATCGAGTCATTCGCTTTCCTCCCTCAACTTCTCCTATCTTGCGTTCTCATTCCTCTCACTCTCGCCAAGCGCGATCTTGCGACATCGATGATGGCTCAGACCTTTGCCTTTGTTACGTTCAACAAAGTCTGTACCTCCCAGGTCAGTCACCCTCATTCCCGTATTGACCGTCCATTAACTAACATACTATCAGTACTTCCTTTGGTACATGATCTTCCTACCACTTTATCTCCCTAACTCATCTTTCCTGCGTAACCCTAAGCTCGGCATTTCAGCTCTGTTGCTCTGGATAGCCTCCCAAGCTGCCTGGTTGCAACAGGGTTACCAGCTCGAGTTTCTCGGCATCAGTACCTTCTTCCCCGGCCTTTGGCTTGCCTCGCTTGGCTTCTTCTTGGTTAACTGCTGGATTCTGGGTGTCATCATTAGTGACGGCGCTGCTCAGTCCACACGATCGACTATTAAGTTCCACATCGAATAACGGCCTCCTGATGCCCACCCTTGGAAAATTGGAAATACAAAAGCCAGCGTATAGTAAGCATGAATATTTTATTGATGAGAAAGATAGCATAAATATTCAGACAATCTTATTCATCGATTATAATACCAAATCGCCAGTATCGTAGAGGGTATATGGAAGCTCGCATCCCTGAGATAATTACCTCGCCGTATTCTCTTCCATGTTCGTGACTTTTCAACAGATCCCAAGCAAATTCTTCTCAAAGCCAAGTAAAGCCATGCCAGCAATTCCCATGTATACATGCGCCCTCATAACTCCCCATCTCCTGGGTATGTAGTTCAATTAACAGCTTCCTTTCCATAATTCCAAACCTTAAACGCCGTCTCAAAACAAAAAGAGTGATGTATCATATGTACAATCGAGCTAGATCGATCTTTTGGTTGTCTTCTGCGGTTTATGATCCACAATGTTGCCGTATTGGCATGTATTTCTCACTGAATCGTGATGCCTGTCGCGAGAGATCGGTAATTCGACAGCTTGAGCGATGCAATCTTCGTCTTCGGGGGGTCAGGCGTAATGACCATTCTTCCGTCCTTGTTGTACACAATGTTGCCAAAGGACTCACTCAACTCTGGAAAATGAACATCGGGGCGAACGCGACCCATCTCGGCCAAAATCCTCTCGCTCCAGACGCCAGAACAAGCACCCTTGCCCATAATGAAAAATGGGTTGAGAGGAGGCAGTACGGAGTCTAATATTTATGTTAATGAGGAATTCAAGGTTGAGCTGCGGATAAACTTACCAAGATCAACAAACCGAATCCTGAGATAAATCACTTCCTTGAGCTTTTCCAATGATCGAATCGCTGACAGTACCAACTTTTCAAATGCATCAATGAATCCCATATCTTGAATGCCAGAGCCAGCCTCGTGGAAGCTCGTGTTGTATCGGCAGCAATTCTTGACCGTCAAGTCCAGAGTCTTCAGTCGGGAAGTTCGTGGGTCGGTTGATCGCATAGCCACATCGAAAAAGTGGTGACAAACACGGCCGGTGTAGGCGAAATGCTCTAACGAAGGTAACGCCTCGGCCATCCTTGCACAAATGTGCGTCTTCTGTACGACCTTCGAATAGAAGGGTGGCATAACTCCCTCCCGACGATAGTCGCTCTCGAGGCAAAGACTCAAATTCGTGATGTGACGTGGGAGTTTTGGGAGAAACTCGGCCATAGTAATATAGCTCTTGGACTTTGGTTTACTATAAGAACCCTGCCATTCGTAAAGACCTGGCAAAGCATTCAGAACTGTTGCAAAGTCCTGGTCGTCTCTCATGAGATTCCACTGGCCCCTCGTGACTAGCGTCTGTACCGATTCAAGAACAGGCAGAGGCTTGTAGATGGCCGGGTCGATCCTCTGCTCGGGAAAGTGAAGAACTCTCGGTGCCTTGCGTCGCTCGCCTCCTTCTAAGGTCAAAACTCTGGCCTGGGGTAGAGTCTGTCCAACAAATTGAAACACCTGCTCAAGGGTACAGTTGTTACCAGGTAAAGTGTATGTCGCGTTAGTCAGTCCTTCCATTGTGACTGTAGGCAGCGTCAGAGTATTCGATAGAGCGACGGGTCCATAGGTCGGTTGGAAAACGGGGAACCAGACCTCGATGTGCTTGACATATGATTGCAGGTGCTCGTGCAGAGCAAGGTGAACCATAGCATCTTCCAAGCAGTCGACAGTCGCTTTGAGTTTGATATGGCGATAGAGCCGTTGCTGAACAAGAATCCGCCAAACATCGCTCACAAGTGCCAACTCCGTCAATTCCCTTCTCCTCGAATGTCTAAGCGCTGTTCCCCAACTTTTTGTAATACTCGATACGGCCATTGAACTTCGCGATGTAGCGGAAACTCGGTACCCAAACAAATGATCTAGTATCGCTTCATGAACCTCGATTGGCAGCTGATTGAAGTCGGTTATAGGGCGAGGAAGGACCACTGGCTCGTTATCGGGGGAAGCAGCAGAATCAGTGGGAGTATCGTGGTCGGCGCCATGCGGAGAACCGCTCAAGCAGCATGGCTTGGAGTGTCGGCGATCAGGATGAGGAAATGGTGTGCTGCTCGGTCTCGTCGGAGGAACGAAATCGGATGTCTTGGCTTGATCGTGAGAAGGGCTGGATGAGCCGGGAGAGACAGGGTTGGAAGCGGTATTGAGAATGCCGTTCAACATGGACGATGCCATAATGGAGGCAAATTCTGTATCGGAGTCGGCATCATCGTCTCGATCATCGCTCAGGTCGTTCCTTCGTGACGTATAACTATCTCGGATAGGCAGAAGGGCGGATGGGGGAATAGAGGTAGGACAAGGCGCACGCGGGCCGGTGTGGCCGTCATCGGCTGTATCCATATGTTCACTGATAGAGTCTCCCATATCGATATCGATATCGGTATCTGATTGCAATTCCAGGTTCTCCATAAGATGGCTCCAAGGCCGGCACCCAGTGCATCTCAATAAGGTCAGGGCCGGAGTTGCAGGATGACACTCGAATACAGGATGCAGCGGTGGTTGTTGGATGAAGAGGAGCAGATTATTGTTGACAGTGAAGGATGAGAAAGAAGTTATCGGCACCACAAGATTCAAGGGCTGGAGATTGAGCCCCCAAAGTTTCGGTTGGTTCACGGTGGACACAGACGAACGGGAGAGGGAACGGGAGGGATGAGAAACAGGTGATTGACCTCCAGGGAGGGGAATGGTAATAAAAAAAGGAAATATGATGGGTTGCGATACGACAAGCGATGAGATGGGAACCCCGAAATGAACTCCACGGTCACAGATAAAGGCGATGAGAGGTGATTTCGTAAGATTGAGATTCGAATAGGTAAAAAGAGAGGGGAGAAGCAGAAAAGAAGATAGGTAGAGAAGGATTGGGGAATGGAAATGGAAATGGAAAATAGAAGGACGGGAGGAAGAGGAAAGGAAGATGAGCCAGCCAGCCGTTGAGTGGGAGTGAAATCGGAAATGGGAGGCGTTGATTAGCGGCTGCTGCTGCACTGCACCGCACCGCACTTAACTGAGGTGCATAGGTAGCGAAAGACCCCCCTCCCCTCACTCTGCCTCGCTACAGATTATTTATTTGTTGTTATTATTCCACAACTGAGTACCCCCCTCTGCCAGCAACTAAACTAACTCGAGTCTCATAGTTATCTTTATTGTCTCTCCCTTCAATGCCCGTCTCACTACTCAACCAAGCCTAGATTGCGTGGGTGGCTGCAGCGTATATCCAGCCCAGGTCTTGTTTTGTCGTGAGTGGCAGTGAAAGTCTTACATAGCCTTGTAAATGTGCATGCTCGTATTGCAACCCGCCCATTCTGATGCGGCCTTTCAAGATAAGGCATTGATACTACCGTACCCGTCATGGCCACGTCGTCACAGCACATGACTCTGCTTCTTTGGTAAGTACAGTTGCATGTTGTTTATGCTGGCACAAGAATTGTCCACGGCGGATCGTTATCAAAGAACCTAGTGGAGGTCGCGTGCTTAGCGGCAACGGATCTCCACAGCAAAAGACAAGACAAGACATGTGGGAGTTCAGCTTTATGGAATTGTGGTTGTAACTGCAGGTAACCTACCAGCAACGGTTCTCTAGCAACGATCAAAACAAAGGAAACCAAATTAATCTTTGTTATCTCATTCATCTGGTAACAAACGGCTCCAGCGTCAGTAGATAAACCTTAGCACCTCCACTCTCTTCTTCGCAGCCCAGCCCAGCCATCAATCACACATGGATCACATCCAATCCACCTAAGCCGACGCCTCACTTTGACCAAATGTGTGACCAAAGTCCTCAGTCCAGCCTCTGCCTTGGTAGCTTGGGTAACTAAGCACCGACTGAATCAGCAACTTATCATGTCATTGCACCCAATCGTCAGATTCTTCCATCCAGAATAGCCTCTCGCTCGAGCCAGCGCATCATGATTTCCACAAGAACCACCCGGACCCCCTGCAAGACCCTGAAAGTTGTTCATCTGCTAGCGCCGCGCCAGGCGCGATCTCTCCTCGGCTTTGCTTATTTCCCGTTACTCCTCTTGTTGATGCGTTATCGATTCGTTAGTCTTGAACACTCTCAGCAATTCATTCCAAGAGCCATTTTTTTATTCGAGGGAGCAGTCAGATGAGGTGAGTCTTTTGTCTGAAACATAATTGATTGTCTTGGGATGCCATTCGATCTAATATTATGATGTGCCCTGTCCCTAGAGAGCAAAAAGGCATGAGATCTTCAGTTAGATAGCTAAAAATAACCAATCAAAAGTCTTCTAAACTCATCATAAAATTGTCCAAGTGTTTTTGTCACTTGATCATGGTGCCATGTTTAAGGTAGCATCAAATTTTGATCGTCATCGCGTACCCTATATTACCGTGCGTCGTCATTCAACATCGAGTGATTGTACACCAAGAGGCAATGCATTGTCAAGAGGGTAATAATTTCTTTGCATACTAACTTGTTGAAGAATATTAACATATTCATGATCTCCCTCAACTGCCGATGATCTTCTGCATGACGATCCCTGTCATAAATAACCACGGTTTTGCAGATACTCCATAAGCAAATGCCGAGTTCATATCTCCACCTCTTAAATCATGGAATCACACATTCTTAAAGTGCATCAACATCCAATATTTTTGTCTTATGGGGAAAACTTCGTTGGTGTCTTCAGTACAATACAGCACGTCTCAAATTTCTTAAAGAAGGACCAATCAATGTTTTTCATTTTCAACCTCCGATTATCATCAACGAATAATGATCAACATTCAATAGACTTCAATCAAAAGTTACTACCAATCTTTTGGCTCTCATACGTCGATAATAGGTACTACTCTAGAGGTTCACTGAAATTGCAATTTACATGATTCTTGGATAATATTGCCCTCCTTGATCTGTGAAAGGACTGCTTAGTTCCCTAGATACACAGCAACTAAAAGACCGCCTGAATATGGAACCGTCGTGATCTTGAAACCATTGATAGTGTCCTCTAGATAAGCCATCAAGTCTTTGTAACCTGCCTTGGCAGCCTCAGTGTTATCAGCAACTACTGTAGCGCCTGGCTTCATGCGCGGCTTGACAAGCTTGAGTGTAGGCAGAGCCAGAGGGGTCCAAACTGCATTATGGTTAGTAATACTGGACAAGAGAAGAATCCTTTTATCGTTGCGGGAGCTGACTCACTGTCTAGGAGTAGGAAATCCACTTGTTCTGGCAGATCAGTCTTGAGCGTCTCTCGCAGATCTCCCTCTCGTAATTCAATAAACTTCTCTATATCATCACCAGCTTGACTCCAATACTTGCGAGCCTTAACAGCCTTGGTAGGTTCATTCTCAGTTGCAATGACCTTGCCTGGCTGCGAGCCAGCATTCTGAGAAACTGCCAGAGCCAGGTATAAAGTGCTAACACCAAATGATGTCCCAGCCTCGACAACGAAACGTGCCTTCATAGATCGCAGAAGGAGGTATACATAGGCGCACTTGTCGGGGTCCAATGCGACAAACTTGTCGAGTGCGGTAGAGGCAGGTCCATCTGTGCTGACGTAGGGAGGCTCGTCGAGAGCTTGCTTGTGAAGGTCTCGAAGAAGCTCGATAGTTTGAGAGCTTGCGGCTATAGAAGCCAAAGTTGTTTCGATAGAGGCGTAATCAGGCATATTGGAGCTCGATAGGCAACTGTACCGATAGTTATGTGAGACAGAATCACTAATCGATTCAAGGAAAAGTCTGGCCTTTATGCAATTCGAGAGTCGGACTCAGGCTGAAGCCGATGTTTATATCCGTTGATGCTGATGAGGAATCAATGTGGAACCTGCAGTCATGGGAAGGCGTCGAAGAAGCTGACCCCGCTCCTCGGCGTCAGAAGTTATCGACCGATGCCGAACTCGGTATATACTTTTCTTGAGTCACTCGAAGACAGTAGAAGTTGAGTCATAGAAGCAATGCAGATACATAGGTAGGAAAGCCGCGGTGTATCAAATCTATCAACGTTCATGAATCATTGCACTTCCCAGATAGCTTGTACTACCAAGGAATATCTGTCTTAATAGGCATCTAGCCATTGATTAATACCCATGGTTCTTTTTTGATAGTAAATCTTCACTCGGGTATACAGATAGAGAAAAGGACCGTTTCTCGAACAAATCTTGAAATTTAATCCAGTTCACTGTTTGCAACACTTTCACTTCTCTTTACATCCCCGGAGTTGGACAAACATCTAAAACACAGACAGCCAGGGCGTTGGAAACCTTTTCGATAATAGGGAGTCTAGTAATATAAGATTATATACACAAATTTAGTTTCAGTCGCAGATTATAGGTTGGTCTTTTATTTGTTAGCGAAATATTGATCTTGACCACCGCTTTCGAAGTTGTAACCTCTAGGAGACTTAAGACCTTTAATTAGGATACAAAAAGGAAGAAAAAAACAGTCAAAGCTTAGGACTTATTATAATAAAGTCGTCTAAAGCTGGTTTAGGATTTCGGTCACCTGGGCTTCGGGGGTTACCTTTTCTTTTGTAAATTGTGCCCTAGCTTCCCCAGTTTCGAAATAAATAGAAATGTCTTGATAAAGATCTTCCTGAAATTACGTGATCCAAAAGCATCATAGGCTATGCTTCTTCCACAAGGCAGAAGACTGTAGCTGATTGACTCAGAGAGAGAACTGAAACACTCTAACTGTAGTCCACATAGGCTATTGAAAATGATACGAATTGAAGACCCAAACGTTTCTGAGAAAGAGCTAGTAGTTTCACAAATGACATTATCTGATTCCTCCAAGGGCCAGATTTAGGCCAAGCCAACATTGCATTGATCCTTTGCATTTTGCTGTGAAATATTATCGAGGACTTTGTAGTGCAACATGTCTTAGAGGCAGCTGGCATAGGCCATTAAATCGACAAGAGAGACAATAGCCTAAATTTTACTGCGAATCCATCGAGTAGATATGTCGATTTGTTCCTTCAGCGTTCAACAGATGTAGCCAAATTGGCCTGGCTGATCTGGAGAAGGAGCACAAACGCTTCGGCAACAGTTAGACTTTTATGATTCCAAATTGAAAACTTCAAACCTCGATCTTCTTTGATCAGTTGGAACGGAGGATGTGTCAGATTCGATTTGTAATACTCCACGACCTGAGGGCAAGGCTGAATGGTGCAGAGCTGCCTCGAATGGAGTCATGGGATGATATTGGTGGATAAATCGGTAGCGAAAGTGCTGTCGAGATTGTGGACGTAATGGATGACATGCATGTTTTCTTTCATTGCATTAGATCTTGTGTCGATCAGACAAAAGAGGGACACCGAAGAATGATTAGAAGCATGTTAATCCCGAAAAGGGGTTCGTGTAGGAAATGTCTGAAACTTCGTCTGTCAAACAACGAAACATTACTTCCGAAACTACTTATGGTTAAAGAAATGTTTGGAAGTATAAGGTCAAGTCCTAAGGGAATATATTTTATGGTTATTTGGGAGATTGAGCTAATGAAGACCTCAAGTTGTAGGGATGAGAACCATCCGCATCAAGCGCAGACTATGATAACTACAGTTGGACTACTACCCGTGCGCATACAGCTTTGACAGCAAAAAGAAATCGCATAAGTTCTCAGCTATTAGTCTTGGGAGTTCTAGGGTCAATGTTGACCTTCTATATGCGTGTCTAGCAGTGTTGACTTGCCTTGTGCTTCATTTTTCAAGTCTCGAAATACGGTTTCGGAAATTTGATATGGCCTTGGCAACATTAAACAGACAGTCACATGGGGTTTCAACCCAATAGTTGATCACTTATGAAACCATAGAAGGCGGTGTATACTTATGCGTATAGAATATGGAAGGTAGCCGTGTCATTCAATCTCCGGCTTGGGCCGTGTTGTGTGGAGGCCAGAATGACACATCATCGTCCAGGTGAAAAGAAGCCATGATTGATAATGGAGATCAACCACATTTGAGCAAGAGCCTCTCCGCGGTACATAAATCACTTGCCGCTTTTCCGTAGTGTCGTACATATGGCAGTTTTTCCGGCAGAATGACTGGGCCGTCAGTGGACAATGGATGATATAGGGCAAGGATGTCTGTGTGTCAAGTCCGTCTCGCCACGATCTAGACTCCAAAGATGCGATTCTGCGAGTTTCAGAACTTCGTCAGCTCAAAACATGTCAAGGCCCGACTCAAAAAGACGATCATCGGTTTTGATGTGTCTTTGTGTTTTGTGTTAACAAAAAGTGAGGTAACCATATGTTGTCAGTTGTTGTTTTACTAGACCCAGAAAATAGCCTTTGATAGGTCGCTTGGCAGGGAGGGTTCTGTAAGCGCGCTCCTTCCCTTCAGTGATCCCTTGTGTTATTAGTCATGAGTAACTACCTCAAGGGCATCGCTTTCCAAATCACTGCCAATATACCTTACTCAACTCAAACATGTGAAGAAAAGAAGCTATTCCCAAACGCAGACAATGATTCCACAGTTGAAGAGTTCTACCGAGGCCATCGCTTGTTGGTTGTGTTTCAACCGTGCCAACCTTGGTCTTATCCAGTGTCGTCCCAATCAAAATAACGATCCATGATCGATGACACAAATCAGGTGAATCGCCCTTAGCTGCTTGCCTTGTTCGAGAAGGTCGACTTCTTTGATCAGTACCAAATCTGCTGAACCATGCCCTTAGGTCATTTCGCTGGCCTTCACCTGCTGAGCCACACCAGAATTCGATACAGTACCTTGCTCCCTGGTTGTCTCCGAGACACGCTTAGCCCGTGACCTGCATGGCGCCCTACCTATTATATCCCCGACAGCCCGGGGTTAGCACCCCCCACGATACTCATCGTCCGTTGTATTCGGCCGTTAGAGCCCCTTCAGGATTGCCAAAACAACCCCTTGGCTCTGTATTTGCGACACTGAGCCATTGAGAAGATCTTGCAAAGGGGCGCACGCTAGAACAATTTGCAAACTTTTTCTCCGACATACGACAGACAAAACAAAACAAAGACTATTTGCACACGTATCACCTCGAATCTGGAGACATCTAGCGTTTGTTAACACGGCGCTTCGAATCAGCGTCGTTTGGATATAAGACGCCGCGTGGGAAGAGACTTCAGCAGCCAACCAAATCGACTTGTGCCTGGCAGCTCCAGACGCCAAAGCCTAGCGGCACTTGTTTCAAACTTGGGATTGACAGGGATAGGCCAGGGGTCATCAAGCGCCGATTCTTGGAAGGGCTTGGCCGGTTTCCAGTGAGTGGATCTTCCGTGATGATGTGACATTGAGATTCAGTACTGGCCGCCAATCGTACTGCATTATCACGCTTTCTCAACTGAGGAACAAAACCGCTGTGATATTGCTAATGTGCATTGTTCATGGGTAATATTCTTAGTTGGGTCTTGGCCTGGCCGGCAAGATTCATTTCAAGATACTTGACAGTCTGGGATGTGATGCAAAGACTAGCTGATGGCAGGAGTCGGCCGAGATCATCCTCGCATATGCCCTGGATGGAGGCTTTTGGATTTTCGGATTTTCTCTGCCTCTTGCTTAAAGGCAACAAGATTACGGATAGTGATGAGCTAATCGTGCCGCTACCAGCACTCAAAGCACTGACCGTTAGCTAAGTGCAACTACTGTACTACATGTGACGCGCCAGCTCTTTGATTTACAGTGATGAGGCGGCATTTGCTGCGTATCATTGGCGGTACTTGACTGGGTCTGCGGGTTGTGGGCAACGACAACGGTTCTTCTCGCCCAACGCATTGCGGAAAAAAAACAAGGGACGTGCTGCTATTGCGGTTATGATTGTTGCTTTTGAGAATCAGTAATCAAACGCCAATTTTGGATATACCAATCAGTGATGGCTATCGATCAGATGCCCATACAGTTACATACGCTATTATAACTGCTTCAAAGCAATTATGGTTTCGTCGTCGATTCGATGTCACCGCAAGTGTGCCAGATTTTCGCATCCCCAGCTCCTGTGGCAGAGCTGACGATTCAAGTTAACAAGCTGGCTGAGCAAGCATGAGCATTGAAAACCCCACCGAAAACAGAAAATCTTGATGGTTCCAAGGGGTTCTTGGAGTGAGGCCCAGGCGTTTGACTTGGCGACTATAGTCGTACAGGCTTCAGCACACTAAACTAAACAACACCTCCAGGCCCTTGTCCCTGGCGCCGAAGCCCTGGATCCACGGCCCCTAGCGCCTCATCCCCGCCATGGATCTTGCGGCTCCCTCCTGAAGCAGCGAAGCTTGATCTGAACATGTTGAAGCCACCAGTGAGAGGCCGATATTCTATTGTTCGGTTTTCTCCTATTAAACCCACATCTCCCACCCATTGTCAGCTGCTGGGCGGCCATTCTTATTCTATTGTTCGGTTTATTCATTGTTGGAAGACGTCTTTTTTCAGTCTTCCATTATTTTCTCATTCTTCCTTTCCCTTGATTTCCTTTCCCTCTTTGTGCTGCTAGACAGTCCCATTTAGCTTGTTAATCACCATCCTTTCATTGTTATACTGAACAGTGTATCGCGAACTTGCGAACTAACACGACCGATCCTTATTCAACAACAAGAGAGGAGCGTTGATCGCACAACTCCTCTAATAGCACTCTTTTGTTGCTTTGTTTCGAACTCAAAGCTTACCTTCATTACATTTCGACATTCGATTTATACGATCGAGCTGCCAACTGAGTGAAACGGCTGGAACCACTTCACTTCTCTCACTTCAACAACATATTTTACAATTTAAACTACAAAACGAACGATAAATCTATCAAAATGGCTCTCCTAAGAACCTTCCTCGCTTCCCTGCTCGTTGCAGCTCCCTTTGCTGCCGCCGCTCCTATTGATGTTGCTGGGACTCTGGGTGATATGGCCGACAGTATCGGAGGTGGCCTTGGAGGTGAAGCCGACAAGAAGATGGGAATTAGCGCTTTCCTTCGACCTATGCTCAAGAACCCCGATGCTCTCAACGTCATTCCTAACCGATATATCGTTGTGTACAATGATACCTTTGACGACGATACGATTAGTGCCAAGGAGGCTACCTTTGCTGCCGCTATCAAGAAGCGAAACCTCAACAAGCGAAGCTCAATCGGCAAGGCCATGTCTACTTCAATTCAGTCATTCCGCATGAACAAGTGGCGTGCCATGTCTCTCGATGCCGACGATCTTATGGTTCAGGATCTCTGGAACTCCGATGAGGTTGCATACATCGAGGCTGATACTAAAGTTCAACTTAATGCTGCTATTGCTCAAGTTAATGCTCCCCCTGGACTTGACCGTCTCTCTCACAGCAAGGTCAATCAGGACACCTACGTTTTCGACGACTCCGCTGGTGAGGGCATCACTGCCTACGTTGTCGACACTGGTATCAAGATTGATCACAGCGAGTTCGAGGGCCGTGCCACTTTCGGAGCCAACTTCATTAACAATGTTGTAAGTGACCATTGAGTCGTGAACACTCAGAAAAGAGACGAAGCTAACTGAATATATAGGATGATGATGAGAATGGTCACGGCAGTCACGTCGCTGGTACCATCGGTGGTGCTACCTTCGGTGTTGCCAAGAAGGTTGATCTTGTTGCCGTCAAGGTTCTCGACGCCTCAGGCGGTGGCAGCAACTCTGGTGTCCTTCAGGGCATGCAGTTCGTCATCGACGACGCCAAGAAGAAGAACCGAGTCGGCAAGGCTGTTATGAACATGTCTCTTGGCGGTGACTTCTCTCAGGCCATTAACCGTGCTATCGAGGCTCTCTTCAAGGCTGGCATTGTCCCTGTTGTCGCCGCCGGTAACGAGAACGTAAGTGACCAACTATCTAGAGTGATCTGTAACCCGGCTAACAATTTTTACAGCGCGAGACTGCCCTCACTTCTCCTGGCTCTGCCCCCAACGCCATCACTGTCGGTGCTATTGATGCCACCACAGATGAGCGTGCTGATTTCTCCAACTTTGGCCCCGAGGTCGACATCTACGCTCCCGGTGTTAATGTCCTCAGTGTTGGTATCAAGTCAAACACTGACACCGCTACCCTCAGCGGTACCAGCATGGGTATGTCTTACTTCCCTACCTCTACTAAGTCAAGTCTCAAACTAACATGTTTCATAGCCTCTCCTCACGTTGCCGGTCTCGCCGCCTACCTCATGGGCTTCCAGCAGCTCGATGGTCCTGCTCAGGTCGCCAGCCTCATCAAGAGCCTCGCTGGGCAGACCGGTGCCAAGGTCAGAAACAATGTCCAAGGCACAACCGACAACATCGCCAACAACGGCAACCAATAGAAGCATCATCGCAGCAGCAGCATCAATTAGGGAACCAGGGACGAGGGAAAGCGGAATTTTTCTTATACCACAAAAATATTTCAGGATAATTGGCCACTTAACCGTACAAACCTGAACCATTTATGCCTCGTGTATGTATGGGATATAATTTAGGGTGTCATTTATGAATCATCTCAAGTCATGTGTGTCAGGAGTTTTCTTTGAGGCTTGGAAATGGTCTAACCGAGCGTGTTTGTTAGTATAGATGGTACGTAACGGCATTATAGACCTTCTAGATTACCATTTGCTTTTCACTGTCAGTGCATGAAGTGACAAGTTTGACGTACGCCACTTAGTGAATGTAAGATTCATGCTCCTCGGGGTATCAGAAGACTGAAGGACCCCGAATCGGGGCCGAAAACAACTAGTCAAAGAGCCTGCTAAACTCATAATAATTTAGGATAAGTTGCTATAAATTATCCTAAACTTATCTAAGTATTTTCTCAGGATTAAAGGCCAAAGTTTCCTGCCATTCTCTAGCCTGCCGTGCACCTTGATGCCTTAAAAAGAGCAGGACGATGTAACCAAAACCCCTGAATGATGGGCACGTCCGTCGATGAAAGATCGGCTAAGGCATGTCCCGCCAGTAGTGTACCAGCATGTCGCACCAACAGCATCAAAGGTGAAACCTTGCCCGGACGCATTTCATGCCTTACTAGTAATAGCACGTCCCTAAGGAGCAAGTATCGCCAAACACGGGTCGAATCAGAGATGAACTAATTTCTAAAAGGATGAAATGTTTGCTCGCCGCCACCAGTCTGGCATCCTACGATGTTGAGACAGACTTGTGGCGTGACGTCGCCGTGAGGCGGAAACCAAGAGCAAAGAGATATTTAATTTTCGCACTTCTTCGGCACAATCATAGTCATGGAAGGACTCGATTGCAATTTGACATCCGTGCAGGAGTTGAGCTGGGTTTCAAGACAAGAGACAACATCATCAGTGGGTGAACGGGACGAAACTTGAACTGCAACGCGCGCTGTATCGCGCCGCTGCAGGTAGTATTAAACAAGAGTATAAAGCCGAGCAATATGCCGCTGAGCAGGTCCTGTCATATGAGGACCATTGCTAAATATGGTATGTACGTTAGGATATCGTTAAAAACGTTCGTGCCGTGAACAAAGCAAAACAGATCGGCGCGCATAATATTACAATTCTTCGTGACCCGTGATCATGGGGGTAGCCTTCTCGCCACCTGGTAGGAAGACGCTGGCTTCCCTAAAGATAGTATCGAATCTGGCTCCGAAGAACCAAGCGGTACCGATCTGTGGATCGGGTGTTAGTTGAGTACGGCCTTGAGAGTATGGGGCTGGCGTACCATAAGACCAGAAATGCAGACCAGAGCTGCAATGACAACACCGAAGAGAACAACAGCCTCGCCAGAGTCCATGGTTGGCTCCTTGTTTTGAATCTGGTTCTGTGTAGCGGCTAGCTTCTTGGGGTCCTGCTTGGGGAAGAGAGTCTCGATGAATTGCTCAATCTGGAACTTGTTAGCGAACGGATATCAGAGATGCTTAAGGGGAAAGCTGACCTTTGCACATTGAGCACTGATGGCAAGGAAGTTGGGATCACGAGGGTCGTTCTTCTTGGCGATTTGTCGAGCATATCGCTTAAAGACCTCACATACTGTGTAGAGGTTTTGTGTACAGTCGAACATGATCTTGCAGGCATCGCCCTTTGTGATCTTGACGTTCCTCTTGAGCACCTCAGGGTTACGGAAGACGAGCTCCAGTGTCGCAATAGCCATGCCTTGAGGAATAGCGACGAAGTTGAAAACACTCTGGTCCTTGATACCCGCCATGTAGAAGAGACACTCCTCGCTGTGCTTCAGCGCATCGAGAACCATCGCTGAGACACACTCCAGAGCCTTTGTTTGCTGGCTGGGGTCGAACATATCTTCCCACTTCTCGACGTGCTGGCTCCAGATCTCCTTGGGGTACCATCTTCGACCATCTTGCCAGTCCTCGTGGATATCTCGAATGATGTTGGTCTTCTGGAGAAATTGACCCATTGACTCGGTAAGAGAAGGACGCTCAGCAAGCTTGGGGTTAGCCAGCTCTGACTCAACGAACAGACGCGTTAGGCCCTCGCCAACGAGACCAGCGACGTAATGGCAGTACAGCTCGTACTCCTCAATAGTCTGCACACCGTTCTTGATCATCTCCTCGTTTTGGGCATAGTCAGCCATACCATTGCCCATCTTGCGAGTCATGTCCTTGATGATCTGGTAGTAGGGGGCCTTGATCTTCTTGAGCTCTGCAATGACCACATCGAAGTGCTCCAACAGCTCCTTATCCTTCTCTTGACTCTCATGGAATTGCCAACCATCTTCTTCCATGGTGATGTGGAAGTTTCGAAGGAGGGGAACCTTCTTGTCTAGGGGGATGGTCATGTCATCCTCGATGGTGTCTAGGCCACGGAGGCAGAGGTAGAAGAGAGTGATGGGGACGAGGAGTTCGTGGTTAAGCTCTTGAATGACAGCCGCAAAACTGCGACTTGTCATGTCGAGGTAACGAAAGCATTCTTTTAGCTCTGGGGACTCTGTGCTGGGATCGCGCTGGTGGACGGGATCATGCCAGACCTTCCTGGAGCAATGTTAGGCATGTTCTTTTGGTGTGAGCGCGAAAGGGCAGAGACTTACCATTGAATGATCGATCGAAGCTGGTAAGGATGGAAGAGGTAGTAGAGGTAACCCATCTTGGCGGTGGTAGCGTGAGGGGGTAGGAGAGGTAGAGGTGAAGCGTGTGAGAGCTTGAACTGAGCAGTGCACGTCTTGATACAGACGTACAAGGTCAGGTAGACGGGAGGAAGCAAATGTTATATATCAATTAAGTTGCGACCAGATCCCGGAAACGTCTTGGGTGTATTTTCTCACCACCAGATGCTTGGAGAAGAAAGACGAGAGGACAGATGGGAGAAGCAAAATAAGAGGATGGCCTCCGCTCCGGATAAATCCACAAATTATGCACAGAGCTCAATTTCTCGCCTGGCAGGGTGGGTGCTGCTGACCCTTGTAGAACGATCGTGCCGATAGGGGCATAAGCGCCGCGTTACATGCATTAATTGTCGTATTCGGGTTCAATGACTGGTTCCTGATTGTGATTAGGCTTTCGTCACACTGCAAGTCATCAATTAATTCCAGGCCTCCCATCTTTGATCTGCGCTTAAGCAACAAGTGGGTAGCATCCGGAGGTTGGTTACAGTTGATCGGATCTTGCAGGTTGTCAATCAGCCGGAACTCCGGTTACAACTCCGCCCCCGAATAGCAATTCAAATGCCGGTCCGAACGCCGTAATGGTGTGTGTTCAGGCCGAATGTTGAGACGAAACATTCAAGCAAGCTGGCGTCCTAGACGGTGAAACATAACTTCTGGGATACATATTGAGCTCTGATTGTTTCTCTCAAACTGTGGGTGTTAGAATTCAGTATTCCGCAACTATCTGGCCTCATTATCGCACAGGGTCTTTGATTCGACGAACTTTACAAGCTGTTGACAGATCATAGAATTGCTCTATCTTAACGTCTCCCAAGTCTAATGTGGTCTAGATCTAAGATTACCAGCGGCTTGGTCAATCCATGGACCCTTATGCATGTAAACGATCCGGACCTCCTGACCGCCCAGCCGGATTTATCCAACGCCGCTAGAGTGACAGAAGTCTAAGACCAGTATTGGAGAATTCCAGTAGAGGTGAATCCTTAGCCTTGACGGTTTATCTTCTGCAATTAACCTCATTTGATATACCAGGTCTCTTTGCACCCCGAGGCGCCGTCAGCTGAACCTTACGCCACCAGGTTTGCAACGACATACGGCGCTCACTGGCCTGACCTACTTAGGTGATATGAAGATGGCACAAGACAGGCCCAAGAGCCTCTAAACTCAATTGATATTGTTAAAACTCGAACACTCAAAATGGTGGAAACCCCTCTTATCGTCTGAATATCCTGGAAACTTATATTGATCATTGATCAGGATACAGTCCGCACAACACGTGAATTGCGTCTTGCCATGAAATCTCACACGAAAGGCTTTCAGATCTGTATCGTTTAGAGGAAAATGAATGATAAGCAAGGCTCGAGACTTGTTTCTGGGAGTGATACCTCTCGGAAGTTCTAGATCTGGAATGTGCTCATGCTCTATTCTGAGAACAACGTCCACGCAAGTGCATGGTATTAGAGGCTTTCAGATGTTCCAATAACTCACAGAAGATTTGCGCGATGAAGCGAACATATCTTCTTGAAGTCAATATGAACCGTGGGACCAACTTGGGTGAGGTTGGTAGGTAAGGTATGTTGTTTCAGTACGAAAAGAGCATGTTCACTTCTATTTCCAAGTTTCTCAGGGTGCTTTTCTATTGCTGCCTTCACTTGTGCTTAAAGGAGGGCAAGCTAGAATCCAGATCCACGACTCAATTGTTGTTAGGGTCCTCTTTCTAACATTGCAAAGAATGTGCCTTTTAGTGGCTGTTACTCAACGTCGGAGAAACCGTATATTGGGAAGGGGCCAACCTGGAAACGATCGGAGTCCAAGTCAAACTTGTCATTCTTCTTCTCCTTGACTTCTGATTCTCATAAAGCATCATTCTTCTACTTTGGACCTCGAGATATAACCTTCCAGAGAGCTCTGTTATATTCGCATCAACAACAGCATGCCTTCCCCGCCCAACAAACCCACGCTGCCACAGGTCACTGGACAAGCTACTTCGCAACTTAGTGAGCTCAGTTTCCTCAGTTTCGTGATCTTGAGAACTGTTAAAACAGTTTGGTTCAGTACCCTGTTGGAAGCGGAGCTCAGAAAGGGAAATCATCAATACAGGCATTGCACGGCTACAACTCTAGCAACATGTATAGCGGCATTGGAAGCAGACCCACCAACTCACGTTTTTGTCGTCTTCGACGATGCCGTGGATAATATCGACTATACCGTGGATGATATCGACGATGCCGTGGATGGTATCGAGGACACCACCCCACGCGAGATAAAGCCTCTAGACACTGTCACGAAGTCATCCATCCTAGAGTTCTGCGCCGATCGGAAGATCCATTGCACATTCTTCAGTAACGGAAACTTCTATCGACACGATGAGAGAAACTGTTTCTACGACAGTGGTTTCAAAGAAGACGCCGAGCCAAACTTCGAACTGCATCCAATCTCTCGTACTACATATGATTTTCAACAAGTTAGTACAGTGGCATCTCTGACTTTGCTCAAACTCATGCAATGGCCAGTATCTAGCACGCAAGCACGAAAAAGACGCCCTCGTTCTACGCCTTCGTTCACCTATTTGGGATAATTTTAATGGCTTTCTTGATAAGTTTGAGCGCGCGCGCAACAAGCATAACAGTTGGTCGGTTTTGCACGATGTCCTACCTGCTGCAGTCTTTTTAGCAAGACATGAAGTGACAGGCACATTCAACTTCACTAACCCGGGTACAACTACATCCTACAACGCGCTGGTTCTGTTACGGGACGAATTTAATCCCAAAATGAGTTTCACGATGCCACCAGATATAAACCCGAAGGATGCCAAGGCGGTCTACAGGAGTGATTGCAAACTGGATATGACCAAGCTGCAAGATGCTCTTAAAATTCGGGGGTATCCGGATATCCCTGGGATAGAAGAGGCTCTTCGGAACTGTTGTAAAAGAATGAAGAGTAGTAAAATAGGCCCATGAATAAATAAAAGGGGATAGACGCTAAAAACCGTTTTATAGCAATAATCAGAGAACTTAATTATAGGGTTTTATTTTCTTTTATTTTCTATTAAATATTTGGTAATATTGTCTTAATGCTATTTGACAAGAAGAAGCATCTGTCTTTTTCTCACATCCTCCATACTCCGTAGTAGCATCTATCCATGTCTATTCCAGCATAGCCCCACCATTACGTAGCCCTGGCTCTCTACCTTATGAGACCCCTCTCTCTGGGCTAGAAAAGGCTGGCGCTGGGCTGTAGGTACATTACTGTACGTTGGGCTGGGCACGAAGCCTAAACGGAAAGTTTCTTACCTCCCGCCCACTGGCAGGGCAGGGACGGGAGCTTGCGTAAATACAGAGGCGCTGTAGAATACGTTACGTTAATCATTGAATGCCAGGAAATTTCCGCCAAGGCAATTTAGCCAAGCTTGGGGTGGGCTGGCAGGCACCTTAGTTCGTTTAGGCAATCCGACGCCATCATCAACATTTCATTTCCATCGTTTCTTGCTTGCAACAATTTTTTTCCTCCTCCCATAACCTATCTTAGTAGTTGATATCTACTAACCTACCTTAACGTCAACCATTCATATTCTCTACCTACGACCTGTACCCTAGATTGAGTACCTGGAACCTGGAAACACCAAGCATACCCATTACCATCTTCCATCATGGTCGTCGATACCGCCTATTACGACACTCTGGGCGTCCAGCCCACGGCCACCGAGCTGGAGATCAAGAAGGCTTATCGCAAGATGGCTATTGTCCACCACCCAGGTTCGCTCTTGTGCCTCACTTCTACCGCTTCATAGCACTTCGGAGAACTAAACATCTGTCACATCGCAGACAAGAATCCCAATGATCCTACCGCCCACGAAAAGTTCCAGGCCATCGGTGAGGCCTATCAAGTCCTGTCCGATTCCGATCTACGCGCAGCCTACGATAAGTTCGGAAAGGACTCTGCGAGACCGCAGGAGGGTTTCGCCGATCCAGCTGAATTCTTCAGCTCCATCTTCGGAGGTGAGGCCTTCGTGGACTGGATCGGTGAGATCAGTCTCATGAAGGACCTCACGGCAACCATGGATATTACGATGCAGGAGGAGGAAGAAGCTGCGGCTGCTGAAGCGGCTGCGGCTGCGCAAGCCGAGGAGGATTTCCCTGGAACTGAAGATGCCAAGAAGGAGAGCCTCAAGGAGCAAGAGCAGAAGGCAGAGGAGAAGGCCGCTGCCGCTGCAGAGCACCAAGCAGGCCCACCACCGCCGCCTTATGCTGCCGCTTCTGTCAACAACGACAAGGAGACCAAGCCCGCTTCACCTGCCGCGCCCGCCCCTGGCCTCTCCGCCGACACCCCTCAGCGAACCGATGCCACATCGCCTGCCCCCTCGTCGAGCTCTCGTAACCGAACCCAGATTCCTCTTCGACCCGCACTGATGGACAAGTCTCATGAGGACCTTCTTGATGCAGAGGCGAACAAGGGTGAATTAACAGAGGAGGAACTCAAGCACAAGGAGAAGAAGAAGGGTGGTCTGACCAAGGAGCAGCGAGAGCAGCTGGCAGCATACGAGAAGGAGCGCGCCAAGATTCGCCAGGAGCGTGTCGATACCCTCGCCCGAAAGCTTCTCGACCGGCTTAGCGTGTGGACAGAGACAGACAAGGGTCCTGACGTGACCAAGGCATTCCAGGAGAAGATGCGTCTCGAGGTCGAGAACCTGAAGATGGAATCTTTCGGAATTGATATCCTACACGCTATCGGTCAAACATATGTCTCAAAGGCCTCCAGCTTGCTCCGCAGCCAGAAGTTTTTTGGTATCGGTGGTTTCTTCAGCAGACTTCGTGACAAGGGCACACTCGTCAAGGAGACATGGAACACTATCAGCAGCGCTATCGATGCTCAACAGACCATGGAGGATATGGCTAAGATGGAGGAGAAGGGTGGCGAGGACTGGACTGATGAGAAGCGTGCTGAATATGAGAGACGTGTGACTGGCAAGATTCTCACTGCCGCATGGAGGGGCAGCAAGTTCGAGATCCAGAGCGTCCTGCGCGAGGTTTGCGACAGCATTCTGAACGACAAGAAGGTCCACCTCAACAAACGACTTGAGCGCGCGCAGGCTCTGGTCCTGATTGGTGATGTCTTTATCCGGGTATGTTTCAAGTCCTATTTTTCCGAATCACACTAACATCATCTAGGCTGAGCGATCTCCTGAAGAGGAGGGTGACTATCTCGTCTTCGAGCAGCTCGTCGCTGAGGCCGCCATGAAGAAGGACAAGGAGGAAGACCACAAGAAGAAGAAGGACCGCAAGTCCTTCCACAGCAAGGACAAGGAATCCAAAGACAAGGAGCACGCTACGACACCCTAAGCAGGAACGAAGTTTCCTGGGGAGTTGGCAAATGGTAGAGACAAGACAACATAGCAAGGTTGAAGAAGACCTACTTGTTTGAGGACTCTGAAAATGGTGGCGGATATCAACATGATGGACTTTGCTTGGCGGCTTGCATGCTGGACTGGTGGATGTTATAGATCGAGGATGACTGGCATTGATTTAGATATAATTTTCATGACACTATTCCCCCCTTTATGAAATCTGACGGCGTTTATTTGGCAACTTCAAATACGTTGCTTATCCGGGTGTATGCACATAGATCAAAAACACAGGTCAGATGATGAAGTTGAGTTGAAGATTGGAGTTTCATCTCCTGATATCCTATATCCATTTCCTATTTCTGGCAACTATCTAGTTTTTCCTACGCATCCGATCTTGGAACTTGAGGTAACTGTCTCGCGGGAAGCTTGAGAAGCAATTCCCGGGTCAGGTTCTCTTTTCTGCAATTTCCTTCAATGATTCCATCTTATTGACTCGCCAGGTTGGCGCGGAAACTTCCTCCGGGGTATCTGTTATACATAGTATGTATCCAAAAGCAAAAAAAAAAAAAAAGCACAATTCTTGGCGACAAATGAAAATCAAAAAGGCCCAAATCTCCGAAGGGCGTATGTATATGTAACGATTGTCCAGGCCGAATATTTGTGGTGGTGCTCCTTTTGGGAGAGAGAAGATCGTTCGAGAGGTGGAATCGATGGTGCATCGTAGCCGCTGGGAAGCAAAACGCTGTTGAAAGAAACAAAAGGGGCATAAAAATGATCGCTTGCTTGCCCAACGCCTTGTATGCATGCATGTTATTTCCATTGACTTCGTAGATCTGATGATGATATTTTGTTGTGTTGCCCTGAGGCTTGCCTGGTGTGTAGAGACGAAAAGAAGGAAAACAAAATTTGGTATGGTGAGTTGTATGCGGTGCGACAACCTGGTCGCTTTTGAGATGTGTCGAGTATTGAGCTAATGTGTCATTCTGTGATGAGCGAAATTAGTTACTGTCTGGCTGCAATTCGATGCCACTATCACGATCCTGGGAGCCCTTTTCCCAAGGCAGAGGAGGCTCAAGTGCTGCACTTCCAGGATCAGTTTCGAGATCGCCAACCTCAGACAAAGCATCATCTTCATCTTCGTCTTCGTCCCCGATCGCAGGAGCAAGTATATGACCGCCAAATTCAACGTCCGTGACGCGGACCTTGTACTCGAGTGCCTTCTGGCCTTCCTTGATAAGAACTTCAGTCCAGTTCAGGCATCGTTTGATACTTTGGTTAATCTTCTGACTATCGACCAGTAACTCCCGGTGCTTGGTCAAATCGAGCTGCAGACGATCTTCGTCCCGCTTCCGTCGAGACATGGCCTTTTCGATCGCTTTCTCGTCGGTAGGATCAAGAGGGTCAGAAGCCGAGACTGAATCAGTCATTGACAAATCTGATTCGTCGAGTGAGTCGTGTTCTTCGTCTGAGGGAGCTGCCGAATTATCCTCTTCGCTAAGATCTGAAAGGCTGATGGGAGCATCTGTGAGTGCTGCAGAGGTGACTCGGCTAGAGGCTGCTGAAGCAACAGCAGAGAGACGGCCTGATCTTGAAAGTCGTCGATACCGGCGTATCTCGGCCTGCTGTTTCCGTAATTGTCTTTCCAGCGTCCGATTAATGGCTTCGAGGGAGGCGTTGGTGATTTCCAGATCTTGCACCTTTCGTTCTCTTCGGGCATTGGCTACGAGTTCGTTCACAGGCTCATGGCTGGACTTGGTAGGACTCTGCAAGTCGGGCTGGGATCCGTCGTCTTTCTTCGCTTCTCCTTCTTCATCCTCATCCTCATCGTCAAGATCTTCAGCAACTTGAAGGATCGAAGCCATGGTCAAAGCTGGCTGAGTTGAGCCAGGACTTGCAGGAGGTGAACCATATTCAAAAGGTCGTCGAGCCGGTGACATGGGCAACCTAGGTGAGTGAGAGTGGTCAAAGTTGGGAACACTACCAGCTCTTGCATGGCCCCTCTGCTTTTTTGGCGCTGCATCGATGCTAACTCGTCTCTTGGAGGATGTGATAGACGCCGGGGGGGCTAGTGGAGGTGGAGAAGCTATCTGAGGCGGTGACGCTATTTGCGGTCTGTTCCCAAGACCAGGTGCGCCTGTATTCTTAAGTATAGAAGGTGTAGGTTGAGCAATCTTAATAGGAGAGTGTGGCCTTGGTGGTAGTGCGTGATTTGATTGTTCGTTTGCTGAACTGCTGGTGCTTGGACGTTTAGACTGGAGCCTTGTTGTGGATGAATTCGCTGAAGAGGGCTTAAGCTCGAGATCTGCGCCATTGGCATAAAAGAACTTTGAAGATGAAGGTTCGGGTGCGGTGCTGAGTGTCGGTGTATATGGTGCAGAGACGGGAGGGCTAGTTGGCTTTTTGTATTCAGCATTGGCCTTATTGGCGTGGAAGTAGGATGCAGGCTTTTGTGAGCCTAATGAGGGACGACCGGTTGCTTGTGATGAAGTCGGAGCGTCGCTGGCACGAAAGAATTTGGCATCCGGGTCTGCTGGAGACTCGGCTCGAGACAGTGATTGCCTTCCTGAGGAGCCTAAAGAGGCTCGAGGATCCCATCCATCTCGATCTATATTTGGCGTCCCGTTGGGCGTCGAACTATTGCTATTATTGCGGCCTTGTCGACTGCCAGAACGGGGAGTAACAGCATCGTCGCGCCCAGACGTGCCTGAGCTCAATCCTTGAGTTGATCGTCGAACTAAAGGAGGTGCGCCTAATAAAGGGCCCTTTGCTGTCGAGGCAATCTTGGGCGTTAGGGGCGTTCGTCCGACTGTTTTTGCTGCAGCAGCGCTGAGCTGCGGGGGCCTATGTCTTGTGTCGCTAGGGGCCATTTTTGATGTAGGAGGAGCGGAACTCGACGAGGTAGAACGGGTCGAGGGAATTGTAGCGGTTACTGAAAGAACATGTTGTTGATTTGTGTCGTGGAAGCCAAGGGATGGCGTCGTGCGAGCGCTGGAGGATATAGTGGTACCAGCCGAGGGGAATCGGGGACGAGCCTGAGCCTTAGTCTGAACTTGTGCCTGACCTGGAGTAGGGGTCTTGGATCGAGTCTTTGGGAGAGGTTTAGAAGCGGTAACTAATTTGTTGTTTCCCGCGGAGGTAGCGGAGCGGCGGATGTGAGGCTGAGAGACTGAAAGGCCTGGAGATGTAGGACGAGAAGATGACGAGTTGATGGTGTTTAGAGTGCGCATTCTGTCCACGAGTTGGGTTGTCGGGAAAGCCTCGAGTGCTGGCTCAGGCTGAGATGAGTGGTAGCGGGACGGAGCAGTGAGCTCTCATTGGCTCTGTATGGAGGCGGTAACGGGAAAGGTTAAAGGGACTTCAGTGGGCAACGCCCTGTAATGCCAATGTTACAGCGCGGTGATCACTAAAACGCTAGTGGTTTCTAGCTAATTTGGGGTCCAATCTCAATGTCGAGGTGACCACACCCAAAAGTAAACAAACAGTTTCGATGATGAGAGACAAGAGGCGGTGGGGTCGAGTGTTGGATAGATGAAGTAGCTTGACGATTCGAAGCGGGGGATGTCTTTCTTTTCTGCTTGGTAGCTGCAGGTGACAAGGAGTATCCAATTGAGTTGTTCACGGCGGGTATAGACGAGATAACAATCACCGCCAGGTCACGACATAGCAAAAAAACAAGGCCGTCACGAATGATATCAGGAGTATGAGTCAAGGAGAAAAGAGAGGCGAAGGGACGAAGGGAGAGCCGAGAAAAGAGAAGCACAAACACGAAAATAGACGAGAAATGCTAGGGATAATACCTACCAGAAACTAGCGGGATGAACGGATCGTGGCCATTCATTCAAGGCGAAGGACATGGTCAGGATGGGACCATCCCTGCTCCAGTGTCTTGCTTTTTGACTTCTCTTTGAAATTGATCATGCTCATGTTTACTTTTCCATGACATTGAAATGCACATGGCATGCTATAGAGTCGGGTTTCATATGTCTTGCAATTGAGCAATGTGACTGGTTGTTGCCATCACGAAACATACCTGGCGGTCTAGATCAGATACGATAAGATGGACAATTTTTCATTTACAAGTGAGCGTCCCTCTGACATCGACAATACCCCCGTGAAACTCGCCTATAATTATAAGTATTGCAATATTTAGAACAATCAATTCCCCTTTCTCCATTCAATGGATCATTAAACATCCACCGCTTATTACATTTTATGCCAACTGAAATCACAGATCATGGAATGCCCCTTGCTCCTCGCTATTCATCTCGACCTGTTCCAAATCCCCTGTCCCCTGCAAAATACGGGTGCCAGCTTTTTCTCTGTCGATCACTGAGCTTTCAAGTGCTTGTGGCATGACCAAGGTTGACACCACAAGAAGCAACAGCCGAAGCCTTGAACCGTGTTATTACCGTACTGTCTGATTTCATGCCTCAACTAATTGGCATAAAGACCAGTAAACTCAGTTATATGCATCAGTGGATGATATAACAAAAATAGAACTCGGTGCAGAAGCGAGACGGTTGATAAGCTCGCAGTAGAGTTATGACAGAAACCGTCTAGAATTATTCTAGTTTGCCCCAGTTCAGTTATGAATCGGTAATTATTCACATGAAAATCGAACCTCAAACCTTCAGCCAATCAGCGTTTACCCGTTGCAAGGCCCCAGACTCCCAAGGTTAGCTCCGGCCTTTCAGCTCCAGCTCCGATTTTCTTTGTCCGCCGCTGACAAAAGCAAATCCATCATCAACTATCGGAGGCGCATCACAAGGTGGCTCGATGATTCTGCAATAACCATTCCACAACCCACTCCCTCCCCTCTTCTCGCCAATCGACCCCAACTCTCCAACTCACCTGGGGGAAAACTCTCTTTTTGTTTCTCGTGTTTCACACTTTCTGTCTCTATTGTGTCGTCATGGGCGTTATTGGTATCGGCCTCATCGTCGCCTCTGTTGTCTGGGTACTTGTTCGTCCGCCGTCATGGATGCCAGAGCCGCTGCAGATCCTCCTCCGATGGAGGGGGACTGGTCCTCCTGCTATTGTAGCTAAGGACGAGGCTAAGGCTGAAGCTGATGATGCTGATCCTGGACCCCGTATCATGGTGTCGGATCACGAGGTGGAACCGGGCCCTCGACTCCGGGCTCGTCCGGCCGATAACCGTACCACACGAGAGGACGACCAGCGTCGAGACCAAGGGAAGGCTACTGCTACTGCGATCGATACACCGGCCTCCTCGTCCAAGAGCGCCAAGAACGATGCTGCGTCTATGCCGCCGCCTCCTTTACCCAAGGTTGCGCCTCCACCTCCAATCATCGCCGAAGCCGAAGAACAAACAACTCCCAAGGCTGTCGCATCCGATCCTCCCTCTATTTCCATCCCCAGCTTCAGCCTCGACAATGCTCCTATTGCGCCGAGCTCACACCCCGCCCCGCGTCGGAACCCCACAGCCCCGGGCCCCGCTCTCTCCCCGAACCCAACCTCCATGATGCCTCCGCCTCCAGCTCCGGGCCGTCTACCTCCTCCCAAGTTCTCAGCTGCCCCACCAGCTGGTCGTCTGCCATCACTCTCTCAGTTCCCCGCCGTGAACTCACCGCAACGAGCTCGTGGCCCTCTACCAAACCGAGGTCCCCCGTCATCAGGTGGCCTGGCACCTCCACCCACACACTCATCCAAACCAAGCAAGCCTAATCGCAAGGTCCTGCTCACACCAGGCCACTCTCCTCTTGACTGGGCTCGCATATCTGGACCGAATGCCGACCTCCGCGGTGTCGAACCTCAAACACCATACCTGCGCGTGACCCCATCGATGTTGAAGCGCATGACAGGTCGCAAGGGCAAGGATGCTTGGATGGCTCTCAACGGAAAGGTGTACAATGTTACACCCTATGCCGACTTTCATCCCGGTGGTGTCCCTGAGTTGATGCGCGGTGCTGGACGTGACGGCACCAAGTTGTTTGGTGAGATTCATCCTTGGGTGAACTACGAGACTATGTTATCAGCCTGTCTCGTAGGCCTTCTTGTCGAAGAATCCGAAGGCACTGAGAGTCAGATGGACCAGATGGATTAGACCATGATATTGAAGAGACAACATATATCATAGACGCAAGACTGCTGGCGCATCCATGTTACATGGAAATGATATTATACATGTATTAGACTATACTGTTCGCGCCATAGATGTTCCTTTTCGAACACTTAGATGTACATTAGCTAGAAAGATACCCCACAGAGACCGGTCTTCACCGTCTCTTTCCAAATCGAAACTTGAGCTCATCATCACTGTCACTATCCGCGATTTCCACAGCTCTCCTCGTTGGCCGACTCCGCTTCGGAGGCTGCTGTCCAGCAGCAGGCTCTGCTGCAGCTCGTTTACTTCCCTGACTAGTGTTCCGTGATGCTTGACTCTTTGATTTAGCTTGCGACTGCGTTTGTGAAGCTGCGGTTTGTGCCCCTCTTGTTCGAGTCGCTGGTGTTGAGGATCGTTGCGAGACCTGGTTGCTCTCCTCATCGCTGCTGTCAGAAATGACATTAGCGTATGCCCTTTTCTGGGCACGGGATGAAGCTGAGGGTACTGTAGGCGCGGGGGGCTGCGACTCTGTTCCAGGAGCCTGACTTGAGTTCCTCTTCCTCCGCTCCGTTTCCTCATCCTCGAGCCAGTAATCGTCTCCAACGCCGAACTCCTTCGTCTTGACCTGCGTTAGAGGCACAATAGTCTTTGCAGGTTGTCGTCCCGTCGCCTCTCCCCGTTGCCTAAACCTTTTGAAGTTCTTCATCCCATTCCACTTGGGATCCCATCTTCCGTCACGGATGTCTTGTTCTCGAGTACGAGCATGGCTGGGTTGTCGTACTTCTATTTCCTCCACGATGTTGAGTCTGCGAATCTCAGCGAGATCAACATCATCAGGTAGATTTGCCAAATCTTCCTTTTCAGCTCGTGCGCGAGCCTCTTCCTGCTCTCTGTTTTGTGCAGCTATCGCTAAGACATCAAACTCTTTCTTGATCTTCTTCTTTTGCTCTGGGACCTTCTCGGCTGTTTCAGTTTCCATCTGCTCAGCTGGCTCCTCCAAGTCTTCACCTCGCTCTATCCGCTGACGCTTGAACCTCTCTGCTGCAGTTGTCATACCATCCATGAGGTCATCTTGAGGTAATGACGAAGCTCGCCTTTTCCTTTGTGAGGCCCTGGCATTACTGGATGGTTGCGTTTCTGGTGGTGCATCTGGCTCCTGGGACACGAATAGTCCTTCTTCCTCTGCTGGCGCTTGTGCCGCATTCTGAGTCGCAGCACGGGTTGTGGGTTGATGCATAGGCCCCGCTACTACAGGAGTATCGTCCATGTCCACGTCGTCATCGCCACCGAAGCCTGCGAAGCGTCTCTTGACAGTTCTCCTCGTTCGCCCACGTCGAGGTGCAAGCTGTGACTCTTCGGCTGCCTGTGACGTTTCAGCCTGTGTGGCAGGGTGCTGTGTCCCATTGGCCACCTCATGATCTTGAAGAGTCTGATGTTGGTGTTGTGTATTATGTGCGGACTCAACCTCAAGAGGCCGTCGAAGTATACTCGCATCTTTGATGAGAATTGCTTCCAGAAACTCACTCTGTTCAATGGGGCGATGGTCCAGTCTCAGAGATACAGACCTGAAAAACTCAATATACCAATCAACCGAGCCTCCCCTTGACGGGACGAATCGCACTACTACCACACCTTTGCCCTCGCTGCCATCATTAAAGGCACCGAGGCCCTTTTCACCAGCGACACTTTTGACATATTGAACAAAATCATCAACTGAAGTTTCTTCGGCAACAACATTCCGCAGCAACGCTTTGCCACCGCCACTCGTAATAGGCGCCAGCAAGTTGTTATACTGTACTTGGTCGTAGAAGATGAAGCTGTAGCCTTCGAATATGTCGCGTCTCCCTGCATCCGGGGCGTACATCGAGTCAGGGTGCTGTACAGGCTCGCCACCCCGCGGAGGCAAATGCTGCATCGCATCAGGCCAGTTTTGATCAAAGTCCTGCTCCAGAGGGCTCAAATCAGTGGCGTCCGCCCCATCCGCCAAATTTCCGGCTTCAGCCACTGCATCGAGGAAAGTCTCCGTCACGATGTGTTTTCCGTTGATTAACGCTTGAAGTCCCTTGGCCGTATTTCGCTTCTTTGAGACAACATGTGTAGTCGAATCAGCATATTCTGTTACAAGCTTGATATCAAGCTGCTCGAATCTTTTCCGTAGTGTAGTTAGGGGATCCGTCTGTAGTTCTTTGCTGGTGAAAGAAAAAGCAAAGACGACTGGTTCCCACGAGATGCTGTGGACTGTAAGCCGCGTAACACCAGATCGGATGAAACGGCTTACCTGAATTTGTTTGGGCATTTTCCCATCGTAAACAAAGCCTTGTCCCCTTCAACCACCTTTCTCTTGCCTTTGATCTTTTCTCCATTGACGACTGTACCTATTTTTGTCGCCAAATCTTCGATCGTAAGCGTAGAGCGGCTCCTTGGATTGTGTGCCTCGCCTTTCTCGACAGGGCTGACGGTGATTGTCAAGTGCTTGCGTGAGATGGTATTGTGTGATATCGCAAGTTGACCGGCTAGATGTTGCATATGAGCTTCAACTGTTTCGTCTAGGAGCTTATCTCTTACGTTCTGCAGCTGTTCGGCCAAATAGGTATGTTTTCCCTGGTCGCAACCACAACTTTCGGCCTACGGATGATTAGCTACATTGACACTTGAAAGTCAAAAACTTACCATCAAAGGCCTCTAAATTCTCCAAGATCCACATCTCCAGGCGCCAAGTACGACGCGAGGTCGTTCACGATTCCATACAAGTATTGGCGAAGCTGCAAGTTATGACGTGAGGTCGGGATCGCGAATCTTGCGGGGCCAGAGACGCGTTCAGGTTAGCCTTTCGCGACGCCAGATCACGTGCCTACCCTGATCTCACTTACACAGCGTCAATTACGGGATGAACAAAGAGTTGGTGAAGGGATCAGCTTCCTTGGTCTTGATAAATTAGTCAAACTTGGAGTTGGTGCTCAAACAAATATTGTCTTCTCGAAAAGGTTGAGGTTCGTCGAGTTTATCGTATCAAACTTGGTCTCTGATGCTGCAAGCAAGTAGGCAGGTCATAATCATAACCAACAGTTACTTCACTATAATCTTTCAATCCTGTAGTGTCGCACGCTAGCATATTTGCATCACGTTGTGCTGTTTCGTACTGAAAGTTGCATCTTCTTGTTACTTTGACCATCTTAACAATATTTGGCAACAACAACATCCAAATACTCAAGCAGACCATCAGTACTGATCCCAAAACAGTATAATCTTGTGTCTTTGATCTAAATTATCTATTGAAGAGCCAAGGAAATAAGGCAAGCCCGTCTTAGTTCTATTCCGGAAATGACTTGAATAGCCGTATCACATCAGAGCTATAAAGGCACGGTTCAGTGACAACTCAAAAAGATAGCGATCACAATAATTACAGTTACTCCTCAAGTCAACAGAAATAAAGTATTTGTCATTCTCATGAGGTCATTGTCGAATTATTCATCCCTTCTGCCTCTCATCTCAACTAGCCTGGTCTCCAATCCTTCCAAGCCCATAAGAAGTCATATCTTCGCCAGGTTTGCTGGATTGGCCAGGCTTGATTCAGGTACTTGGTTGAGTCAGCATTGAATACTACTTACAAGGCTGTTATACTTACTAATGCGTAGTAACGGTGCAATCGCTGCACCGGACATGATGGCAGTTCGTGCAAATGGTATGTACTGCCCAATCCCAGGTCTGAAGGCAGTGACACTAACAATGATAAGTTACACTCTATCGAGGTAAGGTTTGAAAGAATACGATTATGACTTACACATTTCCAGTAATAAGTGACTGGTTCGGGAGCCATATTGGGCTACCTAAACTTACTATCAGTATGAGCCCATTGTAATAAAAGATCTTGGTTACCCACATGTGATTCGAATATATCGTAAATATCGGTAGATGACTTACACCCATTTCCGAGCTCCAAAACGGGCTCGAAGCTCGAGCTTTATTCCGATGCGGCTCTGCGGTCGACTGACACTCAAGGCTCGGCGTTACCGCAAAGGATGCAACCCAACGCCGGCTAAGGTACCAATAAGAAGTTCCATTTGCCCAGAAACGTGATAAGTTCACTTTTAGCCGGGTTATTCATTATTAGTGCCATTTTGACGTCAGTGAATGGGGTTGGGGGCGAAACTTGGATAGTGTTGATGATGATAGGTGAAAGCAGATGGAACCTGGGAAACCTGGCATGCCAATAGAATGAAGCCTCGTGCTACACTGGCTGAGAACATATGACTCAAGTAGAGTTTCGGGATTAACAGACATTTGTTATTGAGGTATATCCGGGCTCCAGTGTGTCTTGAATGAGTTACATCGGGCAACTCTGATAAGAACTGTTGAAGACACGAGACTTGAGACGGTAACTTTGAGTGCATGCATCAGTGGCACATGGCAGGGCCGGTTCACCATAGAATCCTTGTAGTCACGTCAGAAACTCCGTTATTAGCACTAACAATTTGGTCTGTGAGGCTTGAGTTGTAACTAAGCCCACTTACCTTGCTATCGTATGTTACCGATAGACAGTTAAAGTATGATTGGATCTCTGGGCTCATGATGGCCGGTTAGCTTAAACCAATATATGGAGAAGTGCAAGTGGGTAGGAATTGTCAATGCATTTCTCTTATTGTTGTTATATACCTGTAGGCTTGAGCTCTTTTAATGTGGTACCAAATGCTAACATTTAACAGTATTTGATCATAAACTCAACGCCAACGTTATTCTGAGCGCCGCATATACTTTTGCAATTAAGGACAAAATAAACGAGACATTTTACTTCAGCCCAAGAACAAGTCTCTAAACCTTGCTGGGCTTATAGCATTCAGCTATCATCTTCTTCCGACCAACTCTCCTACTCTTGATACTGATAGCACCGCTCGCTTGGGATCTAACCCGATGAATTTCCTCGGGATCGTGATTCGTAGCACGAGCGATCTCAGCGAGTTCGCCAATCTTCCAGCCACGAAGGAAGAACAGACACAGACCTCCAGCGATGTACATTATGCCGACAAAGATTTGGGCGCCGATGTACTTTCCGGTACCTGCGACGATCTGCAGAGCAATGGGTGTGCTGAACGTACAAGGCAAGCTGATAACGATCCAAGTCAGGTTCAGGGCAGAGGGAACATCAGCAAGGCCTACGACTTCAGCCGTGACTGGAGCAACCGTTGCCCAATAAGTTCCAGCCATGCCACCTCCCACAATCGTGAAGAAGAGAAGAAGTCCATAAGATTTGGCGTTGATCCAGATAGCAAATACGAGAATTGCAGCTAGCCAAGTTGTTCCGCAGGCCATATTGATACGTCCTGTGCGATCACTGAAGTACCCGATGAACGGACGACCGGCAGCCTGACCCAGATTGAAGATGGCGCTGACCATAGCTGCTTGAGAGGCATCGAGGCCAATGAAGTTTGCATAGTTTGCCAAACTGAAAATGAGAACCACGTATCCCAACATGCTGAACCATCCGTAACCGAGAAGAAGGATAAACTCAGCACGCTTCAAAAGTGCGAGATCGAAGGGTGCTTGTCGAGAGCCGATGATCTTGTTGCGATCTTTAACGAGGATGGTGCAGATGATGTTGACGACGAAAACAAGAATGCCGAGGATCCTATAGGCCCATGCAAGACTGATATTTCGGATGATTGCTCCAGCTGCCAAGGAGTATAACAGACCACCGAGACCCGAACCAGCAGCACTAATACCGTTTGCGAGAGATCGACGAGTAGTGAACCATTGAGGGACGATACCGACACTGGGGACGAAGAGAAAACCCATTCCTAGACCGAATAGAACACCCTGTGTGAGGAAGAGTTGATATATCTTTGTCGCAAAGCTGGCGCATATCAAGCTAGCTGTTTCCAAGACGATGCCGGCGAAGAGAGTAGGTTTTGTGCCGAATTCGCGAACGCAGAGTGTAGCAAGGGGCGAGGCCAGCATGGCACAAGCAATACTTAAAGATCCTACAAAGGCGTAGTGAAGGGATGTTGCTCCGGGGAATGTGTTGTTGGCGATGAAATGGGCGAGAAAGACTCCGTAACTCGAGTTGAGACCCCATGTATGGGCGTTGATAGTCGCAACACAGGCACAACAAACCCATCCATAACCTCCATTGGGTGGCGGAGGCGGTACATCTGTTCTCGGGGGAAACATATCACCATTATCCTTCTCCTGGCTCGAAATTTGCTGTTGAACGTCCTGGGCTGGAGTGATGACATCGCCTTCTTCGGTAGTGGTGGTGTCTAGACTCCTCCGAGCCGAACCCGTCTCCGGCTCCGGGGACCGGCAGGTCTTTTTCTCGTCGTTGTCTCCCATTTTTAGGTCAATTGGGAGATAGAGAAAGATCGGGGAGTCATGATTTTAGAAAAAAAAAGGACAAAAAGGGATCAAGTGCTTCTTATGACCCCGGCTTAGAGGGACATCTAGGGCATCTCCGACAACCGGAAATGGCGTCCGGGGATAAGACGGGTCCATTTTTTATGCATCTTGGCTTCGGCTGGCGGCGCATAACCACGCGGGGCTTAAGCCATCTCGGTATGTCTCGCTAGGATGTTTTGTGCTGACCATCTCTAATTGGATGATATATCTTACAAACTTAGCCAAGATCCAATGGAGCTGTCTACTCAGTGCACCAAGACGAGTCTCCCTTTGGCTTCCGTATACGGGCAACAGACGGTCGTAACAATAAAAACAATGGAAATAAGATTTCAGCCTGGGGATAAAGCGGGGGTGAAATATCCAATCCAATCTCAGCCGATCTGATCGGCTATTACCCGCATTCGCTCCCACTTCCGCCCGCCTTTTCCTTCCTTGTTGCTCTCCTTGTGACCTTTCGTGGGGTAATGCATATACATATTTGACAGAAAGACCCGGCATTTCATGTCGGTGAATAGCAATGTCGTCTTTTCTGCTTATAAATGCTACATGGTTTGTCATAATATGTGTCAAAAGCCGCCAAGCTTCAGCGCTGTTCGTCTACTATGCCGAGGTTTACGGAGTTGCCCCTCACGGACTGTTCAGTGGGAATAACACCATGTCATAGAAAGGGCGTTCATTCGTTATTCTAGCTGATGTTCTGATATGCTAGCTTGCCAAGTCAGGTGAGCTAGAGGGGGCGTGCTGGAAAAGAGAGAGAATACCTTCCAAGGCAGCCGTTGTCTTCCCAATAACTTCACAGGTATAGCATCCTAAGCTTGGGCTATCTTCCAAGGCTTAGGCTTAATGTCATGGCTAAATCGAACAAACTCGTCATAAGATAGAGACATTTCTTCCCATTCTTGGACTCCGAGGGGAGCAGCATCTTAATCCTATCGAATCTTGGTCTCTCCCTGGCTAACCCATACCACCCTGCATCTGTGGCCGATAATTCATTGTTACTGAAGCGATACACGGCTTATGAAACATTTTATCGAAATTAAATGGACTGAGCATGTATCAAAAGTCATTGAAAAGATGAATGGATGGGCGAGTTGCAGTAGACCCTCTCAGCTGGCATCAACTCAATTGCTTGTTCGAAACATACTTCCAGAGGCGTTGTTCAAGACTATCGGGTCATGGCCGCCCATGAACATGGATTTTTGTCTTGTTATTGAGAACGTAACATACGAACATCAATGGACGGAGCATATTTATGACCTCAACTAAGAACAACTGACTAGGATAAAACAAGGCCTTTGTTACTAATAATGGGATTGTAAGATATAAATGTACCATAACCTCGCCAGGCTTTGAAGCGAACCTAACTCCTCATTCCTCTGCGGCTCTTTCATTCAGTACTGATTCTTTGATCTAAATTAGCTATTCCTTCAGCTCGAACAAGAGAAGAAACACCCTACGTCGCCCAGAATGGCGGTCGGCCTCCAAGTCGCCGGCCCAGGCGCCATTGTCACCCTCGTCTTTCTGAGCATCATTATAACCATTCGCCTCTCAAGATTCTCCATACTACAATATGGCCGCAAGAAGTACCGAAACCCACATGAACGCTTGAACTTTCAAAGGGAAATTTCTGTCATTTTGACGATTCATGACCCAAATGACCCAAACATGTTGACTTATGTTCGAAGTATTCTCAAAAACAAGCCTGAGCAACTCTTCATCACTACTAGCGATACAAAGGCTCAGCACCGGGTGGACGGTAAGTTGAATGGGCTGAGAGCAGCGTACTCGGCTACGCAGATTAGTGTTGGTGCTGTGAACGAGCCGAATAGACGTCGTGAGATCGCCCACGCTTTGAGCTCTATCAACACTCCGCTGACGGTCCTGACTGATCAGGGTGTTCATTGGCCTGAGGGCTTTCTCAAGTCGGCACTCATCCCCTTTGCAGATCGTCGTGTTGGATGTGTCACAGTTCCCATGATTGCACGCAAGCCAGATGGAATCTGGGATTCGTTCCTCGCATGCCTGTTCTCCTGTTACTACGGCCTGATGGCAGAGGAGAACAGAGCCTTCAACGCACTTGACTGCTCTGCAATCTTCCCGGGATCGCCTATCTTGTTCCGCACGTATTTAGCTGCTCAGCTGAGATTCAAGCAGCAGTTTGAAGTTGAGCCGTGCTTGAACCGAAGGCATGGTGTTCACAAAGCGGACGAGTATCTGTTCTTCAACCGCTATTTCCTCCAAGAAGAGGCTGTCCATGGGGCGCCTTGTCTTGTTGTTTTCCAAGATACGCCGGAAGCGACGGTTCAAGTCGACAGAAGATCTATTGGCGAGTTTCTCCGTGAGTGTCTTCAGATGACTCGGAATCTTTGGCGTCTCAGTCGTGCCATGATCCGTCGGAAAGAGCGCAAGACGTATCCCTACGCCTTTTATCTGACCCATCTCAGCAGTTTTGTGTCTTTTACCATGATCTACGAGATTATGATTGTTTTTCTCGTACACTTCACGATCTTATTTGACGACGAGTGGATTGCTTGGGTCACACTCGGATATTTGCTTTACATCTTGCAGGCGTTCGTGGCCGGACAGATAATGAAGCGTTTCCGCACCGGCGGTTACGGCTACGGCAGATGGACGCTTCTCATGGCCATTATGGTGGGTATACCAGCTCATTATGTTCTCGAGGTCCTTAAGCTTGTGGCACTGGCCACCGCATGGAAGGCCGATGTTGAACTGATAAGTGAAGCTGACATCAAAGTGCGAGTGGGCGACCCCGGTGCTTTATGGTATCACGTTGGCGGCGTTGAGGAAGCTCGAACGGAGAATAATGAACCGCCATGGATCTCAGGATGCATGGAGATGACGAGACCCCAGCGCGCACTTCAACCACTGCCCGATTTTCCAATGTTCGTCATTGATGAATAGAGTGTTCGAGGTCAAGGTAAGCTATGACAAGTATTCTGGTGTGTCTAGCTGTGGCATTGGGATGGGACATGAAAGTTCATACCCTTATATCGAGAGAATAGAGGTATACTAAGAGTTAGAAATTTAACCTCGAAGTTGATTGGAATAAAATTGAAAGGTAAGTGCTTTTCTCAGTGTCAAAGTTATATTAGAGAGCCCCAAGACTGTCTACCTTGCTCACTTGGATCATCAATGAGGCAACAAACTGTGATATGCGAAAATAAGTCAACATGGCTATAATTAATTTATCTTTGAAGTTGTACAAAAAATGATATTCGTGTTTCTATCTCCCGGTCTCACTTAAGGTCGGATGGCAGCTCACACGATTGCTCCAAACTAAGAAGCACCCCGACCACGCAGTCAATTTGGCCCCTGAGTGGAGCTCAGATACAGTGGCAACTTTCAAAACGAGAGATAAGATCTAGATCTCCCGAAAACATGTTTTCAGATTCAGTCTGGGGAATGTCTGTGGGGATAACCTCATGGGCACGTCTGTGCTTGCATATGGGGTTGAGTCCCCAGCATAGATAGAGTGGTGTGACTGTGGACCCAAAGTTATTGTTTCTTTATCATAAAGAGAAGTCAATTTTCAGGTTCCGGGGTCCCCCATATTGTAGAATAAGACGGTAATGCTGTGGACTGTTGGGAGTGTCATGAGGGTACTTGAGCATGGCAACCTATTCGGTTACAATGGTCTACGCATACGGTAGTGTTTCCAATTATTCGTTAGCCAGAATTGAATGGACTAATATTGTGCTCTACAAGCGGTCTTGACAGTAGGTTTATGGAGTCTTTGGAGTATCTCATAATATGTGAGAACTCTCCCACTGTGAGACATACACACGTCACCACCATATTATCTTAACTTGATCTACGTGCTTTGAATAAGTGATGCATTCAAGAGGCCTTCAGACACTGGATGTAAATCTAAGTACACACTACGTTTCAGGCCTGTGCTAGACGAACGATCCCTAAGTGTACTGACACCTTGCCCTCAACCAGACAAAGGCTTGGGCTAAGGCACAGACAGACTCGAACTGCCACAGGGGAACTTGCCGAACAAGAGTATCAATAATATTGCTATCTGTCATTGCCGTTTGCGGCGATGGCAACTACTCAAATAAGTCTGTGAGTAACATATTCTCTGTTGAACATCGAATTAGGGTGATGTTCTTTCTGAGGCCTCATCAAAATGAACACTACATCCCCATCCATCCACCGGCGCCAATACAACATTATTGAGGAGGAGGCGAAGCAGTTTCCTCACTGGATCTCGCGCTCGCGAGATTGGTCATGCCCGAGCTTCCCGGGCAACCTCCTATCGCTTTGACAGAGGCATCTTTTACCGAATTCAAGGAGTCAACTTCAGGGGAAACAGAACCGAGGTTATGCTGACTAGATAATAATTGCATTGATCAATGTCTTCGAGTTACGTTGCATCGTGAGAGTAAAGATTCTCAACAAATATCACCAACTGTCATCCGGAGGAAAGGAAGTTGCTCAAAAGGGAGTGAAAACTCTTTCATCTCGAGTCATTCTCCATCGTGGAGTACAACACAACCGAGGATAACTTACGACATGGCGTTTGTACAAGTCTCCATTCAGTGAATATCTATGTGGTGTGAATTCAAACTTCAGGGGTAGCAGTTACAGTGGAAACACAGAGGGATATTTAGCACCAATGATGACCAGCACTCAGCCTCTCACCCAGGAGGACATTGACGCATGCGACCCTCAGATTGGACACGGATATTGAAATCCGATATGCGCTGAAGAAAAAAGATGTGTCTGTAACAAACCATGACCGGCCGTAGTTGCCGTTCAAGACCCTTTTGATGAGCGGCAGCAGATCAGATCCTTGTCTAGCTAGCTTGGCCCTCGCGGCTCTTGAGGTCTTGGCTGGCGTAAGTGTGGCCTGTGCGTGTTTGTGTCAGAGATTGATGAGGGATGAGAGCAGGGTTTTTGGTGTTGGAGAAGGGTGAGGCGGGAATGACTGGTTTGTCTTTGTCTTTGTGTTTTCTTATCTTGGTGTTTTGCAGTACAGCCTTTTATTTTGGGTTTGCACTTCGGATCCGCAAGCTGTATCTGTCAAATAAAAGCCAGTAGGGTAACAATGGTGACCTTTAAGGGCAAAGATGCTTTCGGTGTCTCGGACAGAGCGAGAAAGATGATATTTCCGCAGGCGGAATTTGGAGGTGGCGAGACAAGGCAGAGGCAGTGGGAGAGAGCGGATCCTCACTCATACGATCAAGGATGATAGTGGAACCCGTCAGGTTATGATGATGGGGGGCGAATTTTGGAGACTGTTTTTTTTCTCCATTCTTTATCGGTGATGATTCTACGGTGAAGACAAAGCGAGATTGGGGTGATCGTCTACATAAAATGAGAATGCTCGGGATGAGGTTGGTGGTAAACATATCAACGATACGGGATGAGAGAAGACTGTTACTCTCGTCTTGTGTAAGGAGTAAAGTTGGATGAACAAACAGTTGGAGACACCCCCAAGGAGCAAGAAAACTTCTGACCTTAAACCAAGGTGCCAAAATAACCAGTCTAAAGGCATACTAAGCTAGCTATACTAAACTTACCTAGATCTTTTTGTCACTTAGGATAGACACCCTAAGTTTTCTTGACTCCCTTGGCACAGTAGCCGTGGCGTCATCGCTCTCAGTTCCTGCACCACACTCAGTCCCCTGAAGTGGACGACGCCACTCGCTGGGAAGATCCCTGCACCTAATTGCTTCTGGAAAAACGGCCTGAAGGTCTCTCTTTTCCTGCAAAAAGAGGCGTAAACTGAGTCATAACTTCTTCACAAAAGGTGCATATCAGCATATCACGACTCAGTCTGCAGTGCAATTCCTTACTCCTCACGATATCACCCTCAGTCGTACAGTAACCGAACGTCACTTCGGTTGCTCCAAAAGAGCCGCCCAGCCAAGCCCTGCACAAGCGGAAGCGCTATCAGTACCCCTGAACAAAAAAACAGGAGGCTCAAAAAAACAATGGATTCTAATTTGGGCGCATCGATCATTCGATGTGATAACAGTATCCGTCTTGTAGCCGAGTGACAACCGAGGATAAAGTGCAAGCTAATTTTCCTCATTAACCAGACATTCCCCTCCGAGGAATTAGACTCAGACTGCAAACGGCCCTTTTTCTGATCTTCTCGTGTTTTGGTTGAGAATGTTGTGTTATTTCATCGGAGGATGAGCCCTTGAGAGGCGACTGCCGACGTTATTTAGCTTGGCGATGTGCACCATTTCTTAGGATTGGGGGTGCAGCCTACTGTGTGCGTGTGTGCAAGCCATGCATATGAGTTTGTGGCAGTTGGAATGAGTTGGAGTACGGCGAGAGAGGAGGGAGGCTTTTCACGATGCATCGGGTCTTGGCTTATTTACTCGCTATTCCCGCCTGATCTCTCTTCTCCACATTCCCTGAGGAGAACCCTACCACTTTCTCGCTCAGGCCCTTTTTTGGAGAAGATGTTAAAACTTGGCAGTTGTCATAACGAAACGCTGCTGTATCCGTTTCTATGTCACGGTGATTTCATGATCGTAGTTCTCACTCTTGGCTCTTTGTCCATTTGAGCCAACGCTTCTCTCCAGCTGCACAACTGCATAATGATCACCCTTCAAACGAGTATCCCTCTGCATAACCGAGGACTGCACCGTGCTGTATATCAACGGATAACTCGGCGTCAGATAAAATGGGTCTTTTTGCCTCTCTTTCGCAAATTCAGTGACGAAAGTGATGCTGCTCAGGCCCACCTTCGGCCATCGTCCAGAGGTTCTCTCCTCATTGTTTATCTCTGAGAGATTCTGGGGAAATAAATCGGGATCTTGAACCCCAGAGTCCGCCCCGGATTGTTTAATTCAAGTTTAAATCTCCAGACTTTTGGTGGTTTTCTTGTCTTTTTCTGGTTCAAGATTTTCTTGGATGTAAGTCGGCGATGCTGTCATAGGCGTGCACCAACTTGATCACCTCACACCCCTGCTAGATTTCTCCAATTCTTAATGAGTGTACCCCTCACATCCCACGCCCTTGGCTTTTTCCCTCTGTTGCATCTCGGCCGCAGCCGTCGGAGGAAAAACATCAGCCTCCTTGGCTGTGTGTGCCCCTGCCACTAACCATCAACATTGCCGACCCTCCCACTTCAACAAGACTTTGCAGCATGGCCTACGACTAAATTCTTTAGCAAAATCACCACGTGCTCTAAAATGCTAATTTCTTGGAAAATATGGACCTGGTAGTGAGATCTTTGCTGGTTTGCAAGGCAGATCATCACCGCCAGGTGGGCGCTAGGTGGACATTCCGCGTGGCTCTCCACGCTTTGACCGTGAGGCGACTTGGTTGACCGGCCTGAGTTTTGAGCGTAAAGAGCATTGGGTTTTTACTCTAATCTTGAGGTTGTTTCGATGAGATTGGGGTTTTGAGATATTTGAGTCGCGGAGGGGAGCCTCCGGTTACAATGGCTGGTGATTCAATTGCCCAAGAGATGGTCAACATTAAAAACTCTTGCAACGTTTGCCTACAAACAGTCTTCACAAAGGCTACGCATGAATTAGAATTGCAGTTCGGACAAATGATAATTACAAGAGGTTTATAGCAAGACAGTACGAGCCATGATTGTGCATAGCTCAAGACAGTTCAAGGCATTGATGATTGATCAACTGATGATCTTCAGCTTCAAATCCATTTACACGATCTCCTTCAGACCTCTGCCGACCTCAACTCCCGAACCTCTCGTTTACCTACAGTATTTAGTCAAATGTCTTTCCCTCACAAATCATCTTCTCCGCAAAGTTGAGGGATAACCCCAGCACAACCGGATCTCAGATGCATGCTAGGACCAACACGCTGCATATCATGCTATGTAATCCGTAATACGCGCTTGTTCACACGCTGAAACGTCTGGAAGTCAAAGGCCGACGGCGTCTTTCCGATACTTTTTGACCGTGCGAGTAGATCATTCAGTTTCTCCTCATATCTTCCCCCACAATGTGATTGCATTCCCCGCGGGTTGTGCTGTTCTCCGGATTGCTGGGGTTTGGGTTTGTGTGTTTCTGATGTTACTGAGGGTCTTTTGTTTGAATGGAGAGCCAATTAGAACAGCCAGAGGGGTGGCTCTCCTTTACTTGTGGTTTTCTTCAGCTTTTACCGGAAATATATGTTTTTGTTGTCAGGAGAGGAAGATCATGAGGTGGACAATCCGGGCCGTTGTGCCTTGCCATGTCACCCTCATAGACTCACAGTCACCACCACGATGATAGTATATTCTTAATTGAACTTGTCTCTTGTTTGTGTAGCAGTATGGCCACAGTAATGATTAACTATAACTTTTAGTTAATATGCGTTTGATGTCCCCCAATCTGCAGTTGTTGTTGATCTTGCACCCCCATTCTAGACCCTTTCGACCCCAAAAAAACCACCCTAGTCAGACATTTTTCTCTCCACGCCCTCGTCGTCGGGGCACTCCACCGTCACTCCACCTACGTACCCATATCACTCCACAGCACGTTCTCTCTCTTACTGTGTGTGCCCTGTTCCTCCGTCTCCAGAACCTAATTTGATATCTCTCTTCAATTCCCGTGTTGAGTTCTGCCCTGGTCTAGTCTTGCTTTATAAATCTGTCTTGCTCCCGTTGCCACTTTCGATCTCGTTGTTCTTCTTGCTATTCAACTCACGCTTGGTCATTTATAGACCTCTGTACTATTTCTTGTCTACGATTGATACATCACTTATAGAACATCACTTATAGAACATCACTTATAGAACATCACTTATAGAACATCACTTATAGAACATCACTTGGACTTCAGTAGTCCGCATCAACACACATCACCATGGCTCAACCAATGCCCGAATACCAACAACAATTCTCCAACGAGTCTCCTCACGACTCAGACAAAACTCTTGAGCGTCAGACAACTGCTGCCCATCAACAAGCTCATCCTCATCTCTATCCCCATCCCTCAAATATCCATCCCGCTTTCGGTGGTGCTCTGCAACCAGGTCTCTGGAAGCCCGTTGAGCACCGCAAGTTCGCCAACCCAGCTCCTCTAGGACTATGCGCTTTCGCTCTCACTACCTTTGTCCTGTCATGCATTAACATGCACGTCCGGGGCGAATCTTCACCTGCTATTGCTATTCCTGTAGCATTTGGTTATGGTGGTCTTGTTCAGCTTTGCGCTGGCATGTGGTATGTTGTGCTTCACACTCAACTTACATCTGATCTAACATATCCTCAGGGAAATGGCTGTTGGAAACACATTCGGTGCTACCGCCCTATCATCATACGGAGGCTTCTGGATCGCCTACGGTCTTCTCCTGACACCAACATGGAACGTCCTCGGCGCTGATGGTCCTTACGAGGGTGATACTGGTTCCGTCATGGGCTTCTTCCTGACTGGCTGGTGGATCTTCACAACACTTCTTCTCATCTGCACCCTCAGGTCCACCCTTGCCTTCTTCTCCCTATTCTTCTTCCTCGACATCTGCTTCCTATTGCTTGCATGCGAGAACTATGCTCACGATTTGGGCAACCACGGTGCTCAGCTTGCTCTTCAGAAGGCAGCTGGATTGTTTGGGTTCTTGGCTGCGTTCATGGCCTGGTATAATGCCCTCGCCGGTCTCCAAGACAGCAGGTATGTCTCACCACTTCAGTGGATGAAAGTATACATCACTAACAAGTCACCAGCAACTCCTTCTTCCAGGTTCCCGTCATCCACTTCCCCTGGTCTGATGAGGGTCGGGCACACCGTCACCACAAGGCCGAGCAAAACCTTGCTTAGACGTGCATTGATGAAGTTTTCTTGCATTTCACGCGTTACGACTTGGATTCTTATAAAATAGGGTGTATACGTTCCCATTTCCGGCGAACAGGTGGCTTGAGTCCGCTGCATTGAAGGAGTTTTAGAAGGTCATTTCGCTGTACCGGCCAGCGATCTTCGGCTTTTGTATTTACAAACGCCGCTGAAGCATTGCGGCTCATTAGATGGTGGTTAGCATGTGATATAATAAGCTGGATACTGTACATATTTGGAAAAACGAGGAACCTCATGTTCATTGTCTCGAAGTTGATTGAGTGCACACCTGTGATCAATTCCCTAGCGCTACAATATGCCGAGATCAATGCAGGTAGTGCAGCAACCATTTTTCTGGGCCTGTTGCTTGCAGGCAGTATCTGGACAATTACTATGCCTTATGAGGCGCGCTAGAATCTTGATCATGGTCTCAAACGTCATATGGATCATGGTTCCTGCAGGTTCATCGTGCAGGCCGATGCTGATGTTGACGCCAATGCCGAGCTCACGCCACTTGATGACAGCCACAAGGCACAACGGGGCGCTGCACTGATTTGAGACTGATCCTCGGCCGATACTCTTTCTTCTCAATGATGTCCTTAATAACTTAGTAACGTGATACGGAAAGTATCGTTTGTAGCCGTTGCATCGGTACTTCATCCTCCCGTCATCCCGAAAGTGGGGCCGCCCAGCTCCGGAAAACCGGGACCGACCGATCGGTACCACGACCGATAATCGGAAAAAAGCAAATGCAATTATCAATCTCAATCTACTAATCTCTAAACTTATTCACGTCTGCCGAGATCTTCGGCATATTATGACCATATCATGCGTCGTAACATCTTCAAACCCCTTTTCCCTTCTAGACCAGAGAAGCTTCATTCTCACGCATCATACGATGCAACAGAATCACCTGATGGGCCGTGAGCCACGACCACAACAGTCCACCATGATCCAACACCTCATGCTGAGCAATCACAACCGCTATTTCAACTGCAACCAACTCACTGTATAAATCGCCGATACCGCCCATGAGTGCCGCCCCCGCAATAATAACCTAATGCCTCGCATCCTTCGCTGGACAATGAGCAGGCCGCAGATCCTGTTCCTTTCATGCATTGGCTTCGCAGTCGCTCTAACTGCTATGCTCTACGGAAACTTCATTAAACCTTCGACTATAACTTCTGTTTTCTCAAAGACCATGTCTACGCGTCCCGTTGTCGTCGTCGGCTCCGGCCTCGCTGGTTTATCAGCATCGTATGAGGCTCTTCAGCGCGGGGCTCCATCAGTTCATCTTCTTGATCGTGCGCCTAAGCCTGGCGGTAACAGTATCAAGGCTTCATCTGGTATTAACGGTGCGGGCACCAAGTATCAGCGCGCTGCTGGCGTGGAGAGCGATACACTTTTCTACAGCGACTCTGTTAGATCGGCCGGGTCGCGATTCCATCTTACACAACCTCCTGTTGATCGTGAGGCTCTCATCACAAAACTCACTACCGAATCAGCAGCCGCCGTCAACTGGCTCGTTGATGAGATCGGTGTAGATCTCAGTGTCGTGGCACCTCTTGGTGGCCACAGCGTTGCTCGCACTCACCGCGGCGCTGGAAAGACACCGCCCGGAGCCGCCATTATCATCGCTTTACTCAACAAACTCAAGGAGAATGAGAAGTTCTCTATTACAAACCTTGCTGAAGTCAAGGCACTACTTAAGGAAGGAAATACCGTCAAAGGTGTCGAGTACGAATTGGAAGGGAAGAAGCACAATCTTGAAGGATCAGTCTTATTCGCCAGTGGTGGCTTCGCTGGAGATGCCACAGGTCTTCTGGCACGTTATCGCCCTGACTTAAAGGGTATCCCTTCGACGAACGAGGAGAGACCCGGATCTCACGATATTCTTACAGCTGTTGGAGCCGAGCTATTAGATATGGACAGCGTGCAAATCCATCCAACAGGCTTTGTCGACCCAGCGCTGCCCAACTCTATGCTCAAGTTCCTCGCAGCTGAAATGCTTCGTGGTGAAGGCGGTATTCTTCTTTCACCTGAGGGTTCTCGCTTCGTTAACGAGATGGATACTCGTGAGCATGTCAGCAACGCGATTATGAAGCTTCCAACTGCCACTGATGGCGACGGCGTTATCAAGCAATGGGATATTACTATTCTTCTTGACCCTGGTGCCTCTGCTGCATCGGCTAACCATATTGGCTTCTATGAGTGGAAGGGCCTTCTCAAGAAGGTCAAGGTGCGCGATCTCAAGCCCGCTCAGATTGCTGCTGTCGATAAATATGCCAAGGCTGTCGCTGAGGGCACAGATGATGAGTTCGGCCGTAAGCAGCGGGGACGTTGGACACTCAAGGCCGGAGAGGAGAACCGCGATGAGGATATCTATATCGGCCGAGTAACACCTATCACACATTTCACCATGGGAGGAGTGGCCATTGATGAGAAGGCCCGCGTATTGACGAAGAGTGAGGATAAGCTTGTACCCATTCCAGGTCTTTTTGCTGCCGGTGAGATCACGGGTGGTATTCATGGAGATAACCGCCTGGGAGGATCTTCCCTACTGGAGTGTGTTGTGTATGGAAGGACGGCTGGTGCTGAGGTTGTTGGCTCGGCTCAGTGAGACGATCACTGCTTTTACTGCATGTTCAACTCACGGATGTGAGGTGTGATTATTTAGAGTTTAGCATAGGATAATGGACATTACTCTACAAATACGCTCAGTCATGAGATACGCTTAGGTCATAAGCCGCGGTATTCGCTGCTTATTCCAGGATATCGAGACTTACACAATTGCAACAAACGGAAGGTTTATGCACTTCTTCCACATTGGCCTATGAGATCCTGGAATTGGCTGAATTGTACCACGCCGACCTATCGCAGGTCCTACCAGGGTCATGCAAAAAATTGTTTGGGCAGCAGTGAGGGCACCGAGTATGTTGCCATATGTGTTAATATGCGTTCTTTACCTTTGTGCTGGGGGCTAAAGCTTCTTTTAACGCCTTAACCTTATACATGCAGTAGCAAGAAATTGTACGCCAACACACAACCCAACAACCCTCACCATAGCCATTTACTTCACAGCTGTCTCTAATCCAATACCATTTCCTCAGTTTAACAACACCATGGGGCTGTATGACGGTCAAGAGGAACACGATAACCTTGTATGGGACAAGAATGATGAAGACTTTGAGGCGGCACAGCGACAACTACGATTAAAGACCTTCTGTCGCAGAGTGGAGGCATTCGTTCAGAATAAGTTCGACAAACCTGCCAGATTCGACTCGCAAACATACCCAGATGTATTCTGCCACCGAAAGACAAGACATACATGACTGCCGACGAGTGGTATACTGCCTTGGCGGAGATGCATATTGCACAGCTCATATTCCAGCATAACGATCTTGTAACGTCTGAGGATGACTGCCGGAACAAGTATGTGGCGCGTATGGTGTTTCGCAGATTAGCCAGGCAGGATTGACTATCAACCTTCGGGTTTGCGCAAGATACTTGGTCATCGCAGTCATCCAGAGTACCCCTCCCCCCCGAAACGCTGTCACCTTGCCCATCCAACTCCGACTGTTTCCGGCTATGGGGCGATGACTTTCGAGCAGGCAACATCCTTCTCAATAAATCCGATGAGATAGCTGCTCTCATTGACTGGGAGTATACATACGCTGGACCTACACAGTTTACTCTTGACCCGCCATGGTGGTTGCTACTTGAGACGGCAGAAATGTGGTCACCAGATCTTGACGATTGGAGGAAAACCTACGAGTCTCGCTTAGGCATTTGGCTTTCAGCTATGGAGGAAGCAGAAGCCAGCATGGACAAACCAGTCTGCAACATTTTGCCGGCGCCCTTATCTAGGTGTATGCGAGAGAGCTGGCAAACAGGCCGCTTCTTTCTAAGCTATGCGGCCCGTAAGAGCTGGGTATTTGACGCTATTTACTGGAACTTCTTAGATGAGAGGTTCTTCGGCGATCGAGATCCTGGTGTGGTGAAAGACGACCTCTGGAAGACAAGGATTGACTTGTTGAGTGCTGAGGAGAGAGCTGCCATGGAGTCCTTTGTGCAAAGCAAAATGGCTGAGTCCAAGGAAAGACGTATTGTAGAATGGGGCGAAATAGAGGCGAAGAAGCGGTTTGCTGAGCTCCTATTGGATTAGTTGACCGGGACTACAAGTCTGTAAAACTCACTGCTGGCTAAAGTCGTATCTCACACTCTGCAGCTCTCGTACCAGGAACCATGCCCTGCCATTTAACTCTGGGGTTACAATGGATTTAGTAGAACTCCATACTAGGAATAGAATGGTAACACAATCAGCGATTAATCACCAGACCAAAGGCTTCTTACAAAAGAGGTTCCATTAACAACCCGCTTTACTGTATCTTAAACCAGCTGTCGCATCCCTCTTCCTTTAAGAAACTCTTTGTCATAACAGGCTTCTCCGACATCTAAATACAAAGATCCCTCACTTCCTTCATCACTCCAGCTTAAGAGGGTTCACCTTAAAGAACTCGTCAGGAGTGACAAGCTTACCCCTCGCCCTCTCAGCTGCCCAAGCAACCGACTTCTCTCCATCAGCACCATAGTATCCAAACTCTTGGCCAGCTTTAAAAGCTTGGACGTAAACATCCTTCAAGATTGGTAGCTTCTCAGCAAATTCCTCAGAGGAGATTTGCTTGTAAGCAATCACCTTGCCAGTGACCTTACTCTCAATGGCAACTAGCTCCTCCAGGCTGTAGAACCCAGCGGCTGCATCGAAGCCTGCGCCTTCATACTTCTCGGGCTCGGCTAGAATTGCGCCGACGAAACTTCCGCAGTTGCTACCGTTGTCGATCCACGGGATGCGAGTCTCGGGAGTGAAAGGGAGAGAGACGGCCCAATTGCCATGTTCATCCTTCTGAGGAGCCCAAAGAGGGACTTGGATGATGTTCTCGAGAAAGAAGCCAAGACGGACAAAGGCGCTCTTGACGGGGAGTGTGCGAATGTACTTCTCGCCCTCAGCCTTAGCATCAAATGGGTGATTGGCAGTGTACTTCCCGCCAGAGACATCTGTAGTGCTAGGAAGACTGCTAAAGATGATGTACTCAATACCAGCTTCAACAGCTGCATCAGCCGTCCTCTTGATGACTTCAAACTCGGGCTTCAAATCGGTAGCAGTCCAAGCAGGAGTTGTCATGAAGAAGAGTGTATGAGCTCCCTTCAAGGCAGCCTTGATGGAAACAGGGTCAGCTAGGTCGCCTTGTACGACTTCAACACCCCGCTCTTTGAGCTTTTTGGAGTTTTCAGAATTGACATTGCGGGTGATGGCGCGAATCCTGTATTGCTTTGACAGCTCTGGGTCGTTGAGGACGAAGTTTATGACTGCACCGCCTTGTTTGCCGGTGGCGCCAATAACAGCGAGAGTCTTGGACATTTTGATGTTTTGGTAATTGGTGTGTAATTATGGTATGTGTATGAGTGGTGAGATTTAAGGTGATTGTGATGATGGAGTCTAAGATGGCACCTCAGCCGTCTTATATATTGCCAGCACCCTGAGATGCTGATCAATGTACCACATTCACCAAAATTCCGCATATTCTGAAACCAATGATTACTATCCTATCAAAGTCCGCATATTATCCTCCGAATTGAATCCTACAGAGAAAGCCTCCGGTCTTTGCCAAGTTTGCCGATGGCGAAGACGCGAAGACAAGGGACCTCTGGAGATCTACAGGGCTTAGCGCAGTTTTTCAGTGACTAATCTCACTCTAACAGCGTTAATCAACGTTAATTGATGTCACTTTTGCGCCAATGAATTCATCCGAGGAGCACTAAGCAATGCGACTTCGCTTGAAGGATGCTCCGAGTCAATTAATAAGCCTTCAAGACTAACACTGAAGACTCTAAATCAGGAGGCGAAAATAAACAGGCCAAATACCCTACTAAATTGATCCTAAAGCATCCTAAAGTGTCATAAATTACTCCTAATTACTCTGAATTATCCTAAATTTATAAATATTTTATTACTTAGACTAACGCGATCAATTGATCTTATTCAATCAAGTAATACTGGCTCTTGTTTTCTATCCAAGTATGTATGCATTCGTGGTTGAGCAATATTTCCCACCAAAATCCAACAATAAAAACGAGTATTAGGGTAGTTGAATGCCCAATCAAACCTTTCTCTTCCCAAAACTCCCATCATGAATCCTGAATATGTCTTCCAAGCTCAGCAAAGTCCCCGACATCCTCACCAGTAAGATCCCAATCCGGGTTATTGTACATGGAATAGCAATGCTTATAAAAGTCATCAGGCGGGATATCACCCATCATCATCTCTTGCTGTGAGCTCCCCTCTACAACTTCAGGCATAGGAACCCAAAGGTTAGAGAAGTTGTCCCACAGATCTGTGTCAAGAGGCATGAAATCTTCTGGTGATGTTTGACTTTGGGCTCCTCGGATGAGCTCGCCCTGATGGAGGTCGCCAAAACCAGAGGGAGTTGCGCCGTTGGTTTGTGTGACACCGTTGGTAGTTTGGCCTTCGCCAGGTGGTCCTTGAGGAGATACGTTGACCACTTGTAGTGATTCGATCTTTTGCGCCATTACTTTCCATAGTCTCTTGACCTCTTGCAATCTCTCGCGGGCGTATGTGTTTCCATGGTCAGCAAGGTGCTGTATCTCTTCCAATGCATGGGTCAGGCCGGGCTTGGGGTTAATCTTCATACTCTCTTCGCAGACTGAATCCAGAATTGCAGCGAGAATCATGATGAACGCAGCTGAGAAGGAGGCCTCGAAGTCATAAAAGCCAAAGATTGCTTAAGCCATGTTAGCAAAAGAATATCAAAAGTCCAAGGTCAACTTACCAATCATGTTGCGCTTTCTGAGCGTGGCGACGACCTTGAGCTGTCGCCTTGCAGCTTCAGCACATGTCCTTGATAATCTCCCCAACGGTGAAGCATGTAATTGCTCCCCCGTGAGACCATTGCCACTAAGAATGAGTTTCGCAGCGTGGAGCATAAGTGGTCGGATCGTAAGAATAGTTGCCTGTGCTATAGTCAGTACATTTACTCTGTCTCGCCACCAACTTGCGTACCTGGAAAAGCATCAGATGCAATGAAGCAGTCGTTCTCAAAGACTGGTCCCGTCCCAAGTTATACACGTCTGTAACTGCATCTGAAGGAATTTCTTGGGAGATTTGGTACAGAGATTTGACGATATCTTGGACGTGAGGAATGAAGGTGGATTCTGACTCATCTTCAGGATTGTAGAGCACTGTTGTAAGTGTCAGTCGTAATGCAATAAGCTTTATAAATGCATGGAGAATTACCAGCCAAGATACGCCCCGTGGCTCGAGCGATCCTGATGTTTGTGCACATTGGGCCAACAGGTGGGAAACCGGGTGAATCAGTGGGAAGAGGGATATTGATTGCCTCATCACCGATACTCGGAGGATTGCCTGTTGCTGCAGCCAGTCGTCTAATTGCGCATATCCATTAGCCACTATTCCGGGAGTCCATGCATTGATTCCCTTACCGTTCTTGCATGTAAATAGTCCACCAGAGACGGTTCATATGAACTCTCTCAGACTGCATCAAGTGCCTCGTTCCACATACTCGGTGATACTTCTGTGAGATTGCCAGGCGCATGGCGGTGCTGATCTATAGGCAAAGTCAGCCGTTATTCCAAAACTTTCTGATGAGACAGCTTACATATAGGTATGCCTCTTCTTTGCGATTCATGTTGCCAAGATAGATAGCAAAGAGAGCGAAGATCTCGATACCAAGCTTTCCGTTGAATCGTAAGTCAGACAACGTCGGGACGTTTCTATGGGCGTATTCGAAAAGTCTAACTCCTGAGAAATCATCATTTCCCTCAGGGTTAGCGTCGAACAGAGTTCCAATGGCAATCATAAGAATCATCTCGAGAACCCATAGAGACTCCATCTGAGCAGGATCATCACGGCTCTGGTAGAAAGCCCACATCTTATCAGAAAATTCACGAGCATCGATGTGATGCTGCGACTGACCAATGTAGAACAGAGCTGTATCTAACAGCCGTTGAGCCTCATCTCTTGGCGGCAACTTGGGAAAGTCACTGCTGGAGAGACGCCATGGATGGCTGATAACTTCGTGACGTAAGTTTGCCTCAGGGCTGATCCAGGGTTTTGAGGTTGGCTCTGACTCGGGACGAGATGAGCCGAGTAAGTCCTGGACTCGAGAGCCAAAGGTATGACTAGAGCTGAGGGAAGAGCCAGCAAGGATAGCTGAGTTATAAGCGTGAGGTCAGAAGGCTTGGAGAGAAATCAACTTACTTGCAGCTGGTGATGCCTGAGTGCCATCATAAGGAGGGTATTTATGTTGAGCTAGGGGTGCGGAGAAACTGGTAGAAGGACGGATGAAGCTTGAGGATCTTGATCTAACATGGAGAGGATCTTGAGGTGAGGAGTGTGATGTCTGTGGGTTGGGGTTGGAATCCCTCCTTTGGCCATCCTGTGTAGCAGAGACTGGAGGTTCTGTGACTTATTAGTAGAAGTCGAGCCATAATAGGAGAAGAGTAGATGCATACCAGATGCCCTAGGAGGTAGAGTTGAAGGCAGTCCATCGTAGCCATCTCTTTCATATCTAGCTAGCTTGCTCTCAAGTTCCTCAATACGACTAACAAGTGACAGGCATTAGGTAAGTCCTAATTTGGGTTATGGAAGAACATACTTGGCCATATACATGCGCTTATGTCCATGCTCAGGAACCCTGCAGTCCAGCCCACGCTTGGTGCAGTACTGACAAGGAGTAGTCCCCGAACACCGAACCTTTTTCTTCCTACATGTAAGACACCTACGAAGCTGTAAGTCACCAGAAAAAACAAAATAGTGGAGAACGAGATATCAACATACGCCAATGATGCTTTGCGTGCATCTTTTCCCCCATCGGAGGGCGCCGGACGCTTCCGAGCCATCGAGGCAGTTGAGTCGTCGGCCACGAGGGTCATTGGGAGGTTCTCGAAACGAGATGATCTGACTCCAGAGATAAGAAGCTTATGGAAGACTCGACCGAGAGTCTGGGACTGAATGGGCTGAAACTCCGAGGACGCGGGGACTTGAGCGTTGTTATTCTCTCGGGATGGTTCCGGACTTTGATTGCAAACTTCTCCACACGATGATCCGATCACGTGAGGGAACAAACTCCATGTTCCCCATGGAGGCGGACCAGCTTCCGGCTTGAAATGATAATGGTGGTCCACTAGAGAACTCTGGTGGAAAAGATAAGCTGGGGATTTGGGTGGGAGCACGGCTTCGAGGCCGATGGATCAAGCCACCGGAAAACACGTTCTGTGAAGTTTTCCGGGGTACCCTTGTGGCCGATTTGGTAACTATCAACACAGGAGATCAATAGAGGATCTCATGAAGAGATCAGGTTCAATTGATGTGTGATATATCTGTATAATCCAATACGTTGTTTTGACTAATATGTTCAACTGATGTCATGAGTCAATGGCGTTTGAAGATGTTGAGTAAGACAATGCCACTCCCCGACATCGGACGATATGACCGAGGCATCGGAGGTGCTTCCGACGTATCGAAATACCTCATCGGCTTTGTCATTGCTAAGTGCTATTTACCAAATGAATTTGATTGAATTTATTAAGCACTTTCAAGATATTTCTTACTCATATAAGTATAGAATTAAGTCATGTGCCAAGACAAATTACCATATGTGACAATGCTAAAATCAATAACTACCGCCTATTCGCTACATACTAAATACTATACAAATCCCAAAGGTATCCTAAACTCATCATACGTAAGCATTTTTTTGAATTATCACACACCCCGCCTCTCTCACATCCTTGGCTCACGAGGCTGTTGCATCATTGACGCTGCCATCTTCAACCTGTTCCTCGCCTCAGCCAAAAGCTCCCAACGCGTGTTTGTCAACGCGTCATCAACAACACTCAACAAACCAATGATCTTGTTCCTGTTCCCCACTACGCCGGCTTGATTTTGGTGCAAGTGAAAGGCTTTGATAGAATCAATGGTGGGCGGGATCATGATTTGGAGATATGTCCGAAGATCCTCGTGGCGATCACGCTTCAACGCCTCGTAGTCCATGTTCGATGACATGGGCGTCTGCTCAGGGTGAGATCCTTGAGGAGTGTTGATAGTGCCTTGGGCAGAGGATGAATGAACACTAGCCTCGGTGGCCATTGTCGGTATACCATAACTGCTAGAAGGATATTGTAGATGAGCTGGGAACGGTTCGATGTTTCCATCTTGAACATATCCATATGCCCATAATACCAGAGAAGCATAGTATAAAGCCCAGGCCCTGACTAGCAACGTATCGCTCCCGGCATCGTACTTAGGATAAGTAGATGGGGAAAATGCCGATGGCATACCACTAGCATCCTTAGTTACGCCTCTCCTGGGCGCTTCTTGGAGAAGAATAAGCCGAACGAGCTGGAGCGCGTGGTAGACTCCACCAATAGCTCCAGGCGATGCGACCCATTCCTTGATCTTAGCCTCAGTTCTTCTCCAGTCCACAGAAGATACAGTGCGTCCAAGGATCTGGGGAACACCTGCAAAGATACAAAGCTCTGGCATACTGATGTAAACGGTAATATGGCCCAGATGATAAAGCACTGTACCAAGTGTCTCCATAGCATCGCCATCGTCACTCCCACCTCTACTGCTCAAGCCTAATCTCTGCCAATCAAAAGCAGCGTGCTTAACGTGAGCAACACCATCATCGTAGTCTTTCTTCCACCAGTCGAATGCCCTGAGTAACTTAGGACGCCATCGCTCTTGAACGCCAGGTATGGTGTCGGTCCCAAGTGTTGAACGGTCCAAATCTCTTTGATGCATCTGCCATGTCACAGATAGAAGTGCTGCAAGAAGTGCAATTCTGCCAAAGGGGCTCGTCCGTACTCTTTGACCGTTGAGTGTGCGTTGTAGTCCGTCGAGGAAGGTTATCGGGGTGACGCCGTTTGCATGGAGACTTGACTCCACACAGCCGATTTCTGATGGTGAGTCTGAAGACCATAGAGTGTTGTCGCAAGGAAGAGGGAGCTTGATCTCATGGATCACCAGCGTCGGTGTATGTCCAAAGAGAGCGGCATGTGTAGCGTCAATGATGAACGCAGCAAGTGCAGCTCGGCGCGTAGCTTCTTGAGCAATCCAATGATCCCACCATTTTTCAGGTGAAGAATTAAACCCTGGTTTGTTCGGTCCAGGGAATAATCTAGAAGACCCTATCTTGGGACTTCCCATTGGAGTTGGAACCCGAGAGGCATAAGAAGATTGCTTCCCTGTGAGAGCACTTCCTCTACGCATCAGCGATAATGTCGTAGGGAAGTAAATATGGGCACGCTCATGAAGCACTCGAGTTGCGTTCATCTTCTCATACACCTCCAGAAGTAAAAGCGTCTGGATGACCCAAAGCTTCGCAGGTGGATGAGAGTCCGCATGCATGAAAACCTGCCAACGGAGGTTCCAGGAGACAAAGGTGGTGAACTTTGAAATTTTCTCCACGGAATCTTCAGATGCTCCCTTCTTGTCCAGCATCGAGGCTCCCATGATAAGAACAGCCAGCAACAAAAAGTCATTGGCAGTTTCCGGAATGAACGTTGGGCGGTGAAGGATGGGCAGTTGATCGTGGAAGTTGTCCCAGTATGAGTTGAGATAACGTTCAACGTTGACGTGGCTGAGAACGTGATTCTCAGCATCAGTGTCACTACCGAAAATCTCATCCTTGATATCTGCTGCTGATCTGCTTCCATGCAGACTGATCTCGTTGAATCGCTGCATCATATAATGAAGCAACGACTGCCTCTTGTGCTCTGAAAGACCAGTTTTTCCAAATTGTGATACGTCGACCATTGGTGTAGCCATCGCCATCGGTTCTGATTGGAACCAGAGGCTGTTGATAGGTTCGACATAAGAACCGCCCATCAACCCCGGCTGAGCCGTATAATCGGTACATAGCTGACCGAAATTGTTCGAGTATCCTGCCATGCCGAAGTTACCTGGTATGAAATTGTTGTAGTTTGAGCCTAGCCCTTGACCAGTGAAGAGCCAAGTCGTGAATTCATCTGTGCTAGATGGTGAGAGTCCGAAATGCTGCTCTTCCATGATTTGTTCATTGGACGTTGATAGTCCATTAGGCATGGCATAAGAATGTGTGCGAGCGCGCTCCGGGCGAGTAGTCAATTCAGGACTTGTCAGAGGCATAGACATGTCAGTAGGAGGCATCTGGTCGATCCGGAATGACGGTAAAGTGCCTATGGTTTGCTTTTCCGGTGAAGATTCGCGACTTTCGAGTTGTCGTTGGTCGGCATAGTAGCCACTCGCGCTTCCTAACTCGTTTCGCTGGCCAGAGTCTTGTCGGGATAGTCCTCCATCGACCCCGAACTGTTTCGAGTTGTTGGGGTCAATTGCTGATGCATCCATGGACATCCGGGTTGTTGAAGCCTGTCTTTCTTTCGCTGGCGTCTCTCTCGCTTCGTCTTGGGTATCACTCCACGCTGAGCCATCCTCACTGAACGAGTACCTCTCACTCCGTTGCCTCGGTAATTTGGAGAACTCTTTTTGAGGCCTCTGAGAAAGCCGTCCATTTCCATACTGTTGCACTTGTCTCTCATGTCTCAATTTATGACGCGCATAGAGATCTTTCCTGACGAAAGTAAATGAGCAATCCGGATAGTCACAGTAGTATATCTCTTTGGGGGAGTCTATAACGGCGTCAGTGGTGGGGAGATTGATCCAACCGGATAATACTAACGATTGAGTTGATGCCGTTGAAGATGTTCGGCTCGGGAATATGTCCTCCCGCAACCTTCGTGGGTGCATTGAAACTCTTTGCACGAAGCCTTGCGGCGTTTCTGGCGCGGGGGTGATGAAGCCATCGCGGCTCGTGACCTGGCGTCGTGCCTCGGCTAGTAGTGCTTCTGATGATTCAGCAGGTCTTTGAATGACTCTCAAAGACTGCAAAAGCGCCTCTACGCGTCGCTATATCGGTCACAGCCGACAGACTCACGGTTGAAGCGGTATACAAACTCAAAGCCTTCGGGCCAAATTACCCTCCCAAATTCGAGATTATGGGGGTGAACGTGACCACGCCTCCTTCTTGCCTAGTCACCTGACTGACCAACCCATTCTCGGCTCATTTTTTTCTCGTGTTACCATTACCATTTGCCATCCCCGCGATTCCCCCGCCCCCAGGTCAACCGAATGCGGGGGCAGGGGTCGATATAGGGTAAGCTCTCTTTTTTCTTCCATGTTTGGGGTGATGCAGGAAGGGTTCAGAGTGATCGGAAAATTGCGTGAGTGGTAAGTGGCTTGTTATTGTGATGGGATGTTTGCATGGCTAGTGCGGTTTGTTGCCTGCTGATTGCTGAAGAATTCCCTGCATTGAGGTTCATGCGTCCAGCCTTAGATTCAGACTATAGCACCGTTAATTACCTAGTCGTAGAAAGTCATGCGCGTCTCTAATTAAATCCGATAATATAACCGTAGATCTGCAACAGTCAATATCTGCATATTTTCTGGCTGATCTCTGAATGCGAGACATTGGGCCTCAACCCCTGTCAATGGCTGAGATTTTGCTCCAGCACTGGGCTGCGAGATTATCGATGAATATGAGATGTTACATTCTATCTTGGGTTGGTTTGGTTATCTTTACATATTCGCATCTCGCATCACATATACCTTCCGCATTGTCAAAAACCTCTGATGCATTGCTTGCAACGGGTTCCCAATCTCATTTTCTGCACTGCGACCGGCACAGCCGGCCAATTTCCCCAAACCCTGCCTATATCCAGAGCCCGTAATCCACAAGGGTTCAAGACACTCACTGTACTGTAGAATGCCATTCCGCAATTCCGCCCATATATTTTGCCGTAGTAAGTCAGATCATGATCGATAACCTTAAAAGAAGAACAAGTGGTTCTAAGCGAGTTAAATAGCTTGATCCATGGAACTAAACTGGCCACTGACAGAGAAGCAGAGAAGCACCAAAAAAATAACATTCCGTGACTATCATGAAAATGCAACTTTGAGCCGGGCCCAACAAATTTTAAAACTGGAGTGGCGTTTCCCTGCAGCCACCGATCCCGTAAATGCACGTGGCCTCTCCCTTGCAAAGTCAATAAGCGACGTCGATGGACGGGCATTCCCAGTCGATCGAGACTTTGTTTCGCGTTTATCGACCCATTAGACGGTTCTCCTCTCACCTTCTTTTATGTGCGGAATTAACTCGAGGCACATGAGAAAAAGAGGCTTCAGCCATGACATGATTCTGCAGCGTAGCTCCCGAGAATATGCGTTGCGGACAATAGTTTGTGTCTTCTCAAGGGAGGGAAATTTGCGCATTTCGCTTTGACCACGAGTTATTACTCAATGCTTAGAAAGACCAGGATGGGATGTCAGCGTCTTGGAATCATATTTCCTTTGAGATATGTTTATCCGTGGAACAGTAATGATCTTCAATTCTCCACAAACAATGCAATGCCATCATTACAGAAGAGGAAAAGGGTATAGCAAATATGAGGCTCCCAATGATGATCAGTGCTCGCTTCGGTCGTAGTAAGGGGAGAAGTAAAAAAATTAGTCAGTCCCAGGACCAGGGCCAGGGGTTTGGTAATCTGACGATCTAGCGATTGATAAATGTTAGTGCGCTCGAGTCAATACACGGCTCATTCGCAAAAGCAAGCACGACACGACAGAAAGCATTGTCAAATTGATACAAGCTTCAACTGCCGATTGACTATTTGCACTAGAAGCTGCCTAGTTGTGGGCGCTCAATAGTCCCCGCACGGTAGAGAGAAGCTACTGATTCTAGTTCAGAGTTGGGCGTCGACACTGGAATTCTTGACTGATTCAAGACAGGTACGAAGACGAAACTCTGACACGGACTCGGTTGCAGGTGGTGTTGCAAGAGTTTATAGCGATACAGAGCCAAGCCTGTCAAAGACCGAAGCCAATCGTACAGTAAAATGTGGTGGAGATTTTCTCGGGGCTGCTAGTGATTTGTTTGCCCAAATTGGGACTTGACATCCGTTCCTCGGCTTTCACATCAGCTTAATTTAGTCTTGGGTCTTGGGTCTAGCGGTAGTTCCGTCTGTGGGTGGTTCTAGGTCTTAGCCACCAACGAAAGCACCAAACGAACGGACAGGTCAGGTCAGGCATGGTTCCACAGAGACAAATCTGTTCATCTGCATGTCTCTCCTCAAACACGCACGATTAAGCTAATTCCAGGGGTTTCGAGGAGAGGTCTCTTGCCCCTCCCGGGGGCGCTCCCCGTTCTGTTGAACCCCCGGCGAAGCCCCAAACCGAGGCATATCTCGCTGATCCCGCGAATAGCATGGCTGCCCAAGTGTGCAGATCGTATGGACTCCGCTGCGAGATGAGAGAAAAGCCAAAGCCAAGTTGAGCGACGGTGGATTTGGTGACGCCGTACAAGGGCCGTAGGACAGAATTGGCCTGGTCCCGACAACTTGGGTTCTGTAGATCCCGGTCCCTTGGTGCGCCGTAGAAAAATCCCATATATCTGCGACGAACTCCTTGCGGCCCGCATCTGCCGGATCCTGGATCCTTTCGTTTATCGTCAATCATTGTTGCTTTTCTCAATATTCCTTTTTCTTTTCCCCTTTATTCCCATATGATTTGAGCGAGGATAGAGCCTGGCTTCATCGACAGTCATGTCTGTCCCCAATAGAGGCCCTGAGCTTCAGGCTGTATGCTATACTCTTGCCGTTTCTTCAGTGATAGCAGTCGTGTTACGTATCTATGTCCGTGTGCGCATGGTCAAGAACTTTGGATTGGATGACTGGTTCATGTGTAGTGCTCTTGTAAGTCGCTCACCTCAACGACACCCCAACATCACGACGATGCATCAATTGATCAGACTATCCATACTCGATATCTGATACGATAAATCTTCACACTTTAATGACAACATATACTGACCATATGGCTGTATAGATCACATTTCTCCTATTCGTCATGTCGGCCCTCCTCGGTGTGAAGCACGGCACAGGTCGACACAGAGACGACCTCGACCCTCATGACTATCAGCAAGCAATGAAATGGTGGTGGTGGTGCTACTTATGGTTGGATGCCTCCAGCTGAACTTTGTTTCCCATGCTGATCGTCCATATAGGTACTGCGTCACAATGATATCTTCAAAAATCTCAATCGGCTACCTACTCCTCCGCATTACTACTCGAAAACTCGACGTATGGATCCTCTACGGCGTCATGGCCATTACTGTCTGCACCGGAGTCGTCTTCTTCTTCGTCACTCTCTTCCAATGCTCGCCGATCTCGTACTTCTGGAACCAAGACCAGCCCGGAAAATGCGTCAAGCCTGAGGTCATCATGGCCCTCACCTATCTGTACAGTGTGTTCAGTGTTATATCAGACTTCACTTGTGCTATTCTACCAATGTTCTTGGTGTTCAAGCTCAACATGGGAAAGAAGACGAAGCTGGCTCTGATTCCCATTATGGCTATGGCCTGCGTGTTGGTATACCCTCATTATTACAAGAGACATCAGCTCACACATTACAGGGCAAGCGCAGCCGTTGTCGTTCGATTCCCTTTCGTCAAAGATTTCAAGAACCCAGACTTCTTATGTAAGTCGCAACTCCATCTCCAATCATGATAAATCGTGACTGACAAACCCAAACAGGGGCAACAATCGACATCGCCATCTGGTCAACAACAGAACAAGGCCTGGCCGTCACGGCCGGGTCTTTGGCAACGTTGCGGCCTTTGCTTCGATTACTCTGCCGCAAGCTTGGCATAACGACATCGGGACGGTCTGAGTTGCGAGACACTGATCAGCCAATGGGCACGGGGGCATTCAGGCCTTCAAAGGGAACCAACGGCAGCGGCAATAAGCATCGCGATCTTTTTAGCCTCGCCACATTCGCAAGGGAGGACGACCTGGACGGCAACGGGCGAGACGGCCAGGCAGCTTACGCTGGGGAGCACCATTTCCAAAGTAGATCGTCTGCTGAGAAGGGAGTCTCGGCGTGGGGGTCGAGGGACAATGAGAGTGAGGAGGAGTTGACGGGACAGGTTGGGAGTGATAATTCGCGGATCGTCAAGGTGACAACCTTTGAGGTTCGTGAGAACAGGATTTGAAAATCGTACCAGCACAGGAATAATAATGACGGCATTGATATTTATAACGAAGAATAATACTACTTGATTATAATTTACAGAAAATATGTTGCAGTGAAACGAGGATGAAAGTAAGTTATTTAAGTATTTGGGCTGACCTCCATATTCTCTCCTGTGTTGTGTGTTGTCCAAACTCAATCTACAATAGTGCCAGTGACGTCAAGTCAATCAAATTCGTTACAGGGCGGCTCCAGCTTACAGCTACTGCTCATAAGCTATACCAAGTTAAGCCGACTCAATTGCAACATCCATGACCTGGGCAAACCCTCATGTGTCTAAAATGCACCAAGATGAGCTCGCTCGTCTAAATAAACGCACCACAACGTTTCACCATCACGATTGACCGCCATGTTTCGGCCCGCAACCGAGCTCAAAATCTTGTTTTCCAGACATCAAGTCCAATCGTAATGTATCTTGACAGGCCAAGTTACAAGTCTCGGCCCCCAATGGAGAGAGAAACACACAAGCAGTATAGATTGGATGCTGCAATATCACGTAGCAGGCGCTTGTAAATCGGCGTCGGAGCGGTTCATAACACCATATGCAGTTAGTAGATGCAGTCTTGGCCAAGACGCGCTTCGCTTATCTGCACCGCGAGAGAATCTCCGAATTTGATAGCAAGCATGAGGGGCCTAAACCCGGTTGAACTGGTCCATTTTCAATGCAAGTTGGGGTCCAAAACTGCCGTCTCTTTGTCGACAGTTGGTTCAGGGCTAGGAATAAAGATCAATTCCTGCCTCTTGGAGATGTCAAAGTGAATTCTCTTATTGAAGTCACGTATGCGAAGCATGATCTGTCAATTCAGTATGTCTGAAGACTTCTTCAGTGCCTGCATCTTAATCTTTCATAACGTATCGTATTGTTTCTTGCTTTCGTGACATGCGTTTCTAAAGACGACTACGTACGTTGTGTTCACCGACAGACGAGCAATGCCTGCAAATCATGATAGTAAAAATCCGGGCCCGACTCAAGTAAACGATATTCAAGAGCTGAACTTCTTTAACCAAGACTGAAGTACAATTGTTTTCTGAAATAAGCCGATTTGAGAAAGAAATTCCGGTGGTACACGCACAGACATATCCAACCATCACTTCTTAACTGTCTTGTCACGAAGACCAGAAGCTCGAGAGCCTGGAACCTTTGACTTGCTCTCGGACCTGTTGACTTTCTTACCCTTCACCTGCTTCCCTTTTGCCACGCGTTTCTTGACACCCTGGCCTGTTGTTTTCCATGCCTCCCGTTTCTTGACATTCTCGATGACCGGAGTGTGTTTGGCAAAGTCAAGCGGGTCATGTCGGGGAGTATGTGTCATCTCAAGCACCTCACACCACTGGTTCAGGAGTGGTAAGTATGGACTCTGCTCCTGGCTCGGATAGCGCCTATCGCGAGGTCGGAGATTTCTCGTTTGACTAGGGAGACGGTAGGCTTGGAGCCAGCAAGTCTTTCTTAGGCCTTTAGTTCCAGGCTTGGCATCAAGGAACTCCGCCAGGCCGATATCCCAAGCATCAATGACATATTTTTGGAAGCAATATAAATCCCAAGCGGCCAAGCTCTGGAACGTCCAGCGTGGCTGCCAGCATTTTCCTAAGCCCAAGGGATCTGGGTCTGGACCAAACGGGTGAGGGACAGTGGACGCCATGCTCAAGTCGACCAGCGTGCCGTTGACATACTGGCGATCAGATAGGTCCAGGACAACTATCCCGTGCTTGTGGAGCCCGTGGAGCCCCTCGAGCATACGAGGGAAATGGGAGACCTGGACCACCTGTTGATACAGATCATAGGTATGCCGGTCATTGTATTCCACCTCATCTACCCAGTCTTTGACTATTCCCATGCTGGGGCCATTGTCCATTCCGAGGAACCATTCCAGCTTTGCATAGGGACGGATCATCTTAGACCTCGCAGCCTGTAACTTCTGGTCAATGGCGTCGGTAAGGTCGAGGGCGACATAGCCATGAACTTTGACCGCGAGGTCCTCGCGACCGACTTCTTTCAATCTGCCAAAAGCCCGGCACTCGTTTTCGAATGGTGTAAAATGGGCATAAAATCCTTTACAGCATATAAATGGGCCTCGTCCCCCCTCACCATACGCTGATGTGTAGGGAGGTTGGGCGAAGGGTTGCTCCCAAACAAACTATAGTGCGTGCTGTCAGTATCTCTAGCTCTCGTGGTGGACGCCGCTGTCATTATCTTGACTTACGAACTTGATAGAGTAGATCTTGTCTCCAATCCTTGTCTTGATAATCTTACTATGTGCAGCAAAGTCGGGTTCAAGAATCTTGAGAAATTCCACGTCATCCGCCTCAAGGTCGTGCTCAAAGGGCTCCAGCTTTGGGCCTTCACAGTCAGGTAGCGGTTTGAGAGGAGGCATGACCAAGGAAGCAGGCAGGGAAGTATGTTGATTTCTGGTGAAAGGATATTACCAAATGGCATTCAAGGAAGTTTGATTCACCTGAAAGGAACTCAGAATGAGAATCTGCTACCGAAAGGAAGAGGGACAGGAGGAGGAGAGAACAAGTCAATGAAAGCATGGACAGTGAAACCTACGTAAATTCAGAGACGTGGCTCAATAAAAGCAAATAAAGAACAGACTGTCACGAGCTATGCACGGTCCAAGCAAACAAATTGTGGCTTTGAATATCAAACTTGTGCACAAAGAACAGAGAACATTGACCATGTACAGCATGTAAGTAAAACAAGACACCAGCACTATTGGGACCAAAGAGTCCGTCTGTCCCTAAGGCTAAGGCATTATCGAATCAAAACGACACTGTCGGTTTAGATTCATTAAACTTTTATTCCACACATCCATGTTTGTGTTTCCTGACGTGGTGTGCCACCCCAGCCCGTTTGTAGCCCGCTAATTACAGGACGGAAATCAACGTTCAACGATTATACGTTTGTTGAATTGTAGCTAATGGAAGTTAACATTATCTCTGTGTATTTTGATTTTAAAGCCATTTCCAATTGCCCCAGCTAGAACCTTTACGTGAAAGATCTTGATCGGAGTAAGGTTACAACGTCTACCATGATAGTAACCTTTCGAGTATCGCCAGGAGGGATAGAGAGAGAGAGAGAGAGAGAGAGAAAGAGAGGAGGAGGGCTCTTCGTTCACTCTAATATGATCAATCAGATCTGTCTAGCCGCTATGGGATGCACGAACCCTTTTCAAGTCTCATATTGGCATTATAGCAAGGCGAACAGATCACGTACCTTACCAGACCCTAATAACCGAATCTGAGCTGTCAAATAACTTATTTGTGTAACGAATCAAACCCATATGTGCAGGTCTATTGCGTTCTTTCTCCTAAAGGCTGGGACTAGCTGAGGCCTTACTGCACTCTCTTGTTACGGTGAGGAAGCGTTCTTCCTGAGGCTCAATCTTCTTAATATCCCTCCCTAACTCTGACGGGGAAGGGTCTTGGAACCAGACTACTATCAGGTATAAAACGACACCTTGGACCTGCAACACCACTCTTGACTGAACTCTGCTCTCCATCATATTCCACGTTCATCGAGAATCATCTGAGCCTTCCTGCCCAGTTTCATTTCCCCTCTTTGGCTTTATTGGCGCTCCTCATAGTGACAACTCAAGCGAAACATCGATCAATATGGATCAGTCATCTATCCTCAGTCTCCTGTCCACCAGGAACCCAACACTTACCAACAACACCAGAGTCCGGTCTTTACATTTGCCTACAATGTTTCCTATAGCCCGTGAGAATATAACTCGTTGGAACGATTTTGAGCTCATCAATATAAAAAACGCGTACGGAGATTTGCTGAGCAAACCTTCAAACATCATCCTAGGGCAAGGAGCCGACAAGCATTTCGGAAACCAGACCGAGCTCCGAAACTATGCCTTCGATTCATTAATTTCCGAATTGCGGCCTCTTGTCTCTGAGAGCGCGCGTGTGCTTGGCCAGAGACTCGGCTTCGCTCCCACCATCGACTATCTGCAAGATGCGCCTTTGGCTGGTCCGCAAGTCGTTGGGAATGCTCTCCGTCCTAGCCTGTCGATTTTCGCTGTCACGACTCCTCGCACAAATCTTATCACTAGCATGGTCTACATCTCAAGCTCCTGGTGTTCCACGGATATTGAAACCGATGGACGACAATCTATATGGCCTATCCTGCATCTTGCGCACTACGCCCAGTACAGTGGGACTCGCTACAGCTTTGCGATGACCGACACGGAAGTAGTCGTCATTCGTTTCCACTCGCTGGATGGGGGGGCACTTGGCGCCCAGTGGAACGCGATTCCACGTAGTGCGTGCGGCGAAGGAACACTCACGATCAACCTGGCCCTATGGGCTCTCATCATGATGAGCATGAACAGTCAACACCGCTCGGTCGTCGAATATAAACGAACGATTCCCACCAATGCCTGGTCGGCGCACGACGGTTTCTATTGCAACCGTCTTTCGGGACGCCGCCTCCTTATCTCCCAATGGGGGCTGTGATCCTGGACCAGTAGATCTAGGACAGGCTCCATGACTTCGTTGCCGCTCTTCATGGGCTTCAGGGTGTGAAACTTTCATGTTTTAATTTCCTATGTTTGGTTCATTCTGTTTGGGATAGACTGGGGAGATGGAAGGGGTCAGATTGTGTAGGAGATGAAGTGTCAGCAATGTCGTACAGACGGGATGAAGTTGATCAACATCAGTTCAGTTCAGTTTGGTTTAACTAAGTTAAGTTTTGGCCCGGGAATGATCCTAACTTCGCAATTTATTACACTTGTTTGCCTTTACGGAGTACATCTTAGATCCATCTCCGTCGTTGACAAGAACACAGGCTTTAAGCACACACTTGCACGAATGGTTCAAGATATCTACCAACACACATTGTCCATCCTATACAAGTAATTTATCACTGATCCTACTGTTAAATCCCCGTTCACAGGTGCGCCAGGTATGTCTCTCGAGCATACGGCATACGTCTGCGGGTTTCAATCAAGGGACATGTGAGCTTTGACGCACGCTACAAAGCCTCCAACGGACCCTACCTGCAGGCAACCGCGCCAAGTATACAGCTGAGTTGAAGGCTCGATTGGACCGTTTATTTGGAGAGATAAGTGCTGCCGAAGGGATGATAGCCGACCACACGAATCTACACATCAGATTGGACCATTACTCAATAACCCCAATCTTGAGCTATCCCTCCATCTACAAGCAAGCCTCGTTTGAGGCCCGGTTAGCTCAATCGGTAGAGCGTGAGACTCTTAAATGAGTACACCATCTCAAGGTTGCGGGTTCGACCCCCGCATCGGGCTGTTCCTATACAAATGATACGATTGATCTCTTTTTTTAAATCCTTTTTGGTTCAACTTCAGATCCCAAGATGGGATATAGTTAGTTAGCTCTGTTTATTTTTTAGGCATGTCATGTCATCTGTTGGTGTGAGGTCCATCATCCACTGCGAGGCCTTCAATGTTCATCCATTCATACGTTCATTCATGAAAGTTATCATCAAATGCTGGTGTCGCCAGTCATTGCATCTTCCACCGCCAGAAACATTTGTCCACTGTCTTGAATCATCGTGGTCCAAGCTCCGATACCTCACATAATAAACAAGAGGTCGGTATCTAAAAGTGAATGTCAGCAATTTGTTCAATAGGGACAGGTAAGAGAAAAGACAGGCTTACCGATCGGATGGCTACTCGACAATTGTGGCTTCTGGGTATACTTTGTCTCCAGGATGTCGCGAATACTGTTGAGCAATTCGACATAGCTCTGCTTAGGATTTGCCTTGATTGCTGAAATGAATGCCCACGACATGGCGCCTGTGGCCTGAGCATTAATCGTGGCGTCGGCTCTGCGAAGATGTTAGAATTGCCGTATGAGAGAAGTTAATTAACTCACGATGTCTGGTCATCTTTACTTCCTGACCACATAATAACATCGGCAGGCGATGTTCGCGTGTCCTTGGTCTTCTCGTAGGCATCGTCACCTCGGAAGGCGGTCTTTGCCAAGCCGAAAACAGAACCAGCGGCGCCCGCAATATCTCCACTAGAGTATGCTCTGAAGGCGTCGAAGAGACCTGATGCAGCTTCCTTGGCTAGGTTGGGTTCTTTGAGAACACCCTTTGTTGAGTAGACGTATGGGAGATCCATGACCGTGGCTGAATGGCACGAGTCAAAAATGGCAGTGAGACGGACACCCTGTACTAAGGGCTTCACGACTCGGAAATGAATCTCATCATCGATGATGGGACCAGCTTCGGTGTGGTCAACGGGGTAGATGCATTCGTCATATCCGTCATCCTCATCGCCATCCAAGTCTTCGACCTGACCACCGTGACCTTGAAGAGAATGTTAGACAGTTCGGTTCAAATAGCCGCACACACTCACCAGAGTAGTGGAGGAACAGGGCATCGTTGGGTTGAGCGTTTGACACAAGCCAACCCATGGCGCGAATCATGTTTTCCCGGGTGGGAATCATGGCAGGGTTGGATTGATCATCGGTCAGAATGACCATGTCCTCTCTCTTGTAGCCATATCGCTCAACAAGGAAGGCCGACACGTTGTGGACATCGTTGATACAGCCTCGAAGCTCTCCCTCCTGGTTGAAGTAGTTGATGCCAATCAGAAGAGCCTTTCGGCGACCGGTACAGTTGGAATATTGGAAAGTATAGCCTTCGGGAGCTCCGTGACCGAACTGTTGGGGCGTAGATGGAGGAGGTGGACCGGCTCGAGCGTGCTCAGCATAGTGGTGCTGGCCTTGTGGGAGACGATAGCCGTATGCGTCAAGACCGGGAGGAGGAGGGTATGACGGAGGAGGATATCTCTGACCTCCAGAATGGCCTCCAGAATAACCGCCGTATTCTTGCGGGGGAGGAGGAGGTCCAGGAGGAGGAGCGTATCCGTAACCGCCGCCGCCTCCTTGATATCCTTGACCTGGGTAGTAGGACATATTGATCTGCTGTATGAGAAGTGAACTGATGCCTCGGGGCCTGCAACAGTCGACGTGGAGAACTGAGAAAGAAGAAGATGCAAGAGGGAGCTCGAGAGATTCGAGGCTTAGTCGCAGAGTAGAAACAAGCACGTATGGGTCAGCAATCAGAGCGCAGCCTCACCTCAGTCTCACAATGGAAATGAGCTCGCAACTGCAGTTGAGCTGCATTTGGAGGACGGGCGCTAATTGTGAGGCGGGGCAAAGTGATGGAGGGGCACCCTAGTATGTATGGACCTAACTCGGGAGACGCGGGCCTGATTCACCAGCCTTCAACTCCCCTGAAAACCCCCTGGAAGTGACGGGAATGAACGCTCTGGAGGCCGCTGGAAAGAGAACCTCCCTCATGACACCAATGGATGGAACGCCAAGGGACCTGGATGGCCTTGGCGCTGCAAGAGCCCCTCCCCCTCACCGCAGCATCAGACGTGGATGTGTTGAGGACGAGCCAGTGAATCATTCATGGACGTCAGAAGGGAATAAGATTGTGAGACGACATGAAACCTCTCATGATTTCGGGGACAAGAGAAGATCCATCACCAGCCACCGGATGTTATTGCCTTCATCATATACATCACGGGCGGCCTCTCGCCTCTCGTGGTGGTGACGCACGCAGTATTATATTGCCGTTAGATGAATGTTTGCTTATGTTTTGATAACCGCTCTCTCATAGGGATGCAGGCAGCATATTATCATGACTGCTTGCAGCTTTGCTCCGCCACGCTGGTGTTGCAACAACGTACCCCATATTCCTTCATGCCAGATACCCTGGCTGCCCTAACTAAACCGATGAGGATGTGCGGACGTTGTAGTCTACGGAGTAGAATCGAAGAAGACCAAGCTAGCTCCTAGCTTAGTAGGTTGCTAGGTTCCATGTCATGAGAGTTCTAGGCGATTGTCCGTAAAGCCAGACGAGAATAAGTTGGATACTGCTTCAGTTGACTCCACGCCACTATTAATTGTGTGGAGATATTTCTCTGTGCCTTTTATGTCGCAATTGAACAATGCCAGCATGAACTTTGTCGTCGATCCTTTAGGTTGGTTCCTCGAAATCATGCCCCAGCTTATCCGATACGTTGACAAAACAAGGCTCGTCAAAGCCAAACATGAACGAAGCTTTCGTAAAAAAAGGTACCAAAGCTTGGAGCTGGTGACATTTGACACCAGAGCGTTGCCCCGCCGGAACGGCCCGCAGGGGTCACTAGAGGTCCACTGATTGGCCACGTCGTAGCATTGTCACTGGCTAATCCCCGAAAGCTTGAGGTTGGATGTTGAATGGAGGGGTAAACGGGCATTGAACGGGCCTGTGCGGCGGCTCTGAATCCTGCCCTGTACTGTCCCTTAGCTGACTGTTGTGCCTGTGGCTTCGTGGTGCGATAGCATCATATCCGTGCCCCCCGTACCTGGATCACTCTCTGCCTAACTGCAAGAGGGCCACTTTTACACAGTGTTCCGTATTCACTGAGATATTTCCTTTCTTAGTAGTGACTCAGTCAGTGAGACCCTACGTTTCACCCCACCCACCCATGCACTGTCGGCATCTGCCAAGCATGTCTGCCGACTGTCGATAACTGCGCGGGTTGCACCTAAATAGGTACCTTACTCTTCACAGTTCGCACCTCATACCTCAGGCCTTTCGCCATTATATAAACAGAACCCAGTCGCTCTTTTTTACTCCCTCGTCTCTCATCTACCTTATCTCTTTTCTCCTTTCCCTCACAAACCTTGATCCCCCTAACTCCGACTTCGCACGCCTTAGTCCGAAGTCACTCATCATGTCTTTCTTCAAGAAGATTGCCAAGGAGTTCGAGAACCTTGGTATTGGCGACAAGGACGAGAAGAAGCAAGAATCTCAGCAAGGCTATCCCCAGGGTCAGGATAGTAAGTTTCTCCCGCAGGAGCATTCTCTCAAAGCATCTGCTAACTCTTCAACCCTAGACAACCGAGCCTACGGTGACGGCGGCCAACAGTACGGCGCTCCTCCTCCTCAGCAATACAGCTCTCCTCCTCCCCAACAATACGGTGCTCCTCCCCCTCAGCAGTACGGCGCTCCTCCTCAGCCTTACGGTTCACCTGCTCCTCAGCAGTACGGTGCTCCTCCCCCTCAACCCGCCTATCAGCCTCCGTCCGACCGCCCTCCTCTGCCCCAAGGTTGGACTGCCCAGTTCGACCAGAACCAGCAGCGATGGTACTATGTTGAGACAGCCACTGGCCGCACTCAGTGGGAGGCTCCTGGTCAGGCTCCTCCCCCTCCTCCCCCGGATTCTCGTCCTCCCTATGAGTCTCAACCCTCTGACGGATCTCGTGGTTACCCTGGTGCTCCTGGTGGATATGGTTCTCCAGCTCCTGGCGGCTACGGTGGTGCTCCTGGCTATGGCGGTTACGCTTCTCCTCCCCCTGGTCAAGGTGGTTACGGATCTCCTGCTCCAGGTGGTTATGGATCGCCTGCTCCAGGCTATGGTGCCCCCTCTCCCTATGGTGCACCCTCTCCTTATGGCGCTCCTTCTCCTTATGGAGCCCCCGGTCAATATGGGGCTCCCGCTGATGGTGATCGCGGCAACAACCCCTACGGCCAAGGCGAGAAGAAGAAGAGCGGCAGCTCTGGAATGCTTCTCGGTGCCGCAGGTGGTCTCGCCATTGGTGCTGTTGGTGGTGCCCTAATCGCCAACGAGCTCAACGACAGTGACAGTGATCATGAGCACTCTGCCGCCGCCGCCGCTGCTGCCCCTGCTGCTGCTCCCGCCCCCCAGGTTGTCAACAACTACTACGGAGCTCCTCCCGAGGATCCCTATGCCGCCGACCCTTACGCGCAAGACGGCCCTCCTGGGGTTCTTCCTCCTACCGATGCTGACGGCGACTCTGTCTCATCCAGCGACCGAGAAGATGTTCAAGAGGCCCGTGAAGAGTACGAAGAAGCTCTGGCTGCTGCTAATGACTCAGATGCCAGCAGTAGTGATCACGAGAGACTCGAGGAGGCTCGTGAGGAGTACGAAGAAGCCTACGAGGAGGTGTATGAGGACGACTAAATGGTGCAAAACGAGCTATGAATAACGACATGTTTACGTCTAACTGTAACAGGATTGCTTTAGAGCCATAAGGGCAAGGAAGAAGGTTGATGGATTTGTCTCACTTGTTGATACCTTAGTACACAGTACAATACCAGAGCACATTTCGTACTGCCTGACATATGGAGCGCATCCTTTTTTGTGAAGTTTTGCCAGCATCATTCCCGCGCATGTGCGTTGAATACCAATGTCTTGCATTTCTCAGGCATATGCACGGGCTGTTGTTGGACCACGTTAGAGATGCAGGAATTACAGGCTATTACTGTAAGTAGAAGCCGCCTTCGCTTATCGGCATTGGGCCAAGAACTGCAGACCCTCCATTGCAGGGTTTTTTTGCTGTGTAACGGTAACCCATAGTCACTCGACCTGCAACCAAACCACGGTACTTTAACATCAGGTATGCAATTATTTTATAGTATATGCGCCTTGAGGGGGGCCTCATATGTTGTAGGACATGTTCCAGTCTCAACAGCAAGTATTTTGAGTCTACGTGCAATGCAGAACAACAGTTGAAAGAACGACAAAGAGCGAACTTCCGAGGTCAAGGATGGATGAGTTGTCCGTCTCCACGCTTGGCATTACACGATAATGGCGGAGCGTACATTGCACAGCCCCCTCGACAGATTCTTGGCAACCAAAAAAGTATTATACGATTCTGAGTTGTTTTTTCCTCAGCGGGCGCTCGCTGGACGTCGTTCAAATTCTCACCATGTTGTAATGCAACGGTGAGGAGATCACTCGGCACAGATATTGCCGGCTTGACAAGCTTGTTGCGGTCAAGCTTTTGTAATCTTGGAAAATAAGCATTCGTTGGAAAGCTTGTCGTTTTTGCTTATTTTTTTGGGTTGGAGGTTTACAAGGGCTACGAAGTGGTGAGCTTGGCATTGATGCTGTGTTGTCTTGTGAGATGAGGGTCTACAGACTGGGGATATCATACGGATGATGGCCAAGACGGCGTAGGTAATAGGATTGAGTTAGACTTGATTCGTTAACGGAATAATAGCAATCTTTGCTTGCTCTTGATAAGTCTCTCCATCTCAAGTCCTCTTGTAGATGATCAGGCACATGTTGACTCAAGTTCTGTCACCATGTTGAGCATTTGAGTATGGCCATCAAAAACAATCGTTCAGTCTCATTTCTCAATCATAGGATATAAACCTTGAAGCCTAGTAATGCTGATTCTCAAAACAGGTCTCATCCAATCCCGAGCATTACTCATTCGATCCATCGTGCAGTCCTCCGGGTATCACAAACATCCTTCATCGAGCCCTTCTATACAGCCCTTTCCGTCATGATGAGGGAACAAGGGCTTACTTCTCGTTGTTCTTCTCGTCCATGCAGATGCACAATGCTGCCATGAGAGCCATATCGACACCGGGCGCAACTATGAGAGCATATGTCTGTTGGCCAAATAGCACATCGCGACCGCTGAGAAGTTTGCGATCGATACGTGCGACCACGGTGTTTGTGGACTTGTCAAAGATGTCGGCGGCATAGTCGAACCAACTACCCTTCATCTCGAGAACCTCTGCTGTGCCATCAATCGACTTGAATGTGGCTGTAGCCTTGGAACCGAGGACTAAAATAAATGTCAGAGAGAAAGAGCATGACTATCACGGGGAAAACGCACGCTGGAAGCTGCTCTTTACTTCCATGAGTTTAAGACCTCGAGGATCTTCCACAACATACGTGGTGTGGATATGAAAGTGCTCTTTGACGATGGAAAAGATATGGTTGCCGTTCATGTCGTAGACCTTCTTGCGCCCAGAGATGCTCATCACCTTACCCTCCACCTTAAGGATAGGTTGGCCATTGGCAAGCTTAATATCGAAGTTATCGCCACTGAGAGACATAACCTTTTCTCTGAGGACAAGAGTCTCAGTCTGATTGGCGATGAAGCTCGGGAAGATGCCGACCTGATGCGGCGCGGTTTGAAGCTGAGGGAGTGTCATTGTTGCTGTTGAGATAACGTTGATGGATCGAGATGATGTTAAGTTATAGTCAAAAGGAGGGAAAGATGGAGAGTGGTATGACGCAGAGATAAGTTGGGTGTTTCATTGAAGGATCGCCAAAGGCAAAGGGTATTTATAAAAGTTGTACCAGCGACAAATGTCACATGGAAGTGCCTTGAGCTGAGACAGAGATGAAGGCGCTACAATCAATGGTGGTAGCACCTTGCCTTGCGCTTGCCAAGGGCTGATCACCGCTAAAGGGAACTGTCCTGGAGCAAGGCATAATCTGGCGAATAGCGCCTCAGATGAATGAATGTGGCAGTGAAGGGTGCCCATAAGGCTGATTAGACCTTTGCATGCATCTTCAATCTATATATTTTCACTGAGAATGACATTCAAGAGAAGTCTCTTTTCAACATGGATTCTATCATTAAAAATTGTTATTCAAGGGTAATGCATCCAATCTCCGTTCTCAACTGACGGCCCCCAACGGTACCTACGTCATGAGGTTGGCAATTCATTGAAGGATACTGATATATATTCCGTGGATAAACGGAAATGGAATTGATCACGGGAGGAACTCGTGAGACAAGCATCTAATTCGTCAATCCGCCCCTACGGAACCTTTCCAGTCGCTATCGGCATCCAATGTTAGTGTCACAATGCTTGGCTAAAAATACTCCGACTGACATGAAGATCAGTGGGTTTTGCGGCTGTGCTTCGATCGCCAGAAGCACATTCATTGTCAATCATGAACCCTTCTCAATCATAGCAAAGGTGTCAGGGGTGTGCAGCTACTTCATATAACGGGAGGCAGCCAGATCACGATACATTTCATCAAGGTAATGAACCCTTCATACAATGACCCAGCTCAAGCAACTAGAGGCCGCCAATCGTCAACCCGCGAAGTGTCTGGACATAGCACCACCAGACGCATGAAACAATCACGTGATTAATTCAACAGTCTTAAGGACAAACTCGGTCTGGTGGTCTAGTGGTATGATTCTCGCTTAGGGAAAACCCTATAGCATAGCTTGCGAGAGGTCCCGGGTTCAATCCCCGGCCAGACCCTTTTCTTTTGCTCTCTCTGCTCTCCATGTTGTGACTTTGTTCCTTTTTGCTCTGATGCTTGTCTTTGTGTTATCACACCTGAGTTGGGATGAAGTACGCGGCCCCACTTAAGCTACGGGCCAATTAGATTTGCGGGGATGAAGCCTCAATGAAAGCCGTTGTAAACCGTTATCAGTCGGCAGAGTCAACAATGAATATAGCACGAAGGTTCTAAGAAAAGTCACGCTTGCTCACGAAGTTAGAAGAAAATAGAGTCAACCATTGTCTATCCTAATCTACCCATAACTAATACAAGAAATAGATCTCGGGCGCGAGAAAAAAAGTCAAGACACGCAATGGGCGTCATTCAACCCACGATCCATTTAGGATATTTACAAAGCGAACAGGGCGAGGAAGGCAAGGGCGACAGTGGAGACGCCGAGAGAAGCAGCACCGTTGGTGATGGTGCTGGGAGTCTCAGCAGGGGCAGAGCCAGACTCGGAGCCAGAGCCGGAACCAGACTCAGAACCGGAGCCAGAGCTGGATCCAGAACCCTCGGAACCAGAACCAGAGCCAGAGCCTGAGTCACTACCGGAGCTGGATCCAGAGGTAGGCTTAGAACCAGAGCCAGTAGCGGTGGCAGTGCCAGTAGCTTCCTCATCATCATCGTCAGAGCCGCTAGTAGCAGAAGCAGTAGAGGTGATGAAGGTAGCGGTAGAGTTAGAACCGTGGGTAGGCTTGGAAGCACCAGACTCGGTCTTGGTCTTGGAGTGGACGGCAGAGCTGGAGGTCTCCTCATCATCGTCAACCTTGTCGCAAGAGAGATCGAAGAGAGGAGTGGTGGAGAGGTTATCAGTGATGGCGAACTTCATCTTGTTGTCGGGGTTGGAGTCGCGGAGAGTGTACCAGAAGGTGGGGGTCTTGTTGAAGAGGTACTTGCAGCCAACGTCGCGCCAGTACTTCTGAGCGTTCTTCACACTAGGAACAGCCTCATCCCAGTCGGGACCCTTGTAGGGCCAGCCAGTCTCAGTGACCCAGACAGGCTTGCCACCAGAAGCGGCGATGGTGGCCTCGTACGCCTTGTTGAAGAGCTTGGCAGCGTTGTCGATGCTGTTACCCTTGTCGTTCTCATAGTAGGGGTACTCATCCACACCGATGAAATCGATGGCGTCGAGGACGGCCTTGTTGGTAGCGTTGCCCCAGACGTCCCAGGTGTCGACGTGACCGACAGGGATCTTGCCAATGGGGGTACCCTTGAAAGCCTTCTTGAAGTCGTTGATGAAGTCAACGAGGGCATCGGGCTGAACACCGACACCACCCTTGTTCTTAACACCAGTAACAGAGTTACGGTAGAGATCCTCGCTACCAACGGAGACACCAATGACGAGATCGGTCAGCTTGGAGCCGTACTTGTCGACGGCCTTCTTGAGGGCGCTGATCTCCTTGTCGATGTTGTCTGTGCCGGAAGTCCAGACACCGAGAAGGATCTCGGTCTTGGTGTCGATGGCAGCCTCGAAAGCCTCGATGGGGTCATCCTCGGAGTAAGCCTGGATGTTGGTGTAGAGTCGGACAGCGCTGAAGTCACCGGGAGCGCTCTTCAGGTTCTGAGCAGTCTCGAACTCAGCCTGGAAGTCGGCCTTGAACTTGGCGGCTCGGTTGGCGAGGGTGGCACCAGAGTTGAAACCGAGGTAGTTCTTGGCCTCAACGCCGAGGGCAAGGGCACCAGCAGCGAGGGTGGCGGAAACCTTCATGTTGGCGAATATAGATTATCGATTTTCGGGTAAGTGATCGATATGTGGTATAAGCAGGTTGGTATAACGTCGAGCAAGGTCACACCAGCCGGATGCTAATTCTATTAAAAGAGCGTGAGTATGATTATTCGGAAATGGTAATCAAGAAAGAAGCCGTTCTGGCAGTTAAAAGAGAGTGACGAGGAAGTAAGAATGTCGAATCCAAAAAGAGAATTCCGACAACAAAAAGGAAATGATGAACGGATGAAAAAAAGATGGGAAGTTGATCAAGAATGAGGAAAGGCGCTTTGTTTTGCTCTGGAACGCGGTGAGATTAGGTAGGGGCGGTTGCAGCGGCCCTGGAGCCATCACGTGCCTGACAGGCACTAAGTTCCCGGTTTTTCAGGGGAAATGCTTACGACGCTGGCCCACTAGGTTATGGTTAACGTGCCGTGGGCCGCTAAGAATAGAAGGGCATTTCTTGGAGGTGTGTGCTCATTGGACGTCAACCCCAGCTTCTCCTGTTTCGCACCCAAGGAGTAATTTTGCAATATGCGTGATCGTCGATAAGACAATCGAGATGAATGTTGCTATTCTTGAGAAATGAATATCATAGCTCTTTTTTCGTATTGCGAGATTTGATGTTACTGTATCGTTTATCTGTCAAGCCTCTTCCGCAACTCTCCAGACAGAGTTCCAACGGTGCCCTTTTCTTGAGAATCTGATTTGTAGTGGCGTGGCTTATGCAAGGAACAATGCAACCAATTCTTGAGAACGGATGGAAGCTAAAACAAATTCAGTGCATCAAAGTTTATCCTTGAGCCAATCTCCAATGCACTCAAGATAAATAAACGGGGATTTGATTCCTTGGTAGCCAATCTCTGTATACGAAGCCAAGAAGGGGATTTAATTTGATGTTTGAAGTATATAGAATGCGACCAGCTGTATTCACCGCTTGAAACCCTAACTTTCTTTGTTTCGATGTTTTTGAACTTCAACCTCAGACTCTCTTTGACGCAAGAAGCAATTCTTTGTAGTGGCGAGCGAATTCCTTGGCACTTCAAGCGCTAAATTAGCTGAGGCTGCGGGTGACGATGGTGGGTTTAAACTCCCCCTTGAAGTGGAGAATACGATACATACTTGGGCTTGGCTGGCACGGCTTTGAGGCCGATCGATCCGTTCCTGGAATGGGATGGCTACCTACAGATGATTGATAGGTGAAGTCAACAAAGGCGAAAGAGGCTCAATTGAGTTATCCCTTCAGCATAACAAACACTCACGGTCGGCTATACAGTTTGATCAATATGCGTACCCAAACATTCGCATGTTTATCACGTGTTGTTAAGATTAGGCGCTGATCCAGGATCTAATGTCTCACCAAGACATTCCGCCATGACTTCGGTTGGGCCTTAGTTCAGCATGGTTTCAGCCCGCCTATCTAATGGTTATCATCATCAAGAACAATAATATTGTTGATCAAGCAAAAGGTATCGCTAACTCATGACATGGCTCCATTCACAGATCGTCACGTCACATGAGGCCTCCAACTGCAAACTCAGCACTCAATCTAGTGCTTCTCAGCTTCAGGCTTCTCGTGCGCCATGAAGACCTCATCCTCATTAATCTGGTATTTGGCAGACTTGCGTGCCGGGATACCCTTCTGGAACTGTTCAAATTCGTTAGCTGCGTTCTCGGTCCTCGTATTCAGCTGCTTACCATGTAGTCCATCTCACCAAAGGTACGGTCCTTTGTTTCGAACATACGGAAATAGCCCCAAGTCAGAGTGAGAGTGGCGAGACCTGCCCAGAAGAAGGCCTGTAGCTTGTTAGGGTTCCATTGACGCTCGTATTGATTGGGGTGGACTTACAGTCTTGCCCTTGAGGTTCCATGATCCTGGAGACAACATCTCGGGCTGAATGAGACCTCCGCAAATGATGTTACCAACATAATATGTCGAACGAGCCAGCACAATTGTCTGTGTACGCAGACGAGTAGAACCGATCTCAGCAACGATGGTGTAGATGATGGGACCGACAGACATGGAGTATGCTCCCAACCACACAACGCAGAGGATTGATTGCGCCCAAGCTAAAGACAGAGTCTGCTTGGGCAATGCCAGGAAACCGATAAGCCAGAGGATCACGACAAGGAATGAGAAGCCAGAGAGCCAGATCGTTCGTCGACCGAACTTGTAGATGTAGAACCACGAGATGATGGTGCCAACGAAGGCGATGCCAGTTCCACCAAGAGCAATACCATAAGAGGCAGAGGGACCAATACCAGTCTGTTGGAAGAAGAAGGATCCACTGTAGCAAAGGGCACCGCCGTTGGTAATCTGAGAGAGGAAACCCATGCAAGCGATCTCGGTACGTCGGAGGTTACTACCGCGGAAACAGTCCCAGTAAGAAGTACCAGAACGCTCCTCAATCTCAAGCTTGTTTGTGTGGACCATAAGAGCAACGGCATTCTCGTAATTGATGTTGTGTTCCGGTTCGGACAGTCGCTCTAGGGATACTTTGGCTTTCTCGAGCTGGTTCGTTCGGACAAGATGCCAGGGCGACTCGGGGGCAAGATACGCTGCGATGGCGAGAGGAATAGGCCATACCCATTGGATCGCAAAGGGAATTCGGTAGCTCCATGGGGTAGGGTTGTCAACAAGACCCTTGAGTACACCAGCTGAGATGAACTGTCCAATGCACCAGCACAGATTGACATAGGCAGTGAGATATCCTCGAATAGCAAGAGGAGTGACCTCAGCAGCGTAGGCGGGACCAGTTGTAGCAAAGATTCCCCAGGGGATATTGCAGAGGAATTGACCGACGAGAAGGACCTCGATATTGGGAGCGAAGAAGACGACGAAGATGAAGGCAGAGAGCCAGAAGAGACCGCTGATGAGAACCTTGCGGTGTCCCCATCGCGAAGTAGCCCAACCGTTTAGAAGAGCGCCGATGATGTTGGCGAGGGCACCGAGACAGTTGAAGCGCTGCTGCCAATTGGCCGAGATCTGATGTCCATTCTCCTTATCGAGATATTCGCCGTACTTCTCTCGGAATCGTGGGTAGCCGTAGAAGGAACTAAGGAGGGTAACATCGTAGCCTTCCATGATGACAGTAGTCGAGATGACTGACAATGTCCCGTTAGCTATCTCAGCGACAACGAACTAAGGGTGAGAGCCTACGGATGGACCAAAAGGCAGCCCGCTTATAAGTCTTGAAGCCCTGCCAAACGCTATAGCTATGCTCATCAGCCGTAGCTTCAAGAGCTTCATTGGCGAGGGCTTTGTCGTGAAGGTCTACATTCTTGAGATGGTCAAGACCAGCATCGGTGCTCTCAATATGGGGCTGAATCTCCCCGGTCTGCTTTTCGGCAACCATGATGATCAGATTTGTCGCTTACCAGCAGCAGACTAATTGCAAAGAGGTTTGAGAGCTCATGATGCCTTTCACCGGACATGAGCATGTTATATCGTTCATCCAGGTTCTCCTCATGCAGAGATGATCCTCGAGGCCGGGAACCGGTTCACATCGCCGTAGAAATAGGATCGACGGCCCGTGTTAGTGAAGCTATCTCGTAGTTGATCTTCCCCGCCATTGGTGGAAGATCCTGCGGGGGAGATGTTGGTGATGGGGATGGAGTGGTCACCATCGATCGTAAGTGGACCGGATAAATGACTTGACCACTAAGATGCCAGTCTCCTCCCCAGCTTCTTCTTCCTACAGAGGTGGGGAATCTGGGGTAGCTTCTGGGGGATGGTGGTGATCATCAGATGTCTTGGTCTAGAACCTTGTTTCTCTCTACGTCGGCCGACGTTTTTAGACAGGAATATACCAAAAACGCAAGCCAGAACGTCACTTCTGTCATTTATTATGGTCAATCCGGCTAAATACGACTCAAGCAATCCTTCAGAAACAGTTTGAAGCTTCTGCATCACAAGATGGCTGACACCCAGGAACAGCTCTTCCTCGGCTGCTACTGTACCACACCTGGACGATCACAAGCATCGCGTGATTCGTGAAGAAATTCTCAATGCTACGACACCCACTTATATGTGCCTATATGCGATTCGTCTTGTCTTAAGCTTGACCTATATGCCTTCAATTAAGGTACCACGCTCATGAGGCTTATCTTCTGGAAGCGATCCAAATTTGACAATCCTCCCCCAAATGCAATTGGGGGTTTGTCGTAGTCTTATTCTTTTGCTCTCTTCTCCTCTACTTTCGGCCGCCCGCAAGTAAGCAGCCACTTTTACCTCCTCATCGATGGTTCACCATCTCTTTTGTCTCCTCATTTAACCATTTACACGGTTAGAACCGCCTAAATCCGTCTCTTAGCAGTCGCAAGTTCCCCACGCTTTGAGGCACAAGGATGAGGTGGTTGGGTTACACCCATTCACTCAATGCACGACTGCGGCACTCACCAACTCAGGCTAATTTGGCTTGGCAAATCTATCTTCAGGCCGAGCAAATCAGAAGTTCTTTACACTAAGAATGCTCAACACAGACTCAGAGATGCAACTCGGTCGATCTTGACCCGAGACTGTGGAACCAAAGTTTGAAGGCAGCCATCGAACCATGCTTAACTGGCCATTATTTAAGGAAATAGACATCAGGTGAACTGTCACCCTGCAGTAGCCTCTTGATTTGTTTCATGCATTCTGCTTTTTTGAGGGGTTTGATCGGTTGACGGGTTACATTGCCGGCGGATCATTCTGCAAGTTTCCGAATAAGCTCGAGCCTCTACAGACAGACGTTGTCCCCCTCATGCCCATAGTTCCTGGCCTTTGGCTACACTGAAACGGAATGATAAATAACCTTTATATCACTTCCCAAACTCCTCAATCGGAAAAGAACCTAGTTGAGACTGATAACCTCAACATTTCGAACTTGAAAAGTCGTCGCTGTGACGCAGGAATCAATACACGCAGAGACATATTCAAACTGACGGGAAACTTACGTGTTGTGGGACCAGGTGATCCAGAAGATCCTTCAGTCTGATAGTTGACGATCCTATGTGATCATTAGCATAAACAAACCATATAATGTCATGAATAAAGACTTACAGACGTAGACCTGCTCCAATATAGTCGCGTCCATATTGTGTAGTCTGCTCAACACCATCGAGGAAGAACTTGACTCTCACATCGTGACCATTCTCATCACGCAATTCAGCACGAACGGAATGCCACTCCTCAGGATTAGGATAGTCCCTATCTAGCGCGGTAACCTCATCAGAAGTATTGAATGTGTTGAAAGAAATCTTTCCAGAACCTTTCCATTCGGCAATATCAATTTCAGGAGGCCATCCACTCGCAGCGTTGAGCCAGAAAGCAGGCCACGTTCCTCTGTCAACCGGAGCAATGAACTCGGCGCTGATATCATACCCTCCACCGGGAGAAACAGTGAATGTTGATTTAGCGTGAATTGCCCCAGAAAGATAGTGAATGGGGTCTTCTTGGTCATCTCGCGGCTCGGCAGTTAGAGTGAGAACGCCGTCAGTGACGGAGACGTGCTCTTCGTCCATTCGGGCGCCGCCATTGTGTGTAGGACCCCAAGGATACAGGTAATTCCAGTATGTTTCGAGAGAGTTGAACGAGTCTGAAGGAATTTCTGTCGTTGCGCGTCGTTCAATTGGTGGTCGCAGAGCAGAACATGATGCTCCAACGCATTGGAGCGCAAGGAAAAGATCTTTAAACTGCATACTCTCAACGGTTGAGTACAGAAATGTTCAGAATTGGAGGAACCGAGGTTGAGGACGTATTTAAATACTGGGTGAGCTGCTATGCAATTATTTTAATGTCCGTGAAACAGGAGTAATGGAACCCCGCCGGGAATCCCGGGATGTTGAAACAAGAACCTGCATTGAAGATCACCGCGAAACGAAACGCATGGATAAACATTAAACGCACCAACAAGATGTCTTCATATGGCACCAGACTCAATATGATGATTCAATTATACAGGAAAGCCTGTCAGGATCCAGAGGTGTGCTTAATTCCACCGAAAGACAACCCATGAAAGAAAAAGACTGAACACCTTCCCATATCAACCAAAATCAGGAGTATAGCTAGGCTGTGAACGATTTTCGAATAATTACAGGCATATTATCATAACGGAAGCTTGAGTGTATTATCGTGAGGGTGGCATTGATATCACAACTGAATAATTATTTTCATAAGACTATGCCAAAGCTGCGGCTTGGAGTGTATAAATCGTTTGTGAAATAAAGAGTTCTTGTGAATTTTCACGGCCTATAAAACCAGAAGGGACTGTAATCAAACAAGGGAGTTCACATAGTTCTCCAAGTTTGCATACCCATTGGATGCAACCTTCATACCATCCGAAGCATCATTGGGATTAAGACCATTCTTCGTTTCCCACTCATCAGGGATACCATCACCATCTGAATCCTTGAGGGCAGCACCGTTTGCAATCTCACCAACGCCACCAAATTCCTTCTCATCAGATATCAATCCGCCCTTGGTTCCATAAGATTTGACCTGGTTGATAAGGGCAGTATCGACACTGTCCCTATGCAGCGAGTTCCCAACACCTTTGAGGACGAATTCGACGGCTGCTTGGGGTGAGAGAGCATCAGGAGCTGGATAGTTGTATGGAGTTTTGACAAAATCTATGTCCGAGTAGCAACTGGTTTTCTCGCAAAGAGCAGCGCCATCAAGCTTGCCGTTGCGGTTGGAGTCGTAGAAGTTGTCCTTGACATCTGCGAGATATAGTCAGCAACATAATCTTCTGAGAGGAAAAATGGCTTACAAGCGTGGAAGTAACTGTTTCCTCGGGTAAAGGCTGTAACGGTAGTATCCGGACCAGAGATGAAATAGTTGTTGATGATGTTAGCATAGCTGTCAGCTTGACTGTCTCCAGCAATGTAACCGCCACCACCTCCCCAGTTATAGACGACCTGTACGACAGTAAGAAAATCGTCCAGCAACATACCAAATTTACTCACGTTGTTCTGAAAGTCGTTAACACCCTTGACCTTGGGGTTGCGAGTCTTGTTATCAATATACAGATTGCGAAACAAGCTAACTCCGCCATCTGTCTGCATCAAGCCACCACAAGAGTGCGAAACAAGACCCTGAGCAATGATAGTGTTCTGGATGGTAACATTCGTGACGTCTCCATTGATAGAAAAAGTCTCATCACGGCCCCACGAGACGCTGACGTGGTCGAAGATGATGTTTTTGCCGTCTGCGATACCGATGGCATCTTTGCCTGATGTTCCGCCTTTGCCCATACGGATGGTGATGTATCGCACGATAGAGTCATTGGCGTTGGAGAGAGACCAGCCATTGCCGTAGACGACGATTCCCTGGTACTACTTTAGTTAGTGAAATAGGCAGTAACATTGAGACTTACACCACCAGGAGCAGTTTGGCCGGCGATATAGATGTTCTTAGACACGACGATACGTTCAGAGATCTTGATAACTCCGCCAACGTCAAACACAACAATTCTGTTGGGCTTCGATACCGCGTCTCGAAGCGAGCCCTTTCCAGAGTCACTGTTCGGTTTCGTTAGACACTTCATATAAATAGGAAAAGGAAAAGAGACATCAGCTTACTTGAGGTTTGTCACTTTGTATACTTCACCTTGACGACCACCAACTGCAAACCTACCAAAGCCCTCAGCTCCAGGAAATGCAAGTTGAGCTGCTTGCGCCACCGAACTGGCCGTCAAAGCGAGTAGCAAGGTAAACTTCATTTTGCTTGAGTACAAAAATATTAAGGTGACGTGCTTCAAGTGTACGGGCAAGACGGGGTCTCTCATCATTTATGTACAACAACCCCTAGTAGAACTTGCAAGGGGTTTCAAATATCCTCCAATGACAGCATTCGAGTCACGAACAGGGAGCCGAATTGCAGTGATGCAGCGATTGGTGGAACCATTTAACAACTATTGTTGCAAATCCATGCCTGTTTTGGCGGACTGCACTTTTGGACGAATATACATGTTAGATTTGTATCACACCGTCAAGGTGAGTTCCGAAACTTGAAAATGTTAGTTTATACTAAGATAGAGATGTCCTCATCTCGAATGTTGAGTGTGGCAAAAGCTGCTACCTATCTCATGCATGGTAACTCAATTGTTGTTCTCCCCCCTTGCATAGGTAGCCAAGACACATAACAGCCTTGAACGTCAAGAAGCAGCGCTTAGTGTTGGTTAGAACCGTCAAAGTTAAGCACTAATGAAAGAATGTTATTGTGGATGTGAAATTGTCAGGTCCTATACCATGATACTCTTTGATATCAACAGCCTTAGCGGCGGTTCATGTATTTATACCCCACGAGATTCATTGGAATAAGGGTAAGTTTCAGATTAATGCTGGACAACCACAAGGTTAGAAAGAAAGAAAGAAAGAAAGAAAGAAAGAAAGAAAGAAAGAAAAGTTGGAACGCTGTATTTTATGAAGCTTCCCCTATACTAAGTATAGACATAACAAGTTGACTATCATACCATGGATCTCTCCCATAACCCTCATTCATCCAAGCGCTTTTTCCTTTGATGTGATAGACTGTTTGAACTAGCGCTGGTATACGATACGTGTATTGCCCCTACCGACCTCACAGCGCAAAACCTGCTTCAAGTTGTTTAAAAATTGTGTTCTAACCGGAGCATGGAGTAATTCCTCCCGGCGGTAGAACAGGCAATCCGCGATCAGAGTATGGGTGAATACGAGCTGTCGCCAACTGTGGCTCTGTAATTGCCCTGAACCAGAGATTGAGAGGGATTACACTCTCTTCGGGGAGGAGAACACTTTGTTCAAGCTTCAGACTCATCATGATCAGAGTCCATATCGCCAAATTAGCTGTCAATGTGTCCTCCCCCTCTGTGTCGCATGGAATAGCCTTCTAGTACACTCCCATACCCCCAACTTTCGTCTTAAAGAACTGCAGGACGACAATATCTTTATCCCCCAAGATGAACGCAAAAGAAGTATTGGTCTTTTTTGCACAGGTAGCCAATTGCTCGACAGGACCAAGCTTGGGTGGTTTGTCAAGATCCGCGGTGGCGAGGAAGCCTGACTCCCATGTGCATGAGGGTACGGCGAGGCTAGTGGCGAGAAAGGGGTGCCAGTGGTCTTCAAAGGTCTTATTTGTAATGTCGTCATATAGAACTGTGTTGCGGTCGTAGAAGACGTAAATGGGGTGGTATGTGCCGCCGAAATCCAAACTCTGAGCGTGTTTAGGGACTTCCTGACGCAGGTGCCTCACATCAGAGCATGCCAGATTCGTAATTGTGCCGAATCTCGCACAGAGGGCGTTCTTGCCTACTTCGAGGGGGAAACGAATTGCGACGAGTAATGACTTGCAACATTTTTTCCCCATCGTGTCATGATGCTCACAGTTGAATTCCGGCACCTCATCCGATGGGTTGTGGTGAATAGTCTTTCCTAGAACATCATTGTAGGCATTCACGATGTTGGAGTATGTGAATTCGGACCATGGTTGAATCTTGGAGATGTCCATCGGGGTTCTTTCGAAGGCATTGTCAGGCAAGTGTTCGAAATTCGGGGAGACGTTGACGACGGGTCCTCTCTTCCCCAGGAAGGAGCCAATTTGTGGATGGTCCAGCTGTAGGCTCATGTTGGGTTTCAGAAGCCGAATGCTCTGGTTTATGACGAGAGAAAACAATTAGAAATGAATGGATGATCCTTGAAAGAATTCAATGTGAATCTGATGATTGTGAAGCTGATGATTGTGAAGCTGATGATAGTTTTCTTGGAGTGATGATGATGAAGAGAAGAGACGACAAGAGAAGAAAGGACCAAATCACCTTGAGTGCCTACCTCCCTGATGCCCACAAAACGCCGGGCACCTTTCTTCTCAAGTTTCATATACCTAAAAAGGAACACTGCAATCCGCTGACCCTGACTTCCTAGAATACGCAGTGGCCTTCTTTCAAGCAGGCAAGATTTTGAACAACCACCAAGGCTTGAGCCTTTTGATTATAGGTACCTCAGGTAATTTGAGAAGTTTGCAATAATTGCACTCATCCGTGAAGGTATCTTGGACCTGACGGAGTTTTGTGGCATGAATTTAGGAGAACCACTCTGTTGGACATAGTCTGTGTTGGTAGCTTCTAGTTAGGTATTTATTAGCTTGAAATTGCTTGTATATTTGTATATACAAACACTCATGATCAGGCTTTGGTATGCCAATAAGGTAAACCTGTCAAGATGACGCTTCTCAACTTGTATCGATACGGACTGCTTCGTATCTTCCGAGCTCTTATCAAACCCCGCGTCGGGATTACTTGCCAACTCTATTTGCACCACCTGCCACATGACCATGGCACTATCCACAAACCCCTCAATAAACCTTCGTATTTCTGCCAACTCCTCTATATCTGCGCTTGTTCTCGTTAATATCACAAGAAAAGATCATGGGCATTATCTTGGTTACTGCTCTGGGCTTGCTACCCGTTTGGCTGATATACAGATACATCATCTATCCCGTCCTTTTCTCCGCGCTATCTCGCATACCCGCACCGCACTGGACATGCCATATCAGCCCTCTTTGGATATTATCAGCAAGGAAGTGGAGACGAGAGAATACATCACTGTATCGTGCACACCAAAGGCTTGGTCCAGTGGTTAGAATTGGTCCAAATGAAGTCAGCGTCGACGGTTTAGAAGGCATGCGAACCATATACCAAGGGGGGTTTGAGAAAGGTCACTGGTACAGCGTCTTTGATAATTATGGGTAAGAATGTCAACTTATGGTACTGAACTATTGGCAATGGAGCTAACATGGCTGCAGAGTTCCGAATATGTTTGCCACTGGCCATTCAAAGCCACATTCGTTAAGAAAGAGGATGATTTCCAACGTCTACTCCAAATCGTACATACAATCGTCTCAAGCGAGCAAATCGCAAATGGCCGAGATACTCTTCAGCCGCCTTTTGCCCGCACTTGAAGGCTCTCTTGCAGCTCCCAGCAAGTCGATATCTACAGATTACAATGATGTTGAAGTATTCAGCCTTTTTCTAGCAACGGCCATGGATCTCATCACTGCCTACATATTTGGTCTCCCTAACGCTACAAACTTTATCGCCGACGAGCCGTATCGCCGTAGCTGGCAGGATATGTATCTTGCGCGAGCTAATTATCCTTTCTGGACGCAGGAAGTTCCAAGATTGACAAACTTTTGCAAAATATGGATTCCTTGGCTTAAGCTTTATCCAGAGTGGGTTGACAAGTCCAACAAGGAACTCTCGGATTGGAACTGGAAACTTTGCGAGAAAGTCAAGGAGACGTCCAAGGAAAAGATACATCCCAGTAAGAGTCAAGACATTCGAGGTTCGGACGAGCCAGTAGTCTACAACTCACTGCTTGCTGGGATAGATCGCGACTTCAAGACCAATGGAGAAGAGAGCATTCTTTACAGCACAAGTATTCTTCAACGCGATCGGGCCATTGCGTCTGAACTTATGGATAATTCTCTGGCTGGACAGGAGACTGCTGGAATTGCCTTAACTTATGCAACATGGCATATTTCAAAGTCTCCAAGCCTTCAACGACGACTTCGTGCTGAGGTCCAGTCCCTCGAACCATCTTTGAAAATTGACCCGAAAGCTGCATCTGGTATCATGAGTACGTCGGCTTTGCCAGACCCTAAGGAAGTTGATTCTCAACCACTCTTACACGCTATTGTAACGGAGACACTGCGTCTTCATGCACCCATTCCTGGACCGCAACCACGCCAGACACCTAGTAATGGATGTAGTATAGGGGGATACTATATCCCTGGCGATGTGAGAATTGCATCACTGGCGTATACACTCCACCGGGACAAGGAAACATTCATAGAACCTGAGGAGTGGAAACCAGAGCGTTGGATGCAAGAGAAACCTGGAAAATCGTCAGAGGATAAGGCGAAGCATCGCGAGATGCAGAGACTTTTCTGGGCGTTTGGAAGTGGTGGACGGATGTGTGTCGGCTCCAACTTTGCCATGAATGAGATGAAGTTTATTTTGGCATTCATCTATGCTAACTTTGAGACGTCAATTGTTGATGATGATGGCATTGAGCAGGAAGATGCTTATACGGCGAGACCAATTGGCGAGAAGCTGGTCATCAGATTTACTCCTTTGAAGACGTGAGACGGAAGACGAATTTGGACAATCATTTATTTCGTTATATATAAACTTTTACCAATCTATACCTTTTACCTTTTCTTTTCAATACCTCATCCCACGCTAAGCTCGATCAAACAGATACAAATCACTTTTAGCCTGGCACCCCAAAAGTAGATATCGCCACCAATACCTTGTATGGTGACGAAATATCAGCTTCCAGAGATGTCCACCCCTTACAAAACATTCACATATCGCCACAGAAAGTTCATACCGCTCACCAAGCCCGTCAAGCCAGTGTACAGAATCAGAATACCATATCCACTTCCATAACCTCCAATAACTTTTCCATGCCATGGTTGACCTCGAATAAGAGAACCACTCAATGGTCCAGAAATGATGTTGCCAACTCCTCTACCCACGCAAAGGTGTCCATGCACCATCACGGGGTCAACGTGCTCGTTCTCGTCTTGAAATTTCTGCGTCACTTCTCTCATAATCCCTGGCCAGATTGAGGCCCAAGATCCCGCGAAGAGACCATACATGACGCAAAAGACGTAGAGAACAGGAAGAGATGCTGTAAGTCCCCAGACTAACAAGACAGAAATGCCCACCCCCACGGCTGATATGAGCATGCATGTCGTAACTGCAAGTTTGTCGCTAAGGGATCCCATGACCATCAGACCGATTGTCGTAGCAACATTGACCAAAATAACTGTCAGAGCTGAGAGGATAGTTGAGGTACCAAAGGTCGTTCGAGCATAAGTGGGCAGGTAGATCGTAGGGAGAAAGTAGCCTGTTGCTTCAACGACATTGACAAGTTGATGCAGAAGAAACACTCTTGAAGTGACGAAGCGCATATTTAGAGGTTTCCTATGAATAGTGGCAGAAAGTGGCAGTCTAGGCTTGATGAAATATGCAATAGGAGCCGCGGTTCCAAAAAGGATACCAGAGCATATTCTGACAGTTGTTTGAAAGCCATAGTTCTTGAGGAGAGTTTCAAGAATCAGAGGAAGTACAGCACCTCCAGCTCCAGCAGCGCTCCAAACAATGCCATAAGCAAAGCCCTTACGACGAACAAACCACTCGTCGATATAGAGAGTACAAGGACAATAAGCGAAACAGCCGCCGATTCCAAAAAGTACCCCTTGCGTTGCTATTAGCTGAGGGACGGTTGTGCAAAAGGAACTCATGACCATGGCTAGGGATGTTACGAAGAGCCCTGCATATGTGAACCAGCGGGCTTGACGAGGGTAGAAGCGGCATATAATGACCACGAATGGTGCTCCAAGATACAGCATGCCCTGCCACATGTTAGAGTTGGGAAGGGTAACATTTGCAAGTATCTTACAGTTGTTGTGGTTCCAATAGCAGCGATACTGTTTGAACCCGCGAAAGGCTCATGGTGACTGTAGTATTCTTGAAAGACGCCAAATGAGAACCCGAAGCCTGGTTCGTTTGTTAATCCGTGTTCATAAACACCAAAGATGAGAAGAGATTACCAAAAGTCACTGCTTCGACGACCCAACAAGCTGCTAAGAATAGATATGCCTTTCTCCCGCCATCAACAGGAGGCAATGAGAACTCGGCATCAGCGGCTCGAGACTCAAAGCGTCGATCGAAGTTCTGTAATTGGACTGCATCATCTGACACATTCCCATTGGGAGTAACGAGTTCAATTGAGGTCTGTGACATTGAACAGTATATTTCCTTTATGTCGATTTTGCGGTGAGATGAAGGGAACCAAAAGCAACAGCTGGAGAGAGTATTCGATATTTATACGACAACTAACAAAGTGCGCCTTCTAGTGAACGCTACGCTGCGCCTTTTGAGCCTTGATAGTGTTTATTGAATTATCTTCATTCGTTCTCTGTTGTTACTGTTCTTGTAGGGCGCAGAATGTATGCGACATCGGCTGTAGGAAAAGATGGCTGACATCAAATGATACATCGGCTGCATTATCCGGTGGTGGTTCACAATCCGAGTCACATGGATAAGCAAAATACGACCATTCCAAAGTTTGAGCTAATGCAATGGGCTTGGACTACTATTCTATAGGAAGGCGTTAACGTAATATTCTTATAAAATAGTCAAATGCGATGGTCAAATAGTTTCCAGCTTGATAACGACTACAAGATTCTACAACCAATTGCGGCTTTGATTAATCATATACTTTGGTCTCGGAAGTCGAAGCCTTGCTCTAATTTTGGAGGGGCCCAAATTGATATTCCTAGAATGAAGCACCATATTCAATTTCATCTGGAGCAGTACGTTATTATCTGTTCTATATAAATGAAATTGAAAACATTGCAGCTACTAGAATTCTATAAAATTATCCATATAGTTCACCAGCGCTGGAAGCAAACCACAAAATCACCTAAGGCACTTGGTTATTCAAACTCGGCTTTGAACTAGTACTCAACACCGAAAACCGAGCCAACCTCAAGCATACCCTTGCTGTTGCTGCGGGTGCTGCTGCTGCCCAACCAAAGCTGAACTACTCTCCATTCTATAACTCTCGTAGACCTTGCTTTGATTCTTCTGTCCCTTTCTAAGCCCCAAGTAAGGGAAGAAGAAGCAGGGATGGAGAATGGTTACAGCGCCGATAGAAATCAACATCATTGTGGCGTCGAACACGATGAATAGTGTTTCGTTTCGGAGAACATCAACACCAATATCTGGGACAGTTTCTGCGATACTAGATGCGAGTCAGCGTAGTGTAAGGAGAAGAGTGTCGATAGAATCTTACCGGTAGGCACATCGGATGATGATGCAGGTATACGCTATACCAAGCGCGTAGACAAACCACTTGACTCTTTTTGCCTCCTTTAGCGTAGCCTCCTCTCGAGCAACAGGAACTCTCCCACGAGTTGGCATGCCAGTTGTGTACATGTCAGTCGTATTTCCCATCAATGGGTCTCGTCGTTTCATTGCCTGCTTTCGGCGTCGGGCATAGACAAGCATCAAGCCACCGCAGCACAACATGTTGGCAACTTGAAATGCAACACCGCCAATGACGAGAGCCTCTCCAAGTTTCTGTGTCGTCTCAGATCCTTTGCCCATACTTTGCATAGCTGTGAGACCACCGCCAATAATTTGGATGAAAATCGAGATAAAATCGGTACCGACGAAGACGAGAGGATATAGCCTGGGCTTGAGAAGAGACCATTTTGCTCCGTACCAAACAACGAGATGCTTGAACGTCACTGATATAGCAGCAGCAACGAGAGTAGGAGCCAATAATAGTGTAAGATACTGCACAATAAAGACATTCTGTTGCCATGGATTTCTTCCCAGCCCGAAGCGTCCAACATGGCCCGCTACTTCAAAGACTGTTCCGATGCCCAGCCATATCATGTACGACCATGTTTTAGCCCGGAACCCCTGAAATATCTGTGCGAGGAAGAGGAGTGCAAAAGCGATCGCGAAGAATCCTGAAGCTGGTTCAGAGAGATAGTCTTGGTAGATGGTGTATTTGACAGGGCAACGATCCGAGACTTTATGGCAGTCGTCGTAGTTCGGTGTCCATGTTTCGTTTTTATCACCCATTGTTGCGTAGATGTCAGATCAAGTCTTTGTGAGTAGTGAGAGATGGGAGAGGATATTCAGAATCGGGAGACGGGCTGCTTATATACAAGTAAGACGACATCAAGACACTCATTAAACATAGCTCTCCGTAATCAATAGGATTGCGTGACAACCCATCCGCGCGAACATGGCCACTTAGGCATTCTTCTCCCAGCCACTCCGTCGCAGCTCGCAGATACACCCGAATTCGTTTAGATATCAGGGACTTCGAGATAACCGACTGGCAAGCACCTATCAAATTAACGTTCCACGAGCATGAGCCCCATCTTGCCGTCAGCTTCGGGGGAAATAATGCGCTGAGATTTGCATAAACAGAAGCATAAGCGCTTAGTGGGAGGATGTTTGGAATTTCAGCCTTAAGCACAGCCTCTTACATCCATACAGAGCTGAGTTGTCGTACATCCTTGTAGCGCCGTATAATCCCTTTTTGGGTAATAATACGAGCTTTAGGTGATATTCAAATTAGATGGTTCAAAATGCGATCGATTTCACGAGCACCTTAAAATCATGAACATCTTGAATTTTCATACTTGGAATGGCAGATATATCATACTAATTTCAACCTCTGAAGTCTGAACGGCACGAACCACAGCCAAAATCACACAGTGACCTGAACATTTCATTTCTCTCTTCTACATTCCCTCAGGATAATCCTTTAAATTTGTCTTATAGAATGTCAAACCGTAGTTGTGGATCTATTCAAGTAGCTACCACGAGAAACGTAGTCCCTCAAACAAACTCTAGTCTCGAATATCTTCGATTCGCTAATGATCAAATACTCAAAGATTCCTGGCACTCAACCCCAAATAAGGTCGTTACGCGAGCAGTTGCTTGGACCTTTTATCCAAGACACGGCATGATTGAACCCCAGGCACCGCCAATTTTCAGTGGCAGTGCAGAGGAATTAGTGACGAGAGCCAAGGCCGAAAGATGGAGTTTCAACCCTTGGCCTAGCGTCATGTTGATCAACATCCCCTGGCCAGCCAAGACCAAGACCACAGCCATAAAACATGAGATTACGCGGCGACGCCCAAAAAAACACCTGATCCTTCTCATCTGCAGCTTACCTACACATAATATTACTCCAGCCATGTCGAGTCCAATATGTCCTATGCCACTGGGCGAAATCGTCAGGGATATGCTGGGGAAAGAGAAGGAGACGAATGCGGTTAAGAAGCTTTATGATGATGCTTTTAGAGCGGATATTGGAAGATGGATAGCTTCGTGTGCGGTTATTGGGCTTTCGGCGGGGATAATATCTAAACATCCGGGACATAATTTACTTGCTGCATCAGCATACAATCTTGCAGTGGTAGGTTTCACTCGTTGTATGTATCTATGAATTCGCTAACTAGAAACAGGGAGCTCTTCATTTCTTTGCGTTTAAAATACCAGTCAAGCCACAAAGTCTCAACAACCCACGGCCCCCAATATGGTACATATTGATTTTGGCCCTTTCAACAGCAATGTGGCTTGCAGCTCTTACTGTCATGTTTGTTCTGCGGGAGGACATCAACGTACATGAAGAGTCAAACATGAAGAAGAGGAGGACGGGCGTTGTTGGTGATATATCTACCGGTGCAGTTGCCATGCTTGACAATCTTAGCATTGCATGTGGCTGTTTTGGCATTTGTGCATTGTAAGTGGTTCCTTTGCTGACTATGAACTCTTTTTTAACCCCTTTTAGTTTGTTTTGCGTATATCAGTGGTTTATTGTTCATTATCTTTACTCGACAAGATTCGAGAAGACTGAAATGCGAGAGGGATATAGAAAGATCAAGAAGATCGAACCTCCCAAGGATGGCCCATCAGCAGCTGTTTATAATTGATACCCGATACCCAGATAATGATGCGGTGGCTTAGCTGTTTTAATATACAATACTTGACTTCTTGCAAATAACGACAGGCAGTTGCCGCAAGGGCCGCATCTGACTTCAGCTCTAGCCACTCCAGAGTTAGCATTATTGGCAGTGACCGCAGAGAAGTTTGGGGTTATATGGCCAAGTATCAGTGTCATTTTATCTTATCGAAAGATCTAAACATGTAATGATTTCACTATGTTTTGCTGTTTACCGTCATTTTATTGTATACCGAATTAATTAGTAGAACTAAAACGAACAAAGCTACTAACCAACGAGAATCAGGAAACGGATTATTTAATTCATGTTACTGAGAACTTGTTGTGATAGTCAAGTGTCCATCTTATGAACTGTGGCGATGAAGAGGCCGGCGGGCCTATGTTGGTGGCCTCATAAGAGTTAATAGGCCAATCAATGGCTGCAGAACAATGCGCAACTAGGCATTTTGTGCTCAGGAGAGCCTTGCCGCGGCATGGTATGGTATGGTCTTTATGCTGGAGGCCGACCTCGCTGTTGGCAAACACCAACGGTTACTGGCATTTCTGCCTGTTGCTTGTTGGTCCAGCTGGTGAATGGGTACAAACTGTGGCAAAGAAATGCAGGCTTCCACGGACATATGTAACATGAAGGGCTTCTCTGACAGCATAAATACTCTTCAATTAGTGTAGGAGAGCAGTCTTACTTCCACTCCAATTGTCGCTGATCAATAGAGAATTCTTCAGCAGCCTTCAGCATGTCCTTTGACGCCGACACGTCAAGCTCTAGCCCTGGCGAGCATGCTATCTCTGGGCAAGGTCAGCAGGCGAAGACACAGCCAACCATGGAAGTCGGTACTGAAGTTGCAGAGCCTGAGGGATATGCTCAAGAAGCTATCCGTGATTACCTATTGGAGAGCGTCGAGGAGTTTCGCCGTCTCCATGCGTTGAGAAGAAAGGTATGTCTGACAAAAATCCTTCCACAATGGCAAGGGTGTTGAGCTAGAACAATGGGTGTCTGACAAATGACAGGGCTGGGACAGAACTGAAGGCGACGATCATTTCAAGAAGCAACGAGCAACCGCGGATAACTGCAACGCAAACAGTACCCAGTTCTTCTACACTATGATGAAGACTATCGCAATGGATCTCGACAAAGCAACCGGTGCTCTGAAACTGTCTAAGATCGAACAGCCGGCTTTGCTGGACATGTGTGTAGCCCCAGGCGGCTTCGTTGATGTAGCCTTGACCAAGAACCCTGGTGTTCGCATCAGAGCCATGAGTTTACCTGTTGAACAAGGCGGACACGACGTCAAGATGCTCGACGCAGGATTAAATGTGGAGTTTCGCGACATCACAACGCTGGCAGCTGATATGGGTATTACCAAAAACGATGTTCCGTTGAACTTTCCAGGACCATATGACTTCCTATTCGAAAAGGTCTTGGACGACAACGAGAAGTTTGATCTCGTCTTCTGTGATGGTCAAGTCCTGCGTACTCACCCCCGCGCAGAATGGCGAGAGCCTCGAGAAGCTACTCGTCTAACTCTCACACAGACCGCCATCGGTCTCGAACATCTAAATAATGGAGGGACAATGGTGATTCTGATGCACAAGCTTGACAGTTGGCGAAGCTTCGATTTGATCCATCAATTCAGCAAGATGGCAGCCGTTAAACTGTTTAAGCACTACAGGCACCACAAGATCAGATCTTCATTTTATCTCGTCGCCAAGAATATTCAAGCTGACAGTGCTTTTGCTAAGGAGATGGTTGCGATGTGGAAGCAGAGATACAAGATTGCAACGTTTGGGACCGATGAAGAGTACGCTGAGATGCATCGGGCAATGAGGGAGACTGCGCTGGTAGAGCTAGAGAAGTTTGGGAAGAAGTATGTTGCGATGGGGAAGAAAATATGGAAGACTCAGGCTGATGGGTTGGAGAATGCGCCCTTTTTGAAGCAACACTCGAAGGGGCAGAGGAAGCGCAGGGCAAGGGACCGAGGTGACGAGTGATGGGGGTAATACGGGACACATGCTCTGTACAGTAATTAGCAGGACCTCGTCTTTCAAGCCGTCATCAGAAGTGTTATAGAAGAGGCTTCATGCTAGGACCAGTAAAGATCCTCGTTGCATCTCCGACCGCATATAGAAGCAAGGGTGCTAGACAAGATTACCATAAAAGTACGATCAGATAAGATAATCTATTGACTGACCCAAAGATCTCGGACCCTCAGGATGATCAGTGGATGGCTAGTCCTGTGTCTCTCACCCGAGAGGCAAGGATCAGCAAAGCGACTCCGAGTTCGCCCTCGTATAGCGTTCAGCGCAGTTATTTAAACACAACTCTCACCCTCGTATATCTAATAAATAAAATATAATTACTCATACATAATTGAAATGGCCGAATATAGACATTATGCAGCCCCCCATCCCGAATGGGCCGACGTACGCTAAGTCATGTGCAAACTTCATGATATTGTTCCTGACCCCATCAGTTCCCAAACAATCTTCCCCCAGGCACAAAACCAAGCCTGGGCATGACCAGAGATCGCAATCCAATTACTCCACAAGAAGGGCTCGATATTTACGAAATAGATGTTCCTGTGCGCGATAACACGCCTACCACACTGCGCATCTACCGTCAAACTGCCAACAACGATGCCCTTCCTCTGTTTCTCTACATGCACGGCGGTGGGTATGTCACGGGCGGTCTCGAAACAGACGACGCAACATGTAGAGCACTTGCGTTAGAGATTCCCGTCGTCGTTGCAAGTGTTATGTATCGTCTTGCTCCTGAGCATAAATTCCCTGTTGGCTTTGAAGATAGCTTCGATGTCGTCCGCTGGGTAAGCTTCAGTCCTCTCAGACTCCCACCCGCTAACATTCTATGCAGGCTGCTTCGTCAGATGGCCAGAGCAAACTCAACACAGACTTGTCCAAGGGATTCATTCTTGGTGGCACCTCTGCAGGCGCAAACTTCACTGCCGGGATCTCGCACTTAGCTCGCGATGAGGACCTATCTCCAAGCATCACGGGTGTTGCCTTCCTCGCTGGGAGCTTCTGTCACCCAGACGTGAGACCTAAGAAGTATCTGGATCGTATTGTGAGCGTGGATGAGATCAATGATGCACCTGGCCTCACACGAAAGTCAATCGACTACTTTGCCGGTACAATACATTCTAACATGCTCTTAACTCAATACTGATCATGTAACAGGACTATACGGTGCTCCTCCCGAGGACAAGCGTCTATCCCCTCTTCTCTTCGGTTCCCATGCAGACATAGCAAAGAAAGCATACTTTGCAATTTGCGGTTGGGATCCGCGTCGGGATGAAGCTATTCTCCTCGACCAACTTCTCCAAGAAGCTGGGCTGTCAACCAAGTCGCACATCTACTCAGGGTTACCTCATGGCTTTTGGACGACTTGCCCTGCCTTGCCTGTTTCCAAGAGGTGGCTGCAAGATCTCCTTCAGGGAGTACGTTGGTTGTTGGAATAGAGATAAGCCGAAAATACAACGGGGATGACGGTCGGCAACGGACGAAGCACACTCAATTTGTTCCAAATCTGTTAATCAGTACCATCATACATTCTGCCCTTCCTTCACCTTCCAGTATACCCTTTGACAATTCCCAAAATCTAGTCCAATATGCTTTTCCACAATTCCCGAAACAAAGCTCATGATATCCTACATTTTCAATTCCTCCATCTCCTCAGAGAGAATGCCTTCCTCCACAACCTTGACCTTGACCTTCATTCCCCATGGCTCATCATCTCCAATCCAATTCTTCTTCTTTCCAATCTTTTCCACATCACTACCTGCATCCTTGACAGTCTCCTTTGTTCTTGCTGGGTCATCATGTGTCTTCTGTACCGAGATTGTGAGCAGAAGACCTTCCTTATTCTTTTTCTTGCCCAGAGTGTACGACCACTGAGAAGTGAACATCACGCGCGGCTTCGACTTGTGGATTTTACCAGCTGGGTAGAGCGCGGCGATGAGTTGTCCGACCCTGCCGAGGTATGATGCCCACCAGACTTCCTCGGGCGTGAGCATGTCACGAAGTGACTCGCGGAACTCTAGCTCGCGAGGAGGAAGCTCACCGCCATATCTGGATTCGAGCATCAAGGCCAACCTTGCTCGATCTTGGTGCGAAACGCCGTGGATAGCAGACATATATCCAACGCTGGTTGAGTACAACACAGTCGTCGAGGCTGTTTCCTTACTCATGAACATATGGAAATACATCGAATTAGCGAACGAGTCCACAACATGCTCGGCGAACTCCCCCGGGAATTCCTTTTTCTTAGAAGGTTTCGGGATTGCGTTCTTGAGCAATTGCTGAATGAGATGTCGCGAACCCGGGGCGTAGTAACCTGTGGCCACCTCCAGGGGAGACTGAGCTCTTATGGCTGGCGACAGCTGGCGGAACAGGAATCCCTCTCTCACGCCTCCCTGGCAGAAGTGCGCCTCTCTGATGCCTCTGGGAATGGATTCAGAGAGAACATTGACAAGGAACGCGACCGCGGGAACCTGGGATCTTCGACGATCGGAAACACGGAAAATGTTTTTCGCAGCATGAGCGACATGCTTAAGAGCCTCAGTATCCTCAAACTGTTTGCGCTTGGCAGTGTATCCATTGATAATGGAAATAGGATAATAGCTGCCATCGGTCTGGTTCAGGTACAGAAGCAAATATCCCCATCCTCGGAAACCACCTCCAGAGAGATAAATACGGTACCCGCCTTCCTTCTCAGCCTTCTCGGTCATCTCCGCAGGGATCTGCAGGTTGTTGTATGCATCCTTGAAGTTGGCAATCATTTCCTTCTCAAAAGCCTTAACAGCTGCGTCAGCCTCATCCTTCTTCTTGCCGTCACGAAGATCGTGGAGTTTCTTGGTCAAAGCAGCAGCTCCATACGGGAAACTGAAGCTTCCTTTGGGACTCGTGCGGACTTGGCCGCCTGAGCTGAGCATCCAGGTAATCTGGGTGCTGCCACCGCCCAGGTCCATCACCAGGCCTTCCATGTTAGAGAAGCCACTGGCAATACCTAGCGCGCCAATCTGACCTTCTTCTTCTTTTGGTAGAAGCTCAACTGTCAGACCGGTCTTGTCTTTGATGGCAGCCAAGAACTGCTTCGAGTTGAGGGCAGCGCGGGTGGCTTCGGTCGCGATAACGTGGATATTCTCCTTCTGACACCGGAAGTCTTCGCATATAACAACAAATCGACTCAGAACTGAAACAACAGATTCGATGACATCGTCAGGGATGGGTATCTGATCCCCAGTCTCAGGATCATATTGAGAGTCGTACAGAGAAATGGAGGCGCGATACTGGTAAATGGTCGGAAGCATACGAGCCAATGGGTTTGAAAGGTCGGAAATTGAGAGACGAATTCCATTGCTGGTGATGGCATCACTGTTAATTTCTTTGTCGCAGACGATGAATTGTCTCTATTTTCTCACCTGCCCATGTCAACAACACCGACTAGCTTACCCTCATGGCCCTGCCACGGGGGATGACCGCCCTGAAGATGCGCATACGGCGGCTGCCCATCCTCATCGTCGCTGCTCTCATGGCCAAACTCGGCAATTGGGTCAATAACTTCAAAATCGGAAAAGTCCATCACGGCTGGCTTTGTTGTGGAGGTGAGGATGCCGTTTGTCGTTGATGACGTTGGCAGGTGAGGAGCTCCCCAGTATTTAAGGTGGTCGGGGCCTCTATTTCAGGGAGCCGGGCATCAGAATGGAAGCTAACGCCCTGCGGCGGGTTTCAGCTGTGATGGGATTGCCCTGATGTACGCCAACCTTAAATGAGCTTGTCCGGAAATCGAGCCAGTTACGGTTGAGCAGCGACGCCAATCAGAGCACAAGCTACGTGATGTTATCAAGTCATTGGCCAGGGTAGACATAAGCACAAGATCGGTGACCTTATCACGACGGTTTGGGATCTGAACCATTCTTTAATCAACATCTCTAGAAACGGTGAGGCCACAAGGTTAATAGGCAGAAGAATAGGCTTTCAATCGACAATTTACGTTCAATTACCAACTATAAACAAGATCCATTGCTGAAAAGAAGCAGTACCATTATCTACAACAGGTCCAGCTATCTCGATTTCCCGCCCAGAAAAGCTCAGAAAAAACCTATGATCTCCATCCCAAGTGACAAGAATATTTAGGATAAACTTACCAGTTTCTTTGAGTATTTTATTTCCAACTGTGATTATTGTGGTCTGTAGTCCTTTTGCTCCCCAAGGGCAGCCTAGCTTACAGCTCAAAACTCCAAACGCAATACACCATGAAGAGCGTCCAGCGGCTCCATCAGAAGTGCTGTATTGTGGACGTCGACTAATTGCCCAACTTGTTCATCAAAGTATAAATACTTGTGTGTTGTATAAAGAGCTCATCGTCAGTGTAGGTTATGAATGATTCGAGGCAGCTATGGATGACCAGCCAAATACGACGAAAGTCAGCGGAGGTTACCGACGTATCTTCGGTAGAGAGTTCTTGCTGATGTGATGATTCTGGAGTGCATTCGCTAGACAGTCGAGAGTACCGAACGAGAACCTTCATCTGGTCCAAAACCACATGTAGGTGGAACTCAGCTGATGTGATCTCATCGAGGTAAGCTCTCAAGAAAAGTCGAAGGGCGTCGCGTGGGAGCTGATCCCCCAGTTTCTCGTCATAGGACTCGTCGACAACTGTACGTAGAGCCTTATGCACGGCAGAGATAAGTGCGAGAGTCGACTGCCTCAGGAGGGGATCGATCTTCTGGAAGGGAATGGGTCAATAAAAGTCCAATGTTTATGTCTAAACCAGAACATACCGTGGCTTCTTGAATCAGTTGAGTTGCTTCTTCATCGGTGACTGATGATTCAAATTCGAAGAACGCATGATCGCCAGAAGTTTGAGTCTCAATACTGTACATGCAGCCTAGGCTGTCCGATTCGTACATCATGGGGCGTCGACCAAGATTGTATCGTGGCTTCCAGGCTTCTCAAATCTCATCTTGAAGGTTTCCCATATGAGGTGGATCTTGTTTTGGAGGTCCTTTGGCTTGGTAGGGACCAGTTGATGAATAGTGGCAATCCTGGTGGCCTCGTCCTCAACCACAATCCCTTTGACTCGAGAAGTGGTTGTTTTGTCTTCGGAAACGAGGTTTCTGATCTTGTCGCCGATGTGTTTGACTCTCTGCTTCTTGTTCAGGTCATCCGTGATATCCCCCTAGAATTCAGGATAAAAGAACACTTGATCTGCTGGGACTCAGCCAGGATGAAGACGTCCAGGATCAAAGCGACATCCACGAAATAATTCGCTTGAGAGAGAATGTGTCTTGAGGAGAGACGCGCGTGGCGCCTGGGTCGCGGCCATGAACACCTCGAGCGGCCTGCCGTTGTTTCTTCAGCTTAGTATTAATCCTCTTCTCATCCACGAAAAACTTGTCGGGTGCCTTCCAAACATAAGACCGACCTCCGTATACTCTTTGGCAACATTGAGGTCTTTGGCAGCTCATCCCCAGCTGGGAGCTGGGGACACAACGCGAAGTCTGGTCCGTCAGTGGTGGGGATGTATGTGTTTGTTGTAGTCAGGTTTCGTTTGGCTTGGCTGATAGTAAATAAGTATATAAGTATATTGAAGAGCTTCTCTTTAAATAATGCATATATAAAGTATCTCAAGGTAAAGAGAGCTGGTAAATAGTAATGAAGAAGGAGAAGGAGGACGTTTCTAAAGCAGGAGAGTAGTAACATATTTATACCCTTAAGATCCTAAGAATTACGTAGAATTTTCTTCAAAGTGAATGAATGCTGCAAGCACACACTACATCAAAATATCAAACCTTTAGGGATGAAAGCTTCAAGTTTCGAGAACAATTTAATTAACAAGGAAAAGACACTCAAAGGTACAGATTCCTTAGACCGCGGCCGGTGTTTGTCTTCACATGTACCTAGGAATTGCCCAGCTTGCAGCCATGTTTGTCCACGTCGGCAGGAATAGCTTCTTGTTGCAGCTTGTTTTATCGGCATAGTGAAACGCCTTTGTTGAGTTTAGAACAATTGCTACAAGGAATAATCTAAATTGTTATTAGGCAAGCATCATGCAAGGCCACTTTATTTGACGGTGAATCACTGTCAATAGGTGTCAGGTATCATGAGGGCAAACATGTTAAGATTCCTCCTTTTTCTCTTTTGCATTTTCTTTCCCTCCTCATTATCATTTACTCCTTATTCAACTCAAGTGGATCAAGTGATGGCAAGCAACAGGATATCCTGTCCAGCAGTGTCAGCTAGTGACAAGCCGTCGAATTGAAGTCACCTACTTCAGTCATGACGAAAACCGGGCACCAAGAGACGGTTGATTCCCAATTCAATTCAACTCTGCTCTAATAATGCTACCTTTCTTTCTATCTCTTAGCTCTTGTTCAACCCATCACACCTCCTAGGTTCCCATCTCTCTCCTTTCATCAATGAGCCGCGGACATCGCCAACTTGTTTTCATTCTTCACAAACAAGTCAGTATCTTCTCTTTAGTGCGTTCGGACACTGCGCATCCTAACAATGTTCACTTGGAATTTGCTAACTTGTTAGTCAGTGCATGATGGCTAAAGACATGAGCGGCAAAATCAATGTCATTATCACTCGCATACAAGCGCTATCGACCAAAGAACAGACTTTTGACAGATATTCGACAGCCAATCCGCACCTCTTCACCGATTTCATGGAGAGTGGTGAAGGCGGTTGTGCCTCGAGAGGGCTCTGAATTGTCGACGCAACGCAATCGGCGACGTCGACATGACAGATGCTGCACAGAATCTTGAAGACGAAGATGATGAATACCTCGATGCGACTATAGATATCGATGAGGAAGACAGCGACGATGAAGATGATGAAGGTTGCGATGAAGACAACATCGTTGCTTACCCGAATAGCCTTCACGACTGCATAGTAAGTTGGACTCATGGCACCATGGATTAACTCAACGACTAACTGAGAGTTCGCGATAGGTCGCCAAACATGGTGCGCCGTACATAGGCTACATACCCGGACTGAAGCCTGGTCATGCCCTCTTCGAACGCCAGCAACACGCCGTGAGAGCCGCTATGCAGTCACTTGCTGGCCCATTCAAGGGCATGATCCTGGGAGATCCTCCGGGACTCAGAAAGACCTTGGTAGCGCTCGCAGTGGCTACCTCGTCTGGAAGTCCGGCGATGCCCCGTCGCCCATTGTTGCACCTCTGTCATGTTGACGCCAGCGGGTGGCTGAACTTGATGTGTTCTTTCAAGGCGCAAGATAGATCACAAGGCCAACAAATATCAGTCAAGGGCATCGGCGACTGTCATGGTAAGGGTGAGACACGACTATAAGCCTGCCGTCTGCCTTCTGGGAGAATGTATTTCCCCCTTCGACCTGTGGAAGTACAGGATCACGGTTACCTCTTACTCACATCTCACTACAGAGGTGAATCGTGTCGCAAGGTTCCAGGACGCCGTCGAAGATTACAAGGCAGGGCTGACGGCCGTCTTCCCAAAGAGACCCAAGCTGGTCTTCCTTTCTGGTAGTCTTGAGTCGGGCCCATGTAAACCGATGGGGAAATGCATGATCCTTGACGAGGCTCATGTCATCAGGAACCGCAACACACGCACCTTTGCTGCCGTAACGCCACTCCACGAACAATTCGAAGATTGCATGGCCTTGACGTGAACGCCGTTAGACAGCACATGGGGTGATGGCTATGCCCTCCTGAGTCTACTGAAAGGGCATCCTATGACCAGCTTCCAGGGATTCCAGAAGATCTTTGGAGAAAGTGGCGGAAAAAGCCTTCGGTTTCCTACAGGGAAGTACCTCATCCGGTACATTCAGGTGCTCGACGCAGCCAGCTACATGAAACCAATATCCACTATTCAAGATTGCCTTCCACCCAGGACTGACATTGTGCGACACTTCGCTCTCGACTCAGACGACAGAAAAAAGCCCAATCATGCTTTTATGGAATTCAAACAACTGATCTTGCCAAGGAGGATGAACAACAAATCACAAAGCAAGAAGTCGCGAGGCAAAGCCCCGCGACACATGAAGAAGGACGATGCTGCAGGTTGGGCACACCTCATCGAAGCTCAACAATACGCATACCATCCCATGCTGGTAGAGCTCAAGCTAGCGCACAAAGGTCTGATGGAAAGCGTGAGACACGAGGACACCGACGGCGCTCTTCCTGATGACGCTGACGGCCAAGCTCTTGCACAGGCCGCCGAGTGGTGTGAATTGTTAGAGCAGGGTCGCAACTCGCATTCACGACGTGTCAAGATGGTACTTGGTACCGTAAGACAACAGATTGATACATGGCCAAACGACTCGTTTATTATTGTCGATGAAAGGTTCTGATTCTTAGACATCGTTGCAGTTGCGCTCAGGAAGAGCTATCATCCTGTTGACCATGATACATACAATGGACGACTCGATACAGACCAACGCCAGCCGGTCATCAAGAAGGTATCCCAACCTGTGCTTCCGCATGCCCTACTTGTCAGTCGGGGTACTGGTGGTCAAGGCCTCAACGTGCAGTTTGCAAACGTCGTCATTCGATGCGGGCCTTGGTGGAAGAACGCGTGGGAAGAGCAAGCAGCTGGACGAGTTCATCGACCAGGACAGCGGAAGCTCACCTTCGTTTACGAACTCAGAGCCCAGGACTGCGCCGTGGAGAAGAACGAGATGGGGGTACAAGACAAGAACAGGGTCAACACTCGTATCCTTTCTGCCATCACTAGAGACGGCGATGGTGAGCCTCATCAACGAGGCACTCCACTGCTTGGGCTGGATCAGGGCGAGGATTAGAACCGAGGGCCTGGACGAACCGTAAAGCTCATAAGAAGCATGCTATCAATACATGATGTGGTTGTGCGGGACAAAGGGTGGTGATGGTAAAGTTTTAGGGTATTTTATCCTAAAGAAGGCCTAAACTATGACAATCACTCATAACGCCTTCAGTTCATCCTTTCATGAGACAATACTTCGTCGCCAGGTTTCCGAGCCCGTTCATTTCATCTATCATATAGCCTATATATACATTCCTTTACTTACCTTTTGAGAGCTCAAAGAAGTAAGAACCTGCGGCGACCTGCGCCATGAGGTCCTTCTATCGTCTAGGTGACCCAAGCCTAGACAAGCAATGCTTCTCGACCCAGTCATACATCTTGTCCTGGAAACCTTCATGCTCCGCGACAACAGGTGACGCATCAGCATAAGGATCCTCTTCCATAACTTCAGCGATTCTCTTCGTCGTGCCAGAAGGAACAACTTCCTGCATCTCCAAATCCCAGAGCACATTAACAACCCATCGTTGACAAAACCCACCTGGAATTCTTCTCGCAGAAGCCTTTACCTTTCGTCCATGTCGAGCTGAAATTTCAGCGACGTAAAAGCGGCTGTCAACTTCCCAGCTGTTGAGTCGTCCATTTTCAATTACGACTTCCCAGCGTCTGCGTTTCGTAGGACCACCCGAGGAGTGGTACCAGGTTGCGTACTCGGCGTCGCGCTCTGCGAGCATGAGAATCCAGTGGCTTGGACCATATTCCATAGTTGGTGTGCAAACGCCGATGGTTAGCTGTTGAACGTCAGAGTGAGATCCGCGACGGGCAGAGAGTCTTCGGAAAGACATTTTATGTTTTGTGTAATAGGAAATGAGATCGACGAGTGGGATGCTTGCAAGTGATATCGTCGGATCGAAATGAGACTGATCTGAGGATGATGAGAGAAGAGAAGTTCAGTGAATGAGGGCTCAATTTAAATATGTCATGTCTAGTTATTTGTCGGATTTTCTTTATCTTGAACAATGATAATGCATCCTCGAAACTCGAGATCACTGAACAGATGATATTGTCCAGCCTTGTTCATTGTTCCTGCACTCATGCCAAATCTGAACACTCGTCAAGGACTTACCAGTAACACATCTCTGATTTTTATATCATTACTTGTGTTTTATTGCTTTGGTGCGAACACAAAGGTCCTGAAATGACTTGGGCATACAGTGGCGATGCCCTCGAAAGACAGCATTTTAGGTACAGTATCCATCATCTCGGTATGGATGTCTCCGGCGATTTATCACTGAACTTTCATTCCCTTTTTCGATAGTTCGGTATTATTCAGGTGACTTGAGGGGTGGTATAATGAAACTTCATTTCATCATCGCCAGTTTGCGTCTGTGATTAAGCCTCGCACGATAATTACTTGACGGCAATCTTGTGTTACACGAACTCAATGATCAGATCAAGTGCATGAACAGACCTCAAATACCATTTGCTATGTACTAATGCTGCATTTTTCGTTGACCAAATGATGTTATTCCCGACTAAGCACTCGTGCTCAATAAAGGGCGTCTTGACAATCCACTAGTTTTCTCTTTTCTTTAGACAGAGTGGACACAAACTCAATCTCAATCTCAATCTCAACCACAACCACCAACATAAAAATGCCGTCCAAAATCCTCATTCTTGACGGTGGTCTCGGTACCTCTCTCGAGTCCAAATACTCTATTACTTTCTCCCGTTCAACGCCCCTCTGGTCCTCTCATCTGCTTGTTTCTGACCAATCTACCCTCCAATCATGTCAGAGCGATTTCGGAGCTGTCCCAGTTGACGTGCTCCTCACAGCGACATATCAGGTTTCGCTTCATGGTTTCGCCGACACTCGCACTGAGGATTTCCCTGAGGGTATTCCTCGCGAATCTGTTCCACGGTTCTTAGATGATGCTGTTAGTATTGCTCAGCGTGCTGTGGGGGATAAGGGCTGTGTTGCTTTGAGCATTGGACCTTATGGAGCTTGCATGATTCCAGGTCAGGAGTATAGCGGGAAATACGATGCTGAGCACAACTCCTTAGCTGATTTGGAAGCATGGCACCGTGAGCGCTTGGGAGTCTTCGCTGGGGTTTCTGATATACAGAAGCGAGTGCGTTATGTTGCCCTTGAGACTATTCCCCGCGTTGACGAGATCATCGCCATGCGCAAAGCTCTCGCTGCCACAGCAAAACTGTCGGATCTTCCTTACTGGACAGCATGTCTCTCACCTGAGAAAGACCTCAAAATGCCTGACGGCAACTCCATCGAGGCCGCTGTGGAGGCCATGCTGGATCCTGAAGTATCATCGAAGTTACCGTGGGGTATTGGTATCAACTGCACCAAGGTCGACAAGCTTGACCAGCTCCTTCAAATCTTCGAGCGCACTGTCTCAGGTATGATCGAGAAGGGCAAGATTACTGAGTGGCCTGCTCTGGTGCTGTATCCTGATGGTACAAATGGAGAGGTTTACAACACAACCACACAAAAATGGGAGATGCCAGACGGTGTTGAGACTCATAGGCGCTCATCTTGGGAACACCAACTCGAGACAGTCGTGAAGGCTACGGAAAACAGAGGGAAATGGCCTGCCATCTTGGTCGGTGGATGTTGTAGGGCCGGAAGCGAAGATATCAAGAAACTTCGCGATTGTCTCGTGAAATAGAGGCTTCCATCAATACCCAAATCACAAAGCTAGGAATAAAAACTAAGGTAGATTACATGTCTAACAAAGCAAGATACAAAAGACCTTGACCAGAAGGAGGCCAGGGGAGGGGGCAAGAAAAGTTAGGACCTCTATCCTAAGTGATAAAAAGATTTAGGTGAATTTAGGTAAACTTAGGTAAATCTAGTATAGCCTTAGTGGGCCTTTAGATTAGTTATATCCAGCACCTTGGCTTAATGTGAAGTTTTCTTGCTCCCTAAGGACAGGCTATGAATCAGAGCATCAGACGATATACGTGACAGACCAGGACACGGGCAGCATGGTATTACGTTTTCGTCTGAACTTTTGGCTTATATTACCCCTCATTAATCTCGTGCTCCGATTGCTATTTCTTCTTCACATCTACACATGACCCTTTCGTCAATCCGGGTCTTCGTTCCTTTCACAAGGCCACTTCAAGCAGTGCGAAACCTTTCACTTGATAATCCTAGCCTTTTCCAATCTCATCAAGGCTCATTATCCAATTTTCTCGCCCGTATCTGACCTTTTTGCAGGGGTGTAGGCGCATCATTCTCCGCACAGGAGAAGGCATGAACACCAAACTCCATACCTAAAAGGCAGCAAAACGGACAACATGGATCTCAATCACAGCGTAAGTGCTCTCAACTATCTTGACCCGATGTGGCTTCTCTAATATTACGATGCAGCCGCCTCGGAAGAGATCCAAGTCTTTTCATGCCATTTCTCGGGACACTGCCCAGTTCACTCATCCAGTGCATACGGACACTATCCCCATGGATATCGATCACCTAAACGAGGAGCCCCGAGATTCTACTACTTTGGCGGCATCTTCTGGCACTACAACAGCACACGCGGACATATTTCATCATGAAGAGAGCCATGTCTTGCCCGAAGAACGCAGGTCCGAGACCTACGCTCGTTCGATCATACCGGCTCCAAACCCTAAAGACACTGCCACCTTATTCGCTTACCGCATGCCTAAGTATGTCGATGCTTCATTTCATCATCATATAATGGGCATGGAAAAGAACATAAGCCAGCCCTCTTTGGCTCGAACTGCCTCAAAAACGCTCTTCGTGTTCTCATCGAGCGAGTCTGTCGAAGAACTCGCAGTTTGTTGTGCCGCGTACTTCTACGTCAACAAATCTCAGATGCCCCGAATTCACGCGAGAGCTATCATGCTCTTGGAAGAAGACAGATTGATCAAATCAAGTGCTCTCAACAACTGGGAGATGATACAGTATGCTCATGGTGGCAACACCACCGTGGAATACCACGTACACTTTTAGGTGAAGGAACTGGTAGAGCTTACGAACGAGATGAAACTTGAAGTACAGATGTGTCTTCCCTGGAGAGACTTCACCAAGCTTGCAGAAGTCACTGCTCCCTTGCGAGATGCTGGCTTCGAACTGTCGGTTACTTTTGACGAGGAGCAGTGGATGGGAATACCTTCGCAGTATCGAGACTTCCACAAGGCACTGACCATCAAATCCATCACTGGAGGCGAGCTGGACGACGCCAATCTTCGTTTCCAGCAACTGATGCCACAGTTTATTGCTGATGACTTGACTGCTCATGGTACCCGCGGATTCCGTCCCAACAGAAGGCGATGGCATTCTCTCTCTCAAAACACACCATGAGTCTATCAATAGGGTGTCGGCTCGCGAACGGGGGGGTAATTTCTGGTGGTATTCTACTACGTTTCCGGCGGAGTACTTACATGAAAATACTGCAAACGATTTCAGGTGGAATAAAAATACTCCTTCAATTAACTCCATGCTATGGTGCTATACATGTATCCGAGCCTCTGTGCCTCGCTTTGTATCCAACTTCAACTACTCAAGCCTTGTTCACGGCCAGTATCCCAACTTACTGATATCAGCGCTTAACTCTCTTCCCTGCATCATCTCAGCCATAACCTTCGCTGTACCCAACGACAGACTGATCCCCCATGGTCCATGCCCTGTCGCTACATAGACACCACCATCGCTTCCTTTCCGTGTCCTGTAGCCCTGCCGTAGATCTACATCCTCTACCCGCGTGATATAAGGTGTTCCTCGTTCTGAAACAGGCCTAAAGCATAAGCCTGTCCGTATAACTTCCAGCTCATCACCCTCGGTTCTGATAATCCGCATTGCCAGATCCTTCAACTTCTCCAGTGAGGCATCCATAGGTTTTGCACCCGTTGCTAACGGTGGTAGGCAGAGAGATGCGTTCATGCCACCGAGCCAGATATGTCCATTTGGTCGAGCATAAATCTCAGGTGAGAAGT